>NW_027040802.1:1345000-2690000 GCF_037179485.1 Ochlerotatus camptorhynchus | reverse complement strand
TTCTTCTCGATGCACGAGAATATGCCGAATTAGTTCGATATACTGACACCGTGGCACATACCATGCGGTCAGCTGTCTGCACTCAGCAGGACACTCGTTTGACGGCAGAAAAGCTTTTCGGGTGAGAATCATCTTCGGGCGTAGGGAGTTCATCCCACCGAGAAAGTTCCCTATGTTTCCTCGCCATTCATCTGGAGGGTGTGTTACTGTTCGTGAGTGCCTTGCTGAGAGCCACCGGCCACGTGGACATGCGCAACGACGCACTGTCGCGCCAATATTCGACCTACAGATAGGTATGGTGATTTGATAGCAACATTTATTGCTATTATGAAAAGCCAGTCAGGCGACAGTTGGGGTACGACGGCCACATGTCGGGTAGCTGTCTAAGAATGTAAGCCAGATTTGATAAATTTCGTGTCACGTGCAATAATTCTTTCCACGCACGTATGCTGCACCGACGACGGGTGGCGGAACGTGTTGGTGGAAGGACATACCGTGCCGGTCGTAATATGGTACACATTTTCCTAGGTCGTTAAAAGGAACATTCTTCGTTCGGAGAAAATTACAGACGACAGGGCTGTACTTATTTGTGACGGACAAAACGGGTTGGCGTGTATGTGCATAGATCCGGTTTGCGTGTTTGGAACTTTCAATCGCCTATGGTGGATCGTAATCTGGTTATGAAACTTTCTGGAGCGGAAACAATTGCTTGTGCACATTTTCTAAATCGACCAAAAATTAAACAATTAATCCTTCGTACCGCGAATCACGACTCCAAATTGCTTATAGTACTAGCTGCCGGTAATTTATAACCATTTCTACGCAATGGATACTTGTTGCTGTTTCTGAGCATCACCGGAGGGCGTCATGTTGGCTTTTGGCTTCCGTTTGGAAGTGCCATTCAACAAGAATGCTCGGCAACACTTAGGAGGGAGCTAACGACCCCTATCACGCCTCTGCCAACACCTTCACCATTTCACCCAGGATGAAACATACAACGGAACAACGGATATTAACAGACCATGACTTTAGCGTGATTATGAATAACTTACTTCTTACACCGGCACACCTTCCAACACTTGCCGGATTAAGATGGTGGAAGGAAGAACACGGCTGGAAAGCTGAACACCTTTTGGCCTGGTTACGCTGGCAAGTAATAATTACAGCACGACTAGTTGCCCTCCGAAAAAGAAGTGTGAGAAAAAAGCTGTATTAAATTGAATAGGTCAATAATGATTTCTTAAATGGAAGAAAGAAGCTTTAATGCCTTTCAGCACGGCAGTTTCCCTCGTTCTTTCTTTGCACTTTCTGTTCGTCACGCGAGTTGAGAATAGAATCGATTTTAATCCGGTCGCCCCCGGTTGCTTCCTTCTCACTTTTACGATCCGTTACGAAAAAGTTTTATAAAGTAAGTTGTACGATCTAAGAGCTCAGCAATAAAATATAATGTTAGGTGCGGAGGTTGGTGCGGGTGGACGGTTGATGAAAGCACGATAGAAGAATAGTTAGAGATCCCGATAGTGTCATCGATTCGGGATTTCAAGCGTGTAGAAACGGCGACACGTTTTGCTCGGAGCAAATGTTGTGTGACCCATTTCAGCTAAGCTGGTGAGTTATTGGTATATAAGGGGTGGTATAAGGTTGGTATGCACTTGGCTCCATTCAAGACTAGAAATAGAGATGGGATTTATGGTCTGTAGGATATTTATTGACGCTTATTTGAACTGATCACTGAGGTGTTTTATTATGCTTAAATTGTTTGAAAACTAAATTGACATGCATCTAATAATAAGTGCCAATAGTGATTAAGTCAAGGTTTGATGTTGTCTATATTCAGCCCTTGGGTGGTTCGCCTCTTCCTCTAGAATAAATATTACACAAAGAGCTGCTATCATGGAATGTGGTGATTGGTGAAGAAATCGTGCAGCTACAGCCACCTTCAAATTATTTATTTTATTTTAATTTTATTACCTACGAGAATATTTCAACAATGAATATTCAATTTCATGAACAAATTGTGAAACTATTGAAAACAATGGCGATGGGCACCAAATATTGTTTATCTCATTAACAAAGTCATAATAAAATATTTTTTTTTTATCATAAGTACTTACAACTTCGGTGTTTTTCTCGCATCGAAATTGCCAACAGAGCGTTTTGCTCTTTCAATGTGTCATCGTTTGCTTTCACTGATCTACACTCTAAGAATATTCCATTTTAAAACATCCATAATTGTTTTCATATGAGAGTTATTTGATAATCACATAGATAGTGTTTATAAGTTTATCACTTTTAAATGAAATGAATATAGAAATTCAATTGACTCGCGATTCGAACCATATGAATTCTATGCGATATTAAAATAGATTGTATTGGAAAACCTAATGACATGTAATGTATTATCAAGTACTTTTTATTACCATTTTCTAATAAAAATATATGGTAATTATTTAGAATTGGTGTAAATAATGTATTCAGAACGAGTTTAGTAGTTAGTACAGTTCATACAGGTTTAAAAATAAATAGACTAACGCCCTATTCCATTTTTTGAAATAATCGCAAAATATGAATCTGATTCGTTTGAAAATAGGAAAAAGGCCGTTTATGTTCCAAATAAAATTGTATGAACAGTAACTAGATACATAAGAATGTGTAGTACAATAGTCATATATTTCAAGTATGTGTAATGGTTTAGTAATATTAAGTATGTACATCATATTCTTACTTATATCTAAGATCCTAATTTTCCACATTGAAACTAACGAAACTGTAACGAAAGTAGAAGCGATTATCGATATTGTGTACCATGATTAGTGGCGAACCGAATGCCTCTATGGATATAATATCAACTATAGGAAGACATTCAATGGCTTCATAAGCTAAGTAGTGATTACTGTATATACCTTTTTTCCACGATTGAAGAACCAGATAAAAAGTGTCTCCGTATCTAACTATTTCTAATATATCAAATAGATATTGATGCATGTTGGTGAGCAGTGACATGAAGTTTCCAGTTTTATAGTTTGTTACTTTGAATACAATACTATTAGAACACATTAGTTCAAACCCAGAACTAATACATAAAGGTTGAATGATCATTTGTAATAATTACGCAATCGAAATTGTTATTTACAAGATCATAAGGTACATCTTAGCGAGCCGAAATCTCGACTATTGCAATTTAATTTATGTGTTTTTAAAACAGATTGATCTGATATGACCTTGATTATGCGTGGAGTGCGTTCTTTTGTACGTACGAGCTAGAAGAGCGTTATCAGTGATTGCGGTGGTTCAAGGAAAATTAAATAAAGCATTTCTGAAAACATGACGCAGCAAAGTCTCTAGGCCAATCGGGTGAGATCTTTCCATTTTATCTATTTATATTTTATTTTTTGTCACTGATTTATCAAATGCTCTATATTGACGAATAGAGTTGCCAAATCATTCACCCTCCCACTAACACAACTCTTTCCTTCCTGTGACACCTATGAAGGTAGTATGGGTTCCCTGCACCTTCTTAAGTAGATGTTGGATTAACTTTCCCTCCCTTCCCCTGCGATTGTAAGGATGTGGCCAGGTGTATAATGCGATGCTTGTATTATAGATTTTATTTTCGTGTAGGGGAAATCACTAATCCCAAGTGATATTTTCTGCGTCAACACTCGATATTTTCTGCAAAACGTATTAGTTGACCATTATATAGCCACCCACGATTTGTACAATCGCATATGCTATGCTATGCTATGCTATGCTATGCTATGCTATGCTATGCTATGCTATGCTATGCTATGCTATGCTATGCTATGCTATGCTTTAAAACAGATTGATCTGAGGATTTAGTAGTTAGTGTAATCCTGTGTTCCCCCAAGTTGTTAGCTGCCCATCGGTGTACCCCCATGTTTGTCTTTTTCATCAGTTGGTCGCTTAGTTTGAGATCAAGAGCACATTGCTCTCCAAACCTTGTGTTCTCAATTCCTACCCTGCCACCCGTTTGTTACAATTTGTTACCCCTAACATCGAGATAGCCGCGAGTAATCGGCCCCCGCTTTACTAACGTTAGTTTTAAGAAATTTTGTAATGTAAACAATGAATATCTGTTCCGCAAAGCTACGGCAAATGAGCCTGGAAAAATAAACGCATGATAAAAAAAAAGATCATAAGTGAATTGTAATGAGGCTTTTATGCATAAAGTGTAGCAAATGCTTTTGCGAGATGACATTATGTGCGAATATTGCTTGAATCCTTTATGTTTGGCTTCGTTTCTAAAGCACATCATTTTTTCTACAGGTCCAGATGTACGAATTACTCCCGGATAGTGGATACAAAAATGGTGCTAAGGTTTTAAATCTGTTTTAAAAAAATTCAAATATAAGTTATGGTGATTGCAAATTACTTCTCTCAACATGTCAAGCTCCGTGTCAGCAAATGAGCGTTTCAGACACATGTCTACTACTAATGCTTTGCAGTAATTCCAAACCTCATCATCCTGTGGAACAAATCTTCCAACTATTTATGTAAAATAATGGCAAAATATGCGCTTTTCGTTGGAAGTGAGGCGCATGGACACGGATTTGCGTTTTTCTTTACTATTTTAAGTTTCTGATAAATCTGGCATTCGTTTAAGCTCGTCGTCCAAACTACGATCCAGCTGCCACCAGCGTTTCTATAATGCATGATGTGAAATCCGGAACATCACATTATTCTAGATAGAGCTAGAATTAGGGCGTAACAGCTTTTGTAAACAATGATTTCGCTCGATGATTTCTAGACACTCAAAGTTTGCTCAAGCAAATCAATATCACCATCATTTAGGGGAAGTCTTCCCCTAACCGATGGTTATGTTGGTTTGCGTGGGCGTGCCTTGAATTGCTAGAAATAATCGACCAGAATTGTCAATAACTGGCGTACTTGGATGATCGTCGTGTTCCTCAGAAGTGTTTACGATATGAGCCGATTGTCTTTCTTCTAGCTCTGTTGACTCAAGTGGCTCTGGTTTTGTTGGAAATGTTCTTACCACAAACAAACTCTAAATTATTAGACTATGTTTAAATATGTATTTAAATACAAATATATTCAAAAAACTTAAACTGCGCTTCCGCCAAGCTTCAATAGCGTCGAAGAGAACTTCGTATTTCCACAGTACTGACGTTGATTTCAATCTGTTCTTGAAATCCTCAAACGAACACGATACCAATTCAAACAGAGTAATTGCACATTCTAGAAATATAACAAATGTAAAATTACCCGCCAATAAATAAGAAAATACACCTACGATTAAATAACTCCAGTAAATCGTCAGGAAATCCGAGCTCAGCGAATAAAGTTTGCTTACAAGCCGCCACCTTGAAAACACTATGTTTTTCCACATTAGAAAATCACATACATTCTATCTGATTTTGCACATCCTTCATAACAGCTGTAAATCATATGAAATTTAATGGCAACTCATATAGTTCCTATGGGGTAATCACATTATCTCTATTAGAGCATCATATAATGATTATAAGATTCATATAGACCTTATTAAAATTGAATCTTAGCGTATGCATCTGATTTTTCTATTAATAATAATCGGAATACTTCGTTCATTGTACGGGAAATGGATGTTATGTCGGCCCAAATGCCCCTTATTCAGCAATCGACTAAAGTTTCAATAGCGACCAAAAATATCAAGTAGTACCGTCCCAATGACGCGTTCATCTGGATAAAATTGATAAATAGCATATTTTTAGCGATGATCCCAATCTTAGATACATCAATCCAAGAACGAAAAAACAAGTGCACGGCGAATGAGAACGACCCAAATTTGAGTTTAGTTAAGGAGCTAGGCCAGTGTAGCGGGTTTAAAAAAAGTTTTTTTGGTCTTAAAAGGTAGTTTAGAGTCTACAGAATACGGGACAGTTGGTTTTATACCCATTAAAACTTTCATTCGCATTATTTTGGGGCGGAAACTATAAAACTACCTGTGCGCTTAAAGAATGAAATTTAACTTTAATCGCTCTTTTTTTTTCGAAACCATGCTTTTCATGTCGGGCGGAAACAAAACAACTAGGGGAAATCGATGTAATGTCAGCCTAAATGCCCCTAATATGGGCCCATACATAAATTCAGCAATATACTAAATTTTCAATAGCGGCCAAAAATATCCATTAGTACTGTCCAACATTAGAGCAAAGTGGGGCTTCAGGTAGTGATGAAAACGTCGCTAGAACTATTCCACAGCCACCGACAGTAATGAGCAAAGGCGGGCGCACACTTTTTGCCTGTAGATTTGAAGACATACTTCAAATCTCCGCGTACACCGTACGGGTTAGGCAAAAGGTGTTCGTTTGACTTTGTACTGTCGCATTAATGGTCCTTCGCTCATTTTCAGCTTCTATTCAATTTTCATACTGTCGTACTCTAACGGAACTATCCACCTACCATCTTCTAAGGCTGTGAACCATTTGCCGAGATGAATTTAGGTCGTGGTTACAAGTGTTACTTCGGAAGTTATTTTCTATGTTTGAAAATCCCCGTGTTGTCGATCGACCAGTTTTCGTCCCACGGTTGTCAAAATTTAACTTTTTGTCTGTCAAAAATTACCAAGCTCGAATAGCAGGGTTAATCAATAATTTTCCATCGGTAAAATTTTAACCAAAAAGTAAAAAAAAAATCGCTGAATTCACAGCCTAAAGATCATTCTCTATAATAAATTATCACACTAAAGCTTCATATTAGATAGCATTTCCAACCAACTCTGAATAACAATGTATTTTTTCAGTTAATAAAATGCTCTTGTTTTGCCCTCCCCTTGGCTAGTTTTTGCACCTTGTTGCTGGTGGGCGGGGTTAATTTCATGCTTTCTAGTGAAGTGTTGGAGACGGTAGGTTTATGGCTAGCATTGCTGGCTCATGCCGCGATAGAATGGCGCCATGGGCAGGCAATGGGGGTTACTAAGCTTCCCCTCTCTGATGAACCACTGCATGAGAAAACCAAAGATCTATTCTAGCAGTGATAGTATAACACTTGTTACTTCTTTGATTGAGAGCCGCGTCATAGTACGCTTACTTATAGGCACTGACGTTGGGTGCGATACTGGCGGGTTTTGCCGCAAATCACTCTTATTTTCTTTTATTTACGCAGATAAATTTATTTGGGTTTGCAAGGGATTTATACTATTGAAATATTTCAGAAAGTGCCCAACAGTACTCCTTCTACTTGCGTGACAAGCTTTCATTGTTGTTTTCATGGAGGTATTACTCAGGGAACAATGTTAAACATCATTTTTGTACATGGTATTGTAACTAATCTTATGTGTGCTTCATTTTGATTTGGGATAAGTGTTTGAACTATGACTCGGGATTTCCACTGTGGTGTGCTTTTATTGTGACATACCCTTATGTATTTTTGTGGTGCGACATAGTGAAAACGTAAGAACGTTATTGGAACATTTACCCTATACAATATACAATTTAAATTAGCTAGGAAACTAACTTCAAAGTGAAGCATTTTAGTCACTTGAAGGTGTCACCTGGGACGAACAAAGATATAATTAATAAATGTCAAAGCCAGAAGTACTTGAAAAACGTTAAATTTTAGTTTAAAAGCATGGATTATGATTGTGTAGGTAGATTATAGATTTCAGTTATTTATTAAATAAGACTAAATAATCATCAAATGAACTTCAATTAGAGAATTCAGAAAGTTAATTAACATAAGAGATAAGACGCGGGAGGTCCGCTTAGGGAGGGGACTAGCCTTTGAAGTTGTGTAATAAATCTTCCTATTTAGTGTATTTGTTAATTACAGGCAATGTCAATAGCAAAAGTCATATCTTCAATCAGGCGCTTACGAATAAGTGAAGTTTAAGGAAAGATGTGTTAAATATGTTGATAGGTTTGAAATAAGAATTAGGATTGTTGTGCTTTAGTTTTCGGTAAGGTATGATATGTCAACTAAACCCTTTTGAGCACATTCAAGACCAACAATTGAAAAGGCCTCAACTCCATTTTGTAAACAAACCTTGTAAGGCCATTTTCTCGCGAACCTAAACATACATTCGCAAACCTAATACACAATCAGGTAGAGGAGAACTTTCCCTACCTGTTCATTTTGTTGGTTTGCGTTGGTGAACTTCGGTTCGCGATAAAATGACCTTACAAGGTTTGTTTACAAAATTAATTTCATACTGCAAGCCTTGTTATATGTTATTCAGAATATGGCCAAAGAACATGTATCATATTACTACCCAGATCACATGTTTCCACGTGACATTGAACGACATTGCAAGGCTTGTAGTAGAAGTGAGACGAGCCGTTGAGCAATAAATTTGATAAGTTTGACAATGTTTTGCAATAGAAGTTCTATTATACACTATTATTGAATACAGCATCAATTTCATAATACTCACGCTCTAGAATGCAAATTATTTCGGGTTGAAATGAAGAATTGTCGCTTCTCTCATTTGACTTCATTTGTTGTAGACTTACAATCTTCGCGAGTAATGTTTGGCATGTGCGTTTTTGACATTTGCTTCCAAAAGCATAACTAATCAAATTCAATGGATGAAAACAGTGGTTGCAATTTAAATGATAATCATTTTGCTCTAAAGTTGTTATACAGTACATATTTTTCAACGACAAATAACTTTGTCTCTAAACGCAAATCACTTAAAAATCAATGATAAAACACTTCGATTCGTAGTGCCGCATCACAGACTAGATCAAGTGCAAGAGCGTTTAGATTAGATATGACAACTTTTTACCGTGTATGACAGCTTGCTGACCAAGTCAGGTAGGTGCATACTTATGGATCATGAAACCTATTGTTCCGAAAACCCTCAATCCGCCCAATTGTCCCCAGTTGAGGCCCAATGAAAACTACTGGGCAATTATGAAGAGAAAACTGAAAGTGAAAGGTACAGTTATCAAAACAGCAGCTTAGATGAAAAATTGATGGGAAAAATCACCAAAACAGTGGACGAGACCATTATGCGCCGCATGATGGAGTGTATAAAGGGAAAAGTTTTAGAATTCCTCTGAAACCGCGACGAATAATTCGTTTCGTATTTTTTTCTTAAACTATAAGGAATAGTATGCACTTGAGTGAAACCCGTTTTCAAATCCGAAATAGACCCAAATGATGCTGTTCCATTACTAAGTGGGCCATGTTTTAGCGTCCATTTGTGGCTTCTATCAATCCTGGGCACTTCAGTGGTGGCTTCCACTCATTTGCTATGAAAAAAAAAATGATTTTCGGAATTTGGATATCATTAGATGATATAATAATATTTTGTACATGAAGATACAAGAAGAGTTTGAAAGGCAAGTGTTTAGCGGCGCCGGTGCGGTGTAGTGGTAAGCGTGATTATCTCTCACTCCAGCAGGCGTGGGTTCAATCCAAGTCGGCGTCGCCGGGATGTTCTAAGGCATAACATCTCTGATCACGTCTTCCTTCGGAAGGGAAGTAAAGCCGTTGGTCCCTGGTTCATGGGTTGATGGGTCGATAGGTAGGGTCCAGGTGTGGGAGCTGCCTCCCTGGCGTCGGTAGCATTGGTGCTCAGCACGGAAAACAACATCGACTACTTTGCTTTACTTAAATCATTGGCTTTTTTAGTTAAGTAGGTTCCGATTTTACACATTGTAGTTTCATTTTTATACCTGTGATCTTGTCATTCTTACCTAGGGGATGAGTAATTAAAGGGGTTAGATTTTGATAATCCTTTATGACACTGATGAAGACTGCACTTTGTAGTCGAAATACTTTTCAGTCATAGTATGTATGTATGTAAAGGAAACCACTCATTGTCACAGGCACAACCATTAGACAGTGGACTGTCCACCTCGAACGACTTGATCAAGTACAACACCTAATTGTATTCAATTTACCATTGTATTAAGGGCCAAAAACGGAGGGCGAACCTGTTAGCAGAGACACTTACGCTTAGTCCGCGGGATCAAAGAGAATCTCCTTCCAACGATAAAACCCTACAACCCGGTAACGTACAAGCCATCGCACTTGGAGATGTCCCTATGAGTGGGGAAGAAAAGCCCCCCCCCCCTCGCCTGTTAACGACAGGAAATTGGTAATTCCACTCTCCCCATCCAAATCGCCTCAATTGGGTGCCCTGGTTGGACCGTCCCATACCTAGCATATGAAGTGTCATATAATAATGGAATGAATGAAGGTGTCCCAATTTCATTACTTTATTACTTCAACATAAAACCTGTCAAATTCGCTTGCGGATAGTCAAAATCAGCAACTTTACGACTGAGTGAACGCTCATGAATCATATAAAAGCTGATTGTGACACTCTGAAAGTGAAATCGACAGGATTCATGCTTCAAACACTTGCCTTTTAATCACTTCTTGTGTCTAACAAGTACAAATTTTCATTATAATAGTCAATGATTTCGAAATTACGAAAATCCTTTTTTATAGCAAGTGAATAGAAGCAACGCTGGTGGCAATAAGCAACGTGAAAAAAAAAACTTCCATTATGCGTGGCTGCTTGCTTTTGCCTTGTCATGGGGTCAGCGCAAATTCCTATCGACTTGGTTTATTAAAAATCACCCCAACGCACATTGATGATAAACAGTGATTACAGGTATTCTGAATGTTTTTCCATAACTTAAAGATGCCCAGACCAGAACTGATCACTTTAATTTTCTTAATGAGATGTTATCATTTCAGACCTAATAATACGATTATGGATCAATTTATGGTTATACACATTTACCCATGGAGTAAAAAGGTACGAGCTGCTGAGCTACAGATCTTCGTTATCAATTTATTAAGACTGACGCCCTTCCTTAATTTAATCTGGGCTTCAATGTTCATTATGTGGGCAATTTGCATTTCCCAAATTAATTAAGCAACCTGAGGCAACCGTTTCCTGTGTAGCCTAGGTTCAAGGAAAAATCTCATTTGGTTTTCTCCATCAGGGCATGTTTGTTTGATTATACTACCCGATGACAAATCCTTTTGGGTGTATACATAACATGGAGTTTGATTTCAGCTGGCAAACTTTCCTCGGCCAGTTTTTGGTCCAGACGACAAACACATTATATCCTCCGGCATCGTCAGTCGACGCATAACATCGGTATCGGGCAAAAGTTCACCCCAACGAGCAACCAACAGGGGAACAAATAGTCATGAAAAAAGTTTTATCGAAAATCTTTCGTTGTCGCTCATGGGGTAGCAGCTGTAGTTTCCATGATGTAGCTCTGACGTATCAACACATTGTCACCATATCGTCATCATCAATAAGAAAGAGCACGAGGGTAATCATTCCAGTGCTGGCTCTAAACGCGTTCGTTTATTATACTTTCCTGTCAAACCTAGGTCACCACCAAAAAAAATAATCATATGCATGCCTCGTGCGGAGGTCGTGACCAAAGTTTGACACTTAGGAAATGGTTATGTTATTGTGGGAGGAAAGTTGTGTATTTGGTGGATTTTTGGGCTCGTATCAACCAGATCAACTTTTGTGGGGGTAAAATGTCCTTTGACAGTACAGCAGACATGCGATACTGACACTAATAGGAATTCTTCTTCGTTGGTTTGTTTCGGAGGGACATTGTTGACAGCATGGTTGTTTTACGTGTATTCTAGAAAGAATAGAAATAAATTAATTTGATATGAAGGTACAAGAAAAACATTTCCTCGGATTCACTGTAATCCTAACAATTCAATTTATGTCTTTCTAACTGATCGGAAATTCGATGTGGGTAACAAACCATACATTTTAAATAGGAAGCAATCTTAAGGACTACACAAATAGTTATCCAGTAAGCCATTTTGCTTCAATAAATAATTCCCCACTCAATTCTGTCAACAAGCTGTGCTACAAACTATCTATCTTCTAAGTTCATGTTGAAATATCTAGCATCATTATGGACATCTAGAAGCCCGACATTTCCTTACACACATTCATGATCAGCCTAGTATTGTATGTCTCCTATTCTCAGGAACCCAGCAAAAAAAAAATAGAAGAAACATCAAAATCTTTGCTCACAATCGGGCCTCAGCTCGAACAATAACAACAATCAAGAGTCCGACCACAATTGACCGAATCAACTGGTTAGGACTGCAACATGAACCGTTTCTCTACTGACCGAACATTGGATCCGGTTGAGTTGCATTTCTCTCCGTTTCTCATCGTTGGAGTGGGTTTGTGTGCTATCGATACCAATGATAATCGGAAGCATCCATAGACCATAAACCAAGTGACCAACATACGTACACGTGCTATAAGGAAATCTTTGTTTCTACATACATATCTGGAATTATTCATGTCTAGGGGATTTTGTTTCCTCCGTCCGTCCTCTGCGAATGCATGGCTCCAGTACGTATCTGGTGTAATTTATTCATCCGCAACCAACAAAGTCCGACCGTTCTATTCTTTCTGGAGGATCCTTTCGACAGTCTTCGACTTCTGCCTTCCAAACCAATGGCCAATTTTAGTTTTTCTTACCACTCAATTTCATGATTGCAACTGCCCAGCGAATCGTGATTCGAGCAAATCTGCTACCGGAACGGATTTACGGTTCGAAAATTCATTCACTTGCGTTGTGCAGTTATATATCCATAGCTTGCTCTCTGTTCAAGAGATAACACAAATTTCCGACAGGTGGTTAATTTTGTCGGAATGATTGGAAAAAAAGGAAAAGCATAGAATCGACTAGGTTTTCGAGCGAAGTTGGTACTAGTAAAACATTGAAGCATGCATGCGCCATGGATGGATGAAAATCAGAGAGATACAGTTTTGGATTTGTTTACGGTTCAAAAGATCGAAAAGATGTTTCAAAAGGATGTTCGCATGGTGATAAGTACACATTACAGGGGGTACGTTATATAAATCCATGGGAATTCGCCAACAGATTTTTGGATTGGGATAATTCCCAAATATTGAATAATAATAATAATATCGACCGAGGTGTGGGATTTGCTTTTGTTGTGGTTAGAATATTATTTGATTTCTCTGTCATAAACCTAGTTTGCATCATTGGTTTTTCTATCATAATTTTGATCAATATATGGAAAAGAGTCACTTACGTTAAGTCACGTTATGCGGATTCTTTGGATACCTTTTCGTTTGATTCGAAACAATCTTCTGCGCGCACTAGTCAATACTTGCAATAACAGATAATGGCAGCATTTGAATTTCGGGTGAATAATCTATAATTTTGGCACGTAGAAATCCACAATTTGTTCAAGATGATAATGTCACTATTCTTATTAATATTAGCACAATTTAGTAGCCCAATTGTGATGCACGACTAGAGTAACCAATTATTCATGATGGATTGGCTACTCTTCCATTGATTTCAATGATTTAATATCAGGCATAACATTTAATAACGGCATAAAAGCATTTGTAAACAAACTTTCTAAGGCCCTTTACACGCGAACCACGCACGCCCACGCAAACCAATACCACTTTCGGAAAGGTGATAGTTGCCCCTATCCGATGATGTTTTTGGTTTGCGTGGGCGTACTTTGGTTCACGTGTAAAGGGCATTAGAAAGTTTGTTTACAAATGCTTTTGTGCCGTTATCAAATGCTGATGCCTGATATCTAACAATTACTGCAGTGTTCACTCGGCTGTCGACATAAGCAGGCCACTCTCGATGTGTGTCACGCGATCTGTCTGTTTACTCGGCAGCAACCATTGTGTGGTCCTCCTTATTGTTCTTCATCAGCAGTTCTTTCGGTCGTTTCGTAATGAGTGTGTGAGTGATGACCACGTTTTGCGTCCATTGCTGCAATGCACAGTGTTGCTTTTTGCCGTTTTCGTGCTTCTAAAACATTGATTTTAGGGGTATAGTTTGTTCAAAGATGTTTTTGCATATGTTAATCCGCTTCTTTTGATTTAGACGATTTGGTTTGGTGATTAATCCACCTAAAAGTGAGATAAAAATAATATTTTTTTTTATCTGACTCAGATAGAGACCTAATGTCTTCAACAAAGTTGTAGCAAATGTTATTTTAAGCAACTTTGCTGAACACTCAAAATTACTAGCTCTTATAAATTGCGAGATATGTATCATTTTTCGTGAAAGGTTCCTCTAAATCATGTTTTTTAGTATAACTGATTTTCTAGGCATCCTACAATTTTGGTTTTTTCTACAACTATATTTTGCATGTTTAAACACATGCTTTGCTGAACATTGCACCTAACTAGCTCTTGAAACAAAAAAGTAATTCTTAAATAATCGATATTTTTAGGGGTATTTGCTCCTAAACTAACTATTTCCGGCGCAAATTGGCGCAAAATTCTAGGAAGGATTCTGAATCTATACTTATTTTACTGCCGAAAAGTTATAAAAATTTGTGGCAGCACGCGATCTTTAAGGTGTTTTTTAATAACTAAAAAACTCCTGCAAATGTCTAATTTTTGAATACATATTTTAATTTGAAGAGATAGCATGTTACAATGTTCAGAAAAAATATGTATTTTTGTACGGCAAACATCTTTGTACAATATGTTAACTATATTGAAAATCTACGAAAAAAGTTACACTCAAAACAATTATTTGAAGGAGTATTCTCTCTGATTTTTTACAAGAATCACTGATTCTGATTGCTCGCAAAGGTGTTGTTTGAGTAGCTTCTTTAGTAATTTCTGTCGCATCCTTTTGCTTTGTTTCTCGAAGCTTTATTTGCGTTGCAAATGCCAGCTGATTCGGTTGGTAGCGATTTCTAATACAAGCTGATTATTTCCTTTTCTTTGCATTGCAATCTTCGAAAGAAACTACTCTTCGACCGATTCGACCGAATCTAATACTGCTTCTTGATCCTAAATTCATTCTACGAGTTTCAATTCCATCCAAGCGCATTGAAACGCCATTAGATTTTCATCGTCCTACGGATAAACGTAGAAAAGGGGGTTCGCTAGGAGCGCTTCTTTTGTTTTGAGAACAATGAACGTAAATAGTCATACAATGCGCTCTTATAGGATTTATGTTGTAGCTAATGAACAAACCTATTATTGATTTGTGCATGGTGAAATCATTGATATTATTGACCTTTTCTGATCGATAGAACGGAAATGGGTGATTACGAAGTAGCGCTCTACCCTACACTACGTACGCTATGGTTTCCATTCGTAAAGTCAAAATTTAAATCTTCCGAAGTAAACGTACAGAGCATTGATATGAACAGGGATTCCTCCTCAGTTATGTTGTATGTCGCTTGAATTTGAACGTGATCCACGTCCAGTGGTTCTACGAAATAAGCCATTTCTACTCTTTTTTCGCTCTTCCATTCCAGAAGGAAAATTTGACGTTGTTCTTAATCTCAACGCCACGCATTATCAAATTATTTGCTTCCAACGGCAACGACAAAAGCGATCGAGTTGCAGGCAAAAGACAAAGGACAAAAGCGCTCCGAACATTCATTTGATCGTGTAAACAAACTGTCGATAGCTATCCGACACAGATTCAACTGCTGCTTCTGCAGCTGAAAGCGAACCATTATTATGAACTTGTAAGTTTCTAGAAGAATTTGTAAAGCATGTATTTAACACATGAAACCTGTCAATTTCGCTTTCAAAGAGTCACAATCAGCGATTTTATGACCTGTAAATATTCACTTTTCATGAAGGTTTTTACGAACTGAACACTTAAAACTAGACAACGGACAACACATAACGACCAATAGGCCAGAAGAGAAATTTTCATTTTACGAGAAGTTCACCGGCTGGAGCGGGAACGGAAAATGAAACCCTCACTTCGTGGCACAAACAACCCGTATCCTGACGTACTCGTTTCTAGGTGAGCAGGGTGATTGCGATGCGTTGACGAGGGTTCGTTCGACTTACTCGATGATGTGTTGGTAGGCCAGGATGTATAGCATTATTCGTGGTATATAGTATTACCCGTTCTTTACAAATAGTTTGGCTTGACAGCCTCCATTGTGTCGGTGCAAGCATCTCCGACAAAGGCCAATGTCCCGTACTGTAACTCAACGTGATACAGGTGCGAATTGTATAAAGCTCTTGCACTTGGCAATCCACCTGCAGGTTTCGACACTGAACAGCTATCGTGAGTTGCTTTCAAATTTGATGAAGCTGCAGTGTGTTGATCCAATGCAGATTCTGTGTGGAGTATGGCAATGGAACTTCCTTTACGCGCAAAACAAATTTCTCTCACATCCAACGTCTGGTATCATTTTTGCATAATCCCTTTTCAAGTGTTAGTCGTGTACAAAACAAGTGGTTTAATTGTATGGCAGTATGGCCAACGGGGGCAGAGCGCTTACATTGCAGCAATGGACGCAAAACGTGGTCAGCACTCACACACTCATCACGAAACGGTTGCTTTTCAAAGTTGACGACGCATCGACCGAAAGAATTGCTGATGACGAACAATGCGGAGGATCACATAATGGTTGCTGTCGAGTAAAGAGACGATCGCGTGACACACATCCAGATTGGTCTACTTCTGTCGACAACCGAGTGAACACTGAAGTGTGGAACTACTGAACAACACAATTAATTAAAATCCTTAGCTGCCTCGATGTCAACACCTTCATAAACTGTAACTGTCCATGATTATTTTTCTCCTCGAAGCCATGAAGAACTTTTCCACCACAGTGCACACTAGATCAAGTTTGTAGCTGGAAGTCGTCTCGAGATAATGTCAGTGGGATTTTCTCGTCCTACGAGATGTTTGCCCTCGCAGTTCTCCGTTCTCTGCTGAATTTGGATACCCGGTTTTCAACAAAAGTTAACCAGGTTGATGGAGTAGCTTTGGCCCAGCTCAAAACGGTGGTAGGTTTTGGATGTGATTCGTAGCGCTTTGGGGACCTTCTGGTAGAGCTCAGCAGACAGAAGTGCACCACAAAATTTCAGGCGATGAATGCTTTGCTGTTTTAGTGGAGCGAGACGTTAATAAAACGACCTTGACTTACTCTGACTCATTCGACGATCTGATGTAGGCACACGATCCGTATGCAGCTAATGAGGCATCCGAGGAGAAGTTGAGCTCCACAGAAATAGCACTTGGAAGTAAGACGAATCTATAAATGCGGAGGGAATTCAGACGGGGGGGGGGGGGGGGGGTGTCAGTTTAATATTTGACCCAGCGTTTAATCATTTGCTCCAGTAGTTCTTCATCCTACTTGCACTGCTTTCCGCTGTCATTTGTTCAATCCTCCCAATGCCTACATCAATATTTTTGGTAATGACGGCGGCCAGGCCCACCAAACCAAGTGGATCGAACAGTTTGGCGATGCAGGAAAGTGCGCTTCGTTTCGTGATGACTGTTGGAGACTCGACTGCTGCTTCAGGAATGACGTACTTCAACTGGTCAGAACCATTGGTAACGTTTATTCTGCTACATGGAGGTCAATTGTACGGTCGACTTAGTTCGCGCTCCGCTATTTTGGAAGTTTTCTCGCTATTCGCTTGATTTAAATTGTCAGTTTTTTCTCGCTTAGATTTCACAGCTAAATAATTAACTAAAAGTGAGTTTTTTTCTGAGAAGAAAGTGTGTTTTCGGCATCATCGGAAGGAAAATTGTTTTTACGATTGCCAATTCGCCAACCATTTTGCGCACCATCGGTGCGTGGTAACGCATATCTGCCCACGGATCATCGTCATCGAGTGTCAGCATCTGCCTCCGCATTTACACCGCTCATCTATCATCGTGTGTTCAGCTGAGTGCCGACCCTCACATAAGCACACACCAACGAAGACCACCCGCACACGCTGATCGAAGATCATCCACGCTGCGCGTCGCTCCGCTGCTGCCGTTTAAACGCTCGGTGGTAGAAGTATAGGATTATCAGATAAGTTTTTGTTCTTGTTTCTCTCTTTCGCCCACAGTTAAATTTTAAGTTTGTGTTCTGTGTTTGTAGTTTTTTTTTTGTGTATTGTGTCCGAGTGATTATCGTTTCAGTGGTAGAGCGTTTTTCGCTCCCACTAGTACGGCAAAATGGACATTTTGTCGCAAGACGAAATGGACGTTTTGTCGGAAGATGACACCACTTTGCCACGCGATGGCAAGAAGGGTCGAAAACGTACGTCATCTCTCCCTGGTTCATCGTCTCAGTCTGGCAAAGGACAGGCTCAGATAAACCCCCGATCGCGAGCCTATCCAGATGACTCGACTGGCCCATGGGTTGTCTACTTTCAGCCCAGAAACAAACCTTTGAATGTAATGCAAATTACTAATGATCTGACGAAGCGATACTCGGCCGTGACTGAAATCACGAAGGTTAGGCACAATAAACTTCGTGTCTCCGTCTCTAACCTGAAGCAGGCTAACGAGATTGCTGCCTCCCAGCTCTTCACGCTCGAGTACAGAGTTTACATCCCAGCTCGTGATGTGGAGATCGAAGGTGTGGTCACCGAAGCGAGTCTGACTCCCGAGATCTTGGAGAAGCAGGCGGTTGGCCGTTTCAAGAACCGTTTGCTTCCTCCGGTGAAGATACTGGATGTCCAAAAACTGGGCTTAGTATCTGTCAGCGAGGGTAAAAAGAGTTTTACCCCCACAGACTCGTTCCGTGTGACCTTTTCTGGTTCAGCCCTTCCTCACTACATCGAGCTGGGAAAACTTCGACTACCTGTGCGTTTGTTCGTTCCCCGGGTCATGAACTGCCAAAACTGTAAGCAGTTGGGACATACGGCCTCCCACTGTGGCAGCAAGGCACGCTGTTCCAAATGCGGAGAGAAGCATGGGGATGACACCTGTGCAGCTACCGCACCAAAATGCGTGTACTGTAAGGGAACTCCTCATGGTATCTCGTCATGCCCGGTGTACAAACAACGCGGGGAGAAATTACAACGCTCACTTAAGGAACGTTCCCGGCAGTCTTTTGCAGAAATGCTTAAGACGGCCACGCCATCGACCAACGACAAAAATCCCTTTTCTCTTTTGTCAGATGACGAGACTGACTCTGACTTGGCTGAGGAGGGAACTTCTTTCTGCTTTTCAGCACGGAAACGAAAACGCATCCGTTCGCGGAAAGTTGAGAATGAAGAACCCCAAATCAGCTTGCCCAAATCAAGGAGTGGTGGAAAAAAGGAAGTTTCTACTCCTCCTGGATTCAGAAGAACTGACTATACCCAGGATTTTCCACCTCTCCCGGGGACATCCAAAACCCCTGATGTCCCATTTTTAAGAACAGAAGCCCCTTCTTCATCTGGGTTGTTCTCATTTGATAAAATTGTGGACGATATTCTCAAGTACCTGAATATTTCTGATCCTCTCAAAAGCATTGTTCTGGCAATGCTTCCTACTGTGAAGACCCTCTTGAAGCAATTGACATTGAAGTGGCCCCTCATTGCAGCAATCATTTCCTTCGATGGATAATTTTCCAAACGAGGTCGGGGATTTGATCACTATTCTACAGTGGAATTGTCGAAGTCTTATTCCTAAATTAGACTCTTTTAAGTTTTTAGTTCACAATAATGATTGTGATGCATTTGCTCTTTGTGAAACTTGGCTCTCTTCAGATATAGATCTTCCTTTTTATGATTTTAACATTATTCGACTGGATCGTGAGGATTCGCGTGGAGGAGGGGTACTTTTGGGGATCAAAAAGTGCCATTCTTTCTATAGAGTGAATCTTCCACAATTTACAGGTATTGAAGTTGTCGCATGTCAGGTTATTATTAAAGGTAAGAGCCTTTGTATTGCTTCTGTTTATATTCCTCCTAGAGCCGTTGTTAATCGAAAACAACTTTCAGATATATGTTCAGTACTTCCTGCTCCACGGTTGATTATGGGAGATTTTAATTCCCACGGTACAGGCTGGGGGGAACTGTATGATGACAACCGTTCTACTTTTATATATGACCTCTGTGATAACTTCAATATGACAATTCTTAACAATGGAGAAGTAACACGTTTGGCTGGACCATCTTCGAATGGAAGTAAATTAGACCTCACACTTTGCTCTAACTCATTATCGTTGGATTGCACGTGGAATGTGATCCAGGATCCCCACGGTAGTGATCACTTGCCGATCAAAATTTCGATTGCCAGTGGGTTCAATCCGTCGGAATCCGTTAACGTCGCGTACGACCTCACCCGTAATATCGATTGGACAACGTTCAAGACCGCGATAGAGGAAGCCGTGTCGTCGGTAGAAGGGCTTCCACCGTTGGAGGAATATAACTTCCTCTCCAATCTGATCTTGGACAGCGCGCTTCGAGCTCAAACTCGGCCGGTTCTTGGAACGTCTTTGCGTAGGAAACCTCCTTCCCCTTGGTGGGACCACCAATGCACTGAGGTTTATCGTAAAAAGTCCGACGCGTTTAAGCTTTTCCGGAAACGTGAAACACCCGTGTATTTCGAAGCGTACTCGGCTCTTGAACGCGAACTCAAGAGCCTCATCAAAGCCAAGAAACGCGGATACTGGCGGCAATTCGTGGACGGATTATCGCGCGAAACGTCGATGAATACGCTTTGGAACGCGGCGCGAAGGATGCGTAACCGGTCTTCGAACAACGAGAGCGAGGAGTACTCAGATCGTTGGATTCTCAAGTTCGCGCGAAAAGTATGTCCTGATTCCGTGCCGGCACAGATGATTCCTCGCGAAACGACGAATTCTGCAGACGAGATCAGCCAGCCTTTTTCAATGCTGGAGCTCTCACTCGCGCTCCTTTCGTGTGGCAATTCGGCTCCGGGGGCTGATAGAATCAAGTTCAACTTGTTGAAGAACCTCCCAGACGTCGCTAAGAGGCGCATGTTGAACTTGTTTTGTCAGTTCCTGGAGTTCAATATTGTTCCGGATGATTGGAGGCAAGTGAGAGTTATAGCCATTAAAAAGCCTGGAAAACCCGCGTCAGATCATAACTCGTATCGTCCCATCGCGATGTTATCGTGCATTCGAAAATTGTTGGAGAAAATGATCCTTTTTCGCTTGGACAAATGGGTTGAGACGAACCACCTACTCTCACATACTCAATTTGGATTCCGTAGGGGCAAGGGATCGAACGACTGTCTCGCGTTGCTTTCCACAGAAATTCAGTTGGCTTTTGCTAAAAAAGAGCAAATGGCTTCTGTGTTCTTGGATATCAAGGGGGCTTTTGATTCAGTATCCGTTGAAGTCCTTTCAGACAAACTCCACGCTTGTGGCCTTTCTCCATTAATAAATAACTTTTTGTACAATTTGCTGTCAGAGAAACATATGAGCTTTTCTCATGGAAACTCTACAGCTTCTCGATTTAGTTACATGGGTCTCCCCCAGGGCTCATGTTTAAGCCCCCTTTTGTATAATTTCTACGTCAGAGAAATTGACAATTGTCTAAGTGACAACTGCACGTTGAGACAACTTGCAGATGACGGCGTAGTGTCTATGACAGGGCCCAAAGGGGTCGACCTGCAAGGACCCTTACAGGATACCTTAGACAATTTGTCTACTTGGGCTATTCAGCTAGGTATCGAATTCTCCACGGAGAAAACTGAGTTGGTCGTTTTTTCTAGGAAGCATAGCCCAGCACAACCGAAGCTTCAACTTTTGGGTAAACCGATCACTCATTCTATGTCCTTCAAATATCTCGGGGTCTGGTTCGATTCAAAATGCACCTGGAGATCCCACATTGAGTATCTGAGACGAAAATGCCAACAAAGGATCAACTTTCTCCGAACAATTACCGGAACGTGGTGGGGAGCCCATCCGCAAGATCTTCTAACGTTGTACCGGACAACGATTTTATCGGTTTTAGAATACGGTAGTTTTTGTTTCCAGTCGGCGGCTAAAACTCACATCATCAAACTGGAACGTATCCAGTATCGTTGTCTTCGTATCGCGTTAGGATGCATGCACTCGACTCATACGATGAGTCTAGAAGTGTTGGCGGGCATGTTGCCACTATCGGATCGGTTCTCGGAATTGTCCCTCAGGCTCCTCACCCGTTGCGAATTTATGAACCCACTGGTAATCGAAAACTTTGAAAAGCTTCTTGAGCTGAACCCTCAAACTCGTTTTATGTCATTGTACTACGTGTACATAACACAGGATGTCAGCCCTTCACAGCATAATCCTCATCGTGTATGCTTCTCCGACTTCGGCAATTCAGTTAGTTTTGATTTATCTATGACGCGGGAGATTCGTGGGATCCCAGAACATCATCGTTCCATGATTGTTCCGTCAATTTACGCTGCAAAGTTTGGCCAAGTTGATTCCGCAAGATCGTTCTTCACAGATGGATCACTAATAGAGTCGTCCGCTGGTTTTGGTATTTTTAACGAATTTCATAGCGCCTCTCGAATGCTTCAAGCTCCTTGTTCCGTATATGTTGCTGAGCTGGCGGCAATACATTATACGCTAGAAACGATCGCCTCACTTGCACCAGATCATTATTTTATTTTTACGGATAGTCTCAGTTCTGTCGAGGCTATTCGCTCTATGAGGCCGGTAAAGCACTCCTCGTATTTTCTCATGAAAATACGAGAGCTTTTAAGTGCTTTATCTTTAAGATCTTTTGTCATCACCTTTGCATGGGTCCCATCTCATTGCTCGATTCCGGGCAATGAGATGGCTGACTCACTTGCTAAGGTGGGCGCTATGGAAGGCGATATTTACGATCGACAAATCGCCTACGATGAATTTTTCTTCATTTATCGTCAACAGTCACTCGTCAGCTGGCAGAATAAGTGGAGTGAAGGGAGTTTGGGACAATGGCTATATTCGATCATCCCTAAGGTGTCGAAGAGTTCTTGGTTCAAGGGGTTGGATGTGGGTCGAGACTTCATTCGTATGATGTCTCGCCTCATGTCCAATCACTATTCGTTAAACGCTCACTTGTTCCGTGTTGGGCTGAAGGACAGCAATCTCTGTGAATGTGGACAAGGTTACCAGGACGCAGATCACATTATTTGGTCTTGTGCTGAGCATCGCGGAGTCAGATCTGAACTGTACGATTCCCTTCGGGCTCGAGGTAGACAACCTAATGTTCCAGTTCGGGATATTTTGGCTAGACGCGATCTGGAGTTTATGAAACTCATATATGTTTACTTTAAGAATATTAACATTAGATTGTAAGTTTTATTAACCTTGTGTTTAGTTTGTATTTTGTACGTGTGGGTTTTTTTTTATGTTTGTTTTCAAGATGAATAGAAATTAGTTCATGTTTTAGGATTAATTAAATATTTGTATCGTAAACCACATTTCAAACCTCCCTCTCCCTTTTCTCATCCAAAAAAATTGTAAATCCCCACTAACCTCGAGACAACCGCGAGTATCCGGTCCAGCTCCTTTAACTTTAAATATAAGAAATCAATAATGTGTAACAAAAATGATAACTCGGCTCTGTAAAGTTTATTCGATTGAGCCTGTACAAATAAAGTAATTAATAAAAAAAACTGGTCAGAACCAGGCTCCCAGTGTAGATCCAGTGTCTTGATGGACTGATTCTTGTCGAAATCCACCGACGACAGTACTGCACGGTTGTTTTCCGGAACTCCTTCAAGATTTTCAGGGCAATTGCTTGCCCACTTTCGTAGCTGCATTCCTGCCGAGTTGAACATGGCATCCATTTGTTCCCCTAGCTCGATTGCTTCGGCGACTGTTCCTGCTCCCGAAAAGAAGTCATCGACATAAAAATCTTCACAGGTTGCTTTCGCTGCGAGGGGATAGTTCTTTAGAGCTCGAGTAGCTAGATATGGAGCTGACGCGGTGCCGTATGTTACGGTCTTAAGCTTGTAGATGCGAATTGGTTCGGAAAGTAATGGGCGCCAGAATATTAGGTAGAAAAGGCAGTCACCGGGAAACAAATACATTTACCGGTACATTTTTAGCGACACCTGAGACAGGCATGATCGGATGCAGGCAGGATCGCATCATAATCGAAAACCAGCTTGAAAAATTGTAGAAAACCATCATAGCATCTTTCAGGAAACTTCCGGTGGAGCTCTTGCAAGACGACACGCACTTCTCTATGGTGACCTAGGGAAGTATGAAAGCGTCGAAGATGGTGGAATACTTGGAGATCCGAGATTTCACAGTCAATCTGAACTTGTAACGAGTCTCGGTAGACGCTTCACCAATCCCTGCGATCGGAAGGTTCACCTTGCAACACCGAACCTTCATGATTTGCTCGATTGGTTCCACTATTTGACAGCTCAATTGGTTCATGAGATACTATCCACCAGACTTTGAATATAGCGACTATAGTGTTGACTGGAAAACGCTGGACATTTGTACGACCATTGCTGTATGATTGGGCGATCTTCAGAGAAAGATCGATCTTGACGGATCGATCTTATATTTGGCTCTAGAGTCTGATTAAATCGGTACCAAAGAATCGATCTTTGGTAGATCGATCGTTTGATTTTTTTTAATACGCTTGATTACATTGGTACACCAAGAAATTATTTCTTTTATAATATTCTTTTTTATCAACGGCCAGAAATTTTTCTTTGAATAAAATGCGCGCAAAGTAACGAGCAAACGAAAACAAAAATGAAATGAATGTGTGTGTTAATTCAGTTCGGTTGCCAACAAAGTACACGGAGAAACAGAATGAAACATTAACGATTTGAGTTTAATCATTATCGAGAAAAACTGGAAAACTCAGAATGAAGAATAAATTTTTACCATTTTTGTGTAGTTTTGAATCATTAATGATTAACAAATTAAAATGTATCATTCTGTTTCTCCGTGTAAACAAAATGTGACCACAAGGAGCAATGAGTACAGGAAGGAGGCAATACATACCTTCAAATTTGGTTGTATCCGTAAATATTGGAAACGCAAATAGTGACGTCATTGTAATCCAACTAATAACATAGAGAGCGATGCTGATGTTGATATTATGTTCGATAAATTTACGTGTGAGTAAATCGTTACACTTAAAAACATGAAAACCTATTTTTTTAGAAGATCGAAAAGATCGAAAGATAAAATTTTGTGGACAAAGAATCGATCCAAAAAATCGAAAATCGGGATGAAAAAGATCAATCTTCCAAAGATCGATCCAAGATCGCCCAATCCTACATTGCTGTACACTGGTGAGTTGGGCATCTTGAGGGTAGCTGGCACTTCCAAAAGATTGCTGGCAACCATCTCTAGCACGTTGACTCGACGTTGAAGAAACTCAATCAATTGCTAAAATTTGGTTCCATCGTTTGCCTCTGCGTATTCTTCCCAATCACGCCTCGTAATTGAATCTAACTGCGTACTGAGCAGATAAATCAGTAGAACGTCCCAGTGCTCGATATTTTCCCCCGATTGACAATGGAATTTGTCCATTAACGTATGCAAGTCAGGGTAAGCATGGAAATTCAAACAAAGACTGCACATATGTCCTTTTCAAACATCGAGGGTTTTGATAGTGGCTCAATAGTAAATTCCATGCAACTGAGTCCCTCTCGGTTTGATAGCTGGATACAAACGTTCTAATCGACGCGAACGACGTTATAATGCTGCGTTTGGGGTTCTGTAAACTACGCAGCTTCCGCTCAGCAGCCGACATAACGATGAGTGATGGCGGGATCTACAAACACCGCGGTCTAAATCGTATAAACAGTTGGAATACTAACCACCTGTTTACTGGCAGTTTGTGTCTTGTAATTTTTATCCAAATCACCTCCTCTCTCGGGTTGAAAGATGCAATTGGGGGGTAGATATATATCTGCGATGGCTGCATTTGTTGGTCATTGACCCAATCGCAAACTATGGTGCATCTTCACTGCCAGTAATTGGCTCACAGTGGTCCGTTCCAAAGCAACACGATGATCGCAGCATATACGCCCAGAAAAAAAAAATGATCGTCCAATTTACAAACTGTAAGTGATTCAAACAGCACTCACCTTAGTGAGGCATTGAAATGCCATGTATTGTTTATTTATTGGTGCATGCATGGCGCGCGTAATTGAATCATAACTCCTATACAAGACGTCCGTCCGATGGCGCAACCGCCATGTAATCTTCTCAGGATAGCACGTATCACGTATTGGTCTGGGCGAATTTCTATCGACGCTCAAGTCCGGCTCTATTGTATACCTACAGGAACGCATAGTACCAATGGAACGCTTTGTCCAGTCGTTTGCCTGCCGCGCTTGCTCTAACCGGGCTCTATTTCATCATCATCATACATCATTTTAGTTCAATAGCTTCATGTCATGCTAAACGATCGTGGGTTTCTGTGATGTACGGGTCTCGCTGGCCTAATGGTGACCGTTTTTGTTTACTTTGCTGACGATCGTACACACTACGAAAAAGTCATGTAAATTCATGTTCTCTGAGTCCATCACATGTAAGCGGCGTTTTGACATAAGAATCAGTTGAAAGAAACGAGAAAATCAATTAAATCAAACGTTTTCTACGTCGAGTTGCTTATGTTTCGGTTTGAGAACACTTAATTTTACATGGTTTACATTCCATGATTTACGTCGAATATGAATTACGTCTCGCGTAAAAGTAATAATTTCTTAGTGTGTAGGTTCAATCCTTTATTCCCACTAATAACAACGTCCTTTCCGTGACAGCCGTGAGGATGCATAGGTATATTCTCGGTTTCTAGTGACAATGGAGGTCGATCTAAATAATATACAACGACATTTTTTTCTTTCTAAATGCTCACTATTAATAACTGGTGAGGCGCTCTAAGAACACAGAAGAGCAAGATATTTAGCAAATCTAACGTTTATGGATTCAATATTTGTACCGAAAAACGCTTCTCATCGAGCATAGTAACTATTTATTTAATTTGAGCAAACAACAATTATGTCTAGTGCTTCAAAACTTCTCAGTCCGACCAAAAATCCTATATATACATTTCCTCCGCTTCTCGAAGACAGCCACTTTAAACTCCAAACTGCAATCTGATCCACAATGGCACTTCTTTGCTTCCAACCGTCCATCCTTCCAACCATCCATCCATCGGATGCATCATTCGAGGGGAAAGAATTCTCACAGAAAAGAACTCTTCTCCGGTATCAAGAACCGAAAGAAATTGAAACAAAAGCGATAAAAGTTTTTCCCTGGACTCGCGCAGGGCAATTTATGGGTATGATTATGTTAACGATCATCCCCTCAGCCGCCTCAATCTCAGCACAGTGCCGTTGCGTCTTTGTCGTGTCCACCGCGCGCCCGCGTGACACCATGGTTAACCCAAACAGGAATCGATAAGTGAAACTTTGTTTCCAAAGACCTCCCCCACACAGTCCCAGTGGCCGACGGATGGCAACGAGGAAAAATCAGGATATTGCTTTGACTCGACGATAGCTCAAAGATCCCATTGGCTTGTTTGCGACTTTGGGGAATTTTGCAGTTTACGACTTGGTTGCTGGAAGCAAAGCTTTGCAAGTCACCACCAACCAACAACGTGGGAACGCGATTCGTGTGATGCAGATTGTCACGTAATGGTATCCGTTTGTATAAGGTCAAGGTCTGTGGGTTTCACGGGAAACCACTGTGCACACGGATTGTTGCTGCTGCTGTTGCTGCATGGCAAATCTCAACGGTTGTGCTTTTTGGTTGCTTTTTTCGTTGGTAGCGCTTCTCAAATCGGGTTGGAATTTTCCGACAATCAGCAGAGGGCGAGCTTTGTTCAATCGTGAGGTACACTCGGACGATGCCATAATAAGGAAACCTTTTAGTCACGCTTCGATAATTTTTGTTTATTCTCACTTTACTTCTGGCGGAAATAATGGGATTGACCATTTTTGTGAACAATCGATGGTCTGTTTGCATTCCAGCAGGTAATTGATTTTTGTGTTTGTGTGTGGTGAACTCTCCCAATTGAGCAGGTGAGCTCCGGGAAGTGAAGGTAAGGAAGGTTCAATGTTTGTTGATAGGATCTAATCTGTTGATAATACGTTACTTTTGATATTACGACTCGTGTCGATGATCTGTATATTTAACTATCAATATATCAAAGCATGATTACATTTCATGAAATGGATAAATCTCAAATTACAGATGAATTGAAAGTATTATTTCAAGTTGTGTTCTAATTACACAACTTGAAGCTAATTGACCGTCTTTCATTTGATCCATTGACACATATCATATATGTGAACTATGGCACGGATCACATTCTTCTATTGCCATTCGGAAGATTCAAATCCCAAAGACGAAAATCACTTAAATTAGCTATCTAAGATGGATCCTTGAAATAAACGATCATCGTACGTATGTGAAAGTGCGTAAGCAATGATGCTGGCTGATTGTTCAGTGACGAGCCATATTCATGATAGGGTATGGAAGCGTTGCAGAAGCGGTTTGTGGCTTCCGCAAAGCCCTCGTCGACAACGACAGACGGCTTCATTCTTCGGTTGGTATACAGTGTAATCTCTTTTCTCATCTTTATAATCCATTTCCTCCGAGAAACGGGCATGATGGTCACTTTATCAAGGCAGCGGGCAGTAGTGCGGTGTCTCATCCCCCGGATCCTGCTGGTTGGTTTTGGGTATAGGCGAAGATGCTGTTACACAGTAGGAATGAGGTTGGGTTAATATCCGACCACATCCGGAACCGTTACACTATCTAGATTCAATAGTCATGTCTCATGTTCTACGGAACAAAGCCATCTTCAAGTTAGTTTGAAAAGGGAATTTCGCTTAAGCTTTTAAAGTTCAAGCGGGCTTTGTAACCTTCATGAAAATTAATTCAAGCGATAGTTTATTACATAGCGAATAAATGTACTTTCTTATCGACATGAGTTTCGCCTTAAATATGAACGTCAGGTAGTTTCCAATTTATTCTAGAATAATTTCACCTTAATGATACGGAAAATAATGCGCTGTTGAATCATCGAAATTCCATCACAAACTGATCGATTTTCACTACATTTTCAATTTTCAATAAATCAATCACAATTATGCTTACTTAAACATGATTAAATAGTTCACAATACTGTAAATACAGATGAGTCCACCGTTAAAATGTGTTATGGTCGATATTGATTTCTTTGCAAGACGAATTTCTCACTCACCCCGTCGCAATTGATTTCCTCGGAATCTTGGGTCGTGTTTTTCTTTTCTTTTTTGTGCAGCTTCATGTTTGCATCGGGATTATTTTTCCAATTTTCCTTCTGTCACGTCTGGAAGCTGTCAACATAGCAGGCCGCCCGTAACGGCAAGCGACAATTATTGTGCGAGAAGACAATTTACGAAGACGTTAAAATTGGTTCCATTTCAGGTGGACCGGAATGACGCAGCACTGAATGGCTATAAATGATGATGATGATGCCCGCAAGCCTTAGAAGAATCTGTTCTTATTTATTTTCCATCATCTTCTGTGGCCCGATGGTGTTTACGCTTCAGCTGAGTTAACGGTGAGATGGCAATGTTTCTGAACACGAATGATCCAGGACAATATTTCCCGCATAAGATCTGCTTCATTCTGAGATAATGCGTTGGATTAATATATTTATGAATTTTTTACACGCACATTTAGGGGCTTTGGAGGTTTTGTGAACTTTTGGGATTAGACGGACAAGTGGCTGAATATAGGTTGTCCCAGAAAGTATATTTGAGTGATTTTGTTTTACAAAATCTTCAAAATGTAAGGCATTTCCCCAAAAAAGCGCAAACAGATTATGCACAAATGATACACTAAAGTCTGGAACGCTCAAAAATTGGTCAACTTCAAACTGGTGTATTTCTGTTAAAAATGCATAAAAAACCTGAAAAAATGCTGCATTTGGAAGTTGAGTGTATATACAATGGTTGCTATGATGAGTTTTCACCGTTTGCTCCAGTTTTCAAAATGTCGTCCAAGCAACAGGAGCAGCGTGTCAAAATTTTGCTCGCGCAGCAAGAGAATCCGACGTTCTCACACGAAACTTATGTGAAGGTGGATTTCAAGCAGCTTCCGGAACAGGAGTTTTATACCGCATCAGGAAGATGGAAGGTGGCTGAAATTTTCAAAACACTCAAACTATCGAAGTTCCCGAAAAAATGGCATTTTCATCACTACGGGAACCATCAAACAAGAGATATACATCCAGGAGTGCCTGGAAAAGCGGCTACTGCCATTCTTAAAGCAACACAATAGACCTGTGCTGTTCTAGCCGAGCTGCCACTATGGGAAAAAGGCAATCTAGTGGTACGATGCGAACAACGTGTTTGTGGTACCCAAAGACCACAACCCTCCCAACAGGCCAGAACTCTGCCCAATCGAACGGTATTTTTTCTTGGTCAAACGGAATCTAAAAAAAAAAACTAATACATACATGGAAAACGAGCAGCAGTTTAAATCTAACTGGCGTTCGGCGGCGAATAAGTTCGTTGAGAGCACTGTGCAAAATTTAATGGAAGGGGTTAAGCGGAAGGCACGGCAGTTCTGATTTGACAAACCAAAAGAATAAACGAACATTGTGTCCTATAAATATATGAATTGAACTACCAAAAGAAAAATACCCAAGCAACATGGCTTGTCATAAAGAAGTTGAAAATACTTTTTAATGACTTACGTGAAGAATCAATAATACTTTAATATACATCCTTAAATACATCTATACAACCTAAAAAGCGCAAGACGCGGAACATAAATACTAGTCTTATAACATGTTTTGTAAACATCATAAAAACCAGCGGCAAAAACAATAAAAAAAAACTTGAACATGGGATTCGAACACTGGTCCTTGGCGTGGTAGACTCATTACTTCCTAACTAAACCAACTCCGCTTGATGAACTTTTATCTATCATGTTCTTACCAATGGCATGAAAATTATATTCTCGTTCAACACGCCTTCGATTCGTCAGAAAGACGTTTTGTTAGCAGCAAAGCGTACATTTAATTGCCAGAGTGTTATTTAAAAGTATTTTCAACTCCTTATAAGACAACCTGCACATTCAACTTTCTTTATAACAAACCTCCGAATACCTCCTCATAAGAAACTGTCAATCACTGCGTACAGAGACAGACCGGCTCAATGGCGCCGTCAATGTTTACGTCAATCAGGAAAATACAGAATCTCTTCAAGAACTTTATAAATTCAACTAAGATTGATTTTGTATACGACAAGTTTTATAGTGGTATTAAAACAGTTTAAAGAACATTTAAAGATAAAAGCAAAAGAAAACTATTTTGGAAAATGTTGAATCTAGGAAGTATGAAGAAAACATCTTTTAACCTCATTTATAACGTGGGATGTTTTCTGAATCACTAATAATACATGTATACAACAAACCGTTCTAGTTCTTTTTCAAAAAGATGTTTTATGTGTTACTTAGGTAAGAAGATTTTTGTGATATGAATTTTGACTGAATGAAACGATTTTTTTGTCGACCAATTTTTGCGCGTTTCAGTCTTTATTCCCAACCTATCAGTAAGAAAGTTGATGAAAATGGAAGAAGTGAGCATCGGAGCAGTCCGAACTGCCATACAGAAGTTCGGTGAAGAAATTACCTTCGAAGACACACCAAAATCTGGCCGGAAACCGGGACCGGTTGACCGAAAACTGTACCAGAAGATCACCCAAGCTTTCGTCAATAAGAAAAGTGCCTCTGTTCGAGATTCGGCCAAAACATCGAAGAGTAAAGTTCAACGTGCCAAGGCAATAAACGGGCTGAACCGGTTCAAGAAGCAGAAGAAGCCAAAACGGAGTCAGAAACTAGCCGCATCCGTCAAACTGAGGGCTCAGAAGTTATATGATAGCCTGCTGGGTGGAAAATTGGCGTGTGTTATCAAGGACGATGAAACATACGTCAAATTGGACTATACAAGATGCTTTCGAGAGACCAATACCACACAGTCCATGATGGTCAGCAAGTAAGTGTAGCAAGTTGTCAACGCCATTTCTGAAGTGTTTGAATCGGCTTCTGCCAACATGATGGCCCAGTACTATTTTGGCCCGATTTGGCGTCAATGAACTACTCGAAAGACACGGTAGCTTGGTGTACAAAGCAAACAATCTGTAATACGTACCAAAAGAGATGATTCCTCCTTTCCAAGGGATATCTGCACTTTAAAGCAGCGAATTAAATTAAAGGATTTGAAAAATACTAGTCAAATGTGGTCTAAATTATAGCCCCGGAATCTGTGCTGAAGCTCATGGGCAGCGTTAGATCAAAAGTTCGCTCCTTGGCATACGGTTAAAGGAACTGCGGATTATGTTCATGCAATTGAAAGATAATAGAGAACATATGCATGAAATAAAACAATTAGTTCATTAACATGACGTTGTTTTATTCCAATAATAAACTGTGCTTATACTTTCTGAGACCCCTTATAGTCGTGAAAATGATGTATATCATAGCTTTCTTCATGCATCATCCTTCATCCGTATTATTATAGAGATTTTGTTTGCTTCGGTCATCTATGATGATTCAAGAACCACCGAAGAATATAGCAGGTTTAAAGAGCTATTGCTTTTTGAATGCTGTTCAGTTCTCTTCGCAGCCGGAATTATGCGCACACCCTCCAGTTGCCACATCTGCTTCAACTCCTTTGCCAAATCGTGATACTTCATTATCTTGGCCGAGAACGTTGACTGAACATTGCGATCAAACGGTATAGCGATATCGATGGGGATTACTTGCTTCATCCTTTTGTCGTAGATCACAATGTCAGAGCAATTGGCACGAATGAAGACATCCGTTAGGATTTCGCGATCCCAGTACAGCTCTATTCAACTATTTTTCAGAATCGGATCGGGCAGATACTTGTAGTAGGGTACGTGCTGGTCTACCAAGTTGAGCTTCAGGTGTACAATCTTAGCGACATCGTTATGCCGATCAAGGTTCCTAAATAAGAGGTAAATCAGATCAGATCTTGATAGTCAGTGGGTACGGGGAGAGGTATCAACAATCAGTCCACATCGTGCAGTCCGCATCGTGCTCTCTTGCCGGGCGGATCTATTTGATTTTTGCTGAAGGAAGTGTTACTACTACCTAAAGCTACACAAAATTTGCTCAACCTGTAAAACTTCTACCTTGTTCAACTCTTATTCCTCTTCGATCCTTGTTTGGACCCTACCCGAGGTAATCCTTCTTGGATATCGATTTGGAAAATTCCTCTCCTTCAGATTCTTATAGTAATCTGCTCGGAAGTCGATTTGGATAAAAATTTACTGCTGCCATGGCGCCTAAGCGCAAAAGAAAGGGGCAAACTCTTGATCCCCCTTCTGATGAAATTAATTTGAGTAATCAATTTGATTTGCTCACGGATGATGAGAATGATCCATCATCCAAGAAAAAATCTTGTAAACTGTTATAAGACCTGCATATATACTAAGATCTTTTTAGAAAGTTTCAGGATTTTGTGGGTCACAGAAATGTTTGGATTAATTAATCGCTTCGACTGCCTAGCAATAGAAGTGTCCTTCCAGTTTTCCTCCACTTTTGAAGATTCCCACGCTTTTAACTCCATTCTAAGAGATGCAGCCGATAAGCCACAAAAGAGCTCTGGCCCGATGAACTTATGAGAAGATCCGAGTCTTGCTAGTGCATCAGCTCTTTCATTTCCCTCAATCCCGCAATGACCAGGAACCCAATATAAGTTGACTTGATTATGACAAGACAATTTTTGAAGTGATTAAACACACTCCCAGACATGTTTTGATGTACATGTCGCTGACTTTAAAGCATTTAGAGCAGCTTGACTGTCGGACATGACGCATATATTTGAACTCTTATAGTTTCTACGCAAACATATAATGGAACACTCTAAAATTGCTTGGATTTCAGCTTGGAACACAGTTGGCCATCTGCCCATAGGAACCGATATTTCTATCCCTGGGCCAGTTACTCCTGCTCCCACTTGATTGTTCAATCTTGAACCATCTGTATAAAAAACAATCGATCCTGGACGAAGAACCGGGCCACCAAATTGCCATGAATTACGCCCAGGGTAAACTACTTGAAAAAGTCGATTGAAATTGTATACTTTTTCCATCCAGTCTTCGCTGATCCTTATTAGAGAGTTGATACTAGCAGTTCTTAGAATAAGTTGTAGTTACGTTTTGGTCTTCGTTTGAATTAATAATAGAACATGGAAAATGCGTTCTCATCATCAACTCTAACGTTTCATTTGTAGAAGTAGTAAAAGAGCCATCCACTTTTTTTCAAAGTGCCCAGACCATTGGAATGATCTTTAGCGAGTATTTTATGCAATCTAGCAGTTGCTGGAGTATTTTCAATGTTCTCACATGTATGCCTCCAGTGTATCCTCTTTGATCTCCGTATTTCCTGATTATAAACTGTGAGGGATTCCTTATATTGTTCCCACTGTTGTGTTCGTTTAGCCCTATTGAAAAACTTCCGGGCTTTTTTACGAAGTTTCTGTAGCCTGTTGTTCCACCAAGGTACATCCCTGTTTGTAGAGCGTTCCTTTTCGATGCAACTCTCATAGAAGGCATGTTGAATCAAATTTGAAAGTTGTTTAGGACTATTCTGAAGTGAAGTGAACAAAAAATTGCTACATGCCAGCTAAATGCATGAATTTTGGAGATTCCTCTCACGCAGATTCCTCTGACCGTCCTGTGAAGGAAGATCCTAAGAAATTTAAATGTTCAAATTGCGGAAAAATCCAATTTTTGGGAATGTAAGACTCGCAAAGCGATCCTACAATCTCGTTCTAAGGGACACGTAGGAAACACTCCACGTTTCCAAACAGGTACAAATTCCTCTGCTGGTAACAACGATCAGCGAGGAACAAATTCTATATTCGTACCCGTAGATACAAACAACTCCCCTGCTTCAAATTATGCATCTTTACATGCTGCTATTCTGTTTGATGATTGTTTTGCAGGTTATTACACTATTCAATATCCAAACAGCCCAACATGCTTTTCTTCAGCAAGAAATCCCTCAACTATTGATTTGGTCTTAACCGATTTATGTAAACTTTGTAGCCAATTGGTTATCCATGCTGACTTCGGTTCTGATCACCTTCCAGTATTTTTTGAAATATACCAAGAAATAATTTCTAATCCCAACAGCTCTACTTTCAATTACTATAGAACTAATTGTGAGCAATATCGAACACTTATGGAATATAACTTCGATCCAAACATTCTTTCGCAAAACAAAGATGAAATTAATTATGCTCTTGAATCTCTGACTACTTCTATAGTTAAAGCGTAACGTAGGTTGATCAAAGAATCAAAATTATCTCCAAATGACAAAATGACAAGCGATCAACGAACCGAATAATAACGCTATGTCAGAAGTGGAGAGCAATAATGATATAATCTTCTTCCTTCTTTTTCATGACAAGCAGCCCGTGCGTCACAACTCACTCGGGGTGGTAGAATAAAACGAGCAAATTGTTGGCAAGCTACTTCACGAAGTAAAGCCGAAGATGATACACGTGTGTTAATGGGATTTTTTTTGTTATGTCTTTTCTCGATTCATATCAAGCTATGTCCTCATCCGTGTGTATTGCAACAAAGTAAGCAAGCAATACATCATACACGGCGAATGAGAACGACCCAAATTTGAGTTTAGTTCACTCATAATCGCCAAAAGTTCAGGAACTCAGCAATGAGTAAATTTGTCTCATGGTTTCCTGTAGAAAACCTAAAAAATCTGCCGGAAAGTGAGGAAATTGATGAAAATTTTATTCAGTCCCGGTGTAGTATCAATAGACTGAGTGAATCCAATTTTTACTTTTCTCAACTTCGGGAATTTTTCCCTGTAAAATCCTGGAAAAACCTGGGAAAACATGAGACAAATTTTACTCATCGCTGAGTTCCTGCACTTCTGGCGATTATGAGTGAACTAAACACAAATTTGGGTCGTTTTCATTCTCATAATTGGTATTTTCTCTTCCTCATGCTCAAAAGCTTTTGTAATCTTCGAACAGCAGATCATAAAAAAAAAAACAGTAATATTCCAAAACGGCAACAAAATGCATTTTACCGATTGTGCTAAACGGCAGCTATACCAAATGGCAATCACAATTATATCAAATGAGGCAGAACCACAAGATGCCCAGTAGATTGATGCAAAATTTGAAATTTTCGCTCCACATTGTTCAAATGGTTTCAAATCGGGTCCTGATTAGCCTCCGAAAGTTTAATCTCACTTGATGAGAAATTGACTTGGCACAAACCATTTGAAGTTTAACCTTTTTACGTGTTGTACTATTAACAAAGTCGTTCTCGTTTTTCAGCCAAACGTCAAATTAAATAGTTATTAATTTTTAAGAGATTGATAATCTTATGGCAAGATTAAGCAACTGTATTGTGGGCAACACTGTATTCTGCAGTGTGACATAGTAGCCATGATTTTTGTCCTCTATTCTACGCGCCATAAACACCAATGTTGCCTGCTGAACAGTTGATTGAACATAATCATAAGACATCAGTGACTTGAATCATTAATAATTTTTGTTTCTTACATTTGATCGAAAAGTGATTTTCTACAAAGTTGTAGCTGAGAAATTTTTTAACAAGTTCAGCTATCATTTTCTAAAGTAGAGTGAACTGGTGAATTTTAGGATCGATATGAACCGAAATTATGGTTTCTCCATAGTAATTCCTATATAAATTTCAAATGGTTTGTGCCAAGTCAGTTTCCCACTAAATGAGTTTAAATTTTGGAAGGATAATCAAGGTCCAATTTGGAACCGTTTGAGCACTGTGGAGCGAAAATTTCAAATTTTGCATCAGTCTAATGCCCAGGGTTTGTTCGGTATTATGTTTTAAACAGGTCTTACATCTATTATGAGATCAGTTTACACAAACCCATAGTAAGATATTCGCTATATAGTGACTTTAATAGAAAGCCCTACTCGAAACAAATATTTTGTATTTCAAGGTTACTGCTTTCCATTGCAAATCAAATTGTTCTATGCTAGACGAACTTAAGATTATTGAAAAATTGTCCATTTATGTTAATGGCCCATTCGAGTGAACGGAATTCGAGAAAATGTTATAGAATCAATCTGACAGATTGTAATACCTCCCCGCTACTTACATTCTTCTTCTTCTTCTTCTTCTTCTTCTTCGCATTTCAAGCTTATTGCATATCGCATATTAGCCTATTGCGTGCTCTCAACTTAGTGTTCTAGATGCACTTCCACAGTTATTAATTGAGAACTTTCGATGCCTGTACCATTTTTGCATTGGTATAATTGTGTGGCAAGTCCAATCATACTTCTATGCCCAGGGAAGTCGAGAAATTTTCCAACCCGAAAAATTCCTAGACCGGACCGGGAATCGAACCCAGCCACCTCCAGCATGGTCTTGCTTTGTAACTGCGCCTTTACCGACTGAGCTAAGGGAGGCCTCGCTACTTACCTTGGTATCAACAAAATTTCAATCACTTTTTTTAAATATCATAACAAAAAAAAAAAACCGGTCGGTAAACTAATATTTTGAGAAACTTGAATTTGAAAACTGCACACTTCCAACCATTTGAAGTGGATCTCATTTCATTAGAAACGCTCGAAAATCAATCATCGGCACTGCTGCATTCATGCCTCAACCGACAACAGCGATCCCGCTGTCTCAATCAACCATTTATCATACTGCTGACTCGAGAAGCCAGCTGTTGAATCAACACAAACGGTTTGTCGGTAAACTCTTGTTGGTAATAATCCATTCTACAATCGGAAACCATCAGCAAGAAAACGCTCGATCCCGACTGGTCTTCTCTCGTCTTTCTATCATCGCTGCAAGTACTTACCGGGAGCCACCTGAAATGTCGAGGAGTGCCACTCGTTCAATCACTTTGCAAAATTCTTGTGGATTGGTGATTTTGCAATGCATAACTTTTTCTGGAGAGCGCAGTTTCATTGCAACGACGGCACAAGTTGTAAAGCTTGCAAAAACTATTACACCACCTGTCTACCTGAGCTATCCTGGGTGTAGTAGGAGCTAAACCGAACCGGCCAAAGCATTGATATTGAACATAAAATAAAAACTGGATTTATATGGCTCTCTGCCTAGTGATAATGGTAAAAAAGATGTTGAATAGGTTGTGCAATAGGCAAAGTGATGTATATTTCCGCATTCTGCCTTTCTTTGCTGACCTGGTGCTTTTATGCAATTTTACGGATTCATGATTTGCATACTACTGCATCTGTACATGTGTACATAGTTTTGATATTTGTTGGAATTTATGGATTATCACTGTGAAAGGAAAGTATTTTTGTTTTCTCCGGACAGGTTAAAAAGCTGACGAAGGTATTTCATTTGGCTTTGAACGTGTTTTTTGGTGGACGGTATTGAAAGTTTGCATTGGGCAAATGGAAATGAAATGTATTCTGAAAATTACTTGTACGTAGGCTCATAGAAAAGAGATCAGATTTGAATGTTTTTTTTTTTTTTATCATATTAGTAATTTCAAATGATAACGTTATTGGGGTGGATACGATCAATTATAAATCTGCTTGCTACTAAATTTCATTCAATTATGATGAAAATGTTTTTGTAATCACAGATTGCTGGGTGAGCCGAAGTAACTGTCTCCTTTCAAAAATGTCATTACCATTGAACGCATGAAGTATATCCGTATATTCCAGATATACTGAATATATAACCTTCAACTAGCAGAAATTCAGATCTCTCTCCTTTAGTTTAATTACCACACATATTTGTCACGAAAATGAATCATGCAAGTTTTAGTCCAGCACTTTCTGGCGATGCACTTAAGCTCTGATATTAAATAGATTTTCCAAGCATGGTTCCTTTGTAACTCTATAATGATGCGAAAAAAACCGAATTTGTACAGATTTATAACATCCTTCATTTTCACGTCCATGGCATATGGTACATTCAAGTGACAATTGAGTTCAAACTTAAGTTTGATGGAAGCGTTCATCTCGAAGGATTAGTTGATGTATAATGAACTGATGTTATGGTGGATAGCGATTCCAATTGTAGTATAATTTTCAAATTCGGAAGAGGTTTAATTAACTGATAAACAAAAGAAAGGTAAAACTGCATCAATTTTATTTATATTATGGCACCACTAGGTAAGTCATTTGTGAACATATATCTTCAATTTGGAATGCAGATAATATATAATGTACAGTAGCGTTATCTAGTGAGCTAATTCGTAACTTCAGTGTTCACCATTACAGAGACTTCACCTAACTGAACAACTTTGTCGAAGGCAGGAGCTTATTTTCTGGACAAAGGCCTGAGTACCACTAACAGATGATACGCCTTTGGCGCCAACAAGAGGGTTATTTTTGGATTATTCTGTCCAGACGGGCCTTGTCCAGCTGAAAAAGTTATCAAACATAGACACATTATTTCTACACACTTAAATTTTTTTTGCCGAGATGGGCACTGCATTTTATTTTGCTGAATCTCAGTGTAAAACTTGCCGAGATTCAGCTAAAAAATGGGAATTTTTCCGAGATCTCAGCTAACAAACAAAATTTTTGCTTAATATTGGCAAGTTTTTCACAGAGATCCAGAAAAATAAAATGCCGAGCTGCTCGGTGGTGCCCATCTCGGCAAAAAAAATCTAAGTGTGTAGTCACAGGCCTGAACTATCACTTAAGAACAGTGGCTTCGCGTAACCTCACTTTGTATCTGTGCACCAACTTTTAAACCTATTTTATGGTCATTAGGGTGAGTCAAGTTCATATGGTGAATCACAGCATTATGCTCCCCACTGCTATTACCATACGTATTGACGTATCTCACTGAGCAATATTTGAGCAAATTTGGTTATGATCTGGATTTGCAAGAGAATTTTGAAGTTTGTATGTGAAAAGATATGGAAAATGAAACGAAACTATTAATTTGCTTGCCAAAAATTAAAAAAAATGTGACAAGTCACTCCGTTCGTTCACTCAGTCCAGAGTATTCTTTCCAAAAATGGGGATTTATGTACGTTTATAGAGGAAAAATCATAAATAAAACCTTAGCTAGCTAGATAGGGACTTAAATAAAACTAAAATAATAAATACTAAAGCTATATAAATAATAATATTCATGCAAATAAATAAACGCTTAAACTAGGTATCATGCAAAATTGATCTAGAAGGCAGAAGACTAAACGACTAACGACTAAATTAAAAAAAAAAAACACACAACAGACAGTGAAGGTATTTTGCACAGCCTCAACAACACGACACACCCACAGTACACCCCTAAATACTGGTAATTATGGTAGAAGTACTACCTGATGGGTGGATGCTACCTACAACAACCACAGAAAAAGGCCTATTCGCCAGTTCCCGAGGATTGCCAGTCTGTAGGCTCGGTCACTTGCTTGAGCACCAGAAAAACATCCAGACCTTAGCTCTCGAAGAAAACCAAGTGAAGTGGTGGAAAAATTCTGTGATCAATGATCGACTGCCAAACTTGAATAAAACGGTAAGCGACACCGTCATCAAGTCCACCGATGGTAGTCCCGTAGTAACACGTGTCGGTGTGGAACCATCTACGCCCCGGGGAACCAGACGAGTGCAATCTGCACAATAAGCGTGTTTGACGGGAGCCCACCAGATTCGGAGAAGCCAGATCCACGTAATCGACGTGAACGACGCAATCGACAAAAGTCCGTAGCATCCAACCAGGCACGGAGTCCTCGAGCCAGCTGCGATGGAACCAGCCAGCTTACGTTCATCGACGGGCCCAACACTGATACTGCACACAAACTAAAACCGTGAGAAGTATTCTTTATAAGAAAAGATAGGGCTCTTAGGGGCCGTTAGGGTCAAAATTGCAATAAATCGCCGTCCATAAGCAAATAATGTGTCTTGATTTTTGCTCTAATTTCGCAAACCTCAGCGAAAAGAAGCCGGCCCAGAGTGTGGTTAGAGTCACTTGTGGGCTGAGCGGGCGTAACAAAAGGGATTCGCATAACAACTTTGTCGAAGACTGCAAATAAATTTAACTTCTGAGTAATAGTTTAGGTAGTGATAAACGTCACAAGAACTATTCTACATCCGCAGACAGGTTATGAGCAAGTCAAACGCGCGCTCTTTTGCTTGTGGATTTGAGGACATACCTCCCTTCATTCATCAAAGTAGGAGTTAAGTAAAGGAGTGCGTATTTGAGTAGTGTTGTCACGTTTATGGCCCTTCGCTCAATTACAACTTCGGTTCAATTTTCACACTGCCGTACTCTAGCGGAACTATCAAGCTATCTCGCTAATAAATTATTGCACTGCAGCTAAATACACCTTCCCCCTCGAATGATTAGTTGCATGGTTCAAATTGTGGTCTTTATGTTTAAAAATGCAAAACATTAGTTTTTCCATACTAATCTCCATACAAATTTCAAACGCAATGTGGAATGCCGGGTTACAACCAATCGTCCCCAAATTTTGCACAATTGTTTGGGACCCGAAATGGAACCAAAAGAGGGTCTCGCTTGTTTTTTTCCTTGATTTTGTTTTTGTCGATCTTGTTTTTCGTGCTGAGCACCCATGCTACCGACGCCAGGGAGGTAGATCCCACACCTGGACCTATCAACCTATTAACTCATGAACGGCTTTACTTCCCTTCCTGATCATAGATGTTATGCCTCAGAACATCCCGGCGACGCCGACTGGGATTACACCCAGGCCTGCTGGGGTGATAAGTAATCCGAGGGGCAGGCAATTCAAAGAACCGGTGCGTTGAATTTGAGATGCAATCAAAAGTACTTAAAGTAATTAATGCGTTTTGAAGTAGTACTGACGGTTATTAAAATTATCTATCCGTAATTAATGTAATTAAATGGTTTTAATGGAGTTAAAAAGTAGTTAATGTTCTACATTGTGTAATTAATTTAAATAAAGCAGTAGTGAATGGAGTTAATTTAATTACCGTCGTTGCCTGCGCTGGAGTTAAAGGCTATTGCGAACACGCTTGTTGTTCTCGCTTGGTGAGGTAAAGTTTGCTTTTTTTCATAAAACGGTAACCCACTCTAATATGTACACTTCGTTCACCTGTGTTCATGTCAAGGCCCAAATCCGCAAGTAATTTCCCCCGAGTGACACGCTTCACATCACTGTATTTCCCCAGCTCCAACGCTAGATCGCAATCCGAGGCCTAAACTTGCACGTATTGAATGTTGACTCAACCTTTTATAAAACTTTGGCCATTTAAAATTATGGACACTTAAAAATTAGCAAACATCGTAAAACAAGAACTAATGGTCGTATTTTTGAACATTTTGATGAAACTTTTTTTCATGTAATTTATTCTCAGAAAACAATGTTTAAGTCAATCATCTCTGTGAAAAATACACAAAAAAGCGTGGTAACCAAAACTCCAAAAATAGTACCAAAGGATCTTGTTCTACGATTTTTGATGTGAAAGTCCATGGTTTTGATCATTTCAAAAGTTTGTATTTTTATAATGCTTTATTTTGAATAGGACATTTTGAGACATGTATGTTTTATAGTGGAAATGGCTCTAATGTTGGCCTATGGATCTAAGATTGGGCCCATCGCTAAAAATCTTCTATTTATCAATTTTATCTAGATGAACGCGTCATTGGGACGGTACTTATGGATATTTTTCGTCGCTATTGAACATTTAATCGATCGCTGAATTTATGTATGGGCCCAAATTAGGGGCATCTAGGCCTACTTCATTTTTTATTTTTCATAAAGTAAATAAAAATGTTTAACTTTCCCGAATAGAAATTATTGTTCTCTACATTAATATCTATCAGAAATGGCGATTCTGCGCTAAAACTTTGTGAAAAATTTCGAGGACGGCATTTTGAAAATTTGACATGGTCCGCTATGTCTGAATAGCATAAGTTTAAAGCATTGCCTATAACAAACAATTACGCAAAGTTTCATACAGATCGATTAAAAACTACAAGGGACAGCTCTATGGGGTTGTACGCAATGGTGACGTAGGACTACGTGGTCTTATATAATAAATCGTATTTGTTAACTGCAGCAGGAGCTTGTGTTTTGGGTAGGAATAGAAATTTGAGCGGGGTTCTCTCTGTTTATACTCTTTAGTATGACGCGCTTGGCATAGATGGCCCATAGCGACTCACGAAGAGCTACTAATTCCGATCAATAGCGGTGCGGCTTCTTCCTCTTTCTATGGATGCTCATGTGGGCTTCAGCTAGCTGCTTCCGGGGAGCCTTTCGTTGTGTACTGGAGAACACCACCACTCCCCACGCTGTGATTGAATAAACACCGTTTGGTGAGACCGGATGGAATTCAACTTTGAAATCTGTGTTAGGAAAATCGCTTTTCGCAGACAACAATTGCACATTCGTGCAATTTTCAATAGGGACATTTTGAAAAATGATAAAGTCTTGAATTTAACAGATGCGTAGAAATATTTCTGATCGATTGGTGATAAAATGATTGAAATTGGTCTAGGGGCAGCTGAGTTATGAACGTCCAAAATCTTTCATAATTTAGTTACATGTTCCATTTTCGGTTTTCTCAAAGTGTACTCCTATATAGAAATCACTGACGTAGTCCTACGTGAAAAATTTAATTGTTTTCGCTAATTAGCCTGTAACTGCTTATAATGGAAACGGTTATGCTACAAAGCATGAAGCATCGATTCCTCTGACTTGAACTTTATGAACAGCGATTTCTCCTCGAGGAACGGGATCCGCATCCAGCGATTTCACAAAATATTAAATTTCAGACATAATGGGTTTCACACTTTCATTTGCGAAACTTAATTTGATCGTCAGATTTATTTCAAGGGACATCTCCAGTTGTTTACTTCCAACGGCAACGACAAAAGCGAACAATTATTTATATCATTCGGAATTGGAAGAAAACCGATGTTTTAAGTAGCTATTTTGTTCCTGTTCTAGTTTGCTGTCTGCTTAGTTTTGATGTAAAATTTAGTGATAAATAGAGATAAGATGGATTCATCAATTTGTGGGAGTGGTCTCATTCGCATACATTTTGTTTTTCGGCTGCCTTACTGTGGATCAGTAGGATGTTTCAGAGTGTATGCATTTAATATGAGTTGGATAGGTTTCAGGCCTTTTCTGACATTTTTGAGTGAATGCACCATTAGATATCGATCACGATTTGATTTGGTGAGTTTGTTCCAGCTAAAAATCAATCCGTTTCCCAGGCGAATGCCTCGGTAACGCAAAATCTATGGCTCAGTTTAGTTCGGTTAGTTAGTATAATTGTTTTGTTTTTGTGATTTCAACTTCAAATGAAGCTAATTTTGTTGTGTTGAGTTTAGGTTTATTTTGATGTTTTATTGCATTATGAACAAAGTTGTTTTTGAACATGTGGGAATTAAAAAAAGCGATACTTTGATGATGATGATGGTCCCACCTCTTACCCCTACAAAGGTTTGAGCTGGACGAGTTATCTTTAAGATAATTAAATATAAACATTTTAACCAGGTTTGCAAACAAAATCGAGCTGGTTACAATTACAGATATAAATGTCCTGTTAAATATGCTATAGGCATCAACCAAAAACATTCAAAGGTGTAACTAGTTATCAAAAGTCCAAGTATAGTCCTCGACAATACTTCCATTTACACGTGACCTGGGATTTACACGTTTAAGCTTCCGCAGTGCCAGGACTATATCCAAGGAAACGACTTCCAGCCAACCCTTTACTAATTCAAGGCTTTTGCCACAATTTCCACGTATTAGTCATTTATACCTGTATTCCGCGCGCGAGGCTCAAACCATCGTAGACTACTCAAAGCTATTTTTACTATTACTACTACAAAATCAAAAAACTAAAAATCCATCATCACCATCGAGGCAAACAATGTAGTTTTTTTGTATATGCTACACCAATTACTAAAATGTCTATATGACAGTCTCCATACAAAATAATCCGTTAGAGATAACTTTGTCAAGATACATGATTTATCCATTCATAAAAATTTAACTGCTCAATAAACAGCTTTTACATGTGAAATGCAGCGTCTCTTGAATTCTGTAAGTGTAGTTGCACGCTTGATGTGTCTAGGCATCGAATTGAAAACATTTATACCTTTGAAAAAGAATGAATTTTGTGAAGCATTATTCAAAAGATGTGGTGTTCTTACTTCATCCGCGTTTCTAGTGTTATATCTATGAAAATCACTTCCTCTTTCAATCCGATCACACAAATATCGAGGCAGCAAACCGTTAACTACTTTAAAAATGAACACCATAGTCAAAAACACAATTCTTTGCTTCACTGACAGCCATTGCAAAGCGTCCAGCATAAAAGTTGAGGAAGTGAATCTATTACATCTTAAAATCAAACGCATTACTTTATTCTGCAAACGCTGTAATCTCGATATTTGTGTTTCATTGGCCAAAAATAAAATGGAAGGGCAAAAGTCTAGATGAGGGGAGATGATTGATTTGTATAACTGTATTTTACTACCAATAGTTAAATCGTTTTTCAAGCGACATAGGATTCCATACTTCTTGGCAATTTTCTTGATGACATTGTCAATATGAGAATTGAACTTGAGTTTGTCATCAATAATCACGCCAAGATATTTAATTTCCTGAACGCGATCAAGTGTCTCATCATCAATAACAACAGAGACATCATCATCTACACGATTCCGCGAAATTACCATGAATTTAGTTTTACTTATATTCAATTTCAATTGTTTATACTTCAACCATCTACTTAGAGAACGCAAATCTTCATTCAAGCGTGAAACGGCTTCTTCTAAATCTTTAGCTGCAATGAATAACACAGTATCGTCAGCAAAAAGATTAATATCACAAAACCGTAAAACTCGTCGCATGTCATTAATATACATAATAAATAAAAGGGGCCCTAATACACTTCCCTGAGGCACTCCAAGGTCATTGTCAACGGGACAAGATACAAAATCATTAAAAACAGTCCTTTGTGTTCTGTCAGATAAATAGCTTTCAAACCATTTGTATGCAGAACCCGAAATTCCAAAGCGCTTGATTGTTCTCAACAATAAGGGCCTAGAAATTGTCTCAAAAGCGCGTTTTAGATCCAAAAACACAGCAACAATCGTATCTTTATGCTCCAAATTTTCTTTCCATTTAGCTAACACTAAGTTTAACGCGGTTTCACAAGAATGGCCTTCCCGGTATCCCGATTGTTCCGGTATCAACAAACAGTTACTATTTAAATATTCTAACAGCTGGCCTTTTACAACAAGTTCCAAAATTTTCTCTAATGTGTGCAACATGTTGATGGGACGAAACTCTTCGGCTTTAATCGTCCCAGCAACTTTTTGTATAGGAACAACTAAAGATTCTTTCCAAATATGCGGCACGTGCCCAGATTGCAATGATTGATTAATAAGGTCCCGCAGAGTGTGTCGAATGACATGAAAGCAATCTTGAATAACTCTAGCATTAACATTATCTACTCCAGCCGTTTTTCCTAATGAAAAGCAAATATTTTTAAGTTCATCTAATGTAATTGGGTGAAAACCATTAAATCTACAATTACTATTAATCGGCTGTTTTATTTCGTCCGGTTCATTGATCAGTTCAATAGATTGATTGATCAGTGAAACGCTCTCGACGAAATAGTCATTAAACTTAGAAGCAATTACTTGTTCTGACTGTTCTAATATGCCATCAAAAGTTATGGTCCGCGATTTACAATTACTAGGCTTCATCAAAGATTTCTTGTAACTTGTGATCGATGCTCGACTCGGGTGCAAAAACATAGTTGAACCTTGCTGGGATAATATAATAGGATCTTGAGGTAGATCCTATTGTATTATCCCAGCAAGATTCAACTATGTTTTTGCCACTATTGTAGAAAATCATAACTGACGGAACTCGGGAACGATTCGGGAAAATTAATATGTTTAGAAAAATATGACAAACACTTGATCCAGTTTGGCAAGTATTGTTGATTGCACTCATTGACGGAATTTCATTTGGCTTCTATTACCAGGACTTGAATAATCGTCACGTCAGTCGTAGTTTATTGTGATGTAAGTGGCATGGTAGCCTTAAAAATGGGTTTGTTATATAGGTTCTGTTCCCGTCTTACGTAAGGACCAATCGAAACAATGAACGTTGCGTAAAAGTAGAATTTAATGCAGACCTAAGTGCTTCTGCTCCGTGTTTGAAAGATCGTCGGTTGTAGTTGCTTATTTTGGTGTAAGGAGCACCACCGTCAGGTTTGAATGGTTATAGCATCAGCTTGTTCACAAATGGTGTGTTGTAATATGAGGGACATGGTTGTCTAAGATAACCGTTTTTGCTTACATAGCAGAACAACATGGGATAATCCTGGTTCCTTTCAAATTAAGGAGATTTATAGTCGCATCGCTTACTTATCGTAAGTTTTGTGGAACTTGTTATCGTCGTCGTCGTCGTCGTCGTTGCCTTCGGTACCGGATTTTACAACTCCATCATAGATGGAATGATGTGATATGAGGGGCTCAGTGGCCTTATTGTGACCGTTTTTGCTTACTGAACAGATCAGCATAGGTTTAATCTCAAGCCCCTCCACATTCACGATTCGTTAGTCGCTTTATTAGTTAATATGAATATAAGCTAATAACAACAACTCGATCACAAGCAATGTGATGTAATGTAATATAAAGAGCTCATTTGCCTAGTGGCAGACGGTTTTGCTTACTGAGCAGAAAACCATGGGTTCAGTCCCAAGCTCCATTGCGTTATATGATCGTTAGGACATCAATTCAGTTTATCGTTTACCAAATCGAATTCTTCTGCAAACTCAACCCTTTTATCCAACATCCCAGAGAGTCCTCGCGTTAATGCAGAGGATTTTTCGGTTTACATCAAAGCGAGTGTCACTTCAACTCATTCCTACAAATCCATTCCTTTCCTTGACCTACATTTGGATGCGGCCGGCGCTGGTATTGCCTAGTTTGAGATCACCAATTTTTACACATTGAGGATTGATGCTAGTCCCAAGCATTAGTTCCTTGTGTAATTACAGCTGATCTGACAACTACATAGTAGCATCCGGTGGCGATCAGTCATGCTCATGCCATTAAAATATTAAAATTATGGGGAAAAGCCGTTTAAGTCTATCCCAGCCTCTGTAGTCCTAATAACCAATCTTTGTACTGTGGTAGGTTCGATGAATCACGTGACGGGAAGCATATCCTACAAATTTTCCATGAACATCTTCGATCCTAGCTGTCCAAGTGTACTTGGTTGAACACGCTCATGAGGTGTTCCATCAATTAAATAACAATGCGTAATAGGTTTGAGCTAACGATGGAACGATGATGCACAGAACAAGAAATGGTAGGTCGTAAAGGATCACAAATGCTCCTTGTATTTTACTTCTATCTCAATTTCCTACTCATGGTATCATGGTCATTGGCCCTCACGTAGGGTGTTGCCGATGAAAACGTCTAATTTATGACATTGATTAAGGAACGTTCCATTATTGTTATTGAACCAATAATACTGCAAATAAATCGTTACCAGAGCTTTCTCTAAGCTGATCATTTTTCGTCATAATTATACTTAATGAAGCTCAGTGATAAAAAGTAACGATCCCAATAACACTTATCACTGTCATCAGTAAGATTTAATGAGAATATACCAAACGAAAAAAAAGAGCAACTGTCCCCGGGATCATAAAGCAGTAAAAAGTAAAAGTGAATTAATACCAGCCAAAACCACGCGTCGTCTGAGTCAGAGACTCATAAAATTTGAAACAACTCAATGCCACTCCACCAAGTGAAGCGAATTAAATCAATTGAACTTTATTGCTTCTCTCTGCTTTTTCTCATTCGCCAATCTATGGAACACCCTTCTGCTTCCGTTCGACCCTGCTCCTCCTTCCGCCTCCCGGGAGATTCCAAGTTTATCGACTAAATAAGCATAAAACCTCAATAATCTCTGGCTTGATCCTTTCGCTTCGGTCAAACTAGAGCACAGAGACAATCGTCAGAATAAACGCTTCAACACGTAGCAGACAGTAATGCAGCAAAGAGTTCGCAGACCGTGACTAACTTTTACGAGTTACTAGAAAAATCAATATATTTGCTCAAACGCAGGCACACACCGAGCAACCCCAACCGGTACCGTCGGTACTTACAGAAGCCGGTTACGGACCTCAAGTCGTAGTTCAAAGTTTACATTTCGCATCATAACCAAATTAAACAAACCCTTTTTTCCGGTCCAATGGGGGTACTCGATAGAATTTTTTCAAAGAAATCCATCTTCTTTTCCATTACAATTCCCCAAAAAGCAACTCCGTACGCACCACTGGGGATCCCGACCACGACGGTCGTAATCGCGCCAGCTTTTATGTATATGTATGTGTGTGTTGGTGTATGTGCGTCAGAGTACTTTGTCAATTTCCATTCGATGGAAATTGTAAGCAAAATAGAAACCCATCAGCATCAGTACACATAGCCCCCCCTTTCTCAACCCGACAGACGTTCAACAGCAGCGACGGTAAGAGTGTAGGCAGATGGGGCAGATTGAGGGTAGGGGTAATCCATCCGAAACATCTCATCGTCTTGTCAACGTTCGATTCCCGTGGGGTATAAAAAGAAAAAAAATGGCAAGTCTTGAAAAAGCGTGAATGGAGCAACTGTTCCGCTTGGAGAGTACTGTAAGACATGTCACTTGAGAAAGAAGCACATGCCTTTTTAACCTCCATAATTCCCTATTGGTTTCAATGGTTTGATGTTGAGGTGCCGTTGACACAAGGAGGCTGCACTTGATGCATGACAGCTTGCTTCACCCTTCTGGGATGCTGTTGATTCGTGAAACTGTTGAAAGCAATAATTACGACGATCGTTATGGAGTATTTGATTTTTGTTTACTGAATTAAGATTATAATAAGGATTTGGAAGAACCATTTGCTGCATATTTTAGTTATTTATCTGAAAACCGTTTCGTAAAACTGAATATCGTATACAAAACACATCTTTCATAAATGGTACGAAACGAATAACTTCGTAAAACAAACGAACAATTTCGTTGTATAAACGAAATTTTATTTTCCGTGTATCTTCTGCATATCTTCCAAACAACAAATATAATGGCCGTTCTTACAATGGACTGCAGCTTACATGCAAGTTTTTCCATAATAAATATTTTTGAATACAACCTTCACGAGATGACTTTATAGACGCAATGCATTTGCGGAAACAAACTTTGTTATAAAATTAAAAACTATATTAAAATCCTTCCGGCGACCATTTTACAGAATCTGGTCATGGCGCAAAACATTGCAAATTCTGCATAATTTTCATGCAACTTTGGAAATGAATCAATTCCCGGTTTGGTGTAAAACTGATTGCTGTGTTAAGGATTCGCTAGCATAATATTTATTTATTTATTCCGTCTTGGACGGTTTTGCACAGACTTACCGTAACCAATCCTATTTACACTTAACCTATTCTTAAAACAACAGAAATTTACCGGATTATTAGACCCATAACTCGTTATGTAACTGGAAATAACGATAAGGACAGAGCATCGTAATTGGCGATGAGGTGCGTTGAGTAAAACTTGCTGTAGAAGCTCTAGGTAGTCGATTTTTCTTAGAATTCCCATGCAATTTTCTAAAGAATTCCTTTAGAACTGTACGCAAAGTTCGATTCCTTGGAACACTTTTCGGAATCGATCACATCATTTGAGCAGTTTAGAATGACGTTTCGTAATACTGGAACTTTGCCGTGGACAATATTTTGATATTTCTTTTTCTTCTAAGATTCTCGAGAAAGTAGGGTCTTATGCGTGCTAAGCTTGATAAATCTGGAATTTATCGCGTCATTTTCGTAAAAGTAGAAGGTCTGCACGAGATTAATTCACTCGGAAATCTCTTCTACATTTTCATAGAAATAACTTCAAAATTCTTGTCCTTTAGCTTCTCCTCAAAATTAAATTGAAAATTTCTTTAAAATTTAACTAAAGAATTTTCTTTATTTGTTTATTTGTATACTTAAAAATTCAACTGACAATTATTGTCAAAATGAATAGATGATAAATGATAGTGGTTTAGCACCCATTTTAGCACGGAAACTAAGTGCGACAGCAGTGGTCTCTCTTCTCTGTTTGTCTTGATCAAGCTTAATAACCTCTGATTGGCCTCAACATGTCGCTGTATGAAGGGCCAAAAACGGATTGGGTAGATCGATAGGCAAAGTCACCTATACGTATCTACAGGACAATGAAGAATCTCCTTCCAGCAACTTGATCATCCAATTGGTCAAAAAGACAAGCCCTCGAACAGGAAGATGCCCTAATGAGTGGGGAGAAGAGCCGCCCTTTATCCACGAAATGTTATCAACAGGGAGTTGGCAATCCCACTCTCCCCGTCCAAATTGCTTCAATCGGGTGCTACAATTATTGTCTAAATGAATAAAACTTAAACTAAATAGTTACGGTCAGCGGTACGGAAAAGGCCAAGTAGCCGATGACAAAACACGTCAGCTGATACATTGAAGTCGAACATAAAAAAGAAGTTGTTGAATTGCCGGCTGATTGCTCGAATTGGCTCGTGTTGTGTATGATTTCGGCGCCTTGGTTCCAAAAACTGAAAGTCGCGTTGACGAAAAGGCCTGTCAGGGCATACATATTTAGCTGAGACAGCAGTGTTGGACAGCCAATGTCACCGTAAGCAGCTTTCCAGCAAACATCGCTTGAGTGACCGTCCGCCTCACCTCTAATGGTTCGATTCCCAGGAGACGGCAACGCTCCTCGTACGGTGGCAAGTTAGTTGGTCACGCCAGTTGAGGAAACGAAGAGCATATCTCACAAACTTGCGTTGAACGGATTCAATTCTAGTGATCCAGCTAGCATGGAAAGGGCACCCAACAACTCCAATAAGGATCGCACAAGCGAGCAGTAGAATGACCTGAGGCATAGCGGGTCACGGAACTCGTCGGCAATTTTGGAAATAAAGCCCAATTGTCGATTAGCTCTGGAGATGATGTCATTATAGTGGATTCTAAAAGTGAGTCTGCAGTCCAAGGTAATGCCGAGATCCTTTATGTGCTCTACACTAGCAAGACAGCGTCTGTAGAGAACATAGTCAAACATGCTTGGTTCGATTTTTCGGTGATAGGAAATAATGTTACATTTTTCGAAGCTTAGACTCATCAAATTTCTTGAGCACCAGTCAGCAAAAACACCACACATATTTTCTAGAGATCCCGACAGTCCGAGAGACTTTTAATAATTTTGTAGATTTTTGTATCGTCTGCAAATACGCGGCATCCTGATGGTATCAGAAAGGCGACGTCGTTTAAAAAGATCGAAAACAGTAGCGGTTCTAGGTTACTGCCTTGCGGAACTCCCGAGTTGTTTGAGAATTCATCCGATTCCGACGCACCAATCTTAACCCGTACATAGCGATTCACCAAGTAAGATGTGAACCAACCACAGCCGTTGACGAGACGCCAATTATCTCCAGCTTGGCAAGCAAGATATTATGGTCCACCGTGTCGAATGCAGCTTTTAGATCCATACACGCAGCATCGACTTTAGATCCATATTCGCAGCAGAGATTGGCTACACAACGTTTTAGAACTGATGACGGAATGCCGTTAGGTCCGGCGGTGAACGAGAGTATATAATGTTTGCTGCTCACATGATTTACGATTGAAATTATGATAACAATCGTATGTTATATGAAATAAACTCGTAAATTGATGTCAAAGATAAACGTAAAACATAAGATTGTGTAAAATAGGAGTGGTTTTATTAAGATCAGTGCAATGCGAGATTTGATAGCAAAAGAGAAATTAATTATATTCCGAAAGAGTGGGACTTACAACCAATTAGTTCAACGATACAAAAATAAATGGAAACATGCTATACTCAATAATCCTATCCATAGTAAACGGGGCATAGAGAATCGTGAAGACTTCCTGCCTAGTATGCAAACAGATACGATATCCGACACAGTACCTATCAACGATATTGAAAATGTACCGAACATTTCCAATGAGGAACAGGCAGTGTCCCAATGCTGTAAGAAAGAATATTTTCAATATTTGTTTCAATTTACAATCATAATATTTTTAGCAGGCAGCATGGAAATTATTGCTAACATCCGAAGTTGGTCTACCGAGTTCCACATTACACAGGCTGCTTTGAAATCCCTTGTAGCGATTCTTAACTCCACTCTCTCTAGCACCAACTTTCAGTGTTCACTCGGCTGTCAACAGAATCAGGACACTTGTGTGGTCCTCCTCATTGATCTTCATCAGCAATTCTTTGGGTTGATACATCGTCGACTTTGGAAAGCAACCGTTTCGTGATGAGTGTGTGAGTGATGACCACGTTTTGCGTCCATTGCTGCAATGGGAGCGTTCTGCCCTCCGTTGGCGATACTACCATACAATGAAATCACTTCAAGCGGATCCGCTGGATAGCGGAAGATAAAATGTTTATTGTGTTGTACCTTTTGACTATAGTTTCACAAAGCTTTGTATAGTGAACAAGAATTCTCAGCTCTGTAATGTTAATCCGATTGAACCTAATCAAATAAATCAAATAAAACAATATAATAGCACCAATTTTACCCAAACTTGCCCAGCTGAAACTAGAAGTTAAGAGAAAATTCTGGTCAAATTTTTAGAGACGTCTGTTTAGTCTAATTGTTATACAATGGATTTTTTTTTTAAGTTTTGAGCATTTTTTCAATGAAATAATATTTGTTTCTGCCAATTTATTCCAAAAGAAATTGTGAATGGTAGACACATAGTGTATCTTTTCAACCATTGGCACAGTATAAATTAAACAATTCGATTTTGTTTGTCCCAGCTCTTTAAGTTTACTTACCACTTACAGACTAAGCTTGTTGTCCTCTGCTGTCCGAAGAAGTCGTCTCCACTCTACTCGATCCATGGCCACAGTTCGCCAGCCTCGTAGTCTGCGAAAGGTCCGCAGGTCACCTTCTACTTGGTCGATCCTCCTTTCCCGCTGCGCGCCTCTTCTTCTTGTTCCTGTTGGGTCGCTTTCTAGTGGCCGTAGAGGACCACCGGTCTAATCAGCGTCTTGTAGACAGTCAACTTCGTGCGGTGGTGAAGTAGTCCAAAGTAGGCACGATTCCCTGCCATAATGTGAATTTCTCTGCTGGTATCATTTTCGGCGGTCACCAGTGAGCCCACATACACGAACTTCTCGACTACCTCGATTTCGTCACCGTCAATCTGAACTCGGGATGGGAGGCTAACATTGTCTTCCCTAGAACCTTTTCCTTTCATGTATTTTGTCTTTGATGCGTTGATGGCAAGTCCAATCCGTCTAGCTTCAGTCTCCAGTCTGTAGTACGTTTCCGCCATCATCTCAAAGTTCCGTGCCATAATGTCAATGTCATCGGGGAAGCCAAGGAGCTGGATGGACTTCCTGAATATCGTGCCACTTGTGTCTATCCCAGCTCTTTTGATCACACCTTCTCGCGATGTTGGCACGAAAGTCCATCACCTTGCCGTAACCCCCTTCGAGATTGAAAGGGACTTGAGAGTGTCCCCGATACTCGAACAACGCACATCACTCGATCCATCGTCGCCTTGACCAATCGTGTCAGTTTGTCCGGAAATCCGTACTCGTGCATAATCTGCCGTAGCTGATCTCGATCGATTGTGTCGTATGCGGATTTGAAATCAATGAACAAATGATGTGTGGGTACGTTGTATTCGCGGCATTTCTGCAGAACCTGCCGAATCGCGCAAATTTGGTCCGTGGTAGCGCGGGCACCCATGAATCCCGCCTGGTATTGCCCCACGAACTCTCTTGCAAATGGTGATAGGCGGCGGCATAGAATTTGGGAGAGTACCTTGTAGGCGGCGCTCAGCAGTGTGATCGCGCGGTAGTTGCAGCAATCCAACTTGTCGCCCTTTTTGTAGATTGGGCATACGACACCTTCCATCCACTCCTCCGGTAATATCTACTCCTCCCAAATCTTGGTAATTACCCAGTGCAGCGCTCTAGCTTCACCACCGTATTTTAATAGCTCACTTGGTAATTGATCTACACCAGTTGCTTTGTTGTTGTTCAGCCGACCGATCTCCCCCTCAACTTCTTGAAGATCAGAGGCCGGTAGCCTGTCGTCTTCTGCGCGTGCTCCAAGGTCTGTTTCCGTGCCACCTTCGTTTTATGCTGCTTCGCCGTTGAGGTGCTCGTCATAGTACTGCTTCCACCTCTCAATCACCTCACACTCGTTCGTGAGAAGGTTACCGTCCAAGTCTTTGCACATATCGGCTTGCGGCACGTAGCCTTTGCGCGAACTATTTAGCTTCTCGTAGAACTTCCGTGTGTCGTTTACGCGGTACAGATTTTCCATCGCCTCGCGATCTCGGTCTTCTTGCTGACGCTTCTTCCTTCGGAAAACCGAGTTTTGTCTGTTCCGCGCTTGTCTGTATCGCTCCACATTCAATCTCGTGCGGTGTTGCAGCATTCTCGCCCGTGCTGCATTCTTCTCCTCTACTAACAGTTTGCATTCGCCGTCAAACCAGTCATTTCTTCGGTCCGGGATTGCAGTACCTAGTGCCGCTGCAGCAGTACTACCTATGGCTGAACGGATGTCCCTCCAGCCATCTTCAAGAGAAGCTGCGCCAAGCTGCTCTTCCGTGGGTAGTGCAACTTCCAGCTGCTGCGCGTAGTCCTGGGCAACTCCGGTGTCCCGTAGTTGCTCAATGTTGGGTCGTGGCGTTCGACTTCGACGTGTGTTATGCACCGTCGAGAGTTTTGAGCGCATGCATACTGCAACTAGGTAGTGGTCCGAATCTATGTTCGCACTGCGGTACGTGCGGACGTTGATAATGTCGGAGAAGAATTTCCCGTCGATTAGAACGTGATCGATTTGGTTTTCTGTGTGTTGGTCAGGTGATCTCCAGGTGCCTTTGTGGATATCCTTGCGGGGGAAAAAGGTACTTCGAACTACCATACCCCGGGAGGCTGCAAAGTTCACGCATCGTTGGCCGTTGTCGTTCGATACGGCATGCAGGCTGTTTGGCCCGATTGCCGGTCTATACATTGCCTCCCGTCCTACCTGAGCGTTCATGTCGCCGATGACGATTTTGACGTCCCGTTGCGAACAGCCGTCGTACACCTGCTCCAGCTGCGCATAGAACGCTTCTTTCTCGTCGTCGGGTCTCCCTTCGTGTGGGCAGTGCACGTTGATGATGCTGTAGTTGAAGAAACGGCCCTTAATCCTCAACTTGCACATCCTCGCGTTGATCGGCTGCCAACCAATCACGCGTTGGCGCATCTTACCCAGCACTACAAAGCCGGTTCCCAGCTCGTTGGTGGTGCCTCAGCTCTGGTAGAAAGTAGCCGCTCGATGCCCGCTTTTCCATACCTTTTGTCCCGTCCAGCAAAGTTCCTGCAGTGCTACGACTTCGAAGTTGCGTGGTTGAAGTTCGTCATAGATTAACCTATCGCAACCCGGGAAGCCGAGCGATTTGCAGTTCCATGTTCCGAGTTTCCAATCGTAGTCCTTATTTCGTCGCGTAGGTCTGTGCCGATTGTTCCGATCCGTATTTCTTTCTTCGGTATTTGCAACTTTGTTTTTTTTTTCCAGGGCGGCTTGTTGGGCCTGCCCCAACCCCCTGTCTCGCCGGGGGACCATCGTGCACAGCTCTGTTTAGAGTCCCACGCTGGCACTAGGACGGTGATCAGCCGCTCCTAACATGGAGAACAGACGCCGTTTTGAGCCGCACCTCCATGGTGAGCAGACGCTCAGGTTTGGTGAAGCATTTCCTCTATCACCGTACTATGATTACCGCGCCAGTGTTCGCGTCGCACCTCTTCACTTTGCTATTGCCGGACTGGCAACATTGCCCAGGCTACGCCACCCAGCTGTGTCCATGTTTCAGCTGGTAGTCTTTTGTTATCATATGACTCGAGGAGGCGTGCAGTAGGAACTTGTGAGGACCAGGGCTAGGTATTCCGCTCCTTCCAGGTTGTCAACTCACCATTTTGTAGCTCTTTAAGTTCACCCCTGCCAAAAGGCGGGCTTGGGCAGTAGAGGATTAATTTATGTCGAATAATCGGATCGACAATTGGGATGGAAAAAAATCAATTACGCATTATGAATTAATTAAAAAAAAATCAAACATCACTACTGATTGACCAACGCCTCCCAGACGACAATATAATTATTGGCTATTATCGGGATTGTCAACATCAAGATGGCAGCAGCTCCCTTGAGGGGGTAGCCCGTAGGTAATGAAACTTCTGCACTTCTGCGAATGGATCATCGACACAAGAATGTCGAGAAAAGTCAGCCAGTTGTTAAAATCGCCATCGTAAAAAGAGGACGATATCAAATTGGAAACAGTGGGTGGTGTAGCACGTGCCTCTGAGGGCTAAACAAAAGCGGTTGGAATTCGAAAACACCTCTAATTTTTTACCAATCACTGGTTAATCTTCTTATCAGCCTTAATATGTTATGTTTTAGAAACCTCTTTTAGCCTAGTCAGGAGTGGCATTAAAGCAAGTGGAAGACCATAAAAGCTCTCAATTAACCACCGATGGCATGTGGAAAGATCCACTTGGAAAGAACAAGAATATCCTAAGGTCTTCCTGATATTTACTTAACTTAATTTCGCACAGTTGTTTCTTGACGCTGTAACATGATGAGATTTCTGTAAGCAGAAAAGTGCTTCACAGCAAGACACGCTTTCCACAGATCCCGAATACGCTCAACAAGCGCAACAATGCAAGTATAAAACCCATGAAATATTTTATTAACGTCAAAGTAACAATCCAACAATCTTCCATCAGTGGTCTCATGTTCATGTCCGCTGTCCATTAATTATGTCCAACCGAGGAAAACATATCCGGTGTTAGCGTGCCCGCTGACCATGTGTACTTATCCTCAGAACATACATCTAATATCACTCAGAAGAAGCCATCTCACATTCTTGATCGCCTTCGTGGCGAACATTCACTTCAAGTACCCTCTGCCTCCGCATGCCATGGCGAAGGAAAGTGATTTATCATTTTGCCAAACGACGACTCGCTATTATATACTGTTGATGTCTGACTCGTCCCTCGCTGCTTGCCAGGTTAGGGTCACTTTGGACTGATTTTATGCCGTGGCCGTTACGTGATTTTGTAGGTAAACGTCGTCAGCAGAGCACTAGGGTGGAAATCGCGAAAAACAACAGAATTGAATAAAATATATGGCCCATTTAGAACTTCTTTTAACAACTTTTCAAGCACCACATTTTCTCGCCCATTATCGTGGTCATTATTACAATGGCTATAAAAAAAGGAAACGAGAATAGGCATAGGCCACACACGCGCACCATTTAGAGTCTTCTTTAATGCTCTTGAGAGATCTCTCGAGAATGGCTGCTTGGTGCTGCAGGGACATGAAATTTGAAGTTTGCTTAGCCTATTCCACCAACCATGCGTCAAGCATCTTTCAACTTTTTTTTTATGTTTTAGAAAAAGTTTTTTGTCTTCCTGGAATATCTACAGATTGACAAATTTGATTCAAAGAACAAGCTTTTCCTTAAATCCAAAACAAAAACCGATTGCGTCACCAAAAGACAGAATGCTAAGACAACCGCATACGCGGTGGAAGTGAGAGACGTTCTTTTCGATAAAACGAAATTTACAAAACTTCTCCGCCGTCTTTGATGTCGTTGAAAGTTTTTCTACTTTTGTTTTTGATTTTCCACTTTGTTCTACAATGTCAGTGATGGGGGTGTTAAACTGGAGAACCGTGTAACGGCAATATAGCTCCGGGCAAGATAATTTGCCCACTCACTTTTCTTTATTGCGGGGGTCGTCGCCGCGGCTTGATGCCAATGCTGAAGTTTATAGCTAGAATAGCAACAGCGCTTGAAAAAAGCTCACGAACGATTTGTCCATATCCTTCTTTGTTTCAGTCAGTTTGTTCAAGTTACCAAAAGGGCTTAGAAGGGCTTCAAAGGATACAAAGATTTCAAGGGTGAATTTAGTATTCGTATCACAATCCAGCGATCAGGTGATGCTTTGTTTAGTTAATTGTTGATATAATTAGTTTAAAACTTTTGCTACCTATTTACCAGCCGCAGAACTGTCAGAAGTGGGTTTGATCAAGAATATCTAATTCTTCTTTATACTTCTATGCAATTTAAATGTCTTGTTTGCAGCAGTTGGTTTTACGATTGTTAACCCTTTATAAGGTAGTGGCACAACAAATGAAAAATGACAATTTGAAGGTAATATTTCTCAAATACTTTTTCAAAAGGACGTATCAGCTTTTGTAAACAATGCATTTGACCGCCGATTTGGCGTAGCTGATAGCTCGCACACGCTTACTAACAGCTTATATAATAGCAAACTATTGAAAAATTTAAAATTTTGTGCTCTTGAAAATTGACAAAAATCGTAGAGCAACAACTTGTGGTCAAATTTTTCAACTTATTTGTGGAATATTTTAATTTTTTCATGTTGCTCTTTTCAAACGATTTGTTCCCAGATTGCTGCTGCAAAAATTGCTTTGTGTGTATGGAATATTTTCAAGATAGACCTAGCTAAAGTTTTGGCTCTCATTTGAAAATAACAAATGGATCTCAAAGAACAGCTCATGATAAAATTAATGGAAAATTTAGTCATTCGGTCAAATGCCCCATCATAAAAAACGCCCATATCAAAACCCAGGTAAGCATTTGGCTCTCATTTGAAAATAACAGAAATCATGAATGTACAAAGAAGATTAAACAAGGATCAAACAAGGACGACAGTCATGAGAGGGAGAATGGAAAATTTAGGGATTTTTCATTTAAATATGAATTATGCCTACCGTCCATTATGCCTAACGTTATGCCAACCATCCAATATGCCTATCGTATTTATGCCTAACGTACGTATGCCTAACGTCCATATGCCTTAAGTCGTACGCCCGTTTTAAATGGCTCTGTAGAGTATTACAATCATTTGAGTCTATACAAATAGGGGAAATGATGGCTTCGCCACTTATTTACCTATTATCTTCAGGGGTAAATGAAGTCTTCTTCTTCTTCTTCTTCGCATTTTAAAGCTTATTGCTTAGCGCATATTAGCTAATTGCGTGCTCTCAACTTAGTGTTCTAAATGCACTTCCACAGTTATTAATTGAGAGCTTTCGATGCCAATACCATTGCATGAATTTATATATAGTGTGGCAACAAGCACAATGATATTCTATGCCCAGGGAAGTCGAGAAAATTTCCAACCCGAAAGATTCCCTCGACCGGACCGGGAATCGAACCTGCCGCCTCCGGCTTGTTAATACCGTGCCTTTACTGTCTAGGCTATGAGGCCTCCCTAATGAAGTCTTAGTGTGTTAATTTTTTGCAAATCGATGCTCTGAAATATGATTCACCTTCACCTTCCAACGAATTGAAAAAATAAATTTAAAAAATCCGACCTTGAACTGCTGTACTAAAACACGCGATTCGATTGAATTTTATTTTGTATTCTCATTTCCAGGATATCTGCACTTGTGGTCTTTACTAATCATCCCATCAATCAAGATTGTTCGATGATTCCCGGGATTGAGTCTAATGGAAAACCGAAAAAAAAATTCCAAACACGACACACACGCTCATTGCAAGGATATTGATTTCATTTTGTATTTCGTGTCCTTTTAGGGATTGCCTTTCCTGAAAGCACTGCGTGAACTCGATTGCCCGCATCAACTATATGGTTTTTTGGAAGGCGTCTGTTGCTCTATTTCCAACAATCATCGTCGTCGTTGTCAAAGTGATCAGTGGAAAGGACTCCCGCTGTTCCATCAGAAGCCAAAAGGAGAGTGCCAATATTGACGAAAAGTGAATACCCCTTCGAGGGCTCTAGCTAGAGTTTTTCAACTTTTCTCTCGTTGCTAGGGGAATCCAAAATTTGGCACTGATGTGTTTTCGGGATTTGCGGGATGATGACCGAATTTGGCTATGCTCTGTACATGTACCTACCGTTGCCATGCACTCCGATGAGCTGCTTTTATCTTTTGGGAAGAATATTCAAGCTTGCATGGCGTGGATCGGTTTCCCGGGAGAGCACAGAAAGCCCCATAAAGATTTCAAGTATCGTCTATATGTTGTTGGCATCGCTGGCAGTAGCCAACAACGGCGTCCAAATGCCAACCGGGTCACACAGTCAGTCAATGGGTGCAGTGCGAGTGTGTGCTAAAGTGATGTATTTCGGTACTCAACAGCGCAAATGAGGTCCCCACGTCCGTCCCTGCAGTTAAGTGGTTCCAAGGAACGGGGTTGTTTCCCTTCAAAGTGGAAACAAGACTCGTGTTACATTGACAGATGTTGGGAATTGAGTGAAAAACAAGAAAAAAAAAACGGAAATATTGCTAGGGTTGAAATGAAATATGGTGCGAAATGGCTGCTTAGATCAACAACCGCGCCGCTCTTCACTTGAATTGGAAGATTGTTGCAGCAGGCACAGCATCGCGTTGATGAGGTGGAAATTATATTTTATGAGAAATGAGCAGCAGCCACGGGGAAGTATAATAAATTCAAAGACGTGCGTGAGTGAACTGGTTGCAAGAGTGATGAATTATTCTTGAAATCCCTCCTGCTTGAATCGCGATTGTGATATACATGATTCAGTTAAGAGGAAGCAGAACTCAGTGATTTATGCGTGCGTGGTGTTTTTTTCTTCAGTCTCTTGTTAGGGTTTTGAAATATCGTACAACAATGGTGTATGTTGTTGGACATGGCATCTATGGTATTAGTGAGGATTGAACAAGAGATGTGCATTACATTCATTGCTTTGATGATGGGTACGAGCAGGATGATAATAAATCTTTGTTCATTGATAGAAAGTATCATTATGTTTCATAGAATAGGTTCACTTGATTAATGTCTTATATGCATACATAAGTGGGTTACTTATTCGATGATACGCATGCTATAAAGATGTGTAATGTTTTACTGGAGTTAAAACGGAGTACTATTACTTATCACGGAAAAATCATAGGTGATGTTTTATTTATTTATGTTCACATCAACAGGCTCTAATGATGGTGGTATGAATCAAAAAGTATCACAATAAAAAAACTCTATCCTAGTCATTAGATCTCCAGAAAAAAAAAAAAAAACAGAAAATCTTCATTGCAGTGACTCACGAGACAGGTGAAAGTTGAATACCGCTGCAACTCTGTTGAAAAGTCTCTGTAATTCGCTGAAAGCACTATTCGTGGCGTAGTTGGTCCAGACCAGTAGTAATCGGAGCATCATATTGTTACGCAAAGACCGCGGCTGCATGTTGAGGTTCATTTGGGTCTTTAAAGGTTCCAGGTGAATCAGCACACAGCGTACCTCGTAAGGGGGCAATCTATAAGGACCTCTCCAAGATAGTCATCGAAGTGCGTAGTGGATGAATTTTTGTTGAACAGATTCGATCCACTCTGCTCCGTTTTGATAAAAAGGATTCCAAACAACAGCACCGTACTCCACATAGGTAAAATCTTTAGCCATCCTAAGATGAAACCCAAATATCGGGAAGCTTTGTCAACGATAAATGAAATGTGCTTTTTAAATGTTAGTTGCGAGTCCAAAATGACACCTAGGTCTTTTACGTAACTTACTCGTTCAATAACAACGCCTAGCAGTGTATAAACGAACATAAAGGGCTCTTTATTCCATGCAAAAGTGATTACTGAGTCATCCGGTTTTAGTCACACCCGGTATGACCAGACACTTATTCTGTAAATCTGCTTTTTGTAGAAACAAAGCATCGGCGTGTGTTTGAATCTTTAAAAAAATCTTCAGATAGTCAGTGAACGATATACACAAGGCACAAGGTTTACATCATTTAAGTAAATGAGGAAAATTAATGACCCAAGGTGACTTTCCTGGGAAGGTACACGAATAACATTGAAACAAAAATGTTAACGGTCGGTGAGATGTGACTGGAAAAAGGATAGTAAGGATCTGTTGATCTCCAGGTGTTCAAGTTTAGCTATATGGCGTGGTTGATTTTGTCAAATGCTGCTGATAAGTCTGAGTAGATAGCGTCGGTCTGGTAGCGTTACGACTATTCGTAATGCATGATGTGAAGCACAGCAGGCTCCCCGAGCAAAGTCTGAGATCAAATCGAAATCTAAATTTGATGTTGTGATTTCGCTGATAATGATTACTCAGGTTGTTGTCGATTTCAATCTGGCTGCTGCCGAAGGGGTGATCCTTTCGTTGACCTAAATTTCGTTCAGTACTTGGTTGAATGTGGTTTTTCTTTTACAAATTTCCAAAATCACTTAGGATTGAATTTCAATTTGCGTTGGACATTTCGTTGGTAATACGAAAAACTTTCCTGTGAAGCCTTCTCGGACTCTAGGTTCAGTCTCACGTAATAATCTAGCGAGATGTAGGGCGAAACCTCGTGTATCTTCTTAACGCAACCCTTTTTTGATGGTTTTCATCCTGCGAAGGTTTTTCGTTTGTTAAGGCTCACCGTCGCGGCGATGGACAGTAGACTGGCCCACATTTATATGGAGGAAATTTCGGACCGTTTTTTTTTTAACGGGCCATCTCCTAGATTTGTGCCGTTACCGAAACCACTCTTTGAAAATTTCAGCTCATTCGGATGTAACACAAGCTGGCGCTTTTGATTTTATTTATTTTTTTTTTATTTTTTTATTTTTTATTGAAGACCCACCACTATCCCCCACACCAAAGAGCTCAAGTGAGCCCCTTGGTAGTGGACATAACTATCTTAGCTCAATCTGTGCACTAAAATAAGGAACTAATAAAGCTAATAATGAGCTGAGAAAAGAAAAAAAAAACACAAATAGAAAATATAATAATAATAAAAAGGCGGTTGATATTTATCGTATAGTATGGGTGTGATGTCTCAGTGGAAACGAATTTCCTTTAAAGGGACCCACTTGTATACAAAATATTAATTCAAAATTCATCCAAGAATGTCGTGTAGATTATCTTTTAAATATTTTTTTATAAATTTGATTCTAAAAACACCGCGGTTGTTAATTTGTTTTAACTCTAGAGGCAAACGGTTGCATCTCTTTGGACCTATAATCGAAATCCTTTTCTGACCAAACATTGTGTGAGCTCTTGACAGTTGTAAACTGTTAGCATTTCTAGTTGGGTAGCTATGAGCAGCAAGAGGTAATTGAATAGAATGATGAAAATTAACGTTATGTAGGGTGTCGTAAACAAAAATAATAGTTTGTAGTTCGCAAAGGCCATTAATCGGAAGAATATTATGAGAGCTGTCGGAATCAGATTCGATATTCAGTAACTCCTCGAAGTGAGCGTGTGGCTCTCCATTATATGTTGTACCACCCGTAAAAAAAAGAACCGTAGAGGTACAATGAAATGTATTGTAACCATACAATAGAGTTTATGGTATTTACAATAAATCGTATTCTCCACAACGATAAAATTACAATAGAATGTATTGTTTCTACAATATAATCAATGGTAAATGGGGGAATATACAATAGATTAAGGGGGTCGTTATGTATCTTAACCATACGAAAAATCACTTTTTCCCGAACAAACTTGAACCATTTACCATTAATTGTATTGTTGTTCTACTGTTGAAAACTCTTACTATATGGGACGCCCGGAAAAAAATAACCATACAATTACCATAAAATAAAATACAGTTACAAGTAAATCTATTGCCAACAATCAATCTTATTGTGTGTATATAGTACACGAAGTTTTAACATATTGTTATTACAAAAGATGTACAATACGTCCCATATAGTAAGAGTTTTCAACAGTAGAACAACAATACAATTAATGGTAAATGGTTCAAGTTTGTTCGGGAAAAAGTGATTTTTCGTATGGTTAAGATACATAACGACCCCCTTAATCTATTGTATATTCCCCCATTTACCATTGATTATATTGTAGAAACAATACATTCTATTGTAATTTTATCGTTGTGGAGAATACGATTTATTGTAAATACCATAAACTCTATTGTATGGTTACAATACATTTCATTGTACCTCTACGGTTCTTTTTTTTACGGGCGTATTGTACATCTTTTGTAATAACAATATGTTAAAACTTCGTGTACTATATACACACAATAAGATTGATTGTTGGCAATAGATTTACTTGTAACTGTATTTTATTTTATGGTAATTGTATGGTTATTTTTTTCCGGGTGGCGTCAGTACTCGTAAAAAAAGAGCCATAGAGGTACAAGGAAATGTATGGTAACCACACAATATAATGTATTCTATTTTAATTAAATCGTATAGTCAACAACGATAAAATAACCATAAAAATAATTGTATCCAAAATAGAATCTATGGTAAATGGGTAAATCTACAATAGAACAAAGGAGTTGTTATGTATCTTAACCGTACGAAAAATCACTTTATTCCGAACAAACTTGACTCATTTAACATTAATTGTATTGTTGTTCTATTGCTAAAAATTCTTACGATATGGAACGTATTGTACATCTATTGTAATACCAATATGTGAAAATTTCTTGTACAATAAGATTAATAAGTGACAATAGATTTCGTTGTAATTGTATTTTATTTTATGGTAATTGTATGGTTATTTTTATCAGGGTAGCATTGGTACTCAGTACGGTAAACAAGGTCTACGGAAAATAAATCAAGGATTTTTTTAAACGGATTCAATACTTGGAAGAACTAGAACGGATTATTTAATATTACAACAATTCCAATCGGACCTAATTACTTCATTCTTAAACTTGAAGAATCTCCGTCATGTGACACTCGAAAATGCCTTTGCTCGTTGATGGATTATTTTTTTCGGAATCCAATCGTGTGCTCATAGCTAGAAAAAGACTTTGCTATTTAAAAATGTTGAACCGATACATGGGAGTGCGAAATATGGGATTTCTTTAAGCGAAAAACGGTACCTACCATAAATCGAATTGCTTTTTCTACTCGCTACTTTCGAGTTCCATGTTAAGACGAATGTGTAGTTAAAGGGTGATACGGTCAAAATTTGGTCAAGGGAAAACGCGTGTAAATCGGTGAAATCGTTTATTTAAAAAATTAAATTAAATTTATTTTTCAAGTTCAATTAGTATAAAATTCAGGAAAAATATTCAGTTAGGCTTCCGCTTTTCCAAATCCGAATTGCCGGGCCTTACGCTTGACCCCTGCCATCAGATTTTGTACAGCCACCTTGTCCACCTTCTTCGCCGCAGAAAGCCAGTTTGCCTTGAACTGCTGCTCGCCCTTAGCAGTTTTTTGGTCTTCTTTAGGTTCCGCTTGACAATAGCCCAGTATTTCTCAATTGGGCGGAGCTCTGGCGTGTTGGGAGGGTTCTTGTCCTTGGGAACCACCTGCACGTTGTTGGCGGCGTACCACTCCATGGCCTTTTTACCGTAATGGCAAGATGCCAAATCCGGCCAAAACAGTACGGAACAACCGTGTTTCTTCAGGAAAGGCAGCAGACGTTTATTCAAACACTAATTTCACGTAAATTTCTTGGTTGACAGTCCCGGAAGCTATGAAAATGCTGCTTTTCAAGCCACAGGTACAGATGGCTTGCCAAACCAGATATTTCTTTGCGAACTTTGACAGTTTCATGTGCTTGAAAACATCTGCTACCTTTCCCCTTCCTTTTGCCGTATAAAACTCCTGTCCCGGAAGCTGCTTGTAGTCGGCTTTGACGTAGGTTTCGTCGTCCATTACCACGCAGTCAAACTTCGTCAGCATCGTCGTGTACAGCCTCCGGGATCGCGCTTTGGCCGTCGTATTTTGTTTATCATCGCGATTTGGAGTCACTACCTTCTTGCAAGTCGATAGTCCGGCTCGTTTTTTGGCTCGATGCACGGTTGTAGACGATACACCCAGCTTATTTGCGGCATCTCGGAGAGAGAGGTTAGGGTTTCGCTTGAAACTACCGGCAACTCTCTTTGGCGTCTCAGCGGCTTCCGGTTTTCGATTTCCCCCCGATCCAGACTTCCTGGCTGTCGACAAACGTTCCCCAAACACTTTAATTACATTTGTAACGGTTGATTTGGCAACTTTTAGCGATTTTGCCAACTTTGCGTGCGAGTAGCTCGGATTTTCGCGATGCGCGAGCAAAATTTTGATACGCTGCTCTTCTTGCTTGGACGGCATTTTGACAACTGAAGAGTGAATTCCAAAATCAAAATAGGAGCAACATTCTACACACACACACCTTCAAAATGAGGGGTGTTCAGGTTTTTTAAATGCAAAATTGAAAGAAATACGTCAAGTTGATATTGACCAAATTTTGACCGTATCACCCTTTATGTACATCAAACAGGTAACAAGAAGAGGTACTCGTTGTGTCATCATGGTTTTCTTTTTGTTTGGTTGCTACCTACACTGCATATAAAAGCATATCAGTCCCATCTGGAAAAACAGCAAACCGAGAAAAACGCTGATGAAAATGTATTTATCCGTAGGCTCTTATAGATGGGACAACCTAGTTCTGATATTTTTCATGGTATCTTCGGAACACAACGTGTAACTTTTAGTGCAGAGTGTAAAATTTCGGTAGTTTAAATCGATTCTAAAGGATAAATCATTTCCATATGGGACTGTTATACTTTTATCGCCTGTACACGCCAAGAAAAATGAGAAAAACATCAAATAGATCTAGGAAAATTGATCCAAAGTTAATGGCTCCAGCATGTAACGTAGAATACGGAGGAATCTGATCCATTCACTGGTTGGATGAATAATCAATTGACTGTTAAACCAATTACAGCAGATAAATTCTAGCAGATACTTGGGTATGTGATTAATTGGCGAATGTAAACAGATCCAATGTTTTTTGGTAAATAATGATGCAACATTCAATTATTTACAACACAGTACGCAGCTAGGGTGACAGTTCTGAATTTAATCCGTCTTGGTTAATTTCTCGTGGTCATTTTTGACCTCTTTCTCTCAAATGAACGTAGAAATTGATTCAAGGGCATTCATTTAATTAGAACGCTAACAATCTTATTCAGGCAACCAGGCAGAAAGCATCGTTTATGCTCAAATAACATAACTAATTCCTAAGCTAGTATTCCAATCCATAGATCATTAGTAATTTAACTGAAACGTGAATCATTTCAAAATTGGATTCAATTCTCATGAAAGGCAAATTCGAAAATGATGTTCCATTCGATGTGACTTCCCACTGATTAGCACACCAGCAACCGGATTCTAATCTTCCACGCTGATGGGCAATAGCAAAATAGATCATCCGGATGATGATAATTAGTTGGATGGGATGGATTTCAGCTACACGTATCCAAGCTGCTTGGCGGTAGGTTGATCGTCCAACTTTCATGTGAATTGCGTTATTATTTTGGATCTGAAATGATACATACTTATATCAATACATTGCTCTTCCCCGATGAGCTCTGTTTGAATCAAATTAAACTAGCGCTCATATCCGTGGATTGGTTGCTAGCTAATCAAATTACTTGCAGGTAAATTTTCAGCTTCGGATCTGAAATTGATCCAAAATCATTTTAGTCGTAGTTAGGATTAAATGAGCTTTGTGCATATCTAATGATTAGGTAGGTTAACTTCAATATTTAGATTCTATGCAAATGAGCGGAAATTTATCAATTCACAACCCATACCATTATGATGATGATGATGATGATGATACAAAGGTATGAGCTGGATGATTTATCTTTAAGATAATTAAGTATAACATCTTAACCAGATTAGCAAACAAAAACGACCTGGTTACAGTAACAGATATAAAGTACCAGCACAGTTTACAGATGCTTTACAGCAATATAAATGTTCTTTAGGATATCAGGATTTTCGAGAATCCCCCGACACAAAGCCTAAAGATTTATTACTAATTCAAGGCTTCTTCGAAATAAGCTTCACAGTTCAATATTCGTTTTAACTTCAGCCCTTTATATCATCCATAAATATGCCAAGATATTTAGTTTCCCAAACGTGATCAATAGTCTCTTAGTCAATTACAACAGAGGTGTTCTCGTCTATTCGATCCCGAAATAAGCATGAATTTAGTTTTACTTATATTCCATTTTACTTGCTTATAAATCAACCATCTACGCAAAACGCAAATCTTCATTCAAGAGTAAAACGGCATCATCTAAATTCATAACTGTAATGCACAGTGGGCCAGGAACAAAATAATAACGCTCTGGTATTACACCCAATTGAGTTGACGCTTTGAGTGAAGGTTCTTGAATTAATTAGGACTATAATTTGGTGGATAAAACAGTTCAAATTTGGCCGCAAAGTTTGAGCAGCGATACAAACTTTTTTTTTATCTCACAAGATAAAGGTTTGCTGTCCTGGGCAAAGGCGTAGAACGTAGAATTTTATGAAGAGTTGCCCAAAACATAAAAGCACAGACAAGCAGATATAACACTCGCAAGTTGTTCATCGAACACGTATATAACGGTCAATTTAAAAGTATCTTAGTTGGTAGTAACGCCAAGTCAATTCCTTTGCGTTTGACGTTTACACACTACCGCCATCTAATCAGCGTACTACCAACCACAGTGTACTCAACAGATGGCGGTAATGTTTTAGCGACGATGTTTTACAGTGAGAAATATTCAATGAGTTATGTCTGTTCGTCTGTAATAAAAGCTTAACATTTTCAAACAACCGAGTTGAACGAAGTTTTATATTTATTATAGTATTATCTTTGGAATGGAATGAAATGCGAGAGATTGTGCCTGCAGTTTGTTCCTCCAAACTAGCGAAGTGGCTAGTCATAGAGTTCCAGAGTATGCCGAATCAGTTTTAGAGTAAACCAGTTAGTAACACCCAGGAGTTCGCCCAGCAACTTTAATCTTCAGGAGACATCAACGAGGACGAGATTATGGTATATTTCGACGTCACAGCTCTTTTTCCCAGCGTACAAGTCAAGGAAACTATCAACCATTTGGAGGACTGGCTATTAACGCAACTAGAGGTGGAGGTTTGTCGACTATGTCTTCAGCGTAGTTAAACGGGAAGCCTTTCCACAAATTTCCACAAGGTTATAAAATTCACTTATTTATGAGGTAGAAAAAGATGGAAAACTCGCATTTCTCGATCTTCTTGTCATCAGGGAATTTTCCTCATCTTATTCTTTTGCCTACGAAGTTAACAGGAAACTTAAAGCAACAAAAGAGTTATCCCCTATCCGTTCAATTTGATCACGACATTACTTGTAAGCTTCGGATTTGATTAGTTTTCACTACACACTTGGGAATTCCTAATTTTACACGTGATGGAATCCATCTTCGACATAAAGGATGAGACGTAAATAAACATGTCATGTTTAATTAAGTGCTCCGAGACTGAAAAGTTCGAAAGTACGCTTGATTAAGCTGAATTTTGCGTCTATTTTGACTCATTTTAATGTCAAAATCGACGCTCCTATATGTCAGTCTCAGAGCACCTAAAGTTACATGATTTTTTATAAAACCCCGTTCACATTACAACGTATATCACGTAATATACGCTGTCTTGCAATGAGCACTCATACATCTAGTTTTCACTGGAAATCCTATGTATGAGTGCTCATTGCAAGACAGCCTGTATTACGTGATATAGGCTGTAATGTGAACGGGGTATAAGTGTGTAGTAGACATAACCAGTAAAAATCATTGTTAGGATTCACTAACGTCCAAGTTAATTTCTTAGCAACTTGATTTAAAGAACATATTGCGAAGGTTAATAACGCATTTTCACAGAGGATCACCAACTATCGACGGAGGACATCAGAATTTTACCAACCGTATCTACACCATAATTGGATGTTGCAGAGAGCCTCGAGATCAACAATCGACGGAATTCAGAAGGTGGTCGTCCAGCATTCTTGCGACGTGCCCAGCCCACCGTAGTAGCCCAATTTTAGCAATAAATGGATGGTTCTCCCAGCAGCTGGTGCAATTCGTGGTTCATTCGCCTCCTCCACGTTCTTTCATCCATCTGCACTCCGCCGTAGATGGTACGCAACCCTTCCCTACGTTGTCCGTTTTCTCCAGCCACTCGTTGATCTTGTCAAAGCTCCTAATCGACCACCTCGGAATCAGGGACCTCCAACATCTCATACTCAAACGCCAGTCGCTCGTCTAGCTGCCTTATTTCCAACGTTTGTCTTGCTTCCAGGGCCTTCATTTGCAGTTCCCGTAATTTTGCTGTTGCACTACTGTTGGATGTTCTCTCATTATTGATGGTCGAACTTGCCAACGGTTCTGTGTTGCACTGTTCATCCGCTATGAACCCTTTTGGAACAACCTTCTCCATAAATTTGACCTGATGCTGTAACTGCTTCGGAATTGCACCAAGCAATCTCGAAGCTACTTCAAGTCTCGTTGCAGCATCTCCCGACAGCGAACTCTGCTGCTGCAACTGCAACATCCCCTTCTGCAACTGATCAAACTGCTCCTGCATTCGCAGCTACCACCTTTCTGGTTTCTGCCGCTGCTCAATATGCTTTTGTTGTCTGTCAGTCTGCTGTAGGCGTTTCTGTTGCTCTTGTTGCCTCTGCTTCTGTTGCTGTTCAAAGCGCTCCAACTGCTCACTCAAAGCATGCCTCTGCTTATCCAATGATCACCGTACGCACGCGTTACAGCTTCAATTAACATCCTGGATACTGTCGTCCACGTTCACGTAATCATAATGATACCAGACGTCGCACTCATCACATTGCACCATCCGACTGGTATCGACTTTATGACACTTACCACAGCTCGCCCCCTCACCACCAGGAGAATCACTTTTTCTCTTGGGAGACTTACCAGCACTCGCTACGCTACCGTTCGACATTCCGGAAACTAAACGGAAAATTTAATTTTTTTCCGAAGACGACAACAAGATGGAAGCACAGATTTCCGTAAACTTAAACAAACTATATTTCAGTTGTTAAATTTTCCCTATAGATCCAAACAATTTCTTCAGATTAGCCGTTAAACTATTAATGTGACTTACGTTTAGTGTTTTCCATTTGTTCCGCTACATCCGGAAAGCGGTTTCGCACGGTAGTAGGTTTATGGGACTCTTGATCTCTCGATTAGTTTCTTAAAAGCTCCAACTAACAACTGTGATCGTAAATTTTCTAATCAGTGATAGTAGTATTAAGTTTCAGGTTAGATTTACATGTACACTAACGACAGTGAATTATGGGTTTAAATTCAATTTAATTTGATAATTCGGCGCCGGTGGTGTAGTGGTAAGCGTGATAACCTCTCACCCCAGCAGGCCTGGGTTCAATCCCAGTCGGCGCCGCCGGGATGTTCTGAGGCATAACATCTCTGATCACGCCTTCCTTCGGATGGGAAGTAAAGCCGTTGGTCCCCGGTTCATGAGTTGTGATGGGTCGATAGATAGGGTCCAGGTGTGGGAGCTGCCTTCCTGGCACGTCGGTAGCATTGGTGCTCAGCACGGAAAACAAGATCGACGGAAAAAAACAAACCAAAGGAAAAAAAAAAGGCTAATACAGGGCAAGAGGTTAGCCAGAAGGGCTCTTCATCTTTGGTGAACTTTTTGATTTTGTGTTGTACATGTTGTGTTTTACTGTTTAATGTTTTTCAATTTTCTTCTTGTGAAGTATGTTGTTTGAATGTTTTAATTTGTTATTCTACCTACTTAACCTAACTTAACCTAACGTGCCAGATCCATGACAATCTGTTGATCAGATCGCCTACAGCAATCTCTGAACCTTGCGATGGAGCCAGCTCTCCGTAACTCCAGTGTCTGAAGACCAGCCAGGCGGTGGACCTCAGAATTTCTAGTCCGCGGGGAACTGTTAAGGATCATCCTAAGAATCTTGTTCTGGATCCTTTGGAGCTTGAGGTGATGGCATTTGGCGCAACTCTTCCAGATTGGCATTCCGTATTCTATTACGAGAAGGATGATTTGTTTGTAGACAGCAAGCTTATTTTTCAGGGACAGGGTAGACCTCCTGTTGATGAGTGGATACAACTATCTTTGCACTTGGTTTTGGTTTTGCCAAAGTGCTCCCTGAAAAGAAGCTTGCTGTCTAGTGTTAGCCCAAGGTACACGACCACTTTGGACCATTCCACCACTGAGCCGTTTAAGCAGATCTTATTATTCTCAGACGGAACAAGTCTGGGAGATTTTGAGTGTGGAAAGATGATGACCTGGGTCTTTGCCGCTTGATACGGATCTTCCAGCTGTTGAAATATTCAGACAGGACGTCGAGACCTCTCCGATGACCCTACCCTTGTAGACGATGGATGGACGATGGATGGACAATGGAACAGAGACAACGATCCACCATCAGGGAGAGCCGGCATATCGGAGGTGAACAGGTTGAATTGAATAGGGCCAAGGATGCTTCCTTGAGGAACCCCAGCACCGATGTCGAAAGCATCCGATGTGATGCTATTCAGAGAGACTCGGAACGTCCTGTCCGATAGGTAGTTGTTTATTATCTTCACTAGGAAGATTGGAAGACCGTACTGCTGCAATTTGAACACCAGGCCATCATGCCAGACATTGTCGAACACTTTTTCAACGTCCAACAACGCCATGTCACTCGAGTCAGCTGGTGGACGGTCGAACGACCTTTCCGAAAACCAAACTGTTCCTCGAGTAAGATGTTGTTTTGTTCGGCAGATCTTAGGAGCCGGTGGTAGACTGCTCTTTCGAACAGTTTTGATAACCCTAAGAGAAGGCTGATTGGTCGATAACTTGAAGGAGAGGACGGATCCTTCCCAGGTTTCCGGATGGGTATGACTTTAGCTGACTTCCAACACGAGAGGAAGTTCCCAAGTCTGAGACACTGATTAAAAATCAGTGCCAGATGGTTGTAGAATCTGGAACTCAAGTGTTTGAGTTCCAGATTCAGGATGTTGTCGAAACCTGGGGCCTTCATGTTTTTAGATGATTTGATAAAGGCCAACAGTTCGTCAGCCGTAATCTCGGATTCCTTCTGGAAAAATTTTGTGTTCTGACCGCTCCCCAATGGGGAGTCCCCATTCTATACGTACTATCCCGTGCTGTGCCGTTGATATTTTTGTGTATTAATTTATTTGTACAGGCTCATTTTCCGTTGATATTGACAGTTATGTGCTGGAGCGACGGCATCGTATAGTGCCAGTGATGGTGGGTCTCAATGAGAGCCCGTTGGTAACGGAGGCGCGTTCGCATATTACGTAACACTTTGCGTTCGAAAACACCAGAAGGCGTAGGCCCCCCACGAGTTAAGTCTAGGTCTCGTGGTCGTAGAGGACCACCGGTCTAATCATCGTCTTGTAGATAGTCAACTTCGTGCGGTGACGAATTTTATTCGACCGGAGCGTCCTCCGGAGTCCAAAGTAGGCCCGATTCCCTGCCATAATTCGTCTTTGAATTTCTCTGCTGGTATCATTTTCGGCGGTCACCACTGAGCCCAAATGCACGAACTCGTCGAACACCTCTTCCTCTCATGTATTTCGTCTTAGATGCGTTGATGGCAAGTCCTAGCTTCAGCCTTCAGTCTGATGTACGTTTCCGCCATCGTCTCAAAGTTCCGTGCCATGATGTCGATGTCATCGGTGAAGCCAAGAAGCTGGATGGACTTCCTGTGCCACTCATGTCTATCCCAGCTCTTCTTATCACACCTTCTAACGCGATGTTGAATAGCAGATACGAAGTCCATCACCTTGGCGTAACACCCTTCGAGATTCAAAGGGACTCGAGAGTGTCCTCGATACTCGAACAACGCATATCAGACCAATCGCGTCAGTTTATACGGAAATCCGTACTCGTGCAAAATCTGCCATAGCTGATCTCGATCGATTGTGTCGTATGTGGATTTGAAATCGATGTGTGGGCACTAGACTGATGCAAAATTTTAAATTTTCGCTCCACAGTGCTCAAACGGTTCCGAATCGGGTCTGTGCATGCAGGCTGTTTGGCCCGATTGCCAGTCTATACATTGCCTCCCGTCCTACCTGCTGCTCATAGAACACTTCTTTCTCGTTGTCGGGTCTCCCTTCGTGTGGGCAGTGCACGTTGATGATGCTGTAGTTGAAAAAACGGCCCGTAATGCTCAGGTTGCACATCCTCACGTTGATCGGTTGCCAACCAATCACGCGTTGGCGCATCTTACCCGGTTCCCAGCACGTTGGTGGTGCCACAGCTCTGGTAGAAAGCAGTCGCTCGATGTCAACTTTTCCATACCTTTTGTCCCGTCCAGCTGAGTGCCTGCAGTGGCACGACTTCGAAGTTGCGTGGTTGAAGTTCATTATAGATTAACCTATCGCAGCCCGTGAAGCCGAGCGATTTGCAGTTCAATGTTCCGAGTTTCCAATCGTAGCCCTTATTTCGTGGCGTAGGTCTGTGTCGATTGTTCCGATCCGTATTTCTTTCTTCAGTATTTGCAACTTTATGTTTTTTTTTTCAGGGTGGCTTGTGGGCCTGCCGCAACCCCCTGTCTCGCCGGAGGACCATCGTGTACAGCTCTGTTTAGAGTCCCACGCTGGCACTAGGACGGTGATCAGCCGCTCCTAACATGGATAACAGACGCCGTTTTGAGAAGCACCTCCAAGGTGAACACACGCTCTGGTTTGGTGAAGCATTTCTCGCGTCACTTTTCAAATAGACCAACGTAACATATCCACCATTTTGAGAAAATCTATGTTGAAGTTCGACAGATTATTATTTTAACTGTTTTGAACAATACATTTTGCAATACTATTTTTAATGAAGTTAGTGAATAATAACGTTGAAAATTCAGTAGAAACGGTAAAATCCCAATTTTACTTTGAATTTTCATGCCACAAAAACACATAGGACGTTTTGACTAGTTAAGTTGTACATCGGACATGTTACATTGGACGATTTGTCTCAATGACATAATTAATGAGTGTTACATTGGACGTTTTGTTCTACATGATACTAAATTCCCTTTCACAGATTTCAGAGTAGAGTACCTAACTTTATATTGGCCCCACTTTTAAAAAATGAGCACAAATCATGTAAGGCAGTTCAAATGACCAAAATAACAATCATGTACCCATCATTTCAAACTGTAAATTGGACAATCGGTAAAATCACAATTTTACTTTGAATTTTCATGCCACAAAAACACATAGGACGTTTTGACTAGTTAAGTTGTACATCGGACATGTTACATTGGACGATTTGTCCCAATGACATAATTTTAATGAGTGTTACATTGGACGTTTTGTTCTACATGATACTAAATTCCCTTTCACAGATTTCAGAGTAGAGTACCTAACTTTAGATTGGCCCCACTTTTAGAAAATGAGCACAAATCATGTAAGGCAGTTCAAATGACCGAAGTAACAATCATGTACCCATCATTTCAAACTGTAAATTGGACAATTTTTGACCTATGATTATCTATCTATCTATGTATATAAAAATGAATTTCTGTCTGTCTGACCCTTATAGACTCGGAAACTACTGAAGCGATCGGCATGGAAATTTGTATGCAGGGGTTTTTGGGGCAGGAAAAGGTTCTTATGATGGTTCGAGACCCCTTCCCCTTCTGTAAAGGGGGGCTCCCATAAAAATGAAACAGAAATTTCTGCATAACTCGAGAACTAATCAAGCAAATGGAACCAAATTTGTCATGTGGAGGTCAGAGGGGGTAGCCCCTTATATAAGAGGGGGAGGGGGCACGTACATGATTTTTTTTAATTGGCGCATAAACTCAAGCTAATGTTGAATCCCGAGCAAGCCCGGGCCCACTCAGCTAGTCTTAAATAAATGAAAGTTAATTTGGATGGGTGTTTTTGTATCACATACAATGGTAGAAGAGCAATAGTTTGTACCGCTTAACTCGATTTATTTATATTTGTTACTTGGGACCTTTTGAAAAGTGACGCGAAATTTGCTCTATTACCGTACTATGCACGAAACGAAAATCAATTATTTTATTCATGTGTTTCACTAATACATTTTTGCCAAAACATAAAGCTTATGCATTCCATAAGACATACCACATAGGTCCTATAAGAATGCATTAAAGGTATGTGTGACCGCTTATACATTTAATTTGACACATAATCTTCATAATATTTTTGCAAGGCGTCTGCTTATTAGTTGACTCATACATTTTATGAATAATCAGCAATAAAAATTTGCCAAAAGGTATAAGGAGATTTCTATCCGTGTGGTTCCCGCGCCAGTGTTCGCGTCGCAATTCTTCACTTTGCTATTGCTGGACTGGCAACATTGTCCATGTTTCAGCTGGTAGTCTTTTATTATCATATGACTCAGGGAGGCGTAAGGTAGGAACTTGTGAGGACCAGAGCTAGGTATCCCGCTCCTTCCACACTGAAACAAATCGACATGTACCGTTTATTGGATCCATCTTATAACATAGCAATGTCAGCAGATTTATTCATTCTATGTGATGATTGATAGATTCCATTGGATTATCACTTAAAAACTATGACTGCGATATGGAATGATTTCTATCGTAATTTCACATACTTAGTACTTGATAATACTTTGCTTCGAACGTGGTTAGCGAAGGTAAGAAGTATATGAATATTGTCTGATATATTTCATGGTGAAAAACTGTTGATATGTCATGGGTGGGAACAGACATCTAGAAACTAATGGAAAATCATATAAGTTTGCACTATGAGAAAATTCAGTAAAATATACCTGTTTTCATGATGAATATTGCTCACTAAAATATATATCTTATAAGATAATCATGTATATTTTATTGGAGTTGCTTTTACTGATTTTTGACGTTTGTTGATATGTCGCGTGTAAATAGACATGTAGAAACTATTGGACTGTCATTTAACTTTGCAGTATAGGAAAACATGTATATCTCATTGTAATAGCTTGCTTTGATTTTTGACGTTTAAAGATTGTAAACAGATCTATCCCAATCATTAAATAGTCATATAGAAATGCCTTTTAAGAAATCCAACAGCAAGCATTTGTTTTTGCATGTTTTTCTGGGATGAATATCGCTCCCAATAAAATACATCTTACATGATTGTTCTTTATAAATTATTGAAACAATTTTCAACGATGTTAACGTACACTCATTCATATGATAATTGGTTCCAGAAAAGAATTTATTGAGATTGAAAAAAAAAAATTATTCTACTGTAATATTTACTTTGCTATGATTCTAATTGTAAGCCTTCTACATGGCTAATTCAGATTCCAGCCCTAAGTAGTACTCGAACTTCATGAGCCAGTTCTATCAAATCATATAATTTAGTAGTTGATTTATTGCACACAGGTGCATTAAGAAAGATTTGAACAAACCACACCACCGAAACGGAACATAAATTTGTCAGTGCTATTTGTCTTCACTCTAGCAAAACGAGCATAAAGTTGCACTACATTCCATGTCGGGAAAGCTGTTCTTACTTCATGCTATTTGAACGAGCTCAATCTTGAAGTCAGCCGTGGCCCAGTGGAATCGAGCACGGACACCGAAAGCATCACACCTCAACAGATCTTGATCGAATCCCAAATCAGCTACAATAAAAAAAAGTAGAAGGGTCTGTGCCTAGGGGCACGAACGGAAGCTTGACGTAGGACCGCTAGTGGACGGAATAAATGTGAAGAGCATTAAGTTCTTTTAATTGATCAAATCAGGCATAACATTTAATAACGGCACAAAAGCATTTGTAAACAAACATTCTAAGGCCCTTTACACGCGAACTAAAGTAGCCCACGCAAACCAATACCACTTTCGGAAAGGTGATAGTTGCCCCTATGCGATGATGTTGTTGGTTTGCGTGGGCGTACTTTGGTTCGCGTTTAAAGAGCCTTAGAAGGTTTGTTTACAAATGCTTTTGTGCCGTTATCAAATGTTATGCCTGAAATATCTATTATCTCAACTCTTTCCGTTTTTGAATTGTAGGCGATCCAAATTTGTAGTAATCTTTTTCAAAAAGAAAGTTGATTACGAGAATCAATCAAAATCACTTGCACCCCTGCTTCCAAGTTTGTGTGATCGTTGGGGGCTTGTGGTTCTGAATATGGACAAACAAGCACAGATAAATTCTATTCCAACTCTTTACAGATGTAAGCTTGATGGCCCTGAAAAGGGCCGTTTTATTGAAGAGGACATCCATGGCCACTTACGTTTGGCGTGTTTAGAGTAGGTGACAGCATCATGGACCTAATTTTCCACGAACACCTTCAGCACACCTCGTAGATCAGACCGGAGATACGTCAGAAACTGCCACGGCGAGCCAGACGACGGATGGTGGTTACCTCGAAGAATTTGCGATGACGATTGGCACCTCCTTTGCCACGACCAGCCACGACCTACTGCTGCTATTGCTGACCACGCCGTCCGAAGCGAAAATGAGCTGATACCAGACAGCAGCGCTGCTTTATATTTTTTAGGTTAAAGCAGAATGATGTGCAACCAAGTGGTATAAAAGCTACAAAGACTCCTCCCATTATGAGTAGTTTGCTATCAAGTAGCGACACTGGCTATTTTCTTTTTGCGTACACGGCGAATGAGAACTACCCAAATTTGAGTTTAGTTCACTCATAATCGCCAAAAGTGTAGGAACTCAGCGATGAGTAAATTTGTCTCATGATTTCGTGTGGAAAACCTAAAAAATTTGCCAGAAAATGAGGAGATTGACGAAAATTTTATTCAGTCTCGGAGAAGTGCCAATAGACTGAGTGAATCCAATCTTTACTTTTCTCAAATTCGGGAATTTTTCCCTGGAAAATCCTGGGAAAACATGAGGCAAATTTACTCTTCGCTGAGTTCCTGCACTTTATTTCTTATTCCTGAGATAACTAAACTCAATTTTGGGTCGTTCTCATTCGCCGTGATAGATATCGGCGTCTGTGGTTAGCGTGATTACCTCTCACCCCAGCAGGCCTGGGTCCAATCTCAGTCGGCGCCATCGGCATGTTCTAAGGCATAACATCTCTGGGAGCTGCCTCCCTGGCGTCGGTAGCATTGGAGCTCAGAACGGAAAACAAATCTCGCGTCACTTTTCAATAGGTCCTATCTACATTGATCGATTCTCTTCATCGACACTCTCTTTCGTAAATAACTCGGCTTCACAAATCTGGATCAACAATAGAAAAGAGCCCATCAGCATTTGAAAACAAACCGTTCCAAAGCCCTTTACTCACAAAGCGAAGGCCACCCACACAAACCAACACCATCATCGGATAGGGGAAACTTCTACCTACAAGATGTTGGTGTTGGTTTGTGTGAGCGGCCTTCGATTTGTGAGGCTTTGGAACGGTTTGTTTACAAATGCTGATGGGCCCTATTCTATTGTTGATCCAGAAAGGTTTCCTGACGTCTTCGCCGAATTAGATGCTAGATTGTTGCTTCTTCCATCGAAAATATCCGGCCGTGGCGATTCAAAGTTGATCAAGGTTGTCAAAATAATTTGTATCCCTGCTTCCAGTTTGATTACATGAGCATTTTGTGTGGTCGGTGGTTCTGAATATGGACAAACAGGCAGATGAATTCTATTCCTACTCTTTTCTGTAATAAGCTTGGTGGCCCTGAAAAGAGCCGTTTTGTTTCCTATGTTGGTGATGATTTAACCTCCGAAACCAAACAGAGTGCGTCTCTGTCACTTCAAAAACGTAGATGACATCCATGGCCGCTTACGCTTGGCGTGTTTAGTGTAGGTGACAGCATCACGGATCTCATTTTTCAGGAACACCTTCAGCACACCTCGTAAATCAAACCGGAGATACGTCAGACACCGCCACGGCGAGCCAGACGACGGATGGTGGTTATCTCGAAGAATTTGCGTTTGGTTCTGAACAAGGCGATGAGTGTGTAAAGTATTACGCAATTCCATCCTCCCTATTCGCACGCGCCCGAGGATCGGAGGTGAATGCCACTTCGACTTGTTTCGTCTACTTACTACTCTCTGACGACTGTGCTGGGGAAGCAGCATATTCATGTAGGTAATTGGTGGATTTGTTAGTTAATTCGACGTTTTTGGACAATGCTGAACATTTACCAGTTTTTCAATAGTTTCATGTTGAAAATCAACTTTTGGAAGCATTTTTATCAATGCGTAGCCATATTTCTGATCGATTGGTGATAAAATTATTGAAATTGGACCAGGGGCAGCTGAGTTATTAACGTTCAAAATCTTTCTTAATTTGTTACATGTTCCATTTTCGGTTTTCACAAAGTGTACCCCCATATAGAAATCAAAGACGTAGTCCTACGTCAAAAGGCACAACTGTGAAAGCTCCCACTGCCTGATGTTTATTTTTCGAATTTATTTTTAGAAATCGATTAAATATATGTGTCAAAAGAAGAAGTAAATTTCATGTTATTTTCACATAAACTTTACTTCGATTGATTTATTACACATATATTATATTGTGGTGAAAAGTATAGCTTATGCTTATGGGTTTCAAATCCATTTCAGTTAATTATTATAATTTAATCGATTTTCATTTATCATATGACGATCATATAAAAAATACCAAATTATCAGCATTGTAAATGTATCAGATATTCATATAGAATTTACCTGACACATTTTCAATCATATCATTTTCAATGGATTATCTTATAGCGCAAATTTATTAGACTTCCACATAACAGGAATATGTCAAATTCGTTCAGTGCAGGTTGTCAACTCACCATTTTGTAGACCGGTAAGTTGCGATGGTTTCTTCAGTCGAGTATTAGTACAAGTCACCGAAGAAGTCTGCACATTGTAGATGAACTACGCGTATCTGCCAAGGATAAGAAAATAAGGTAGTGGAGTTAAATGGAAATTACTAATGCTTCGATCTCTTATTATAATGTAATAAACGAGGTAATATTATTTGCGCATTTTTTATGTATGATTGCGTGCGGATAGGACCCGATGTGAACGTTATGATAATTAATTTATACGTACGATAATTAATTAAAACGAGAACTTTTATTTGACCGTCCTGCCATGGCGGAGGAATGAGAACTATAGACGTTTATTTATTGTAGCATAACAAGGAAACAACATAACAAGCAATGGTAATGATAAGGGGACAAGTGGTGACATCTATGGGTAGGTACATAAGCTATTTTATGTTAAGGGTAGAGGCAGTAGTAGTCGCATGCACGAACAATGGGTTTTACTGTAAAACTAATAAAATGCTATCTCCGTTCTAAAATAACGTAACAGAAAAATGCCAATCACTCGAGAACAAAACGCTTGTGAAAAACTAATTTATTCGAATTATCACGCGCCAGGCCAGGGACTAACACAAAATACGACTCTACCGATTGGTTTCTTTACATCATCCGCAAAACATGCATTTTCTTTTAAAACAACATCATTTATGTCATATTTACTATTTTGAAATTGATGTTTTTTTTTAGTCTGATTCAGAATGAAGTGTCCTATATTTACTGCGCAAACCATTTGTTGCAGTTAATTTCTTTTCAGAATTTTTTTTTAAATGATGTATATTGTTTGAATTCTCACTAATTAATTTGTCAAGAGAATAATTTACATTTTGTCGAAATTTTTCCATTTTTAATATCAACGGAGCTATCTGATCTCGCATGCCAGTGACCGAGTCCGAGAGTAAAATTATCATCTCTTCCTCTTCTTGACGTCCGAGATCAGATCATTTTGCTTGTCACCACTCTGAGCTGATAGTTAATCATCACATTTGCACAGAATATTTGCATTATCATAGTTGGTTTTTCAGCCAGACGCTGGTTCATCTCCGAGCATTATCATAATCGAATGCTTAAATTCCAGCACATTAATTGCGTTCACCTGTATTTTCACTGGCAATGTACGTGTATTCATCCATTGTGCCTACCTAATCCTGTATTCGCCCTACATTATAAGATACTTTCAATCCGACGTAACGTGAGGCCTCCCCGTTGGGGGTTAATTACTTTCGGGTCCATGAAATCTTCAAATCCTCGTCTTATCTACATCTCATTGTGTAGCAGCACAATGAAAGAGAGGATGAGAGTATCAAGCAACAGTATGGTCCGTCTGGTCCTTCGGATTAGTCAATGTTGTTATCGTTGTTTTGTTGTTGTTTCCTTTTTCATTTCATGCTTGGTCCTACGTCCTGCAACCTGCAAGCATTACCTTCACGATACACATGAAAAAAAAAAGTGCTGGGAAAATCGCCATGTCATAGCCAAGGACAAATGATGGGCACATTTTTCTTCATTTTATTAATTCTCTTCTCTTGCACGGTTCGTTGAGGCTGCTCAGCCAATGTGTTTGAATGTCTGTCCAAAAAAGCACTTGCCGTTAGCACTCAACTAATGTTCATGCCTTAGTTTTATTTGGTTCATTATTGTTTCCAGGGGGCGATGAGTATGATATGATTTTGCAAAAATCGAATAATTGATGAAACTATATTTCTACAAAAATGGACCAGTAATTATAAAAATTCTATCTTTCTACATTAAAACTTATCATATTGGACGTTTTGTTTATTTTTAGGAATAATTTGAATCCTCAACTTTGAAAATGTCGATTTGGTGTGCAATTGATCTACCCTTCAAAAAGCTTCTTGGGTTTCTTGCATCCGAATCAGACGTAAAAATCCTGGTACAAAGCTACACAGTTGCACATATGTAGATGATTTCTTTAAAAATCGTTAGAAAATGGACGGAAATTCTATAGTTTATTTATATTGGAAAGATTGTTTTTGTAATATTTTAAATCATTCAAAATTAGTGACACTAAGTTTAGTCAAAAAACCAGCCCGTTAATCGTTCGTTTGAATGATGATATTTTAAACTATTGAACGCCAGTAAAATTAAATAAAAGTTATGCACTAAAATGTACTTTTCGCGTAGGATTATGTCTTTTGGCAATATATGGGTGGTGCAATTCCAAAAAGTAGAATCAACCGCGTAACGAAAAGTGGTCAGGTTTTGACCACTTATAACTCTGTCAATAGCGGCTGGATTTTAATTCTAAACAAACGAATTTTCCTACGAATCTGCTAAAATAAACACTTTCAATTTTCAATGGGTCACTATTGAAAATTATAAAAATGTCCAACTGTTGCAATGGTGATCAAAATTGTCACCGATTGCCTGCAAAAAGCACAGATTTCAAAATTGAATTCCATCCGGTCTCACCGAACGCTGCTTATTCAATCACCATGTGTGATGGTAGGCCGGTAGGCTGTCATTATCATCAGCAGTAGTACTGGGACTATCCGGATAAAAAATTCCGGATATTCGGAAACGGATATCCGGATAGTATCCAAAATCCGGATCAACCGGATATCATTAACATTAACACTAACAATGCAAAAACCCAACAAATCATGGATAAATGCAAACAATATCATATTAGATCCCTAAATTTAGTAACAAAAGTTTCCAATTTTGATGTAATAAAAACTAAATTATTTACGGATTCTGGAAGCAAACAACGTCTGGCTGAAACAATATATCCTGCACAAGAAAAATCTCGTTCAGCGCTAGCTGAGGTGGCTGGAACCCTCAAGGCTTCTCTGGCTATCTCAGCCTACGTCGCGTAACATTTCATATGTTTCTTCCACCCAGAGATGTAAATCGTTGACGTTTTTTACTACACTCGCTTCGTTGTCGTGCGCGACAGTCTGTTTGTATTCGCACTCTCATGCTCTACCGTCGTCTCTCTTACACAACACAAACGATAGAACAACATTCGAGCAAAAAGAAAATTTTCAAATAACTATCATATGAAACGAGGGAATTCGTTCTATTCCTCAATTTGATGTAAATTAAACCATTTCTGATCAGAAATATTATTACTAGGACATTGTTGCTTGCTATTTTCAGAATTCACTCAAGCACAACATCAGCAGCTCTTGTTATGAGAAAAACTAAAATACATATATTCGTGACAGTCTTTGACAACAGTGTCGTATGACAGAGCCTATCATATGACATTTTAGTTTGGTACTGTAATTTGATGGCTTGTTTTGCAACTGTCGCAAGCAAAGGCAGTCGAATATCACAGAAAATGTGTCGACTACGGTGACCGCTTACAAGACTGCTTCCACCACAAGGCTGGGTCTAGGCTACGATCAATTTGCGGTTCAGCGAGATGCCTTTCAAATTCTTGTTCTCCATTATCTTCTACATCACGCAACAACATGTCAAACCAGCGTTGCCAGATTGTTTTCTAACTTATCGGTATCAAATGTTTAAAAAAAATCAGTGTTTATCGGTATTTTCTATATTAATTAATTTTATATTTTTGTTGTTTTGAAGGCGTTTTAATTGTGGACTAAGTATGAAAAAAATGATTTACAAGAGAAGTTGGAAAAAATTTCCGGGGAATGTTTAAATTAGCTGGTGCAGGAAGTCGAAAAAACTTCCAGAGAAATAATTAAAAAGCTCTTCTGGAGGAAGTTTGGACAAAGTTCTAAGAGAAGTAGAAAAAACATCCTGGATATAGGGTAACTGAGACCTATTTAGGCCAGTTTCACACGACGTCAACATTCATGTCGTATTTTTTTTATGAATTCAACATATAATTATAAAAAATGCGTGATTAGGGGAAAGATCTACCTTTCTTGTTTCTAATAATAACATAAAAAGTTAAATATTATGAACAAATGATTTTATAAAACGTTTTTATTCAGCAAAGAATTATGATGTTGGTTGGACCTAAAACATGATGACGATTGGACCTATTTTTGCAAATTTTAGTTTAGCCCATATTTGTTCAAAAACTTTGTTTAGAGCTTATTGGTATCATAAAAAAACCATTTTTATACAGTTTTTATGAATTTGCTATTTAAAAAATCAAGAAATTTGAGTTTAACTTCGTTTTTAAAAAAAGTTCACTTTCCACGCATTAGCTATTCATCATGGCTAATTTTCTCGAAAATCATTGACCCGATTTGGAAAATTTTTAACGTCAAACTATAGGTATTGTGGTCCTATTGAAAGCTATCGAATATTTTTGGAATCGGTCAACTGGTTCCGGAGACATGGCCGGAACAAGTTCCAGGGTATATGGAACATGGACCTAATTTTGACATGGAAGGAATAAAACCTATCATTCGATAACAAGATCAATAACAAAATTGAGTGCCTTGGACCACATTGGCCACTTCCGGGCATATTTTGGATGCCCCCGGGGAATTTATGGGCTTAAAATGACAGAATATCAGAACTTGATTCCGGTTTTATTGTTCTTTTTTCTCCTAGGAGTTTTTTTTTTCGGAAATAAGTTTCAGTTAGCAATTTTTAGTTTGTTAACATTTTATTTCAAATTAATTCACCCATAGAAGGTGTACGAGAAGTGCTTAATGTAAATTCATATTAACAAGCGCTTTCGTGGTAGTTCAGAAATTGGTGGTTACCCTATCAGCCATCCTGACGATGGAATTCCTCCTTTAAATTAACGCCCAGCTAGTGACGCAAGGTCTTTAGCAGCTTTCAGATCTTTTTGGCCGTCTTGGCACAGCCAGAAGCAGTGCACATACAAACCCAATCCGATAGCTGGTTCTTCAAGTCAACAGTCAACACTATTTCCCTTCCATATTTCTTGCCTTGTGGCTTCTCTTAATTTTTGCATAAAGTGTCGTTTTCGGTACCTTTTCTGTGCCTGATACGCGGTAAGTGATTTATTTCTTACTAAAAGAACCGCCTCTTGAAGATTTTCGACCCTATAACTCTTTTCTTTATCATTTTTTCAATCGAAGAAACTGATCACACGGCCAAAACGAAATCGAATTTCAAATCAGCTGCGCATGAAGGATGTAGACAAACCGAAGCGCACCTACCGGCCGTCTTAGAAAACACATAGGTCCAACCATCATCATGCGTAGGTCCAACCATGATCATATTTATCTATTCGAATTTCGTCAATTATTCAAACATTTTAGTGAAACCAATGGCGTACTGACGTGTTGTTTACACCTTAAAGCAGTATTTTACTGCATGAAAATAAAAATAAATGTAAAAAATATTCCTTTTTTGTATGTTTGAAAGTAAGGCATGATGACGAGCAAATGCGTGGAAAGTGAACTGTCTTGAAAACACATTGAAACTCAATTGTTTTGAAGTTTTTTCTATAAAACATACATGCAAATCGAAGAAAAAGAGTTTTTTATGATAGTAAAGTGATCTTTGAAAAAAAAAAAAATTTAGCGAAGATTGACTAAACTAGCGATTGAAAAAATAGGTCCAACCATCATCAGTTTTTGGATAGGTCCAACCAGAATCAATTACCCTAGTACAAAACAGATATGAAAAACTTCAGGAAAAAATTTGAACAAACTTTTGGAAAAAATCGGTTGACACATCCAGAGGAATCCAGAAAAGAATCGAAAACAATAAAAAAAGCTCTAACAAAGATTGCTACGTCAGAAACAATAAAGAATTCCTGTAGTAGCCAATTCCAGAGGAAGCCATAAGAAGCTCAAAAAAACCTTCCAATAGAAGTCGGAAAAAACCTACGGAGAATGTCGTCTGGAGAAATATCCAGAAGAAGACAAAACAAAAAACTTTTGGGAGAATTCTCTAGCCATATTCGGCAGAAGTTTAATTGAAGTTCCTGGAGAATATGGAGGAAACTTCCTGGAGGCACTTCCTAAGGTAGATTAGAAGAAATTTCTGGAGAAATTTTCAAGGTATACGGAAGAGTCGGAAGAAACTTTAAGGAGTATTTGGGGAAAAAAATCCGGAAGAAAAAGATCTCTTTAGTTCTTTGTCCAGCAATTTTCCTAATATTCATAAAACATCCCTGAAGACCCCGCAATATCCCTGAAGTTTTCTGAACATTCCGAAAATACACTTTGGAACAACCCATAATTCCTCGGAACTCCTTGAAAGTTCCTGCCATTTTCCTGAATTTTTTTTTTATATTAATTTATTTGTACAGGCTCAATCGAATAAACTTTACAGAGCCGAGTTATCATTTGCATTATACATGATTAATGTCTTAAATCTAGAGTTAAAGGAATTGAACCGATTACTCGCGGTCGTCTCGAGGTTAGTGGAGATTTACAATTTTTTGGATGGGGAAAGGGAGAAGGAGGTTTGATTTATGATTTATTATACAAATATTTAATTAATCCTAAAACATGAACTTCTTTCTATTCATCTTGAAAACAAACATTAAAAAAACTACACGCACAATACACAAACTAAACACAAGGTTAATCAAACTTACAATCTAAGGTTAGTATTCTTAAAGTAAACATATATGAGTTTCATAAACTCCAGATCACGTCTAGCCAAAATATCCCGAACTGGAACATTACGTTGTCTACCTCGAGCCCGACGGGAATCGCACAGCTCAGATCTGACTCCACGATGCTTAGCACAAGACCAAAGGATGTGAGATTTTCCTGAAATTAATGGTGCTGTTTTGAAGTTCTCTGTTCATCTTGGAAGTACTGGAAAACCACCGGAAAATCTCTTATCTTCTTTGAAAGTCTCAAGACTTTCTTGAAGATTTCAGGACTTCTTAAGTGCTCTCAGAATTTTCTTAAAATTCATGGAACATCAGAATTTTTTATGTTCTCGAAACTGCCATTATAAAGCACGGGCCATCCTTTAAAATGTTCTCATTATTTTCTAATGTCCATGTTACTGTACTTCTTTAACGTTTTTAAATTTTGTATGAACCTCTCTCATGAACTTTGCAGATGTTTTTGGAAATTTATACGCTTCATAAACTCCTTTGATTTTAATTCATCTGTTCTGATGTTCTCAGAGCATCCCTAAAGTTCACTCAATGCCCCTGAAATAAATGGAACTGTCATGAAAACCATTAAATTTCCCTTAAGTTTCCCGGGTTCTCGAATTTTACCAGAACTTACCCTTACAAATCTTTAAGCTTACCCATAAGTTCTGAAAAGTTACTGAAGTTTTCCTGAACCGCAATAAAACTGTGGAAGCATCTTGAAGTTGGAAAACTAAACTAGCGGAAGAAAACGGAAGCACCTTTTGAGCGAAGCCAGAAGAAGCTTCCAAAGGGAGTCAAAATAACTTTCCGGTAGGAATCGGAAAATAACTTACAGGGCAAGCTGAAAGGAACTTCCAACTTCAGGAAGTGAAAAATGTACATTTTGATGGACCTATTTGTTCACTGAATAAAAGTTCTTGCCGATTCCCAGGAATTACCGAGATGAGCCATCAGCTGTTTCTCGATTCCTGGTGAGTCAAAAACGGCGAGGAAATGGAAACTTTAGTTGAAAGAGTATCAGACATAAGACATTTTTATGGATGAATATTTTTTTAGCAGGCTCAAATAATTTGACAAATTCAAAAAGATTAAAGTCTCTCACTTTTGTTTCCTCGTGGGCAGAATTTTCAAAAAATCGGTATAAATCGGTATAAAATCTTAAGAGATGAACTAGCCTATGGCTAAAAATCTCTTTAATAAAGAAAAAAAAAAAAAAAAGGTATAAAATCTCATAAATCGGTGAGAATCCTTATCTGTATACAGGTATCAAGTTCATAAATCGGTATAAATACCAATAAATGGGTATATCTGGCAACCCTGTGTCTAACACAGTTTTTTTTTCACTTTTATAGAACAATCCGGATTATCTTGAAACTGCTTCATTTCAGCTCGTTTCTTCGATTCCTCTCGAATTTTTGTTCGCACTGTTGATTCTTCAGAAAGTAACAACGTATGGCGTGAAAACAAGTCAGCTGCTGGAATCAGAATCGGCATTAGCTTCCAAATTGAACCTGTGAAAATCAAATAAACATAAACTACTATTACAGTAACTTAATTTTGAGTATTTAACCTGTCTATAATTCCTTGGTTGATCCGTGATTTAACTGTCGTAATAATAGCATCGTCATGTTCAGTTGCGAGCAGGTGTCGAGAAAGTAGACTCTTCATTATAAGGCACTGTTACTGAATTGTCCGCTCATAATATTGTGGTAGCTTGCTGAAGTGGCTTCAGTACTCCTACAAGTGATGTTCACGCAGCTTTGTGGCCGCTACATTTGACTTAAACACTGAGCGATCAGCCAAAGTGGTTGTTATCCCAGCACAGAGCTCAGAGAAATGCTCAAGCATATAGAACGTCGAATCCCATCTTTTTAAGCACTTTTGTTGCAGGCGATGTTCAGGCAATCCGAGAGCTTTCAAGTTCGATTCAAGCGCACAGGTTCTTATATAAGAATGTCGGAAGACACTGACTACTTCACTGGCCTTTTGACCAGTGAATCGCATTCTTCAATTGCGAAACCCTTATAAAAGTAACCCAGCGGCCAGTATTCAGCGGCAACTCATGTAAATTTAGGTGCTCTGAGAGTAACATATACGAGCGTCAATTTTGACATAAATTTGAGTCATAACAGACGCGAAATATAGCTTAATCAAATGTAATTTTCGTCGAGCAACGAACTATTCAATCTCGAAGCACTCAATATTACATGACATGTTTGTTTATGTCTCATCTTTTCTGCCAAAGATGGATTCCGTCACTTGTAAAATTAGTTATTTATAAGTGTTTAACTATGACAATATACATCCTCATATCCTGGCATACAGCATTTCCCCGAAAAGCATGTTACCCAGTGAGTTCTACCCACTGCTTTTTCTTGACAGGTCTTAATCCAGTCGGTCTGATTTGTTGCATGTGAGCAGCGTCGATGAACTAGTCATTTGCAGAAAATAAGAGATGTTGATTTAAGCCCCACCGAGAAAAAGCGGTGGATAGAACTGGTTAACATACTCTCCAACGAAATGCTGTATGCAAATCCGGATATTCGGATGTATATTATCCGGATATTTGTGATCTGTCGAATATCCAAATAAAATCCGTTAACATATCCGTGATCCGGACTCCAGATATCCGGATAACGGATATATCCGGATTAAAGTCCCAGCACTAATCAGCAGTAGCAGCAGCAGCAGCAGCAGCAGCAGCAGCAGCAGTGCTTTCAGCACGTGGCGTAGAAACATTGTTCTCCAGTACACAACGAAAAGCTGCCCGCAAGCAGCGAGGAGCAGCCCACATGAGCGTCCATTCACCGAAGAAGGAGGAAGAAGCCGCACCGCTACTGATCGGATTCAGTTGCTCGTCGTGAGCCACTCGTTCCAAACAACATACAGCTCGCCAGCCTCATCCGTGTTGAACACCCTAATAGCTCAGCTTTACTCAACCATCACGACGAAACGGTTATTTTCAGGACCACCAAAATTATTGTTGTTTAAGAGTTCGCCTTGCTGCCAGCTAGATCACCCTCAAAGCTCTTTGGATGTACCCAGCAACCAAACGTTCGTGGTCAAATGCGTAACAGTATTGAAGTGGGACATACAAATTCTTGCACCTTTTTTTTCCTGTGTACATTTCTAAACCCATCACACTTTTTGGGTATTCGTTATGCACATAACATTACTATATATATCAATTTGTATATTGGGTTAATCCGGGATAAGCACAGCCACGTTCGACTTTCTCAAAGCTATCTTGACGATTTCGAAATTTCCTGTCTCGGTGGCGTCGACCGCAAAAGAGTTCAAGGATACTGTATCACAACGAAGTATGAAAACGTACGCAAATACCTAAGACAAGACAGGACATCTGGCTTCTTTTAATTCTTCTTTGCAGGTTCTTCATTCACTTCTGCAGTTCCTGTTGAACATTATCCGTGCCAAATCAATACAACAGTTCTAACAGTAATTTTGTTCACATTGAAATCAAATAAACATTCATAAACCAATTGGCGTGACTCGTTCCAAAACTGGATCCAAATCTATACCCCAGTTGTCTCCCTCTAGGAAAAAACCCTTTCCCTAGCACTGTGGATCAAATAGAGTCAGCTGTTGGACTCCTACTTTATTGGTATTATCAAGCGAGGAAAAATGTGTCAAGCGCACACGACAGAGGTCAAGGACCGTAAAGTTGGCAAACTTGTTAGGCTTTGATGTTGCGGCCCAACCATGCTCCAGCGAGCAACAGAGAGAAACAAGACAATAATTCCGTGTGACAAAGGATTAGCTGGTGCTGCTCTGTGTGTGAAATGCCGGAAAATTGCCTTTACTGGCATAGCAATTTTTCCAGGCATTTTGAACTTGATGTGTAGGCCCACCTAACTTATTCTTTGGCTTTATTATATCCCTACTGGGACTTCACGCCGGCCCTCAACTTAGTGTTATTTGAGCATTTACACAGGGCTTTCTAAGCCTGTTCCATTTATGCATCAGTATAATTGTGTGGCATGTACAATCATTAGACTGATGCAAAATTTGAAATTTTCTCTCCACTGTGCTCAAACGGTTCCAAATTGGGCCCTGATTAGCCTCCCAAAATTTGAACTCATTTAGTGAGAAACTGACTTGGCACAAACCATTTGAAGTTTATATGGGAATTACTATGGAGAAACCATAATTTCGGTTAATATCTATGTCAAAATTCACCAGTTCACTCTACTTAAGAAAATAATAGCTGAGCTGGTTGAAAATTTCCTCAGCTAAAACTTTGCTAAATACCACTTTTCGATGGAACAAAAATTATTAATGATTCAAGTCACTGATTTCTTATGATTATGCTCAATCAACTGTTCAGCAGGCAACATTGGTGTTTATTGCGCGTAGAATAGGGGAAAAAATCATGGCTACTATGTCACACTGCAGAATACAATGTTCCCCACAATACAGTTGCTTAAATCTTGCCATAAGATTATCAATCTCTTAAACAATTAATAACTATTTAATTTGACGTTTGGCTGAAAAACGATTTTCTGCAAAGTTATATCTGATAAAAATTCCCATAAGAATAGCAATAGAATTTGTTAACAGTGCAATTTGTAAAAAGGCTAACATACGATGAACAAAAAGTTTTGATTTCCCATAGAAATTTCAAATGGTTTGTGCAAAGTCAGTTTTTTATCAAATTAGTTTAAGCTTTCGGAGGCTAATCAGGACCCGATTTGCAACCGTTTGAACACTGTGGAGCGAAAATTTCAAATTTTGCATCAGTCTAACAATCATACTCTATGCCCAGGAAAATCGAGAAATTTTTCAACCAGAAAAATTTCTACTCCGGACCGGGAATCTAACATTTAAAGCTGCCCCTTTATCGACGAAGTAATCAGCGAATCATACTTCAAGCAAATTAATGTTGATTTTCGCTTAAGAGAGCATGAAAAAGCTAATCACTTCATGTTGATTCTATGTCACTGGAACGACGTAAATCAATGTTTACCAATGTAATAAAGTATGGCTGTGAGCAGCTGACTGTACTGCATCGATCACCAATCAATGGACGTGATGCTATCCTTTTTGTTCCTGATGCTCTCTTCGCTTTGATAGATTATGTAGCACATGGCAGAGATGATGATATGCCTATCATTAGCATAACAAACAAGGATGATTTTTTTTCCGGTTCTGTTTCCTTTTGTAGCCCGTTAAGTGGATGTACTTAATGGGTGGCAGGGTGTTAGTATCAGCAGTGTACACATAATCAGTGTACACTTGGTTGAAGATTGGTTTGGCAAGCATGTCGAACGATCCTGCAATTAGCTCTATGAGAAAGATTTACATATGGTAATTAGATCTAGAAATGGCTACGCTTGATAAAGTCGTATTTCACATTGATTTATTTTCTATTTTATATTCTTCCTAAAGTTCCTATACTTGTGTATGGTGACTCAATGCACATCTATAGGTAACTAACGCTTCTAACGTACCGCAACTATAGGAGCGTTTACCCTAGGTATTTTAAAATATAGAGCACTGTTGCTATGGAGCAGTTCCAGGCCAAATAGCGAAAACAAACAAATTTTTCTCTCGACCATCTCCGATTTGCATGAAACTTTGCATGATCTTTTGTTACACGCAATCATTCACATATTTGCTCACATTCGGCATTTTTGGAGCTGGTTTTTTTTTTTTCAAAATGGCATCTTTGACATTTTTCAAAAATTAGTAGTTCACGGTAAAAAACATCATGTTTATGTAAAGTGCACTACTTGCCAAACATTGCAAATCGATGTGCAAATCCCTTGGAAGAGATCATATCGAAGCACGGTGAAATCAACAGCAAATCACTTCATTTGTGCTTTGAACTCGAAATGTCAAGCATACTGATATTAAAAATCTATCACTTTAAATTTAACTAATTTATCCTTGGATTTCATGTTTGCTGAATATGGATTCAAATTATATTTAGCCTCGTTTATACTGCAAGCCTTGATATATGTTATTCAGAATATGACCATATTACTACCTAGATCACATGTTTCCAAGTGATATTGAACAACATTACAAGGCTTGCAATCAATTTGATAAGTTTGACAATGTTTTGTAATAGAACTTATCTGAATAATACACCATTATTGAATACAGCAACAATTTCGTAATACTCGCGCTCTTTGTTGTTGACTTGGCCTCATCGCGAGTCATGTTTGGCATGTGCGTTTGTGACATTTGCTTCTAAAAGCAAAACTAATCAAATTCAATGGATGAAAACAGTGGGGACTAATTCAAATGATAATCATTTTGATTTAAAAGTGTTATATAGGACATATTTTTCAACGACAAATAACTTTGTTTCAAAACGTAAATCACTTGAAAATCAATGATAAATCACTTCGATTCGTAGTGTCGCATGACAGGCTGACTCAAGTGCAAGACACTTGACATGATTACCATGTACGTAATCATCACTTCTGATCGAAATCACGTCTGTGTCAAAATTGCAGAGCAAAATAAAGTCGTTATGTAAAAAATATACACTCTTTTTTAACACGGTTTTCTCAAACGATTTTTCTTAACACGGTTTTTTTTTAAATGACGCGGTGAAAGAGCCGAAAAATTGTAAGTATTTTTTTTTTAGGAATAGACTTAGCCAAAAAAACAAACTTTTTGGAATAGGAACGACGTGTAGAGGCCGGTAATCGATGATTCACGCTATTTTGGAATCCAAGATGGCGTCTTTCGGTTTTTGAAAAACTGTAAAATAACCAACAATAAAAACTCTCTACTTTTTTTCCTCCTTCATCTTCATCTCAGAGTAGTTCAAACAATAGTACAAATAAAGTCTGGAACGCGCAAAAATTGGTCAACTTCAAATTGGTTTATTTCTGTTAAAAATGCACAAAAAAACCTGAAATGCTGCATTTGGAAGTTGACTGTATATACAATGCCCTAGTAGCACCCTTTTTATAAATAGGTCTAAGCTTAGTTTTCAAAACTTATATACGACTTATTTCAGTTATAAACAAGTTGCTGCAACCAGAATTGTTCTACCTGGGTGGTTGCTATGATGAGTTTTCACCGTTTGCTCTCCAGTTTTCAAAATGACGTCCAAGCAAGAGGAGCAGCGTGTCAAAATTTTGCTCTCGTAGCAAGAGAATCCGACGTTCTCACACGCCAAGTTGGCAAAATTGCTGGATGTGGCCAAATCGACCGTGACAAATGTTTTAAAAGTGTTCGGGGAGCGTCTGTCGACCGCTAGGAAGCCTGGAAGCGGTGGAAATCGTAATTCGGACGTGGCAGCGACGACGAAGAAGGTGGCGGTGAAATATAAGCGGAATCCTAACCTCTCAATCCGGGACGTCGCTGACAAGCTCAATGTCTCCCATACTACCGTGCAGTGGGCCAAGAAACGAGCCGGGTTGTCGACGTTTAAGAAGGTGACGGTGGCGAACCGAGATTACAAATAAAACGCGTCGGCAAAGCAGCGGTCCCGAAACCTTTATACGAATCTGCTCACAAAGTTCGACTGTGTCGTCATGGACGACGAAACTTATGTGAAGGCGCATTTCAAGCAGCTTTCGGGACAGGAGTTTTATACGGCATCAGGAAAAAGGTAGGTGGCTGAAAGTTTCAAAACCATCAAACTATCGAAGTTCCCGAAAAAATATCTCGTCTGGCAGACCATATGCACGTGTGGTCTAAAAAGCGGCATTTTCAATACTACGGAAACCATCAATCTAGAGATCTACGCCTGAAAGCGTCTGCTACAATTCCTAAAGCATCATAATAGATCTGTGCTGTTCTGGCCGGGCTTGGCAAGCTGCCACTATGGAAAAAAGGGAAATCGAGTGGTACGATGCGAAAAACGTGGTTGTGGTACCCAAAGATCACAACCCTCCCAACAGCCCAGAACTCCGCCCTATTGAACGGTATTGGGCCTTGGTCAAACGGAATCTCAAAAAAAAAAAAATAATAAATCCATGGAAAACGAGCAGCAGCTTAAAACCTGAGTGGTGCGAAGTGAAATTTTCTTCATATTGGTAGTGTTGAAATAAACGTTTCATCGCCGTCGGTTGGTAGAGAGAAGTGTCAAACGGCTTTTTGTGCAGAGCCGATTCGTGACTTTGTGATTGTTTGTTGACATTGTTCATAGCTGGAGTTTTTACGGAGTGGAATAAAATTCAGAATGAAGTGTTTTGCTCACTTTTGCAATTATAAAGATGAACACGACGAAAAGCGAAGCCTATTCAGGTTTCCCAAGGATTCAGCAGTACGAAAAGAGTGGCTCAGTTTCTGTGAGGTGGATCTCTTCTGTCTTCTGTCTGCAAAATATACTTTTCATTTCAGGGAAGTCAAGAAAGAATAAAACCCTGACACATCCTCTACCTGACTTGCAATCAAACATAGTAATTTTTATTTGTATAAATTGTTGCAAATCAGATGCAAATTTAATGTGGCCGACGATATCTATGGAAGTGCTGTCGAAATTCCCTGGGACCTCCAATGGCAACGATTTGACTTCCCTCCAAATCGTGTGAAACTCGAACATGAAAACTCTATAGAACCCCCGTAGAACCTCGCTGGCAGCAACTAAAATATCCACTGAAACCTCTTCTGTCGCGGGAAAAATCTGTTGAAATTTCCTGGAACTTTTGTACTATCATCACAAATCTCCTTAGAACATTCTCCGAAGTCACAGTCGTTCCTGAGCGAAAAAAAATCGGAGGGGTTTTTTTCAGCGCAGGAGTCACTTTGGTCCAAAATACGCAATAATACTGTTATTTTTAATTGTTTGAGTCGTTTCGAATCACGTTTTTAAAAAGATCAAAAACATTACTGAAAAATATTTATTTTTTATTTTGGACGATAACAATACTTCTATCTATTTCAACGAACCACAATGATAAAAAAGTGGTTCGATTTGACAGCTCGAAAGTGGTTCGATTTTGAGGTCCGTCTTCGCACCACTCAGCTTAAAACTAACTGGCGTTCGGCGGCGAATAAGGTCGATGAGACCACTGTGCAAAATTTAATGGAAGGGGTTAAGTGGAAGGCAGTTCAGATTTGGCAAACCAAAAGAATAAATGAACAGTTTTTCCTTTGAATATATGAATTGAACTACCAAAAGAAAAATAAGAAGATTTTTGTGGTACGAATTTTGACTAAAAGAAAAGATTTTTTGGTCGACCAATTTTTGCGCGTTCCAGTCTTTATAATAACTGAGAAGTGCTGCAGTTTCTTTCTTAGTTAAGATGGTAGTAATTTTGTGATTTCTATATGAGGGTACACTTTGTGAAAACCGAAAATGGAACATGTAACAAAATTATGAAATATTTTGAACATTAATAACTCAGCTGCCCCTGGACCAATTGCAATAGTTTTATCACCAGTCGATCAGAAATATTTTCACGCATCAATAGAAATACTTTCGACGGATGATTTTCAACAAGAAACTATTGAAAAGGTGGTAATGTCAAGCATTGTCCAATGTACAAAGTTATAAATTTTATCACTGTTTTCATGAAATAAACGTGCTTCCCAAACCCAGTTGTCATAATCGAGTACCACTTGGTTGCACATCATTCTGCTTTAACCTGCAAAGATATAAAAGAGCGCTGCTGTCTAGCCTCAACTCATTTTCGATTCGGACAGCGCGGTGAGCAGGCAGCAGAACCATCAATAGCAGCAGTAGGAAGGTGGTGGCAGCTTAAGTAGTCTACTCCAGGATTGCCAAAAGCAAATCTGCATTTTTGCTTATAAAAATCTATTCATCTGTATTTCTTCTTCGAAAAATCTGTATCAATTTATGTATAGTTTTAATATTGCGTATTTCTCCAAAATGAACAAAGAAGTGTTGGAAATGCGGCATCGGTCACAAAAGTGCGCTTTTTCATAAAATCGTGATAGTACATTTTGCGCCGAATACATTAATAGCGCTAAGCTTCAACTTAGATTTACTTTCAATATCGTTCCCGTTTGGAAAATCTGCCAAATGTTTGCTTAAGATTGAATTGGTTAATATCACCGTCGATACCAAATCAACCCAACATTCGTTATCGGGATTTAAACCGAGGATAATATCAGTTGGTGCTTACTGCCATTGGGCCTCCCTTAGCTCAGTCGGTAAAGGTGCAGCTACAAAGCAAGACCATGCTGGAGGTGACTGGTTTCGATTCCCGGTCCGGTCTAGGAATGTTTCGGGTTGGAAAATTTCTCAACTCCCTGGGCATAGAGTATGATTGTACTTGCCTTGCCACACAATTATACTAATGCAAAAATGGTAGCAGGCATCGAAAGCTCTCAATTAATAACTGTGGAAGTGCACTAAGTTGAGAGCACGCAATAAGCTAATATGCCATAAGCAATAAGCTTGAAATGCGAAGAAGAAGAAAAGAAGAAGAAGAAGAAGAAGAAGAAGAAGAAAGAAGAAGCTGTCTGTGATAAGATCATTCTATTAGTAATTCAAAAAACAACGTACATATATGCAATTGGGTTGTTTAACTTCGAAAAATATACCGATTTGTATACATCATTTGATAGAGCTTCGTTTTCCAACCACAACGATATTTTTATCGATCGCGTAGACATTTATCTCGAATTTAAAATCAAGATTTAAATGTTTGATCGTTGACACTAAATCTATTGGTTGACATCTCACTCCCATACAAAGTCCCACCAAGGGGCGCTGAGATGGTGATTTTTGCTAATGTAATCGTACTTATTTAAAATAGTGATTTCGGAGGTTTAAGCATCACCTTCTTTGGCAACAAAACGGCCGTTTTCAGGGCCAACAAGCTTATTACAGCAAAGAGTTAGAATAGAATTTATCTGTGCCTGTTTGTCAATATTCAAAACCACACGCACCCACACAAAATGCTCTCCAGAGTTGTAATCTTGTAACCAAATTTGGAAGCAGGGCTGCAAGTGATTTTGATCCATTCCCTTCATCAACATTCTCTTTGAAAAAAAAAATTACTACAAATTTGGTATGCCTACAATCAAGCGCGTAGCCAGGTTTCGAGATAGTGAGGGACGAAAAAAATTACATTGGAAAATTTGGCCGAATGCCATTTCACCGAACACCGTTTCACCGAAAGCCTTTGTGTTGCTGAGTTTAGGGGAGGGCAGTTGTCCGCCCCCCCCTACCCCCCTCTGGTTACGCTTATGCCTACAATTCAAAAACGGAAAAAGTTAAGATAATAAAAATCGATCAATTAAAAGAACTAAATGCTTTTCACATTTGTTCCGTCCACTAGCGGTCCTACGTCAAGCTTTCGTTCGTGCCCCTAGCCACAGACCCTTCTACGTTTTTTCGAGGGTGTCGATGATCGTTGATAATCGTGTCAGTCCTTGGGGTTAAATACTTTTGTAAAGTTTGGTATCTTTAATTAAGCATATGACCGCTGTTTCGGTTGATGGGTCATTCGATTTCTTATGCTTTTTGGTATACCGTTTATACTTCTTAATTGCTGAACACTGGCAATCCACCAATATGTGTTCCACTGTCATGGTAAGCTTACAAGTGTCTCAAGTTTTCCGGAAATTGGAGGAGCAGCCCATGTTGTGTGTTACACGTGTGTGCCCGGAATGGAGGCGAGACATGACCCCCCGACCACTTCTCGAGAAGGTTCTACAGGCTACCAAACTTACTGTCCGCACGACTTTTTTTAATAGATTCGACGTGTGCTCGTCGCTGGAAACTGGCTTCTCCATCTACTTGGTCCGTATTCGTCGCAAACGGAAGTTTGCGAATGGAGGCACATTGTGGGTTCTGACAATCCGGCAGATTTAGTTTCGAGGGAAATCGCGCCGAAAGAGATCCTCAACAACAACTTTTGGTGGCACGGGCCAAGCTGGCAAACTCAGGAACGGAACACTTGGCCAATCTCAGTGGACCATCTGTATGAGGAGGAATGCGAAGAGGAAAAAAGACGGATGGCAGTTGTCACCGCAGCGTCAGCGGTTGAAGAGTTCAACGAATGGTTCATTTCCAAGTTAGCTTCCTACATGGTACTGATTCGGCGCATCGGCATATGGTTGCGGTTGATGCGGTCACTTCGAAACTCAAGGGCAAATTGACCGACTGGATTCCTATCTTCAGAAGAGCTACGCAAGGCGGAGTTCCTTCTCATTCGGAAGGTCCAGGAGCGTTTCCAGAAGAGCTGAAAGCTGTCAGGAGGAATGAACCTGTTTCCAGGTGGTAACCATTGCGTTGGTATAGTCCGTTTATATGCGAAGAAGGCGTTTTGAGGATTGGTGGGCGTTTGAAGAATTCAAGAGAGTCAGACGCCACCAAGCACCCTATGATACCGCCAGCACGACATAGCTTACCAAGATGCTCTTTGAGCAATATCACGTTTGTTTGCTTCACGCTGGTCAACAACTTTTGTTGGGATCAATCCGTCAACGCTTCTGGCCATTAGGAGGATGAAATGTTGCCAGACAGGTAGTTCATCAATGTGCAGGATAAAACCAAAGCTGGTGCAGCAATTCATGGGAGTGTTACCTGCATCGAGATTCACAGTTTCTCGTCCTTTCTCGAAAACTTGTGTTGATTTCTTTGGGCCGGTGTATATTCGGCCAGGACCACGTCAAGTTGCTGTCAAGGCATACGTATCCATTTTTGTATGTTTGTGTACGAAGGCCGTGCACATCGAATTGGTGTCTGACTTGTCCACTGATAGCAAGCACTCCGACGTTTCATCGCACGTGGAGGAAAGTGTACCGATTTGTATTCGGACAACGGCACGAATTTAGTTGGAGCTGCAGGAACTGTTTGTATTATGGAAGGAGAGACAACATCAAGATCAGGCGTCTAAGTTCTGCGCTGATGAAGGTATTGAATGGCACTTCAACCCGCCCAGCGCACCCCACTTTGGAGTACTGTGGGAAGCAGCGGTACGATCGGCTAAACACCATCTCCTACGGGTCATCGGTTATAACCCAGTCACACTGGAAGATATGGATACGCTGCTGGTTCAAGTAGAGGGTTGCTTGAATTCCAGGCCTCTGATTCCGATGTTCCGAGCATACTCGATTAACCTTCAGCACACGTAGCTTAAACTATAAGGAACAACTTTGCTGAGGACAGCATCACGATTCGTGTTAGTATTATGGAGATATTGATTAATTAAGTGCATTCTGCTCGTATATTGCAACAAAATACAGGCAGCTTATGCAACGTATCAACTAGATTACCCCTAAAAATAAAAGTTCATATTTTCCACATGCCAACATCCAGGCTCGTGTCTTTTGGTGCGATAACCACTATCTGAATGTTTTAGATCATTTTTAAATTACACGGGCTGGAGTTTTATGTTTAATGTTCATACAGCAGTTTTTTTTTAAATCTTCATATACAAAATGCTCATATACATTCAAAAGCGAACATCTCAATAAAACTAACTGGATTCATGATGCAACCTTGGGCAAAGTTGTTACTCATTAATTGAACTACTAGTTGGGAAATGATGTGTCATTTTTTCATGTATTTTATCCAAATTCCCTAGACAAAATTCACACTAAAAGCGCCAGCTCATCTCAGAACCAAATGACCTGAAACTTTCAGAGAATGGTTTTCTCACCTTAAGGCACAAATCTAGGGGTTGGCCCGTGGAAAATTAGAACTTTTATTTTTGTGGGCCAGTCTACTGCAAGGTAGATCAAAACGATGGAATCCATCTGCTGCAATCGAAGTAGGAAGGCTTGTCATCGTGCAGGATAATAATCAACCACCGTATGGGTCGAATCGTCCAAGTACATCCCGGTAACGACGGCGTTGTGAGGGTAGTCACGCTCAAAACAGCATCCGTAGAATTTAAGAAACCAGTCGAAAAAATGTCTATTACCTGTTGGAGAGTCGACCCACGATAGTGAAGTTTATTTTGTTTACCCTTTCCCTATCCCATCCAATCGAAGAGGATTCTTTATTTTCAGAAAAAGATATTTCTGGATGGGTGAGCATGTCTGTGAGGACCACCCTAGCACCATCCTAACACCGTACCAGCCGACCAGATGATATCAAATAAAGGTAGCAAAAAAATAATGGCTTAAATTGTGGCTATTGTACGAGCCATCGATCGACCGGCAGTTGATGGTAACGGGTGGTAACTAAAATTTTGGAATTTTTTCGAGGCCTCTATGCTCAACAACAAACGAGCTCAGAGAGAAATAAGAGTGTGTATGTGTTAGCTCTCTCTCTCTCCTCTTTCTGCTAGTATTTTCTGTTTTGTTTATGCTTGCTCAGTTTTGCTCAAAATGCCGTCAAAACAAGAAGTATTTCGCGAGCGCGTTGTACAGTTCTACGAACTGCACAGAAATCTCGGCAAAAAGTATACGGTACAACATTTTAAAAGCGAAAATGTTGTGGCTTCGACTGTTTACCATATCCTAAGATCCCCAACAACTGCTCGCAAGTAAGGTAGTGGAAGACCAGCCAAAATTATGGACGCAAAAGGACTTCGTTCTCTTTCTCGAGCCATGGTTCAAGCCCTCTGGTTTGGCAATCAATCACCAGAATGAATGTTTGAAGAAAATTTTGATCCCGTTTCTACAAAAACACCATGCTGATGGACAATACGTGTTTTGGCCGGATAAAGCGTCATCGCATTACGCCAAAAAAACACAATCGTTCCTGAATACCCATTCGATCCCATTTGTACCCAAAAACCACAACCCGACAAATCTGCCTCAGTGTCGCTTAATCGAAGATTTCTTCGGGGTTTTGAGCTCCTTGGTGTACAAAAATAACGGGAGAGCCACGAATTGCAAACAGTTGATTGGTAGAATCAAGAGATGCATTCGCAAAGTTGACATGAAGGCCGTATAACGCTCCTGTTCCGACATCAAACGGAAGCTTCGCCGAACATCCGATTACGGACCGTTTTCCAATGTTCACTATTTTTTTTCAACAATGGACAATGTATCTTTAATTTCAATAAATCAGATCTTCTTCAAGTATGTTTGTCTTTTTTTGACAGCTTGAGAAAGAAATTCCAAAATTTTAGTTGCCACCCGTTAGATCGAGATCACTTTCGCTTTCATTAACATACGGGAGATGATGTAGACGATGAGAGCGATTGATACAGTTAGAGTTTGTGTTTCCCCTAAAACTTGTGTGGTGTTAATTGTGCCATGAAGGAAAAACTCGTACCCTTCACCCGTTGTCCGTAATCTGCACCAACAATTGACGTTGCCATCGCTGATCCGTTCTCTGTGGACCAAGCATCCACCGATTGAGTAGGACACCAATAATCGAACAGATAAGGCGTTCACTTCCTCCGAAGTTACTCCAGCAAAGGTCCAGGTAATCTTACATAATTGGCATACAGCATTCACGATGATCGGGATTTCGAGGAACACCATAATCAGGAAGTTTATATGTACCGTGACGTACCCTAATACCAATCAGCGCCTATCTCCATCCACGTTGGTCGAAACGTTGAATACCAAGCCGATTTGTCGTGAAACATCAGTAAAACTATTTAACTTATTGAGCATTGTGAGAAAATTCCGAAAGGGTATGAATGCGGAAGGTGTTTACCTCCAGAAGAACTTTATGATGAACGAAAATTTTCCAAATGATCAGGGCTCAGAAGTACAGATAAAATTCTCAAGCACACTGCTCAGTTGCACAAATATTGAAATAACGCGGTTTTTTACATGGTTTTTTAAATACCGCGTTTTATTAAAACGTTTTTTTTTCAGTGTAAACAAAGACTTGAGTGAACACGGTAGTTATTTTTATGTAATTTCAAGTCAAAATTCCAAAATAGTAAAACTCAACTATCTCTAAATATCCTTGTTTAATTTATGATTTTTTTAAGTTCAAGAAAAATGCAATTTTTTCATATCAATAGACGCTTTAATATTCACGAAAACCGTAGAAAAATAACTTTTGGTCAAATTTTTGAACTGGTTCGTGTTGTTTTTTCAAGATAGAAGCGTCTCAAATATTGTTTCCTGGGTTAAAACCAAACGTAGGTACAAACAAAAAGTTAAAACATTTAAACAAAATTTCTTGTTTTACAATTTTTGTCAGTTTTCAAGTGTCCATGGTTTTGATCGTTCCAAAAGTTTGCATTTTTCATGAGCTTTCTTTTAAAACAATCAACAATAAAACAAGTAAATTTGAGATATTTGAGTTGGTTGAGACGTTTTTTAATGTTCACTAAAAATTACTTTGTTTATGTTTTCCACACATGCATTATTTGTCTCTACAACTTTAACTCAGATGTCATTTCGATCAGAAGTGACATGTACGGTGGAACAATATATTGAACAACGTGAAATACGCCATTTTGAAAAAAAAACATTCAAAATGGCTGAATTTAAGCTACATTAATAATTACCCATAACAAACAATTATGCAAAGTTTCATGCAAATCGGAGAAGGTCGAGTTATTTCTATTCATCATATGACGTGGAAATGCTCTTTGACGGAATATTACGGAACTTAATTGATGTTTTCTTAACTTCTACCAACTGTATTTATTATTTGCCCTCAAGTGCAATTGCATTCGACTGTCATGTCTGCCTGTCGTAAAATTTAAAACACATGGTAGGTACGTTAATATAACTCCCGCGCACCCCATACGTTACGCATAAGTAATCAATTGGCAAGCAGTTTGCTACTGATGTGAATTTATGGTTCCTAAAATGTGGTTCGTTACTTATACTTGTTTTTGCTACCAAGACAAGTCAAAGTTTACTTTGTCAAAGACATACGTCGAACATAAACAGTGAAATATCGGTTAAACATTTTCCTCATTCGTGTCGGTGTATGTGAACGGAAGCTCCAGGAACCCTGCTAAAAAAAGCGGACTCAGCTTCAATCAGTTTTCACAGAACACCATCACCGTCTGAGTGTGTGTCTACTTTATGATTTATGATTTTATGCTCTTACATTCCGCAATTGTTGTTTCGACAGAGACGATGGCGGGTACGTCTTAAAATGGCTTTCCCATGGTCCACACCATCCGATGCCTGTTAACTGGAAGAATTCGGTGATTTAGGATGTGACTGTTGAAAGTACCGGGTTGTTACTTTTATGGCCATTAAATTAGCAATCCGCTGCAGATAAAAAGTGGCACTGAATAAAGTATGACGGAAGAAGAGCCAATGAAACGAGTCAAGCTGATGGCAGATAATGACAGAATATAAATTATTCTTTCGAAAAATTTGATGGACTTTGAAGTTTGTTCGCAAACGACGTCAATCATTCTGATGGATAACGACAAACTTTGTGACAGGCTGTGGTTTTTCAATTTGAGATAGGTGAATGTCAGTGCTAAAACAAACGCATGTACTGCAGAGCTATCAGATCAACGTGAAGTATCGTGAATCATACTTTAAAGCAGTGCGGTGCTTAGAATTTATTTGTTAATGTAGATATGAGCCAGCATAACTCTAGCGTGGTCAATTCAATATCGTATTTCACCGGAATCAAATTTGTGAATCCTATTCAACCTAATCGCTGCATATGCCTGGTTTTAATTTTATGTGCCATACAATAAGCTCTTGCATGCCCCACGCTGTCCAAAGCATCCTTTATTCGACCAAAAGTGGTACAATACAACATTAAAGTTAAATTTACCACCATAACATAATAGTACCTACACGACTGCATACTAGGGTGTTCCATTTTTGAAAAATGTTTTAGATTCTTTATAGGTTACCCTGCAGTTTGATTCATAACCCTAACATATGAATCTGTGCAAACAATGATATAGATTGGTGAAGGTTTAGAGGTCACGCAAGCGTTTAAAATTTCACTTCGGTATTTCGGTAATTCAAGAAAGATAGAAATTTAAAAAAAATGACAAAATAGGGTAAATTAATAATTGATTATGTGCCAGGCAACAGCACTACTTTCATCACAACAACAACAGGCTTGTGAATCGTTATCATGGAAACCACATATATTTTTTAACGCTTGGATAACTAAAAAAAAAGTAAGTGAAATTCAATAACGTATATATAAACCTCGAACCATTTGCGTGACTTCTAAGCCTTCGTCAATCTTTGCCATTTTTTAGCATGAACTAATATTTTGGAATTATGAATCAAACTTCACTTTTTTTCAAAAAGAAGCACCCTACTGCATACAAGCGAACAAATGCTACAACACCGAGAAAGCAGAACGGGCGGAACGCGTTATCTCAAATGGCAAATGGACATCCAAAAGATTACTTCTAATCTGGATATAAATTCTGTGGCCGACGCGTCATTCGCATCCCCATATCCGTCGTCACTTTTTGGGGTCGTCGGTTTTCCGGAATTTTGGTGACTAGGCTGGGCGGCTCGGCAAAAGTTTTACACTTTTGATTGCCCGTGGAAACCCACTGGATGGAGAAGTCATGTTTTTGAGTACCATGAATAGCATGGTTGAAGTCCTTCATCACGAGAGCATTTGACAACCATGCGAATCGTCCATGTCTAGGAAAGTTGAGAAAATTCTAAGCCCTCTTCAGATTAGACTATCATGAGACCTCATTTTTTTTTTTAATTTGTTGAATTGGTATTCACGCTAGTGTTTAAGACATTATTTTTATTTATGATGAAATGGGTTGAGAGTTTGGACAGCTCATAAATAATGGGATCCATCCTAAGATAAAGCAGTGGCGGGAGAATGTACTACCTTTGTTTTAAATTACTTCAATCTTATTGTAAGCTTCGATGTAATGGTAGCATCATAATTTGAATGGATCCTGCACTGCAATAAACCTGACCACCTCTTCTAATCCCCTAATTCAGGATATAAAAATTGAAATTCTAAACGGGGGCAAATTTTTCAACCCTGATCCCAAATCGTCGTCGTCCGACTTCCCATGAATATTTGATGTCATGATGCTATTTGGCAACAGTCTCAACGCTAGATGTCAATGCACGCCCCAGTATCATGGCCCCCAGGGGGACATATCATCACTCAAAAATTGAGCAACGTACTGCGGGTAGACTAGTGGCTCTGGCTGGCGGTGCCTTGCTTGCTCGAACATTGTTTCGGCGTGGCGCGAGATAATGATAAAATATGGGCACGAGATAGATTAGCTGCTTTGCTGTGGATGGTGGTAGTATACAACATCGGTCTGTCAGTGAGTCAGTCGGTTAGGCAGCTAACAGGACGGAACGGATAAACCGAAGAAAGAAGCAGACTAGCACACTGGTCTAGAAAAGGGTCGAAACGGTGTTAAATAGCATACGCAACAAGTACAGGGTTCAGAGATCAAGTTCTTCATGTTGACTTATGGCGTTTAAGTGAAATTTATGCCTGCACGCGTCTCAGTGTTCTTTGAGAATCCCTACAGATAAATAAAAGGAGCTTTTCATACCTAGTATTTCATGAATTCTCTTCAGAATTGCCCTAGAAGTTTGCTAAAAATTATTTGGAATTCTCCCCAATCTTTATTCTGAATTTTATCATTAGTTGGTAAAATATATTTGTACGCCAGGGAGGCAGCTCCCACAGTCTGCCCATGTTTGCATAGTTGACGTAAGAGCCACAATGACCAAAATCCACTTTTTTGCTTCTACGCATTCTTAACCATATAATACACAAACTCCACATGCAAACTCATTTTTTTTGTTCAGAAACATGTGAGTAATATTGAGAAAACGATTTGACGTAAGTGCCGTTTCAATGCAAAAATGACGTCCCTCCATACAGGTTGCAATATTTCAAATATAAAAATCCTGCTATTTGTAACATGTACACTTGAACCCATATCATTCAAGCTGCTTTTACACGCTTTTGCATTCTCAATATTCAGCATACACACTAGCTTTGTACGTGGTTCGTCAAACACGCCATCAAGCCGTTTAACGTACTGAACCTTTTCTTATAGCGTTCGAGGCGCTTTCACTCTTCAAATATGATAATTTTTGTATTGACCTGTTCTGAAGTATTGAACGATTTGCAAATTATTTTCTTTGAAAATTTTTCTTCATTTTTATGAAATCACAACAACGTTATATTCAGTTCAACATATGATATATTTAAGTCCAAGCTTACATCGATTAAATCAACACCGCCATTCTAAACATCTTCACCTGATTCAGTCTCTGGCAAATTTATCCAATAGTCACGTTTCTCCTCCGGCATCAAGGGCAAAAGCTTTTTAATAATAATATCCTTCTGAGATTTTTGGATTCCACTTGCTTCTGTTTGGCGTTGAAGCTGATCAACCAAATTGAATGACGGTTTGGAAACCTCCTTCAGCTGTTTTTGCGTCAGTATCTGTAGTGTTTTCATTTCGTCGTTGTAGTTATAGGAATATTGTATGTCAAAAGAACCTCTGGTAAAGATGACATGTTTGATGTTTGCCATCTTTGGTCGGTCTTTGAGCTTAGTTAGTACAGACTGTTTAAACTGGAATAAACATTCAAAGAAATCCTCCGGTTCCATCACAAAAACTTGTGGCTTAATGTCACTTCCAGATTTTTCCACGCAGTCAACGAAATCAGGGAAACTGTAAACTTCTCCTCGAGGGACACGCTTTATCGTGCGCTCAATCGATGCATGAAATGAATCCGCTGACATATAAGTATGCCCGGGCTCCAGATACTTCAAATTAATTTGATGGGTTTCAATGGCCGGAGAGTTGATAAGCAAGGCCAGCAAGACCATCAAATTCCAGTTCTTATTTTGCGCCGAGCAGTTATCAAGCCACAAAGTGATAACGAACTTGGACCCAAGAGAAGAGAAAAATTTGTAAAAAAACACTGGCAATGTGATAAGCTTTTCGTCCTGCAATCACATCGTTCCACAAAAAAGCATAAACGGGACCGTTCCGAGAGCCACCCAGTGGAGCAAACGTTTCATTGTAAGCAACGATCCTTTTGCAAAAAATGACCTCCTTAAAGGATTCCATTATTGGAAGCTGAACCACCTGCATTAATATGATGAGTAAGAAATTGGACTCGTAAATTCATATTTATAAGTTACCTTTTGAAGATCGACCGAGAAAACCGATCCGTTCATCGTCACGTTCGACCGGTCGCTGTCGTACTCCTCCCGCCCCGAAATTGCCCGTGCGATATGATCCTTCCAATTCAAACACATCTCGCATGCGGTCCGGTTTGTAGAAGATCCTTCTTCTAGCTCGTTGTTGTCTGTTTTAGTAGAGTGTCCAGTTTGATTTTCGTGGATGTGATGGGCATGGCACCGTTCACATTCTTCGTGTCCAAGCTGTGTGAATTTTATGTTCAATGCCTTCAACATTTTGCAATAAAACCCATAACTGCAACTTTCTTCCTTTTCATCCAACTGGCGCTCGTTAAATAGACCGTACATTTTCTGGGCCGAAAGGTCAGACGGCAGATAAAGCGCGTGCGGTGCGTGCTCTCGGCGATAATGCGAGTTTGTCGGTGAGTAACGGAAAATGTCTTGTTTGACGGTATCTTTAAGAGTTCTAGGCCGGGTGTATCTTCCACGTTTCTCTGCTGGTGCTCCATCCTTATGCGCTTGGTCGTGGTATCGATAGATCATGTTGCTAAAGTTAGCATGATTAAAGATTACCTTAATTAGATATTTATTGTTACTAAGAAAATACGAACCTGCTTTTGATATCGTAGCCCAACGTATTCAGGAAGAATGCGCAGCATACATCATGTGGTACTCCTCTTTCGTCTTCAAGTTGGTAATCGTAGGAAAATTGTCTCCGAAAGTTCTGGGTAGTAGGATTCACATGGCCACGCCGTCGTTTTACAGGGCTACGCTTGCTGAACTGCAAAACGAACGACTTTTGTTCCGTTCCCGACAATCCCCAGAACCATGAATTGATGTCAGATCTTCTGCCACGTCCAATTTTGCCGCAACACACTGCTCTGCATCCACAATCTTTCAAAATGGGCCTCCGGTCTGATAACCTTTTTTCCCGGCGCTCTGTTTTTTCCGAGGTTCGCTTTGTTGGTGGCCTTGGCCTCGGTGCGGCTGCTACGGCTGGCTGTGGTTGTATATCGTCTGTAATCGCAGTCGACAGATCCGGATCAATCTCATCTTCCGAGTCGGAACTACCATAGGTCAGCAGTAAATCCAGGGCACCTCTTCCGGACATTTTAATTCTTCCAAATTGAATTCCTTTTCACTATCACTGAATCTAACGAGCTTTGGAGAAAATCTGTCAACGTGACCGTGAATGTTGATACTACTTCAAACACAGTAACCTGGTTTTTACGCCAAGCTATGCGAATAAACCTTCAGCAGAACGTATGTTTGTTCGCATAACCTGGCGTATGCGTTTTTGAGATGAAATAATTACGCAATAAATCATAAAAGCCCAGCGGCCCACTTCTGACCGTTAATCTTTACCAAATGGACAGATTATTTGAATGAAATTGTTACAAAATATTGCTTTTCGGCTGCATACAACAAAAACGCGTTTTCCCACCCAGTGATGCTGTTGGTGGTTACGTCGACTATAAGATTAGGGGCAGCGACACCTGGACCCTACCTATCGACCCATCAACGCATGAACTGGGGACGAAAGGCTTTACTTCCATTCCGAAGGAAGGCGTGATCAGAGATGTTATGCCTCAGAACATCCCGGCGGCGTCAACTGGGATTGAACCCAGGCCTGCTGGAGTGAGGGGTACTCAAACGTTCTCTTCGTCGACTTGCTTATGTTTTGGTTTAAGGTCTACAAAGGGTAATTATTTTGTTTACTTCTTCTTTTTAAAATATTTTTTGATCATCATTTTCTAAATGTATTGGTTAATTTGAAGGAAAACTTAACCATCTCTTTTCTTCCTTCATTTTAATACAACAGCAAATGTGATGTCACACTATCTAGTGGATAAGAATGTAGCAGACAAAACATTCGCACTGCTAGACTGCGCTGTATGCAAGTTTGTTTATACCCCTGAGCGGGAAAGTGTATACCAGGCTACGTGCACTGCTGCCATCAACCCTGTTAGTGTTGAATTCAATCTTCTGTGACTTTTTTAATTGGACCGGTAAAAAGTCTAAAATGGTAATTTATGTTTTATTTAATCAGTTTTTGATATTTATCCGCCATTAAATACATCCACTAATCTTTGTTATTGAGGCAGACTTCGCAATTAATTGTTTTAATAAACTTAAATTCATTGCATCTGGCACCGCTGTTTCAATGATACTTTCACGATTGCTAGCAAAGAAATAAAGTAGAAATGGGTTTCTTTGTGATAAATTTTGTTCACCAAGAGTTTTGTGAAGCAGTCGTTTTGAGTTTCGTGTATTCGATTGCGTTGAATTGTGCTATACTTCAAAAAACACAAGTAAGTAAATACAGTGAATGTATTTTTCCCAGGAAATTTTCAATCTAAGATCACGAAATACATGTTTTAAATTGTCGTATTCATAATGTATGAATGTATGTGTAAACTAATGATGATGATTTAATGATATTTAAAAAAAGAAGAAGAACACAAAATTAAATACCCTTTGTAGAACCTTAAGAACACTTAATTTTACATGAAATTTTTGTTTACGTTCCATTATTTACGTCCAATATAGATTACGTCTCGTGTAAAAGTAATTATTTCTAAGTGTGCATGGCATTTCAAGCTCAGTGGTTATTGCATATTAGCTTATTGCGTATTCTCAGCCAGTGATCTAGATGCACTCCCACAGTTATTATTGGAAACCTCGAAAAAATTTCCAACCCGAAAAATTCCTAGACCGGACCGGGAATCGAACCCAGCCACCTTCAGCCTTGTTTTGTGGCTGTGTCTTTACCGTCTGAACTATGGCAGGCCCCAATGAGCTTGAGCTTGAGCTTGATTGACCACCCACGGTTGCTACTCTGTTATTGCCAGATCAGCTGTAATTGCACAGAGAACCAATAGACGATGCTTGGGACTAGCAATCATCCTCAATGTATAAAAACTGTTGATCTTAAATTAGACAATACCAGCGCCGGCCGCGCCTGAACACAGGTCAAGAAAGGAATGGGAAGGATTGTGTTGACATGACACTCGCTTTGATGGAAGCCGAGAACACCTCTGCACTTCCACGAGGAATCACTGGGATGTTGGATAAGAGGGTTGGGTTTGCAGCAGGGTTCGTTTTGGTAAACGATAAGCTGAATTGAGGTCCTAACGATCATATAACGCGAATGAGCTTGGGACTAAACTCACGGTCTTCTGCTCAGTAAGCAAAAACGTTTGTCACTAGGCAGACGAGCACCTTTTTAATCACCGAGTTGCTGTTATTACCATGTAGTCATATTAACAAATAAAATGATTGACGAATCTTGAATGTGGATGGGCCTGAGATTAGACTCATGATGTTCTGCTCAGTAAGCAAAAACGGTTGCTCTAAGGCCACCAACCCCTCATATCACATAATACCGTTGCTCAAATTTTTGTATCCATTCAAACCCGGAACCAACGACAACAACGAGTTTCGCAAAATACACGATACACAAGCGATTTTACCATAAATATCTTTGATATGCAAGGACCTGCGACCGCGTTTTTCTGCTCAGTAAGCAGGCCACTGTAACCGACGATCTTTCAAATCCGAAAACTAAAAACTACGAAAAAGTACTTAGGCCTTCATTAAGTTCCACTTTCACGCGACGTTCAATGACAGGGTCCTATCCAGGATTACATCTGAAAAATCCAAATCTGGCCAACGCCCACCCTAAACCTAAACCTGTTCTAATCCACCTGAAATGACTAACGAATGGAAGACTTTGACTACCCAGCAATGCAATAGTCTCATTCCGTGCCTTATGGCAACTTGATGTTTCTATTGCGCTCATCTTCTTGCACCACCCAGGGGAGACTTGGTCCTGTACCCAATGCTTAACTTATCTCCATTCCACTCAGCTACTCGCAATTTCTTGTGATATAGTGGGCGGAATAGTATTATATGAGACAATTCAATGCAGACGTCTTTCCAAATTTGGCAGATCGACAGGTAATCAGTGAGTTACACACTTAGAAATAACTAATTTTACACGTGACGGAATCCGTCGTTGACATAAAAGATGAGACGTAAACAAACATGTCATGTAAGATTAAGTGCTCCGAGACTGACATGTTCGTTGCTCGACGAAATGTTCGTTTGATTGAGCTATACTTCGCGTCTGTTATGACTCAAATTTATGTCAAAATTGACGCTCGTATATGTCACTCTCAGAGCACCTAAATTTACATGATTTTTTCTAAGTGTGTACCACGATAGTTGCTATTCAACAACTCGACAACGTCCCATCGTCAACGCCTGCTATGAGAATTTCCCATTGCAGACGCCAACGAAATGACGTCATCGAGCTATCGATCAACTACCCTGGTTATCGCCTGGTACCTATAGCACGATGCTAGGAGGTGAACCGGAAGAATCGATGAGCCACCTCTCCCCCTGAACTATGGCAGGCCCCAATGGGGAACGAAGTACTCACTTTCAAACTGCGCCTATTAGATTGGTAATGCCAACGGGGAGCAGTGCGCTTCCATTGCAGAAATGGACGCAAAACGTGGTCAGTACTCACACACACACACATTAATCACAAAACGGTTGCTTTCCAAAGTTGACGACGCATCGACTGGAATAACTGCTGATGAAGAACAATGAGGAGGACCACACAATGTTTGCTGCCGAGTAAACAAATGATCGCGTGACACACATTGAGAGTGGTCTGCTTCTGTCGACAGCCGAGTGAACAATGAATAACAAATCATAACATTCCTTTAAATTTGTCGAACCTCTTAACGGAATCCCTTTATGAAGAGCTCAAAGCTCTTCATAAATCATAACATACCAACTCGGCAAGATGAGAAACACTGAAGTTATTTCAGTTTGAAATTAGCAGATGGGGCCTCCCTTAGCTCAGCCGGTAAAGGCGCAGCTACAAAGCAAGACCATGCTGGAGGTGGCTGGGTTCGATACCCGGTCCGGTCTACGAATTTTTCGGGTTGGAAAATTTCTCGACTTCCCTGGGCATAGAAGTATGATTGAACTTGCCACACAATTATACCAATGCAAAAATGGTAGAGGCATCGAAAGCTCTCAATTAATAATTGTAGAAGTGCATCTAGAACACTAAGTTGAGAGCACGCAATAAGCTAATATGCGATATGCAATAAGCTTGAAATGCGAAGAAGAAGAAGAAGTGGTGGTTTAGTAGGCCCTCACTTCTCTAACTACGCTTATGTATTGGCGTAGCTAATGGAGATACCTAGGGTGCCTGGCCCCCTCCATTTTTTTGAAGATTCATGTATTTTAAATTGTCGGTATTAGAATCTCCAAAACAAATCGGAGGGACCCTCGATCATTCTGGAGGGGCGCAGGTATGCAGGCACTCCCATTAGCTTTTGAATAACCCATACTGTGGAGTTCCGATGGCTACCTAGGAATCTCCCAGTACTGTTGCTACCTGATGCGTGGAAACACGTCTTACCTTTACGAACACTGAAGATGGAATGCGGATCTCATGGTTCAGTTGCAGAGTTTACTCATATAATCTCATAAAGCTCTTCACAGGGTGTTAGCTCATGCGGTCTATTTAGCCCATACAAGCTATGACTATCAACTTTCGAATGATACAGACAGGGAACCTATTAAACTCACAAATTCACCGGGAAAATGGTCAATTCCTGAAAGTAGAGAAAATATGCCATCACCATATTGATTCTGCTACCAGGTGGTCAACAACCGGTCCTTTGGACAACTGTTCAATTAAATGTTCAATTCCTGAAAGTAGACCTAGTAATTCGCTTTTTTATTCTTCTGTTTATATTCCTCTTAGAGCCGTTGTTAATCGAAAACAACTTTCAGATATCTGTTCGGTACTTCCTGCTTCACGGTTAATTATGGAGATTTTTATTCCCACGGTACAGGCTGGGGGGAACTGTATGATGACAACCGTTCTACTTTGATATCTGACCTCTGCGACAGCTTCAATATGACAATGGAGAAGTAACACGTTTGGCTGGCCCATCCTCAAATGGTAGCAGATTAGACCTCACACTTTGCTCTAACTCATTGAAGAATGAGTTGAAGAACCTTCCAGACGTCGCTAAGAGGCGCATGTTGAACTTGTTTTGTCAGTTCCTGGAGATTAATATTGTTCCGGATGATTGGAGGCAAGTTAGAGTTATAGCCATTAAAAAACCTGGAAAACCCTCGTCAGATAATAACTCGTATCGTCCCATCGTGATGTTATCGTGCATTCGAAAATTGTTGGAGAAAATGATCCTTTTTCGCCTGGACAAATGGGTTGAGATGAACCACCTACTCTCAGATTCTCAATTTGGTTTTCGTAGAGGCAAGGGAACGAACGACTGTCTCGCGTTGCTTTTCTTAGAAATTCAGTTGGCTTTTGCTAAAAATGAGCAAATGGCTTCTGTATTCCTGTATATCAAAGGGGCTTTTGATTTCGTATCAGTTGAAGTCCTTTCAAACAAACTCCACGTTTGTGGCCTTTCACCATTAATTAATAATTGTTTGCACAATTTGCTGTCAGAGAAACATATGAGCTTTTCCCATGGAAACTCTACAGCTTCTCGATTTAGTTACATGGGTCTCCCCCGGGGCTCATGTTTAAGCCCCTCTTTGTATAATTTCTGCGTCAGAGAAATTGACAATTGTCTAAGTGACAACTGCACGTTGAGACAACAACTCACATGACGGCGTAGTGTCTATGACAGGGCCCAAAGGGGTCGACCTGCAAGGACCCTTACAGGATACCTTAGACAATTTGTCTACTTGGGCTATCCAGCTAGGTATCGAATTCTCCACTGAGTTGATCGTTTTTTTTTCTAGGAAGCATAGCCCTGCACAACCGAAGCTTCAACTTTTGGGTAAGTCGATCACTCATTCTATGTCTTTCAAATATCTTGGGGTCTGGTTCGATTCCAAATGCACGAAAATGCCAACAAAGGATCAATTTTCTCCGAACAATTACCGGAACGTGGTGGGGGGCTCATCCGCAAGATGTTCTAACGTTGTACCGGACAACGATTTTATCGGTTTTAGAGTACGGTAGTTTTTGTTTCCAGTCGGCGGCTAAAACGCACATCATCAAACTGGAACGTATCCAGTATCGTTGTCTTCGTATCGCGCTAGGATGCATGCACTCGAGTCATACAATGAGTCTTGAAGTGTTGGCGGGCATGTTACCACTCTCTGATCGGTTTTCGGAATTGTTCCTCAGGTTCCTCACCCGTTGTGAAGTTATGAACCCACTGGTAATCGAAAACTTTGAGAAACTTCTTGAGCTAAACCCGCAAACCCGTTTTATTTCATTATACGACGGGTACATAACACAGGATTTCAGCCCTTAACAGCATAATCTTCATCGTGTATGCTTCTCCGACTTCGGCAATTCAGTTAGTTTTGATTTATCTATGACGCAAGAGATTCGCGGAACATCATCGTTCCATGATTGCTTCGTCATTATACACTGCAACGTTTGGCCAAGTTGATTCCGCAATATCGTTCTTCACAGATGGATCACTAATAGAGACGTCCACAGGTTTTGGTACATATAACGAATTTCATAGCACCTCTCGAATGTTTCAAGCTCCTTGTTCCGTATATGTTGCTGAGGTGGCGGCAATACATTATACGCTAGAAACTATCGCCTCACTTGCACCAGATCATTAATTTATTTTTACGGATAGTCTCAGTTCTGTTGAGACTATTCGCTCCATGTGGCCGGTAAAGCACTCCTAGTATTTTCTCATGAAAATACGAAAGCTTCTAAGTGCTTTATCTTTAAGAAATTTTGTCATCAACTTCGTATGGGTCCCATCTTATTGCTCGATTCCGGGAAATGAGAAGGCGGACTCACTTGTTAAGGTGGGCGCTATGGAAGGCGATATTTACGAGCGTCATATAGTCTACAATGAATTTTTCTTCATTTATCGTCGCTCGCCAGCTGGCAAATTAAATGGAGTGAAGGGAGTTTGGGACGATGGCTATACTCGATCATCCCTAAGGTGTCGAAGAGTCCTTGGTTCAAGGGGTTAGAGGTGAGTCGAGACTTCATACGTCTGATGTCTCGCCTCATGTTCAATCACTATTCGTTAAACGCTCACTTGTTCCGTATTGGGCTTGGCGATAGCAGTCTCTGTGAAGGTTACCAAGACGCCGATCACATTATTTGATCTTGTGCTGAGCATCGTGGAGTAAGGTCTGAACTGTACGATTCCCTTCGGGCTCGGATAGACAACTTAATGATCCAGTCCGGGATATTTTGGCTAGACGTCAGGGATGTGGCCAAAACGATGATTCTGTCCTAGTCTTTCGTTCAGAGAGCCAAGGACCGCGAGGTACTGCATACGTACAAAGTACAGAAGGCTCGAAATCGTGACGAATGGCAAAATACGGTGGGAAAGTCCCGGGCTCGGAAACTGTACACTCAGATGTTGACGAAGCCTCATTGTCTCATCATGGATGATAAGACTTACGTCAAGGTAGACTTCCTGCTGCTTCCGGGGCTACTGTTATTCACCGCCCAGCACAAGTTTGATGTTCCGGAGGAAGTAAGGAAGCAGAAACTTTCAAAGTTTGCCAAAAAAAAATACATGATTTGGCAAGCAATCTGCTCATGTGGCAAACGGAGTGCGCCGTTCGTGACTACTGGGACTGTAAACGGGGAGATCTATCTCAAGAAGTATCTACAGAAGCGTCTGATTCCTCTATTTAAGCAACACGAGGGCCCCACGATCTTCTGGCCGGATCTAGCTTCGGGCCACTATGCAAATGTTGTCCTGGAGTGGTACGAAGCCAATGGGGTCACTTTCGTACCCAAGGACATGAACCCCCCCCCCATCCAACACACCGGAACTAAGGCCCATCGAAAAATACTGGGCTATTATGAAGCAGGCACTATGGTAGCATCCCAAGGTGGTCAAATCTGAGGAAGACATGAAGAAAAGTTGGTTTCCAAACAGAAGAATCTGCAGCCAGATGTTGTACAGAACCTAATGAGTGGAGTTAAGCGTAAGGTGCGAGCGTACGGTTATGGTATTGAAGTTAAATGAAATAAATATGCCAAAAGCTTACTAATGGGTTATATTTTATTGTCTGAAAGTATGAAAAGGATCGGTCCACTAGGTAATTTTCTACAGCGTTTTTTTCCGTGATGCAATTTGATGTGGGACACCCTTTATGCCATCACTATATCGATTCTGCTACCATGTGGCCAGAAAACGGTCCTCTGTATACCCGGAATAACCGGGAAAATGACAAATTTCTAATGGAGACATGGAGAACACTATAGTTATCTGCTTAATTGCATGCAATCATGAGCATATTGGAAGTATGCCAAAACTTTATTGATTGTGCTACCAGGTTTCAGGGAAAACGGTTCTCTGGATATCTAGATTGCTGTCTCTAATAAGCTTAGTGTACCATAATATATAGCAAACCTCATTTTTATCAAAAGAGTTTATAATATAATTCACTTTATTATGGTTCACTTGGTATATTATTATCTATCCAGGAGGTACCATGATTTCTAAATTGAGATTTTTTTCAGAAGTCATTTCACTTTTTTTTTTTTTATTAGTAGCGAAATATTACTAATTATTATTAGTGATCAAGATTGAACTTTATCGAATTTTCGGCATGCAAATGCATACACACTTAGAAAGAATCATGTTAATTTAGGTGCTCTGAGACTGACATATACGAGCGTCAATTTTAACATAAAATTGAGTCATAGTAGAAGTGAAAATTGCCTCAATCATACGTATTCTTTGTCGAGAAACGATCTGTTCAGTCTTGAAGCACTTAATTTTACATGACTTGTTTGTTTACGTCTAATCCTTTATGTCAAAGATGGATTCCGTCACGTGTAAAATTAGTTATATTTGTTCAAGTGTGTAGTTTTTTTTCGCTTCCCATTGACTGGTTTCAGTGAGATTTGCTCATTTACACTTGGATGCTGTTGAAAATCAATCTACCTACCATTTGGAATAACTATGCAGAAAGTAATAACCTGTGTCTTTGGATTATTGTTATCTGTTTCCATTGCATTAATGACACGATGTACTTTTAAATACGGCTATGTTTTTACACAAGAGCTTCTAATAATGAAAGTTGGGTCTAAACACTCTTATCTGCTCTGATGAGAAGCTATTTATTAAGCCGTTTACATATATTGTTTGTTGTTGAGGATAAAGTTCCTTTTCGGCACATCATTTTGGTAATGAAAGAATAAGTATTTGTCTGTGGCACAATTGACGAAATAAAAAAATCTATTACTCCTTAGTTCTAAAAATGTACAGTTTTAGGTAAGCTTATCTTATTAATTAATTATTATTATCATATAACAACAGGCTAACTAACTGATAAAACTAAAAATTAATATTAAAAAATAAGAATTTGATTTCACAAATCTCTATCGCTCTAAATCGATCTGAAGGCAATGTTACCCAAGCTTAGCACCGCAGTGGCATTTAATCATCAAGGAAAGGGCATCATTTTAATGGGTTTCTGAAGGTGTGAAGAATCTCACCAAGTCTATGCTCAAGCGCATTGGCAAAAGCCATTTATCTCGTCAATAGCAAGTTCATTGTTCACAAAGGTGTTTTTATACACGCAATATGTGCTTCAGACATACATTTATTACCAGGTAAACCAGCACCCCCCCTGTTCAAACCCTTTTAAATAAAGCAAACAAAAAATACCTGCTGTAGAACATAACAACAGAAAGAGGACGTTCAATAACATACATAACCATTTCCCGTTTCTGTCACAAACTGCTATACACTCAATATTCAATTATGTATGATTAAGATCGGAATGTGCGCGAACGCACTTCCCGGCTACCAAAAATTACACACACGAGATATCCACTTGAGGGATATTCGCAGGGGTCAACCCAGCACGGATGTGCAATGGCCGGGTCTCAACCTGTGGGAACCGCCTTGTTGATCACGGTAACCCCTGTGCCAGGTAAGTATGCTTTCTGGTAGTGCGATGGAAGGACCTCTTTATCGAGGTGAATGTTCTTCTAACGATTCATTTCCCCCTTCGCAGTGTGTGGTCGATAATGATCAGGTAAATCCCTGTATATCCCTGTATAGTTGACATCCAGTTTTATATCAGATGCTACCTCTTCCCATTTTTCTACAAATGTTATTCCCAACTGAACATTTTAACCCTACAAATTATCACATTCCAGGTACAAATCAAAATCAAATGGGATTTTCTTGATACCTTCCCAAATTGAATCGGAACGCTTTGTTTGTTTGACTGGAGTGCCTTTAGTGGACGGTTCTGCAATGTTATGACAGCAGTTTGTCTTGAAAGTGCTACCCTTTCAATGCTGAAAGAGTCTTTACGATTCAAACACCTTTTAAAAGGTTGTACCTGATGGAAGAGTGAATAAAATTTATCATGCACAAATTGTCAGGACATCCGGGTCAGCTACATAAATTGTGAAAACTTTGAAATTTCCCGGAAAAGTTTAGGTTTTTTTCACTGGTAAATTTTCTCCAAGGCTCTCCAGCTCTGGTGGCATAACCCCTGTTTTTATGACGCATATATACAAAGAAGAAGGCCTACGAAAGCGGTTTTTGTCCTGAAGACCCATAGGGGCCCAGTTATGTATGTTTTGGCTGAAACTGGATAGCTGCCACTATAGCTGGGAGATGCTGCTGTGGTACCGTGACAGCGGGTTGGATTTCATTGAGAAAGACATGCGCTCAATTTCGGTGTAGCCGGCATAAAGTCGGCTAGCCGAAATCGGTCTACTAGGGTGTTTCGTAGATTGGTTTTTAAACAAATGGCTTAAGCGCCACCTCCATAGAGAACCACTTGTCGTTTCGGATGCCTGGCAAACTCAAAACCCCAGGGCGAGTTCAGTCTAACACAAAGGATTGGAACGCGCTAGTAGACATGAAGTGCTTGGAATTCAAAAGAAAACACTAAATTCAACCGAATGAAAACTAATCAAAAACCGTCTTCCTACCGGAGCGAATGCACTGAGGCGACCTGTTCTCATCACAGGTCAAGCACTTCCCCAAACACAAAATCTAAACGCTTCAGGACAGAAATGGTGAACTGAGATGAGATTCCCAAGCAGTCCGACTTGGAGTAAAACTAAACAACGAAAAACTACAACCAGAGCTTAAATTTATTGACTGCCTAGGCTGAGTGTGAAAGCACTGCTCTATTCAATCCATTGCTCTGAGCAGACCGTTTGTACCAAACGGTAAAGGACGAGGCAATGAAAGAGCCAACAAAAACATTCAGTCACTCACGAGCAGGCGACGCACACCGCTTGCCTTCGCTCACACAGTATGTAATTGAGTCATTTGTCTATAGAAAATGCACGCTCAGTCATTCAAAACAAATATTGGGTACCATCACGGCAGAATAAACGTGTTGACTGAGCTACTGACTGAGTGCTCGGCTGTCAGTGACTCGTTTACCTTTGAATCATTCAGACTCTCACGAGGCAGTGAATGATGAGGCAGATGGCAGTTGATATTCATATCAAAATGACTCAATGAACCTGACTGTTTTGCGCAACAACGAACGAAACGTGAGAAACTTTTTCAGACCAGTGCACTCAGTGAACGGGAAATTCTAACATAACAATCAACACAATTATTTAGCAGAGAAAAAAACATTTATTTAGCAAAAAAAAACTAATGGAACGAGAAATTTATTAACCTTAACATTTTTATTTGGGAACCCTCATTCTTCTCTTTATTCTCTCTCTTATTTCCTACCTTATTGTGCGGATTTTCTAACTAGCTATTTATAACTGACGCTTCATCTAAATTTAATGCATGCATGCGGACATTGTACGGTTCTACTCACGCTTATGCTTTACCGACTGCTCCTCACCATCGTCTTTCGCCCCTGCGACGCTCGCAGCACGGAATACAATGGACTCACCGACTCACCAAAGTAGGTGCGAGTCTCTATTGGTTAATTCACCAACTGCGTTGCGTGGTGATATACCGGTGGGCGGAAAAATTGCTCACTTGGAGCGCGATTTAGACGGCGCAGCTCCCTTCCAACTCCGGCCGAAGTTAGGTCCTTTAATGCCGACGCGTGGGGTCAGGGTAGTGGTAATAACGAGGGGGTGCGGTATGCCGAGTGGGAGGTGGGACGAAACTATTGACAAAAAGCCGTCAAACGGCTGTTTAATAGTAACTACACCTAATCAAAAGAAATTAACGAACAATTAATTACACTGATCTTAAAGACACTTCTCACATTTTAAATACCTAAAAAAACACACCGCAAGACTATTTACAAAAACGTCACAGTCCTGCTTCTTCCACGGGTTGGTTTAAAGTGGACGAGAAAGAACTTGGGATTCCTCAGATAGGCCGCTAAAACAATTCTTGGCCTTAGTTCCGGAAATCGAAAAAACGATCTTATCAAAAGGCGATCTCCGATTACCTTCCGATTCGATAAGAGATACACTCAGGTCTTTTTTTACACGGGGAATACGGTCCGTGTAAAAAAAAACCGTGTAAAAAAAAAACCTACGAGATTTTGATTTTTCGCATGCTTAAATGTTTTTAAAAAATCGGATTTTGATGCCATTTGTAATTAAAGCATGATATGGTCCATATAGACATATTTAAAAAAAATCTGTATTTACACCAAAAATTGTGATTTTTTTTTTAAGTATGCCATTCGATTACAAATAGCTTGAAACGGATAATGTGATTGGAATCAAGTCGATAGGTTGTATCGTTGTCGAGAAATCGTTAAAAACGTACCGTGTAAATCGTGGAAAACCGTGTAAAAAAACCGTGTAAAAAAAAACCGCGTAAAAAAAAAACCGTGTAAAAAAAGACTTCAGTGTACTATCTATTTTCATCCTAAGTATCCCACATCTGTCTAGCTCATTCCGATGTTTAACTTTAGCTTTTCTTATTATTAAATTTCCGACGACAAGTAATCCTACTGGGAGATTATACTCAATCGCACGGATCAAATTTCATGCCACCTAAAATGAGAAAACTTTCGCGCCTAGTAAGCGGATGGACAAATTAATGAGTGAAATTTCATGCAGGGATAATTTACTCTTGATATGAATTCACCAGTTGCATACAAGTGAATTGCGATAATGCGTGTCGCTTCGAATAGTAACAGTGAACATTTGTAACATTTGAACTTCATGCTACATTAATTTAATATCTAATCAGAATACCGTTACATCGGCCGAGCGAACAGTACTTGGCGTTTTTCAAGCGGAAGCCCAAAAGGTCCGACACAGTGACGCGGGATGCTGTTGACATGGCCAAATGCTTGAATAAACTGGATAAACTGGCCGCTGAGGTCATCCAGGCTTTTGTGCAAGATCAATGTTCTTCCCTCGTCTTCCATTCGTCAAATCTTTTTAAAGGCTGAATCGCCATGAAACTTTCTGCTCTGAAAGAAGAGTACCGTAAAACGGGGTAACATTGATAGTTTTTTAAAGTATATTCTAAATATTTTCTACAGCAATGACTGTTTTTTTAAATTTTATATTTTTAAAACAAGTACTGAGGATCCAAGAGTAAGCTCGTTAGTAATATGTTCAACGGAAATTAAAGCATTTACGCTATTTTTTTTTTAGTTTTGTGACCGAACATCAGTATTTTGATTTGTGGCTACTTTGATAATGCTCAATGACTGTAGAAAAAAAAAATGGGTGAAACTCAAACAATTTAGGTCTTAAAATATGTAACTATGAATGAGTATATAATCAGAAAACCTCATATTTAAGCAATAAGAATACAACATTGAATTTGATATGGCTCTATCAGAAATACATTTCATAAGTGATGGTTTGAGTGCTTTTTCAAACAGGCAAAAAACACGAAACTAGTTTTTTAATATGTTTGTAATATATATATATGTTACACATACTACATAAAAATTATATACTATATCAACGGAAATATTCTAAGCTACAATATGGAACCATTTTTTATAATTTGGGAAAAGCGCAGCGAGTAAATTTAATCTTTATATTATACTGTTATCAAAGTTACCCCCATTATCAAAGATACCCCGTTTTATGGTACTCTCAAAACAAAATGCTGTTTAGACATTTATTTATTTATCTCCCTGTCTTTGATTCTAAAAAAAAAAACAATCCTACAAACTGATAACTTATACTAAGTTCCGAATTCTACGCTTAAACACTTAAATGCGCCTCACACGACAGAAAATTCGTCAATATTTCCATCAATATGTTCATGTCAATATTTTCAACAATACGGAGCCGCTACTCACTAACTGTGTTGTAGCCGCTGGCACATTCTGAGTCAAATCACAACCACCTTGACAAAAGATGCCAAAGATCAGGCCCCATCTGCTGCTGTAGTCAAAATGAAGGGAAATATTGAAACATAACATCAATGTTTTTTTTTTATTTTTGTCAATATGCTTATCAATATATTCGTCGTCAATATTTGCATCAATGTTATTGTCAAAACTTTTGTGTATTGGTAATATTTTTGCCCGTGTGGTACTTACTTTAGACACATTCAAATCAATACAATCATGCACTTCATTGCTAGGGTCACTGCAGTAAAACAAAGAAGATGTCAACATTATAACTGGACCACACTTTACTATCCATTAACAGTATGCATATTTTCTTATATGATCATATGATCATTCATCTGGTCCTGTTTTCTTATTAGCATGCATGTTTTGTTGTCCCTGCTTGCCATATTTGAATTATTCAAACATCGCCACACTAACGATCCCAGTCCAAATGAAGTCCTTCCACCGCACCACCGGAAAGCATACTTACCTGGCACAGGGGTTACCGTGATCAACAAGGCGGTTCCCCCAGGTTGAGACCCAGCCATTGCACATCCGTGCTGGGTTGACCCCTGCGAATATCCCTCAAGTGGATATCTCGTGTGTGTAATTTTTGGTAGCCGGGAAGTGCGTTCGCGCACATCCCGATCTTAATCATAAATAAGAAGAAAGATGTCAATCCTCTGCCACCATGAACTTTCGTCGTGAAATATCTGCACTTAATGGAGGTATCGTCTGGAGTACAGATCATACCATACCATGTCCTCGGCTGTCCAATGAAGTCGTTTCAACTCTACTCGATGCATGGTCAAACGTCTCGTAGTCTGCGAAGGGTCTGCAGGTCGTCTTGGTCGATCACCCTTGCCCGCTACGCGTCTCTTCTTCTTGTACCAGTTGGGTCGCTTTCGAGAACTATTTTCAAATCAGATTGCCTGCAATAAAATAGGGGAAATGTCGTCCATATTTTCATCAATATGATTATCAATACTTTTGAGGATTGACAATATTTTTGCCCGTGCTATGCTATAAAGCTCTCAATAGGTGATTTTTAATAATATTTAAAAAAAAACATGCTGTTACAAATCATAGCTCTGTGATCTTATCTCAAATTCATGTTTAGGGAAAAAATCGTTCATCGAAATGGCACTGATTAAATGAAAACTGAAGACATTATGTCATGGTTACAATCACTTTTTAATAAAAGTAGCTCATAAGTTTGACCATATTTCAAGGCGCAACGAAACCATGATGCCAACAGCCAGAGCCAATGTGCCATGCAACTCAAACCCACCAGTCCCTGGATGGTTGTGCAGAATGGTTGCTGTGGGTGAAAAGTTCGACGTTTTCAGTTTTGTTCTTTGGAAACTGGTGCAATCTACCGAAGACCCATCCCAGTCCCAGACGAAGACAGATTGCCGACAGACACAGCCAGCCAGCGAACCCGCCAACAGCAGCAGAGTGCAGACCTACAGAAGAACCACTACAGGAATAATTAGTTTTTATTGCAGGGTGGAATTGAGCTACTAGTATACTCGTGTCGCTTGGGGACCTGCACACATCAGCGCGCACTCATAAGAGGATTTCGACAGGACAACACAAGTTGATGGCACGCCGTTGTCATCAGTTTGGTGTTGGGAAGTATCCTTTGTTTGGATGCGGTCCTCAAAGGAACGGTGGTGTGGCATTAAAGTGTCATTAGTAAGCAGTATTATTAACGGATTTTTCGTGCTGCCAGCATGCTACAGGAATGTTTTTAAGTGTTTTAAAACGGCACAGATTATGAGTATTGTTGCTCGTTTTTTTTCTCGGCACAACAAAGACCGAAAAACATACCACGAAATCCGTTACTGTCGGTTGCGCCACGTACAACGACAAGGAGTGCGGCAATTATGCGGATTAAGATCGACTTGTGCGCTAGCCAATGTATATACATAGTGCAATAAAGTGGAATTAAGGGGTGCTGCGATATAATCCAACTGCAATTTGGCAGTGGGTGTAAAGTCACAAAATTGACAAAGCAATGCCATAAACTGTCACTGGTTGTGTATTGGGATATACTGCTGGAAATCGTAAATTTTTAATGGCTGTTGTAGTTGTGGATGATGTAGCACATATTTGGATTGAGGTTATTTATGACTCTAGAACGATAGCAGCTTCATTCGTAAGATAAGCTGAAATTTATGAAAAAAAAAACTGAATTATTGTATGCAGTTTTATATAAGCTTTCGTAGCTAGTCATAGTGATATTTCCAACTCGACAAAATTTATCATAAAAAAAATGTCCGCAGGTTATAATGAATAATTCAATCCATTCATTTTGGACTATCTCTTTCTACTAACAGGACGTCTAGAATTGGATTTAGACAGAGGGACAAAATTTATAGTATTGTCCCTTAAATAAACAAAGTTTTGCTATCTCATCTGCCTTCTCCTTCCTTGCGATGCTTTTGTCATTAATCTGACGATTACATACAATCTCCAAACTACCAAAGATACGCGTATTTCTAGTCAGTTTGTTTTGTATTATAGTCACATTTTGGTTGACTTATTCGGGGATAAAATTCGAACTTACGACTTTTAGCGTGAGTGGAATGGATGCTAAACACTACGTCAGGTCCGTCCTCACTGCTAGCCAGTGTAGATTGAGAAATTGTTGGTGCAGCAAACTAGAGCAACGTTTTCGAAGCATTGTTTTAGGTTTTAATGTTCTTAATATTAGAAATACAACTGATAATGAAATAGAATCATGTCCAAGAAAGTTCTTCAATTACGTTAAAACTAAAATTAATTCGTGCAACTTTCCATCGAAAATGACAGAAGATATTTGTAATCTTTTAGCCACATTTTTTCAACAGACATACTCCAATTTCTTGGTCAATGATCGTGATATGAATATTTTTCATACTTCCTGACTTTTCGAGTAATGTTGGTATTGTTTACATACAAATTCTCAGACAACAGGTACAAATCAAAATCAAATGGGATTTTCTTCATACCTTCCCAGATTGAATCGGAACGCTTTGTTTGTTTGACTTGAGTGCCTCTAGTGGACGGTTCTGCAGTGTTCTGACAGCAGTTTGTCTGCACGAATCGTGATGAAACTTTTTGCACTGAAAGAATAGTACTTACAAAACAATATGCTTTGTAAACATTTATATTTTTATCATCCTGTCTTTGATTCTAAAAAAACAATCCTAGACACATTTAAATCAATACAATTATGCACTTTATTGCTAGGGACACTGCAGTAAAACAAAGAATGTGTCCACATTATAACTGGACCACAGTTTACTATCCATTAACAATATGAATGTTTTCTTATACAAATCCCACTTGATTTTGATTTGTACCTGTTGTCTGAGAATTTGTATGGTTAAAATGTTCAGTTGGGAATAACATTTGTAGAAAAATGGGAAGAGGTAGCAGTAGCACCTTATATGAAACTGGTTGTCAACTATACAGGGAGACTTACCTGATCATTATCGAGCACACACTACGAAGGGGGAAATGAATCGTTAGAAGAACATTCTCCTCGAGAAAGAGGTCCTTCCATCGCACTACCAGAAAGCATACTTACCTGGCACAGGGGTTACCGTGATCAACAAGGCGGTTCCCCCAGGTTGAGACCCAGCCATTGCACATCCGTGCTGGGTTGACCCCTGCGAATATCCCTCAAGTGGATATCTCGTGTGTGTAATTTTTGGTAGCCGGGAAGTGCGTTCGCGCACATCCCGATCTTAATCATAAATAAGAAGAAAGATGGTTACATGGTGGCCAGCAAACCGGGAAAACCGGGAATACCGGGAAATATCCGGGAATTGGAAAAGTATTCGGGAAAACCGTGAAAAACCCGGGAATTCAGCGAGAGAACCGGGAAAAATAAATTAACCATACCATAGGAGCAAATTTTTACACAATAATTTTAGAATAAACCATTAAAATAGAGTGATCCTTTACCAAATGAATGGCTTGCTCTATTTGCTGCAAAATTTTCCTCAGTTTCCCGTCTTATTGTTTTTAGAATTTAATCACTCAGCAATATTGCAAATTGATTTTTGTTGTCTCAATTTCAGATGTAAAGTGCATGGTCCTTAAAAGAAAATATTGAAGATGCTGGACTTTGGAAGCAAATATTTGTAAAAACCGAAACTGAATTATTCTTTTTCGGGGTTTTAATTTTTCGTTGATCAAAATTCTCATATCAGAATTAACTTGGAATTCTGTTATGAATTATCTTGAAATTGTTCTGAATAAACCAAAAAACACTCCGGGTCATAATTACCGTTGAATTCTTTTTGGAATTTCCTCGCAACCCCTTATAAGAATTTATTTGGAATCCTTCTTAGAATTCCCTTGAGCCTATTAGACTATTATTTCTTTATAAATCTTTCCAATTTTTTTTAACTATATTTAAAACAGCAGTAATCTTTCGAAAATTTATTTAGAAACCGCTTGGAGTATTTTAAAGAATTTCTCTCTAATTACCAGCAAATCTTTTGCAATCAATTTTTTTGGAGTTCTGTGATGAATCTTTCGCACTAGGGTTGAAACTTTTCTCCAGGGCACTCTTAGAACTCTGCTTCTTGTTGAATTATGATCATAATTCTCTTGGAATTCTTCTTAAAATTCATCTGTCATACAAATCTCCTCAGAAACACGTAGGAATTTTCCGCAAAGTTTTGTTTTCCCCTTCTTTTGAAATTTTCTTAAATTACCTAACAATTTAATTTAGAACTTGCATTCTTCTCCACAGAAATCCGTCCAAATTCATCTAACAATTTCTAAGGATTTCATGTCAGAATAATTCTGGAAATCTGCGCAGAACTTCCCTTCTAAAACTGTGTGGGAATCCTTCTCAATATTTGATTGAAATCAACACTTTGAATTCTTTTAAATTTTACTATAAATTCCAGGGTTTTCCCGCTAGATTCTATAGATTGTTATGTAATGTTTTACAACCCTTATAATGCTTCCAAGTCTCAGAGCGTGACAATTATGACTCCACGACTCATAAGTAGGTTTTTTTTTCAAATCTGTGATCTTGAAATTTGTTAAAAATCTCTCATTTTAATTATTTTTACTCCAAATCTTGCATGACGAAGATTGTTATTAATCACAAATTTAAAATAAAAGTTCTAGTTTCAGACTCTACACAAATTTTAAAGCTCCAGAATCTTGGAAATCTTCTTAAATCACTTTTTTTTTATCTTTTCAGTAAATTCCTTTCAGCACGTTCTTAAAAATGCGTTCAATTTCATTTTTTTTTAATATTAACAACCGGGAATTTTTTAAGATTTGAACCGGGAACAACCGGGAAAAACCCGGGAATTTCAAAATGAAAATTCACTGGTCACCCTGATCTTCGAAGTTTTGGTGATGTGGTGTAGAGTCGGTGTATAATGAGTCACGCCAAGAGTGAAGCCAAGTCTACCTATTGAACTGTCAAACCGGCTACCTATCGTGCAAAGTAAATAAGCATTACGATGCTATGAAAGGTCCACGAAAGGTATTGCAATTAAATATAAAATATAATCGAAGAAATGATCATATACACGCAGTGAGCATTACATTTGTCATGCGATACGTTTTGAAATGATCAGTAATGACAATTTCTACTATTTTTCTTTAAGATAATTCGACAAAATTACTGATATAATGATTTACTACAGCCGTTAATTTTTTTTCCTCGCTAGAAGTCATTTGAAGTTGATGCAGAAGTCCTCTGTTGCCAAGTTAAAAGAAAGGGAATCTTTCGAAAACCGTGATGCGAGTTCAACTGTTTTTCTCTTGGCGTGACTCATTATACACCGACTCTAATGTGGTGGTGTGATTTCAAGTAGCATTGGGCAATCTTGAGGCAAGAATCGATTCATTTTTTTTAAAATAATTAATTCACCGATTTAATCAACCATTTTGAATCGATTCATTTTTCAAAATGGCACAAAAATGTTTCAAATATAACGGATCATAGGAAAGTTGGTGCAAATTAAGCCAAGTTCAGTCTAGAGTTGATATTACGTTACATAAGCTATCTTGTTATGATATTTCATCTATAATAGTCATTTAGTGTGATGATTGATATAATTTAGAACTAAATTGTGTAGTACGTACGCAGTGAATGTTGTGAGTGCAACATACATCACTGCTGGTCATTAAAATTGGTGTTGGCAAAATAAATGAGAAATTTAAGTTTATGTTCACTCAACTTCAGTTTATCCGACTTTAAAGTAAAGCATTGATAGCGTAATAAAAATTAAGTAATTGCACGAGAAAACTCAAAGTTAAAACGTTAAATGATTCACTAATTAAAGCCCAATTCAAAGTAAATTTGGACGCATTCAAGTGATCATAACTCAAGAATTAAACAACATACACGGTCTAGTCTAGTCTAGTCTACACATACACAGCCAGTACTTGAAAGAATCCTGGAAAATGATACATCTATCTTGTCATTATTAATGCCTGCTGCACATCAAGGATGTGAAACAAACAATAAAGCGGCCAGGCCTACTGTGTAGCGTTTAGTTAATTTTTGTGGAAGTGAATGTTTACCATGTCTACTTAATAAGTATAGACAGTGGTTAACATTTAATCCACAGGTAATCAAAGAGCGGGGACATACCGTACCAACCGCTCCGTATGCAGGATTTGAAAATAGGCTATATAAATCGTTGGGAGTGACAGAGCTAAGAAAGTTAATGTACACTCCTTGGTTGTCCGATCTCCTGGGATGGAACACAGGTATTTACCCCTTGTGTTCGAGCGTACAGTCCTCCCTCCGTACAAGCGTGGACGGCACCGCCCACCCACTGCCATTCCTCAATCAATCCAGCCGACCTCAGTCGAAGGACAACAGAGAGCGGTGTGCGGACGTAACCTATACGGAGGAATGCTGTATTCGCCTAGGTTATAGCGCCCTTGCTCGCTATTCGTTATTCGCTGTCTACAATGAGAAGAAACAATGCATGAACTTACAACACGCCCCGCATACACGTAGTACCGATATAAAATATATATATTGGTACTGCGTGTACACTTCCATCATCAAAGCAATTCCTGCTTTGTAGATGGCACGTATTTAGTAGGATGTCTCCTAAAAAATAGGATGTCTAAAATCCATAGGATGAAAGTTAAGTCTCATCCGAATCAAATGATTCCAAATGCTACGGATTCATAGAAATTAAGTTTAAATAGATAAAAGTAAAAAAAGGAACAATCTCACCAAATCAGTCCAAGTGAATCCTTTGCAAGCAGCTCTGTCACGTTTGGTGTAGTAGTTCCGATCATAGACCCGCCTTACGGAGATCAATCCTCAGGTTTAATATAGTCAATTGCTCCTTGACGCAAACACGAAGCGACCGCTCATAAAATCATACAACGCATAAATAAACTGAACTTAAAAACTATCACTCGCGATGCCACAAATTTCTGGAGCGGGAGCATAAGCGAAATCTAATTACAACTTCACAAAAGTCGAGAAAAAACGGAGCAAAAATTCAAATTAAACAACATACACGGTTGATCAAAACGTCAAACAAAAGGGTATTTATTCAGCTTTAAAATGATACATAACAAGTTATTACAATTCACCGTTTCGATGAACTGTCGCACTTTACTTGTGATCGATGCCATCATGATCTGCACAGTCGCTGGTGACACTGGCTAGATCCGGCCAAAACAACGTTGGTCTTGTGTTGCCGAATGAAGGGTAAAATCCGCTTTTTCAGACACTCTTTAATCATTAGTTTCCGAGCAAACTAATCAGCAAAAACAAATTTATACCTGGAAGGGACATCCCCACGACCAGTTGCCAGGTAAAATTTTCGTCCGGGGATTTGTTTATAATCCATTTTGACATATGTTTCGTCATCAATTAAAAAAACAACCATCAATTTTCGTCAAAGCTCGTTCGTATAGTAATCGTGCTGGTTGGCCACTAAATTTTGTTGTTTACTCTCACAAAAAGACTTATATCCTTCGCTTGAAAGGATGTTAAGCACGGTGGAAAAGTTGGAATCGTATTTCTTTGCCAAAACACCCCAACAAACATTGGGCGTTGAATAAGAGCTTATTCAGGCAAGAACATGCTTCTTCAGCTAAAAAATAGCTTATTCAGCTGTTGATCAACTTGAATTGTTTGTTGGGACGTATGGAGACACCTGGGTTTCTTTTCACGTACCTCAACACCTTTCTCCTCAGCTCTTTGTCCCTAGAACCACTTTTATGATAGATGCGCTGTGCTCTATCCACACTCAGAGTATCCTTGTAACGTTTGATTACAAAACTCACCGTTGAATTTGGGAATTTTAACACTTTTGCTATTTTTGAGGCAGACCACGAAGGGTTCTCTAGATGTTTGTGCACAACTAATTTTCTTTTCTCAAGTTCCATGATCCGTAATTTTGGGATACGTCGATCAATCGAGAAAAACTTTTCATCAATTTCTTCATCAATGAAACATCAACAAATGCCTGTCAAACGTTTTTTGTTCCAACCACCAGGGGCGCGGTGGTGTATTAAACCGTGCGTCCAGATATACTTTGAATCGAGCTTTAGAATCATATATGAAATATGCTTGGTCAGTGAAAAAGGTGTGTTGCATAAAACTATAGTATAGAAAGTTTGAAAATAATCGTATAAGTTTTATTAGACTAATGACGCTTAGTAACCGCTGTGCCCTCCATTGTTAAGTAGAACCTTGTTTAATCTTCTTGGCATTGACTGAACCATGCACTGAAAAGTTTCCTCTGGTATAGCATACCACTCTTTTTGAACTGTGGTCCATAGTTGATCCTTATTTGAAAATGCTTGACCAGATAACTTTATTTTAAGCTCGTTCCATAAATCTTGAAAGAGCTGGAATTAGGGCGTAACAGCTTTTGTAAACAATGACTTCTCTCGATGATTTCTCGAAACTCAAGGCACGCCCACGCAAACCAACATAACCAACGGGAAAGGGATGTCTTCTTCTACCAGATGGTGACGTTGATTTGAGTGAGAACATCGAGAGAAGTCATTGTTTACTCTATCTAGAAATGTTCGATGGAGTTGATATTAGGAGATTGGCTATGCCATGAAATAACCGACACTTTCCTTGCCCGAAACCATTCCTTTACATACTTAGAAATGTGTTTCGGATCGTTGTCTTGCTGAAGGAAGCATAACCTCCTCCATGAATTCTTTGTATTCAAATCTGGTCATGATGGAATTAATACGGAAAATGGGACCTACTTCATACCAAGAAAAACAGCCCCAAACCATGATGCTACCACCTCCGTGTACCGCTGATCGAACTCTTTACCAGATGGTCTACGTGAGAATATAGTAAGTGGCTATTTTGATTTCATTTGACATGTGTAATTTTTGCTCAGGATTCTTGATTAGGTAAGTGATTTAGATTTAACAAGTTATAATATTCGTTTTATTGGTATTAAATCAGTGCTAACATTTGAAAACGGCGCAAAAGCCATTTGTAAACAAATGGTTTGTGGGCCCTTTACTCGCTACCCGAAGAACGCCCACGCAAACCAACAGCATCGTCAGGAAGGGGAAAATTTCCCCTACCCGATGTTGCTGTTGTGTCGCGTGGGTGTACTTCAAGTAGTGAGTAAAGGGCCCACAAACCATTTGTTTACAAATGGCTTTTGTGCCGTTTTCAAATGTTAGCACTGAAATGAACGATTTAAAAAACGAAAAATTAACATATAAATCAAAACGATTCGATGACCGGAGTGTAAAAGCAGGTAAATATGGAAAGTACTTGATTCAGATATCCCAAAACTCATCCGAGAGGGATCCCAAGAAAGCTAATTGAGCCATGCGTTTTGCATTGAGCCGATATCGATTCTAAGTGGTTTCACTAGTTTTGAAGAATAACCTCTCTGACGGAACACTTGTCGCCATTCTTGATAAATAATCTCGAGCAATGAGGATATACATTACGGATTTTCTCCCATGCTCGAAAAGGATCGACAGAACGTGGGAAAAGAGGCTTATGCAAGAAATTTTGTAACTCTGCCGATATTGCCCCCATGGCGATCCAGTTCTGACATAGCAGAGGACTGATGAATCTGAAATATGTAATAAGAAGGGAATGTTTGTACATATCTAGATTAATAACTTTCTCTACCATTTCATCATGAATAACCCACAGGCCTCCGGTTGGTTTTGGTGGGGGGACAGATGTGTGCAATCATCGTAAACTCTTTCGGTACACGAAACGAAAATCAATTATTTAATTCATGTGTTTCACTTATACATTTTTGCCAAAGCATCAGCCTTATACCACAAACGAAGTGACAGACGACTAACTGGCGAAGAAATCCATTAAAATAATGTGGTTCACTGTAATAGAATTTTCTTGGAAGCTTGTGCCATCATCCACCAGATGGGTTAGTTTTTTTGTTTTGATTTGAACAAAGTTGATTTTGTGTATAATGATTCTTTGACAGTGTGCAAAGAGTCTATCATTTTGTCATTTTTTTTTATGCATTTCAGTTTTGAGTAGAGTGAAAGAGATAGAACCAAAACATTCTAATACATTTGGTGAAATTGCTAGTACAATCCAGTAGTAGTGTTGCCATGTGGTACAATCCAGTAGTAGTGGTGTTGCCATGTGGTACACTGAAAATTTGAAATAGCAGGTTAGTCACCAAAGTTTTCGAGCCGCTCCGTCTGTCACTTCGTTTGTGCTTATACATTCCATAAGACAAACCACATAGGTCCTATTAGAATGCATAAAAGGTATGTGTGACCGCTTATACATTTCATTTGACACATGATCTTTGTTAACTTTTTGCAAGGCGTCTGCTTATTAGTTGACTTATACATTTTATGAATAATCAGCAATGGAAATTTGCCAAAAGGTATAAGGAGATTTCTATTCGTGTACTATATATCTTCTCAGACACAATTTTAACTGCCCAAGCGTGATCTGAAGACTCCAGGTACAGGTCAATATTAAATTGCAAATGCAAATGCACTGTAATTTTTTTTTTGTTGGATCGAAACAAAATCGAATGAAAAAGATCGATCCAGTCGATTTTTGTCGTGTTTGAGATCGATTCAAAAAATCGATTAACCGAACCAAAACAATCGATCTTTTGTGTTTCGATCCAAGATCGCCCATTGCTTATTTCAAGACCTAAGAATTAGGAATTTGACCTAATATTATGAGAAGATTCTTTTAGCTGGTGAAAATTAATACTCAACCTCTCAAAATCGGAAAAAGAGGCTTCTCGTTCTGTTGAATTAGTCTCAAGCATGAGAAAACTTGACATTAATAATAATTATTTATAATTGAGGGGGTTAGAAGGTACTCTTGACAGTTGAAAATTGTGATCAGAGACGGGTTGAATTTTTGTCGTCTGGTGCTGTTGTGATTTAGCTCAAATGGAACGTTGACGAATGCGGTATTTTATGTAGCTGTTCATACTAGGTCACAATAGATTAGTTTTGGCCAACTTCATAGTTGATTATATTCCGACACTTACATGATCGAGTCAATGAGCGATCGTCGTTTTTCATGCTAGTTAGGACTGTCCAGAATCCTCCATTTGGAACGACTGTAGTTCTCCCTGAGATTGTAAGGAATCCTTTCTGCGAATGTGTTGGATCCTCTCTGGACTGTCATGAATGCCCCTCAATTTTACTTGAAATCGTCCTTGTGACAATCCCTCTTGGAATTGCCCGAAGTGCCCTCTGATATTGTCCGGAAGCCGTACTGGGAGTGTATCGAATCTTTCCTGAGAATTGTCTGGAAACACCCCTAGGCTAGTTCGGAGTCCCTCCTGAGACTGTCATACATCCCCTTTTCGATTGACTGGAATCCTGCCTCCGAGTACGCGAGAGGCATTTTTTTAGCTCAATTCTATAATATTTTGGTGAAATTTACAATTAGTTTCACCTCCACTACACATTTTAAACTTTATGTATTTCATAATCATCTCGTTTGAATAAATAATATATTTATAGTTCTGTGCCAAAATGTCAGCTCAATTGGTTATAACAGAACAAAGTTTCAACATGTCAAAGTTGACTAGTTTGTATGAAAATCGTGCTATTTTATTGGCCGCAGTTTGAACGTTTTTCACAGTACGGGTAAACATTTTTAATTCCTCCGTGGATATCTCGCAAACTAACAACACCACTGAGGGCACACTGGAAATAGACAAACCGTATCCACAGCCTATTTCTGGAATTATACTGATCTTAATATTACTGAAATGAATATGAAAATTCCAGAGATTAACTGAGAAATGTTGTTTTATCTATCTTTTAAAATTACATTGAAGTTTATGCACTAAATAATCAGGTTAAATTCCAATAAAAAGGTAAGAAGAAGTTTTGGACGCCCAAATTGTATAAAACTCCATATGGAATAACATAACCACAGACAAACAGACATAACTCTTAGAAGAAAATTCTTCCAAAAATATCGTCAAGCACACTAGCACCCTCTATCTTGCACATTCCGAAGCATAGAGATTGCTGACGTTTATCGTACGCACACTACGTCACGTATACGTATACGCAAAATGTTTTAATCGGGGAAAAAAAAACATCATGGTGGAAAATTTTCCCGATGAAAACAAATCACTGACACAATCATACTTTAGCAATCTCTATTGATTTGCAACCGAAGCATCCCTCTTCCATGCAATTTTTTCACTAGTTTCTTTTCCCTCGTTCTGTCAACGGCTGTGTTGAATAAAAACAAAACAAATCCGGAGAACTTTGAGATTTGGGCGTAAGCAAACACGTCAATCGCAGATTTCTCGCGAATAAAAGAACAATCTTGCAAACAAGCTATACCAAATGATAGAGGAACCATTTCTCTACCTGGTTGTCCTATTAGTTTTTGAGATTGAACTTTAATTCGCGAGAAATCGACAAATGACGTGTTTCTTTACAAAAGCAATTACGCTCTAATCTCGAAGTTCTCCGGAAATGCGAGTCAGTGATGCCGGTTCTACGAAGCGTTCAGTATTGGTTGAATTTAGCAGAAATGATCCGTAGGACAGAAGCTCAGTCTATTTTGAGAGATTTGTTTTGTTTGTTTTGCGTGATTTTTATTTTGCTGAAAACAAGCTTTTAATCGTGATAATGCATTGCCTTTCTACCACCACCCATCACTTTAATATGTACACAGCAAACAAATATAACATGTATCAATCAATGTTGTTCATGCTGATGTATTGAACTCATTGATTGTAAAATTCAAATCATTAAAATGATTTGTTGTCAAATTCTGTGTACATCGTACAGCGTAATATTACACTATAAGCGGAACAACCAATGTGCAGCTATTCGAATCTAATATTCAATGCATTCCTGACGTTGCTGAAAATTACGATAGCATCAGATTTCGGGGTTGCTAACTAGCATTATAATGCTTTGTTGATTATTCACGAGCTCTTGATCGCTGGGAATGCTTGTGAATATTTGAGGTGGACAAAAGAGTAAACAAAGCAGTGTGCGCTGAAGCTTTTTCACATTTATATCGCTGTGAGGCAACTGAAAAGTGTTGAGGGAATTTATATCTGTATTTTACCAAGCTAGATTAAGTGTGTAACTGTAACCAGTTCGTTTTTGTTTGCTAATTTGGTTAAATGTTATACTTAATTATCTTATAGATAAATCTTCCAGCTCAAATCTTAGTAGGGGTAAACGGTGGGACCATCATCATGACTTTCAATAACTTTTTTTCTGTATTCAGATTAGTATGTGGGATGCTTTCCCAAGAAACAATGAAAGGTAATTTGTAGGGTTGCCTCCTTATTTCAAGAGCTGACATCTACTAAATTGACCTGAAAAAGAACTGGCACCACTGATAACTTCGAAATGTCCTGATTTGCTTAACGCTTCGGTGGCGCCACCATGACAAATGCGAGCACATTCTGAACTGAAACCTTGTTTGCGAAGAATGTGATTGTGAGTGTTATGTCTGTTTGTCTGTGACATAGCTAAGCACCCGAAATTTTGTTAAACAGTTTGGACTAGGAGTACTACAGACCAAGCGAGCGTAAGCAGAGCAGACTACGTTTGAGCAAGATAGAGCTAAAAAATGAGTAGGTCCAGAAAAGCGTGTATTACAGTGACAGCTCGTTCGTGTAGTGGATTTCAGAGACGATGTTAAATAAGAGACACGCGAAGACTGAAGCCAAAAGTTCCAATCGAACCGTCAAACGCGGTTCCAATCGAGCAATGTAGCTTCTGCATTCCGGGATTTCCAATGAAAATCATAGACTGCTTGATCTATGTTTCCTTAGCCGTGAACTCGCCTCTAATTGATCGGTTCAAGAGGCACCCGAACCACTAGTTAAACGTTGTAGACACCATTCACCTCTGCAGTTATCATTACACTTATATCAGGCTTGCACTTTTCGGGTTACCGTGGACAGCGTATCGAATGACTACCGTAGATCTGACTTCGAGGGAATGGCAATCTTTTTCGAAAACATCAACTGGCACGATGAACTCCGAGATCGTGACGCGAATGCTGCCTCTTCTATTTTCTCGAATATTGCGATCGAACAGTTTGTACCCTTGACAACTCCACCCATATCTAGTAACCCTCCTTGGACCTACCACCGACTCAAGCGAATGAAGTCATCCAAACGAGCTGCCTTGAAGAAATTTTGTAAACTTCGAACGGATGCATCAAAGCGGAAGTACAACCTCGTTAACAAACAGTATAAGCGGCTCAACAAACAGCTTTATCAAGCCCATCAGCGCCATCTACAAACTAAACTCAAAGCAAATCCCAAAAGCTTCTGGAATCATGTGAACGATCAACGGAAGGAATCGGGCTTACCTTCTACCATAGAGGTAACTCTAAGACCAGAAGGTCCCGAAGAAACGAGCTCAACTTTTTGGCTCAGCTCTGGTACTATCTTCGGTCCCAAGCTAATCGATGCACCCCTCGAAACATAGGAAAATCCACGAACCCCTCATTTTATCCGGCAAACATGCATAGCGAATCAAAACAAACATAGTGTAGTACTAGAATTTCGACTTAATGGTTTGCTTGGGACCAATAGGCTAGTCAAGTAGTGAGCCAATTTAAAATCGTTAGTTTCGAATTGATTGTTGCTTCTACCATGTAGAATACGGATCGAGAAGATTCAGATACGGAGGGAATCGCTGACCTGTTCATGTCACAATTCAGCAGTGTTTTCGTCAAAGAAAATTTACCTAACTAGCACATCGTAGCCGCCGTAAGTGATGTTTTCCGTACTTTCTGCTGCTGGGTCGCATCCGCCTTTCTCGACTAATGATGTTTGTTGAGCAGGCCTTTGTTTGAAAAATTCTTTCAGCACTGGCCCTGACGGAATCCCTTCCGCGGTTATTAAGAACTGTATTGGAGTGCTGGCCGCACCTTTAGCATCCATCTTCAACCTCTCTTTGGATTCTGGGATCTTTCTCGACTACTGGAAGTGTTCTTTGTTTTCCCTGTCTTCAAAAAAGGCAATAAGCAGTCGGTGTCCAACTACCGTGGTATCGCTGCTTTATGTGCAGTCTCAACACTTTTTGAACTATTGGTGCTAGATTATTTAAAACACACATGCTCTAGTTACATCGCGACTGAACAACACGGATTTATGCCGAAGAGGTCGACCGCTACAAATCTCGTTCAATCAAGGGGTAAGTCACTCAGCACATTGTGCCGAAATTAGATTCGGCACAGCTTGGGCACATCCATCGGTACAATCTCGTAGGTATTGGATTGTGGTAAATTAAATGGGAGCACTGCTGGACAACTTTCATTGAAGTTGTTCACAACATTACGTGCTGTTTGACTGTATATTCAGGTACATCCTCTAATAAAAAATATATCAGAGGAACTCAAAACAACAGTTCATTTCTCGGTTCACTCATAGATCTAAATACGGAATGGTGGTTCTAGAGTGGCCGCAATAGAAAGAGGCAGTTAATCAGACCCCATTAGCACCCTTAATTCAAATAATGCTGCAACTCAAAACAAACTAAAGTCATATTCATCATCCTCTATAGTCAGTCTCCAACAATGTTCCGCACCGGTTCCAACTCTTTTCGGCCGCTCATAGACCGTTGCTTTTTCCCATCACGAAATGCTAGGTTTCTGGTTTGCCTTTGAGAGCATTATAAAACCCTAAAACACAAAACACCAACATTCCGCATACCCGCCACTTCCCGCGTCATTCTCAATCCGATTTATCCTCGCGATTTCAAACCAAAACATTCAAGGTGTCAGAAATACCGGGTTGCCGGCATGGGTATTTTAGAAACAATCGCAGCTTGCTCTATGACCGGGACAATTGGTACACCTGCAGCAAAATAGCAGCACACTGACAAAAAATATTACTCAAGATTGGTGTGCGGAGTGACCTACCCCTTGCGTTCAATACAATCATACGCGAGATGGAAAGAGGTCATTAAGTGGATGCTACCTACACCAATCTTTCTGCTGCTTTTGATAAAATCAATCACGAGATTGCAGTGGCCAAACTAGAGCGACTTGGTTTTCATGGTTCCCTTCTTGATTGGCTTCATACCTCACCGGTCGACATATGTCAGTGAAGATTGGAGATCGTTTTTCTCAACCGTTCGCTGTTTCTTCTGGTGTACCTCAAGGCAGTCATCTGGGACCGTTCATATTTTTATTGAAGCTGAATGACGTTCAGTTTTCGATCCGTTGCCTGAAGCTGTCTTATGCTGACGATTTCAAACTATACTTTGTCATCAAAGATAGAAGTGATGCATTGTTTCTTCAGCAGCAGCTGGACGTTTTTACTGTTTGGTGTGACAAGAACAGGATGGTATTAAATGCTTTTAAATGTGCCATTATAACGTTTTCCAGGAAAAATCATCTATCTGTTATGCTTACACCCTGCAGAAGCAAATATTAAGCCGTGAATCTACCACTAAAAACTTAGGCGTTCTACTTGATTCACAACTCACCTTCAAGGACCATGTCGCTTATGTTTCCGCTAAGGCGTCTTCTCAACTTGGTTGCATTTTTATTTGCGCCAATTTCGCCGCTGTAATTTGATGTCCATACAATAACTTAGTGTTCGCCGAGGCGTCTCTAATACTACCTTTATGGCTGATCTCCTACGGTCGGACATTAATTGCGGTTCACTTCTGCAGCAGTGGAATGTCTATATCCGACGCGTAAATTTACGTTCTTATTATTTTTTCAACATCCCGGCTTCTCGCACAAACTACGGCGCTAATGAGCCGTTAACTAGCATGTGCAAATGTTATAATTGCTTTGATTTTAATATCTCCCGTGTTAGGCTTAAGAATCTTTTTTATAATGTACTTTTAACTTCCTGACGGTTTCTGTTTTCTGTACTTAAATTAAGTTAATTGTGTTATCATTAATAAGTCTTTTTATACATTTAGGGTTTTGTTCATGCTAATGTATCTGTAGGATTCTATGTTATCTGTTGATACAGAAATGATGAGGTTATGCGCCCATTAGTGTGGGCTTTTCCTTTCAAATAAATAAATAAATGTAAATAAACACGAGCGCTTCACGAAGAAAAGCGTGGAAAGTATTGACATTGGGTTTGAATTTAATTGTTGAGGTTGGCTGTCTTTATTAAGGAGATTTTCAGCCAGACGCTGATTAACTGTTGATATTTAAATAATTATAATTAAGTTTGCGTACGAAAAGTGAAATTGGACAGGGAATATTATTGTTATTCACCAGCTATATTATCGTTATGTTCTCACGAAATATTTGCTCGAGCACAACGAAATACATCTACATAGGCTCTGTTACAAAGATCGGTGTAATTTTTCAAGATAGTAAAATTTGTGTAAGACTTCAAAAGAGAGATTTCACTCATACATGATAGGAATCTACAATTTGTGCAATGCTCTGTAGAATAAACTCTCCAATGTGGTATATTTGGTTTCACTCAGAGTTGTCAAAAATTGAGTCTTCAAATAGCGATACTACCGATACGGTTAAAAAAGTATTCATTTGACCGTGATGCTGAAGCAGACGACAGTCGCTCAAATTTAAACTCACTTGAAGTAAACACAAAATTGCGGGTTGACAAACCTTGCAGACAAATAAATTAGTTGGCCGTGCAACCAGATTTAGTTTTATTATCTCCGCGCGTCTCTTATATAACATCGTCTCGATCGAAAACGAGCGAATTACTAATGCTTGTTGCAAAATGCATCACCCGTGTAATTTGATTAAAGATGTAAATAGTGTAACCAAATCAATTTTAAAATGTGCCCTTGATTACAAAAGTCTGTAAACATCTGTGAAAAAAAAAAACTAAAAAGTGTGTAAATGTCTGTAACAAAAAAAAAAATACCTGTAAATCTGGCATCTCTGGTCCTTAGCGTGGGATGCGGAAACAGTTAGAAAAGGTGAAATAATTTCTATGCCAAGGATGGAACTTGCTGAAAACGTAATGCGCTTAATGTCATTTTAGTTTTTGCGGTGTAGCACCAGTGTAGTGTAAGCAGGAATAAGCGCGAGTCTTTGACCACTCAACATCATTTGTTTGTAAACAAAGGTGCATCCTATATCTACACCCTAAATTATTTCGGTATACGGCAGTACAGAACCGCAAAAAACGAAAACGACATAAGCAAGCCTTTGTTGTAGATTGAGATGGTTGCAGTTTTCTTCACACATCGCTGTCAATCATAGTAACATCCCGGTTACTGCTTGAAATTATTACCTGGTGCTTAATACGTTTATCATTTGTGAATTTAGAAAACAATGCGCTGCCTTTTCGTTTTTGGCAGCACGTAATTTTTGTCTTTTGTTAGAGGTTCATGTGCATATCTAAATAAAGCATTAGCTGACGAGTGTTGCCAAAAACTATACTAATCTACTGGAAAATCCGGGAATATCAGGGAATTTGGTTAACTTCATTGAATCGACACCTTGAAAGTGCATGTTAGTCATAATGATATCGAGTCATCGTTGAACTTTGCCCAGGGACAACGTTTTTTGGCCTAGTATGAGCGCTCATATAGCGGACATTCGAAAGGTTCCCGGGAGGTTCGGACTGTCTTAGCACAACTAAATTGCAGGCTGAAATTCTAAATTTTTCAATAAATCGAATGAAATATATTCTCTCATCTTTCGGACATTTCCTCTGATAACGATTCTGCTTTGATCTGATCGCTTGTTTTACTGTTGGGTATCTGTGGGTGTGTTTGTGTGTTCTATTTTGTGTTTGACTAAAAATTGTCGTGAGAAATTGCAACGAAAATTTAAAAAAATAAAAAGAAAAGGACTCGTCGACTCGTGGGTAATACAATAACTATAATAATAACCATAATAATAATCTTTTGCTGTTGCTGTGGGTTCAAATCAAAAACAGCTCAATTTTTCCAATAAGCATAACAACTGTTGTGTAGATGGACTAAATCATTGGTTCATTGTAGGAAAACGATTTGTTGTGTTTTTTTTTCTCTATTCTTTTCATGACTTCTCTTACTAACCTAGAGAAGAGTGCACAGTAAAAAAAAACTTTAATTACTTGTGATAATCACGGTACGTGTGCCGTTTTGGAAACTGTTAGCTCGGAATCTCTACCGTTTTCTATATAGCTTTGCTAATCGTTTTCATCGCCTGTTGATGGAGCAGTTATGTAAATATAGTTTTTTCTTCTTCTTCTGCAAGGTTTGATTAATTGAACCACGTGTGATGTTTTACTTTTCATTGCATTTGTTTTGTTTTCAAGTGTAAGTGCGGTAATTGAGTAGGTTGTATTTAATGTGAATTTTACATCAAAACATAATATTTACACAATCGCCTAGCCTACTGTTCTATGATGCTTGCTGCCTGATTATGCTTGACGTTTCTTTTTTTCAGTGTTTTTGCGCGTTTCGAGTAAAGCTCTTTTGTCCGGGGCATGGAAGTTCCGGCAGTGGAATTAAATAGCTATTCTTGAATTCAGGAAGCTTGGCTATAGGCCTGCAGCAGAGAAGTTAAATCTTTGGATCATACAAGTTGTTCGGAAATATGCAGCGTTGGAGCTGACCGTCAGGAAGTTGTGATGGAAGGTGGGATAATTGGACAAGCTGATCATCGAACGCTACAGAAGTGAAGACGACCACTTTTATCAGCCTTTAACATTCGGAAACATAACCTCTTGAAGCAGGCAAGGATTTCCCAAAAGGGATCATAATCTATTACGACAAAATTGGAGCTAAACTTTGACCACGATTGACATCTTAGTTTGTTGTTATTGCTATTCGCATGCTATTTTTGTTTCAGTTTTGACAAGCTGCACATGTATAAGTAGGTAAGTAAGTAAGTAAGGCCATGAAATAAAGACTAATACCGAGAGTATATCGGATCTGTGTTAAGTACTATTCTGAATACTGCGTTCTGTTTCTACGGACTTTCTTGATGGGTTGTTTTGTTTCTCGAAACAAAATTAAAATACTCTCCTAACAGAAAATCATTCACGCGTTTCCATCGGCCTTCCGGGAAGACGGCGAAAGAGGAAGGCAAATCAATTCATGTACAATAGAATACACAATAACAAATATACAAATATATATACATCCACAATTTGCAACTACGGGACCACAGGGAGGAAGCAAGGAAACGCGAAAAGATTCGAACCTAACCTACGAAAAAAAAAAATTGAATATGTGTAAACACAAATCGTATATATCACAACTTTCAGTTGCTTTTCAGCTGCTGGTGTCCCTCCCTCCCTCTAAGAGGGGGGCACGAAACTATATCTAAACTCTTCCCTCTAAACACTCTTCCGCTTTCCACTCCCTCCTGTATTGCTCTCGTTTGACCGCATCCACAATGTATAGGCCTGCGCATTGATTTTGATATGAATTGGCAGAATGGCTTACCTTTCATTTCGCATGTCGGCCTCTATTGTTTGTTTACATTACCACACAGCACCGCCGGGAGCGGGTGCTATCACTGACGACGTCACTGGTATTGCCACTGAACTTGTTCAGCGTCCCACTGGGCGTTCCGTCGCCTCCGGCAGCCATCACCAGGGACCCGTTGCCAGTTGCACTGCTCAGCGTGGAAATTCCCGATTTATCACCGCCGCCACCTCCTCCCACGAGACTTCCGTTTCCGTTGCCATGCGGATACGAATGGAGATGATCCGCCGCCGCCGTCGCCGCTGTTCCAGAGACCAGTGACAGCTCCAGGGGTTGCCCGTTGGCGCCGGTCGTCAGGCTGCCCAAACTCTGGGCGCTCAGCAGGGACCCGTTGTCCGGACTGACGCTGGACCGGTTCTGCGAACGGTGCTTCTTCAGGTCGGCTAACGTTCCTGCGACAGATGGATCTTGTGATTGGTGAGATGAATTTTGATTTTTGTTTATTTGGATTTTCGTGATTTTGGGTTGGAGGGGTGTGTGTGTGTCCGGTGTGGATGCAGGGTGGGGGGTGGGTAGAAGAGAAGAAGAAAGAGAAAAAAATGTTGTTTTTGCTTGTTGCTTTTTACAGATTTGTATTAAGATTGAAGATTACAAATAAACATCAACTACTGTTTCACTGACAAACGAATATACAATGGTTATCACTAAACTAGAAGCGGGTACTAAACATGCATGCTATAAATCACCCCTTTCCGTTTGTTTTCGTTGTGAAATTTGTTTTTAAATGACATTACTTCCCTATTAGATTATGAAGTTTGGGGGCTGCACTAAGAAAAAAGAGATATTCTTACAATAATGAAGTCTATTCTGGCCACGAGTGAGGTGAGGTGATTCTCCATTTGAATTGCAAGGGGAGTCCCCTCACTTGCGGTGACTTTTGTCACCTCACTAGTGACAGCGAGTCACCTCATCTCACTCGCGGTGCAGAATAAAATCCCAGCAAGCCACATTTGCTCCCGCAAATTGAAACTCTTTCATCCATTGTGCGGTAGATAATGTACAAACATATAGAAGAAAAACGTTTCCTAAACTCAATTTCCTTCCTTCAATCTTGCTCGCAGCGCAAAATGCGGAAAAACCATAAAGGGAAACATGAATCGAATTACATCCGGCTCATTGCAGATAATCCCAAATCTACGGAAGGATTTCTGCCCAGTATGCTTGCGTGTGCTGCTGCTTCCGGGTAGTTTAGTACTTAGTTGTAGAAGAAGAGATCAAATGATGACCCGAGCAAAAATACCACGAAATTGATTTCTCCAGCTTCAATGACAGTCAACTCGGGTTTTGATTAAAATACCGCAAACGATAGCAACCGAATCTGAGTGTGATTTTTACGAGGCTGTGAAGCAAACGCCAATTGATTGTTAAATGGAGGGTTAAACGCTGTGATCCCCGGTAACATATTACAGTTTGCACGGAAACAATGTGAATCGCTCCTCCACCCACCATCAATTTTCGCTCCGTACGTAAACGCGAATCCTCTACCGGAGATGGATCACCCACCGGTGCCGGTAGCTATGGGTACCGTACCAGGCGTTGAACGGGAGTATGAGTTTCTTTCTTTTCCCCGTTGGTTGGGTTAATAGCTTTCACATAGGAAATCATGCCTACCGAAAAGAGGGGAGTGAAATTCATATTTTATCAAATTTACGTCCCCATCGTTCTCCAACCAGGTTAACACTGACTGCTTGACGCTTTATATTGCACGGTTTTGGTGGGAATGAAGCACAATATATTCTGAACTCATCTGGAGACGTGGCTCTAATGTTGACTTATGGATCTAAATATTGGACTCAGCGATACAAATCTCCTGCTCAAATTGAGAATGATGCGTCATCTGGACAATCCAAATAGATATTTGCTTAGATAAATGCTTTCTTTCGAAATTTATTTATGGGCCCAATTTTAGGCCGACAATAGCGACATTAACCCTACCTACCTAATATCATGTAGAAGAACGCAGACCAAATAATTGCCTGCGGTATTCCCGTCATTTTACATTGCATGGAAGATTTCATGAGAAATTTAATCATCGGTAGCAATACAGAGAAATTTGGAAAAGATTTCAACAATTTTGATTATAGTTCGAGACTGGTGAAGGCTCAACGTGGATGCGTCTCCATTTTGTTCGCTTAATAGAAATTAATGAAATAAACGGAGTATTCTCCGTGGCAATGACGTTTAATTACTACCAAATACAGGAACATCATTTGATTAGGCTTCCGATTTTCCAAATGCTAACTGTTTATGTTTCACACCTTCCATCAGATTTTGTACCTTTTTTGATGCTGAACGTCAATTTGCTTTGAAATGTTTCTCATTTTCAACTGTTTTCTGAGTTTTCTGAGTTTTAACGATTGCCCAATATTTTTCAACAATCAATCTGCGTGGGAATAATTTGGATTTCGCTTAACCGCGAGCAAAACTTTGATACGCTGTACCCCTTGTTTCGACGCCATTTTGCCAACTGAAAGGAAAATGGCAAAAACAGAATAGAGGCAACCAGCGTTGCCAGATTAGCTTATCGGTATCAAAGGTATTAAAAAATCGGTACTTATCTGTATTAACTATTTTATTAATTTTATATTTTTGCCGTTTTTGGAAGCGAAAACTTTAACAATGGTGATGACTGGGACTTGAGGGGAATAGCTTTGTTTAACGCCTTTCTAATTTTTAAAACACTCTTTATTTTTTATAATTTAATTTTTAAAGCTATCGTTGTCCTCAAGTGGTGATCAAAATTGTGAGAAAGTAGTTTTTCCAATTAAATATCATTAAATGAAACCAAAATATGGAAAAATCAGCCACAACAACGACTAAACTTTTGACAATAACGACAAAAAATATTTTCCCTTGAAAAAGGCCACAACCGATGGCCGGAATGTCGGGAAGATTTTGAACTATGATGAAAGAAACTCTCCTGGATGAAGTTCTAGAAAAGCTTATGGTCAAAATTACAAAAGAAGACGAAAGAAAATTCTGGGAGACTTAATTTAACTTCCTAGAGAAGACGAATGCAACTTCCTGGAGACGCTGGCAGAAACATCCTAAGGTAGATTGGAAGAAACATCTGAAGAAAGTCGGAAGCCAGAACGAAGACTCCGCAATTTCCCCGAAGTTTTCGGAACATTCCTGAAATGCACTTAGGAATATTGCATAATTCCTCGAAATTCCTAAAAAGTAAGGGACTGTTTTGGAGTTCTCTGGTCATCTTCGAAGCGCACGGAATTCCCCTGATTATAATGAGACTACCGGAATATCTCTAATCCTCTTTGAAGGTCTCTGGACTTTCTTGAACATTACGAAATCTCTTAAGTGCTCTTACAATTTTCTTGAATTTATTGTAACATCAGCATTGAAGTTCTCTGATCTTCCCGATGTTGTTTATTTAAAAGTTATCGACACTGCCATTAAAAAGCATAAAATGTGCTCATAATGTTCTGATGTTCACGTAATTTTCCTTACGTTTCCTAAATTTGCATGAGCTCCTCAGGAAATTGCCTGAGTTTCTCGGAACTCCTTCATAATTTCGGCAATTTAATTGAAATTAATTTATATGTCCTGGTGTTCTCTGAGCTTCACTAAAGTTCCTGAAAACCATTAAATTTCCCTGAAGTTCTTTGGACTTGTGAAGTTTCTAAAATATTTATGATGTTTCATTAAGTTCACTGGAGTTCGCTGGACTTTTCTGAAATTTCCGGGTTTTCGAAGTTTAACAGAAGTTAATGAAACTGTCTATAATTTATCGAAACTTACACAAAATTCGGGACTTTTCTGAAGTTTCAGAACTTTTTAAATGTGCCTGCAGCTAGTGTGGATCCGCAATAAAAATCTGATAGCATCATTGAAGTTCCGTGAAAGTTTAAAAAACTGGTGGGAGATGAAAGAATCATTCGAGTGAAGGCTGAAGAAGCTTCCAAGGTAAGGTGGTAGAAAATTCGAAGGAATGTTGGATGAAACTTAAGGAAGTTTAAACACGAATAAAAGCTTCCGGAAGTTAAATAATGTTTGAAAAATATTTCTCGATTCCCTAGGAATGACAGGAAAGAGCCATCGACTATTTCTCGATGGGTAGCCAAAAACGGTGAGGAAATGCAAACATTAGTCGAAAGAGTATCAAACATAAAGCATCTGTAGAGATGATTGTTTAGAATTTTGAAGGCTCAAAAATATGAGGTATTCAAAAAGATACAAGTCTCTAAAAATAAAAATTCTCCAAAATTCGTGTGCGGGCAGGCAATACTAATTTTAATTATTAAAAAAATCGGTATAAATCGATATAAAATCGCAAAAATCGGTACTCTGAGGAACCTTATCTGTATATCGGTATCTAGTTTGGAAATCGGTATAAATACCGATAAATCGGTATATCTGGCAACGCTGGAGGCAACATTCCGTACGCACAGACCTACAAAATGAGGGGTGTTCAAGTTTTTTTTTAAATGCACGATTAAAAAAAATCGCCAAATTTGAGTCGACCAATTTTTAACCGTTCCACCCTTTACTTTTAAAATTTCCAAAACTCAGAACGGGCACTTACGGACTTTACGAGTCACAATATGTCAGCAGCAAAAAGATGGCCAGAACAACACAAACTATTAAAGCTTGACATTTTGTAAAACTATGAACATTTTAAAACATAATTTTAAAGACGAAAAAAAAATAGGGTGCCACAGGATTTCTGTCTTCGGAGCGGTTTGTGAAAATGCCATCCTTGGAAACAATTTCCGCTGATTTTTCCAAAAATCATGTTTCAAAATTCTACGGAAGCTGACTAAAAGTAAATTGGTACGCCCCTCGTGCGCCGCTAGCACGCCTCTAGTGTTGGGCGGGCAATCGAAAATCTGTGACAGTGGTTTGTTTACACTTCTATAGAGAACAACTGGTGCAAGTTTGATCAAAGTAGTCGATCGCGTTCGGAAATAACGTCAAATGAAACTCGAAAGAAGAAAAAATATTGTGCACAAATACCTGGAAAATCCGGAGTGGTCCGGTTCCATGGTGGTTAAAGTGCTGAAGATGCCGAAAACAACAGTTTGTCGAGTGCTCAAAACCTACAAGGAAATCCTGAGTGTGGAAAGGAATCAGCGGACCTACGGAAAAACAGGACCCAGGGATCGTCAGCTGCGCAGCAAGGTGTTGAGGTGCGTTAAAGTCAACCCCGGTCTTTCGATCCGAGATCTGACCAGAAGGTATAACGCCAACTTTCAAACGATGCGGAACATCATCGCCAGGGAAGGATACAAGTCGTACAAAGCCTGTAAACATCCGAACCGGCACATGAAGTAGAATTCCGTGGCCAAAAAGGGCGCAAGGCTGTTGTACGTGGCCAAAAAGGGCACAAGGGCTGAACTTTGATCGATGACGAAACATACGTCAAACTCGATTTTAAGCAGCTTTCCGGTCAAAAGTTTTACATCGCGACTGGAGGTGGGGATGTGCCGGGAAAATTCAAGTTCGTGTTTGCCGACAAGTTCGCGAGCAAGGCCATGATTTGGCAAGCGATTTGCAGTTGTGACATCCCAAGTTTACATCGAAGAATGCCTGAAAAAGCGTGTATTGCCGTTCATCCGCAAGCATAGGGGAAACGTCATCTTTTGACCCTATTGGGCCAGCTGCCACTACTCCAAGGTGGTTCTGAAGTGGTATGCTGCCAACAAGATCGATTTTGTCCCCAAGCTAATGAATCCACGGAATTTCCCGGAATTTCGACCAATCGAACAATACTGGGCAATTTCAAAGCAGCGACTTCGACGAAGCGGCGGGGCAGTCAAAAACATCCAGCAAATGCGTTCAAAATGGAGAAAATGCACTGATTCCGTGGCCGTTTCCACTGTGCGGGTGCTGATGGGCTCCATCAAGAGGAAGGTTCGAGATTTCGTTCGAACTGGAGAAATGTAACCATCTAATGCGGTAACTGTGAAGTTTTAATAAAAGTACTGTAAAGCAACCATTATTGGACTTATTAAACTTAATGAAACACGAATTATAGGTCTTTTTGTGCGTACAAATTTACTTTTAGTCAGCCTTTAGCAAAATTTTCTGGGAAACAGCGCATTCCATAGTAATTATTGCAGAAATTCCTTGATATTTCCCTCAGCATTTTCCGTTTAACATAACGCAATTTGGCATCCACCCAGATCGGTCAAAACTGATGGGTAAACATGCATTTACCCAAATCTGGGTAAACGTACCTGCGACAGAAACTGGGTAACGGTTACTCAGGTGTTGACATTTGATAACAAGGTAAATTTTACCCACTTTAATAGAAATTAGTTGATATGACCACTACAGTAGCTGTATCAAATATAACCTCACCCGACTAGCTCCTCTAGCCTGTTATTGATTGTTGAGGTCGTATAGTCGGAAAAATATATAACTATATATAATTGAAATGCCCAAAACACGATACCGTTTCAAATGTTAACCATTTATTGAGATTTGATTTTAAATGAGTTCTATAAATTAGGAACAACACATTTGGCATCGAGAAAAGCGTCGCAGAAAATCTCGAAAACCTCTAATTAGAAGAATGTTCAAAGTCCATAAACTAACAATTCAACTAAAGCGAGGTTTTTCGATGCGATCGGAATCCGCACAATAGCTGCATGCTCCTTTAGTTATCCACTGGTGGAGGCGTTCGGCTCTGGATTGAAGGCAAAAGTCATCGAAAACGATTCATGGAAGTGTGTGGAACAAGTTTGGATTGCCATTAAGCTCACTGACCGCACTTTGTTTTTGTGTGTAGTTTACTTTCCTCCGGATCGAACTCGCGACTCTACGCTAATTGAATCCCACAGTCAGTCGATTCGAGCTATAATGGAGATCGCTACAGCTGCTGACGAGATGATAATCATTGGCGACTTCCAACTAGCGGCAATTTCTTGGCGATCATTTTACGGTGGATTCCTGTATCCGGACCACGATCGTTCTACATTTCACTCTGGAGCTGTAAGCCTTTTGGATTATTACAGTATCGCCACTCTGAAGCAAATCAACCACGTGGTTAATGAGAACAATCGTAGCTTCATAGACCTTTGCTTCGTCACCGCTCAGGATACTGCTCCGCATTTGTCTATGGCTGTTTCTCCGTTGATAAAGACTGTTCCACACCATCCTCCTTTAGTTATTGCACTTAAAGGCAACCAAATTTCTGAGGTCATTCCACCCCCCCCCCCCCCCCCAATGCTGACCACGACAGTATCGGGGAACTTCTTTCGAATTTGGACTGGCACAGGATACTCGTCCCTGCCGATGTCAATGCAGCTGCCCAAACGCTCTCGCATATTTTGGCTTACGTCATTAAGCGACACGTTCCGAAAAAAGTTGCTAAACAAGGAAATCATCATCCTTGGCAAACAAGTGAACTCCGTATGTAAAGTCTTCCAAAAGAGCCGCGCTTAGAAAATACACCAAATACCACACCCTACAACTCAAGGACCATTATGCGAGGATCAATCATGCGTATCAACGAACCAGTCGCCAATGTTATCGGCGTTATCAACGAGATGTTCAACGGAAGCTTCGATCTCACCCGAAAACTTTTTGGAATTATGTGAATGAGCAACGAAAGAAGTCTGGCCTTCCATCGACTATGGTACTGAACGGCGAAGAAGCTTCATCCCCTCAGGACATTTGCCGTCTGTTCTCAACCAACTCGAATGAGAACCTACCTGATGAGCACGTTTCTCTAGCAGCCAGTTATGTTCCAATGTCTGGTCAATCTTTGGCAGCTATCAACATCGACCTCGCTATGATAACTAGGGCGGCTTCGCAACTGAAGTCTTCATTTAAGCCTGGACCTGACGGAGTTACTTCCGTCTTTCTCAAGCAACACATCGATAGTCTGGTGGCTCCTCTCTGCCTTCTGTGGGTTGTTCCCTTCATGCTGGAAATCAGCTGAGATGCAAAAGAAACATCGACAACTATTCGCGGCATCACATCGTTGTGTGCCATATCTAAACTGTTCGAGTTGGTCGTTATGGAACCATTAGTCTCTCACTTCAAGCAGCACTTGAGCGAAGACCAGCATGGTTTCATCGCATGGCGGTCGACAACTTCCAACCTTCTGTGTCTCACCTCGTACATTACGGAGAATATGACAGACCATATGCAAACAGATGTCATCTACACTGACCTATCAGCCGCCTGCGACAAGTTGAACCATCCTATAGCGATCACCAAACTACGATGGTTCGCATCCTGATCGTCAGTTGGAAGTTGCAATCGACGACTGCCGATCTCCTTCGTTCCCTGCCACTTCGGGTATTCCACAAGGTAGCCACCTCGGCCCGTTGATATTTCTTGTCCCCGACGGTCCACGACTGTCGTTCGCAGACGACATGAAAATCTATCTCCGAATCCGAGCCATCGCTGACTGCCACCTTCTCCAACTCCAACCCAACGCTTTTGCTAATTGGTGCCAACTGAACCGCATGGTTGTAAATCCAACAAAATGTTCAGTAATCACGTTCTCATGGAAGAAACATCCAATTACATTCAGTTATATCCTAGAAGGCGTTGACGTACATCGTGTGAATCACATTAAGGATCTTGGAGTCAGCTTAGATTGTCAACTCACATACAGCCAGCATATCTCGTACGCAAGGCATCCAGAACGCTCGGCTTCATTTTCAGGATAGCTAAAAGTTTCACGGACATCTACTGTTTGAAGTCGCTTTACTGCTCCCTCGTCCGGTCGGTGTTAGAATACTGCTACACTGTATGGAATCCCAATTACCAATTACAGTGTACAAAGAGTAGAGTCTATTCAACGACGATTCATCTGGTTTGCCCTTCGACGATTGCCTTGGAGGGATCCTCATCGCCTTCCAAGCTACGAAAGTCGGTGCCAGTTAATTCACCTGGATCCTTTGTGGAGTCGAAGAGACACGACAAGGGCCCTGTTTGTGCCAGACATTCTACAGGGCAGAATCGATTGTCCTTCTATTCTACAACAAATCGACGTTAACGTTCAACCACGAGCACTCCGTAATAACGCAATGCTGAGGATACCTTTTCGTCGTACAAACTATAGTTCGTATGGTGCTATCAATGGGCTACAAAGGGTTTTCAATCGTGTTGCTTTCCTTATTTGATTTTCACTTGGCACGCGAGACGCTGCGTGAGAGATTCCGTGATATATTTTTAAGAATTATGAATTAAGTTGGACTACACGGCCTTTGCAGCTTGTTACTTCTTGACTATATTGTATTTCCTAAAGGGCGAACACGAAATTATTGCGCACATTCAACAGGGCATAACTTTTTTACCATTGGGTAAAAATCAACCAAATTTTGCACACTTACTCATTGATGTGTATTGTGTACATGCTGTCAAACTCGAAGTCGTGTTTTTCGATTCAACGAAAATGGAGGTGAACCAACGCGAGTTGAGAGAACAAATTCTTTCCAAACACCTGGAATTTCCTGACCTGTCGCACCGGCAGTTGGGAAAAATGTTGAACATTCACCATTCAACCGTCTCCAGAGTGTTGAAGCGGTTCCAGGAGCGGTTGACGTTGGACCACGGTAAAGGAGCTGGAAGAAAACCGGGACCGGAGAACAAAAAGACGGAGGGAAAGGTGAAGCGGATGATTAAAGCAAATCCCAACGTCTCAAGCCGTGATTTGGCTAAAAAGATCGGCATGTCGCAGAGCTACGTCCAGAATGCAAAGAAGAGAGCTGGACTACATACATACAAGGTACAGAACTTCCCAAACCGCGATGAGCGGCAACAATCGACGGCTAAAACTCGGGCACGGAAGCTCTACGATGCTGACAAAATATGGCTGCTGTGTGATGGACGACGAAACCTATATAAAAGCCGATTTTAAGCAAATTCCGGGGTTGGAGTTTTTCACCGGCAAGAGCAAGTTCGATGTGGACGACAAATTTAAGAAGAAGAAAATGTCGAAGTTCGCCTCCAAATATCTCATTTGGCAGGCCATCTGCTCTTGCGGACTGAGGAGTGAGGCTTTCGTGACAAAGGGCACAGTAAATGGCGAGATCTACAAATCTGAGTGCCTCGAGAAGCGCCTTTTGCCGTTCTTGCAGCAGCACGACGAAGCTCCGCTATTTTGGCCAGATTTGGCATCATGCCACTATTCGAAAAGTGTCCTGGAGTGGTATGAGGCCAATTCTGTCCATTTTGTTCCAAAGGACATGAATCCGCCAAACTGTCCGGAGCTGCGCCCGGTGGAGCAGTACTGGGCAATAATGAAGCGGAAACTTCGGAAGAGCAAGAAGACAGTCAAAGACGAGAAGGACATGTTAAGAAAATGGAAAAAAAAACTGAGAAACTGGTACCGGATGACACTGTAAAGACTTTGATGGAGGGCATCAAGCGAAAATGCGTTCAATTTTACACTCAAAGCTCCATCGATTAACTTTTCTTTTGATTTTTGAAGTAAATATATGTATAAAACTACCCTAAAATTTTGGTTTGATTCTAAACATTATAAGAAAATTGGCATGACATTTTCGGTGTCGCAATAATTTCGTGTTCGCCCTTTAGTATTGCTTCATTCATCATTAGGACTAAACCCAGTCTGCTGATATAGCGCCAAATAAACAATAAAGCTGCTGGTAGCTTTTGCCATGAAAACAGTTCTATTATCTGTAATTTTTTAGCATCAGAATTATATATTATGAGCATTAAAACTTTCACTGGCAGCGTAACAATCTCCTTTTTATACCTGCACCATTTTTTACTTTGGAAAAAATTTGATTAGAGCTATTTACCCAGAATCTGGGTAGATTCTACTCATCAAAACACAACTATTTTACTCAGATTTTGACAACTCTATACTGGATACAAGAATAGGTGCCATCCACCCAGTCAGAATAGCGTGTACGACTTTTTACTAATAAAACTGAAAACTTGACAACACTTTATTTGACTTTGACACTAGCTGATCATTGGAAACTCAAAAATAAGTCAGTGTTGCCAACAGCAATATTCCGGAAAACCATTTTTCGAAATAAACCAAGTCCATTATTCTGATTCAAAAATCGGACTAGGACAGTTTGACACATTTGAATCAATTCTTTTTGAATTTACACTTAAAAAAAAATTTATTTGTCCATGAAACAAAAATGTTTTGGCTCCAATTTTGTCTAAAACTTCATTTCAATCAGAATGCTACAATTTTTTGGAAAAAATTCAAAGACGTCATTTCGAAAATTATACAATATCCAAAATGGCTGAATTTTAGCAAAAATGTGAATCATAACCATCATACCCATAACGAACAGTCACGGTATGATCAACCCGATGCGTACCTTCCTCAAAATTTTCGTTTGCTTTCTACTTTCTATACACAATTTTCACACTGCCGTACTGAATTCGCTTTGAGAATCATACGAAAACGGTGGCGTTTTCGCTCCGGTGCGGGCTTTTATTTCAGTTCTTGTCAAAACCTGCAGCTTTGCTCAACATTGTTTGGTACTAACATAGAGGTATCTCTAATAGCGAATTCGTTTATTATTCAGTTCCAACCTGGATCGGGTATCAAGATTGGGTCTGCTTGTTTTTTGACAAACGTCAGTTTGCTCGTTTGTTTTTAAAACCTAGCTCAGGTTGAGGTTTGCACTGATAAAAAGTTCGGTTTCGCATTGGGTTGGAAGTGGTTCCAACCCCGATAATAAACGAATTCGCTATAAGACTAGTTGGTCCCGAATAAAAGGTGCTCAACTTTTTGGCTCAGCTCTGGTACTATCTTCGGTCACAAGCTAATCGATGAACCCCTCGAAACATTGGAAAATCCACGAGCCCCTAATTTTATCTGTCAAACTTTCATGACGATTCAAAACAAACGTAGTGTAGTGTTAGAATTTCGGCTATAATGGGGTACGTTAATCGATTTGCTTGAGGGAGGGCGGAAGAGGTAGAGGGAGAGAGAGAGAGAGAGAGAGAGAGAGAGAGAGAGAGAGAGAGAGAGAGAGAGAGAGAGAGAGAGAGAGAGAGAGTGAGAGAGAGAGAGAGAGAGAGAGAGAAGGATTAGTATTTTCCATTTAATTCCACTACTTTATTTGCTGTCAAGGATAAGCCAATAAAGTAGTGGAATTAAATGGAAAATACTAATCCTTCTCTCTCTCATTATACAGGTATTCCACTAAGACGCCCACATTCATCGGGATTGGTTTTAGAAATAAATTTAAAGCAGTTCTTAATTACTCCTTAAAACTGTTTTGTAATTCAAGCATAAACGTCATTAGCAATTTTTCATTAGTGTCTTGATAAAATACTTTATAAACGTGCTCTATTATTATAAAAGCAACCATAAAACCATTAGGTTTTTCATTAGAGCAAAAAGCATTTATTTTTGCTTTTTAGGCTTTTTAAAGTGCATCATAAACTCCCCAATTACTCTGTTTACAAATTGAACTTAAAAGATGGTTCCTCATAGTTAATAAAAGCCAAATTTATGACAAGGAAATCTCGAAGGATAGACGAAGTAGGATGAAAAATTCAAGTCGATTTCAGCAAAATTTACTTCTTTAGAAGAACACCATCAACGACTGACCATTTGGCGGAGAAGAGTAAAGTGAGCGGAGCCCTCGAATTCATAAAACATTGTCGAAAGTTCAAAAACACACCAGCCTTCTTTAGATCTTGCGAATAGATGACAATCGAAATAACAACCGACAGCAAACCACTGAAACTGTTAGTTAGCCGAGATTAGCTGGATTCCGATCAATAGCAGCAATTTTATTCGGTGAAAGTGGTGCACTTCTGTAACCCTCCGGAATAAGGGGATCTTTTTCGGGAACGATTGCACTTCCAGTTGTTCGAAATGCGAAATGCTGTAAAACAGTATCGCAAACTGTCTGAGTAACCAATCTCCCAATCCATCGGGAGAAAACCACCTGGAAGAACCCTGGATCCCACAGCGCAACTATCGAAAGATAAACAAACTTTGACGTTTAACTTTTTCCAGGCAACTTTAGCTCCATAAATGCTGCCATAAAACTGCAGTATGCAATCTATGAATTACTCCGTTACAAACGCAACGCAACACAATAAATGCTGCCATAAAACTGAACGGGTTAGGATCAAGCAAAATGGCTTTAGATAAATACAATTCAGTCTGCAAGTTGTCTGCATAAAAGCCATTTTAAAACCATATGCATTTGTTAAGGATTTCTTGAAAGCAAAACAACTTTTTCACAAACGACCCATGAAAATCGACTTTTTTGCCACCGTTACAATTAAACTGCTTGTTTTTTTACAATCTTCGATTTTCAATCTATAGTCCTTCAATGAAACTATATTTTAGTAAATTTAGCAATGAGCAAACCAGTGGCGTTGCTTGCCAGGGGCGGGGGGGGGGGGGGGGGCGGTCCGCCCCGGGTGCCACCCTTAGAGGGGTGACACCCAAGAGAATAATTAATACCATATACCTGATCATATACATATCCGTAAAACAGCAGTTTCAAAAGGTTGCGGGTCAACTCATATAACAATTTTGAGTACATTTGGTGAAGAGTGTAATCAACTACAGTTTGCTACACCCCTACTAAACGGTGGACGAAGCAAAGACACAAGCAACCCAGGGGCCTGGCTGGCATCCATGGTTTTGATGCTATCATTTGCTCGTGTCTTACTGCTTACAACACGATTTTCCGTCCCTTTTCACCATGTATACGTCAGACGGGCCGTATTTTGCCCGTGATGTTGCCTACTGTCAAACGTATAGGATTGATATAGGGTTGCCAGCCCCCTGGCAGTACCCGAACGAAACATAACCCCACCCATGTTATGTACAACCGACACCGCATCACTATAGACAGTCAAGTTATAGACCGGCCAACGTGAGTTGACGTATCCAAACAAACCGTCAAATCGTATGGAAAATATTCGTTTTGGATACAACATGGCAGCATATTGACAGGTCTATAAATATCAATGACATTTATATAAGGTCTGGGCCAACAGGTAGCTTGGTGGTGTTAGAAGCAAAAATATTGTAAACATTGCTGAGCACTCAAGTGACGACGTCACTCTATTCAACATTCCATACTGCGAACAGATAGTATTTTGTCACTGCCAACAGCTGTTTCGTGTAAAAAGATAAACATTGCAATGAAATACGAACACCACTAAACATTTGCACATTTCACTAACATCAATAAGCCCTTTGGCCCAGACCTTGTATAAAGGACATTACCAGAACAACATGTGAAAAGGGCATACAAGCTTTTTGTAAACAAACATTTGTAGGCCCTTTTCTCACCAACCGAGGGTCGCCCACGCAAACCAGCAATATCATCGGGAAGGGGAAAGTATCCCCTACCCGGTGATATTAAAGGTTTGCGTTGGTGTCATATGGGTGGCGATAAAAGGGCATAAGAAGGTTTGTTTACAAAAAGCTTGTATGCCCTTTTCACATGTTGTTCTGGATTAGGGGTATTCACTAGGCGCATCGTAAACATATACACTAGCGTAAAAATACCAGTGTCCATTGGAGTGTAATGGAAGTTTACGCATTTACGAGGGTGTATACGTTTACGAGCCGCTTTGTGAATACCCCTATTGTATAACTATGACCGTCTATACGCATCACTCGCATCACCCGTGCAGGAACCGAAGTCGAACAGACCTTTTTGACGTTTAATAGTCTCTCTCTATCTAGCACACATGGACCCACGCATGGTTTATTTTCCCTTCCCCCACTAGTCCGTTTCCTTCTTGCTCGCACTTCTTCGATTCAGATGGTGCAGTAGTTTGCGCCGATTGAAGGTCTGAAAGCTCTATGCAAACACCGACGACGGCCGACTTCTCTTATGAGATCGTGTTTTGCCTTTGAGTTCGTTGTGAGAGTGGGAGAAAAAATCTTTGCGCAGGCAGAGGATAAGCAAGTTTGATTCCGTGCGGAAATATTGACGACAGTTCCGATGAAGCAGAGAAAAAGTGGGAGCCATTTTCATAAAAGATCAAACGTGAACAAGTAATAACAGCAATAATCCGGTAAGCTGAACAGAATAAAGTGGGATGTAAATTTATTTGGTTTTTCATGTGCCTGATCTTTTTTCCTCAAGGACACAATGCCGCGTGGAGAGCATAAAAACAAGCGATCGAGTGGTTTTCAACAACGCAAAGCAAAACGTGCTAAACTCGAAACAGAGAAAGCATTATCTGAATCGATATTGAGATTCATGAGCAAACCGGAATCAGCACCTTCAGCTACCCATTCGAGCGATGGTGCTCAGGAAGCTGATTCTGCAGCAGCAGCAGGAGCATCACCAGCGTCGGTTTCAGGGACATTAGCAGCAGAAAACGAGGTTTGTGAAGGGACAGAGAAAAAAAATGAGAAACCAGACGGTTCTGATTCTGAAAGTGATGTAGAAAATGATGGCAATGAGAATCAAGCAGAACACTCTGTGGCTGATGATTCCAATTGCTTTTCTGATGTTTCCTATTGGAAATTACCTATGCCAGCTTACCTAAGAGTGAACATCATCAAGATGGGGAGTGCAACCTTCCAGAATAAGGATGGGCCATTTACTGTTTCATCCAGATCTGGGGAAGGCGTGAAAGGTAAGCAGCGCCAATTAACGAAAGAATGGTTCTATCTTGTGACGCCTGATGGTGACAGAGTCCTACGCACTTGGATGGTGTATTCACGTATAAGCCACAAACTGTTTTGTTTTTGCTGTAGGCTGTTTACTGTTCAAGCAACGGAAACAACCTCAAAATTTGTCACAGGTTTCGATAGCTGGTGGAAGCTTAACCCAAAAGTTCAATTCCATGAAAGATCCGAAGAGCACATTCGATGTCTGGAGAAGTGGAAAACGATGGCTACAAATCTCAAGTCTGGTTCAAATATCGATCAACATCTTATCGATCAGAGAGAGAAGGAATCTAAAAAATGGTATGATGTGCTACATCGCTTACTTGACATTACTTTGTTCCTGGCTAAGCAAAACATTGCTTTTCGGGGCCACAGGGAAGATGAGCTTTCCTCAAATAGGGGAAATTTTCTAGAGCTAGTAGAACTGATTTCTAGATATGACCCGGTTCTGAAGGAGCATTTGTTGCGGTTGAAGCATTGTGTCGATTTGGAAGTCCAGCCCCATGTTTCTTATCTCTCGCCGCAAACACAAAACGAGTTCATCGAGATGTTGGCATGTTAAAGGGAGAATTCTCTCAGATATAAGATCATCGAAATATTATGGGATTATGTTCGATAGCACCCCAGATGCATCGCACGATGACCAAATGTCTGAAATTATCAGATATGTCAAGATTGAAGATGGGAAAGTCGAAGTAAAAGAATCATTTCTCGGTTTTTTTATTCTGAAAGGGAAAAAAGCCGTTGATTTGAGCAACGATATCCTTCATCAACTTGAAGGTAATGGATTGGACTTTATGAAGTGTCGTTCACAAAGTTATGACAACGCTATAACGATGTCAGGTACACATGGAGGAGTTCAGCCATTGCTGAAGAAACAAAACAAAAAAGCGGTGTTCAACGGATGTGTAGATCACTCGTTAAACTTATGCGGCCAACACGCTTTTGCTGTGAACCCACAGTGTGTTACATTTTTTGGAACTGTCGAAGCCGTTTACTCGTTTTTTGCTGTTTCAACTCATCGATGGGACGTGCTGCTGCATCACACAGGTGTGGCGGTAAAAAGATTATCGCAAACCCGCTGGAGTGCGCATTATGAAGCGGTAAAACCAATTTACGCAAACTACGATGGGCTGATCGCTGCAATCGAAGCATTGTCTGATCCAGCTGAAAATTTGAATACCAGAGCAAGTGCACGAACCCTTCTGCCTGCGGTTTGTGACTTTACTTTTCTCTGTTATTTATACTTTTGGTGTGACGTCTTGCAAGAAGTTGATATTGCACAAAAGTACTTGCAAACGAAGGGATTGTCACTTGACAAGGTTTTGACTAAGCTAAAAGCACTCGAAATCTTTTTGACGGCTGAACGCAACAATCTTGTTGAAAACGCCATTGAGAAGGCTCTTTCCAAGTCAAAAGAGTATGGTATTGCTGTGGAGAGGAGAGTTCGTTTCAAGACAAGAAAGCCAGGTGGCCAACCGTCGAAACCCGGGCCTACGTTGGAAGAGGAAAACAGAACTGGTATGTTGGACTGCATCGATCGTTTTTATGATGAACTGCTGAAGCGATCAAAACCGGTGAAGGAGGTGGCGGACATTTTTGAAGCAATTCAAACTGAAAACTTGCTATCAGCGTCTGATTTAGAACAGAAAACGTCTGCTAATAAACTAACGACTTTCTACGACGAAGTGTCCGAAAGCGAACTGTTGTTGGAGATCCCAAGGTTTCGGAGACATCTGAAAGCAGCAGAAATAATTATGGATGATGCCAAACGATGGAGTGCACTGGATGTGCTACAGTTCATCGTCAAATGGGACTTCCAGGAAACACTTCCAAATCTCACGGTTGGTTTGAAGTTGTTTCTAACCGTGTGTATTTCCGTGGCGTCCTGTGAGCGAAGCTTTTCCAAGTTAAAGTTGATAAAAAGTTATTTACGAACAACTATGGCACAATCGCGCTTAACTGGGTTGGCTTTGTTGTCTATTGAATGCGAATACGCTAACTCCACTGACTTTGACGAAGTCATAAGACAATTTGCTGCAGTTAAGTCAAGACGTGTCAAGATTTGCTGATTTCTTGTTTTGTATTCAAATAAACGATGTTTTTGGCTTGGTAAACTAGATGTTTTATTTATGTTTTATTAAGGAAACAGTAATTTATGGTAAGTACTCATGTGCATATAAAACATGGGGTGACACCCACAAAATCCGCCCCGGGTGTCACCAGGGTACGCTACGCCACTGGAGCAAACTTTTAAATGCGAACATCATTGAAAAAAATCTCGACCAAGCTCGATCCGAAGATTCAATGTAAAATAATCAGACAAATCGACGTTTTACGACGGCGGACTTATTTTTTTTTATGTTTTCACGTACATTTCACGTAACATTTAATAAGGCACTTAAAACCAGGCCTCTTAATGAGAAGTATTGAAATAAATTTGGATATTCAACAAGATTTTTATACCATCAGTTTCTATTTTAAATATTTTGATAAGATCGGATTCATAAATCCTTTTCTATCTTGATTGATGCTTTAGCAAGCGGCTAAATTGATAGTGGATTAATCAAGCGGCTAGGGGAAATGGCTCGGAAAGGGTTTTTATTGTTGCTAAATAGCTTTTGTTGTAGCTTTCAAATGGTTCTTAATGCGTTCGTCATATAACCTTTTGCAGTAAATCAATCTTGAAGAGCTTCGAGAATACACCCTTCAGAAGCTTCTCCAGGGTGGGCCAATTAGACATATTCTAGTCTTAATGAGGTTTTGGTGGATGCTGTAATGACAAAATAGCCGTGACCAGGGTTTATGAATGTTGTTTTATAGTTGCTTTATAGTATTTCATAAAACTTAAGATGTTACTTGGGATGGGTACAATCCAAAAGTTTGCATTTTTCATAATCTTATTTTAGAAAAAAATAAATTAATAAATCGGGCAAGAACATTTTAATTTGGGTTTAGGGTAAGCGCTCCTATAGTTGCGATACGTTACACAGAAAAAAAAAGTTGTTGAATATTACATCCAAACTGCTGCAACCAGGTCAATCCATCGGTTGTGTAATATAACGTTGTACGATGTACATCGATTTTGCGAACAAAATTACATCCATTGATGTAATATTGTATCTGATTTTGGCTATTACATCATTATTTCATACATCAGCTTGAATTACATTGATCGATATTACATTTTTTTTTTGCTGTGTAGAAGGGTTAGGTTCCTATAATTGTGTATGGAGACTCCATACACAACAAACGGAACCTAACGCTTCTAATGTACCGCAATAGAGTGATGCAAAATTTGAAATTTTCGCTCCACAATACTTAAGCGATTCCAAATCGGATCCTGACTAACCTCTCAAAATTTGAACCCATTTAGTGAGAAACTGAGATGGCTCAAACCATTTGAAGTTTGTATGGGAATTACTATGGTAAAACCAAGATTTTTGTTCATGTCTATCTAATAATTCACCATATCGGTCTGCTTCAAAAGCTTTCAACTGTACTTGTAGGAAACAGCTACAACTTTGCTGAAGTCCTCTTTTTGATTAAATGCAAGGATCGAAAGTTATCAATGATCATGATTCGAAAGTTATCAATGATTATGATCATGCTCAACCAACTGCCTAGCAGGCAACATTGGTGTTTCTGGGGCGTTGAATAGGACACAAAAATCATGTCTACTATGTCACACTGCAAAATACAGTGTTGCCTACAGCGCAGCTGCTTGATCATGTCATAAGTTTACCAATCTCTTAAATAATTAATAACTTTTTCCTATCTCGTTTTACATAGAAACGATCTTCAGCAAAGTTGGAGCTGAGAAAATTTTCTATAAGAATAGCTATCGAACTGTTTCTCAACAGCTCAATATGGAAAAAGACTGGAAGGCAATGAACAAAAAATTGAGATTTCCCATAGTAATTTACATGCAAACTTCAAATGACTTGTGCGAAGTCTGTTTCTAACCAAATGAGTTGTAACTTTGGGAGGCTAATCAGGACCCAATTTGAAACCATTTAAGCACTGTGGAGCGAAAAATTCAAATTTTGCATCAGTCTAGTACCGCAACTATAGGAGCGTTTACCCTATAACATTTTTTTAAATTGTTACTTAAAACAAATAAAAACAAAATTGTTTATTTTTCCCAGAAAGTAATAATTGTTTACAACATTTTTGTAAAAAATTTCTAGGGCTCCATTCTGAAAATTTTACATGATCCGAAGTGGTCGAATTTTAGCAAAAAAAAAAATGAATCATTGTCCATAGCACACAACGCAGTTTCATACAAATCGGAGAAGGTCGATCCCAAATTAAATTTTCATTCGCCATTTTACCTGGAACTGCTCTATTCACCTTCGTCTGCCCGTCGCTGGTTACGCTTATGAATGCAAATGATCAGCTAAAAAAAAAAGAAAGGCATATGTCCAGAGGGGGCAAACCCACGCTTCCTACGCCAATGCCCGCAGCGATCGAGACTTCAAGCATAATTCCTCAAAGCATCCAAAGCAATAGCCTGATTTGGATAGAGATACAGATCTAAAAACCTCAAATTAATGCTGGACTAAAACGCAATGGAAACACCATCTAAATTAACAATCACAAAGTCAAGAATTATCCTCTTATAAGTCCAAAAACTCACTCATGTGGTTACATAATTATCGCAACCACCAGCTGGCAACGGACACAGCAAGTGAGAGCCCATCCCTCCCCTAATTGATAGTCAAGTGACACATCCCGGGTGTGGCGGACATGGGGGACACATGGGGAAGAAAGAGGTAACCCCACCATACCCTCATTAAACATAAACAAGCCACCCGGGACGTGTCCAAACAAATGATGTCCAATGGGTGCATGTAGCAATGTTGAGCGGAGCTGAAAAGCTATGTAAATTTTCCACACGTTGACCACCGCCAGTACCCGAGCAAAGGTGGATATCAAATTGAAATCAAAATATGCTGTTATGATGTAACTTATTTTGAATACCCAAGTTGATCTCATGTTGGTTAACACAGCAAAAATGAGAGCAAAATTTTACACTGTTGAATCAAGACTAATCCTGCTTTCAAATGAAATCAAATTGATTACTGATTTTGTATTATTAAACTGAATACGGGTCTGGCGTTAAACAGTAATCGTTCCCCCTTATTCTGCGCCGCGAGTGAGGTGAAGTAACTCGCTGTCACTGGTGAGGTGACTCTCCGTGCTAACCAAATAGAAAGTCTCCTCACTCGCGGCGCAGAATAAGGGTGGTTAGTTCAACGATAGATGAACATACATTACATTTTCAGCAAGACAAAATGAGATTTCATTTTGTTACCCGACTTTGCTCGGGTACCTATCAGAGAAGAACAACAGAGGACAAGACCAAGCTCCTTTACATATGCACAAGAGCCCCCCTCCTGATGGTGACGGTCGGGACGTCGAAAATCCATGTTGAAAATATTTTAATGGACACCGACCGACTGACTGGACGCTTCCCACGTGGGCACCAACTACAACATAACCTAGAAGACAGTCTGTTCCAACGGTCCTCAGGCTTCCGGGCGGAGTTCGGTTGGAATTTTATAATATTCAATAGAGCAACACACAATAGGACAGACTGATTTTGCAACCCATTCTTTCCCATGGGATTGAACGTATCTAATACATATAATAACGTTAACACACAAGTTATTTTGATTGAAATTTACGAGCAGCAGCAGCAGCAGCAGCAGGGAAATAGCTGACAGCAATGAAAACAAACCAGAAAGGAATATAGATAAAATGTTCATAAATTTATAGCGAAAAAGAAGGTATCAAATGAAAGCGGGCAAGAACAAAGAAACGTCTACATCACAGAGAGGGTTGGATAGAGGGAAGGGCACATGTCATGCAAAAAGCAACAGAACAAACTCTAATAATAATATACCTAGTATGTCCCTAGTACCCATATAGGAAAAATTGCGCAGGATAGGGAAAGGATGATGATTCTGCGGCGGGACGAGATTCCAGCAGAAAATTTCGCCCACACAACGACAGACCGATAGGCTAGATAGCATAGATAGACTACAGGATCGAATGATGGCGATAGAAGCGATAAAGCATAACATTCTACTAACTCGCATCGGACTTCTCGCCGGGTAAGGTCTTCCGGTACTCACCCACTAGGACTGTCACCTGGACGTTGATCTTGCCGTTCTCGTTGTTGGAGGTGGAGTACACTTCCGTCGCCGTGGCCGTCGCCGCCGGTGCCGCTGCCGTCGTCGTCGCCGCGGCATTTGGAATGTTCGATTGTTGATTGTTACTACTATTACTACTACTGACTAGATTACCATTGACTGAGGATGGAGAGGAGGATGATAAGGCTAGTATCTTGTTGTTGTTGTTGTTGTTGATGTTGAGGCTGTTGTTGTTGTTGTTCAGCATCTTTCCGCCACTGGTTTCGCTCACGTAGGAATCATTGTCCTTGCCCTCGGGCGATCGGCGGTCGTACTGGTTGAGCGACGGCGGTTGCGAAGAATACGCCGACGAGGTGGTGGATGATGGGTTCGTAGCGGGACCGTAGTTGTGGTCTTTACTGCTAATGTTGTTGTTGTTGTTATTGTTGTTGTTCAGGTTATTGTTGTAACGAGTATTGTTATTCAGTCCGTTATTCAACGCCACATTCGTCGTGCAGTCACCACTGTTGATGCTATTGTTATTTACAGAGTTTAGATGACCATTGTTGGTGTTCTTGGTGTTGGTGTTGTTGTTGTTATTGACGACGGCTGTGAAATGGAGGGAAGAGGAATTGAGGGGATTGGATTGATTAGAAAAACGTGAACATCGGATGATTTGGTTATTGATATCACCGTTTGTCGTTGAGCTGTTGTTGGTGCTGGTGTTCGACGTCGGTCCATCCGGTGTCGTGTAGCCCTGGAAGAGACGATAAAGATGAAATGGAAAGGGTTAGGGACTTGATTTGACTCAGATATACATAGGAAGTAAATACATATATAGATTGGCAGAAATTTGAAAAAGTTTTCGTAAGATTAGAACTATTGAGTAGTTCCACGCTAAATGATGAATCGATAAAACTTGACCTTCTCCTATTTACATGAAACTTTACATACTTTTTTTTTTATGGACAATCATTAACATTTCTTTTTCTAAAATTCGGCCATTTTACTTCTTGTGGTTTTGGTTTGTATATACTTTCATCTCTGCTTTTGGATCTTGTATTTTTTTATTCAAAATGACATCTTAGACAAAGCTGTACACGGTGAATGAAAACGACCCGAATTTGAGTTTAGTTAACTCATAAATCACATAGAGCGCAGGAACTTAGCGATGAGAAAATTTGTCTAATGTTTTTCCAGGTTTTTCCAGGTTTTTCCAGGAAAAAATCCCGAATATGAGAAAAGTAAAAATTGGTTTCACACAGTCTTTTTGGTACTACTTCTACACTGAGAAAAAAATTCGTGCGTTTTCCCATTTTTCTGGAAGACTTTTAAAGTTTTCCACAGGAAATCATTAGAGTATTTACTCACCGTTGAGTTCCTGCACTTTTGGCGATTATGAGTGAACTAAACTCAAATTTGTGTCGTTCTCATCCGCCGTATAGAGAACAACAAAGTGTTTATGGGAAAACACACACTGCACACTAAGATTTTGCTTCCGTGTTCGGTAAATTTTACCGAAATCAGAACAGCTGAACGTTCGGTAAAACTTTGACCTTCATTTTAAAGGCTATTGAATTTGAAAATGGTTTGAACCTTGTTTAAATGATAAAATTTTGTCATTTTAGTGGAGATTTAGTTTCAAATAGGTGAAAAGCAAATGAATTGAATTGCATAAATTTTACCGAACGGTTCAGCTGTTCATATTTCGGTAAAAATTACCAAAATCGTCGATAATGTGTGTACGCGGTATTTTTTTTTTTAGTAATTTTGAGCAAAATTTAAAATGTAGTGTTAAATACTCAAACATCTCAAAATCTCCGAGTTCAATTTTTAAAGTTGTTTATAAAAAAAAAACTAATGAGAAATTAAAACTTGTTGAATATTGAAAACCATAAACACATTTTTTTTTTACCGAGTCCTTTATTTTCTTAGGCACAATCGAATAAACTTTACAGAGCCGACGATTCTTGTTTATTATACAAAACATCGTAAAACAATAGTCAAAAGGTACAGCACAACAAACGCTTTATAGCGGTGCCGGTGGTGTAGTGGTAAGCGTGATTACCTCTCACCCCAGCAGGCCTGTGTTCAATCCCAGTCGGCGCCGCCGGGATGTTCTGAGGCATAACATCTCTGATCACGGGAAGTAAAGCCGTTGGTCCCCGGTTCATGAGTTGATGGGTCGATAGGTAGGGTCCAGGTGTGGGAGCTGGCGTCGGTAGCATTGGTGCTCAGCACGGAAAACAAGATCGACGGAAAACAAATCAAGGAAAAAAATAATAAGCTATAACAAGCCTTCTCCATCAGAACGGGATCCGCTTCCAGTCCACACTGGGCCAGTAATGCAATCTAGCGGAGCAAAATTAATAACTCCGAAACAAAGCATTTTCGCGACTTAGTGTCTTGGGCAAAGCTTCTCATCATAATAAGGACCATCTATTGACATAAATAGTTCAAAACACTTCTGCAAAGATGGCGCTACAATCTAGCTTCTTTCTCTGAAATTTGGAGACGTGATGTCTTCGGCAGAGTTGTTTATCTTGACAAAATAAATAACTCTTTTGAAGAAATAAAATTTCTAACATTTTCCATGTATTTGCATAAGAGAAAAATATAACATTATATGGTTGTGAGCAAAAAAAAAAACCGAAACAGAAAATCAAAACAAAAACATATTTTCAACATGTTTTCTTTAACTCTATATAACTCGAAACCAGTAAGCTGTGGAAATTTTACGTCTTAAAAAAGAGTTGTTTATTTTGTCAAGATAAACAACTTTGCCCAAGACATCAAGTCCCCAAAACGTCAGAGAAAGAAGTTAGATTGTGGCGCCATCTTTGCGGAAGAGTTTTGAACTATTTGTGTATGTCAATAGCTGGTCCTTATTATGATGAGACACTTTTCACAAGACACCAAGTCGCGGAAATGCTTCGTTTCGGAGTTATTAATTTTGCTCCGCTAGATTGCATTCCTGGCCCAGTGTACAGTGGTTTCATTGTATGGCAGTATCACCAACGGGGAGCAAAGCGCTTCCATTGCACTCACACACTCATCACGAAACGGTTGCTTTTCAAGGTCGACGATCCATCGGCCGAAAGAACTGCACATGAAGAACAATGAGCACCACACGATCGCGTGATACAAATCAAGAGGAATGTCTGCTCGTTTCGACAGCTTAGAGAGCACGCCCAAGAAGATTTTGTTTTTCAAAATTCAACCCTCAAAATTATTTCAAAACCAACATTAACCACTATGATAAAAGTTAACTATTCTCACGGCAAAGGGTACACCAAACGTCTCAAAAATGCGAAACTGTTTACGTACGGTTTGTTGGTTTAGTTGGTTTAGCGCTGCAACCCAGGCTGGACCTGCATATCTCAGTATCAACGTAACTACACTAGCCAGGAGCCGTCTCTTGCTACTGCTTGGTCCCGAGATGTTCGGCATGATTCTGGTTACCGCTTTGATGGCCTTCGCCGCCTTCTCGCAGGCGTATTCGACGTGGCTATTGAAGACAGATCATCACTCCCAGGTATTTCAACACGCGCTTCGAGGCTATGGCTGACCAATGACATGTCGCTCCATGCATCCAGTTTACAATCATGTCGATCGCCTCACATTTCCATCTATTCCAGCGTCTTGCATGTAACTTTAAGACGATTTCGTTCGCAAAGCCAACGTCTCAACTCTTTTGGGTAGCTTCAGCATTAGCACGCCGTTGTACATCCCGTTCCAAAGCGTTGGACCAAGGATGGAGCTTGGTGGAATTCCCACCGTAATCCTAATCGATCTCTGCCTCGTAGACCAGAACTCGGTTCTGGAAGTAGCTCCTTAGAATCCTGTACAGGTAGTCCGGGACCCTCATTTTATGCAGCGCTTCGACAATGGCCCCTCAGCTGGCGCTTTTGAACGCATTCTAGACGTCGATCGTTATCATGGCGTAATATCTATCTCCTCTCCGCTTCTGTTTCGACGCCTTCTCGGCTCTCTCGACCACAGTCTGAATTGCGTCCACCGTTGATCTTCCTTGTCGGAATCCGAACTGACTCTCCGAAAATCCGTGCTCACTCACCGTGAATTTCGTTAGCCTTTTTAGGATGATCCTCTCCAAGAGTTTTCCGAGTGTATCCAGCAGGCACTGCTACGAGTTCCTCCGTTGGTGACTTCGCGGTTATCTCCGTCTCCGTCTCCGTACGGTGTAGGTGGCCAGTTCATTGACCGTACTTCGGAAACAGTCCTTCCACGATGACTTTCAGCTTCTCTGGGCACAATTTCAGCGGGTATCGTTTGACCTCTGATCTTCACCGTCACGACACGGTGTGCGTCGTCCCAGAGGTTGGCAGCAGCGTCTCGACACAGCTCCTGGAAACAGTTTGACTTGCTCTGCTTTAACATTCCTCTCTGTATGCTTCTGTTCTTGCTATCTGATCACGTCTTCGTAATTGCTTCGTTCCACCGGTAAGCTGGACGCCGTCAGTTATTTGGCTTGGTCGTGTCACATGCTCTCACTAACCATTCTGTCAACTCGTCTTCCACTTCAGGTCGCAAGTTCTCGTCCTCCGTACTGCTGCAGGATTCCGTTGGCTGGTGCAAGCCTGATGGTCACTATGGGTATATCCTTCGTACACTCTCCAATTCATGTGTGTCAACAGCGATGGACTGCATCAAGTGACGTCGATAATGGATTCCCGGCCATCTCTGCGAAAAATGCTGGTGATGCCTTCATTGAACAGCCTAATTTCCAGTATCGGATGCGTGTATGCTCGCGTTAGAGACTTTGTCTGAAAATATCGATTCTATTGAATCACGTGTATGAGCGAGCGTAGAGACTTTGGCAAGTGAGCGGTGTTCTTCCATCACAAGGACATGGAATAACTTTTGCAAGGGTTTCTTCAGTAAGCGGGCACGTTCTTGAGGAGATACTCCTGTCGGGCCAGTTTCTCCAGTATCAGCTTGTCCAGCTGGAGTGCCTCTGAAACAACGTCTTGTTAAGGATGGTTAGGATCTGGGATAGGATTCCACTCTCGATTCCACTGCTCGTTTTGTTTCTACAAAACAAAACATTTTTGAACTGTCAAATTAAGCGGGTTGCCAAACATACCATTATACGAACAAACAAATTCAGTCTGATGACTGACACTCTCGGCACTGTCGTCACAGCTGCGGCACACATGAGGCACACCATGAGAAAAATGTTGGCGCAAAATACGTGTGTAGAGTGACCACTAGGGTGCTTCATTCTGAAAAAAGTGATGAATTTCTGATGGGCCACCCTCCAGTTCGATTCATAGCCCCAAAATATGAACCTGTGCAAAAATTGGTAAAGATTGATGAAGGTTTAGAGGTCGCGCCAATGATTTGAAATTTGTATGGGAATTACTATGGAAGAATTTAAAAAATCGCTTATATCGCTATAACTTTGCTTCTACTTGTCCAAATGTCGAAAAAATTTAGTATGTTATTGCTATGGCAATAAACAAAAAGCCTACAGTTGCTACGCTCAGTTTTGCAGCGTATCAAGAATTATAAAAATGTGAAAAAATGGCAAAATAGGGTAAATTGACAGATGAATATGTACAAGGCAACAACGCCAATTTCATCGCAACAACAACAGGCTTGTTGATCATTGTCATGACAACCACATATTTTTTTTTTCAACGTTTGGACAACTACAACCAAAGTTAGAGCAATGTAAACGAAAATCAATAATTTCCCATACTAATTCACCAAAATCTCCATACAAAATCCAAATCATTGGCGCGACCTCTAAACCTTCATCAATCTTTACCATTTTTTGCACAGGTTCATATTTTGGGGCTATGAATCGAACTGGAGGGTGGCCTATCAAAAATTCATCACTTTTTTCAAAATGAAACACCCTAGTGACCACCCCTTGGTATTCCCTTACAATACGCTATGAATTATCTATAGCACGCTCTTTGATTCACCCAACAATTCTTAGGCAGATAAATAATGATGATTGCAAGAACAATGTTTGAAACTCTCCTTAATATTTATTTTAAAATTTACCTTAAAACTTCGTTGGAAATTTCCTTGAAACTTCTGTGAAATACAACGAGTACTTTTTCATTGAATTATTTTCAGAATTCCCTTTGGATTCTCGTTTTCTCTTGGAATTTTCCTTAAAAGTACCTTTGAGTTCTCCTTACATATCCCTTAGAAAAGTCTCCTCACAATTTTACTCAGAACTCTTTTTGAATTCTGTTTGGAATTACCTTGGAATGCTCCACAGAATTCTCTTTTAAATTTACTTTGATTCCTACTCAGTATTCCCTTTAAATTCTACTTAGAATTACCTTGGAATTCTCCTTACGTTTCACCTGGAGTGTGGAGTTCCTTAGAACAAATTTGTAAGGAATTCTTCCTCGGATATTTTTCTCTGAATTCCATTGAAATTATTCCTAGAGACGTTGAAATTCAAATCAAATTTATTCATTAGCTTATGGAGTTTAGCTTTTACAATTATTTTCCAAGGCCTTTAATTTATTTGAAATCACGGTTCTTCTCTGAATTCATTCTATGACCGTAGTCTTGACTATTTATTTTCGTTCTAGATTTTTGAAAAAAAGTTTCCAAGTTTGATTAAATTGAGTCCAAAATTTCCAAAAATAGTTGTTTCAAAGTTTGTAGAAAGTATCCGTATTCCAGAACGTTAAAAAAACACAAAGCAAGCTTAAGAATTTATGTTGTCACTGGAGAAAAATCCACTCCGGAATTGTTACATTCAAAGAGTAAAAAATATCTAACGAGGAAGATAAAGTTGTTTGTATTGTATAATAAAATATAATATTCTCAAAAATTTGCTTGATATAGAAATTTGAAAATTCGCTGAGAAATTCAGATTTTTCCAGGTTAAATAAAATTCCAGGTTTTCCATGCTTTATAAACACTCCATTTTGACAGTACGATTGGAACGAATGTTTACATATCAAGCTGAAGCATTAGGTCCTAAGTAACATTGATCGATTCTCTTCATCGACTATCTCTTTCGTTAATAACTTGGAAACAGAACCGTTTCTTGGCGTATGGCGTATACAATGCTAGATAATAGCTTGTTTCATCGATCTGTGTGCTAGCTGGGAATGTGGAGGAGAATGGAAAGAGAAATTCGATGGAGAGAATATGTCAATGCTACTTAGGACCTAATGCATTGTTCAGCTTGATATGGCTACACTTTTCTGAAAGACTTTACGTTAGAGAAGGCGTATTCCCTATGACGAATTTATTTTGATTGTGTAACGACATAGTGTTAGATTTTAAACGCTTATAACTTGGCCATTTATTGGTGGATTTAAATTCTGTTCACACCATTTGATTCAGAATAGACGTAAGATTGGTTTGATATAAAGATTATAGTAATTTATCATTAGTAAACTATTGAAAGTTGATCAAAATTTTAGGCCGCAATCAACCAATCACGAGCTTGCTTGCTATGACTATCGAGAGAACAGAGAGAGACGACCTGTTGCAAGGTTATAAAATAGATTACCTGTTTGTTTTGCTTCAGATCATCTGGGGATGTGACGGTTGTCACATAATTAGACGCTGTACACGGACCATTTGATTAATATTAGCTTCATAATTCAACAGACATTGACAACTTCTCCGAGTCTTCTTACTATTAACAAGGCATAAACAATAACAAGGACTGAAATGTATTCCTTTGATTACTGAAAAATCCATTTCCCATAGCTTGAAGATTTCATCACTAGAGTTCGGAGGTAGATCTTATACCAGTAACGGCCCACGAAAAGGTGATCTACCAGCGTTACTGGTTATTAATATGAAACAATTTATTTGACGTTAAATTTATTGAATTACAGCGTTCGCTATTTGATAGATTTTTGTTTGGACACTGATAAAGGACAAATTCAAATAATAGCATCCTCCACCCAAAAGCGGTGGCTTGTCTGAAGAATTCCAAAGTGGAATTTTTCACACACGGCATACCGAGCGACAAGCCGTTTAAGGTAATCATCCGAGGCCTACCGAATTTCGAAACGAATGTGATCGAAGCTGAAATTAAAGACCGGTACAAGCTGGCCCCCATCGCCGTCTTCCGGATCAAGCCAGGATTACCTGGTTGAAAGAACCGGAGATCTAGCTAGGAAACATGAAATGGCCGATCTGAACAAGAAGATTGCTTCCTGAATGGTCTCTTGAACGAATGTTTCGGGCGTCTCGTCCAGAATCTGGAACATTCTGGAAGGTTGCCAAAGTCCTAAAGACGCACCCCAAACCCAAACCCGTCAAAGGAAGGATGTCTCGCGAAATAACAAACAAGCTCCAACGATGCCCTGACGCCTTTGCTGATTATGCCACCACGTGGAAAATCAAAATCAATGCCTCAAAAACTCAACCAATCTTGTTCCTCACCAGGTAATCCCCCATCTTGAACTGTAATCATGGATGGCACAAAGGTTGAGTGGTCTGCCGAAGTAACCTATCTCGGGATCAGTGATGCAAAATATCATGAAACTCACGTGACACTCGTCTTCGCATCAACCGACTATCGCTGACAGAACGTTTTGTCACGCAGTGAGAGGTAGAGCCATGGCAAACAACAATCACCAGTAATGGTCGCTGTTCACAAGCAAATCGCTACACTCGCTGCTGATGATGAAAAGCACAACGAAAACAGTGAAGTCTTCTGCAGTACGATCATGAGAAAAAGCGAAACGACAGAAGAAAATGAAAACAATGCCTTCGCATTCCAAGTTCGTCTCGGCAGGCGCGAGTGTGTGAGTTACAAACAAGGCAGGCAACATTAAACGGAAGCTGTTGGGCTCACTCATCAACACACTCACATAAGCAAGCAAAGCAGCAACTGCTTCAAAACGAGCACAGATGAGTGTCTTGATTGTCAGGAATGACCAGATCGGTGATGGATCACAACCGAAGACGACATTCACCAGTTGCTTTTTACTTCTTTCGTCAACTTGATGGATGGTCATGGAGAGAGCTTCGATCAGTACATTGATAGGAATGTACAAAGCGTTACTACCATCAGCTGTTTGACGATCGTGATTGTTTTTTTTTTTTTATAATTACTTTATTTGTACAGGCTCAATCGAATAAACTTTACAGAGCCGAGTTATCCTTTGCGTTATACATTATTACTGTCTTAAATTTAAAGTTAAAGGAACTGGACCGAGTACTCGCGGTTGTCTCGAGGTTAGTGGAGATTTTCAATTTTTTGGATGGGAAAAGGGAAGAAGGAGGTTTGAAATGTGGTTTACGATACAACTATTTAATTAATCCTAAAGCATGAAATTATTTCTATTCATCTTGAAAACAAACATTGAAAAAAAAAACCCACACGTACAGAATACAAAAGTAAACACAAGGTTAATCAAACTTACAATCTAAGGTTAATATCCTTAAAGTAAACATATATGAGTTTCATAAACTCCAGATCGCGTCTAGCCAAAATATCCCGAACTGGAACATTAGGTTGTCTACCTCGAGCCCGAAGGGAATCATAAAAATGTGATCTGACTCCACGATACTCCGCACAAGACCAAAGGATGTGATCAGCGTCCTGGTAACCTTGTCCACATTCACAGAGATTGCTGTCTCCCAACCCCACACGGAACAAGTGAGCGTTTAGAAAATAGTGATTGGACATGAGACGAGACATCACGCGTATGAAGTCTCGACTCAAGTCCAACCCTTTGAACCATGCAAACTTCGACACCTATCGATCGTGATTGTGATAGGTCGCAACTCTGCTCGGGATGTTGTTCGATAAAAAGCTCCTCTTCCGTTCGCATGTAGAGAAGACTGTAGTCAAGTGTTTTGCCTTGGTTAGGTGTCTGTATCCGCTGATTTGCCGCAGATCCCGCCTCTAAAGCTGGGTTTAGACTAGGCAAGTCAAATGATCAACTCTGTTGAATTCACTTGACTTGAAAAGTTGAGCCTGGTTCAACTTTTTTCAATTCAAGTGAGTTGATCGAGTCAGTTGAATGGCATGGTTTACACGTTCCATTCGCGTTCAAGTCAGTTGAATTCAACTGACTTGATCAATTGACTTGCACTGTCTAAACCCAGCTTAAAGGGTGAACAAACTGGCTGTCTACACACAAATTATAGCACCTGCGATCTTCTACGCAGCTCCGGTGTGGGAATCATGTGCTCAGACTCGCAGGAACAAGATACAGGTAGCTCAGAATAGAGTATTAAGGATGATCCTCGATCGTCCTTTCGACACTAGAATAACGGACCTCCACCAAGAGGCGGACATTCCCAGAATATATTCAAAAATTGACGAAATTAGGAACAAATTTATACAAAAATGTACCCAATCTGACCATGCTTTGATAAGCAATTTGTATATGTACATAGTAGATAAGTTTAGTTGTAGGTTATACATAGTAGTTATAAGTAGTTTTTCCTTCTTTAATTTAATTTAAAAACAAACCAATCCCACCACCAAGGTGGTCATTCTCCAAATATGTCTATTATGACAAAGCACTATTGGAACTAATTTTAAATTTGCTTTAGACTAAAGTTGAAAAGAAAATTCTACGTCACTTGAACTCAAACATGTAGAGTATGAACAAACTAAATGCAAGAAATAAAGATCATTTAACAACAAACAAACAACCAACATCAAGTACCGTACGAAGTGGAAATGATTTCCATATAATTAATATTGTCTATGCTTCATCGGCAAATAATGCTAGATAGAGCTGAAATTAGGGCGTAACAGCTTTTGTAAACGATTACTTCTATCGATCGTTGATTTCTAAGAGTTCAAGGCACGCCCACGCAAACCAACATAATCATTGGGTAGATGAAGGGAAGTCTTCCTCTACGCGATGGTGATGTTGGTTCGTGTGGGCAAGCTTTGACTCTCTAGAAATCATATAGAGAAGTCATTGCTTACAAAAGCTGTTACTTCCTCAGTCCAGCTCTATCTAGAATGAACAATTTCAAATTCACACCTTCTAAAAAAACACGTTTAAACCAACAACAAAAAAAACCTTTCTAAAACAGTCACAATGGCAGTAAAACATTCCAGAAACGACGCAAAAAGAATAATTCCCCGTCACAAACGGCATACCATCAGAAACAACCTTTCAATTTGTTTTGACCCTCATTTACGACTCAGCAGTTTCTGCTCTGGCACACCCACCCGATAGCGCAGTCCAACGATGGTATCCTTGTCCAGCTTGTCCCACTTCTTGTCCCGCACCTTTTCCAGGTAGAACACTCGCTTCATTTTCTTCGGCTGAATTTTCGGGCCGTCCGTTGCGACACTCACTAACTTCACTATTTATCACTGTCACTGAAAACCGCTCCCGGCCTACTTATCGTCTGCACGATTAGGTTTTTTTTGTTTTGTTGTTTTCACCGATTTGCCTAAATTCATCACATTAGCCTTTGCCCTAGCTCATCCAATGGGAAATAGCGCGCCTCGGATGGTTGTTGATTAGGAAGTTCCAACGAACCACAGACAGATAATGCTCCTCCAGCAGGGGTCACCACCAAAGAATCACTGAAATCCCTTCCCCCAAGAGCAGAACAGAACAGAACGGAACGAAACGGATATCGCATGTGTGAACTTCATTACCATCACCGGCACCGCCACTGCCGCCGCTGGCTGCCGTGTGTGACGGTGACCGCGCGTCTTCCTTGTTCATCGTCGGTCACACCCCGCTGCACATCCATCCACCTCCACCTTGTTATTGTTTTTATGTTTTTCTTTTGCTTATTACGACGGCGATGATAACTAAAAAGCCATTAAATTTGGCCTCCCTAAGGTCAGTCGTGCAGTACCAGAATGACGACTGCTCTAGGATCTAGATGCAATCGAAGAACATCCTATTGGGTGGTTATGAATGAGCCCAAAACGTCACGTCACGTGTGCAATAAAAAGCGAACGGAAATTCCGAACTTCTACCCGCGGATTTATGGGGTACAGGATGGTTATCATTATGTGAGCTGTGCAGTGCACGCATTGCACACGTAAATTGCCAGTTTTTTTTTGTTTGTTCAAAGGTGGAAGTAAGGAACGCCGCAAAACCCGAGGTTCGAAAAGTGCACGTTCGTAAACGGTAAATCGCTGTGGTAAATTTTACGGGCACAGTAAGGTATGAATTATGTAATCGAAAATTTAGATTAATTAATAGTAGGTTGATTGGAAATTGCAAGGCACCAAGGGTTTCCATTCCATTCCATTCGAAGGCACATCAGGGCACATGGCTGACTGACGACGGGAAAACCAAACGTTGGCTATTAGCGAAGGAAGGCAGGCGCGATGGAAACTTGGACGGAATATAGTCGACCATATGCAATGGGGAAAACGAGGTGCATCGCGAGGCTATGTAATTTGGAGGAAACGCAATGGGATGCCTCTGTTTTGTTCCTCCGCTGTTTAAACTCCGTCATCCATTTAAAGAGCGGGGGAACAAAAGCGACGACGAACTCAAATGGCCTCACCTGTTTACATCTCATTGCAACTGTCGCTCCTCATCGGAAGTCTGAGATGCTCCAAAGCGACAGACCGAGAAAATCGAATTTGAAAGGTTGCTTTGTAGCGAAGACAGCACATCAAGAAGACTGGCCGTTTTCATGCTTTTAAAAATAAACTCCAAGAGAGAAACACCAGCTCGCCATCTACCGCCCAAAGGGAAAAGCTCCGAACGAATTTCGATAGCGAAGCGAATTTGCCCATGTTTTTTTTCTAATGCAGTGGGTCTACCTTTGCTCAACTCCATTTGTCCCTTTGTCGATTCTGATAGAGTTCTCTTCGTCTGTAGGCACAATGTTACTTGCATTAAGAAAGGGACAAACTTTGAAGTTATTTTTAAAAGCTTGGATGGATCATTAGCCCGAAATCTGTCATTCGGCTGGAACATTGCTAGAATTTGGTGAAAGAAATGCTCCACTACTTCGTTATACGGGACACATTTCCGTCATATGCCTCAAAAACAATGAAACCAATTAGCTATATTCGACATTTGTGTATCAAATGCTTTGGTCACGAGTTAACCCAGTTTTATCGAGGCTTTAAAGCATGCTACAAGTGTAAATCGTGGTCTACAGAACCCTCATAAAACCAAAATTGTTGCTTGGGAAATTAAGGCTGATGTAAAATAAATTCTACGAGATTGTCAATTTATGGATTTAAGGGAGGTGTGACGAAGCAAAGTGAAGTATGACGAGGTAGTGCCGACATTTTAAGATATTTTAGTTTTAATCGTTTAAAGTTTTCCTAGAAAGACTTAAAATTTATTTACGACTTTGTCTCAGACGTCATTTTGATCAGAATTGACGTTTTCGTGATACAATTTATAGAAAAATGTCAAAGACGCCATTTAGAAAAAAAAACAACTACAAGAGACAGCCCTAAGGGGTTGTACGCAATTGTGACGCAGGACTACGTGGTCTTAAATAATAAATCTTATTTGTTAACTGCAGCAGGAGCTTGTGTTTTGCGTAGGAATAGGAATTTGAGCGGAGTTTTCTCTGTTTATACTGTTTAGTATGACGCGCTTGACATAAATAGATGGCCCACAGCGACTCACGAAGAGCTACTGATTCCGATCAATAGCGGTGCGGCTTCTTCCTCCTTCTATGGATGCTCATGTGAAGGCAGCTTTTCGTTGTGTACTGGAGAACAACTGTTCAACACCACGCGCCGAAAGCATTGCTGCTGCTGCTGCTGATGATGATGCCGATGACCGGACACCACCACACACGGTGATTGGAACTGAATCCGATCAGCGGTTGAGGGCAGCCTTGATAGCTAGCTGCTTGGCGGGGAGCCTTTCTTTGGGTACTGGAGAACACCAGCACTCATCACGCGGTGATTGAATAAACACCGTTTGGTGAGACCGGATGGAATTCAACTTTGAAATCTGTGTTAGGGAAATCGCTTTTCGCAGGCAATTGGTAATAATTTTAATTATCACAGCAGCAGTTGCAATTTTGTGCAATTTTCAATAGTGATATGATGCGTAGAAATATTTCTGATCGATTGGTGATAAAATTATTGAAATTGGTCCAGGGGCCGCTGAGTTATTAACGTTCAAAATCTTTCATAGTTTTGTTACATGTTCCATTTTCTGTTTTCACAAAGTGTACCCCTATATAGAAATCACAGACGTAGTACTACGTTAAAATCAAAAAGATCCACAATGATCGATTTGCATGAAACTTTGCATAATTGTTTGTTATGGGAAATGATTCACATTATTGCTAAAATTCGGCCATTTTGGCCCTTATAAAATTTTCATAATGGCATCCTTTAAATCAATGTTTTGTCAATCTGGTAGTGATTTCCCGTCACCGACATATTCTACACATTTTTTTTGTATCATAAAGTTGAAATTGTCTAGCGTCAACGAAGCTGCCAATCATCGCTTTCAATTGAGAGTCATTCTGTCTTCGCTTCGAGCAGATCCCTTTCAACATCAACAGAACCACTTGCGATCAGTTTTCATGCTGTTTGCTTTGGCTTGACTCGTGTTCGTCTTTCATTGTCAAATGAACTTACTTCCGCAATGAAGCGAAGCTGTTCTGACTTTTGTTGATTGTTCATTCGGTTCATTTAGGCAAGGGCATGGGCATAGATCTGTGTACGTGGATGTCAAATTTATCACTGTCAGGTGGTTTGTTTTAGCTTCCATTCGTTTCCATCTATTACCGCCACTTTTAAGCTGGGTTTAGACAGGGCAGGTCAATTGATCAAGTCAGTTGAATTCAATTGACTTGAAAAGTTGAGCCTGGTTCAACTTTTTTCAATTCAAGTGAGTTGATCAAGTCCGTTCAATTCGCGTTCAAGTCAGTTGAATTCAACTGAGTTGATCATTTGACTTGTCTAGTCTAAACCCAGCATTACTCCGGTGTGAAATGAAAGAAACAGAAGGAGAACAAAATGCGAGGTTCGGGACCATGAAAACAACATCACGCGTGTTACATTTCGATTTCAGAAAAAAGTGGGAAATACTGACGCTGACTCATCAATATGGGAGTTTTTGAAATCGCGGTGACGCCAAATCGATATCCGGCACCATTTTGCAATCCAAGATGGCAGCTTCCGATTTCAGAAAAAAGTTGGAAATATTGATGCCGATCCATCAATATGGGTATTTTTTAAATCGCGGTAACGTCTAGAGATCGAAAATTGATCTGCGACGCCATTTTTAAATTCAAGATGGCGGCTTTCAGTTTAAGAAAAAGTTGAAAAATGTGGGTATTTTTGGAATCGGGATGACGTCTAGAGGCCAGAAATCGATGTCCGAGGCCATTTTTAAATCCAAGATGGCATCTTCCGATTTAAGAAACAGTGGAAAACACTTCCGCCGATCAATGAATATGGGTATTTTGAAACGAGGTAACGATATGCAACACCATTTGAAATCCAAGATGGCGGCTTCCGGTTTAAAGAAAAAGTGCGATATACTGTATAATATAAATCAATATAGGGAATTTTGGCATAGCATCGGGATGATGTCTAGAGGCTGAAAATTGATATCCGACGCCATTTAGAATTCCAAGATTGTGGCCTCCGATTTCATAAAAAGTGGGAAATACTGACGCTAACTCATCAATATGGGTATTTTTGGCATCCGGCGCCATTTTGAAATCCAAGATGGTGGATTCCGATTTCAGGTATTTTTAAAATCGCGGTGACGTCTAGAGATCGAAAATTGATCTGCGACGCCATTTTAAAATTCAAGTTGGCGGCTTCCAGTTTTAAGAAAAAGTGGAAAAATATGAGTATTTTTGAAATTAGAGGCCAGAAATCGATGTCCGACGCCATTTTTAAATCCAATATGGCAGCTTCCGATCTAAGAAACAGTGGAAAACACTTGCGCCGATCAATGAATATGGGTATTTTGGAATCGGGGTAACACCATTTAAAATCCCAGATTGCGGCTTCCGGTTTTAAGAAAAAGTGCGAAATACTGTTAAATATCCATCAATATAGGGATTTTTGACATCGGGATGATGTCTAGAAGCTGAAAATTCATATCCGACGCCATTTTGAATTCCAAGATTGTGGCCTCCGATTTCAGAAAAAGTGGAAAATACTGACGCTGATTCATCAATATGGGTATTTTTTAATCCGGGTGACGTCTAGGGGCCGGAAATCGATATCCGGCGCCATTTTGAAATCCAAGATGGTAGATTCCGATTTCAGGTATTTTTAAAATCGCGGTGACGTCTAGAGATCGACAATTGATCTGCGACGCCATTTTCAAATCTAAGATGGCGGCTTCCAGTTTTAAGAAAAAGTGGAAAAACTGTCAAATACCCATCAATATAGGTATTTTTGGAATCGGGATGCTGTCTAGAGGCTGAAAATTGATTTCCGAAGCCATTTTGAAATCCAAAATTGTGGCCTGCGATTTCATAAAAAGTGGGAAATACTGTCAAATACCCACAATTTAGGTATTTTGGGAATAGGGGTGACATCGAGAGATCGGAAATCGATATCTGTCTGTTACCCATCAATATGGGTATTTTTGGAATCGGGATGGCGTCTAGAAGCTGGAAATCGATATCCGACGCCACTTTAAAATCCAAGACGGTGGCATCCGATTTCAGAAAAAAAAGTGTCAAATACCCTAAAATATGGGTATTTTCGCAACCGCCGAAAATCGATGTCAGACGCCATATTGAAATCCAAGATGGGGACTTCTGGCCGACGCCATATTAAAATCTAAGATCTCGGCTTTGGTTCAGAAAAAGTGTTAGAAATTATCAAATACCAATCAATGTGGGTATTTTTGGAATCGGAAAAAGAATCGATGACCGACTAAATCTTGAAATTCAAGATGGTGGCTTCCGATTTCAGAAGAAGTGTCAAATATCCTACAAATGGCAGTGAACATAGATTTTCAGCATCTATGCGTCGTCTCCGTTCCGAAAATATTCACATTGCAGGGTATTTGACACTATTTCTAAAACCCGATGGCCGCCATTTTGGATTCCAAAATAGCGTCGGATATCGATTTTCGGCATCTAACCGTTCGGAAAATGCCCATATTTCTTCTTCTTCGCTTTTCAAGCTTATTGCTTATCGCATATTAGCTTATTGCGTGCTCTCAACTTAGTGTTCTAGATGTACTTCCACAGTTATTAATTGAGAGCTTTCGATGCCTGCTACCATTTTTGCATTAGTATAATTGTGTGTCAAGTGCAGTCATACTCTTATGCCCAGGGAAGTCGAGAAATTTTCCAACCCGGAAATTCCTAGACCGAACCGGGAATCGAACCCAGCCACCTCCTGCATGGTCTTGCTTTGTAGTTGCGCCCTTTACCGACTGAGTTAAGGGAGGCCATATCTTAGGGCATTTAAAACTTTTTCCTGAATCCCGATGACCGCCATATTTAGATTGAATTGTCTCATATGATAATATTCCGCCCACTATATCACAATAAATTGCGAGTAGCTGGGTACTCAAAGTCTTCCATTCGTTAGTCATTTCAGGTGGATTAGAACAGGTTTAGGTTTAGGGTGGGCGTTGGCCAGATTTGGATTTTTCAGATGTAATCCTGGATAGGACCCTGTCATTAAACGTCGCGTGAAAGTGGAACTTAATGAAGGCCTAAGTACTTTTTCGAAGTTTTTAGTTTTCGGATTTGAAAGATCGTCGGTTACAGTGGCCTCCTTACTGAGCAGAAAATCGCGGTCCCATGTCCTTACATATCAAAGATATTTATGGTAAAATCGCTTGTGTATCGTGTAAACTCGTTGTTGTCGTTGGTTCCGGGTTTGAATGGATACACAAATTTGAGCAACGGTATTATGTGATATGAGGAGCTCGGTGGCCTTAGAGCAACCGTTTTTGCTTACTGAGCAGAACATCATGAGTCTAATCTCAGGCCTATCCACATTCAAGATTCGTCAATCGTTTTATCGGCTTCCATCAAAGCGAGTGTCATGTCAACACAATCCTTCCCATTCCTTTCTTGACCTGTGTTCGGGCGCGGCCGGCGCTGGTATTGCCTAATTTAAGATCACCAGTTTTTACACATTGAGGATGATTGCTAGTCCCAAGCATCATCTATTGGTTCTCTGTGTAATTACAGCTGGTCTGGCAGTAACAGAGTAGCAACCGTGGGCGGTCAATCAAGCTCAAGCAAGCTCAAGCTCAATCCCGATGGCCGCCATATTAGATTCTAAAATGGCGTGGTAAGATATCGATTTTCAGAATCTACGTTCCGTCTCCGTTCCGAAAATACCCGTATTGTAGGGTGTTTGACACTGTTCCCAGAACCCTGATAAAGACTCAATCAGGGTTCTGGAAAAAGCCCATGAATTTCGATGACTGATTCAAGCTCTCTACGGAAAAAAAAATCTGGACCTAGAAAAAAAATACAAGACCCTTAGACTTGTCTCAATTTTCAGAATCCGCTTACTTTGAAGGATTTTTTAAAAATCCAAAAAAACCCCACACAAATTTTGAAGTGATTTTGAAAAATTATAAAATTATCACCAAAGTATTTCTGAGAAAAATTTCTAAGGGAATCATGGAAAAAAAAAATTCTTAGAGTGTATTGATTAGAACGAATGAGTTCCTGCGTTAATTTTCCTTCAGATGTCACTGCTGTTCTCAATGGTGACATCTATCAGAAAATACGCATACGCTTAGTTCCGCTAATTGTTAACAGAGGGCAGTGCGGTCAAAACATGTATGGTACCTCAATATATGCATTCAAATGAGCATCCAAAAGTCCCTCCTTTTTTACATATTCTGCACACAAAATACTTTCTAAGCCCCGCCCCTAACAGGATCTACCCCATTTTTTTTTTAAATATATTGTGCCGAATATGTAAAAAAGGAGGGACTTTTGGTGTTAATCTACATAAATGCATATATAGAGGCACCAGGCATTTTTTTTTTTGCAGGGGGCTGTGTCATTTCGCCGAAGGCCGTTTCGCCGAATGGGTTATTTAGAAAATAACGAAATCAGTACAACTTGAAAGAACTACTCATGTTCAAAAGAAGCAAGCATTCCTATAAATCAAAAACATATATTTGAAACATTATGAAATCAGTACAACTCGAAAGAACTGCTCATGTTCAAAAGAAGAAAGCATTGCATTTGAATAGCAGGTTGAAAAAATTGAAAGTTCTTAATCTTTTTTCGAGACTGATTTAAAAATTTACTGAGCTGCGAGAAAAGTGCAAAACCGTAGGAAATGGCTTACTCTTTGGCGAAATGACCCATTCGGCGAAATGTCCCGCTCCCGTTTTGCAGTGTCAGGTACTCTATTTTATAGTCTGTGAGAGGGAAATCACACATAGAGTATCATCAAAATGCATGGCATGTTGAGACATTGAGCTCAAATTTTGAATTTTTTGGCACTCCGGGGACTGGTAGTAGAGCAGGTAAAACTGTATGGAAAAAATCATTTTTATTTAATTGTAGCTTGTTTAACTATAATTTCCACGAAATAAGTGAACGACAAACTCCATGAATGATTCCTTCAGGCCGTCGTTCACTATTGACGTAGGATTACGTCTTTCGACAACATATTGGGGGGGTGCAATTAAAAAAAAAACTAAAATCGACCGCGTTACGAAAAGTGGTTAGGTTTTGACCACTTACAACTCTGTCAATAGCGGATGGATTTTAATTCCAAACAAGCCAATCGATTGGAAATTTTTCTACGAATCTGCTAAAATGAACACTTTATCAATTTTCAATACGTCACTATTGAAAATTACACACATGTCCAACTGTTGCCATGGTGATCAAAAACGATGCGTTTCCGTGATAGGAAAAAGTGGTTTCCTTAACACAGTCGCCGAATATTGATACCGACCACGTAATCCTACGTCAAATCTGCGGTCGAGTCTTGGATACAACCTCATGTATGGTCATGTCAAAGACACAAAGGGAAATTGCATTTGTAAAGAGTTAATATTACTGGTAAACAACTCCACCATCTGGAAAATAAGGTCTGACTGACTGCGAACCAGGGCGTCACAATACCAGCTTCAATCGACAAAATCGATGCGACGAAGAGACTGCTAGCGTTCTTTTTCTGTTGAACTCGAACAGCTTCACAGCATTCTAGAACCTCACTCGGCGTCTACAAACAAATTTTCAATCGCTTGTTTCTCTTTCTCCCGTCGCTTCATTGGTCTTGCTTTCAAGCTTCGATGATGCGGACCAGTGACGGAGCGCTTGACTTTGCTAGTTTCGTCTTTCATGAAACACGTCAACAGAGGTTTCATGACGTAGGGGAAATGGATGTAATGTCGGCCTAAATGCCCCTAATTTGGACCCATGCATAAATTCAGCAATCGACTAAATTTTCAATGGCGACCAAAAATATCCATTAGTATCGTCCCAATGCATAATGGGACATCACGCATAACGCATAACGAAAGGTATTGAAAGGAGGTTTCGTTTCATCTCGATAATCGACGTTACTCTCATTGAAAGCGATGAGCAAAGCAACGACGAGAAAATCGTCAGCCAGCCTTTCGTTCTAATCGTGCTTCTTTTTCATTTTCGTTTCGTGCTGATAGTCTAGCTAGGTGTTATAGAAATGATGCGTTGAAGAAAGGGACACAACTCCGAGTTCATGTTAGAGCTTCGAAAATGAAGAGCCCTGCTCCGAACAGTGTGCGAAATGCGGAAACGAATGTTCTGCTTCAAAAATGATCGAAGTGAGATCCAAATTGTTCGTTTATTTACTAGGCTCAGTCGTGTAAGACACTTTGCGGAACAAAAATCCGCATTTTTACGCGTGGCGGGCTCGAGGTTAATGAGTAACAATTTCGTTTGGAAGGAGTTAGGTAGGAAATAGGTTTCTGAAGCCTCCATACTCTCGAACGGTTGACCAAATGCTGGGTGGGCAGGGTCAAGTAGCACAGAAACAGGTGGATAATAAGACTGGGACACAATGGCTGGAAAATGTGTGAAAAGGAAGGGATGGTCACATCAAACTCTAACATCAGACAAACAAAGGAAATCGTAGATCGCCTGCATGTAGGGAAGATTACAGGTTCTCAATACATCTCTTACTTCACGGAAGTGTTGTCTACCTCGGGCCACTAGGGTATCCACTAGAAGTGCTTTAGAGGCGTCATTACCCGGGCAATACCAAACTGCGTGATCGATGTCATGTCGATGTCAGTAGTTGTTGGACATAAGTCTTGAAATCACACGAATGAATCCCCGAATTACATCCAGACCTTTGGACGACGCTCTCGAAGAAACATTTGGAGTAATGGAATTTAACCACCGCCCAAGAGAATTTCTTGTCCAATCGTTTTGTCAACTTAGAAGAGAACTCTGACGTACTAATGATGTGAATTTCTTCTATCATAAATCTCGCCTTGTTGTGCGCCCACCTTTGCGAGAGAGTCTGCCTTCTCATTGCCTGGGATTGAGCAATGTGAGGAGACCCATACAAAGGTAATCATATATGATCTTTCGACCAGCAAACTCATCTGCTCCCTTACCTTTGAAAAGAAATAAGATGAGTGCCTACCTTGCTTCATCGACCGAATAGCCTCAATCGAACTGAGACTATCCGAGAAGATAAGGTAATGGGTCTGTGGGCATGTCGGAAATCATCCTCAAAGCCAAGTTGATTGCTAGCTGCTAGTTCAGCAACATAAGCGGAACAAGGTTCCTGAAGTTTCCGGAAGGCGGTTGAGTATTCATTGAAGACACCGAAGCCAGTGGATCCATCAATGCGTGACCCATCAGTGAAAAATCTTCTATTGCAATTGACTTGTTGGTACTTTTCAGCAAAAATACGGGCAATTGAGATAGGTTGAAGTTGATCTGGAACTCCTTGAATAGCCTGTTTCATGGGGAGATGGGGGAACTCTAGTTAGTAAAGCGTACACGAGCTGGGTTGTAGCAATCTAGACTGGGAGAATATGAGCCATATGTTTGCACTTCCCTAACACGGTCGCCGATTTCAGATATCCAAATCGAAGATTTCAAGCGTGTCGGTCGTGAAAAAAAAACTTCCCTAATCGGAGCTCAAGTAATAAATCAAGATTTTTGGATCATGATTTTCAATTTTCTTTTAAAAATTACCCATCGAAAATAGTAGCGTCACCCGCTGCAATTTTACAGCACAAGTGTAACTATTCAAATCAAAAATCACACATGGAAACTAACAACATCAGCTAGTAGGGGAAATATTCCCCTACCTGATGATGGTGTTTGTTTGCCTGGGTGAGTTAGCAGTTAAGACAAATCTTCGATTGAAGTGATTGTTTACAAAAGCAGATATGTCGATTTGAATGGTTACGCTTGAGTAGATGTACAATTACGTGCATTCTGGCCATGGGTGAAATGCATGTATATCGATGCGATATTACAATGACACTCTGGCCTAATCATCATAAACAAAAATTGCCACCCTCCCCACGCCCAATTTCGTAACCTAGCTACGCCCTCTGTACATCTACGAGATCAACCATGACGTCAACAATGTCCTTCACTACAAAATTTGCCTAAACTTTCTCAAAGAGTGAATCCACTTCTTGATTCTTATTACCCAAAATGTTCTGCTTAGAAGGTGCAAAGCAAATGAACCAGATGTATATACAAATGAGCAATATTTAGTTTGCTTGTACGTATTTTCAACTTCAAGGCTGTAAACATTATTTAACATCTAAATAATTGGTTCAGTAAATAGGTTAACCAATTTCCGCTGTTATCGCCAGAATGGTAAATAGAATCATCCTTAACGCGCCATACTTCCCACTTTGATCATCAACCGACGCCGCCTGGGCTTTGCGTTATACTCAAATTGCCCGTTTGAATAATTTACAATTTAATCAATTTACCACCCATCCTCAGTTAGTCACGCTGTCACCCATTATCACAAATCGCAGTTCATAAAAAAAAACTGCTTAATAAAATTCAAACCACTTGAATCAGTGTGTAATTTTCCACCCTGAAATAAATGAACCATGTCGCCATGTTGAATTACGACCGGGCCATAACTCAACTCATCCCTCCAACTCCCCCCATTCACAATTGGGCTTAAATCATTCCAGTTCTCCCTGCTGCAAAATCCCTCTCCAACTCTAATGCGTTCCATTTCCATTCATGCCGGTCTGGGAAAAGAAAAATCTCTTAGGACCGCCTCCTTCCGCTCATCCCGGCAGAGAAAGGCAGTAAATTTGACTTTCTCGGCGTTGATTAAGAGCTTGGCTGGCGACCTCCTGCTGCGAGGACAACAACGACGCTGAATCCGGGGCACCATTTAACCCCCCCCCCCCCTCCCCCCTTCCTCGAGAGTGTCACTTTCCACAGCTTTGAATTAATCACTTCCACTTTCATGGCTTCCGATCCGAATTTTCCTTTTCATCACTCACTCCCACCGCAGAAAAATAGCACCGCCTCCGCGTTCGAATGATCCACTTAATCGGGCTGATTAGGCACTTCACACTCACGAGCAGCGCGCTCCCAAATCCTCGTTTTCCGATTCTTCCGACACGCGAATTTCGATCGCATTCACGCAAGGATTCTCCGAGATGGGGTAAGTCACGTCACACACGCTAAGCGTCCGTCAACTGCCACCAGCAGTGCCAATAATCGACTAAACCAGCCCCAGTAGAATCGGTTGTTAAGCCATTGTGCATTATTGAGCGACGCGAGTGAGCGTATTTTTTTTTCCTCGCTCAAATGGGTCCGCGGCGTTAGGGTTAGGTATTGGTTGTTGTTGTTGCTGGTACTGTCGTTATTAATTGTAAGGTATCATCCACATATGTGCGACGCAGCAGCTGCCTGCAAACACCCAACACGAGCGCGGCCGGAGCATAACGACGTCGAAAGGAAAACCAACCGACGAACGAACGAACGCATGGCTGAAGGTCCAAAATATGCGCGAATTTCCGTTCGACTTCCAATGGTTACACCTTTGTGTGTGTGTTGCATGGACGGGCAGTGGACACTGGGCGGAAGGGTTTCACTCTCTCATCGTCAATAATATATGGTCGAGTCGAGCGTGGAGCCGATCGAAAACGTAAACAACGCAGAGTTACGGGAAAAAAAGACAGGTGGAAATTTGAAAACGAACTTCGATTAGACAGGGTTGAAGCTGGGAAGGTATTTCAGGACATATAATTTTTTTTATTTGGAAATTTCACAGAGGTCCAGAAACCGTATTTAGGTGGAATAAATTGTTTGTACCTAAATCATTAGTTGTACGTATATAGTGTCGTCGGGGGTACACTTTGTGAAAACCCAAAATGGAACATGTAAAAAAAATATGAAAGATTTTGAACGTTAATAACTCAGCTGCCCCTTAACCCATTTCAATAATTTTATCACCATTCGATCAGAAATATTTCTACGCATCATTTTTCGAAATTTCACTATTGAAAATTGCACGAATGTGCAACTTTTGCTATGATAATTAAAATAATCACCGATTGCCTGCGAAAAGCGATTTCCCTAACACAGATTTCAAAGTTGAATTCCATCCGGTCTCACCAAACGGTGTTCTATCACCGCGTGGTGAGTGCTGATGTTCTCCAGTACACAACGAAAGGCTGCCTGCAAGCAACGAGCTGCATGGGCATCCATAGAAAGAGGAAGAAACCGCACCACTATTGATCGGAATCAGTAGTCCTTCGTGAGTCGCTGTTGGCCATCTATGCCAAGCGCTTCATACTAAAGAGTATAAACAGAGAGAACCCCGCTCAAATTCCTATTCCTACACAAAACACAAATGGGACATGGCCATTTGCGTCAAAACTATTGAGTGTAGCATTTTGACGTCTTAAATTTGTAAGTACTTTGATTGAGTGGTAAACATTTTTGCTTAAGGAGGGTATACACCAAGATAAAAAAAATAACTTTTTTATGTCTTGTTAAAATTGATGAACACCTATGGAGACATTGTAGATGACATCATTTTAAGAAACTTTGCCAAAGAAGACAATTTTCTATCTCTCAACTGTAAGTACTGTGTAAGTGCTCTAAAAAAGCACATTATTGTTAAAAAAAATAAATCGCTATCTTTTCGCTTTAAGGATTTACGTCCGTTTTTGTAATTTTTTAACGCTATCTTTAAGGGGGTGTATCTTGCAGGCTAGCAGGTATTAGCAGCTAATCTCACCGTTATTTTGTTCAGGATCTTATACCCTACTGTTACATCTACAATTCGTAGGGGGATCCAAGAGGATGTCTCATGAATTTTCTAATGTAGTACCTCAATGTTTTGTTACGTTTTGCTTATTACATGACCATTTTTCCAAGTATTTACATTAGGGTGGGTTCCCCATTGCTTTTCCAATGCTTATTCAGATCCCCAACTACTGAGCAAAATTTGAACGAATTAGGTTACAATCTCAATTTGCGGGAGAATTTTAAATTTGGTATGGGAAATGTATGGCAAACGGAACGATCCTATTCATTTGCTTACCAAAAATCCAAATATTGCTCAAATGGCACCAAAACTCGGACTTAGAATGAGAATACTATACCCAACAAATTTGTCGAAGCTTCAACCCATCCTAATGTACATACTTGGAAAAATTGTCATGAAAACAGCAAAACGTACCAACCATTAAGGTATTATACTCCTAGGATCCCCCTACGAATTGTATATGTAACAGTATGATGTAAGTTGCTTATCGAAATTTCGTGGAGTTTAGCTGCTAATACTTGCTAACCAGCAAAATACACCCCTTAAAAAATTTAGTTTTTAAAAATTAGAAATGCGGATGTGAATCCTTTAAACGAAGAGATAGCGATTTGCTTTCTTTGGCAAAAATGTGCAATTTTAGAGCACTTACAACTTTGTAGAACATTGAAAAAAATGTTAAATTCAAACAAAAAAGTTATGGTAAAAAAGGGGTTTTAAGGGAGTACTACCGTTTGTACTCCATTTTCACCCTATAACTTCGTCCAGATGAGGGATAGAAAATTGTCGTTTTTGGAAATGTTTCTTAAAATAACTTCATCTACAATGTCTCCATAGACGTTTATCAATTTTAACAAAACCTTAAAAAGTTATCTTTTTTATCTGAGTGTATATCCCCCTTAAGCAAAAATGTGTTTGAGAGGTACTCAAAAATGAAGAAACGTTGTAGAAGAAATCAAAATGCTACACTCAATAGTTTCGTCGCAAATAACCATGTCCCACTGTGCGTTGTGGCAAATCTGACAGTTAGACAATAGATTTTTCTGTCACTTTGCCGGATGCAATGTGCGTGGACCATAACTTGATCAAGCACGCGAATATCTCGAACCGTCCCGTATGCTCGAATGGAACCGATCTGCAATACTTAACGGTGTATTACCAAAATGTAAGAGGTATTCGCACTAGATCTAACGAGCTCTTTCTGGAACTTGCTGCCTGTGAATACGACGTAATAGCATAGAGGTAACTCTAAGACTAGAAGGACCCGAAGAAACTTGCTCAATTTTTTGGCTCAGCTCTGGTACTATCTTCGGTCCCAAGCTAATCGATGAACCCCTCGAAACATAGGAAAATTCACGAACCCCTCATTGTATCTGTCAAACTTTCATAGCGAATCAAAACAAACATTATGTAGTACTAGAATGGGGTACGTTAATCTATTTGCTTTGGACCAATAGGCTAGTCAAGTAGTGAGCCAATTTAAAATCGTTAGTTTCCACCGGTTGGTAATAGTACTCACAGAGAATTGGCTTCGTCCTGATGTCGCTAGCTCTGAGTTCGCTGCCAACTACTCGGTATTTCGCTGTGATCGCAGTGCAGCTTCTAGCAACCTTTAGCGTGGTGGTGGAGTTTTAATTGCGGTTAAAGTCAACCTCAACTGCAGTTCAGCAGAGCTCATAAATTGTGGTAATATCGAGCAAGTCGCTGTTTGTGTTAAACTCCATAAGGCGACGATCTATGTGTGTGGAATCTATCTCCGTTCGATCTCGCCACCGGAATTGTGCTCAACGCACTCTGCAGCAGTCCATCAGATCTGTGAACGTGCCACGAATTATGATAGGATTGTTATCGTTGGAGATTACTATCTACCGCAGCTGGTCGTATGGTCGTGTCAATAGCATGCTTCCGTCCAACGCTTCTACTGAACAGGAAATCGCTTTGGTTGAATCTATGGTTGCCTCCGGTCTGCATCAGCTCAACAGCCTGCTTAATTCGAATGATCGTACACATTTCACGTAGACGAAGTAGACCTTATTCGTTCAAGCATCCGTGGTGCACATCTGAGTGACAGCATCTACGTAACGTCGTGCGAAAAGCTAGAAAACGCTATTTTAGAGCTCGGACTGCTGAGAACCGGATAAATCTACATTCGCTCGAAACAGTTTACAGCGATTGCCGGACTGCTGCATTCCGTAGCTACATCGGACGAATGGAGCTGACCGCGAAGCAAGACCCGTCATCCTTTTGGTCGTTTATACGTAGCCGTAAGCAATCCAATCGTATTCCTGCCGAGATGACTTTCAAGAATTCCTCTGCTGATTCACCGCATAAGCTAGCTAATCTTTTTGCCGACATTCTTCGAGAATGTGCACAGTACAACATCGCCGATATTCTCTTCTGACAGTGTAAGGACCTGCCTTGCATACAATCTGAACTGTTCACCTCTAGTTGTGAGCCAGAACGAAATATGTTTAGCCTTGCAAAAGTTAGACGTTTCGAAAGGGCCTGCCACTGACAATATACCGCCGTTGTTTTTAAGAGAATGTGCTGGTTCACTGCTGACGCCACTGACGATTATTTTTAACAGGTCACTCAGTGAAAGTACATTTCCCGAAGCGTGGAAGTTAGCCTCGATCTTCAAAGCTGGTAACAATCATGCTGTTGAAAATTACAGAGGTGTTTGATATTATGCTGTCTAGCTAAAGTGTTCGAACAAAGGGTTCACAAAGCTCTGTATGTCGCCTTCCGACCGCTGATATCGGACTTTCAACATGGATTTGTTAAGAAGCGATCTGCAACGAGGAATTTGAAGTCCTACGTAAGCTTCCTGTCTTCAGAAATCGTTCGATGCCATTTACTTCGATTTCTCGAAGGCGTTTGACAAGGTTCCTCATGACCCCGCAATTGACAAATTCAAGCATCTGGGCTTTCCTAATTGGATCACCGAATGGCTGCGCTCTTACCTATCCGGTCGGAGGGCATTCGTCAAATTCCATTTTTTCCATCACGTCAGGAAACATTCTGGGACCACTGATTTTTATATTGTTCATGAATGATTTGTGCTTTCGGCTGAAATCGAGCCTACTGCTTTACGCTGACGATCTAAAAATATACAGTGTGATATCATCGCATCTCGACTGCTGTGCTCTTCAGGCCGATGTTGACGAGCTTCTGCTATGGTGCTGTGAGAATGTAATGGAACTTAATATCAAACATTCATTTCGTTTTCTCGCCGACAATCCCGAACAGAGTTTGAATACTACATCAGCTCAGAGGCTATAGAACGTGTTCAAGCAATACGTGACCTTTGCGGCCCTTGCATTTATTCGTCGCAATACAAGTGGCTTCACCGATATATATATGCTCTCAAGGCACGGTACTGTTCAATTGTTCGCAGAATCATGAATTATTATCATTACAGAAACATGGCGTAAGATTATGCCTTTCGGCAGCATATTGGGGGTGCAATTAAAAAAACGCGTTACGAAAAGTGGTCAGGTTTTGACCATTTACAACTCTGTCAATAGCGGATGGATTTTAATTCTAAACAAACAAATCGATGGGAAATTTTTCTACGAATCTGCTAAAATGAACACCTTATCAATTAAAAAAATTACACAAATATCCAACTGTTGCAATGGTGATCAAAATTATCACCGATTGCCTGCAAAAAGCGCTTCCCCTAACACAGATTTCAAAATCGAACTCCATCCGGTCTCGCCGAACGGTGCTTATTCAATCACCGTGTGTGGTGGTGTCCGGTCACTCGTCCAGTACACAACGAGAGGCTGCCAGCAAACAGCGAGCTGCAGCCCACGTGAGCGTTCATTCACCGAAGAAGGAGGAAGAAGCCACACCGCTACTGATCGGATTCAGTTGCACGTCGTGAGCCGCTGTGCGCCATCTATGCCAAGCGCGACACCCTCGTTCTAAACAACATACAGCTCACCAGCCTCATCCGAGTTGAAGCCACATCACCCCCAAAGCTTGTTGATAATGTGCCCATCAAGCTTGTGGTCAAATGAATTGTATTGAAGTGGTACATAAACATTCTCGCAATGACCGAATACCATGACTTTGTCAATTAACCAGAAACACTTCAAATTAAGGTAAGGTTTTCTCAAGGACGCTAGAAAAACAGCAAAAAATCTCGAATATATGATTGATTACGTATATCTCATGCTTGGGAAATTTTCGCAAGAAATTCCTCGAATCATTTTTCGCTTTTTTACTATCTATTGAATAAACAAAAAATGTGTAATGTTGTCATCAGAAAACAAGGCTTTCCGTGAAAAAGTGGTTTCCCTAACACAGTCGCCGAATATTGGTACCGCACACGTAATCCTACGTCAAATCTATTGTTTTTTCTTTTCTTTTGACGGAAAGCTTCTAGACGCTTGCCCGTCGCTGCGCTTCTTTGACTAAAAATACACCAACAGGACAGTAAACCAGAGTAGCCAGTAAACCAGAGTTATTCAAACAGATGGTCACTCAATGAAGAAAACCAAATTCCCTGATGTACCTTGATTTTCCAGAGAAGTCCAGAAGTAGACAATCATCTACGTTTTTTTTCAAAGGTTTAAAACATGGTCAGGGCCGAGCAATCAGTTTAAGCATTAACCATATAGTAACATATGATTGATAACGATGTCGGCTATCTTTTTATCAACAAGAATTTATTTTCATAATATAAAATATTTTTGCAGACTTGCAAATTAAATGCGATAAAGTAATAAAGATCATAGAACCACAGACAAACATCCACAGCGCTTTTAATACATTTTCCTTAAATATATCGTTACGGAACTCACTAACGACATCTCTGAAAAAAAAGCTTGCTTTCCAAGTCTCAAACAATGTTGCGATAGAATGTATGGAAACGTCAAAGTGATCCGATGCCAGCGCGGATGGTGGGGGATTCGCGAAACTAATAATATTCAAATTGAACGTTCAATGCGTGTACGACGATTGAGGAGAAAGATTTACGTCTGTTTGTCTGTGTCACTATGACGTTTCTCCTTCGCATGGCAATTTCCTCACCCTTTGTAGGTGATTTTCTGACTAATTCCGCACTTTCCGATGCTGTTCCTTTTTTATTGTCTTTAGTCCCATTACTAAATGTATTCCCTGTGTACACGTTATTGCTCAACTCCGTAGAAAATTAATTTTGGGTCTATCATAATGAAATGTACAAGGACTTGTAACTTTTAATTCATTGCATTTTAAATGGGAACTATAAGCTACATGTCTTTGTAAATTCATTATACAATAGGTGGATAACACGTTTAACAGTCAGAACCTCAAGGATGAACAGGTGGATCACAAACCCCTGTTCCCCACTGCTCTTCCGATGTGTATTGAGGTCCCCGGTGTCAAATTGGAACGAATTTGCTTATGATCTGGATTTGCAAGAGAATTTTAAATTTTGTATGGATAAATGTATGGGAAATGAAACGAACCTATTCATTTGCTTGCCAAAAAATCAAATATTGGTAAAATTTCACCAAATCACAGAAATCGATTGGGAATACTATGCAGAACTACTTTGTCGAAGACTGCAAATCGATTAGACGTCTGATAAAAAATTATTATTATATTGATACGGACCTATTGCTCCGCGCATACCTACAAGCGTATATATGAGCTTTGTAGGTACGTGTGGAGCACTTGGTCTAAAAGTGAAAGAATAGTGACCGTTTTGTACAAAGCTCAAATCGATTTGCAATCTTCGAAAAAGTTAGGCTCGTTCCTCTTGGGTCTTTTGTGACTTATCCGGGGATGAGATTTGAAGTCAATGCCATTGAACTCGGTTCCGGATGTTCCGGATTATGGTTCCATATGGTCAAATTTATTATCTATCATAACCATATCAAGCGACATATCAAATCACATCTACTCGACGAAATATGACCAATGTCACTCAAAACGACAACCATAGAGTTATATGCCCAACCTCCCTTCCCCCTAGAAACATGAATGATTTTCATGATGGGTGGCTTCTTTCTTTTACTTTGACCTGGACCTTGGTCCAATTCCTATCGACTAGCTTGATGTTCGTATTAAGTTTCTTCTCCCAATTCCACTAAAATAACTGCTGCCTCTGCTGCAATATCTTTCCTAGTTCTAATCCAGTATTTGCTTTCTTCGCTTATCATATTCTCTATCTTCAATTCACCTTCACTTATGTTTCTGAAATTCTGTTGATATCGACTTCGGTTCTGTCGGAGTCAGTTTAGCTATATTATGCCATACATATTCGGAACACCTTAAATCGGCTTTTAGGTGGCCAAATGGTTCTATGATTGTTGTTTTGAGTGCCATTGGCCATATTTCGGTGAGTAGATGTGATTTGATATGGCTATGATAGGTTACGAATTTGTCCATGTGGAGCCATAATTCGGGATATCAGGAACCGGTTCTACGGTGGCCATAAGGCTCTGTTCTTAATTGTTAGAGTTATTGGTCATATTTTATCGAGTAGATGTGATTTGACATGTCGCTTGGTATGGATTAAGATAAATAACAATTTAATCATTTAGAACCATGATCCTGAATATCTGGAACCTGTTCTACTGTGGCCATATGGCTCTATGGTTGTTGTTTGAGTTCCATTGGTCATGTTTCGTCGAGTAGATGTGATTTGATATGTCGCTTGATATGGTTATGAGAGATATAAAATATGACCATATGGAACCATAATCCGGAATATATCAAATTTGACCATGTGGAAGCATGATCCGGAATTTCCGGAACCGGTTCCACGGTGACCATATGGTTCCATGGTTGTTATGTTGAGTGTCATTGGCCATATTTCGTCAAGTAGATGTGATTTGATATGTCGCTTGATATGGTTATGAGAGATAATAAATTTGACCATATGGAACCATAATCCGGAACATTCGGAACCGATTTCAAGGCGGTCTTATGATTGTTCTGTATCATTTGCGGGAGTTCTAAGAAAAAAATCAATACGTTGTCGCAATGATGGGTAGGATATATGATAAATATTGAAAAAAAAAACACCCTCGTGCCCACACATTTTTGAATATATAACAAAGAGGGAGGGGGCTTGGGGCGAGTACCACCCTACAGATATAAGAACCACTCGGAATGTAAAAAAAAATCAATTTAATCGCTCATTGAATCCCTGGGAAACAAATTTAAAAAAATAAAAAGTTTGTCCCGGGCTTTTACAGGTTAAAAAAATTAGCTTTAATTTTTTATAGTAAATATTCTGAGGTTTTGCCATTTGTTAAGTCTTCAACTATGATTTTTTGTGTCTGGATTTGTGACTCTAGCTATTAGCTAGAGTTTTGATACATAAAAACTTTCGTAAACTCGATGCGAATCCAGATCCATACCTTAATATGCCAAACTCCTAACCACTGTTCTATCCCGACATGGTAGTTTTACGTGGTAAAATTCTTAAATAAACCCAAACCCTTATGCGACACATTCAATGATCACAAGCCAATTTATGAGAATTTTCCTAAAATTATCGGAATTTCTCTAGAGTTCCTAACATCTTCCAGCTGTTGATGATTGATCAGACTTAAAGAACCCTTAATTTTTCCAGAAATTCTCGTAACTTTCCCCAACTTCACGTTACTTATTGTAATGATTTTTAAGCTTTTTTGAATCTCTATGCACTTTTCGATGTTCGCTGGATTTCCCGGAAATTCTTTCAACTTCTCCGAAAATCTCTGTACTTTCAGAAATTCTATGAGTTCAACAGAGCTTCTTAAAAGTTCCTGAGGTTAATTGAACCGTCTATAAGTTCTCTGATATTCCCTAGATAGTATGCTAACGGAATTACTCTAAAATTCCCCAATTTTGTTTTGAACTTCTTTGGATTTGCCTGAAGTTTCCAAAATTTCCTAGGTATTTTCTCGGGACTTCTTTGAAGATGTTGCAATTTTCCAAATATTCCTGACGTTCGTTCCAGTAATTTGACTGGAATTCTCGGAACATCTTTGAAGTTCTCTGGACTTCTGTTAAGCTATTTTTACATAAATTCATTTATTTATCAAGGCTCAAATGCGGAAGCTTTACGGAGCCGAAATTAATTTTACTTTTTACAATGCTTCTTAACACAAGAGTTAGTACTAGGGGGTCCAAAGCTTGATCCGAATACTCGCAGCTTACACGAGGCTACGGGCTACAATCTATTAACAGGTAGGAAAGGGGTTAAGGAAAAGGTACACAAGGATGCGATCGATTGAAATATTTATCTTCACCGCCGTTTAATGGCAATTCTGTAAAGTTTTCTTATCATTTCTGAAGTTTTCTTAACTTCTTTGGAGTTCTTTGGACTTGCCTGAAATTATAGGGGCTCTGAGAATAATTCCTGGATAACTTCAAGAGAATTTCAAGAGAGATTCAACTTGAATGTCAAACAAATTTTGAGGAGAAATCTGAAAATGTGCGAGGATAACTACGTAAGTGAATTCTTAGGAGAAAGTCAAAGGGAAGTGAGTTCAACGAAGATTCTGAAAATAATTCCAATGGAATCCTAAAGAAAATTTTAAGGTATTTCCAAGGGAATTGAGTTCCGAATTCCAAGGATAGTTCCAGTAAAATATTGAGGGAAGTTTCAAAGGAATTCCGAGGAGTATTCCAAGGATATTCCAGTGATATTAAAAAAAACAAAAGATAGTTCCGTGGAAATTATGAGGAGCATTTTAAAGAATTAATGGGAATCTTTAGAAAAAGTAAAAACGAATTCCTATGGTAATTCCATGAATTTAAGTGAATGCTGAGGAGAACTCCAAATGATTTTTCGGGGAATGGCTAGGTAACACACGGCAAGAATTATTAAAAATATGAAAAGCATTGCAAAATAAATTCAGTGAGTGTTCTCTAGAAGACTTTCAAGAGTAGTTTGGGGCAAATTATACGAGAATTCAATTTTTCGATAAAAAAATTCTATGTCCTGCACAGTTCGAAAAAGTAGTGTAAATTTCTGTTCAATACGTTGCATATAAATGGACCGTCATAAATCATATCGTTCAAGATCGTTTAACGTTATGAGTAATTTCATGGTATTTATCAAACATTGTATGAAAATTGCTATTTTTGTACGCAATATTTATAGCAAGTTTTTAGTTCGCGTGAAAATAATTTTTAGTTTACACGCATGGATCCTAACATCACCAGAATATTCAGATATTTTTGATTCAAAGTTTAGGCAAAAAATTAAAATTCTGTGGTTTAATTTTTTTTAGATTTCATGCTTAGAAAACTATGATTCTGAATTAAGAAAAATCTTCAAGATTCAGGAAGTTTGATTTAAAATTAAATATTCCGAACATGGAGAAATTTCCAAGATTATGGAACATAAGAAGTGTTCAAGTTCCAAAACTAGTAAACATATTTGAAATGCCGAACTTTGAAATGTGTTTAAGATTTCGAACTTGAAATTAATTAAATGTCTGAGATTTAATTCTTTTAATTCTGGGATTATGGCATATTGAAAATTTTCGAAATCTTGAAGTTCGAAACTTTAAGACTTTGATTTTTATGGCACCTTAGATTTAGTAAACTTTAGTGAATGTTAAACTTCTACTTTTTAATGGTGTTGATTGTTCTCTTAAAACTGATTAAAAATAAAGTTGTTTTATCAAAAATAACATATTTTATAATGCAATTAGAAAACAGGATTCTTATAAACATGGACATTGTTGCAATTTGTTTCTACTAATTGCTCATGATTTAAAAAAAGAATCAACTCCAAGAGAGTCAGAGAGAAAAAAGTTTCTTGTATTTTAGTTAGGTTACTCAAATCCTAAGCCTAATTTACTAAGCATCTTGTATGTCCGACCTTTTGTTCTTCTTATTGTTTGATCCATTGAAAGTAAATGGATCTTTGGCCTATTAAAACTATTTTTAAGGGACACCCTTGTTTTAAATCACAAAAACTGCTATAGTAAAATCATGATAAGCTACCACCAAAGGTTTTTAAAGCAAAGTTTTTTTTTTAATTATAATCAGAAATGAAAAAGTTAAATTTTATGTTTTGTCATTGGACCAGCCTATTTGCAATTTTCTTCAAAATAAAGGCCTTATTATAAGCAACAGCTTCACAGACGACACTACCCAAGCAACCGAAAGTTCCGCATTCAAAGATAAAACTCACTTCCAAGTTCCATACCCAACAAACATTTAATGTTGAATAAGAGCTTATTCAGGCAAAAATAAGCTTCTTCTGCTAAAAACTGGCCTTTTCAACTCAAATTGTTTGTTGGGATAAAGTTCAAATAAAGTTCCGACAGAACTTTCAAGTTCCATACATTTCAATTAAAGTTCTGACAGAACTTTCAAGTTCCAATAAAGTTGAAATAAAGTTCCGACAGAACTTTCTTCCCAAGCAACCAAAAGTTCCGCATTCAACGATAAAACCCACTTTCAAGTTCCGACACAACATTCTGGCTGCTTTAGAAGCTGTAGAAAGCACACGAGGAACTGCAGGCTCCAAAAAGTTCCGATGCGTACTCCTAGCAACTTGATGTTCAAAAAACCGTCTCTAAGCACTTCTGGGAACTTCAGGCAAGGCTGAAAACATGGCCACAACAAAGTTCCTAAAATGTTCCCAGCGCAACTTCTTAGCAACTTCAAAGCATCTTAAAAGTTCCCTGCGGAACTTCTTAGCAACTTGAAAGTTGCTAAAAAGGTCCGTGATAGCGCACATGCAGCAAAGTCTTTATTAGTAACAAAATTTAATGTACGTAAATATGAAATGATCAGTGGCTCAAATAAATCAAAATTCTTATATTAATGCCGTGCATCAATATTCTATTTAAACATAAAAAAATCAAAGAGCAATTTCCTGGATTCGAAGCCGTGTATTCGACATGCGATCAACGAACGCTAACCACTGCGCCACAAGTGTGATGGAATACCATGCGGACAAACACCAATTTAAATTCATCAAGGTGTTGTGTTTCGTATTCAAGTCAGTCAGCTGGCACTGAAAACTCCAACAGTAGGCGGGATAACAGCTTACTTTTTAATATATTTCAGATGACGTAGCGGTTCGTGCAGGGGCTCTTATGCAGAAAGACTGGGATTAGTTCTTCAAACAGCTCCAATGCGACTGCAAATGCTGATAAATCAATACACGTTCATACCTTCCTTCAGACATAAATTTCAAAGAGACCTGACGAACTAAATATAAAATTGGTGTAGAGGACAAAAACCTTATATTTAACTTATTTTCTAAAAGTTCCGTTCAAGTTCCGCCAGAAACTGCTTAGAATGCCCTTCAATTATGGTCCCGGAACTTTCCAGTTCTTATAACGACTTAAAAATGAGGCTGCTTAGAATTCTATAGACCACCTTCAACCAAGCTGCTTAAGCCACAAATAGCATTTTTATTAGAACTTTTGGCTACTTAAGTATGCTGGTAAAGTTGAAGTTTCTGAGTCAAAATATGTATTTCCTCCTAATGAGAGCATCGCTAATCATGTAGATCTTCAGATATGAACTCCAGAAAACTATCAGTTATACAGATCTGTTCAATTATAACCAAAATAGTTAATGTTTGATTAATTTGCACGTTTATTAGAGAAACAATTCAAAGTGGGAACGGACCCAGCGAAGTGGTTAGCATCCATATCACTCACGCTAATGGTCACGGGTTCAAATCTCATCCCCGAACAAGTCACGAATAATCTTAAATGTGTTAAATTGACTATAATATAAACAAAATTCTAGATTTATCAGACAATCTTCATCGGATATTGGATTTTGAAGATCTAAGTCTTGTTTCATATTCTTCCTGTAGAGTCACCATCCAAAATAACAGCTTCGCTGAAGACGGTGATTTTATACAGCCAATCGAACACTAAACAAAACATGTAGTTTTTGTAAATCACTAAAAGCATGTGAGTTATGTACGTTCTCCAGAAATCTGGAATTATTTTTCTGCAATACCTTAGACCTTCCCTTGAGCTTGAATCCATCCCTGGGTGTCTAAATTTTAGACCCTTATTTTTACCGGTCATTTTAATTGCATTACATGGCCAACCAAGTTCAGCTCAGTCATCGCACTGGACATATAACAATACATCATCATCAAAGCAATCCAGCTAACGCTCGCCCCTGCTCTGTTTCTCACTCTGTCTGTCTGTCCCTTGCCTACTATTCTTCGTGATCATAACACCTGACTCGATTGAAAAGCCCATGCGTACCTTTTTGCACTCAACCGGAGAATGCAAGATTCTCCAACGGTTTCGTATGAGTCAAGAATCCTAAAAAAATCACCGCGTATACAGATTCTGTAATGCAGCCGTCGGAGTGCTTTTCAGGGAATTAGGTATATTAAGCTAATGTTTTCTGATACTTTAAACTAAATTGATTTTTAAAGGTATTTTATGTATTTGACGTTCGTTTAGCGTGTACAGCTGGCCGAAGCAGATGCGCATGGCTAAACTCCTCCGCGGCGGTCTAACTAAGTTAGACAGTTTACCCAGTTAGTTTGGACTTTTAGTTGGCATTTTCACATAATAACTCGTGCTGCCTCAGCTTTTGATAGTACATACATACACGCGAACGCGTTTTCTCGATTTTCAATTTTCAATAAGGGCTCTGCCCTTTGTGCTATGAAATACAAAAAAATCGAGCATAGATGCCGTCCCCATGAATGGACAAATTTTAACTTCGTTTCCATTAATTTCGGGATGTCGCGCAGCTTCAAAAGCGGCGCTGAAATTCAATCAATCGGGAAACGGAATCCCAGTTGGCTGTACAATATGGCCTTCTGATTTTCCCCGAGCTAGAGTTAGAGTCCGAAACCGTTCGCATGCAATGGGCAACAACAAACGCCAAAGGCGGAAGCAGATTTTCTCGTAAATGCGAGGATGTTACGCGAGTCTTGTGGTTACCACCCACCAAACCAAATGAGCTTATTTTAACCACGCCGATAAACATCGCCGCCGGTTGTTTCGACTTGCCGTTGGCAGTGTGCTGTGACAAAGCAAAAGGTATGGTTTTGCGTGAAAAGACGCAATTTATCGTTCGGCATTTGGCAATCAAATGGTTACGTTTCGAAATGGCGAACGCACGGTTGCTGAACTGCCCCCACGATGCCACCGACTATGAACGCAAGTTCGAATGCGCCAATTAGACCACTTCCGGCTCAGAACTCTGCTTCACATCATCAATTAGACCCGAATGAAAGAACGTAAATTGAACGTATTTACCCTTCGATGGGGGTAATAGAATTTACGATCAATTGCGTGCCATTCCTAGTTCAATTTCAATACCATTCGTTTTTGGATTTGGACGAGGAAACTGGGAAGTGAAGTGATGTTTTGGTTTATTGTACGCACGGCTTTTTGTATCAAGTAAATACAAATAAAACTGTCACTATGGCAACGGGTGAACGACTTAGATCCATATTACAACCGATTCGGTGGTTTTTAGAACGTAAACGAAAACCAGAGACCATGGTCGATTACTATTCCACATCAATGGTCGGATATATTAACTTTTTGTGTGTGTGTGAATACACGCAAAAGTAAAAGTATAAAAGACTTTATGGCATTTTTCCTAATATATCATATTAACAAAGTGATTAATTCATGCCTTTCCCGTACAATGGCAACCCGAAAAATATTGCTTCTCGAACCATCTAGCGTTGAAAAATGTCAGCTATAATCATCCAACTACCAACGAGGGGCGCAAATCAGGGGCGGTAAAGGCCCATGCACATTAGATCCGAATCGGACGCGTTGCGGCAAAGTGACAGCTAAATCTATTGTCTAACTGTCAAATTTACGTCAACGCAACGCAAACGGATCTAATGTGGGTGGCCCTTAAGGCTCAGTGAATTTGTCGTCTCTTTCGTTATCCCGCCGTTTAACCGGTTGAAGGAGGGTGACGTCAAACTCCGTCATCCATTTAATCAGCGGGAGAACAAAAGAGACGACAAGTTCACTGGGCCTCACCTGTTTACGCTCATTGATTTTCCATATGTGAATTTGGTTCCAAACATCAACAAACCATCGTTGCTTATTTTTGGAACCATTTTGCGAGGTTTGAATGCGTAAACACCGAACGCTAACGATTTTGACTCAGTGATTTAAAACAGTTGAATTGGCCACAACAATGTTACAATATTTGCGTGAAGCTTATGTTTATGTGTTACAATATAATACATTTTAGAATGCAATCAGCATGCATCCATCCAATCAGACTAAGGCCTTGTTGTCCTCTGCTGTCCGAAGAAGTCGTCTCGCCAGCCTCGTAGTCTGCGAAGGGTCCGCAGGTCGGCTTCTACTTGGTCGATCCACCTTTCCCGCTGCGCGCCTCTTCTTCTTGTTCCTGTTGAGTTGCTTTCTAGAACCATTTTCACTGGGTCGTCGTGCGGCATTCTTACGACTTGCGCAGGCCACCGTAGTCGCCCAATTTTCGCAATGTGGACGATGGATGGTTCTTCCAGCAGCTGGTGCAATTCGTGGTTCATTCGCCTCCTCCACGTTCCATCATCCATCTGCAATCCACCGTAGATGGTACGCAACACCTTCCGTTCGAAAACACCACGGTCCTCCACGAGCATAGTCCAGGTCTCGTGGCCGTAGAGGACCACCGGTCTAATCAGCGTCATGTAGACAGTCAACTTCATGCGGCGGCGAATTTTATTCGACCGGAGGGTCCTCCGGAGTCCAAAGTAGGCACGATTCCCTGCCATAATGCGTCTTTGAATTTCTCTGCTGGTATCATTTTCGGCGGTCACCAGTGAGCCCAAATACACGAACTCATCGACCACCTCGATTTCGTCACCGTCAATCTGAACTCGGGATGGAAGGCTAACATTGTCTTCCCTAGAACCTCTTCCTTTCATGTATTTTGTCTTTGATGCGTTGATGGCAAGTCCAATCCGCCTAGCTTCACCTTCTAACGGGATGTTGAACAGCAGACACGAAAGTCCATCACCTTGCCGTAACCCCCTTCGAGATTCAAAGGGACTCGAGAGTGTCCCCGATACTCGAACAACGCACATCACTCGATCCATCGTCGCCTTGACCAACCGCGTCAGTTTATCCGGAAATCCGTACTCATCCACACTACTACGCTCAAAATCATTCATGGTACGCTCAGCTGTCTGTTTTCTTAATTCTGCGTTCATCGAAGAAAATGCTACTGCTCGGTTGTATGCGTGTGAGTGAGTTGTAAATGCAAAATGCAACGATATTACCCATGCTTGGTAAGGACCATCTACTGAAATTAACAAATAGTTTGATGCTCAACCGCATAGATGACGCCATAATACAACTTTTTACCCCGAAATTCTGGAGACTTGACGTCTTGGGAAAAGACGTTCATCTTATGAAAATAAACAACTCTTCTGCAAACGTCAAAATTCAACAGCCTACTGTTTTTGAGTTATTTGAAAAACAGGAATGCTTAGCAATAGTCTATAGAAGAGTTGTTTTGTTTGCTAAGATGAACAACTTTGTCCAAGACGTCAAGTCTCCAGAATGTCAGAGTAAAAAGTTATATTATGCCGCCATCTATGCGGTTGAGCATCAAACTATCTGTTAATGTCAATAGATGGTCCTTACCAAACTAGGGAAAAATCGTTGCATTTTGCATTTACTATCCACTCACACGCATACAACATCTGAAACGAGTAGTAGCTTGATTTCGTTCGTATTCTCATTGCTTCCATTTTCTTCGATGAACGTAGAATTGAGAAAAACAGGCAGCTGAGAGAGCTTTTCTAAGCATGAGAAATAAATTTATAAAATCCTTTTCAGGTATATGTTTGAATCAACTCGGAACATAACACATGATTTTTTTTTTCATAATTGTCTCAAGGGGGCGACCTCGGCGTAATGGTTGGCATTCATACCTTTCACGCCAAAGTCACGAGTTCAAATCTCACCCACGGATAAGTCACGAATAATCCAAGAACGTTAAAGTGACCACAATAAATTGTCTCAAGAATTTCCTTAGAAACAACTAAAAATTTCCTCAGAGTTCAACTGATATATTCCCATACAATGTGAACCATAATACTTTAGAAATGCGTTATTAAACGTTCTTTGGTTCCTCCTGCAATTCTCATTAAATTATTTACAATTATCGCTATATTACCTAGAAATTTCCTTTGCAATTCTCCTAAAAATATCTCTCCTCAGTATTCTCGAAGTATTCTTCTGAAATTCCCAAGGAATAATCTTCGGAATTCCGCTCAGTGGTTTCCAAGAAAAGGTCCTCCCAATTCCCTAGAAACTATTCTTTTGAGTTTTCTAAATTTTCTTGAAACTTTCCTCAAAACTTCTTTGAAATTATCCTAACAGCAGTAATTGCATAATCTTCACTTAAACGATTTTTTTGACGTAAGACTACGTCTGCAATTTCTATATGGAGGTACACTTTGTGAAAACCGAAAATGGAACATGTAACAAAATTATGAAAGATTTTGAACGTTAATAACTCAGCTGCCCCTGGACCAATTTCAATAATTTTATCCCCAATCGATCAGAAATATTTCTACGCATCTGTTTAGTTTAAAACTTTATCATTTTTTTTTTTCAAAATGTGCAACTGTTGTTATGAAAATTAAAATTATCACCGATTGCCTGCGAAAAGCGATTTCCCTAGCACAGATTTCAAAATTGAATTCCATCCGGTCTCACAAAACGTTGTTTATTCAATCACCGCGTGGTGAGTGGTGGTGCTCTCCAGTACACAACGAAAGGCTCCCAGCAGACTGGGCTCAACCGCTGATTGGATTCAGTTCCAGTAGCTCTTCGTGAGTCGCTGTGGGCTATCCATGCTCGTCACCCTCATTTCAAACAACATACAGCTCTCCAGCCTAATTTGTGTTTAACAACCTAATAGCTCAGCATTACTCAACCATCACGACAAAACGGTCCTTTTCAGGACCACCATAAATTTGCAAAAGAGTATTATTGGAAATTGGTCAAGGTCATCAATCGGATGTCAGTTCCCATATCAAGATGGAGCTGGAATTAGGGCATAACAGTTTTTGTAAACAATGACTTCTTTCGATGATGTATTGAAAGTCAAGGCTCACCCACGCAAATCAACATCACCATCAGGTAGGGTAAGACTTCCCCTACCCGACGGTAATGTTGGTTTGCGTAGAAGAAGATTTACTCAAAATTGAGTTAAATTTTCCGGGGTATTCCTGGAAAAAACTTCTCGAATATGAGGAAAATCGACTGTCCAATTAGTCCTACACTGAGTAAATCCACTTTTGCCGAAATAGAGTCAACTCGACTCAATTTTGAGTCGGTCTGAACGACCATGTAAGTTTAAAATCAGTAGAAATTATCCATGCTCCAGAACGAAACAATAGCTTTTCTAATACTAAAACGATGAAATGGGACAATGCTCCTTTACTGCATTGTTACTCGGATTTACTATACCACCCGTGTTTTTTTAGTTAGAGGAGCGGAGCGACGGGCAAGTGTCTAGAAGAAGCTTCTAAAAGAAACTTTTAAAAGTAGCTTTCAGAAGAAGCGTCCAGAAGAAGATACCAGAAGAAGCTTCCAGAAGAAGCTTCCAGAAGAATTCTAGAAGAAGCTTCCAGAAGAAGCTTCCACAAGAAGCTTCCAGAAGAAACTTCTAGAAGTAGCTTCCAGAAGAAGCTTCCACAAGAATTTTACTGTCCCGCCCGTGTTTTTTAGTCAGAGGAGCGGAGCGACGGGCAACTGTCTAGAATAACCTAAAAGAAACTTTTAAAACTAGCTTCCAGCAGAAACTTCCATAAGAAGCTTCCAGAAGATGCATTCACAAGAAGCTTCCAGAAGAAGCTTCCAGAAGAAGCTTCTAGAAGTAACTTCCAGAAAAAGCTTCCAAAAGAAGCTTCCCCAAGAAGCGTCCAGAAGAAGCGTCCAGAAGAAGCTTCCAGAAGAAGCTTTCAGAAGAAGCTTCCAGAAGAAGCTTCCATTAGAAGCTTCCAGAAAAAGCTTCCAGAAGAATTCTAGAAGAAGCTTCCAGAAGAAGCTTCCGGATGAAGCTTCCGGAAGAAGCTTCCAGAAAAAGCTTCCAGAAGAAGCTCCCAGATGAAGCTTCCAGATGAAGCTTCCAGATGAAGCTTCCAGATGAAGCTTCCAGAAGAAGCGTCCAGAAGAAGCTTCCAGAAGAAGCGTTCAGAAGAAGCGTTCAAAAGAAGCTTCCAGAAGAAGCTTCCAGAAGAAGATTCCAGGAGAAGCTTCCACAAGAAGCGTCCAGAAGAAGATTCTAGAAGAGGCTTCCAGAAGAAGCGTCCAGAAGAAGCGTCCAGAAGAAGCATCCAGAAGAAGATTCTAGAAGAAGCTTTCAGAAGAAGCTTTCAGAAGAAGCTTCCAGAAGAAGCTTCCAGAAGAAGCTTCCAAAAGAAGCTTCCAGAAGAAGCTTCCAGAAGAAGCTTCCAGAAGAAGCATCCAGAAGAAGCGTCCAGAAGAAGCTTCCAGAAGAAGCTTTCAGAAGAAGCTTCCAGAAGAAGCTTCCATTAGAAGCTTCCAGAAAAAGCTTCCAGAAGAATTCTAGAAGAAGCTTCCAGAAGAAGCTTCCGGAAGAAGCTTCCAGAAAAAGCTTCCAGAAGAAGCTCCCAGATGAAGCTTCCAGATGAAGCTTCCAGATGAAGCTTCCAGAAGAAGCGTCCAGAAGAAGCTTCTAGAAGAAGCGTTCAAAAGAAGCTTCCAGAAGAAGCTTCCAGAAGAAGATTCCAGAAGAAGCTTCCAGAAGAAGCTTCCAGAAGAAGATTCCAGAAGAAGCTTTCACAAGAAGAGTCCAGAAGAAAATTCTAGAAGAGGCTTCCAGAAGAAGCGTCAAGAAGAAGATTCTAGAAGAAGCTTCCAGAAAAAGCTCCCCGAAAAAAACTTCCAGAAGAATTCTAGATGAAGCTTTCGGAAGAAGCTTCCAGAAGCAGCTTCCAGAAGAAGCGTCCAGAAGAAGCTTCCAGAAGAAGCATCCAAAAGAATTCTAGAAGAAGCTTCCACAAGAATTTTACTGTCCCGCCCGTGTTTTTTAGTCAGAGGAGCGGAGCGACGGGCAAGTGTTTAGAAGAAGCTTCTAAAAGAAACTTTTAAAAGTAGCTTTCAGAAGAAGATTCCAGTAGAAGCTTCCAGAAGAAGCTTCCACAAGAATTTTACTGTCCCACCCGTGTTTTTTAGTCAGAGGAGCGGAGCGACGGGCAACTGTCTAGAATAAACTAAAAGAAACTTTTAAAACTGGCTTCCACAAGAAACTTCCATAACAAGCTTCCAGAAGAAGCATCCACAAGAAGCTTCCAGAGGAAATTTCCAGAGGAAACTTCCACAAGAAGCTTCCAGAAGATGCTTCCAGAAGAAGCTTCTAGAAGTAGCTTCCAGAAGAAGCTTCGAAAAGAAGCTTCCAGAAGAAGCTTCCACAAGAAGCGTTCAGAAGAAGATTCTAGAAGAGGCTTCCAGAAGAAGCGTCCAGAAGAAGATTCTAGAAGAAGCTTCCAGAAGAAGCTTCCAGAAGAAGCTTCCAGAAAAAGCTTCCAGAAGAATTCTAGAGGAAGCTTTCAGAAGAAGCTTCCAGTAGAAGCTTCCAGAAGAAGCGTCCAGAAGAAGCTTCAAGAAGAAGCTTCCAAAATAAGCTTCAAGAAGAAGCTTCCAGAAGAAGCTTCTCAAAGAAGCAAAAGAAAAAGTAAGATGTTGTATCCAAGACACGACCGTAGATTTGACGTAGGATTACGAAAGTTAGTTTTGATCTCTCGTCGATAAGTTCGACTCTTTTATCAGTCATTTGTGGTCCTGAAAGGATCGATGGGTCGGAAGCTTGGAAGCCAGTTTAGAACAATGCTTTTCCTAGATGTTCTTGAAGATCAGACCGGTGCGACAGAAACTGAGCATACCGGACGGAGCCTACATTTATGCTTTTTGATGCAGATTTTAAGACCCTTTTTTTTAAGAGAATTCGGCAAGATTTTTTTTTGGCATAATTCTCTTAGTAGGAGGGGCTTAAAATTTGCATCAAGAGGAATTAAGATAGGTACCGTCTGGCATGCTCCGTGCTCGGAATCAATATTCGGCGACTGTGTTAGGGAAACCACTTTTCCCATCACGGAAACGCCTCGTTTTCTGATGACAAAATAACGCATTTTCGTGCACAAAAGACACGGATTTTTTTGTCTTATTGAATAGACAATAGGAATTACTATTTTTTTCCAATCGCTAGATATTCGCGATCAACCATATAAATTCGAGTTTTTTTACTTTTCTAGCGTCCTAGAGAAAGCTTTACCTTAATTTTAAGTGTTTCTGGCTAATTGACACGGTCATAGCGAGAATTCGTATAAACCACTTCAATACTTGACGCATTTGACCACAAAGGTCCTTCTTCGGCGAATGGACACCTCAGTGGGCTGTAGCTCGCGCTTAAGGGCAGCCTTTCGTCGTGTAGTGGAGAAACGCCACGTGCCGCTGGTGCTGATGATGTGATTGAATAAACACCGTTCGGTAAGACCGGAGTGAATTCGATTATGAAATCTGTGTTAGGGAAAGCGCTTTTCGCATTCAATCGATGATAATTTCCATTATTATAGCAACAGTTGCACATTCATGCAATTTTTCAATAGTGAAAATTGACAAAGTGTTCATTTTAGCAGATTCGTAGATGACATTGCAACCGATTTCCTTGTTTAGAATTAATATCCACCGCTATTGACAGAGTTATAAGTGGTCAAAACCTGACCATTTTTCGTAACGCGGTCGATTTTGGTTTTTTGAAATTGCACCCCCAATATGTTGCCAAAAGACGTAATCCTACGTAAAAAAAAGCACGGGCAGGACAAAAAATCTGAGTACCTATCCAGTAAAGACTGGTACGCAGCTTCCCTGAGAATTCCAGGTTTTTCCAGGTAAAATTAAATTCCCTGAAGACTCGAGGTTTTCCAGGTTTTTCCAGGTTTTTTAAAGGTGGTAAACACCCTGTGTTTTCAAGTTAAAAGTCGTTATCAACATTTTCTCAAAATACCGTTATAACGTTGATAATTTATCGATATCGAGTTACAAAGTGTCTGATATCGATAAATATGACCCGATAATATCGATATTATCGATGTTATCTATATCTGCTAAGCCCTCCGCGTCTAACCAGGGAATCCGAAGTCACCGTCACGGACTGCTACTTTCCATCCGAAGGGGGACAGGATAACCCTCTCACTACCAGAGTCAATATCACTTTACAAACTACACTACTATTATTGATTGAATAAATCAGAACCAAGTTTCGCCCGCACACGACCGGGGTACGACCAGTTGTTGATTGGTGAGAACGATATCGAAACGCAATTAAACGCGCTACTGAAGTTCTGTGTGCGGACATATGTTGGAAAATCACTCGCTCGCGCTAGAATCCAGATCGAACCACAGAGAACCAGACGTCCAACTTCAGGCAGAACGTTGTGCAAACTTTTATAAAGTGGCCGTTGCGTGGCGCTGGCATCTCCTGATTTTCTCTATAAATTTGCCACTAGTGTCTGATCAAGCCACTGGGTGCGTAATTTGAGCAACGCCATCGCCATCATGTTGTCAAAAAGGGTTTCTATATGGGGCACTCGGCATTGGCGGCGCTTGAGTGCAATAAGAATATTCACACTCTCAACGTCTGTTCTCTGTGATCGAACTCTCGCCGCCAGTTCAATTAACGGTTGAGCGGGCGCGTATGGAAAAAAATGTAATGAAACTACGAGCACCTAGAACCGGCAAATTCAGTTTTCATCAGACCCCCCTCCCTCCTAACGGCTCCGCTTGGTTTGGCATGCTTCGGTATCTTCGGCCGGGCGGTGCGGTGTTAGATTGGATTGGTAGTGACCTTCAAGCAGGCCACCGATACCTGAACCATAACCTCAACCACCCACTTTTGCGTCAAATCGAACGGCGGACAATCAATTGTCATCCGATTCAATTTGATTTTTACTAATACACAGAAATTGGTCCAATTTAAACGGTCACAATTAAGTAGACTTCGGAATCGTGTTTCGGCTGCCGTCATTCCTCACACGAAAAAAAAAACAGCCGACGTCGATCATGTTATCATGTCAAACAACTTTTTAAATTTTTAATAACACACGAAACAACCAAAAAAATCGTAACATGTGTATCTACTTGTTCTGATAGCACTGGAGAAAACGCAAACGTGCCGAAAGCGGAACTCAGCTGGATTTTCGGATACCAGTTTATATTTGTTGTGTACTTTTTCCACGGCCGCCTGATGATGGTCGGAGGCTCACGCTCTCGCGGTACATACATATATTTGCATAGCAGTCAGGGAATTCGAGCGGAAATGGTTCGTCACTGGGCAGACAAATCGTCCCCCAAAAGGGATCATAATTCATGGCATGCTTTGTCCTGGGTACATTTGGGTAAACAACTAGTCCGAAGAATGTGTGAGAGCGAGGCCATAATTCGCCATATCTCTCTACCTTGACGACCTTCCGCAGCTCTGCGGGTGATTTGGATTGTTAGCGAAAATCCCATTAGCAACGCCGTCGAAAGCAATTGAATTTAATACCGATTCATTAAAAGCGAATTTAGCACTTCCTGCTGCGCCACATTTTATGAAGCGACACTCAAATCCAACTAGGCAGCAATATCAATCCAAAGCCAAAGTGACAGTCAGAACAGAAGCCGATTAAGCCGACAGGTGGATAATAAAATTCACATTCCCTCCGGATCCAGAACGTAAGATCCAGTATCAACTGTAAACAAATCTAGGTAATTGATACAAACTATAGCTCTTCTATCATTGTATGTGATTCAAAAACACCCTTCCAAATTTACACTCATTTATTTAAAATAATCATTGGTCAAAAATTAATGTTACTTCGGACATTTGGACTGCCTAACATGATTGGTGCTCATTTTCTAAAGGCTTAGGTTAGGTATTCTGAAAGCAGTGAAAGGGAATCTAGCATCATGTAGAACAAAATCGTCCAACTTGACTAGTTAAAACTGTTCTATGTGTTTTTTTTTTTACGTAGGACTACGTCTTTGATTTCTATATGGGGTACACTTTGTGAAAACCGAAAATGGAACATGTAACAAATTATGAAAGATTTTGAACGTAAATAACTCAGCTGCCCCTGGTCCAATTTCAATAATTTTACCACCAATCGATCAGAAATATGGCTACGCATCGATAACAATGCTTTCGAATGTTGATTTTCAACAAGAAACTATTGAAAAACTGGTAAATGTCCAGCATTGTCCAAAACGGTCCTTTTCAGGGCCACCAAAAATTTGTTAAAGAGTATTATTTGGACATTGGTCAAGGTCATCAGTTCCCGCAAGCAGTTAGCTATCAAGGCTCAACCTGGTCTCTATAGAAGGTGTGGGATTGTAAGCCCGAATGTATTGGTGAGATTAATCATCGTCCGACCATTTTCCAGAACACGCTGGTAGGAAGTGTTAAAAATCCATATAGAATTTGAGAGAAGTGGGAATAATTCGTTTTGGGTGTATACCCAAGTAACAAATCTAGAGCTGCTTGGCTGTATTCAAAATTTATAAAGGTTTTATTGCAGCTGCAACCATTACCTACAGGTTTATCACGGTCATATACATGAAACATTCTTATAGCTATCTACAAAACCCCTATAAAGCTAATTAAAAAACCAACTGATGCTTATGCTATTTTCACTTATGAAAGGTTTTATGATTGCTTTGAAGTGTACAAAAAAGTAATATGAATTGCCCTTATAAAACCAAAAAATAAATCCTTTCGTTGCTTTATAAGTAAGCGCAATAAAACTAGTTGGCCATGAAACAGTTATTTTAAAAACAATTATAAGCATTCAGTTGCAACTTGTCAGAAATGTAAATAGGTGGTTTATTTTTACAACATAGAAAAGAATCAAAACTTTCCGGTTCTTCCAAGCGGAGCGCAAAGAAAATCAACAAAATTGTTAGCATGAGCATGAAAACATGTGTATACGTATACGCGACGTAGTGTGCGTAAGAAAAACGTCAGCAATCTCCATGATTCTTCCGTTCGGTCGAATCTTGGTCGAAATACATGGAATGGTGACAGTCCTAGAGCAAAAAGGTTGAAATCACGCATAACTTTTCATAAAGGTTAATGTATCATTCAAAACTTTTCTAAATGTTTGTAAAATTCATCGGTTGCACCCGTAGAATAGGAATATACATTTGCCCTCAAATAAAAAAAAATGAATTCAAGCTGAACATTGCATTAGGTCCTAAGTAATATTGACAGATAGATGGTCCTTATTATGATGAGAAATTTTGCCCAAGACACCAAGTCGCGGAAATGCTTCGTTTCGGAGTTATCAATTTTGCTCCGCTAGGTTGCATTCCTGACCCAGTGTGCAATGTAAGCATTAGACATTTTAAGAAATTGTGCATGGTGTTTTTCTTGCCTGCTGTCCTCTGTCGCCATATTGTCATTATGAAAATGCCATTAGCCTTGGAATAAAATCCAAGAAATTTCAATAAAATAATGGCTAAATTAGAGATCCGAAATGATGTCCAGTGTGCATTGGTATGAATTTATGTATTGAGATCTTTTTTCTGTAAAATTAAGGTGATTCCATCAAATTCATTTGATTTCTGAAACAATATTTTTTGTTAACTTGAATTATTTTGGAGGCGCATTTATTTAATATTATATATTAATATTATCTCAATATACACGATAACATTTCAAGCGCATATGTTTTGGAACTTCTAAAAAGTAATATGTTTTCTTTAAGATTTTCACTAATGTCGCCATGAAACAAAATTGATTGCATGCTGATTTTGACACCAACACTCAAACCTATTTTTACCGCTAAAGATTTCCATTTGGAAAAAAAAAAGTTTCAGCAGAACAGAACAACAACAAGCTAATTTATGGCGGTTGCTTTGAAGCCAATAAAAATTAAATTGGCTTTATAACTGATTTTCACCAAAGCGTAATAAAACTGCTTGGATACAATATTACTCTTATAGAGGCTATGAGAACCTTTTGTAGAGTATGAGGCTTCCTGACAAAAGGTTTTAAGACAGCTTTATTGTGATTCTCAAACATGCTTTATAAACCTTATCAAGAGTGGTCCACTAAGCTGTATGACGATCTTATAGCGGTTATCAAAAGGTTGTGCTGGTGCTATTTATTTTATTGGCGGTTTTATGAAATTGATCTCAATAACCACTAATAGAGTGCAATAAAACAAGAAATGCTACTTGGGTATTCAGTCGCCAGAAAGTCAATAAAATCAAATTTGTGAGAAAATGAGCTCTCACGAGTTCAATCTCTCGAAGTCCCTCCTTTTTTACATATTCTGCACAAACGATACTTTCCGCCCCGCCCATTCATATAATTCGGAAGGAAATCCTGTGAGGGGTGAATTGAATACACTTTAATACCAAAATGCACAAAACTTAAAAATTCATAAATAACAAAAAATTCAAATTACTCCTTTTAAAGACGGGTAGATGAATCGAAAATACTCAAGTTGACAGTCCCTTGGCTTCTCTTCATCAACTTTCTTTTTGAAATGCTACAAATTTGATACGCTTACAAATAAAAAAACGGAAAGAGATAATGAGAGAGAGAAGGATTAGTATTTTCCATTTAATTCCACTAGTTTATTTGCTTATCCTTGACAGATACGCGTATTTTGTCTAAAATGTGCAGACTTCTTCAGTGTCTTGTACTAATAATCTGTCAAGGATAAGCAAATAAAGTAGTGGAATTAAATGGAAAATACTAATCCTTCTCTCTCTCATTATACAGGTATTCCACTAAGATGCCCACACTCATCAGGAAAGAGATAAGATAATTGATGATTGATCAATTAAAAGAACTAAATGTTCACATTTGTTCCGTCCACTAGCGGTCCTACGTCAAGCTTCCGTTCGTGCCCCTAGGCACAGATCCTTCTACTTTTTTCTATATATTAGCATGAAATTCAAAGGTAAATTGTGATGTTACCGTTTCTACTGATTTTTCATTTGTATTACTCACTGACTACGGTAAAAATGGTGTTGCAAAATTTACTAAACAGTTAAAATAATAATCAGTCGAACTTCAATTTCTCTTTCTCAAAATGGCGGATATGCTAGATTGGCCTATTTGAAAAGTGACGCGATAAATGTGACATTACTTGCTATTACTATGAAATTGACATACTTAGCCGATAGCGAATCCCTAACACAGACTTCAGTTCATGACACCAAAACACGAACACATACGTAATTTCAACCATTGAACGTATATAAAATGTGCAGTTCAACGCCAAATGACGAATCGGAAAACTCAACCTTCTCCGATTTGCATGAAACTTTGCATAATTGTTTGCTAAAGGGTCAAGATTTTGTTTGGCTTTCAACATTTTTTATTTTTTTTCCACAGAATGGAATTATTTTCAGACGATATTTCGATCAGAAATGTCATTTCTGAACTACAATCTTTTGAAAAAAATTAAAAATGCCATTTTGAAAATTTTACAGAATCCAAAATGACCGAATCTTAGAGAGAGAAAAAAATGAATCATTGCTCAATTTCTTAAAGTTTCATACAAATTGGAGAAGGTCGATTCCAAAAATTTACTTTGTTTCGCTTATTTTTTCCTGGAACAGCTCTCATGCATTATTCTCTGCGTATAAATTGAGCGGCGAGTCGATGCGGTGAATAGTTGATTAAGTAAACATGATAGATTTACTAGATGGAAGGACACTGTTTTTGACAAAGATGATCAGAAGGGCCGATTTTTAGGCAATTTTCGATATTGAACAGATTCTTGTAAAAAATGTACAGATTAATACAGATTTTGCGAAGATATCTTCAGATTTATATAGATTTAATAAGGTAAAAATCGAAAATATTTTAGCGGATCTTAAAAAACAGATGAAAATGTGGCATCACTGATTAATTGATATACAGATTAATTTGTGTCTATCTGTCTGTCTGTCTGACCATTATAGACTCGGAAACTACTGAACCGATGTGCGTGAAGATTTGTATCCAAGGGTTTTTGGGGCCGGGAAAGTTTCTTATGATGGTTTGAGACCCCTCCCCCTTCTGTAAGGGGGGGGGGGGCTCCCATACAAATGAAACAGAAATTTCTGCATAACTCGAGAACTAATCAAGCAAATGGAACCAAATTTGGCATGTGGAGGTATAAGGAGATGGTAATAGGGGGTAGCCCCTTAGAGAGGGGGGCAACGTACAATATAGTATTTTTTTAATCAGCGCATACACTCAAGCTAATATTGAATCACATACTTTCCATCTGAATTTTGAGCTCCGCCCAACTTTTTTTAATTTCAAGGCTGGTAGCGATTAATGCTGTCAAAAATAGTGATTTTAGTGACCATGTTGAAGAAATAAGTGACCTAATAGTGACTTATAGTTTGTAAAAAAAAAAAACTTTAAAGTGACCTAAGGGAGAAAATTTGTCAAAAACCGGGAATTCTCAGGGATTTTTTTTTAAATAATTGTCTTACTAAGAATACATTTAATATTCCTAGTTATTTTCATTCACACATTGAACTTTATCGATCCAGAATGGATTAATCTTCAGTAACAAATACAATTTTAAAATTCAGAGGCATGTGAAGCCTAAACCTAAGCGAAGACAACAAATCAAGAAGACTGGCAACTTTGCCAGAATCCAACCGACAGATACAGTAGCGCTGCATTTGAGTGAAGGTGGAAGCAACGCATAGAAAAATGAGCAAATACACAAACCCTTCTTCTGAGGTTGTAATCCTTGCTATCAAATTCGTTCGAAGCATTTACCTTTGAGCGGCAGATGACGCGATTGTACCTGCCTCATAGCGTTTGTATGAGAAAATGGAAGAGTTGCCAGTCTTCTTGATTTGTTGTCTTCGGCCTAAGATAGTAAACTCCAAGCGAATTTTCATGAAAAATCTCCATTGAATATGGAATGGACTATTCTGAGGTCTTCAGAACTACTGAAAAGTTCCCAAAATATTCCTGATGTTAATTAAATTACTTTGAAGTTCGTTTGTAGTTTAAAAAACTAGCCTGATGCTCGCAATACTCATCATTTTTTTTAACTTCTCTAAACTTTTTCAAACTTCCTAAAGTTTCCACAATTTTCCTAACGATCATGAGTCAACTCTAATTTGTAAAAATTCACTGAATTTCTCAAACCTTTTTTAAGATTTATGTAATTTCCCTGCTCTTAAATATCTATGCTCTGAGGATATATGTTCTTTCTTGACGTTTTTTTTTTGTATGTATGTATTTCTCTTATCTTAAGTGTTTGGAGTTTTTATGAAGCTTGTTGTACAACCATGAATTTAATTGAACTGTTCTAAAAATGTTTAAGCCTGCGTGAACTTCTAGACTTATGTGGAAACCTCAATAATTTTCTTAACATCTCTAAAGTTCTCTGACAATCTGGGAACTTCTTGAAATTTCCCGCTAATTTAGTAAAACAAAGTTCCCTTTGTTTTTGAGCTTTCCTAAACTTTTTTGAGATGCTCCCGAAATGTCCATAAAAGTTCCTGAAGTTCTCGGATCTTCCTTTACGTTCCATAGACTTTTATGAAGTTCTCGAAAAGTTTCTGTAGATTTTTGTACTTCTATGAAGTTTTCGAAGATATTCTGAAATTTCAGGAACTTCTCTAAGCTTCCGCAGCGAAATAATCAAAATAGTTCTATGATTTTCACTGAAGTTCTCAAGATTTGTCTGAAGTTCAAATTATTGAAACTAATTCATAACTTCTTCAATAGTATAGAGTTTCCTGATGTTTCTAAAACTACTATTTCTCAATTTCCTTAAAATTCTGTAGACTGCCCTGAATATCTTAGTATTTTTTTAATGAACCCACCATTTTACTGAAATTGATTTAATAACCAACAATTTTCCTCAAATTTTATAAAGTTTATAAACGCTCACGGAACTTTACCTTAACTCCCTTATTTTCCCTGGAAAGCCTGGACATTCCAGAAGTTTTCTATGCTTACCTTAACTTCTCTGAAATGATCAAATGTTCCGGTAAATTTTCGGATATATATTTATAATTCCCTGAAGCTTCTAAAGTTTTCGGATCAACCATAGAATTATCGGAATATCCCATAATTCAAAGGAACACCTTGTTAGTCGCTGCAAACTTCCTTAAATTAATGTGATTTTTCTGATGTTATCTGATCGTCCTCGAAGTACTCGGAACTTCACTGAATATAATTAATCAATCTAAAAATAAATAAATTTCTTAGAAATTCTCTGGAATTTCTTGAGAATATCGGTGCTTGCTAAAAGTTTTCGACTTTTTTTTATTAATGGAACCTCGTTGATGTCCTGTAATCAACTTAGCTAAATTTTCGAATTTTTGTAGTTCTTGAAATTTCGATTAAATAACACCCTTGAAATACTCTCACATTTTCCGGATGTTCCTACAATTTTTATTACGTTCCAAAAATTTTCTCTGAGCAATCCGAAGTTTCCGGAAATTACGGTTTGTGCAATTTCCTTGAAATTTTTAGAACTGACCTTTAGTTCTGTGATCAGTCTTGATGTTCTCGGAGCTTCCATAAAACTCTCAACTCTAATGAAGATTTCGGTTCTGCTTTAAAATAAATGGAATTCTCGTAAACACCTTTAAACATCCCTGGAATTCTCTGGATTTCTGTGAAGCTCCTGAAATATTTTTGAAGTTTTCATACATTTTCTGAAGGTCGCTGTAATGAATCTTTCGGAACATCTTGAGGGTTCTCGATTTTATTTCAGCACATCATGGAACTATCGTGAATTTGTCTAAACTCACCCTTAAAGATTTTTGAAGTTTCGGGGACTTCCCCTTAAGTTCTCTGGAATTCCCCAAAGATCTCTAGATCTAGCTTTTCTGATATCAATAGAACTTCATTAAAGTTTACACATTTTTGTTAGTACGAAATGTCAAGGCAAGGATTTAATAGTAAAGCTGTTTATTTAAAACTGATTGTCATGTCTTAAGAACGTTTGCGTTAAAAACATATTTTTAACACATTTCATAAATAGCATTCTTATTATAAACCTGGAAATTATCCGCCAAAGTTATGGAAAAACCTGGAAAAATTCAGGGAACATTATCTAGCCAAAATAGTGACTTTAGTGACCTGGCATTAAAAAAAGAGACTTTTTAGAGACTGACTTGAAAAAAGTGACCAAGTCACTAAAAAGTGACTCGCTACCAGCCCTGTAATTTCTCAGTTTAAAAAAATTGTATAAATCTGTAGATTTTTCCCAAAATCTGCATAAATCTATGTATATTTTTTAGAAATCTAAAATTCGTACTGTATCGATTTTTTTTTTAATGTGATTATTTAATATCCAACTCTTGGACACAACCTTTAACTCATTTTTACCCGGCATAGCATCATCCAATTCACTCTACTACTACCAACAAAAACAATGCCACCGTTCCAGTTTTTTCCCCAGATCCCTATCAAGAAACCGGGCCCTTCCTGTGTCGTTTGATTGACAGGGTTAAAATTGAATTTTTGGTAGCGTACCTGCGTTTCCCATTGGATCTTTTCCCGATGCAAAAAACTTCAAGGGACAGCCCTATGGGGTTGTACGCAATTGTGACGTAGGACTACGTGGTCTTATATAATAAATGTTATTTGTTAACTGCAGCAGGAGCTTGTGTTTTGTGTAGGAATAGGAATTTGAGCGCAGTTCTCTCTGTTTATACTCTTTAGTATGACGCACTTGGCATAGATGGCCCACAGCGACTCACGAAGAGCTACTGATTCCGATAAATAGCGGTGCGGCTTCTTCCTCCTTCTATGGATGCTCATAAGACTGATGCAAAATTTGATATTTTCGCTCCACACTGCTCAAACGGTTCCAAATTGGGCCCTGATTAGCCTCCCAAAATTTTAACTCATTTAGTGAGAAACTGACTTGACACAAACCATTTGAAGTTTATATGGGAATTACTATGAGGAAACCATAATTTCGGTTCGTATCGATCTCGAAATTCACCAGTTCACTCTACTTTAGAAAATGATAGCTGAGCATGTTGAAAATTTTCTCAGCTACAAATTTGTTGAAGACCATTTTTCGATCAAATGTAAGGAACAAAAGTTATTAGTGATTCAAGTCACTGATGTCTTATGATTATGCTCAATCAACTGTTCAGCAGGCAACATTGGTGTTTATGGCGCGTAGAATAGAGGACAAAAATCATGGCTACTATGTCACATTGAAGAATACAGTGTTGCCCATAATACAGTTGCTTAATCTTGCCATAAGATTATCAATCTCTTAAACAATTATAACTATTTAATTTGACGTTTGACTGAAAAACGATTTTCTGCAAAGCAGTAGCTGATAAAAAAATTCCCATAAGAATAACAATAGCATTTGTTAACAGTACGATATGTAAAAACGACTAAAAGGCAATGAACAAAAGGTTTTGTTTTCCCATAGTAATTTCCATATAAACTTCAAATGGTTTGTGCCAAGTCAGTTTCTTATCAAATGAGTTTAAACTTTCGGAGGCTAATCAGGACCCGATTTGAAACCGTTTGAACACCTTGGAGCTAAAAATTCAAATTTTGCATCAGTCTAATGCTCATGTGGGCTGCAGCTTTCGGTGTTTACTGGAGAACAAAGTTCAACTCCACGCGCCGAAAGCACTGCTGCTGATGCCGACGACCGGACACCACCACACACGGTGATTAGAACTGAATCCGATCAGCCTTTCGTTGTGTACTGGAGAACACCACCACTCACCACGCGATGATTGAATAAACAACGTTTGGTGAGACCGGATAGAATTCAACTTTGAAATCTGTGTTAGGGAAATCGCTTTTCGCAGGCAATCGATGATAGTTTTAATTATCATAGCAACAGTTGCACATTCGTTCAATTTTCAATAGTAACATTTTGAAAAATGATAAAGTCTTAAATTTAACGTAGAAATATTTCCGATCGATTGGTGATAAAATTATTGAAATTGGTCCAAGGGCAGCTGAGTTATTAACGTTCAAAATCTTTCATAATTTTGTTACATGTTCCATTTTTGGTTTTCACAAACCCCATATAGAAATCACAGACGTAGTCCTACGTCAAAAAATGTGGCTCCATTACTGTTCATTTTCTATTTGATGCTCCCGCTATCGTGAAAAGTTTAGCGCAGATTGTTTTAGCTTTAATGAGCTTTAGAGCATCGCCAATGGTCCCAAAAAGCCGTATTTAGGAAGACAAAAATGTTTGCGCTTAAATCATTAATTTCAGGTTAATGGTTTCTATGGGAAAGTTTTTTTTTTCATGCAAGTCAAATAAGGGTGGTCCCTATGTGGACTGAATTCAAAATATCAACATCAAGACCAACGAAATGTTGTAAAACGCTGTAGAGCAACTTGGCTGAAGATACAAATTTTCTATCTTTCATATTTCTTGTTTTGTACTGTTTGCAAAAAGGTAGCTTATGTTGACCCTATGAATCAATTTTTTAGATCAACCTTTTATACATTGATTTCTCGCAATTGCTTTTTCAAAACACTTTTAGAACTTTTGAGCCGTTCCACACCGAATTGATCTAATGCGACCTTCTCCGATTTTCATAATTGTTTGCTTATGGTTAATCATTGACATTTCAAGACCAACAATTGAAAAGGCCTCAACTCCATTTTGTAAACAAACCTTCTTCTTCTTCTTATTCGCATTTTTAAGCTTATTGCTTAGCGCATATTAGCTTATTGCGTGCTCTCAACTTAGTGTTCTAAATGCACTTCCACAGTTATTAATTGAGAGCTTTCGATGCCAATACCAATGCATGAATTTAAATATTGTGTGGCAAGGCAAGCACAATGATATTCTATGCCCAGGGAAGTCGAGAAAATTTCCAACCCGAAAGATTCCCTCGACCGGACCGGGAGTCGAACCCGCCGCCTCCGGCTTGGTAATACCGTGGCTTTTCTGACTAGGCTATGAGGCCCCTTGTAAACAAACCTTGTAAGGCCATTTTGTCGCGAACCGAATTCTTTGAAGCACCCGGCAATAACTTTGCCATCACCGGATCAGTATACCGTGGCGGTTCGGTTCTGTCCACAGTACTTCAAGTTGCGCCCTCATCCGGAAAACAAGCCACCGGTTATCCCACTGCCTTATTGGATGACTTTCGCGATGGCTACAAAAAGTTCCGTCTATCTGTACGACACCCAACAGAAGTCTCCGTTTGCGTTGATTTCCAACATTCACTACACCCGATTGACATACCTTTTCTGCTCCAGCGACGGGAAGATTCTGATTGTCTCCTCTACGGATGGATTTTGTTCGATGCTATCCTTTAACGATGGTGAATTAGGTGAGATTCACGATGTGGAAGCTGAGGACACGGTTGGAGCCGAGAAGGAGAAGACCCCTACGAATATGAGGAAAAAGACAAGGAGAAGGACGCGAAGAAGTTGGAAACTGTGATGGAAGAACCGAAGAAAGAGGAATAACCTGCACAACCAATCGCCTATAGGAGGAAACCGAAAAAGGAAGCATAGTCTGTTCAGAAGGAAGAGAGCAAACCAACTCCGATAGAAATTCGACACAAACCCCGGGAAGCAGAGAAACCCGCTCAGCCAATTGCGATCAAACGAAAATCGAAAGCACCAGAAGCAGAGATGCCAGATTTTTTTCTATGCAATTCCGTAGACTTATTCAAATCTACGGATTTCTACGGATTTTTTTTAGTTGAAGGTGATATTTTTTTTTTAGTTCTAAGGTGATATTTTACGTAAAATGATAAATCAATAAAAGAACTTTTGAAAAACTACTAGGGATAGCCTTCTGGTGACGTCAAACTACGTGCTCTTATATAATAAATGTTATTTGTTAACTGTAGCAGGACTTGTGTTTTGTGTAGGAATAGGAATTTGAGCGGGGTTCTCTCTGTTTATACTCTTTAGCATGACCACTATTGCCATGAAAAGAAGCTTTTGATATGAATTTTAGTTGGGACATGTTCAGAAATTTAACTCTTTTTTCAAAAATCTTGGTGGCCCTGAAAAGGCATGAATACCATGATACTGTTGCACCTGTAGTTTTTGGCATACTTTCACTGATTGATTCCCGGGGATCCTTGTTCAGCCATAGCAAGATGTGCGCGTGAGGGCTTCCACGGTGCTGAAATTCAATCGTGTCAATCAGCTTGTTGAAGTACACACAGCACGTGACTGGATCATGATTGACCATAGTTGCTCTTTGTAGTGTAGGAGATTGCCGTAAAAGCTCAACGCAGATGTCGCCACTGCATGATGACGATAATGTTGACAGACTGCATAGAAATTTCGTGAAAATTAGCATTAAATCATAATTGTCATCAAGCCTGCGTAAAATCCTTCCAATATAACATTCGATTTGCAGAAGAAAACGTTTTTACGAACAGACTGATGTGCATCTTTGACTTTTCCAGATGAACTTTCATATGATATATTCGTTTCATTTCACGGCTCCATCAATGCTGCATCGTAAATATGATGTAAACAGAAGTAAATTTGCTCAAAGATGTCATCTTGTTATTACTTTGAAAAGCATCTAGCACCATTTAATAGTATGGTGCGTGTTGAGTACATCAAGTTCCGTTACGTTTTCCGTCGAAAATTGTGAGTATCAATATGTTTGCCTTAAAAAGGCCAAAATTAACATTTATTGAATATTGGCGTCCTATACAACCAATTCTTCATTATCACCAGCATGATACAACCTTTCCTGAGTAAATTCACTTAATTTTCACTTTCATCTTAGTGGAAATCGCACATATTCACCATTCTCCGAAAAATGCAGCTGCGCAGGAGGTAACTTCTCCATGTGGGTGCAAACTTGTTTTGCATAATTTTCCATGAAAACATCTCCGATCAATACCGAAATAATAACAGTTAGTTTTCAAACACGTTTTCTTACACGGTTCAAGCAAAATTTTCCACGGGAAATTATTAGTTTTTCTTTATAGACCGATTTGCCCCAAAAATCGTCTGTTTTACTTGGAAAATTTGGAAACTATCCTCCTTCTAGTAGTTCTCACTTCGAAATGTAGGTGGCGAAAGCTTGGAAAAGTTTCACTGCAAGACGCTAATTGGATCTGTTAAGTCATTTCCATTGTGTCCTTCTGACAATCGATGTAGGAGATTCAACAAATGGGGCCACTTCATCTCATTTGAACTGAGTGTGAGGAACATCGTCGGCTTTCCCAATTGACGCATCATGGTGAACAAATTTCTCTTCTTTTGTTGCCAATACTGTACTGAATTCGGTATTGATTTGAGGAAGGATAGATTTCGCTCAATGCACTGCTCTATGAATAAGGCGGTCCTTAAGGTTGACACGTGTAATGTTTGCGGTCCCGGTGCACTTAAAAGTGCATTACAAGCCTTCGGAAACTCTAAGGCGAAGAATTTTCATTGTCATATACAACAAATGTTGTGGTTTGGCCACACGCCTGTCTTGACGACGAGTTTCCCTGGATGCCATCATGAAATATGTTAAAGAGGCTGAATTTATAAAGAGACGACATCTTATCCATTTGACAGGTCTTGCTGCTCGATTGTAATGACTTTTCCTATGACTTTGACAGATAATCGATTGTTCCAATTTTGACATGTCTCTTTATAATTCAGGCTCTTTAAAATATGCCACCCCTGGCTTGAATTTCCGTAGATGGCCGAAACATATGGCAGGAAAAGCTATCTCTTCGCCGTGCTCGTTATATATTAATGACAGAGAAACCCTGTTTTGCGCGGGAGCGATCTCCAGGCATTTGTCATCATTCCAAAGGAGCGTTTCCTGTTGCCCAAGCAGCAATTCTGTCTCATTATTCAAGACAATGGTCTCCAGCTCAATTTGAGGATCCACTGCAGGGGTTTCAAGACCATCTATGGCGATCTGATCAATTCTAATCCCGTGGTGTCGTAATCTAATAAGAAAGCCACTCTTCAACCTTTGTTTCCTTTATAAAGCCGGACAAGTACGACCAGGCATGGAAAATCATTTGCATTCATGTACATTCATTTGCCCCTAAACTTTTTTCATTAATAGAATTCCGCAAAATGATGTATGCAGCTTTTGTAGGTTTTGTTATTAGTTTTGTTAACATTTTAAATCCGTATCTCTTATGCATGACGAACCAGAGCGAACAGAAGCCACTACTGTTTTTCAGTGAATGTATTTTACATTCACTGAAAAACAGTAACAAGTTCTGCCCGCTCTAACAAAACCTACTAAAGCTCTATACATCATTTTGCGGAATGGTGTTGATGAAAAAAGTTAGAGGCAAATGAATGTAAATGAATGCATGAAACGATTGTAACTGATTTTCCATGCCTGAGTACGACGACTTATGGATTACGTGCTTTTTGGTGAACACGTTGAAAGCCTGATCATCAACGAGCTGACGGGGAAGAGAGCGTCGTCTCTCTTACACAACGCAAACGGTAGAACAACATTCGAGCAAAAAGAAAATTATCAAATAACTATCATATGACATATATGTGATTTCGTTCTAATTCCTCAATTTGGAGTAAATTAAACCATTTCTGATCAGAAATGTTATTACTAAGACATCGTTGCTTGCTATTTTCAGAATTCACACAAGCACAAAATCAGCAGCTCTCATTATGAGAAAAACTAAAATACATACATTCGTGACGGCCTTCAGCAACAGTGTCGTTTGACATTTTAGTTTGGTACTGTAATTTGGAAGCTTGTTTTGCAAGTGTCGGAAGCAAAAGCAGTTGATTATCATAGAAAATGTGTCGACTACGGTGACCGCTTACAATACTGGTCTCGACGCGACTTTTATTCGCCTTCAAACGGCACCGTCGAAAAATTTTATCTTCAAGCAAAGATTGACAGTATATTATGGGAACTTTCGGCGGAGTGAAGAGATAGTACGAAGGCCGCCATGTTTCACGCACAGTCTGACGTTTGCTTACGCCAACGTCAACGCCAATTCTATCAAAAAGTGGATAAGTGAGCAAGAAAACGGTTAACAAGTTGCGGGGGTGTATTTTACTTTATGCTTCTTTCCCTTCAGAATTAGATTATACTCTAGATTGTAAAATTCGATTCTGAAAGGAGACGTACACTGAAGAAAAAATCCGTAAAAACTGTACCGAATTCCTTAGATTTTGCCTACAGATCAGTATTTCCGCAAAAAATTGTAAAATCCGTAGATCTACGGAGATTTCCGTAGATCTAGCATCTCTGACCAGAAGACACAAAAATTGAAGAGACCAATCACGCAAACGTCCTCGCTCAGACAGCTTCAAACAAGACGTTCCCTCGAAAGAAGCCAAACCAATAGCAGTCCACCGTATTGCCCTGAAAGGCAGCGATCCCAAATCAGGAGTTATCATCAAAGAAATCCCCAAAAACGCATGCTCGGACGAGAAGATCGTCCAGCCAGTGAAGGAAATCATCATCGAGACGGAAAAGATCATCTGCAGCGATGAAAAATTCGACAGTCCTTCGGGGCCATCCACGCACCCCGGACGTGACTCCGACATCAACCAGGGATTCTACTCCGATAACAGGCTCCAAGAATGCAGCCACCGATTGCGGTTTGTCGACAGCCTCGCAGTTTGACCAGCGATAGCAAATCGACCGAATCTTCCAATAGTCGGTGGAAGCCAACGCGATAGAGGGGGATGCCGTCGATACGTGGTCAACTGATCAACCGAAACCGGTCGTCAACAATTCTTCCCTGGGAGAGTGCAGCCAAACCGAGGATTTTAAACTGGTCATTTCGGACGATGACGACTGAAGTCAAGGATAGTGACAACGACGGTGGTGCTGATAGTGAATTAGTTAAACATAATGGTAAGGATAAAGGTCAGTCGACGCCGGTGGCCGGTGGAGTTCCGGACGTTGTCGACACCCAAGTCGAAGAAGAAGCTGCTGTGAAGCGATCTGGCTGCTTCGTTTTTTTCTGTGCTATTGTTTAAGGTTAGTTGCGTAGGGTTGAAAATATATTCGTTTGGTGGAGAAAATGTGGACGGCTAGTACATCCGAACGAAGGTCCTGGTGGTTGTGTTGATATGTGATTCAGCGTAATTTTATGCTCTTTCCCAACTGGACCCTGCGCTTTGGTCAGATAGCGTATAGGGCGTCGTTGTGCCAATTTGGTCGTGGCACATTTCGAGTATGAGAGAGTGATTGCAGTTTGCTCAAAATTGCCTGAGTAAAATGCAAGTACTTTCGATGATTACCCGTAGTTGTTACAGTGAAGATATACACCCATATTTTCGTTTATGTCTGGACATGTTTTGCATTGCAGAAACATTTTTATTTGATTTTGTGTGGTGGATGGGTTTCGGGCGTGGACGGGCATATGGGTGATAATATTAAGTTTACGTTAGGATAAAGTCTGGAATGCGCAAAAATTGGTCAACTTCTTGGTGTATTTCTGTTAAAAATGCATAAAAACCTGAAATGCTGCATTTGGAAGTTGCGTGTATATACAATGGTTGCTATGATGAGCTTTATTTATTTTTATTTATTTATTTAAAGGGCGAACACGAAATTATTGCGACACCGAAAATGTCATGCCAATTTTCTTATAATGTTTAGAATCAAACCAAAATTTTTGGGTGGTTTTATACATATATTTACTTCAAAAATCAAAAGAAAAGTTAATCTATGGAGCCTTGAGTGTAAAATTGAACGCATTTTCGCTTGATGCCCTCCATCAAAGTCTTTACAGTGTCATCCGGTACCAGTTTCTCAGTTTTTTTTTTCCATTTTCTTAACATGTTCTTCTCGTCTTTGACTGTCTTCTTGCTCTTCCGAAGTTCCCGCTTCATTATTGCCCAGTACTGCTCCACCGGGTGCAGCTCCGGACAGTTTGGCGGATTCATGTCCTTTGGAACAAAATGGACAGAATTGGCCTCATACCACTCCAGGACACTTTTAGAATAGTGGCATGATGCCAAATCTGGCCAAAATAGCGGAGCTTCGTCGTGCTGCTGCAAGAACGGCAAAAGGCGCTTCTCAAGGCACTCAGGTTTGTAGATCTCGCCATTTACTGTGCCCTTTGTCGCGAAAGGCTCACTCCTCAGTCCACAAGAGCAGATGGCCTGCCAAATGAGATATTTGGAGGCGAACTTCGACATTTTCTTCTTCTTAAATTTGTCGTCCACATCGAACTTGCTCTTGCCGGTGAAAAACTCCAACCCCGGAATTTGCTTAGAATCGGCTTTTATATACGTTTCGTCGTCCATCACACAGCAGCCATATTTTGTCAGCATCTTCTCGTAGAGCTTCCGTGCCCGAGTTTTAGCCGTCGATTGTTGCCGCTCATCGCGGTATGGGAAGTTCTGTACCTTGTATGTATGTAGTCCAGCTCTCTTCTTTGCATTCTGGACGTAGCTCTGCGACATGCCGATCTTTTTAGCCAAATCACGGCTTGAGACGTTGGGATTTGCTTTAATCATCCGCTTCACCTTTCCCTCCGTCTTTTTGTTCTCCGGTCCCGGTTTTCTTCCAGCTCCCAACCGCTTCAACACTCTGGAGACGGTTGAATGGTGAATGTTCAACATTTTTCCCAACTGCCGGTGCGACAGGTCAGGAAATTCCAGGTGTTTGGAAAGAATTTGTTCTCTCAACTCGCGTTGGTTCACCTCCATTTTCGTTGAATCGAAAAACACGACTTCGAGTTTGACAGCATGTACACAATACACATCAATGAGAAAGTGTGCAAAATTTGGTTGATTTTTACCCAATGGTAAAAAAGTTATGCCCTGTTGAATGTGTCGCAATAATTTCGTGTTCGCCCTTTAACCCCCATCTTTGACATTTTAGCCATACAGACTGTTTAAAGTTAAACCGTAGTTTGCTGTCCAAGAAGAGCCCAAGATCCTTAATGGCATTAACCCTTTCCAGCGGCGGTTGATTCATAGAGTAATCAAAAATGATCGGAGAGTGAGAGCGGGTAAGGGTAATCACTTTGCTTTTGGTAGCATTGGCTTGCATTCCATTCATCTGACACCAGGATGACAATCGCTTGTAGTGCGCAACAATCCACGATCGATTTGATCACACGGTACAGCTTAAGATCATCCGCATATAGCAACTTAAAGGAACTTAGCATATCACACACGTCGTTAATAAACAAAACGAAAATGAGAGGTGACTCCCTTGTAGAGCCCCCGATGGTATATGGAATACCTCGGATCTGGAATCACGTACCTTTACGAAAGCCTTCCTGGATGATAAGTATGATTTCAACCAACAAACGATCCACGGTGGAAGACCAAGGCGGTTTAGCTTCATAATGGCTAGGTCGTGAGGGACTTTGTCAAAAGCCTTAGAGAAGTCGATGTAAACGGAGTCTACTTGCTGACGCTTCTCGATGCTACCTATAAGAGTGTTCGTGTAAGTCATCAAGTTAGAGACTGTCGAGCGCTTTTTCATGAATCCATGCTGAAACTCTGAGATTATGGGTTGAACAGCTGGATACAACTTCTCATGCAGAAGACTTTCGATAACTTTGGCCAAGCAGTCCAGGATCGAGATAGGTTGGTAATTTTCGTGTGTAATTGAGGCGAGCTTCCAGGCATCCGAAAAAACGCCAACCACACGCGATCGATTGAAAATAGACATAACGGGAGTGGCTAACGATGCTGCACAGTTCTTGACGAAAGACGGTGGAATACGGTCCGGGCCTGGACCTTTCGATGGATCGACTGAGCAAAGGGCTTTGAGAATAGCGTCTTGACTGAAAATGAGCTGCTGCAGGCGAATGTCGTATCTTGGTAGCTGATCAATGTATTGCTGCGGTGGAGGAGTTTGATCGGGTTCAAAAACACTTCGGAAAAAGTCAGCGAAAAGGTCAGCAGAAGCGGTGTCGGTGGTGGAGCTTCTACTACCGTAGGTGACGTCCACGGGAATACCAGCTGATCTTTTCCGAGAGTTGATAAAGGACCAGAACGACGATGGATTTTCCTTGAAACCCCTCTGGAGGTTGTCGACGTTCTCACGAAAGCGAGCTTCCTGCAAACTATTATACTCTGCTTCTACTAGCACGGTGCGTATACTTGTTTGCTGCGGTCCGGGAACGAAAGTAACGTTTTCGAGCTTTACACAGACGGTTACGCAGATTACGCAATTGCGGAATTGCAAACAAGATTTTCGTGTCTTCACCGGAACAGTATCTTGGATTACTTTATAGATGTTGTCGTAGAATACGGAGACGGCGGCATCAATGGTGGGTTGGTCAAGTATTTGTACCCAATCCAAGGCGGCAATCCTCGTGTTAACAACATCGAAATCACATTGTGCAAAATTATACTCACTGCGGGCTGCTGGGTACGGGAGCGGATGATCTCTCGAACGGGAGTCAACTTTTAGAACCAACGGCTTGGGGTGACAATCAACTTTCATAATTGCAGAGGGTGGTTCAAACAGCTCGATGCAATCGGAGTCACTGACTTGACTTGATTTGCTTCAATCCAGCAGACAGTATGGACTCCACTACAGCGAGTTCCTGTTCTGATGAAGCATTGAGAGGCAGAAATCCTCTGAGGACATCGAAGTCCCAAGCTAGATTTGGCAGATTGTAATCGCCCACAACTATGGTTGTATCGTGAGGGTTCGCCACACCAAGGAGCTGTTGTACGGAATCAGCGTGTTTGGTGTAAATGTCGGGCTGACTGTTTGGTCGAATATAGATGCCGCACAGGAAGATCGATTGATGTTGTAAATTGACTTGAACAGCAATTTGTTGGAGGCTCTCAACGCTTTCACCGTTTGCTCTCCAGTTTTCAAAATGACGTCCAAGCAAGAGGTGCAACGTGTCAAAACTCCAGAGAATCCAACGTTCTCACACGCCAAGTTGGCAAAATTGCTGGATGTGACCAAATCGACCGTGACAAACGTTTTAAAAGTGTTCGGGGAGCATCTGTTGATCGCCAGGAATCCTGGAAGTGGCGGCAATTGTAATCTGGACGTAAAGGGTGATACGGTCAAAATTTGGTCAATATCAACTTGACGTATTTCTTTCAATTTTGCATTTAAAAAACCTGAACACCTCTCATTTTGAAGGTGTGTGTGTGTAGAATGTTGCTCCTATTTTGATTTTGGAATTCACTCTTCAGTTGTGAAAATGCCGTCCAAGCAAGAAGAGCAGCGTATCAAAATTTTGCTCGCGCATCGCGAAAATCCGAGCTACTCGCACGCAAAGTTGGCAAAATCGCTAAAAGTTGCCAAATCAACCGTTACAAATGTAATTAAAGTGTTTGGGGAACGTTTGTCGACAGCCAGGAAGTCTGGATCGGGGGGAAATCGAAAAACGGAAGCCGCTGAGACGAGAAAGAGAGTTGCCGGTAGTTTCAAGCGAAACCCTAACCTCTCTCTCCGAGATGCCGCAAATAAGCTGGGTGTATCGTCTACAACCGTGCATCGAGCCAAAAAACGAGCCGGACTATCGACTTACAAGAAGGTAGTGACTCCAAATCGCGATGATAAACAAAATACGACGGCCAAAGCGCGATCCCGGAGGCTGTACACGACGATGCTGACGAAGTTTGACTGCGTGGTAATGGACGACGAAACCTACGTCAAAGCCGACTACAAGCAGCTTCCGGGACAGGAGTTTTATACAACAAAAGGAAGGGGAAAGGTAGCAGATGTTTTCAAGCACATGAAACTGTCAAAGTTCGCAAAGAAATATCTGGTTTGGCAAGCCATCTGTACCTGTGGCTTGAAAAGCAGCATTTTCATAGCTTCCGGGACTGTCAACCAAGAAATTTACGTGAAAGAGTGTTTGAATAAACGTCTGCTGCCTTTCCTGAAGAAACACGGTTGTTCCGTACTGTTTTGGCCGGATTTGGCATCTTGCCATTACGGTAAAAAGGCCATGGAGTGGTACGCCGCCACCAACGTGCAGGTGGTTCCCAAGGACAAGAACCCTCCCAACACGCCAGAGCTCCGTCCAATTGAGAAACACTGGGCTATTGTCAAGCGGAACCTAAAGAAGACCAAAAAAACTGCTAAGGGCGAGCAGCAGTTCAAGGCAAACTGGCTTTCTGTGGCGAAGAAGGTGGACAAGGTGGCTGTAAAAAATCTGATGGCAGGGGTCAAGCGTAAGGCCCGGCAATTCGGATTTGGAAAAGCGGAAGCCTAACTGAATATTTTTCCTGAATTTTATACTAATTGAACTTTAATTTGATTTTTTAAATAAACGATTTCACCGATTTACACGCGTTTTCCCTTGACCAAATTTTGACCGTATCACCCTTTACTGATACCGGTGGTCTATTGGAAACTCTTTCGCTCGAAAGCAAAACATATTACAAGCACATCATGATGCGCGTTTGGATGTGTGATTGTCTTCTCTAGTGTTTCTGTTGCGTATAAAGTGGTAATTATTGAACATCGTAGCAATCACAAACAAGTAAGAATCTTGCTATCGCAATATAATAATGATGCCTTCGAGGATGATATCGTCCTCTTCCCTCGACTGATCATCAACGTCCGCGTTGACATCTGTCATGCTGACACCTTGTTAATTAGATATCTTTGCTATCGATCTACCCAAACCGTTTTTGGCCCTTCATACAGCGACATGTTGAGGACAATCAGTGGTTATTAAGCTTGATCAAGACAAACAGAGAAGAGAGCCCACTGCTGTTGGACTTAGTTTCCGTGCTACAATGGGTGGTAAACCACTATCATCTATCATCATCAGTTGTTCAGATGGACAAGACCTATTTTGTGTGTTTGCCCTAACTCGACATCTTGACTAGATAGAAGGTTCCAGCACAGGAGTGGAACTTCGGATCAGAAAGTGGCTCCACTTGCCATTTGCGAACACTAGCGCACCTAGCGGTAGAAGGCATCTTCTGCCTGCAGTTAAGATAGGCAGCATGCTATGATAGTGTGAGTGCACATAGAAAGCCCGTGTGGAACGCTACCACAACACATCGGTTGTTGAGCAGAAAAACGAAACACTTTTTGATTCACCGATTTGTTTGCACTTCCCCTTCTGTTCTGTGGTTCCAGTCTTGGGTAAAGTTGTTCAGATAAACTAGACCCTGGGTGATGCGGTGTGGCTTCTTTTCAATGTTGGCAGTGTTATTCTTCGGCATCAGCTGGCAGCAAGTGCGGCCAAACAGTCATAAGTTTGTTAAGTTCAATCGTAACTCTTCGCTTGTTTGTTTACGTTCGTAAATTCGCAAACAAGAGACAAGTAAAATGAACAAGTTTTTGACAAAACAAAGTTTAAAAGTTATAGAGGAAATGGATATAATGTCGGCCTAAATGCCCCTAATTTGGACCCATACATAAATTCAGCAATCGACTAAATTAAAAAAAAAATATTACCAAAAATATCCATTAGTACCGTCCCAATGACGCGTTCATCTAGATTGATAAATAGATATTTAGCGATGGGCCCTATCTTAGATCCATAAGAGAAGCTTGAACATTTTTAATATTGATGTACTGCAATACTTATATTTGCATCGTCGCACTGAAAAATTGGATCGATTTGACAGCTCGAGATTGGTTCGATTTTGGGGTCCGTCTTCGCATCACCCAGACTACACATCTTTGACGTACATCATGGAACGTAAACAATGTACACAGATCATGTAAACTTAAGTGATCCGAAACCTTAACGTCAACAAATCAACGAAAAGTTGATAGAATTGAAATTCTCGTTTCTTTCAAGTAATTGTTATGTCAAAAGTGTCGCTTGAATGTCGCGGTCTCTGGGCACCAAAATTCACATGAATTTTCGTAGTGTGTAGACCTATTCTATAGTAAACAGTTTAGCTCCGAATTTACTCATCAGTTCACACTGTTGCTTCACGTTGTTTCGAGTTTTGAAACCCTTGAGTGATGGTAGCGCCACTACTAGGGGTGTGGCGGGTTTTGCATCTAAATATATAAAAGCAAATACAGCAGAAATTGATCACTTCCGTAGATTAGCCTCAGATCGTACTTCTTTTTTTGAAGATGATAGTCTTCGAAGAAATTAATGTAAATCATTGCCCATAATAAACAATTACGCGAAGATTCATACAAATCGGAAAAGGTCGATTCAAAATTTTTCATGGAACTGTGTTCCGTTCTACTTGCCTACCGGAACACAGTGAACACATTTTAATTGACAGAATTTCGGTTTTAAACGAAAAAGCTGCTTCTGAATTTCCTAAAATTAATGACGTCCCCTTCCCCTTAAGCGAAGACATCAAATCAAGAAGACTGGCAACTTTGCCAGAATCCAAGCGACAGATACAGTAGCGCTGCGCTTGAGTGAAGGTGGAAGCAACGCATAGAAAAATGAGCAAATACACAAACCTTTCTTCTAAGGATGTAATCTTTGCTATCAAATTCGTTCGAAGCATTTACCTTTGAGCAGCAGATGACGCGATTGTACCTGTCTCATAGCGTTCGTATGAGAAAATGGAAGAGTTGTCAGTCTTCTTGATTTGTTGTCTTCGATTTTAGGCTAATTTCAAAATGTCTTATCGATGGGGTCTAGAACAAAAAAAAAACCCTGTATTTACGTGTACACGGACAACGAGACTAACTCAGAGAGTGGGGCACTCAAGTATATTGCAGAACCGCTGCTCCATATTCTTCAACGAGAAAAAAATAAAGTTTTTTTTTTATATGATGTCCTCAAGAACAAAGGCTTTTTGTGTAATTCCAACAATTCAATGGGATATCAATGATACAGACTGATAAGGTTCACTCGTTAATGAATAAAACATCAAGAAAAGGTTGGGGGTTTTTTATAACGTTTTTAGGGTAATTTTTACATGTTTAAGGTGAAAGGGCACGTCGTTAATTTTCAAAAATTTAAAAGCAGATTTTTCGTTCCAAATCAAAATTACGTTCATAAAAATGTGTTCATTTCATTATTCATGTCTACCGGAACGTAGTGAATCAGCGTTCTGCGCTTATTCTTATGAACTATCTTTTTTAAACGAAACTGGATGTTATAACATCATATTGATTAATATCACATTTCCTGTTACCGACGCGAAAGGCATGATAAATTGAAGATGGGTGGTAAACCACATGGAGGAAGTGAGCGATCTGCATATTTAAAAAAAAAAACTATGTAAACAATAACTAGGCAACTGTACAGTGCCATATTGGCCAAGGTTGTTGCCATTGATTTTCAATAAAAAAAAATCGGATTTATGAAATCATTAAATGTTCAGAAGATGTTTTGCGCTTGTAAGTTAAAAGAAGAGATTGAAAAGTATGTGGTTGACACATGAAACCTGTCTATTTTGCTTTCGAAGAGTCACAATTTTATGATCGATGAACATTCATTCTTCATGAAGAGGGAAACATCAGTGTTGCGGCTATTAATTTTCTATAAATACTTGTTTTTAAGAATTATGAAATCAATTGATGTTATGATGATGTTTTGGGCTTGTAATAAGGAAGAGGTTGTATTTTATGTCTTTGGAACATAAGTAAATTTTGCATTTAGAGAGTCACAATCAGCCATTTTATAATAGGTGAATAATCACTCTTCATGAAGAAATAATATTAATTGATCATCAAATTACGACTCTCTAAAATCAAAATTGACAGGTTTCAAGGCCAAAACACTTACTTTACTAACGCTTTCTGTATCTTGCATGTGCAAAATATCATCCTATGATTTCATAAATAACAAAAACATGTCTGTGATTTCTATATGGGGATACACTTTGTGAAAGCCGAAAATGGAACATGTAACAACATTACGAAAGATTTTGCACGTTAATAACTCTGCTGCCCCTGAACCAATATCAATAATTTTATCACCAACCGATCAGAAATATTTCTACGCATCTGTTAATTTTAGGACTTTATAATTTTTCAAAATGTCACTACTGAAAATTGCACGAATGTGTAACTGTTGCTATGATAATTAAAACTATGACCGATTGCTTGCGAAAAGCGATTTCCCTAACACAGATTTCAAAGTTGAATTCCATCCGGTCTCACCAAACGGTGTTTATTCAATCACCGCGCGGTGGGTGGTGGTGTTCTCCAGTGCACAGCGAAAGGCTGCCTGCAAGCAGGCACATGAGCATTAGAGTGATGCAAATTTTGAAATTTTCGCTCCACAATACTTAAACGATTCCAAATCGGATCCTGACTAACCTCTCAAAATTTGAACCCATTTGGTGAGAAACTGAGATCGCACAAACCATTTGAAGTTTGTATGGGAATTACTATGGTTAAACCAAGATTTTTGTTCATGTCTATCTAATAATTCACCATATTGGTCTGCTTCAAAAGCTTTCATATATTCTTGTAGGAAATTTTCCCAGCTACAAGTTTGCTCAAGATCACTTTTTGATAAAATGCAAGGATCGAAAGTAATCAATGGTTCAATGCGCTGATGTCTTATGATCATGCTCAATCAACTGCTCAGCAGGCAACATTGGTGTTTCTGGGGCGTTGAATAGGACACAAAAATCATGGCTACTATGTCACACTGCAAAATACAGTGTTGCCTACAGAGCAGCTGCTTGATCATGTCATAAGTTTACCAATCCCTTAAATAATTAATAACTTTTTCCTGTCTTGTTTTACATAGAAACAATCTTCAGCAAAGTTGTAGCTGAGACAATTTTCTATAAGAATGGCTATCGAACTGTTTCGCAGCTCAATATGGAAAAAGACTAGAAGGCACTGAACAAAAAGTTGAGATTTCCCATAGTAATTTACATGCAAACTTTAAATGGTTTGTGCGAAGTCTGTTTCTAACCAAATGAGTTGTAACTTTGGGAGGCTAATCAGGACCCAATTTGAAACCATTTAAGCACTGTGGAGCGAAAAAGTCAAATTTTGCATCAGTCTAATGAGCATCCATACAAGGAGGAAGAAGCCGCACCGCTGTTGATCGGAATCAGTAGCTCTTCGTGAGTCGCTGTGGGCCTTCTATGTCATACTATAAAGTATAAACAGAGAGAACCACCGTCATGAAACATAAACTTAATTCTTGATTGAGAATCCGTAACGGCCGATTCAAATATGCAGCGATCCCATCTGTCAAAACCAGGCTTGCAATTGCTCATTACAGCTAAAATGCTATTTTTCGGAATTACAAAACTATGAGATACTATTATGATAATTTTTATTTGTAAGAAGCAAGAATGGGTGGTAAAGTTTGTGTATGGCATAGACAATTTGTCAATTTTGCTTTCAGAAGGTCACAACTATCGATTTTACGATCGCTGATTGCTCGCTCATCGCGTTGCTCATCGTTACAGCTAAACGCTATTGTGACCCTCTGAAAGCTAAATTGACAGGTTTTATGTATCATACAAACACTTTACCTTCTCTTCTGGCATCTTGTAAATAAGAATATGATTAAAATATTTCATAGCTTCATAAATCCGAAAAATAGATTAGACACGAATCACGATGAGTTATACATTTTTACGCGTGCTCGTGGCTAGGATACACATTTTTCGCGACCACGGCGGCAGATGTCAGTTTTGTGCTTTGATCAGAAATGTGATGGTAATTTGTAAGATCATTCATGTCCGTTTGTCGGTGAGAGAACCCCGCTCAAATTCCTATTCCTACACAAAACACAAGCTCCTGCTGCAGTTAACATTCCTTATTAGAGATTTGAATAGATTTTTCTTCTTTACTTAAATCTTGGGTTTTTATTAGTTAGGTAGGTTCCGATTCTACACGTTGTAGTTTCATTTTTAAACCTGTTATATTGACATTTCTACCTAGAGGATGAGTACTTAAGGGGGTTAGGTTTTTTGATAAGTCTTTAGTGGGAATGACACTGACTGCATATTGTAGTCTAAATACGTATCTGTCATGGATACCAAAATTAATTAAGTGGAATTAAATGCAAGATAACCCTTTTTTTGCTATTTTAAAACAAATAAGATTAATTATATATTACGACCACGTAGTCCTACGTCACCATTCCGTACAACCCCATAGGGCTGTCCCTTGTAGTTTTTTTATAGCAAACGAATGGCTGCAAGCCCAAATGAAATAATGACTTCTAGATATTCTCGCAAGAGGTTGATCGACAATTTTATAAAGAACTTCAGAAGATCATAGACCTACACTACGGTCTCTGGTTAGTTACTTATTATTCTGAAGACCTCTAATACTTTAATAGGGGGAGGGGTAGCTCATCGATTCTTCCGGTTCGCCTCCTAGCATCGTGCTATAAGGTACCAGGCGATAACCAGGGTAGTTGACCGATAGCTCGATGACGTCATTTCGTTGGCGTCTGCAATGGGAAATTCTCATAGCAGGCGTTGACGATGGGACGTTGTCGAGTTGTGGAATAGCAACTATCGTGGTAACTCACCGATTACCTGTCGATCTGCCAAATTTGGAAAGACGTCTGCATTGACTTGTCTCATATAATAATATTCCACCCACTATATCACAAGAAATTGCGAGTAGCTGAGTGGAATGGAGATAAGTTAAGCATTGGGTACAGGACCAAGTCTCCCCTGGGTGGTGCCAGAAGATGAGCGCAATAGAATCATCAAGTTGCCATAAGGCACGCAATGAGACTATTGCATGGCTGGGTAGTCAAAGTCTTCCATTCGTTAGTCATTTCAGGTGGATTAGAACAGGTTTAGGTGGGAGTTGGCCAGATTTGGATTTGTGATGTAATCCTGGATAGGACCCTGTCATTGAACGTCGCGTGAAAGTGGAACTTAATGAAGGCCTAAGTACTTTTCCGTAGTTTTTAGTTTTCGGATTTGAAAGATCGTCGGTTACAGTGGCCTGCTTACTGAGCAGAAAAACGCGGTCCCAGGTCCTTACATATCAAAGAGATTTATGATAAAATCGCTTGTTTATCGTGTATTTTGCGAAACTCGTTGTTGTCGTTGGTTCCGGGTTTGAATAGATACAAAAATTTGAGCAACGGTATTATGTGATATGAGGGGCTCGGTGGCCTTAGAGCAACCGTTTTTGCTTACTGAGCAGAACATCATGAGTCTAATCTCAGGCCCATCCACATTCAAGATTCGTCCATCGTTTTATTTGTCATGGTAATAACAGCAACTCGGTGATTAAAAAGGTGCTCGTCTGCCTAGTGGCAAACGTTTTTGCTTACTGAGCAGAAGACCGTGGGTTTAGTCCCAAGCTCCTTCGCGTTATATGATCGTTAGGACATCAATTCAGCTTATCGTTTACCAAAACGAACCCTGCTGCAAACCCAACCCTCTTATCCAACATCCCAGTGATTCCTCGTGGAAGTGCAGAGGTGTTCTTGGCTTCCATCAAAGCGAGTGTCATGTCAACACAATCCTTCCCATTTCTTTCTTGACCTGTGTTCGGGCGCGGCCGGCGCTGGTATTGCCTAACTTAAGATCACCAGTTTTTACACTTTGAGGATGATTGCTAGTCCCAAGCATCGTCTATTGGTTCTCTGTGTAATTACAGCTGATCTGGCAGTAACAGAGTAGCAACCGTGGGCGGTCAATCAAGCTCAAGCTCAAGCTGAAGACCTCTAATACTTTAATAAACCAAATCATGTCTCTTAGAAATTATCCCCTAGAGAAGTTGATCATAAATTGATCCAAAGACCTTCAGAAGATCATAGACCAGCACTATGGTCTCTGAATATTTTGGCAATTCTTCTGATTGATTGGTTAATATTCCAAAGATCTCTTATTGCTCAGTAAATAAAATCATAACTCTTAAATATTCGCGCAAGAAAGAGGTTTGATCAAAAATTTTCTAAAAACTTCAGAAGATCATAGATCTGCACTATGGTATCTGAATATTTCTCGTTAGTTGATTATTATTCTTAAGACAAAGTCACTAAACCGTAAATTCTTAAGACCTCTATTTAATAGTTCAATAAATAAAATCATGTCTCTTAGAAATTCTCGCAAGTGTAGGTTGGTCAGGAATTTTTACAAAAATCTTCCGAAGATCATATACTTGCACTATGGTCTTTTGATATTTTAGAAATTCTTCTGGTTGATTGATAGATAATTATTTTGAAGATCTCTAATTATTTGATTATACAAATCATGACTCTTAGAAATTCTCTCAAGTGTTGGTTGATCACAAATTATTCCAAAGACACTCAGAAGATCAGCATAATGTTCTCTGAATATTTTTGGAATTTATCTTTATTAAAAATCTAACCCCCTTAAGTACTCATCCCCTAGGTAAAAAAGTCAAAATCATAGGTATAAAAATGAAACTACATTTTGATACGTTCTTTAGTGGGAATGACACTGACGAAGACTGCACATTGTAGTCGAAATACGTATCTGTCATGGATACCAAAATTAATTAAGAGGAATTAAATGGAAGATAACCTTTTTTGCTGTTTTATTTAGCATTCCGCTAACAACCCAATTTAATTACTTCATTATGATGGCTACCAAGCCTTTGGGGATTTTCCTTATTATAGATTTTTCTCCTTTAGCTTACTTAAATCTTTGGTTTTTATTAGTTAGGTAGGTTCCGATTCAACACATTGTAGTTTCATTTTTATACCTATGATCTTGACTTTTTTACCTAGGGGATGAGTACTTAAGGGGGTTAAATTTTGATAAGTTCTTTAGTGGGAATGACATTGATGAAGACTGCACATTGTAGTCGAAATACGTATCTGTCATGGATACCAATATAATTAGGTGGAATTAAATGGAAGATTTTTTTGCTATTTTGCTGTTTTAAATGCATCAAGTATTTAATTCTACGGATGTTCCGGATCTTTCAGGAAACCATCCCGTGCCCACTCCATAACCAGTTCAAAAATCAGCATTTTTACCTATCAAACCAAATCAAATTTACCTATAAATAAAAACTATTTAATTTTACGCATACTCCGGATCTTCCAGAGGACCATCCGATGACCACTCAGTGTATATGTTCAGCTGATATAACATAAAATGTACAGAATTTGTCTACCTTTTAGTTATAGAGACAAATCAAGGCAATCAAGTGCTTAAATTTACGGATTTTTCAGAGGACCATCCAGTGACCACTCAGAGTCTATTACCAGCTGATGAATAAAAAATCAGCAGGGATTTGTATGGAAAACCCTACTTTTTTGATTTTTGAATTTTCCTTAAACCATGCAAGTAATCATGTTAAAGTATAGTCCAACAACTTTGCCGAAGGATGTACAGTGTTGGAATGTCTCTAAACAAAGTTATAGCTGTTCAAAGATCGATGTTTCGAATTAAATGTCAAAAATCACTTTTCCTGCCAACACTGCCGGTGTACTAATGACAGTCAGATTACAAACTTAGATAATATCGAAGTTTCTTATTTTATCGATTGGGTTTTAACATGGTAGATGACTTTAGGAGGGCCTCAAAACTGCTTCTTGTGTCAGTTGTAGAGGCCCCGCCCGGATGGAATGCTGATCCACAGTAATAAGTTGCACACTCACACAACGGAAGTCAACAGTGAAGCATTTTCTCACGCTCAGAAGCTCCCCGTCCTTTCCCAACGAGGTGTAATTGAAACGATACTCGTATCATCACCTCGGGTAACTTTTGCATCCCGTGTCAATACCAGAAATCATCCCACGTTATCATTCACGAGTCAACTTGTGCGCCTTCAACAGCGACACTGAACTCAATTAACTAACCAACCCCTCGAATCAACACCAGCTAGTTCACCCGTACCTAAACTTTTCCTCCAATTGTAAGTATTATTGGAAAAACCCAGCTCCATCGTCGCAGCCATTTCACGGAACAGACAAGCTTATCATCATTGCCGCCTAGTCAAAACTTTCTCGTCCTGAGCCCGGGTTCATTCGGAGCGGGCGGAGACGATAAACTTTCGCCCATTATATACCTACGTTTAAATAATTCAAGAGGGTAATCCTTGCCCGGGAATGCTGCTGATAGCAATTGAGAACAAGCTCTACGCCGCGCCGCAACTCCCACCACGGGCATGGCATATGAAAATTTAATTTCACTGGAAATGGGAGACACTTACCTCTTGCGCTTGCAATCGGAACCGGGCTTCCTCGACGGCGTCCTTCTTGGTGGTGAGACCTTTGTCTCGCAGCGAGGTTCGCCGCACCGATTGGGCCCTGGATTCGCGGGAAAACAAATGTTGAATAAGAGAGGTTATGTATTTTCCGTCTTCGGACGTTTGTACCTGGTGTTATTGCTTTGGGATCGCCGCACCCGCTTCCGCTGGGCTTCGGCCAGTCGTTTGCTCTCCTGTTCCGATTTGAGCTGTTCTATCCGTTCGCGAATTTCCGGATCTTCGCAAATGTCTGGGGATGGGGGAAAAGGGCGTTAAGAGGGCGGGGTAGGTCAATCTTGACAGATGGCAATTACCGGAAGGTGTTTCGTCGTTTTTGTTTTTGGCATTCAAATCGGCGCCACTTTGCGCTAGCATCTCCAGGACTTCGAGCTAAAAACAGGATTAGTTTGAATTGCGAAATCGTTTGAGGTTAGGTTTAGAGCTTACGTGACCCCAACAGGCGGCAGCATGTACCGGTGTCCATAGATCGTGGTCTACGGCGTCTGTCGATACATGCTGCTCTAATAGGAACTCAACCACTCTCGTGTAGCCATTGGCGGACGCTATGTGAAGCTGAAAGTATGTGAATCAATTAGTAAAAATTGAGCTCAATTTCAAGGTAGTTTTGTAACTTTACCGGCGTCGCCCCTTGGCTGTCAGGTACTTCCAGATCCCCTCCCTGGACGGCAATGTCCTGCAGATCCTTGAGCATCTGCGTCTCGGTCGCCGCTCGCGTCTCGTCGATCAGCTCCTGCGTCACGCCCCGCTTGGACATTTCCGCCTCGATGTAGTCCAGCGCTTCCTCGTCGTCGCAGATGTCGTACGGCATGTTCCCGTCGGCATTCACCGAGAGCAGGTTCGCACCGCGCCCGATCAGAATCTTGACCAGATTCAGATGGCCACAGGTGGCGGCCGCATGCAGCGGGGTCCATCGCTCGCTGTCCTGGGCATTCACGTTCGCCCCGTAGTCGAGCAGCAGGTTCAACATCTCCGCATTGTCGTCGATACAGCATTGGTGCAGCGCCGTCAGACCGTCCATGTTGGTCGCGTCCGGCGTGACGCCCTTCTGCAGTAACTTAGCCACCTGGCGGTTAAGGAAAAGAGAAAAAACAAATCACAAGAAATTATTACACTCATTGCAAACAAATAGAAAAATCACAGCAGGCCGTTGGTAGCCGGGTCACGTTCTGCGGTTTTCCAATTCCAACGCTTCATGGTCAACTGAGGCGGAGAAAAATTGCAGCACTCAGCGAAAACTTTTTCAATAAAGCAAGCTTTGAAAAAGATAAATTGATTTCAGTTCGTCTGGGTTTTCGAATTTTTTCTCTCTTCGAATCCAGGGAGATTTTCACCATTTAACTCAATCAAAGTCCCGTAAAAGCACGTGCTGATACATTTTACTCCCGCGTAAACTACCCACCTACTACTGGAATGCGAAGTGGGAAAAAGGAAATAAGAAAGGGAAATACCGAAGTGCAGTGGCAGTTCCCAACAGGAGAGCAAGAGCATCGTGGAAGGAAATTGAAACGTTCAACATTGGCTCTGGAGACGGAAGTTTGCTCGAACTCAAACAGTGCGGCATCATTGCCTAGGGGGCGGAAATTATATAAAGCTCAATTTAAAGCCCACTGGGGAAGGGGAGCTTAGCTACTATTGAAATGGTGGTAATTAATGGACTAAAGCATGGCATTTGATATGACGTAATTAGGTGTTTCATGCTGCTTCTGACAGCACTCACCGCCAGAGGGCGAGCAGCCTCAATCGTATCGGCTCCGGTGGAAAATCGACTTCGAGAATGTATGGCGAAATCCACTTTTAATTAAAAAAATATCAATAATGGTGCATTTTGTCCGATATATTATGACTAAAAAGAATCAAATGTAGCAAATGTTTTCTCAGCGCTAGAAGCAAGGTTTGAAGATAAATCATCGATTTTTCGAAAATCTCCTTACAAAACTGGTTTATACACCTCTGGCGTCACCGTCAGCGTTGAAGAAGGGGTTCGTCCGTCAAATGACAGGTGTAACGCATGTTAAGCTGCTTTTCCACCAGCGTTGCCAGATATACCGATTCATCGGTATTAATACCGATGCACAGCTGTGGCTTATCAGAATACCGATTTTTTAGATTTTATACCGATTTTTTATAATAATCAAAATGATTGCCTGTTCACGCTAAACTGTTGGAGGAAGCCATTGTGAGAGACTTTTATTTTTTGAATATCTCTTATTTTTAGTTCCGTCTTATGCTTGATACTGTTTCGATTAATTTTTCCATTTCCTCGCCGATTTTGGCTACCCAGGAATTGAGAAACAACTGATGAATCATCCCGGTGATTCCAGGAAATTGGGTTGTTGAATTGAGGTAAATACATATTCGATATCTGTATTAAAAATGGAACCGAAATCCAAAATTTCATCAATTTTGGTACAATGGAACTATTTTAAATAAGTACGATTACATTAGCAAAAATAACCATCTTAGCGCCCCTCGCCATTGAGCGAACTGTCAATTAATGGATATTAATGCCATCGAATGCAATTTATTGACAATTTAAAACTTGGTTTACAAATCAAGATTAATGTCTACGGGATTGATAAAAATATATTAGTGCTCAGAAAACGACGCTCTTTCAGATGATATATAAAAACCGGCATGTTTTTCAAAATTCAACAACCCAATTGGGAAATACTTTTATTCAATGAATAAATAGGAATTTTTAACTTCCTAAAGTTTATTCAATCTTCCCTTGGAATTTTGTTCCACCTTACCCCGTTAGTTATTTAATTAAATAGATTCCTATGGGAATGTAATTTCGACTTCTCTTGGATGTTTCTTCTGGCTTCCGTCTTCTCCCGCCAGTTTGCTTTTTCAACTTCCCCGGAACACCAGGGATGCTTAAAGCACAGACAAACAGACATAACACATTGAATATTTCTCATTGTAAAACATCGTCGTTAAAACATTACCGCCATCTGTTGAGTACACTGTGGTGGGTAGTACGCTGAATAGATGGCGGTAGTGTGTAAACGTCAAACGCAAGGGAATTGACTATGCGCGCCACACGTGGCGGTGCTACCAACTGAGATACTTTCAAATTGACCGTTAAATGCTTGTTCGATGAACAACTTGTGAGTGTTATGTCTGTTTGTCTGTGCTTAAAGTGTTTTATTGCGGTTCCATTTTTGCTTCAGGAAAACTGCAGGAACTTTTAAGAAGGACTGAATATTCGAGAATAGTTCAAACTTTTGGGTAAGTTTAAAGATCTGTCAGGGTAAGTTCCGATGAATTAAATAAAGTTTCTTTCAATTCTGTTAAAATTAGAGAACCCGGGAATTTCAGGAAAGTCCAGAGAACTCCAATAAATCTAAGGAAACATCAAAAATATTTTGGACACTTCACAAATGCAAAGCATTTCAAGGAAATCTAATGGTTTTCAGGACTATTCCATTTTCAGGGGCAATTCAGGGAACTTAGGGAAGCTCTGAGAACATCAGAAAAAAATCAATTAATTTAAATGAAATTGCTGAAACTTTAAAAGAGTTCCGAGAAACTCGGGGAATTTCCGATAACTTGAGCAAAGTACCGAGAGGTTCATGGAAATTTTGGGAACTTAAGAGAAGTAACATGAATATTATAAAATTGTGAGAGAGAAGTTTTGAGAACTTTTAAAAATTAAAAAAAAATCGATAAGATCAGAGAGCTTCAAATATTGTGAGAGCACTTAAGAAGCTCTGAAACCTTCATGAAAGTTCGGACACCTTCAAAGAAGATAAGAGATTTTCTGGTAGTTTCATAATCAAGGAAGTTCCCAGTACTTCGAGGATGATCAGAGAACTTCAAAACAGTCCCATAAACTTTAGGAAAAGTTCAAGAACTTTCAAGGAGCTCCGAGGAATTATGTGATATTTCGAAGTGCATTTCAGGAAACTTTAGGGGCATTGTTGGGTCTTCAGGGATGTTTTATAAAAATTAGGAAAATTACTCAGGATCATTAGAGCATGTAAGGAACGCCAGGTAATGTTGTGCTATAATCTCCAAGAAATCTCTTTCTTCCGGAATTTTTCCCCAACTTCTCCTTGAAGTTTCTTGCGACTGATCCGTAAGCCCTCTGACTTCCGACTTTCTCCAGAAGTTTCTTCCACTCTACCTTAGGAAGTTTATTCCATCTACTTCCGTCTCCATAAAGTGTATTCCTTCTTCTACAGGAAGTTTAATTAAACTTCCACCAAATATATCTCCCAGAAATCCCATTCGTCTTCCTCTGGAAATTTCTTCTTAAGTCATTCTCCGTAGATTTCATTTTGGGCTTCAATTGGAAGGTTTTTCTGAGCTTCTTCTGTCTTCCTCTGGATGTGTCATCCGATTTTTTTTTCCAAAAGCTGCTTTAACTTGTCATCAGAAGTTTCTCGATAGTTGTCTTGGAAGTTTCCCGGAAGTTTATTGATTTTTCTTAGAACTTTCTTCAAACTTCCTCCAGTAGAGCTACTTTATTCTTTCTCTGGAAATTTGATCGGCTTCCTTCAGAAGCTAGTTCAAACATTGCCCGGGAATTTCTTCCGGCTTCTCCTGGAAAGCAAATTTTCCGTTCTAAGTCCAAAAGTTTGATCTGTTGGCATCAAAAACGGCAAGAAAATAAATTTTATTAAGATAGTAAATACCGATAAATATCGATTTTTTAAACTGTTGGTACCGGCAACGCTGTTTTCCATCAACAGCTCTACTTGGCGACTTCACATCGACGCTGCGTCAGTCCGTCAATTTTGATCAGATTCTAATTGGACGCTGACGCTGACGCCCATTTATGAATTTTAGCCACAAGAAATCAGTATGAATTTCATTGCTATGCCTTATGAAAAATAATGTTGACAAACAAATAAATTAAGCGTAGCAGACTGGAATCGAATCATGGATGTTGAGATTAAGGGACCGTGTGTTAAATACACGTCTTTCAACGCTTGGAAAAATCAAATGGTTAAAGGCAAATAAGAGCTACCTCATGTTTGATGATAAACATTCATAAGTCACGCCTATAAAATTCATATGTGACGTTCATAAGTCGAGCCTGCCAGTTTTAAGGCAGTTTTCTATCAGTGATTCTAAGAAACTTTTTCTTGGAAATCGAAAATACTGGAGATTTTAAGAAAAAGCGGCACTAAATTTCAACCCTCTTTTCTCGTAGTTCTAGAAAAAATCTCGATGGACATTTCAAAAGGTTCTATCTGCTTTGATCGATTTTCTTTATCGACTTTTTCTTTTGATAACCACTGCTATGCACAGGAGGTTCATATCTAGCGTCCAAAACGTCAAATACATCCGGGAAAGGTTTAGCAGCTGAGTTATTAACGAAAGTGAAAGTCGATTAAGGGAATCGATCAATGCAGATAGGACCTTTTGAAATGTTCATCTAGAAATGTTCATCTAGAAATGTTCTCATAATATTTCTCAGTGATAAAGTTAGAATCGTAGGATACGTCATTTTGAACTGCTCGATTGATAAGATTAATTGATCATTTTAATTCGAGCAGCTTAAACTGACGCTGAATACCGGTCTTGTGTAGAAATTTGTCTGAAATAGATCACATCATTCGAGCAGTTTAAAATGACGTTTCCTACCACTCGAACTTTAACGTGCAACAATATTTTAATATTTTTTCTTCTACAACCTCGAGAAAATAGGGTCTTATCTGTAATATGCTTGAAAAATCTGGAATTGATTGTTTCATTTCGGTAAAATCGGTGGTATTGATTGATATTGATTAATTGCAGTAATTAGATCTGTATACTCCAAATATTCATTATACTGACATTAAAGGACTGCGGCAGACCCTAATAACGGTAAGCGCTATTGAGAATAATACGCTGATCCCGAATGATCCTCGATTTTGATAAGCACCATGCCTTATTATCCTCAATTTTAATCTCGGATTATCATTCAGCGTATTAAACTAATAGCGAATTCGTTTATTATCGAAGTGTGCGAAACCGAACTTTTTGTTAGTGTGAACCTCAACCTGAGCTAGGTTTTAAAAACAAACGGTTTTAAAAACAAGCAGACCCAATCTTGATACCCGATCTAGGTTGGAACTGAATAATAAACGAATTTGCTATAGAGTTCTCCAGATGCACAAAAGTGTGCGTGAGACCGCGCGCTACCTTTTTAAGTAGTTGTGATATCGTGATTCCTTTTTGGTTCTTCTTCTTCTTCATTTTTATATATGGATGTTGGATTTCAGTGTTCGTGAGATTGCGCTTGGAGATCTCTATATCATCAGAGAGCTTCAAAAAGTACGCAGCCAAAACAAAATCTAGCTAATTTGCAAGAGCGAGTTTTGATTTGCGAGAAATCGGCAATTTGATTCATTGTTTACAAAAGCACTTTCGCCCTTATGAAATGTTGGCACTGATTTTTAAGTTTGTTTTACGATCGTCATGTTAATTGGGAGGCTTTGAACTGCTCAGGATTTGAAACGTTACGAATGGAGATTAAATGTTTAGATACTGCCTTGAATGCTCCAGACATTCCCGACGGAGATTCCAGTAGTTCAGGTACAACGGCAAACCCTTTGCATTCCGTTTTGTTTGCAGCTCCTGGAAAACGAACAGGAGGAACTTGGCATCCCACGAAGAGGTGGCCGTATAACTGTTTCCAATCCCCTTGATCTTCCCGAAGGAATTTTTCTAATGCATTCTCAAGCCCCTGTGAAGAGAGTACCGCCCCCACAACCACTCCCCGACCTTGTTGATACGATTTGAACGATAGCACTATGGGCCAAAGCATGCTTCTTCGCCATGAACAAGGAAACATGGAAGCGCAACATTGAGCATTGGGTGATAGACGGACGCTGAAGTGCAACGACCATGCACCGATATCAAATATCTCAAGGAAGTCTTCTGAATACTTTCTAAACACTTCAGGATGACAAGATGTTATTCTGAAGATCTTGAACTGTCCAACTATTGAAGTCACGTCTCTCAGTTATTTTTTTCATGATACCTGGTTGCTAAGAAATTAGTCTACAGAACTTCAAAGATCTCGAGGAAGTTCTCTGAATATTTTCTCAAGACTACAGAATAAACAGGTATTATTCTGAAGATTTATGCTATTCATCAATTCAAATAACGTTGCTCAGATATTCTTGCATGATACTAGGCTGCTCAGAAATTATTCTATAGAAGTTCAGGATATCAAATATCTCAAGGAAGTATACTGAATATTTACTCAAGACTTCAGGATGACCAGCAATTATTCTGAAGGTCTTGAACTGTGCAACATTTCAAGTTACTTTTAGCAGATATTTTTTCTTCATGTTAACAGGTAGCTTAGACACTATTCCTAAGACCTTCAGAATATCAAATATCTCAATAAAGACTTCTGAGTAGTCTGTCAAGACTTCAGGATCACCAGAAATTAATCTAAAGATCTTGAACTGTCCAACATGTTACATCGCTCAGATATTTTTTTCATGATACCTGGTTGCTAAGAAATTAGTCTACAGAACTTCAGGACATCAAAGAAGTCTTCTGAATACTTTCCAAAAACTTCAGGATGACCAGGTGTTATTCTGAAGAATTTGAACTGTCCAACAATTCAAGTCACGTCTCTCAGATATTTTTTTAATGATACCAGGCTGCTCAGCAATCATTCCAAAGCAATCAGCATATCAAATATCTCGAAGAAGTGCTCTGAATATTTTCTCAAGACTTCAGGATTACCAGGAATTATTATGAAGATCTTGAACTGTCCAAAAATTGATATCACGTCTCTCATATATTGTTTGCATGATACCAGTTTGCTCAGATATTATTCTCCAGACCTTCGGGATATTAAAGGTCTCAATGAAGTCTTCTGAATACTTTTTTAAGACTTCAGACAACCGGCGATTGTAGATTATTAATTGTTGATTTTAATTGCCCATTGCTGATTGTTGATTGTTGATTGTTAATTGATGATTGTTGATTTTTGATTTTCGATCGTCAATTGTAAATTGCCTATATTCGGTTGTTGATTGTCGGTTGTCAATTGTTGATTAATGATTTTTGTTTGTCGATCTTTGACTATTTGTTAATGATTGTGGATGTTTCTAGTCATTTCATAATTGTTGATTATCGATTGACGATTGTAGATTATCAGTTGTGCATTGTTGATTTTGATTGTCCATTGATAGTTGTTGATTGTCGATTGTTGACTCTTAATTGCCGATAGTTTATTTTCATTTGAAATTTTAAATTATGAATTGTCGATTTCCGATTGTCGATGGTCGGTTGTCGATTATTTATTGTTGATTTTGATTATCGATTGATTTCAGATCGTTGACTGTCGATTACTGATGGTTGATTTTTGATTATCGATTGTTGACTCTTGATTTTCGATTGTCGATTATCAATTTTAAATACTAAATTATCAATTGTCGACGGTCGGTTGTCGATTGTTGACTCTTAATTGTCAATTATCGATTATAAATTTTGAATTTCCGATTGTCGATGGTCGGTTGTCGAATGTCGATTATTGATTGTTGATTTTTGATTGTCGATCGTTGACTGTTTATTAATGATTGCCGATTTTTCTAGTCAATTGTTAATTGTTGACTGTCGATTGACGATTGTAGATTATTAGTTGTGCATTGTTGATTTTGATTGTCCATTGATAGTTGTTGATTGTCGGTTGTCGATTGTAGTTGATTGTCGATTGTTAACTCTTAATTGTCGGTTGTTTATTTTCAATTTAAAATTTTAAATTATCAATTGTCGATTTCGGATTGTCGATAGTCGGTTGTCGATTGTCGATTATAAATTGTTGATTGTTAATTTTTCATTGTCGACTTATTTTCGATTGTGGATTATCAATTGTTGATTTTGATTATCGATTGATTTCCGATCGTTGACTGTCGATTATTGATTGTGGATTTTTGATTATCGATTGTTGACTCTTGATTTTCGATTGTTAATTATCAATTTTTAATTTTTAATTATCAATTGTCGACGATCGCTTGTCGGTTGTTGATCGTTGATTGTTGATTAACGTGGTCGATTTTTGATTGTCGATTGATTGTAGATTGTTTTTTGTCGATTGTTGATTGTTGATTGATGATTTTTCATTGTCGATCAATTACTGTTTATTTTTCTGGTCAATTGATGATTGTTGATTGTCGATTGTCGATTATTAATTGTTGATTTTAATTGCCCATTGTTGGGTGTTGATTATCGATTGTTGACTCTTGATTGTCAATTGTCGATTATACATTTCAAATTTCAAATGATCAACTATCGATTTGCGATTGTCGATGATCGGTTGTCGATTGTCGGTTTTCGATTGTTGTTGATTGTCGATTGTTGACTCTTAATTGCCGATTGTTTATTTTCAATTTTAAATTTTAAATTATCAATGGTCGATAGTCGGTTGTCGATTATCGATTAATAATTGTTGATTTTTTATTGTCGATTGATTGTCGATTATTGATTGTTTATATTGATTATCGATTGATTTCCAATCGTTGACTGTTGATTGTTGATGTTTCTGGTCGATTGTTGATTGTAGATTATAAGTTGTGAATTGTTGATTTTGATTGTCCATTGGTGGTTGTTGATTGTCGGTTGTCGATTGCTGATTGTTAATTGATGATTGATGATTGGTTTTCGATTTTGACGATTTCCGACCGGTTGCCAATTGTCGATTTTCGATTATTGATTGTTGATTTTTCGTTGCTGATTGATTGTCGATTGTAATTTACAAACGGTTGTCTATTGTCGATTGTTGATGGTTGATTGTTGATTATCGATTGGTGATTGTTGATTATTGATGGTTGATTTTTCTTGTCGACTGTTCGTGATTGATTGTCGATTGACTATTGTAGATTATTAATGGTTTGGTTTTTATTGTACATTTATTGTTAATTGTCGATTGTAGATTCTTGATGGTTGTTGTTTTTTGGTTGTTGATTGTCGATTTTTCATTGTCCATTGTTAATTGTCAATTGTGTATTGTCGATTGCCGATTATCGATTGCCTTTCATCGATTGCCGATTATCGATTATCAATTGTCGATTGTCAATTTTTGAATGTTGATTATTAATTGATCGTTTTGATTGTCGATTGTAGATTATCATTGGAAGATTATCGTATGTGGATTGCCAATTTTCGGTTGTCGATTGACGATTTATTGTTAATAGTTCATTGTTGATTGTGGGTTGTCTATTGTTGATTGATGATTGATGATGGTCGATTGTAGATTGTCAATTATCGATTGTAGGTTATCGGTTGTCAATTATCGATTATTGATTGTTGATTTTGAGTTGTCCATTTTCAATTGTCGATTGTTGATTGCCAAATGTCGAATGTTGATTTCCGATCTTCAATTGTTATCGATTGCAGATTGTCGATTATCAATTTTAAATTTTAAATTAGCAACTGTCGACGGTCGGTTGTCGATTGTAGATCGTTGCTTGTTGATAAACGTGGTCAATTTTTGATTATCGATAGATTGTAAATTGAAAATTGTAGATTGTCTTTAGTCGATTGTTAATTGTCGATTGTTGATTGTTGATTGATGAGTTTTCAGTGTCGATCCATTACTGTTGATTTTTCTGGTTTCAATTGTTGTCGATTGTTGATTATTGAGTATTGTTTATTTTGATTGTCGATTGTTGATATTGGTTATTGAATTTCAATTTTTGATAGTCGATTGCCGATGATTATCAATTATCGATTGTTGATTACCAAATGTCGAGTATCAATTAATCAGGCCTCAACTCTTTTTTGTAAACAAACTTTGTAAGGCCATTTTCTCGCGAACCGAAACCTACATTCGTAAACCTAAAACACAATCAGGTAGAGGAGAATTCCCCCTACCTGTTTATTTTGTTGGTTTGCGTTGATCGACTTCGGTTCGCTGCAAAATGGCATTACAAGGTTTGTTTACAAAATGGAGTTTAGGCATTTTCAATTGTTGGTCTTGAATTGTCAAATGTCAATTCAAAAATATCAATTGTCAAATTTCAATTGTCAAATGTCAATTGAGCGGGTTACAAGGAAAGGGGTGTAAGTGACTTTTATCGATTTTCTCTTTCGATAATAATTCAGCTGCAAACACATTCCTTGATTCATGTGCCATTATCACACTATGTGGCAGAAATAGCGCAAAATCTGTGTATAAAGCTGTGGCTATCAAACGAGAAAGTCGATGAAGAGAATCGATCAAAGTCACTCACACCCCTTTCCTTCTAACCTTCTCAATTGACATTTGACAATTGACATTTGACAATTTGACAATTCACATTTGACAATTGACATTTGACAATTTGACAATTGACATTTGACAATTGACATTTGACAATTAACATTCGACAATTAACATTTGACAAACAATTGACATTTGACAATTGACATTTGACAATTGACAATTGACATTTGACAATTGACATTTGAAATTGACATTTGACATTTGACAATTGAAATTTCCGGAGAACTTTGAGATTTGGGCGTAATTGCTTTTGTAAACAAACATGTCAATCGCTGATTTCTCGTGAATAAAAGAAAAATCTCGTGAACAAACTATACCAAATGATAGAGGAACCATTCATCTACCTGTTTGTGTTGTTAGTTTTTTAGATTGAGCTTCAATTCACGAGAAATCGTCAATTGAAGTGTTTGTTTACAAAAGCAATAACGCCCTAATCTCGAAGTTCTCCGGATTTGACAATTGACATTTGACAATTGATACTCGACATTTGGTAATCAACAATCCATAATTGATAATCATCGGTAATCGGCAATCAAAAATTGGAATTCAACAACCAATAATCAACAATCGACAATCAAAATAAACAATCGACAATCGAGAACAATTGAAAATCGGAAATCAACATTCGACATTTGGCAATCAACAATCGACAATTGAAAATGAACAACTTAAAATCAAAATCAACAACCAATAATCGATAATCGACAACCGATAACCGACAATCAACAATTGACAATTTACCATCGACCATCATCAATTATCAGTGTTCACTCGGCTGTCGACAAAAGCAGGTCACTATCGATGTGTGCCACGCGATCGTCTGTTTTCACGGCAGCAACCATTGTGTGGTCCTCCCAAGGGGTAGGTCACTTCGCACACCAATCTTGAGTCATCTTTTTTGTCAGTGTGCCGCAAGTATGCCGATTGTGCCGATCATAGAGCAAGCTGCGATTGTTTGTAAAATATCCATCCCGGCAACCCGGTATTTCTGACACCTTGAATGTTTTGGTTTGAAATCGCAAGGATAAATCGGATTGAAGATGACGCGGGAAGTGGCGGGTGTTTGAAATTTTGGTGTTTTGTGTTCATAGGGTAATAGAAGTCCTGTGTTTTAGGGTTTTATATTGCCCTCAAAGGCAGACCAGAAAGCTAGCCTTTCGTGATGTGAAAAGCAACAGTCTATCAGCAGCCGGAAAAAAATGGAGTCCGACTATAGAGGATGAAGAATAGACTTCTTTAGTTTGTTTTGTGTGAATTGCAGCATTATTTAAATTAAGGGTATTAATGGGATCTGATTAACTGCCTCTTTCTCTTGAGCCCACTCTAGAACCTACATTTCGTATTTAGATCTATAAGTGAACTGCTGGTCTGAGTTCACTGGTATATTCAATTAGAGGATGTTCCCGAATATACAGTCAAACTGCACGTAATGGTGTGAAAAACTTCAATGACAGTTGTCCAACAGTGCTCCCATTTTCTTTACTACAATCCAATGCATAAAACATTGTGCCGAAGGTGTGCCGATGGATCTGCCTAAGTTGTGCCGAATCTAATTTCAGCACAATGTGCTGAGTGACTTACCCCTTGGGTCCTCCTCATTGTTCTTCATCAGCAGTTCTTTCGGTCGATGCGTCGTCGACTTTGGAAAGCAACCGTTTAGTGATGAGTGTGTGAGTCCTGACCACGTTTTGCGTCCATTGTTGCAATGGAAGCGCTCTGACCCCTGTTGGCGTAACTGCCATACAATGAAACCACTGGAGGCGGCTCCAGAGTTCTGATGGAGGAGGCTTTTTGGATAGCAGAAGATAATGTGTTTATTGTGTTGTACCTTTTGACTATAGTTTTAAGATGTATTGTAAAGTGACCAAGAATCCTCGGCTCTGTAAAGTTAATTCGTTTGAGCCTTATCAAATAAATTAATAAACAACAACAACAAAATCATCAATTATCAATCTATCAACAATCAACAATCGACAACCCACAATCGACAATGAACTATTAACGATTAACAATCAATCAGTTCAAAATTTTGAAACGAAGCTGAACAACTTGAACAACTTGAAATTGGGCAATTGTATTGAACAATTAAAAATTCAATATTGAAAATCATACAACTTTGAATTGATTATGAACTAGGCTATGAGATCGCTGAACTTGAATTTTGAACTGGATGAACATAATTTTAGAGTATTTCGGAAATGACATCGAAGGTGACGGTCCTGGGTTCTTCAAAATTTGAACGTGGCATTTGTTAATAACGCTATCTAGGCTAAACTGGGAAGTCCTGTAGACTTTTTTTTTCAGAGTATTTTACACATTCCCTGACGTTCTCTGGACATACCCTGGCAGGTGTTCTGATTCACTCTGAAGCCTGTATAGACTGATCTAAGAGGTACTCTTGACTTGCCCTGAGTAGACCTCTGAATTTGTTCTACTTTGTAACTTTCACCGGAAATTCTCTGGACGTGTTCGAAAATCGTCAGGACTAGCCCTAGGAAATTGCGCTGAAAAGCCTCTAAATCAGCTTCAGAGTTCCTTAAGCTGCCACGGAAGTTCTCTCCATTTGACACATCATACCTCCAAAATTTCCCTCAATGTACACTAGAAGTTATGCCTGCAGGTTCTTAAGATTTGATCCTGGAGTCTTCTGGACTTGATCTAAGTGATCCTCCAAAGTTACTCTAGAATTGCTGACATTTCCAGGACAATCTCTAGATCTGTTCAGGAGTCCTCTGGACTTGTCTACCCTGGAAAGTGGGAGACAATTCACAAAAGTTAGAGAATTTAAATTAATCTTGATTGTCTGGGTGATCTGTAATCCATACAAATCACTAAAAATTAATCACGTTATCAAACGTTTTCCTTTCCCGTTACATCATTCTTTTCAGAAAAAAAAAATCCGCATAACTGTAGCTTCGATGGAATCGGTAACAGCGTCACGGAAAATGGGCCCATCCTTTGCCCTTCGTTAAGGATCGAACATAAAGAATCCTTTACTTTTATCGCCGGACAACTGACCCCGGATGCGAAAGCAAGAGCCGGAATAGGAAAAGATCGATACGCCATCTCCCACAGCACAAACGGATTATTTGGACCATGCAGCAAGGTCAAGTCCGCCCAGTTGAGTACGGTCGTAAGCTGCCGTAGGAAGCTGATAGTCGTTGTCGTTCGTTTTGCTATTTTATTTTCTCTTCTATCTAGCAGCGAAAGGGAAAAACTAAGCAACCCGAAAACTGATGGTGTCTGGTCGTAATTTCCTTCAATTTATTCATGCCGTTTTTGCCCAGTGCAACGGATGGACTCCGATGTCGGTCTGAAACGGGTTGGAGAGCATTTTTCTACCGATTTCGTTGAAAGTCCGATAATGGAAGCGGATGATTATACCGTTTTTTTTTTCGTTAATCTTGTAACGAAAGAAAGGTATTGATGTCAGTCTTTTGGCCAATTCTCATTCCGTCCGGGTTGCTTGTTTTTGTGGTTTGGATTGTAAATGAAGTTTACGACTCGCGCCTACTGCGATCACGCCGCAGCAAACCGAAAATTGAGTTGTTTAAAATTGAGCTTCTCAAGTGCGCGGTGAAAAACTAAAACAACCATCACCGCGAAGCAAGAAGCGGACGGAATTTGAAACGGTGGTGCACGGATTTTATTGACGTTGGAAGGTACCCAGCTAGCAACCACCAAAACAATGGGTGGCCGGACCGCAACCGTCTCTCTCTCTCGCTGTTTCTCGCCGCCGGAGGACGTCTGTTCAAACCCACAGACGGCGTATTTTGCCACCGGCTGTTTTACGACCCTTGCGGTATCGTAAAACAGAGCACCGAGTCGATGTTTTGTTTCGGAGTCCGGACATCCTACACCCGGGGAAAATGGGTCACTTGACCATGGAACACCGCTTTCTGAGCAGAATGTTAGGTTATGTTACTGCTTTCCGTGTGCTTTATGGGTCGGTTCTAAACGCTGTGACACGTTTATTGAAACTTCAGATGTTCAATCATAAAACTTTTGATGACGACGACGACGAGTGTGAGTGGAAGCATAATTCAGAGTCAAGGGCATCATCAATTCCGTTCAATAATACGCTCTAGATTGAGAAAAGTGGTATACATAACAACAACCCAATTCAATGGATATTCAGAACTGACGTTCATCTCGTCGTCGTCGTCGTCGTCGTCGTCGCAATTGAATGTAGTTCGAGTTAGAGAGCATCATCGTGAAATCGAGCTACTGGATGGCAGGCACGTAGGAGATCAAGTGGCTATTTGAGTGAAAAATCAATAACATTTGCAACTTGTGAGACGGTGTTGAACGAGGTGAAGATGATGTGTATTGATTTGCACTTGTAAAACAAATCTGATTTTGACTATGAAATCGACATTCATTTAGATGAAGTTGTAGCGAAAATTCATGCACTGTGTGGGGAAAAACGGACTCCTAATCGTACTAGGCCTATAAGGGTGGTTCAAAATATCGAATTTGCTACACCAGGCTCAAATGATTCTAAATCAAGTCGTGATCATTCTCCCAAAATATGAGTTTATTTGGATGCGAAACCATACTGAACTGGCTCCAAGGGGTGAGACAGGTTTACTCTGAGGCCTCGCGCAACACGAGAAAAGGGCCTATCATTGTTGATCGATTCTCTTCATCGATTTTCTCTTTCGCGAATAACCCGACTACAAATGAATTTCCCATTCAGTGTGTTGTTTCAGGCGCAAGCTAACATCATCTTCTGTCGAACTGTGCTGCGAGCTTAGCGAGAAATTCGTTTATGTTGCCGTGGTAAACCAAAGAGAAAGTCGATTAAGAGAATCGATCAACGAGGATAGACCCTTTTCAAATGTTATGCTAGAGTTGCTTTTTTGCAGCGAGTAACTCGCGAGTAACTCAATGTACCTCAATATTCAATCGACGTTCATCGATTCTTTTTTCTCTGCTTACTCCCTTTAAGAATATGCTTCTCATATTAGACGTCAGTTTTGTTTGTACACAAAGTAAGCCCAAGTGTATCCTAAGACTTTCGAAAAGCTTGAATATTATGGAAGAACCAGTGCCAGTGCCTGCTTACTACCAGCAAGAACTTGCAGTTCCAGCCAGCTTTCAGCAGTTGTTCTTGCTCCTCGGTGGCCAGTCCCAGTGGTCACTTCAAAAGGATCATCGCTGGTCAAACAAGCTCTTCAAACAGCTATTCTTCTGGATCAGCAACTGCAATTTCACCTATAATAAAATAAAATCCACCACTACAGTTTCCGATTTAGAAAACGTCTACCCGGTGGGGCAACAGCTCCGACAGCAACGCTACCAACCAACCGCCAGCATTTCCGAAGCCGAAGAGGAGGAGGACGTTGAAGTAACCGATACCAATGTTTCCGGTGAGTGCGATCCTCGTCCGGACTTCAAACCCATCAACGATCAACCGGACGAAATCGAAGTGAAAACCGGTCATGAAGGCGAAGAACAAATCAAGCTGACAGATCATCTTCGTCGACTTTCTCTTTGCATTCCCACGGCCATGTTAAAACCAAGTACAGGATCGTCATGAGACGTGATCAAGTTCACAAGATCGCTACCAATCACTCGATATCGTCAGCGCTGTTCATAAAATAGATGGAGACGAACAACAGATTCTACACCTGGGCCGCTATGGACTTATCCAACGAGAAACCGAAGAACACACGTATGTAGTGGTGTTCTACTGTAAAGCTGGGTTTAGATAGGGCAAGTCAATTGATCAAGTCAGTTGAATTCAACTGACTTGAACGCGAATTGAATGTGTAAACCATACCATTCAACTGACTTGATCAACTCACTTGAATTGAAAAAAAGTTGAACCAGGCTCAACTTTTCAAGCCAATTGATTTCAACTGAGTTGATCATTTGACTTGCCTAGTCTAAACACAGCTTAAAGGAGACTGTATCGCAGAAACGGGACCGTATCACGATCATCCGGAAGGCACAGCAGAAGCACCAAAAGAGGAAGGATGGGTGTCCACCGTCAGTAGAACGGCACAGTGGTAATTCAAAGCTCGGTTCGCAGTTTCATCCAGCGGCAGTTTGCCAAGCCATGGGAACGGGATTGCTTCGACAAGTATTGAGTGTTACGTAATTTGCCGGATTTTGAGTATTTTGTCAGGTAGATCGAATTTTTCCACCATATCAAGCCGGACAAGCATTCGCCCTTGGTAAGTGTAAGGCAGCTAGGCAGCAATAGGTTTCGTTCACGTTCACAGTTGGGTACTGGGGGTAAATCGAAAATCTAAAATTTCCGACCGTCACGAAAAGGTGTAAGATTTTGAACGCTTATAACTTTGTCATTTATAGATGAAAATAAAATCCAAATACACCAATCCTTAGCAAATAACTCTCACAATTTACTACAATAAATGCTTTCCAATTTCCCCAACAAAAAAAAATCGTTGAAAAATGTACAAACAAAAAGTGATAATTTTATCACTGTTTTCATGAAATAAACGTTCTCCCCAAACCAAGTCGTCATAATCGAGTGCCATTTGGTTGTGCATCGTTTTGCTTGAACCTGTAAAACTATATAAGAGCTCTACTGTCGTTCCTCCGCTCATGGTCATTGGTTGCTAGACCGTCTAGCAGTATAGTTCGTTCGCTCGTTCGTCCGCTATCGAGTTTCTTCTAATTCATTTTATTGTTACGTTCACGTCGTGGAAGTGCCGTCATCGACAGGCACATTGGCAAGTCTAATTGCACTTGCCACTAAACAAAGCATGGTGCGTAAGCGTTCTACTACTCCTGCATTGGAGGGCCCTAGTAAAAAGGCCCAAATGGACGCCAGCGCTGCTTCGGATGACGCAGCGAATCGGCTGCTACAGAGCAACCAAACCCCGTTGAAGGACGTCACCAAGCTTAGGGATGAGCTGGCAAAACTCAAATTGTTTCCGCGATTCAAGATCTGTGCTCCAGCCTACAGCAGTACAAGTCGGTCGGTGACCTACTGAAGCAGTTTTACACCCACGATTTGCCTTCGGTGAAAGCATTGAAGGTTGTTTTACGGGGACTGCCGTCGTACGAAGCAGCTGCCGTAAAAGATGAACTGGTGAGGCTTGGATTGAAACCAGAGGCAGTCCACCCAATGAATCGACGGCCTATGCCCAATACTAACTATCGTGACCACCCTTGCTGCGCTGAAGAGCAACATACGTGACCTGTTTCAGGTCATTATCTACTGGGAATCCTACAAACCACAACACCGTGATGGGACCCAATGCACAAGTTGCCTCTCCTTCGGCCATGGCACGAAGAACTGTCATATGAAACCACTCTGCGACATGTGTGCTATCCCAAGTAACATTGCTGGTTTTTTCGCGGTTTTATAGCATTCTACAAGTCTAAATCATGGCCTACAGAACCCTCATAAAACCAAAATTGTTACTTGGGATGGCCCACTCGACGGCTCCCTTTGCTCAAGCTGATGACCCCGAGCCGAAGTGCGTGAATTGCGGCGGAACTCACCGTGCCACTACTCGGGACTACCACAAGCGAACGGAGTACATGCTATGCCCGTGTTGTCTCAGGCGATTCAGTTTACGAATCTCCGTTTACATCGGAGGAACTAGTAACGCTGGTCGCAGAGGTGTTCATCATCCTGCGCACCTGCAAGACTCGATTTGAACAGCTTCATGCTGCCTTATCTCTCGCCACCAAGTATGGACCGTGAAGCTATAAAATAGCAATTTGGAACGCTTGCTTGCTGACGAACAAGCATAGAGAGCTACTCGATTACCTCAACACCAATTGCTATCATCACCGAGACGCACTTGAAGCCCGAGCTGAACGTATTCCTTCCCGACTTCCGGCTCGTCAGACGTGACCGCACCTGCTCCGGGGGTGGGGGAGTGGCCATCGCTGCAAGACGGAACATCAGTTGTCGGGTGCTACCAAGCAACCAGCTGAAAACAATCGAAGCCATCGGAGTGCAGGTGAGCACATAACTTGGCCCAAACCAACATCAGGGACGGGTCGTCAGTGGCCCTCCGGAAAGACATCCTAAAACTCACCTGGAGGTGCGGGAACTTCATCATCGCTGGCGACCTGAATGCAAAACACCAAGCTCGGGGCAACGGTCGGAGCAATCGAAACGGCACCATCCTGAATGAAGACCTACAAGAGGGCCACTATACCATCTTGGCCCCAAACACTCCCACCCGGTTGAGTCGGTTTGGGGTCCATGCGATCATCGCTGGGACCACTACCCGGTGGTGGCCATATGGCTTTTATGAGGGTACTATAGACCATGATTTAGACTTGTAGAGTGCTTTAAACCCTCAATAAAACTTGTTGAACAATGTGACTTGGGCTGGGATGTGCAATACGTGCTTGTGAACGATTTCCCACCGGAAGTATCCCACTGCGATCAAGCGTTTGGTTAAACGTGTTATCCATAACAAATGTTCAACGGAGATAGAATGGACATTGAAGTGTGAACGGGGACTATATTTTATAACGGAGGATTAAAAACAAGTGTTTCATATGCGGAAATATCCCTAACGGAAAGTCCAGACACAGTCAGAAAAATAACTAATAAGGGAACATGACATGTTACTTCTACTGTATTTTAACTGAATATCAAGTTTACTAGACATCTCAACGTAGTCTACGTCAACCATTGTACACAAACCCACCCATTTTTTTTTATTGTTGTTTTGATTGACAGAAGCTTTTCGGCTTTGCATGAAGGTGCACCTTCATATGTTGCTGTGATGCGAAAAGTGAGAAAGCAAATGACAGTGATCTTTCCAAGGGGTCAGTCACTCGGCACAGCTTCTTTTGCATTAAGGCTGTTTACAGTGTGCCGTAGTGTGCCGCATAGTGCCGGTACTGTGCCGAACGATTATATTTGTGCCCTGGTTTGTAGTACAAGTACAAATTCGCTTCGAGATTGGCTCCTGTGGTGGAAAACGTCGGCCTTGAATCTCGTCAAGGAAGTGAAACGTTTTTTTTTCTATAATAGTACGTACCAACATGCGTGTCCACCAAGTTTTTTAATTCTGATTATTGACTCTGAAAAGTTTATCCGTGTATTTTTATACAAATTTCTTCATACAGCAGCAGCACACATCATGAATAACAAAGGCTGCCACGATGTCTAGAGGGTCATAGACGCTCATCGTATTTCTAAGCATGTCCCGTTTAGTGGGAACGACTTCTCCTGCTACTAGTTTCTGTAGTTCGTCCCGGAAGCACAGAGAAAACGAAAATACATCCTCATCTGGAAACCAAACCATTCCCAGGACCCTTTTCTTCCCTGTCTCTTTGTCTGCTGCGAAACTCTTCACGGAACTGGGATTCACTTCGCCGATTTTGTCGAGCACAGCCTATTGGATTACCAACCTTTGAGTGGACTTCCGCTACCTCCAACGCCAATTCGATTGCTTCCTCTTCCGTATCCAGACAGTCAAGGTAGTCGTCCACGTAGTGACGGTGTTTAATCGCGGCTGCCGCCGATGGATGTTCGACTTCGTTGTCCGTAGCGTTTAAGTTCATTACGAACAGAGATTGAGCTGGGGAACACGACGCACCAAAGATCGCAACATTCATTACCATGACTTCGATCGGCATATCTGGGAAGTTTCTCCACAGGAACATCAAAGCACAACGATCTTCCTCCCGGATTAGGAGCTGGTAAAACATTTCTTTCATGCCTCCTGAAATGGCCGCCTCACGTTCGCGGTATCGGAACAGCACACCAAGTAAGGATGTCAGAAGATTTGGGCCCTTTAACAGCATTGCCTTCAGCGAAATGCCCTCTACCTTCGCTGCATCGTCTCAGATTACCCTAACTGCTAGAGGCCGGCTGTCGGGAAACGCCACTTCGTCATGCTACCACAAAAGTCCTGCCATGAATCGTCCGCTGGTTGTGCGGTACCAAGGCAACTCCAAGGCTTTCAAGGGAGAAGACACTTTGTACATAGTCGTGTAAATTCTGATCAGCAGGTTTTGCACAGATGTGCATTTCGCGATGCTGCAGAACGGCCATAGATAGCCCATCCAGTACGGGTTTTCCTCACGAAGCTTGAGCGTTGCCAGAAAGTGCTTGTTGTTCAGCCCAATTAAAACACCTGGAACTGCGGCGTCGAAACTTTGCACAGGTAAACCCTCCAAATGTTTGAAGCGCGCAGACAGCTCGTCGAAATTTAATGACTGTTCGGGTAGGCCAAGATTCTCCACGGTGTACGCTTCGCCGAGCTGGTATCGTTTGCTGTTTCCCACTACCGATACGTCAAGCTGCACTCTACACGTGTCTGTTATTTGTTTTTTAACGCCACCTGTCCACTGAATACACATAGAATCTACTGGGCCATGACCACTGAAGAACCATCCGGAACAACGTAGACGAACTAAACTGCCGATGGACGGTGACGGTCGCATTTACTGGTGTTTCCGTTGTGTTGTTTGTACTGGTGAGTTGTTGGAATGCAGCAGTCGATGATGTTTCTTTTGACAACCGTTGATCCCACAAACTTCTCCTTTGCATGGCCATCGTGCATGCGGCGTAAGGCAGCGACGGCAAAGTTTGCTTTCCTTCGCCACCTTCCACCGATCATCGAGGGAAAATCTCCGGAAAGTCGAACAACCTATTGCTTGATGATCTGTAGATCCACATGCTGGACACGACTTACTCTTCATAATCTGCTGATCCACCGGTTTACCGTGTTTGCTTGACACCTTTCGTTCATTGGACGCACCATCGCAGAACTCTTCTTGATCTTCTTATTCTACTTCATTTGACATGGTATGTGCATTGATGTAGGCATTCTGAATTCTTCTAGATCGACAGCAGTAGCTTGTTGTTGGTGTAACGCCCAGTCAAGTTTAACGTTAGCTGGGAGCTTGGGGCAACCAATTCCTGCAAAAGCATCGGGTTTGATAAATGTTGATCCAACCCGATCGTGTCCACACAAGTTTTGCACAGCAAGACCAAATCCCACAAGAGTTTCCAGCCGGAATTGGCCGGACCTTGGCAACCATTTGATGTACAATATGTTCGGCCCTCCCAAACAACGTTTGAAGCGTAGACATCACATGTGGTACCGTTGCTGGATGAAGTAGAAAGCTGCTTACTGATTCTTTCGCACCACCCTTGAGACTACGTGCAAACGTAGCAAATTCTCCGAATCTGAATATCCACACACCTGAGTTGAATGTTCATACCTGCTGTAGAAGAGCGGACACTTCTTGTCTGGCAACCAGCTGCTGGGGCGTAGGACAAGATTCCACTTGCTGGAAGCTGTTGCTTGGTATAGAGATGTTCACCACTATCGGATTTTTAACGGACCGACAACCTCGTAGATTAGACGCAACATGGAGAGACAACGAAAGCAGACTTTCCGTTACATGGTGCTGACTGCGGGTTTTGAACACTTACCGGTGGCACGATGGTACGAAGGGGAACGTTACCTGGTCCTACTACTGACCGCTTGTTGGTTAACAATGACTGGTCGTTGGTAACTGCTGCTGCTGCCGCAAATCCAGGTGTTGGTTGATGACGATACCCAATCTGCCCACTAGTGTTTTTCTCCTGGTGACGGAACGATTCCTGCTTCAGAAATTGCTGTTTGAATTCCCGTAGCCGCTGCAATTCATTCTGCCCGTCCGCTACTTCTTGCTGCCTCCGTTCCTCGAGGAGTGCTTGATCGCGCTCCTGTTGTTGCAAATGTAATTTCAAGTTGGCTTCCCTCGCATGGTGGATTTCCAGTTCTTCTTGCTTCTGAATTTCCAGCCGCTTCAGCAGGTTCGCCAGTTCCAATTCCCGCTTTCGACGAAGGTCTTTTTCCTTCTCAAAGATTTATTGACAAGATCCCAGACAACAACAGCAATTGGGCTTCGATGTGGTTGAAAGTCGCTGCTAGAGAATTACCTTTCCATATATTCTGCCAGCACGACTACTACAAGGTAGGATCTCGTGGATTTCTCGCTACAGGATGATCTGGGCATGGTCACGGTGATGTCCAGTTTGCCTGGAAAGCAATTGCATTGGACATTGACGAGGCTATGCTGAATTATGGGATAGCCAGAGAACGGGGGCGGTTGCCCTTATGGTAATGAGCGATAAGTTGTATTGTGTGAATGCTAGGGATTCGCGGCCGATCGCGTGCATGAACGGGAAGCTTGATGTACCTTCGATCGATCACAATCCGAAAAATACCAGTGAGTTGGAGGGGATAAAACGTGCCGGGAGTCAGTGTCTTAAACATCTCAATAATTATCCACGTGGAATGTGGACAGCCACTAGAGCAAATGGGTATTCTTGGTATATACGAATGTGGAAGAACGAGTGGTTAGCGAGGATTTTGAGTTTATGTGACGGAATTTGGGAAGTGCTTCCGAGCCAATCGGTAATGGAGTTTTTTTCTCTGACGGAGATTGAAGAAGTATGCATAATAGTAGACAAAGAAAAGGAAGTTTATCGCACCGTACTCTTCCTCCAGCTTTCTCCAGATAAAAAAATCTTAAACCGATGGAGACACAGAAACATGTGATATTATTTGAAGGAAACTATTTTTTTGTCAGTTACTTACCACATCTTTATCAGAATGATTCTTTTTAAATCCTTGCAAACAAAAATTTTTAACGATCGGAATTCGATCCACGTTTGTTTACATACACGCAACTTCAATAACCGTTTTCAATGGTAATCCAGGCAGTGCTTCCAGTTTATTTTAATTATGTTCTGATACATGCGAAAATGTGCCGGTAATGTGCCGATAAATGTGCCCTAACTGTTCCGAATCTATTTTCGGCACATTGTGCTAAGTAACTTATCCCTTGGATCTTACTCACTGAGCAATGTGAGTTACTTGAGGTGCATCAAAAGCAGCTCAGAAATTGCTCATGATTAGGAGCTGTCCGGTCCATAGACTGGCCCTTTGAAGATTATATGGGAATTACCATACAACTTTTTCCATAACATTGTACTTACTAATGTACTTACATTTTTGCTGAAGATCACTTTTTGATTGGTAGTTAGTTATTAATTGATTTCGATGCTGATAAGATTCTAATATGATTAATCCATTACTTTCGAGGCAACACTGCATCTTTGTTGGACATTTTTATAGAAGGTTATGCAGATAATTTCTGGACTGTTAGGTACATACCTAGAAATTTTCAAGTGAATTTCAATCTTATGAAAAAGGTAATGCTCGTAAGTAAATTCTTGAGGACATTCCACAGAAATCGTGTTAGAAGTGTCGGAAATCTCGATGAGTCTTATTATCATCCACCATAACCGGTCGAACTCCAGACGAATCTAGAACCGAACTACCATTCATACTGGCGACAACGCTCTGATGAGACAACAAAAACCCACCCCTAAGCTCCTCTCCTGATTCTATCCTTTCTCCTGATGTACCCTTCTAACCTCGAGTAAGCCGGCCCAATTTGCTACTAGACATAGAACTAAGTGAATTTTGTTGCAAACAAAGAACAATGAATTATCGGCTCCGTAAAGCTAACGCGATTGAGCCTTCCAAATAAACGAACTGGATAAAACGAAATTCACGTAAAAACTCCACGGAAATTCCAGCTCTGCTCTGGAGCTCCCAGCACTTTAAATGTGTTCCCAGAATTTCAACGGAGTTACCAGAACTTAAACGGAGTTTCCAGAACTTCAGCGCAGTTACCAGAATTTCAACGGAGTTATCAGTAGTTCAACAGAGTTACCAGAACTTCAACGGAGATACCAGAACTCACGGAACATGAACGGAATCCCCACTACTTCTCTAGAGCTCCAGATCACAAAAATCCTAAGTTCCAAGAATATCTCCGAGGCTCTCAGAACCTCATCTTTTCTACAGAAGTTCTGCAAATATAATCGAAACTCCGAAGAAGTTTTCAAATTAGTTACCGGAATGTTCTGGAAACTCAAGAGAAGTTCTGAGATGGGAACTCCGGAGAAGATCTAGGAATCATATGAAGCTCTTAGAACTCCTCTGAAAATCCAGGAACTAGGGTAAATGATAGATACCTCTTGGATAAATGGCCCATTGTGTGCGACCACATTCTAAATAGAACAGACTTTAATAGACCCTGTGAAGCGCGAAAAGGGCAACAAGTACGAGTTAATGCCGAAATCGATATTCCCCAAAGCACCGGAACTGTCTGTGCATAATAACAATCCCACCGTATGCGGGGGCGTCTACGTACTAAAGAAATAAAGAAAAATCGCTCACATGTAAATACACAAGCTCAGACAGCGCTCAATCTTTCCGAGAAAGAAATATTCATGCACGACAGTCCTTTGTCAGAACTTGCCATTCTTCCCATCATAGTAGTCAATCATTGCCGGTCCCTAGTAGGTGGATCTTGGAATATTCGCCTACTGCTTGGATTATGCTCTTCCGTTCGGTCTTCTCCTCCTTAACGAGGCTCTCCGACGAAGCTTTCGCACCTTATTTGCTTTCCTTCCCTTCTACACGGAAGTGAACAAATCTAATTTATCAAGCAAACAACAACGACCATCGGCACACTATCGGACGACTGAGCTAGAGTGACAATGGGGCCAGTATTATCCTATATACAACCCAGTCATCAGTCAGTGGAGCCAGATGGAAGAATGATGATAGGATTGTGAATGAATTACACATTATTGTAGTTGTTTCCACTTCGTAATTGGAGAAATTTCTGAGAATGTTTTCCATTTCTTCATCATCTGCTCCCACCGAGAACCATTCCGTACGACGATGGTCAAGTGCAGTGCAGCAGCAGCAGCAGCAGCAGGCAGAAAGAAAGGACCTCCTGCCTGCCAAATAGTGTTTACATACCTACGCATCCACTCTTAGCCAGCTCAGCACGATGTTTACATCCATTGAATTCACTCTAAACAAACACAACGGGTTTGCGGACGGCGCGCGGGTGGAAGGTTAGGGTAAACATTTGCCTTTTACACCATCGCACCCGGAGGGCTTGACGTGGAACAAACCACAGATCGCAGAAGGCCTATAGATTGACTTTTCGACTCGGTCCGCTACCTATACCACCCTTGGACTTGGCCTACTACGGGGAGTGTCAACCGCAACTAGGAACATGTTACTTAACCCAAATAATTGCCCTTCGGCCCGTGGACTCACCTCTGTGATATCGTTGCGGGCGGCGGCCTCCAACAGGACCACGCTGTCCTCGAAGGTGATGTGCCGCTTGTAGGTGGACATGTGCTGCTGGTTCGCCATCCGTTCTTTGCTCCGTTGGGCTTTGAGCCATTCCTTGTCCCGCTGTTTGGCCAACTTTAGTTGCTGCGCGCGGCGCCTAGGAATTAAAAAGAAAAACGAAAATAATCAGACATTGCATAGTTTCGGGCGCGGGGAAAGCGTGACAGGTATCGCATTCGTGTCACGACGAGGCGACCGCGTAGTGCGGTGGTGTCATTTCATTTCAGTGTCACAGCGGTGCTGGGCGGTTGCTCTTTTGCTCTTGCTGCTCTCATTTTGCACTACACTGCATCTTCTTCTTGCACAGTTGGCGGCGCGTAATTTCCATTGCGATGCCGGTGGTGGTGGTGGTGATGGTGGTGGTCGTTGTCGTGCGGTTGTCTCTTCTGACCCCTCGAGAGAGCAGGACACTTTAGAGCGTAAACACCATTTGGAAGGAAGCCAAAAAGGACACACAGCTAGGCGTGATATCCTGCAGAGGGCGAAATTATGCAAAGCAGGAGGGCATTCGGAAAAGTTTCCTGACAAGACCCCACCCCCCTTCCCATTTCGATGCAACAATTTTAGCAATTACAAAAAACTTGCGAAACGTCGGAGGTTGGAACAAAGGAACCGAGCAAAACAAAACCCGAACCGTGCGCCATCCATTATGCAATTTGGCCGATGCGTTCGATTGTTCGATGTGATAGCAGTGATGACGGCACATACGTAATTAATGGATGCCAAACTGAGTTATATGGGCAAACTGCAACAGTGCCCACTGAGTTGTAATAAACATCTATTACACTGTAACAAAATTACAGAGGCTACCAAAGGAAACATAAATGCTAAATGAGGTGCTTTAACGGAGAGATCTAAATTTGAGGTTATGCGATGCTCTAGATTTTTTGTACGTCCAGCCGCGCAGTGTATGATTGGCATAAAAAAGAACTTTACAAACGAAATCATCTTTCTGCTGATTCTACTTCATTTACGGTAACTCCTCATTCCGCGGTGTTATTCTCAGCTCGATTCAATACAATTTGTAACAAAACAGCCAAGCATCCCAGGCATAAAAAAATTCACGAAAATGTTTATCTAATTACGGTTGTTTCGGCAATATAAGAGCAACTGCACTGGTGCGTTGGTATTTAAGTTGCTATTTTGATAACAGTGATTAGGTTTCGCCATGAACGTCAGAATTGAAGTCACCAACGAGAGATGTTGGTGGAAATGCAACTTGAAATGCGTTTTGCCTGCGCAAATCCACGCCAAATAGTGGAAAAATAAAGGAATTTCAAAACTTAGTTCAGAATTCCATTTTTAAAAAAAGATATAAATAAAAAATACTAAAAAGTTGATTTTCTACGATTTAGGTCAATTTTAAAGTATCTATTGTGTCAAATATCAGAAAAGTTAGCATTCTTAGCAAGCTTTTAAATAAATATAAGTTTAAAAATGTTATATTTTTTTAAGGTTGAAGTTTTCCAAGTTTTTTTTTTTAATTTTTGGACAAAAATTTTATGATTTTTTCAGTGTTTATTTTTTTCTGTAAAAGCAATACAGTTCCCTACAACTTTGTCTCAGACATCATTTCGATTAGACGAGCCATTTTTGAGCTATGATTTATTCAACAATATCGAACACGCCATTTTGAAAAATAAGGCGAGTCTCAAAATGGTCAAATTCCAGCGTAAACTTGGTTTGCTACCCCTAGAAGACAATTATGCAAAGTTTCATGGAATTCGTAGAGGGTAAAACACAATCAACTCGTCAGTTGGCGTGAATTGGCTCACCTGTCATTTGACGGATGAGCAGTTCCACGCCAAATGAGGAATCGATCTGACGCGACCTTCTCCGGTTTGCAAAAATTGATTGTTATGGTCAATCATTCAAATATGAGCTTAAATTCGACCATTTTGAATTCCGTAAAGCAACTATTTTTCAACAAATCATAACTCGAAAACGTCACTTCCAATCAAAGTGACGTCTGCGATAAAGTTGTAGGAAAAAATATTTCTTTTCTGGAAAAATATGCACGGTAAATTTGTTTTGGATAATTGAGTAAATTGAAATGACGATTTCGTTTTATGATTTGACGAAAAACCTATACCCGTTTTGCAATCAGGAAAACCGAACGCTGCCTTTAAGATTTTGTCCAGTTGCAAAAAAGTACATTTAGCTAATTTTTAACAAATTTGGTATATTCTTTGTTCAACTTATTAAAAGATTATAAAACTTTAAGAGTGAGAGAAATAACTGTTTTTGTTTGGTTTGAAAGGGTTGAGTTGTCGTGTGCTTGGAGATGGGACGAAGACGAATACAATATAAAAAAGCCCCGTGAATCAAAAATAACAATTAATCATATCGTCCGACCAATTTCCACAGAGATGGCGCTGTTCCGCTGGTAGGAAGTGATAAAAATAATAAAAATCCCATATATAAATTGAGAGAAGTGGGAATAATTCGTATTCGGTACATATTCAGATCAAAAACAATTAAACGGCAATCTAAATAAATTAGTCAGGGACTCTGTCGTTCAGTTTTTTACCGGAAATTAATTTTAAACAAGCTACAACTAAATAAAAATGATTTTTCCCCATACAATTTTACCTGCTTTACTACCAGTCCCCAGAGAGCCAACAAAATTCAAATTTGAGAGAGAAAAGTCTCTCTCACGAGCCCAATCTCTCAACATGCCATGTATTTTGATGATACTCGATTTGTGATTTCCCCTTCACTGATTACAAAATAGAGTACCTGTCACTACAAAACATGTCTGGTACCTCTATATATGCATTTAGATTAACATTCGAAGTCTCTCCTTTTTTATATATTCTGCACAAAAGATACTTTATGCCCCGCCCCATTCATAGAAATCGGCGGGAAGTCCTACGAGGGGTGAGCTATTTTGTGTAAAAATTGAGGGACTTCGAATTCGAAAAAAATGCATACATAGAGGTATGGACATGTTTTGCACTGCACTGTCCTCTGGGAACAATCAACGGAAACCAGATTGTGTGTATTTTCCGATAGATGTCACCGCAAACAACAGTAGTGACATCTGAAGAAACATGAATGCAGAAGCTTGACAAAATGATTGACAAGCTATTGACTTCGCAAATTCAGCAAAGTTGGCGTATGTGTCAAGGGCCATCCAGGGTTGCCAGCGATGGTTCTAAATTTTGATATGGCAACACTGATCAAGTAAATCCAAATAAAGCATGCACTATATCGGTTTCGTTTCAAGATAGCGTCTTCGAATGTTCAGCAAAGTTGGCGTATGAGTCAAGGGCCATCCAGGGTTGTCGTGAATGAATTGAAATTCAGTTAGTAGATGGCAACACTGCTCGATCAGAATCAAATAAAACTCAATATAAACATTTCAAGGTAGCGACTTCAAATGTTTACCAAAGTTAGGATATGAGTCAAGAGCCATGCAGGCTTTCCACTAATGGCTCGAAATTTTGCTATGATTTGGCAACACTGTCCAAGTAGAATCAAATAGCGATCAAATCTCGGTTTCGTTTCGGTTTCGTGTTCAGCAAGATTTGAGTTTTTTTTATCGATTTCGTTCATTTTGAAGGCTCAATCGCGTTAGCTTTACGGAGCCGATAATTCATTGCTCAATGTTTGTAACAAAATTCACTTAGTTCTATGTCTAGTAGAAGTTGGGCCGAATACTCGCTGCTTACTCGAGGTTGGAAGGGTACATTGTCGAACGATAGGATCAGGTTGGAGCTTAGGGGTGGGTTTTCGTTGTCTCATCAGAGCGTTGTCGCCAGTATGAATGGTAGTGCGGTTCTAGATTCGTCTGGAGTTCGACCGGATATGGTGACCAGTGGGTGACGATGAGACTCATCGAGACGGGGGGACAAGACAAACAAAAACTAATTAAGAGAGACAAAAGACAAATGAATTAAATTCTGATACTAGACATTTGAAGAAACACATAAACCGACTGCAAATAGCAGATATCGCTAGTTCCCAACACGTCTCTGAGGGTATTCAAAAGTCGCTCTCTGGCGGTATCATTATCCGTACATTGCCAAACTGCGTGATCGATGTCATCGTAACCGTTTCCACACCGACAGATGTTTCTGTCCACGAGGTGTGTTCTATTGAGATGCGAATCTAGCGAGAAGTGGTTGGACATAAGCCTACTCATCACGCGAATGAAGTCACGACTTAAGCCCAAGCCTTTAAATAACGTCACCGTCCAACATTTCCCGTGTCCCAATCGATTTGCCAACTCGAAAGGGTACTCTGACGCACTAAATGGTATAATTCATCGTGTCAAATTTGCCTGTCATTGCCTAGGATTGAGCAATGTGAGGGGACCCATGCAAAGGTAATCATATGTGATCTTTCGACCAGCATCCTCATCTGCTCCTTTACCTTTGAAAGGAAAAAAATATGAGTGCTTGTCATCCAGAGTTGCAACACTACTCCACTAGAAGCAACTAGAGCTCAATATCTCGGTTTCGTTTCAAGATAGAAACTTCAAATGTTAGTTGGCGTATGACGTCAAGATCCATCTAGGGTTCCCGCGAATCACTCAAAATTCACCCGGTGGCAGTGAGTAACTATGTAAGTAAGATGGCAGCACTGCTCAACTAAAATCAAATAGAGCTCAAAATCTTGATATCATTGGGGGCAGATAGGGCATTGAAAGTCTGGCAATGTTGGAGTATCAATCGAAGGCCATCCAAACGATTTGCGACAAGCGTGCTACTAGGATCAGAATAATTCATTATCAACATAAATCCATGATTATTAATGATAATTAATATCTTTTCGAACATTATTAATTTCTTTTCAACTTGCGTTATCAGATTGGTTTGATTTAATCTCAGCCTTGTTATCTTTATTTTTTCAATAAAACTATATAACTGTATTTACAGAGCTGAATCTAAATGAATCCACAGTCGTACTTGCACTTTGCTGAACATTAGATGTCCTATCATGAGGCGATGCTGAGATATTGTGCATTTTAGTTTAGTTCCAAACCTGGACTGTTATCTCTGGCATAATTCCAAAAAACAAAATTAACCATGCCAATCTTGAAACAACCCTCAGAATTGAAGCTACACTTGATTCTACCCAAGCAGTGTTGCCATCTGCCTGTAGAGTTCAGTGTTCTTAAAGTTCTCACAGGGCGGCTCCTGATTCCTGGGATTTTTTCTTATATTCCAAGAAAAAAATTCAGCAGGATTTTTGAAAGAACTTCCCAGAGAAACCAAAGGAAACTTCTAAGGAGAATATTTGGATTAGCTTCCAGAGGAATCTGAAGATCTTCTGAAGTAAATCGGAAGAATGTTCCACAACAGAATTTTTCGAGGATAACCAGGAAGGCTTGCGGTAAATCAGAAAACATGTTTATGCAAAGCCAAAAAGACTAATCAACGATTTCAGAAGAAACTTCCGGGGTTGTTAAATTCTGAGGACGTTTAAAACGATTTAATAGCAACTTCCAATGAAAGTTTTATTAAGCTTGTTGAAGAAGTTAGATGAACCGGCCAGCGATAACTTCTCATAACTAAGTCAGAAGTATTTCTGGAGGAAGCTACCAATGAAATCAGAGGAAAGTTGGAAAAGACTTCTCGTAAAATTCGAATACATCTTCTGGGTCGAAAGAAACTCCCGAGGATAGTCGTAGCCTAAATTTACGGAAGAATTCAGAGGAAAAATCGCAGGCTGCTCGGATTTTTGTTTTCCAATGAAAGCGAAAATATTAGAATTAAGTGACTAAACTATTCCATGCTTTGAAATCGTTCAACGGAAGTTAAAAAATATAAATTCTGATGAATAACTGTCACGAATTCTACTGCAGATTCGCTGGAATTCCCTGGAAAAGCCATCAGCTGTTTCCCGTTTCCCGGGAAACCAAAAATGACCAGAAAATGGAAACACTAGCGACTCCAGACTTATACTTCAATTTTGTTTGAACATTTGACGTCGCTATCTTGAAACGATACCGAAATATTGAGCATTATTTAATTCTACTTGAGCAGTGTTGCCATATCACAGCAGAATCCCAAGTCATATATGTAAAACCTGGATGACCCTTGACTTCAATTTTGCTGAAAATTCGCATATAGCCATGAAACAATTCCGACATATTGCGCTATGTTTGATTTTACGAGAGCAGTGCTGCCTGTGGTACAATTAAGAATCATGCAAGCCAACTCCGGACTCATACTTCACAGCCGTTGCTACCGCACGGGAGAATTTAGAATTAAAGACGGGAATCCTGAATGAACCTCTAATCATATTTCAATCTTGCTGAAAATTTGAAGTCGCTATCTTGACGTGATACCGATATATTAAGCTCTATTTAATTCTATTAAAGTAGTGTTGCCATCTCACGGTAGAATTTTGAGTCAGTTATGACAATACTGGATTCTTGAATCATATTTAAATTTGGCTGATCATTATAAGTCGCTATAATGAAACGATACCGACATATAGAGCTCTATCGAGCAGGGCTGCCATCTAATGCATAAATATGAGACATTCGAGGCAACCCTGGCTGGCTTTCGTTGCCCATTCCAACTTTGCTTAACATTCGATGTCGCTATCTCAAACGGAAACCGAGATATTGAGCTTTATTTGATTCTAATCGAGCAGTGTTGCCATCTCACGGTAGAATTTTGAATCAGTTATGACAATCCTGGATTCTTGAATAATATACCAATTTTGCTGATCATTCGATGTCGCTATAATGAAACGACATCGACATATGGAGCTCTATCGAGCAGTGTCGCCATCTAATGTATAAATATGAATCATTCAAGGCTGGCTGGCTCCCGTTGCCTATTCCACCTTTGCTGAACATTCGATGTCGCTATCTTGAACGGAAACCGACATATTGAGCTCTATTTTATTCTACTCGAGCAGTGTTGCCATCTTCCGGTAGAATTTAGAGTCATTCATGGCAACCCTGGCTAACTCTTGACTCATTCTCCAACTTCACTGAACATCCGAACGAATTCGCTTTCTTGAAACGAAACTTATATATATATTGAGCTTTATTTGATTCTAATCGAGCAGTGTTGGCATCTCACGGTAGAATTTTGAATCAGTTATGACAATCCTGGATTCTTGAATAATATACCAATTTTGCTGATCATTCGATGTCGCTATAATGAAACGACATCGACATATGGAGCTCTATCGAGCAGTGTTGCCATCTACCTGCAGAACTGTTTGTCATTCATGGTAACTTTGGCTGGCTTTTGATTCACACGCCAACTTTGCTGATTACTTGAAATCATTACCTTGGAACGGAACCGATACATTGAGATTTATTCGATTCTACCCAAGCAGTGTTGCCATCTAACGCAGAAATGTGAGTCATTCAAGGCAACTATGGCTGGCTCTCGTGGCCTACTTCAACTTTGCTGAACATTCGATGTCGCTATCTTGAACCGAAACAGAGATATTGATCTCTATTTAATCCTACTCGAGCAGTGTTGCCAGCTTTCGGTAGAACTCAGAGTCATTCGAGGGAACCCTGGCTGACTATTGATTCATTCTCAAACTTTACTCAACATTCGAAATCGCTTTCTTGAAACGAAACTGATATACTGAGCATTATTTGAGTCTACTCGAGCAGTGTTGCCATCTACCGGCAGAATCCGGAATCATTCACGACAAGGGTTGGGCCGTTGACTCATACTCCAACTCGAAGTCATTACCGTGAAATACTACCGAGATAATCAGCGCATTTCGATTAAACTCGAGCAGTGTTGCCATCTAATGGCAGCATTCAGGATCTCACTGGAGAGCCCTTGAACCATATTTCAACTTCACCGAATAGCTTTGAAACTCCCCTGTGTAAAGATGAATTGTATAACCTAATTGTTTACTAACTTTTATTGGTGTAATGAATTTTCCAATTTGAACACATTCAGAATTGAGCAGTTCCACGCAAAATGATGAAACGGCAAAATGAAAAATTGCATATTTATTTGTGATGGGCAATAATTCACATTTTTGATTAAATTCGTCCATTTTGGATCTTGTAAAATTTACAAAATGGCGTCTTTGAATTTTTTCTAAAAATTTTAGCACGGAAACGGCACTTCGGTTCGAAATGACGCCTGGGACAAAGTTGTGTGTTTGGGTTAGGTCGAAAATATGGTTCATAATTCTAGGCAGGGATGCCAGATTTGAACATATGTCTTCATTTTAAAGGTATTTTTTTCAAGCCCACAAGTGACGATTTTGACATCAAATTTTAAGCTCTTCCGTGTCTTAATCGATGTCCAGAGGACTTGACTGAAATAGTTGTCTATCTGGAGATATTTCGAGTACTTCCTAAACAACCTGCCGTCTAGGGAGAACTTCTACAACATTTCCTGAACATATACAAAATTTCATCAAGTTCCAGAAAATTTCCTCAACTTCTACGAAGTTCCTGAACTTCATCGAAGTTTCGTATTTTTGTTCCAAGCTCACCTAGTTTTTTTAAGATCTCAGAACTTCTATGAACTTCACCGAACTTCCACATTTCCTTTACTACGAATATTTCTGAACATCTGGGACGTTCCCTAGAGAAAATTGCTAGGAAGTTCATTGGGCTTTTTTGAAGTAACATATCTGACAAACTGCTACGAAGATCCCTAAGCCCTAAGACCTAAGAAATTAGAATTAGGGAGAAATTTCCTGAACATTTTCCCAGCACTTCTATATGAAGTTTTATGCTGCTCCTCTAAATTGGTTCCAATTGTCACGAAATTCGTTAAGCTCCTACAAGTGTCCTGAATTTGTTTGTATTTCCCTGAACTATTCAAAGACCATTAAACATCAACGAAATACCTTGAAGTTAAAAGAAGCTTCCCGAATATTTATGAGGATCCATAAAATAAAATAATGTTTCCATAACTTCCATGAAGTTTCCCAAACTTGTAGGAAGTTCCCACGTGTACGAGGTTCCCAGAATTTTTACGAAGTTTCCTGAATTGCTACGATGTTCACTGAAATCAGACGTCAAGTCTTCAGAGGTTCTCTAAGGTTAACGAACAATTCCTGAACATCTAGGTATTTCACCAAATTTCTCTAAAAATCGCTATATTTAAGCAAAGTTCAATGAAGTTTTCGCAGAACTTCTATAGAACTCTCTGCACTTCTACGAAGGTGCACTGAAGTTCTTCGAAGTTCGCTGAGCCTCTACAAAGTTAGCTGAACATCTTCAAAATATGCTACACTTGTAGGAAGCGTCTTAAGCTTCTACGTAGTTCCCTGAAGATCTACGAAGTTTCTTGAAGTTTTACAACGTTCTCTTAAGTTAAAACGGTCCCTGAACTTCTCCAAACTTCTGTAAAGGCTCAATTTTACAATTCTGAACATAGATCCCTCACCGGTATCGGTGAAGACATGTGAAGATATTTCGTCCATCTGGATGGATTTTTAAAAAATATACCTGGCATCCCTGATTCTGGAACTCAAACCGTGAGATCCCAGTAATTATTATTTTTTGTTTATTTTAGGACTTTATATAGAACTAATAGCTTGAGAATTCCCTGATATTTCCAGGTTTTCCGATCACAACAAACACCATAATCAAATGTTTAAAGTAGTCTCAATTCTGTCAAATGGAACGCACTTGAGCAGTTCTATGACAACTGACGAATCGATTTAATTTTTCCCTCTCCGAATTCCACGAATCTTCGCACAATTGTTCACCAGGGGCAATGAACCAAGCTTCAACCATTTTGACTCACGCCTATTTTTTTACAAAGGCGTATTTGATATTTTTTCAATAAATCATCGCACGAAAACGGCTCATCTAATCGAAATGACGTCTGAGAGAAAGTTGTAGGAAACTAGGTTGCCTTTTAAGAAAAAATATACACTGAAAAATGAAATCACAAATTTTCGTCAAAAATTTGAAAAGTTTTTTTTTTAATTCTTTATTTAAAAGATTTAAGAAAATTTGTGATTTTTTTTCAGTGTATATTTTTTTCTTAAAAGGCAACCTAGTTTCCTGAAAAGCTGTTTAAACATTCAATAACAAAGTAAGTACTTTTTTTTTTAACATTTATAAACTTATGTTTATTAGAAAGCTCATCAAAAATGCTAGCTTTTCTGAATTCTTTAATTTTGAAAAATGAATAGGTTTTTATACATCATCTGAAAGAGCTTCATTTTCTGAGCTCAATGATATTTTTTTTTGAACCTATAGATCGCTCCCACACAAAGTCCCATCGAGGGGCGCTAAGATGGTGATTTTTGCTAATGTAGTCGCATTTATTTAAAACAGTTTCAATGTACAAAAATTGATTAAATTTTCGATTTCGTATCAATTTTAAATGTAGATTACGAATATACATTTACTCCAACACCCTTAAAGAACCCAATCGGACACGCGAGCAGACATATTTGCCGTGAGAACAATTTTTGCCTTATCCTGACAAATTGATTCATCTGAGATGCTGAATTCTATATTGAAGAATCAAAGTGACGATTGACTCACAGATGGCGAGTGGGTGAAAATGGTAATGACGTTTCGATATCTGTCAAATTAATTGCATGACATTTTTTTAGTACATCATCATTTTTGTAATTGTGGATCTTGAAACTAGGTGTCGCATGACCAGTTTTGGCTTTGCTCTGATTCGTCAGTTGGCAAATCAAAGCAAAGCCAAAACTGGTCATGCGACAACTAGTTTTTAGATCCGCAATTACAAAAATAATGATGTACTAAAAAAAATGTAACCATTTTCAACCACTCGCCATCTGTGAGTCGATAGTCACTTTGAATCTTCAATAGTTTTTGCAAGGATCCTGCTGGTGTTCAAGAGAATTTTTGTTGAGAAAATAGGATTATTAGTGGTTTGATCTTCCGGATTTCTCGTGTGTGCATAGTTGAAGTGCAAATCAGTTCAGATCTGTGGAAAATCGTACAATAAGGCAAATACCGAAGGAAATTGGCAAGATTTTCAATGAAAAATGCTTTAATTTGCGTTGTAAAAAATCTTAATCTGATGTAAACAAACGGTTTGGTTGACGTTTCCTCTCAAACTCGCTTGGCGCACTCTACATTGGTGGTCCATTGAAAAAATTTATGGACACATGCATTTTTTTTTAGTACAGAAAATTGTTTCCTGTGCACAAATCACGTAGAAAATTCCGTGCAAAAAAAAGTTCAAAATTTTACAAAATATTCATCTTCCACGATTGGTCAATTTTGAAGTGACTATGGCGACCGTTTCAGAATAGTTAGCCATTTTCGAACGTAAGTTTAAAAACCATAAAAATTAATTTATTAATTATGTTTTAACAGTTTTTTTTCTTTGAAAATCGGTGATTTTTTTTCTGAGTGTATTTTTTCAGTGTATATTTTTTAAAATTATTTTTGAGAATAAAAAGAAGTAGAAAAATAACATGCATACACATGTGAATAATGTCAATGTCGCTTACCGTTGATACCGTGTCGAGTTGAATAATTATTTTATTAAAAAAAAAACCATTGCTGTCTTGCCCTAGAGTCGGTGTATAATGAGTCACGCCAAGAGTGAAGCCAAGTCTACCTATTGAACTGTCAAAACGGCTACCTATCGTGCAAAGTAAATAAACATTACGATGCTATGAAAGGTTCACGAAAGGTATTGCAATAAAATATAAAATATAATCGAAGAAATGAGCATAAACACGCAGTGAGCGTTAAATTGTCATGGGATACGCTCGGTAATGATTAGTAATGAGAATTTCTACTATTTTTTGTTAAGATAATTTGACAAAATCACTGATATAATAATTTACTACAGCCGCAGTATTTTTTCTCTCGCTAGAAGTCATTTGAAGTTGTTGTAGAAGTCCTCTGTTGCCAAGTGAAAAGAATTGGAATCTTTCGAAAACCGTGATGCGAGTTCAACTGTTTTTCTCTTGGCGTGACTCATTATACACCGACTCTATCTTGCCCGACCAGAGGTAAGTAGGTCAGGAAATGGTAACCAAAATCATAGTATTATATTCTTATATTCTACATATTTTCATATAAACAAATAAATTCGTTGTGTATGGATGGGACCATCGAGTGATTGTAGCGGATGACGAGAGTGGAATTTCCAACTCCCTGTTGTTAACATTTCGTGAATTGAAGGTGGGCTCTTCTCCCCACATACAATCAGGTATCATACTAGATCAAGTCCACTGTCTAATGGCTGTTCCCTGCAACAATGAGTGGTATCATTTGCATACATACATACAAAAGACAATCCAGTTTCCTAAAACTTTGTCTCAGACGTCATTTCGATTAAATGAGCCGTTTTCGTGCTATGATTTATTGAAAAATAACGAACACGCCATTTTTGAAATTTAGGCTTTTTTAACTCACGCCGGATTCCAGCACAAACTTAGTTAATTTCCCCTAGCGAATAACTATGCAAAGTTTCATTTGTTTCAATTCGTTTATTTTTTTTTCGCTTGCGTGGAACTGCTCACTTTAGACGACATAGCAATCCATGAGTGTGTGTTGTCGCTATCCCACCAGAATCGATTCCGTCTACAAAATAACACCGGATGACAATTCATCGCCAACAACATTATGAAATAGTAGGCGCCACCCTGCCTCCATCCACTCGTTTGAAAATTCAACCCTCTCGTTCCGTGCCTGCCTACTGTGATGGTTGTTGTTCCTCTTCAAACCCAAACCCAAACAACAACAACGGCAAAGAAGCGAATGCATGAATGAATGGATGAAGAGAAATTGAATTGCTGTCTCTCGACGACGACGACGACGACGACGAGGTGAATGGAATCACGCTCACGCAATAAGGACGTTTCCATGTTTCATTCTGAAGTTCGGCCGGTTTGGGGTAGGAGTTGGAACGAATAGACGAAACGTGTGCGAGCGAATTGGCAAGGACAATAAACAAGGAGTTGCTTCTACCGGAAGAATTCGACACGTCCCGTACATTTGTTTGTGACAGACCGTCACGTGTGCCTAGTTTGATCTAGTTAGTTGGACGGGTGACAATTCTATCCAGCTGACGGACATAATTGGAGCATTCCGTGATGCTCTGGTTGTTGTACTAAAATACACTGAATTGAATTACCTAGGGTGGAGATTCTAATCGAATGGATCGCTGCTCACTTTCTTGTTTACACAGTCAGAGGTGGCGATGAGTAAAGGCGGATTTCGATTCAATTCCATGTTTAATGTACCGGTAGCTTGGTTTATTTATTGACTTTCGATTTCGATTTCCCATCTGCAGGTGGGTGCACTGAGAGAAATGACGTGGTCATTTCGATAGGTTTGATTTGTAAAATTCCTTCGATTTTTTCCCTCAGTGTCTTCCTGCATGGGTGCAATTTAGCGTAACAGCTAAATTGTACCCTAGTCGCTTAAATTACCTCGGTTAAACCAGTGTACGTTTCGCGTGTGTGTAGGTCTTTCCACAGCCACTGGCGGATGCCATGAGCCCGATCTATCCAAGTACCATAAACAATCGGATTGATTTTCGAAAGTACGCAGCATTGCACCCGCGTGCGGCGCAAAAACAACAACACGCAAAGTGAAATGTTGGTAATTAGGTCGTGATTTTTACACAAAAACGGTCAAAAATAGGTTCGGAGATTTTGCTTGTCAGATAAGAAATTTTTTTTTCTGCGATGCCGAACCTAAATTTTTTTAAATCCTTCGGAATGGCGAAAAACAATCGTTGAAAATATCGGATTCAAGCGTCCGAAAAAAAACTACAAGGGACAGCCCTATGGGGTTGTACGCAATGGTTACGTAGGACTACGTGGTCTTATATAATAAATCCTATTTGTTAACTGTAGCAGGAGGTTGTGTTTTGTGTAGGAATAGGAATTTGAGCGAGGTTCTCTTTGTTTATACTCTTTAGTATGACGTGCTTGACATAGATGACCCACAGCGACTCACGAAGAGCTACTGATTCCGATCAATAGCGGTGCGGCTTCTTCCTCCTTCTATGGATGCTCATGTGGGCTGCAGCTGACTAAAAAAACACCGTTTGGTGAGACCGGATGAAATTCAACTTTGAAATCTGTGTTAGGGAAAGCGCTTTTCACAGGCAATCGGTGATAATTTTAATTAAGATAGCAGCAGTTGCACATTCGCACAATTTTCAATAGTGGCATTTTAAAAAATGATAAAGTCTTAAATTTGGCAGATGCGTAGGAATATTTCTAATCGATTGGTGATACAATTATTGAAATTGGTCCAGAGGCAGCTGAGTTATTAACGATCAAAATCTTTCATAATTTTGTTACATGTTCCATTTTTGGTTTTCACAAAGTGTACCCTTATAAAGAAATCACAGACGTAGTCCTACGTCAAAAAATTAAGTTCGGTTAGTGCTGATCCTTAGTGCTTTTTGCTTCTTGCCAGATGTCTGAACTTGCTTCAAGTGATCTCTAGGTTTGCTAAATTCAAACGCAAGACTTGCCTCACAGACAGGAACTTAAGGCATTGTACCTGAGGTTAATTGAACCCTTTAAGACCTACCCCCACTACACCGTTCGAAAAATTCATGTAAATTTCTGCGAGATATAGCGCACATAAAATTAACGCTAGATTTGGCATCAAATTACGCGATATTTCGTGTAAATTTAAGCGCAATAGCCCATAAATGAGCAATATTGTATGCAAGCTTGTAAATGATTTCGCTGTTTATGCCAAGTATAGCTCAAAATTAAACAAAGGGAGATTTTACGCTTATAGTTAAAATTCAAAAAAATTTTCTGTGTATGCGAAAACACATGAAAAAAAGCGATGTTGAGCGAGCCCGACCGTACGATGGGAGAACGTTGAGAACAGGTCTGTGCTGGTGGTTACTTTTCATGAGTAACCAGCTCCGTAAATCGATTTAATTTTTTGACGTAGGATTACGTCTTTCGGCAACATATTGGGGGTGCAAATTCAAAAAAACCAAAATCGACCGCGCTACGAAAAGTGGTCAGGTTTTGAGCACTTATAACTCTGTCAATAGCGAAATGAAAGGCCTGTTCTTTGGGAAGATTAAAGAAGAACAATTCCATGAGCTTAATTAAAAAAAAAATCGGGAGCTTGATCAGAGAACCAAATGACAGTTGCATCAAGTTCAAAGAACAGTACAAGAGCTTCGAGAAATATTCTGATAAGTTTAAAGATCTATAAAAAAAAACGTTAGAACTTCGGGCAGGTTTTAAGAAATACAAGGCAGTTCAATGAATATCCGAAAAATGTTGAAAACATTCATGAAATTTTAAAAACTCACCGTTTAATTAATAAAAAAAATGGCATGAACTTGGCAGATGCTCCAAGACCAATGTTCAGAAATTTTCAGAGAATTTGGAAGTATCATGAACATCAGGAAAATTACGAGATCTTCAATGGAGTTCAGAAAATTTCAGGAAAATTCTGAAAACTCTATGCCGTTAAGGGAGAAGTTTGCCGCTCGAAAAATACGTTTTGGTTTATTTAAAGATATGTGAAAAGCATTTCAAAAATCTAAAAAAATTGCATCATTCTAATTTTCTAAAAAAAAAAAGTAGGAGGTTGTATCCAAGACATGACCGTAGATTTAACGTAGGATTACGTGCTCGGTATCAACATTCGGCGACTGTGTTAGGGAAACCAGTTTTCCCATCACAGAAACGCCTTATTTTCTGATGACAAAATTACGCATTTTCGTGCCCAAAACGCACGGAATTTTTGGTTCATTCAATAGATAATAAAGAAAGCGGAAATTGATTGCAGAGGAATGTCTTGCTAAAATTTTCCATTTGCGAGTTATTCGACCGACCGACCGGATACCACCACCGGACGCCACCATACATGGTGATTGAATAGGCACCGTTCGGCGAGACCGGATGGAATTCGATTTTGAAATCTGTGTTAGGGAAAGCGCTTTTTGCAGGCAATCGGTGATAATTTTGCTCACCATTGCAACAGTTGGACATTTGTGTAATTTTCAATAGTGACTTGTTGAAAATTGATAAAGTGTTCATTTTAGAAGATTTGTAGAAAAAAATCCAATCGGTTGGCTTGTTTAGAATTAAAATCCATTCGCTATTGACAGAGTGATAAGTGGTCAAAACCTGACCACTTTTCGTAACGCGGTCGATTTTAGTTTTTTTTTTAAATTGCACCCCCCAATATGTTGCCGAAAGACGTAATCCTACGTCAACCAAACTAAGTGCAAAAGATAGTTGTTAAGTTTTCTAAATATTTTTCAAATATTTTTAGAAAAATCAAAATCCAGTTTTTATTTCGGGTCTTACCTTTTGCTTAACATTCAAAAAGTTGCGGGAATCATAGTTTAGAGAATTTCATGATAAATACGAGAATTTCAAGGAAAACTTCAAGACAGCTCTGAGAACTTCAAAAACGTCCAGAACTACGAGAAAGTTTTCAGGTTTCGGGGCAGTTCCAAAAATTTCAGGAAAATTGCAGGAACTTATCAGAAGTTTAAAGATTTTAAATGACTTCAATTAAGTTTAAAGATTTTAAGGGAAGTTAGGTGAACTTTGTGTCTGTTCTGAGAACTTCAAACTAAAGAACTCGTGAGTATTCCAATTTGAATCAATTTTTCGAAAGTTCAAAAAAATCAAACAAGCTAGTCCTTGAGATTTTCAGACAAGCTCAGAAATCTTAAGGGCAGTCCCAATAGCTTCAGGGTCGTCCAGAGTTTTGGGGAAGTTTGAAGATCTGTAAAGGATAATTTCTAATTCTAGGAAAAATTTAGAGAAACTTAAGTCCAGACAACTTGTTAGAAATGTAGAAAACTCCATATACATTTTGGAAACATAACACAAGTCCAGACATTTTCAGGGAAAATCTTCAGCTGCTGAAGAGGGTTCTTCATCTTGAAAACAAAGTGTTAAATTTCTCATAGGCCAATTTCCAGTTCGATTCGTAGCTCCAAAATATGAGCCCTTGCAAAAAATGGCAAAGATTTATGAAGGTTTAGAGGTCGCGGATATGATTGTATGGGAATTACTATGGAAGAATTGTAAAAATCACTTATAGCGCCCTAACTCTGGTTCTACTGGTTCAAATGTTGAACAAATTTAATATATAGTTGCCATGGCAATGACCAAAAAGCCTGCTTTTGTTACGATCAGTTCTTTAGCATAGCAAAAAAGGTAGAAATTTGAAAAAAAAGAGAGAGGTTGTATCCAAGACACGACCGTAGATTTGACGTAGGATTACGTGATCGGTATCAATATTCGGCGACTGTGTTAGGGAAACCTATTTTTCCCATCACGGAAACGCCTCGTTTTGTGATGACAAGTTTGCGCATTTTCGTGCACAAAACGCAGGGAATTTTTGGTTTATTCAATAGAGAATAAAAAAATCGAAAATCGATTGGAGAAATTCTTGACGAAGATTTTCCAATCGCGAGATATTCGCGATCAATCATATAAATTCGAGATTTTCTACTTTTTTGCTGATACCACTTCAATACTGTTACGCATTTGACCACCAACGTTTGGTTGCTGGGTACATTATCAAAGAGCATAGATGGCCCACAGCGACTCACGTCGATCAACTGAATCCGATCATCTGTGAATGGACGCTCATGTGGGCTGCAGCTCGCTGTTTACGGGCAGCCTTTCATTGTGTACTGGAGAACAATGTTCAACGCCACGCGCCGGAAGCACTGCTGTTGCTGCTGCTGCTGATGACGACTGACCACACACGGTGATTGAATAAGCACCGGTCGGCGAGACCGGATGGAATTCGATTTTGAAATCTGTGTTAGGGAAAGCGCTTTTTGCAGGCAATCGGTGATAATTTTTGCTCACAATTGCAACAGTTGGACATTTGTGTATTTTTCAATAGTGACTTATTGAAAATTGACAGTGTTCATTTTGGAAGATTCGTAGAAAAATTTCCAATCGATTGGCTTGTTTAGAATTAAAATCCATTCGCTATTGACAGAGTTATAATTGGTCAAAATCTGACCACTTTTCGTAACGCGGTCGATTGTGGTTTTTTTTTTTAATTACACCCCCAGTATGGGGCCTCCCTTAGCTCAGTCGGTTAAGGCACAGCTACAAAGCAAGACCATGCTGGAGGTGGCTGGGTTCAATTCCCGGTCCGGTCTAGGAATTTTTCGGGTTGGAAAATTTCTCGACTTCCCTGGGCAAAGAAGTATGATTGGACTTGCCACACAATTATACCAATGCAAAAATAGTACAGGCATCGAAAGCTCTCAATTAATAACTGTGGAAGTGCATCTAGAACACTATGCTGAAAGGACGCAATAAGCTAGTATGCGATTTGCAATAAGCTTGAAATGCGAAGCAGAAGGCAGAAGATATTTCTTAATTTTTATTTATAATCCTCCCATAGTAATTCACCGAAATCTCCATACAAACTTCAATCCATTGGCGCAACCTCTAAACCTTCGTAAATCGTTACCATTTTTAGATTGGGCTCATATTTTTGGGTTATGAATCGAACCGGAAGGTGACCTATAAGAAATTTATCACTATTTTTGCAAACACCCTTCCGGGTAGCAAGAACAGGACAGAAGATCAGAGAATCTCAGAGCAGTTCAATTATCATAACTAGTAACTCAGGGAATTTCCAAAAACTTCAGAGAAGTCCTGAGAACTTCAGAGAAGTTTTTTAGATTTTTAGGCACTTTCATTATTTGTAGGAATGTTCAGAGTATTTGAAGGTTGATCAGAGATCTTCAAAGCAGTTTCTTTAAATAACAGGCTAAGGTGGTAATTTTATACGATGGATAAGGAGATGAAAGTATAGAGTTGATCGTTCCGTTAGAGTACGGCAGTGTGAAAATTGTACATACAACGGGGGAGTTTGGTAAAGAGAGATGATCAACCCGATTTGTACCTTCCTAAAAGTTGTCCTTGCTCGCTTTCTACTCTCTATATACAATTTTCATACTGCCGTACTCTAACGGAACTATCAACTCTATACTCTATACCAAAAAATCGTTGTTTTTTTTTCAAAACTGGCTTTTGAATCACACAATTTCAAAGATCAAAATATCAAATGATGTATTTGATGTACGATTTGAATCATTGGTGACATTTTGCACTCAATTGTGAATTTTTGAGAAAATTCATTCAGAAAATCATGTTATTTTTTTTTAAATGTCATGTGGTATTTGTTTTCCAGTGCTCTAAAAATAATAGTATCGCTTTGGAAAGATTTTCACAAAATTTTACTTTCTAAAACTTTGCCGAAGTCAGGAAACTTTTAGCTAGCGAAATGAAACAGTTTGTATCGCTGCGCCATCTATGCGGTCAAAATTAGAACTATTTTTATCCACCAAATTGTAGTCCTAACTAAACCAAGAAACTTCGCCGAAGTCGTCAACTCAATTGGATGCAATCGCAGAGGGATATTATTTTTCCCTGCTAGATTTCATTACTGGCCCACTGTGCACTGTGGAATTTGTAAAACTTCTGTCACTGGACGGTTTCACGCGGTTGTTTGCAAAAAGGAAATTCACCGACTGAGGCGTACCAGTATAACATGGATACAAATTATCTAAAATAATTGATGAAAATATAATATTTTCAATCTAAAATAGTTATCTGATTCTTCAAATATCAAGCAAAGACTCCTACACACAGTGTTATAAAACTGGTAATAGTCAAATGTCAAACCGGAGGGTGATTGATTATGGCAACTGTAAAAAGCTGGATTTTGGTTACGTTAGCAATCCTGAAAATTCTTCTATGTCACAGGATATTAATTTTTATATCCACCCTTTAAAGCATTCTACAATTGGCTAGATTGTTAGAGGACTGATGACTGTTGTAAACATTGTAATCGAACGTCAAAATCGATTAAAACAGGATTAAAAAAAAGCTGATTCCAAGCACCATCATCAGCAAACATAGCAAGCGGTGACAAATGGCATCCATTAGCAGCAGCAGCCCCCCCGGCACTTCACCATCCATCGTACGTTTACCGATTATCGTCGGATCGATTTTAACATTTTGTAGCGCGTGAAGTGGAATAAATCTTTCACTCATTCTGGATGCCTGCATGATTTTACAGTGTTTCCAATGAATTTGCGACATAATAACGGACGTTACAAATGTCAATTTTACACCCATTGCATTGTACCGAAGACAACAAATCAAGAAGACTGGCAACTTTGCCAGAATCCAAGCGACAAATACAGTAGCGCTGCACTTGAGTGAAGGTGGAAGCAACGCATAGTAAAATGAGCAAATACACAAACCCTTCTTCTGAGGATGTAATCTTTGCTATCAAATTCGTTCGAAGCATTTACCTTTGAGCGGCAGATGACGCGATTGTACCTGTCTCATAGCGTTTGTATGAGAAAATGGAAGAGTTGCCAGTCTTTTTGATTTGTTATCTTCGATTGTACCCAAATAGAGCGGCTCCACGCCAAATGACGAATCGATCTGATGCGATCTGATGGGGTGCTGGAGTACAAATAAAATTTTTCTGTTGATATCTCAGGATTGAGACCAGATAGAAGTTCCTTGTTTTCAGCTAACTTGATCAATTGGACGAGACTCGTTTAGTAGTATCTATTGTAGTGGGAAATTGACTCACTAGGTGGCGTCCGAGTGTAAATAAGTGAGTTTATTAGGCGACTCCAGAGTACAGATAAAGTTCTCCTTTCGATATGATCGAGACCAGAGAGAAGTATCATTTCTTCAGCACAGTTGTTCGATTGGACGAGACCCATTCAGTAGCGGCTAGTTTAAGATACTAAGTGGCGCCAGGGTGCAAATAAACTTCTTCAAACGACCAAGACTCGATCAGTTCTTTTAGCAGTCGCGTCAAAAACATTAACGTAAGCAGTCCCGTCACGGCGAACAATTCCAATTATAGTTCTTGAAATATACCAGATAGGAAAATTCTGTCTTCAACAAAGTTGTGCAGTCGAACATTATCTGACTGGTAGGGAGTAGTTTAGTTCATAATTGATTCACTAGGTTTCGCTAGAGGATAAAACAGTGTTTCTATTGATAACTCAGGATCGAGATAAGATAGAAAGATTCTACCTTCAGCAATGTTGTTGAATCAGACGCAACCCGTTCTGCAGTGAACAGTTTAGTTGGAAATTGACTCACTAGCAGCGCCAGAGGACAAATGAAGTTCATCTAGGGATAACTCAGGACTGAGACCAGATGAAAATTTTATTCCTTCAGCACAGGTGTTCAAAATGATGAGACGCGTTTAGTAGTCAGAAGTTTAGTTGAAAATTGACTCACTAGGTGACGCAAGAGTATAAATAAAGTTCATCTAGTGATAACTCAGGATCAATACCATATATTAAGTTCCTATCTTCAGCAAAGTTGTTCAAACGGATGAGACCTGTTTATTAGTGAAGTTTAGTGGAGAATTAACTCACTACGTGGCGCCAGAGTACAAATAAAGTTCTAGTGATAATGCAGGATCGGAGGTGTTCCTTCGTTCATTCCAAAGCAAGATGTTATAAGAAAATCCTGCATGGCATACATTGGAAGATTTCATTGGGAGAATCAGAAACCTCGTATGGACCATCAGGGTCAATGTTGTAGGTGTAGTAAGATTTGGCATCGCACTTTAAGGCCATATTTTGCCGTTTTTTCGGCATAAAGGGTGTCCCACATCAAATTGCATCACGAAAAAAAAAAACGCTGTTGAAAATTACCCATTTGGGTATTTTCTCTTGAAAATTTGGGTAGAAGTAGTTTAGAGTGCATTGTTTACACTGTATTTTTATCGCTGTCAGTTTTTCGAAATTTGGAAAAAATTGCGTCACCCGAAAAGCAAGCACCTGGAAAATCCTCAACTCTCTCATCGGACCATCGGGAAACGACTCGGAATCGTGCAGTCAACGGTGAGTCGTGTGATTAAACGTTACTACGAAACTCTGATCATCGAACGGTAGGAAAAATGCGGTCAGAATGGATGTTCTGTTAGTGATCAGGATCACAAGCGTGTCGTGAAAGCGTTTAAGCGGAATCCCAGGGATGTGGCCAAAAAGTTGAATCTGTCCAAGTCTTTCGTTCAGAGAATCAAGGACCGGGAGGGACTGCATACGTACAAAGTGCAAAAGGCTCCAAACCGTGACGAACGGAAAAATACGGTGGGAAAGTTACGGGTCCGAATTTGGTGTGAGACACCCTTTATACTAAGGCTTGTACTTGGAAAAAAATGCGCCTTTTTTATCCGTGTGTAACTTTTTTAGCCGTGGGTAAAAATTGATGAAAATCTGGGTATAACTAGTTTGAAGTGAATTGTTTACATGTGCAAAATTTCATAACAATCGGTTCAGTGGTTATTGCGATGTCATCGAAACAAGAAGAAAATCGCCGGAGAATTTTGTGCGCCGTCATGGAAAATCCGACTGCGACCATGAGATGGATCGGAAGACAACTGGGAATCACCCATACAACAGTGTATCGGGTGGTAAAATCGTTTAAGGAGTCCCAGACGACCGAGTGGCGGGCTGGAAGTGGAAGAAAATCGAAGACAGCTAACCCTGTGAAGGCCCGGAAGGTGTTGGATTATTTCAAGCGTAATCCGAACCGTTCGATTCGCGACGCGGCTCTGAAGGCAAAGTGTTCCGCCTGGTTCGTTCAGCAAACCATGAAACGAGCTGGGTTTCGTGTATTCAAGGTCCGGAAGGCACCGAACCGGCGTGATCAACAAAACACGGCGGCCAAATCCCGCGCAAGGAAGCTGTATCGATAGTGGTTAACGAAACCGATGGATGACGAAACCTACATCAAGGCAGACGCAAAGCAGATACCGGGACTGAAGTTCTACGTTTCCAAATCACGGTTTGATGTTCCGGAAGACATAAGGAAGAAGAAAGTGGACAAATTCACCAAAAATACTTGCTCTGGCAGGCCATATGCCAATGCGGTAAACTGAGTAAACCGTACATCACAATGGGTACCATAAACAGCCATAAACTGCGGTCCCACGGAGGCGAGACATTATTTTGGCCGGACCTGGCATCATGCCATTACGCGCGATCGACATTGGATTGGAACAGAGACAATAACGTTGTTTTTGTACCAAAAACCGCCAACCTCCCAAATTCACCAGAGATTCGTCAGGTGGAAAAATTTTGGGCCATAATGAAGGCCAAAGTTCGAAAATCGTCCAAGGTGTTTAAGAACAAGCTGGAGTTGAAGAAAGAATGGATGAAAGTAACCAAAAAGGTCGGCTCCACCATTGCACAAAATGTAATGAGGGGTCTTAAGGGAAAGGTGCGGGCTTTCAGCGATGGAAAGGAAATTGAATAAAGTAATTATGCCGAAACATAATCCATATAGCGGTGCCGGTGGTGTAGTGATAAGCGTGATTACCTCTCACCCCAGCAGGCCTGGGTTCAATCCCAGTCGGCGCCGCCGGGATGTTCTGAGGCATAACATCTCTGATCACGCCTTCCTTCGGATGGGAAGTAAAGCCGTTGGTCCCCGGTTCATGAGTTGATGGGTCGATAGGTAGGGTCCAGGTGTGGGAGCTGCCTCCCTGGCGTCGGTAGCATTGGTGCTCAGCACGGAAAACAAGATCGACGGAAAAACAAAATCGAGGAAAAAAAAAAAAAAAAACATAATCCATATGTATTAGTTCATTCCCTGAAAATTTTAAGAAAATCCGACTTAAAATAAATTTTTGGCGAACACTTTTGTCTGGTGCATTTTTTTTTCGAGTACAGGCCTTATTTACTACTATACGGGTCTCGTAGAATTGAAAAACTTTGATGAAAATATGAATGTTCTATCTGGTCTCGATCTTGAGTTATAACTGAAAGAAGTTTATTTGCACTCTGGCGCCATCTAGTGAGTTAATTTGCAACTAAACTTAACACCACTGAACGCATCTTGTCCAATTGAACAACTTCTTTTTGGTCTTGATCTTGAGATATCAATAGAAGAAGCTTATTTGCACTCTGACGCCGCCTTGTGAATGAATTCCCAACTAAACCAATCACTACTGAATGAGCTACGTCCAATTGAACAACTTTGCTCAAGACACGAAGCTTCTATCTGGTCTCCATCCTGGGATATCTATAGAAGAAGTTTATTTGTACTTTGGCGCCGCCTAGTGGGGCAGTTCCCAACTATACTAGGCACTGCTAAACTGGTCTCGTCCAATTGAACAACTTTGCTGAAAACAGGAAAGTTCTGTCTGGTCTCAAACCTGAGATATAATTTGAAGAAGTTTATTTGCACTCTAGCGCCACCTAGTGAATTAATTCTGAACCAAACTAGCCACTGCCATTGCGTGGGGCTTATTTTTAAAAATCGCTCGGGGACATGTTTTCCCATGTGGAAAATGATTATTGGGACTAATTATCTAACATACTTGAGCTTTTTTCGTTGACATTTAGAGGTGGCGCAAGTGGTCCATGTCCAAAATGTCGATGAGGTTTTTCGAATCAAAAATATGCTACCGAAAATAAACACGTGATTGTCCATTTTACGATACCTTCATTCGTTCCCGAGATATGGCAAAGCAACAATCCCGGACATGGACTTACGCTTGCATATTGATTGTCTGGGATTAGTCTGGGATTGAACCCAGACCCATCGGGGTGTTAGAAAGCAGTCACGCTTACCACTAAACCACCGGCGCCGGCTAGGGCAGTTTATGAACTTCAGAAAAAAATCTACGAGATTCAGGGAAGTCTGTCGATTTCTGATTTTTTTTTTCAAAACTCAAGGAAGACTACAAACTTCAAAATTATTTGGCCAACAATTCCTTTAAAAAAATCTGTTAGTTTCCTACAGTATAGTGCAATAATTAAAAGAAAGTTTTAAAAGACTGCGAATTCTAAGAAATTATAAGCCCTTCAGGAAATTTTTGCGAAATTAATAAAAAATCAAAGATCTACATGAAAGTTCAATGTGCTTCAAGAAAAATCTACGAATTTTAGAAAAAATCTGGTAACTTCTGGAAAGTTCAGCAAACTTCAAGGATCTATCTTCAGGAAAATTCCGAAAATTTAAAAAAATTTTTTTGAAATATTCAAAAAACTTTTATTATCTCGAATAAAATTCAGCGAGTTTCAGGAAAATTCAGCATATTTTTGGAAAGTTCTGCAAACATCAGGTAAATACTGCACCTTCCATCTGGGAACTTCAGTATGTGAAGTATGTAAGGGTCCATGATATGTGTAATCTTTATGAAACGTCAGAAAATCCCGTACCTATGTGAAATCCGCAAATTTCTGGGAAATTCTGCGAACTTCAAACGTATTCTGCCAATTTAAGTGAAGTCGGAGAGCTTCAGAAAAATTCTGCGAAATTCAGAAAATTTCAACGAGCTTCTGGAGAGTTTTGAAAAGTTCAAAAAAATTTCAAGAACTTCAGGAAAATTCTGCGAATTGCAGGAAAGTCCAGCAAATTTTAGGAAAGTTCGACAAACTTCACGAAAATGCTGCAAATTTTAGGAAAATTGTGAGAACTTCAGTGATCTATCTTCAGGAAAATTTTAAAAACATCTGAAAATTTTAAAATATTTTGTTTAATATTCAAAAAACTTTTATTAACTCGAATAAAATTCAGCGAGCATCAGGAAAACTCTGCATATTTTTGGAAACTTCTGCAAACCTAATTCAAAAAAATCTGCGAATTTCGAGAAAATTCTGCGAGCTTCAGAAAATTTCAACGAATTTCGGGAAGGTTTTAAAAAGTTCAGACAAATTTCTGCGAAATTCAGGAAAGTCAAGCAAATTTTAGGAAAGTTCAACAAACTTCACGAAAATGCTGCAAATTTTAGAAAAAATCTGAGAACTTCAGTGATCTATCTTCAGGAAAATTTTAAAAACTTCTGAAAATTTTAAAATATTTTGTTTAATTTTCAAAAAACTTTTACTAACTCGAATAAAATTCAGCGAGCTTCAGGAAAACTCTGCATATTTTTGGAAAGTTCTGCAAACCTTCCAGGAAAAATCTGAAAATTTCCGGGAATGCTGCGAACTTCAGAGAAGTCTGTAAGGTTCTAGGATACCTGTAATCTTTATGAAACGTCAGAAAATTGTACTGAATTAAAGAAAGTTTGCGAACTTCATGGAAATTTGCGAACCTATGAGAAGCCCACAACTTTCTGGGAAATTCTACTATCTTCAAAAGTATTCTGCCACTCGCCAGCTGGCAAAATAAATGGAGTGAAGGGAGTTTGGGACGATGGTTATATTCAATCATCCCTAAGGTGTCGAAGTTTCCTTGGTTCAAGGGGTTGGATGTGGGTCGAGACTTCATTCGTATGATGTCTCGCCTCATGTCCAATCACTACTCGTTAAACGCTCACTTGTTCCGTGTTGAGCTGGGGGACAGTAATCTCTGTGAATGTGGACAAGGTTACCAGGACGCAGATCACATTATTTGGTCATGTGCTGAGCACCGTGGAGTCAGATCCGAGTTGTACGATTCCCTTCGGGATCGAGGTAGACAACCTAATGTTCCAGTTCGGGATATTTTGGCTAGACGCGATCTGGAGTTTATGCAACTCATATATGTTTTCTTGAAGAATATTAACCATAGATTGTAAGTTTGATTAACCTTGTGTTTAGTTTGTGTTTTGTATGTGTGTGTGTATTTTTTTTTGTAGATTTGTTTCTGTAATAATTGTATAATTACAGAGTTGATATAACGTCGATAGGATTAAGTATATGTTTTAGAAATAGTAACATTTTTGAATCATAAATCTTATTCCTAATTTCCTTTTCCCTCTCCCGATCCAAACAATTGTCATCCACTAACCTCGAGAAGACCGCGAGTAATCGGTTCCAATCCTTTAATTTTAGATTTAAGACATTTATAATGTATAAAGAAAATGATAACTTGGCTCTGTAAAGTTTATTCGATTGAGCCTGTACAAATAAAGTAATTAACAAAAAAAAAAAAAAAAAAGTATTCTGCCAGCTTAAGTGAGCCGGTAAGGTTCAGAAAAATTCTGCGAACTTCAGAAAATTTTAACGAACTTCTGGAAAGTTTCGAAAAGGTCAAACAAATTTCAACGAACTCCAGGAAAATTCTGCGAATTTCAGGAAAGTTCAGCAAATTTAAAGAAAGTTCGGCAAACTTCACGAAGTTCTGAAAATTTCAGGAAAATTCTGGGAACTGCAGGGAGTCTGTGAGCTTCAAGTAAGTCTACGAACTTCACGAAAATTTTAGTTAATTCAAGAAAATCTGCGAATTTTGAGAAAATTCTGCGAATTTCATTTGTTGAAGTTCTCTGGATATCTCTGAAGTTCAAAGAAATTCTTAAAAATTTCTGCAGAAAATTGTTATAAATTAAAGAAAGTCTGCGAATTTAAGTGAAATCGGTGAGGAAAATTTCTGCGAATTTCAGGAAAGGCCAGCAATTGTTAGAAAAGTTTGACAAACTTCACGAAAATTCTGCAAATTTTAAGGAAATTCTGAGAATTTCAGGGAGTCTGCAAACTTCAAGTAAGTCTACGAACTACAGGAAAATTTTACTTAATTTAAGAAAATCTGCGAATTTCGGGAAAATTCTGCGAGTTTCAGAAAAATTGTGCGAATTTCAGAAAATTTCAATGAACTTCTTAAAAGTTTTGAATAGTTCAGCAAATTTCAGGAAAGTTCGTCAAACATCACGAAAATTTTGCAAATTTATGGAAAATTCTGGGAACTGCAGGGAGTCTGTGAACTTCAAGTAAGTCTACGAACTTCAGGAAAATTTTAGTTAATTCAAGAAAATCTGCGAATTTCGAGAAAATTCTGTGAATTTTATTTGCTGAAGTTCTCTGGATATCTCTGAAGCTCCAAGAATTTCTTAAAAATTTCTGCAGAAAATTGTACTACATTAAAGAAAGTCTGCGAACTTAAGTGAAGTCGTTGATCTTCAGAAAATTCTGCGAAATTCAGAAAATTTAAACAAGCTTCTGGAAAGTTTTGAAAAGTTCAGAAAATTTCTGCGAATTTCAGGGAAGTCCAGAAATTTCAGAAAGTTCTGAAAATTTCAGGAAAATTCTGGGAACTACAGGGAGTCTGTGAACTTTAAGTAAGTCTACGAACTTCAGGAAAATTTTACTTAATTAAAGAAAATATGCGAATTTCATTTGCTGAAGTTCTCGGGATGTCTCTGAAGTTCCAAGAACTTCTTAAAAATTTCTGCAGAAAATTGTACTAAAGTAAAGAAAGTCTGCGAATGCGAAGTCCGTGAATTTCTGGGAAAATCTGCGAACTTCAAAAATATTCTGCCATCCTAAGTGAAGTCGGTGAGCTTCAGAAAAATTCTTCGAACTTCAGAAAATTTCAACGAACTTCTGGAACGTTTTGAAAAGTTCAGAAAAATTTCAAGAACACCAGAAAAATTCTGCGAATTTAAGGATAGTTTAACAAATTTTAAGAAAGTTCGGCACATTTCTCGAAGTTTTCAAAATTTCAGGATAGTTAATGGAACTTCAGGGAGTCTGTGAACTTCAAGTAAGTCTTCGAACTTCAGAAAAATTTAACGAATTCAGCGAATTTCGGGAAAATTCTGCGAATTTCATTTACTGAAGTTCTCTGGTTATCTCTGAAGATCCAAGAAATTCTTAAAAAAGTCTGCAGAAAATCGTAATAAATTAACAAAAGTCTGCAAACTTAAGTGAAGTCGGTGAACTTCAGAAAAATTGTGCGAAATTCAGAAAATTTCAACGAGCTTCTGGAAAGTTTTGAAAAGTTCAGAAAAATTTCTACGAATTTCAGGAAAGTCCAGCAATTGTTAGGAAAGGATTTAGGAATTTTAAGGAAATTCTGAGAACTTCAGGGAGTCTGCGAACTTCAAATAAGTCTACGAACTACAGGACAATTTTACTTAATTCAAGAAAATCTGCGAATTTCGAGAAAATTCTACGAGCTTCAGATAAATTCTGCGAATTTCAGAAAATTCAACAAACTTCTGAATAGTTTTGAAAAGTTCAGCAAATTTCAGGAAAGTTCGTGAAACATCACGAAAATTCTGCAAATTTATGGAAAATTCTGGGAATTGCAAGGAGTCTGTGAACTTCAAGTAAGTCTACGAACTTTAGGAAAATTTTACTTAAATTACGGGAAAATTCTGCGAATTTAATTTGCTGAAGTTCTCTGGATATCTCTGAGGTTCCAAGAAATTATGTATAAACAAATTGTACTAAATTAAGGAAAGCATATGAACTTCATGGATATTTGCAAACCTATTGGTAAATCCGCAAACTTAAGGGAAATTCTGCGAACTTCAAAAGTATTCTGCCAATTAAAGGGGGAGGTGGTGAGCTTCAGAAAAATTGTGCGAAATTCAGAAAATTTCAACGAGGAAAGATTTGAAAAGTTCAGAAAAATTAGGAAAGTTCGACAAGCTTCACGAAAATGCTGCAGATTTTAGAAACATTCTAAGAACTTCAAGTAAGTCTTCGAACTTCAGGAAAATTTATCTAAATTCAAGAAAATCTGCAAAAATCTAGAAAATTCTGCGAGCTTCAGAAAAATTCTGCAAACTACAGAAACATTTCAACAAACTTCTAGAAAGTTTTGAAATGTTTAGAAAAATTTTAAGAACTCCAGGAAAATTCTGCGAATTTCAGGAAAATTGAGCACATTTTAATGAAATTCGACAAACTTCACGAAAGTTCTGCAAATTTCAGGAAAATTCTGGGAACTTTAGGGAGTCTGTGAACTTCAAGTAGATCTACGAATGTCAAGAAAATTTAACTTAATTCATGAAGATCTGCGAATTTTGAAAAATCATGCGAAAAATCCATGTCCAAAATGTCGATGAGGTTTTTCAAATCAAAAATGTGCTACCGAAAGTAAACACGTGATTGTCCATTTTACGATACCTTCATTCGTTCCCGAGATATGGCAAAGCAACAATCCCGGACATGGACTTACGCTTGCATATTGATGCTTCGCAATCAGTAGCCTTGCAGTGCTATATGCAGCTAGAGTAAATATGACAATGAGAGAAAAAAGAGAATGGTAGAGAAAGGGAGAGAGAAAACAAGAAAAGGAAGTTGAAAAGGTAAACTCGTTCTAAGACTGTGTTCCATTTGGTGAATTTTCACTTAAATTTGACAGATGAAAAAATTTCAAACCTGCTATTCCAGTGGACTTATTTCTGACAGACAAATGACGGACAATTATGACAGACAATTATGACATACAGCTTCTCGAAAATCGACCGATCAACAACAGAGGGATTTTCGAATATCTTAATCTATTTTCGAAGTGTCAAATTTAAGTGAATATTTACCAAATGCAACACAACCTAAATACATATTTGCGATCAACGAGTTGGGAAAGAATTTCAAGTTACGGTGGTAAATTTTGGAATTTTGCATGCGAAATGTGGTTGAAGTGGCCTGGTTTTTCACCGAGGGGAGAATATCGCATTAAAGAGAATGAGATTTTTCTTTTATCTAGTTAATCTGTTTGGAAGGCTCAATCACGTTAGCATCACGGAGCCGGCAATTCTTTGTTTATCACTTATTTCTATGTCTAGTAGGGGCCGAATACTCGCGGCCTACCCGAGGTTGGAGGGGTACATTTTCGAAGGATAGGATCATGGAAGGAGCTTGAGGGTGGGGTTTCGTTGTCGTTGTCGCCAGTATGAACGGTAGTGCGAGAGAATGAGATTTAACTGTATTTGAAATGTGATCTGACTAGCTGCTCACGAACTGCTTGTTTACGATTATATATATTTACCATATTGTATTGTATACGCTGCATCTATCACCACAAGGATACTGATTTCGATACATAAATATGTAAGCGTAAGTCCATATGCGGGAACATCGCTTTGCCATAATCTTATGAACGAGAGCAGATATCGTAAAGTGGACAAAAATTTTGCCCTTAAGGGCCACAAAATCACGTGATTACTTATAGAAGCATGTGTTTTATTTGAAAAAGCTCATCGTTCGACAGTTTGGACTTAGATCCCTTGCGCCACCTCTAAATGTCAACGAAAAAAGCTCACTTTTTGATTTGTTACTTGAATACTCGCAATAATCATTTTTGACATGGGAAAACATTTTAAAAAATAAGCCCCACCCTACAGTGCCACACGGGTATTGTCCGATTAATTATTAATTATTAAATTTAATTTTCTTCCTAAGACATTGTCTCAGATGTGATTTCGATTGGAAGTGACGTTTTCGAGCTATGATTTGTTGAAAACCTCGAATTCACCATTTTTAAGTTTTATTTTTTGATATTCGAAATGGTTGAATTTTAGCTAAAACGTGAATGATTGACCATAACAAACAATTATGCAAAGTTTCATACAAATCGGAGAAAGTAGAGTCCAAAATTTTTGCTATTTGTCCTGGAAATGGTCAATAGAGGAAATACATCCACTTTAATTCACTTCACGACCATTTATCATTCCACTAAGGAGGGCCTGGCACAGATCAATTTTTTTTTTAATTTCAATCCACCCCTCACATTTATACCAGAAACCAATAACGGAGCTCTGGGGATTGCAGTTTATAGATTTTCATATGAGTGTGTTTCCACCCGCGCCGGAAAAAGAACAATACCGGCCATATGCAAAATTTCCCACACGAAATCATTCCACAATATAGGAAGAGCCAAGCGTGTTCACAAATCACTTGCTCTTTCTCTCCCGGTTCGAAACCTAGAACCTAACCTATCCCAACCGAAAGCAGCCCCGATGCCGACTTACGATATGAATTTTTAATTTACCCGCAGACCTCCTCCACTCTCCCAAGAATCCCTCACCCATTTCCCGTCTCGCTCCTTCTTCGTTGCATTTTGATTTGATGGAAATTTGCACTGCACTGCTGCTTGCTTTACATACGACGCTGTTGAGGTTATGTATGTATAAAGACTCACCAACCATATCGGTTAAGGGAATTCCATTTCACACTTTCCAGTGAAGTGAAGTTGTTTGCGGTTCGGGGCTGTCGTCTGTCAGTTTTGTTCGCTCCCCTCCTGTGATAACAACTACTACCGACACATCGTTGCACCATCATCCACCGTATCCGCACGAAGCCTCCGGCCAATCTACTCACTTTTGCATGCCTTGTTGCGATTGTAAGAACACTGAGTTCTGCCATTCAGCTGGATGAGGCTTCTTTTCATTCTTGTTGATGAGAAAAGCGTGGGAAGTAAATGGATATTTGAGCGGAGTAAGACGAGCCTTTATTTTGTGCTGGCATTTTTTTCATTGTAATCAGGTAATGTTTTGAATATTGAAGTGAATTGCAAACTTTTGCGTACGCAATCCTAACCTATCGCAATTTATCCAAGAAAGTGGAGTCCCCTCTTAAAAGCATCTCAGGACAGCTGTTGCTTTAGGACACTCAAAGCGATTCCTTTGAACGGAAAAAAAGAAGTCCAAAACGGATGAAAATCCTGACCGGACCACCCGCAACAAATCCGAAACAAAAGGGATTACTCGTACTCCCCCTTTCCTTTGTGCAACCTTACTTCTTACAACTTGCGACGATGTCGATCGACACCGAAGAACACGAAGTTCATACCGAACGGAATGCATAATCTTGCTCTTAGCTGTTAAAAGCAGTTTCCTTCACGACACCCCCTCTCCTGTGCTCATCTTCTCCTCCCATCTAGACTGATGAATATTAATATATAAATATAAAGCCATCAAAGTAAGCGAACATCGCGAAGTGGTATTTATAAATAAAATATAAATCACTTTTGGCTAGTCACGCGAAACTATGGAGACCAACCAGCGTGCCGCCGTACGACGATGATTACGATGATGATGGCCTCCTAGGATTGCCCTACATTGGAGCATCTTTTTTTTTCAATCAAATGTCACCTCCTCCCTTCCCTGACCTGGCCTTCTGGGAATTTCGGTGATGCGGTTCATCTTTTCAGAGGAAAAACTTTTACGATGATGACGTTTTCCTTTCGTCCATCGTCCGGCAGCATCATCGTCACACCACCATATAAGTAGGTTAGTTTGTGTGCCACCGTTCTTGGCTTGAGTGAAGTTGTTTACATTTAATTACTGTTATGTTTGGAGTGCACTAACGTCTGAGCCATTCTCGAGTTCTCTCCTGGGTGCTTAAACTGAAATGGGTAGCTGAAACTTTGTTGTTCTACTAAGTCTGGTTCTAGATGGTTTCTCGGGCAAAGGTGGTATCTACTTGGGAGCAACAAAGTGCGGTTTTTTTCGTGCTTGCACGAAATCAGGATAGCTGTGCCGAGAAATTTGCTTTTGCAGCGAAGGAAGTCGTATATTGGATCCCTACCATCTTCCTTTTTTTTTTGTTCAGAATCAAGTCTTACAAAGCACTGTGATATTTTGTTTGAAGAAATGAGAACAAAGTAGCTTTACCGAAAATAATTGCTTCGCAGAGGAAGGCTTCGTGACTTTGGTCTGGATGGGTCGAATGCTTTTTAAGGCTCTATTTGTGATTTAATATCAAAACAAACTGACAGAACATTTCCGCTGAACAAGTCTATTTATTTCAGTAGATAAATGTCTAGCAAAATAGTGACTTTAATGCCCAAATTGCTTGAAAAAGTGACTAGAATTGGTGAAAAATTGGCTCGAAAATAGCCCCATGGATGTACCGATAAATAGCGGTGGTTAAATTAACGTTCAAAGACGAGTTGAACTGGAAAAGTGCAAGTGACTGTGACCAATGACTTTGAAATCTACACCCAAAATACTGGTTGACAATTTTGACCTAGGATTACGTCTTTCGGCAACATATTGGGGTTACAATTTCAAAAAAAAAACCAAAATCGACCGCGCTACGAAAAGTGGTTTTGACCACTTTTAACTCTGTCAATAGCGGATGGACTTAAATTCTAAACAAGCCAATCGATTGGAAATTTTCTACGAATCTGCTGAAAAGAACACTTGATAAATTCTCAATAGGCCACTATTGAAAATAACACAAATGTCCAAATGTTGCAATGGTGATCAAAATTATCACCGATTGCCAGCACAAAGCACTTCCCTAACACAGATTTCAAAATCGAATTCTATCCCCCAAACGGTGAGTGCTGGTGTCCGGTCCTTATCATCAGCAGCAGCAGCAGCAATGCTTTCAGCGCGTGGCATTGTATATTTTTCTCCAGTACACAACGAAAGGCTCCCCGCAAGCAGCTGACTATCAAGGCTGCCCTCGATTCACCGAAGAAGGAGGAAGAAACCACACCGCTACTGATCGGATTCAGTAGCTCTTTGTGAGTCGCTGTGGGCCATCTATGCCTAATCTACTGTCGTGTCTTCGATACAACCTCTTACTTTTGAAAAACACACATAATTGATTGTTGCTGCCATGACAAATTTTTTTGCGAAGCGAAAACAACAACCTCGGGAACAACATGCCATATAAAAAGGGCTAGTGTACGTATGCGGCGAGGTTAATCTTACACGCACACATTCTAAACTTCGCGTGTGTATGAGTGAAAGCAGTTTCACCAATACATACACATTCAACCGTCAAAGTTGCAGCCCCGTTCATCATCAGCAGCAATTGTTTTTCCAAAGTCCTGGAGCAACAATAGAAAAGGGCCTAAAGAATATTTGTAAACAAACCGGAGGAAAGTTTAGCAAGATTTTGATTTCAGAGAAGTCTGGGATTATCAAAAATATTCTGTCAACTGCAGTGTATTTCAGGAAAAATACTGGTAAATTCAGTAAATTATGATTATTCCAGGAAAATTATACGACTTTCACGAAATCTTTGAAAATATCAGAGAACCTACAAAACTGAAATTTTCATAGAAAACCGTGAACTTCCACATTTTACAAACATGCGGAAAATTCTGCGAACTTCAAAAAAAAATTTACGAACTTCAGGAATGTTCTGTGAACAACATGAAGGTTTAGTAAACTTCAGGGAATCTTTGTGAAAATTTTAATGAATTTAAGAAAATTTTATCTTTAGGGAAGTCTATGAACTTCAGAAAAGTTCTACAAGATTCAGGGACGGCTGTAGATTTCTGAAAAATTCTTCAAAACTCAAGGAAGACTCTAAACTTCAAAATTATTCGTCCAACAATTCCTTTAAAAAAATCTGTTAATTTCCTACAGTGTCTAACAGTGTGACAACTGCAAGATTTTTTTTAAAGATGTAATAACATTTTCCAAACTTCACGAATATTCTGCGAACAGCGATTTTTAAGAAAATTCTAAGCCCTCCAGCAAAATTTTGAGATATTATTAAAAATATAAAATTCAAAGATCTACATAAAAATTCAGAATTTTAGAAACTTCAGGAAATTTCTGAAAATTTTAAAATATTTTTTGAAATTAAAAAAAAAAACTTTTATTAAGTCAAATAAAATTCAGCGAGCTTCAGGAAAATTAAGAATATTTTTGGAAAGTTCTGCACTTTTCAGAAAAAAAAATCTGGAAACTTAAGGGAAGACTGCGAACTTCAGAGAAGTCTGTGAGGTTTCAGGATATGTGTAATCTTTATGAAGCGTCAGAAAATTGTACTAAATTAAAGAAAGTTTGCGAACTTCATATAAATTTGCAAACCTATGAGAAGTCCGCGAATTTCTGGGAAATTCTACGAACTTCAAACGTATTCTGCCAATTTAATTGAAGTCGGTGAATTTCAGAAAAATTCTGCGAGCTTCAGAAAATTTCAACAAACTTCCGGAAAGTTTCGAAAAGATCAAACAAATTTCAACGAACTCCAGGAAAATTCTGCAAATTTCAGGAAAGTTCGGAAAATTTTAAGAAAGTTCTGAAAATTTCAGGAAAATTCTGGGAACTACAGAGAATCTGTGAACTTCAAATAAGTCTACGAACTTCAGGAAAATTTTACTTAATTTAAGAAAATATGCGAATTTCATTTGCTGAAGCTTTTTGGATGTCTCTGAAGTTCCAAGAAATTCTTAAAAATTACTGCAGAAAATTGTAAAGTAAAGAAAGTCTGCGAGATTCAGGAAAATTTGCGAGCTATGCGAAGTCTGCGAATTTCTGGGAAAATCTGCGAACTTCAAAAGTATTCTGCCAATTTAGTGAAGTCGGTGAGCTTCAGAAAAATTCTGCGAAATTCAGAAAATTTAAACGAGCTTCTGGAAAGTTTTGAAAAGTTCAAAAAAATTTCTGCGGATTGCAGAAAAGTCCAGCATATTTTAAGGAAGTTTGACAAACTTTACGAAATTGCTGCAAATTTTAGGAAAATTCTGGGAACTACAGGGTTTTTGCAAACTTCAAGTAAGTTTAGGAACTTCAGGAAAAATTTAATTCAAGAAAATCTGCGAATTTCGAGAAAATTCTGCGAGCTTCAGAAAAATTCAGCGAGTTTCAGAAAAATTCTGCGAGTTTCAGAAAATTTCAACGAATTCCTGGGAAACATAGAAAAGTACAGAAAAATTTCAAGAAGTCTAGGAAAATTCTACGAATTTCAGGAAAGTTCATCAAATTTTAGAAAAAATCGGAAAACTTCACGAAATTCTGCAAATTTCAGGAAAATTCTAGGAACTTCGAGTAGGTCTACGAACTTCAGACATTTTTTACTTAATTCAAGAAAGTCTGTGAATTTTGGGAAAATTCTGCGAATTTCATTCGCTGAAGTTCTCTGAACATATCTGAAGTTCCAAGAACTTAAATTCTGCGAACTTCAGAAAATTTGAACGACCTTCTGAAAAGTCTTGAAAAGTTCAGAAAAATTTCAAGAACTCCAGGAAATTCTATGAATTTAAGGAAAGTTCGGCAAATTTCAGGAACATTCTGGGAACTTCAGGGAGTCTGTGAACTTTAAGTAAATCTATGAACTTTAAGAAAGTTTTACCTAATTCCAGAAAGTCTGCGAATTTCATTTGGTGAGGTTCTCTGGATAGCTCTGAAGTTCCAAGAAATTATGTACTAAAAAATTGCTCTAAATTAAAGAAAGTCTGCAAACTTCATGTATATTTGCGAACCTATTGATAAGTCCGCAAATTTCTTGTAAATTCTGCGAACTTCAAACGTATTCTGCCAATTTAAGTAAATCAGAAAAATTGTGCGAAATTCAGAACATTTCAACGGCCTTCTGGAAAGTTTTGAAAAGTTCAGAAAACTTTCTGCGAATTTGAGGAAAGTCCACCAAATTTTAAGAAAGTTCGATAAATTTCACGAAAATGCTCAAAATTTTAGGAAAATTCTGAGAATTTCAAGTAAATCTACGAACTTCAGGAAAATTTTACTTAATTCAAGAAAATCTACGAATTTCGAGAAAATTCTGCGAGCTCCAGAAAAATTCTGTGAACTTCAGAAAATTGCAACGAATTTCTGGAAAGTTAAAAGTTTAAACAAATTTCAAGAACTCCAAGAAAATTCTGCGAATTTCAGGAAAGCTCGTGAAACTTCACGAAAATTCTGCAAATTTTAGGAAAATGCTGGGAACTTCAGCGAGATTGTGAACTTAAAGTAAGTCCACGAACTTCAGGAAAATTTAACTTAATTGAAGAAAATCTGCGAATTTCAGGAAAATTCTGCAAATTTCATTTGCTGAAGTTCTCTTGATATCTCTGAAGTTCCAAGAAATTATAAACTAGAAAAAGTTCTAAATTAAAGAAAGTCTGCGAACTTCATGGATATTTGCAAACGTATAAGGAAGTCCGCAAATTTCTAAGAAATTCTACGAACTTCAAAAGTATTCTGCCAACTTAAGTGAAGTCAGTGAAGCTTCAGATAAATTCTGCGAGCTTCAGAAAATTTTAACGAACTTCTGGAAAATTTAGAAACATACAGAAAAATTTCAAGAAGTCCAGGAAAATTCTGAGAATTTCACGAAAGTTCAGCACATTTTAGAAAAGTTCGGCAAACTTCACGAAATTCTACAAATTTCAGGAAAATTCTGGGAAATTCAGGGAGTCTGTGAACTTCAAGTAAGCCTACGAACTTCAGGATTTTTTTTACTTAATTCAAGAAAGTCTGCGAGTTTGATTTGCTGAAGTTCGAAGAAATTCTTAAAAATTTCTACAGAAAATTGTACATAATTAAAGAAAGTCTGCGAACTTCATGGATATTTGCAAACCTATTGGGAAGTCCGCAAATTTCTGGGAAATTCTGCAAACTTCAAACGTATTCTGCCAATTTAAGTGAAGTCAAAATTCAGAAAATTTAAACGAGTTTCTGGAATGTTTTGAAAAGTTCAGAAAAATTTCTGCGAATTACAGGAAAGTCCAGCAAATTTTAAGAAAGTTTGACAAACTTCACGAAATTGCTGCAAATTTTAGGAAAATTCAGGGAACTACAGGGAGTCAACGAACATAATTACTTAATTCAAGAAAATCTGCGAATTTCGAGAAAATTCTGCGAGCTTCAGAAAAATTCTGCGAACTACAGAAAATTTTAACGAACTTCCGGAAAATTTTGAAAAGTTCAGACAAATTTCAAGAACTGCAGGAAAATTCTGCGAATTTCAGGAGTGTTCAGCAAATTTCAGGAAAACTTGTCAAACTTCACGAAAATTCTGAAAATTTCAGAAAAATTCTGGGAACTGCAGGGAGTCTGTGAACTTCAAGTTAGTCTACGAACTTCAGGAAAATTTAACTTAATTGGAGAAAATCTGTGAAGTTCTTTGGATATCTCATAAGTTCCAAGAAATTATGTACTAAAAAAGGTTCTAAATTAAAGAAAGTCTGCGAACTTCATGGATATTTTTGAACCTATTGGGAAGTCCGCAAATTTCTCCGAAATTCTGCGAACTTCAAACGTATTCTGCCAATTTAAGTGAAGTCGGTGAGTTTCAGAAAAATTCAACGGACTTGTGGAAAGTTTGAAAAGTTCAGAAAAATTTCAAGAACTCCAGGAATTTCAGCAAAGTACAGCAAATTTCAGGAAAATTCTGCAAATTTCAGAAAAATTCTGCAAATTTCAGGAAAATTCTGGGAGCTGCAGGGAGTCTGTGAACTTCAAGTAAGTCTACGAACTTCAGGAAAATTTTACTTAATTGAAGAAAATTCTGCGAGCTTCCGAAAAATACTGGCAACATCAGGGAAGGCTGCGAACTTCAGAGAAGTCTGTGATGTTCCCGGATATTTGTAATCTTTGTGAAACGTCAGAAAATTGTACTAAGAAAGTTTGCGAACTTCATGGAAATTTGCGAACCTATGGGAAGTACGCAAATTTCCAAGAAATTCTGCGATCTTCAAAAGCATTCTGCCAGCTTAAGTGAAGCCGGTGAGGTTCAGAAAAATTCTGGGAACTTCAGAAAATTTCAACGAACTTCAGGAAAGTTCCGAAAAGGTCAAACAAATTTCAAGAACTCCACGAAAATTCTGCGAATTACAGGAAAGTTCAGCAAACTTCACGAAGTTCTGAAAATTTCAGGAAAATTCTGGGAACTTCAGGGAGTCTGTGATTTTCAAGTAAGTCTACGAACTTCAGGAAAATTTTAGTTAATTCAAGAAAATCTGCGAATTTCATTTGCTGAAGTTCTCTGGATATCTCTGAAGTTAAAGAAATTCTTAAAAATTTCTGCAGAAAATTGTCCTAAATTAAAGAAAGTCTGCGAACTTAAGTGAAGTCGGTGAGCTTCAGAAAAATTATGCGAAATTCTGTAAATTTAAACGAGTTTCTGGAAAGTTTTGAAAAGTTGAGAAAAATTTCAAGAGCTCCAGGAAAATTCTGCGAATTTCAGGAAAGTCCAGCAATTGTTAGAAAAGTTTGACAAACTTCACGAAAATGCTGCAAATTTTAAGGAAATTCTGAGAATTTCAGGGAGTCTGCAAACTTCAAGTAAGTCTACGAACTTCAGGAAATTTTTACTTAATTGAATAAAATCTGCGAATTTCATTTGCTGAAGTTCTCTGCATATTTCTGAAGTTCCAAGAAATTATGTATAAAAATTGTACTAAATTAAGGAAAGCCTGCGAATTTCATGGATATTTGCAAAACTATTGCGAAGTCCGCAAATTTCTGGGAAATTCTACGAACTTCAAAAGCAATCTGCCAATTTAAGTGAAGTCGATGAGCTTCAAAAAAAAATCAGAACTTCAGAAAATTTCAAGAACTCCAGGAAAATTCTGCGAATTTCAGGAAAGTTCAGCAAATTTTAAGAAAGTTCGGCAAAAATTTCAGGAAAATTCTGGGAACTTCAGGGAGTCTGTGAACTTCAAGTACGTCTACGAACTTCAGGAAAATTTAAGTTAATTCAAGAAAATCTGCGAACTTCATTTACTGAAGTTTTCTGGATATCTTTGAAGTTCCAAGAAATTCTTAAAAATTTCTGCAGAAAATTGTATTAAATTAAAGAAGGTCTGCGAACTTAAGTGAAGTCGGTGAACTTCAGAAAAAATCTGCGAAATTCAGAAAATTTAAACGAGCTTCTGAAAAGTTTTGAAAAGTTCAGACAAATTTCAAGAGCTCCAGGAAAATTCTGCGAATTTCAGGAAAGTTCAGCAAATTTCAGGAAAGCTCGTAAAACTTCACTAAAATTCGGCAAATTTCAGGAAAATTCTGGGAACTGCAGGGAATCTGTGAACTTCAAGTCTACGAACTTCTGGAAAATTTAACTTAATTGAAGAAAATCTGCGATTTTCATTTGCTGAAGTTCTCTGGATATCTCTGAAGTTCGAAGAAATGCTTTAAAATTTCTACAGAAAATTGTACTAAATTAAAGAAAGTCTGCGAACTTCATGGAAATTTGCGAACCTTTTGGGAAGTCCGCAAATTTCTGGGAAAATCTGTGAACTTCAATAGCATTCTGCCAATTTAAGTGAAGTCGATGAGCTTCAGAAAAATTCTGCGAACTTCAGAAAATTTCAAGAACAAAAGGAAAATTCTGCGTGTTTCAGGAAAGATCGGCAAGCTTTAAGAAATTCTGCAAGTTTCAGAACAATACTGGGAACTTCAGGGAGTCTGTGAACTTAAAGTAAGTCTACGAACTTTAGAAAAATTTAACCAAATTCAAGAAAGTATGCGGATTTCATTTGCTGAAGTCCTCTGGATACCTTTGAAGTTCCAAGAATTTCTGGGAAATTCTGCGAACTTCAAAAGTATTCTGCCAATTAAAGTGAAGTCGGTAAGCTTCAGAAAAATTGTGCGAAATTCAGAAAATGTCAACGAGGAAAGTTTTGAAAAGTTCAGAAAAATTAGGAAAGTTCGACAAACTTCACGAAAATGCTGCAAATTTTAGAAACATTCTTCGAACTTCAGGAAAATTAATCTAAATTCAAGAAAATCTGCAAAAATCGAGAAAACTCTGCGAGCTTCAGAAAAATTCTGCGAACTACAGAAAAATTTCAACAAACTTCTAGAAAGTTTTGAAATGTTCAGAAAATTTTTAAGAACTCCAGTAAAATTCTGTGAATTTCAGGAAATTTCAACACATTTTAGTGTAATTCGACAAACTTCACGAAAATTCTACAAATTTCAGGAAAATTCTGAGAACTTCAGGGAGTCTGTGAACTTCAACTAGATCTACGAACTTCAAGAAAATTTAATTTAATTCATGAAGATCTGCGAATTTCGGAAAATCATGAGAATTTCATTTGCTGAAGTTCTCTGGATATCTCTGAAGTTCCAAAAAAATTTTAGAAATGTCTGCAGAAAATTATACTAAATTTAAGAAAGTCTGCGAACTTTCCGTAAATTTTTGGAAGTCCGTAAATTTCTGGGAAATTCTGCGAACTTCAAAAGTATTCTGCTAATGTAAGTGAAGTCGGCGAGCTTATCAGAAAATTCAACAAACTTCTGGAAAGTTCTAAAAAGTTCAGAAAAATTTCAAGATCTCCGGGAAAATTCTGCGAATTTTAGGAAAGTTCAGCAGGTTTTAGGAAAGTTCGGAACTTCACGAAAATTTTGCATATTTCAGGAAAATTCTGGGAACTTCAAGGAGTCTGTGAACTTCATGTAAGTGGACGAACTCAAGGAAAATTTAACTTAATTTAAAAAAGTTCTCGAATATCGGATTAATTCTGCGAATTTAATTTGCTGAAGTTCTTAAACATTTCTTAAGAAAATTGTTCTAAATTAAATAAATTCTGCGGACTTCATGGAAATTTGCGAACCTTTTGCGAAGTCCGCGAATTTCTGGGAAAATCTGTGAGCTTCAAAAGTATTCTGCCTACTTAAGTGAAGTCGATGAGCTTCAGAAAATTTTGCGAGCTTCAGAAAATTTCAACGATTTTTTGGAAAGTTTTGACAAGTTCAGAAAAATTTCAAGAACTTCAGGAAAATTCAGGAAAAATTCAGCAAATTTTAGGAAAGTTCAGCAAATGTCACAAAATTTCTGCAAATTTCAGGAAAATTCTGGGAACTTCAGGGAGACTGTGAACTTCAAGTAAGTCTACGAACTTCAGGAAAATTTAACTTAATTGACGAAAATCTGCGAGTTTCAGGTAAATTCTGCTAATTTCAAAAATATTCTGCCATCTTCTGTAAAGGTGGCGAACTTAATGAAATTTCTGAGAACTGAGGGAAGCTTGCGAACTCAAAAAGATCTTTATAATAAAACCAGCTCAACCTGAGGTCTCCCTGATCACCTGTAGGTTTTTGAAATAATTTCTGATCATACTGGTATCATGGGTGAATATCTGACAGGCGCTATTTGAACTCCTGGACAGTTGAAGATCTTCAGAATAAAACCTTATCAACCTGAAGACTTTAAAAAAAAGATCTGAAATAAACTTCGGGAAAATTATTCTCTAAACTCCAGAACTCTAGAAAAGTTCTTTCCTTGAGGCAAGTTTTTCCCAGAACTCATCTTCTTCTGTTCTTCCTAGAATTTTGGAAAAGTTTTTCCCAGAAATCCAGGGAAATTTTTCTCAGAACTTTAGGGATGTTCTTCCGAGAATATCAAGCAGGTTTTTTCCAAAACTTCAGAAAAGTCCTTCTGGAAGTTTTATCCAGAATTTCAAAGGTGTTCTTCCCAACATTGGGGGAAGTTATCAAAACTTCAGGGAAGCTCTTCCCAGAACTTTAGTAAAGCTCATCCAAAAACTTTAGGGAAGATTTTCCATGAACTTTAGGGATGTTCTGTCTAAAACTATAGAAAAGTTCTTTCAAGCTTCAGGGAAGTTTCTTTGCTAGAAAAATTCTTCCCATATCTTCAGGGAAGTTCTTCTCAGAACTTTAGGAAAATTCCACCCTGACCTATAGGCATGTTCTTCCTAGAACTCCAGAATAGTTTTCTTAGAACTTCATGGAACTTCTTCGCAGAACTTTAGCCGCCCAACATTCGGCGACTGTGTTAGGGAAACCACTTATTCCCATCACGGAAACGCCTCATTTTTTATGCCAAAATTACGAATTTTCGTACACAAAACGCACGGAATTTTTGGGTAATTCAATAGATAATAAAAAAGCGAAAATTTATTGGAGGAATTTCTTGTTAAAATTTTACAATCGTGAGATATTCGCATATGCACAATTTTCAATAGTGACTTTTTGAAAGTTGACAAAGTCTTAATTTTAACAGATTCATAAAAAATACCTATCGGTTGGCGTGATAAGAATTAAAATCCATCATCTCTGGATCCGAATCAGACCACTTTCATGTCGCGACCGACTTTGGTTTTTGAAATTGCACCCCCAATGTTGCCTAAAAAATACATGGTATGTTAGATTTGAACTTATGGGAACTGACATTTGATTGATTACGCCGTGATGGTTGAGTAAAGCTGAGCTATTAGGGTGTTCAACACAGATGAGGCTGGCCAGCTGTATGTTGTTTGGAACGAGGGTGTTGCGTTTGGCATAGATGGCTCACAGCGACTAACGAAGAGCTACTGAATCCGATCAGTAGCGGTGCGGCTTCTTCCTTCATGTGGGCTGCAGCTCGCTGCTTTCGGGCAGCCTTTCGTGTACTGGAGAACAATGTCGATAGCACTGCTGCTGCTGCTGATGATGACGACCGACCGGACAACACCACACACGGTGATTTAATAAGCACCGTTTAGTGAGACCGGATGGAATTCAATTTTGAAATCTGTGTTAGGGAAAGCACTTTTTGCAGATTCGTGGAAAAATTTCCAATCGATTGGCTTGTTTAGAATTGAAATCCATCCGCTATTGACAGAGTTATAAGTGGTCAAAACCTGACCACTTTTCGTAATGCGGTCGATTTTGGTTTTTCGAAATTGCACCTCCAATATGTTGCTGAAAGACGTAATCCTACGTCAAAAGTTACAACCTTTCAAAATCGCCTGGGGTCAAATTGACCCTAAGGCACAGGCAAAGGGTTAAAATTAGTTAATTGAGCTGCGCTTTTAGTTGAACTGCGCTGGTTCTTAAATTTCTCAAAACTACCATGAAGTTCTCTTTGGGCTCTTGGTACAGCCCTGAAATTCATGGAATTGTGTTCTTTAATTTCGAAAAATATATCGTTTATGATACATGATCTGAAAGAGTTTCGTTTTCTGAGCACAATGATATTTTGTTTTTCGATCCCATAGACTTTCATTTCGATTTTTAAGATTCAAGATTTAAAGCAATGTAACAACTTCACTGTTCGAAACTAAACTAACAAATTGGCAGCTCGTTCCCATACTAAGTCCCATCGAGGGGCGCTAAGATGGTAATTTTTACTAATCGCACTTATTTGAAATAGTTCATTACGAGTATGCATTTACCTCAATACCCTTAAAGAACGCAATTATTCTAAAATCTTTAAACTTCCCTGAAATTCTCTGGACTTCTGTAAAATTCCAAAAATATGTCTATAGTGATCGAAATTTTCCAGAAATTCTTCAGACTTTCCAGAAATTCTTGAAACTTTTCAGTTGTTTTTTTTTTTTATTTGCTGACGACCATACAATTTACCGAAACTAACATTCAGAGATCGCAAAACTTGACCCAAAGTCTAAAAATTTCTTAAGTTACTGTGACTTCCATTAAGATCTCTGAGCATCTCGGAAGATTTCTCGATCTAGCTTCCCTGAAGTTTTTGAAACATCTTTAAACAAGTCCATCCCTCTGGAATTCTCTGAAGTTTTCTTGAGCTTGCTGAAGTTCATCGGATATATCTTAAAAGTTTCTGCAGTTTCCCTAAAGCTGGTGGAGCCATTTGAGATTCGTGGCCCGAAATTTGACAGTCGCAGTCTGTTCCCGAAGCTTCTACGAAATCCTCAGTATTTCCTTCCATTCCTCGGAACATTTTAGTATTGTTCCTACACTATTGTGTACCACCTTGAAGTTCTCATTTGTTCTAAAGTGTTTTTTCCTGAAATCTACCCAGCTTATTACTTATTACTGAGCAGTTCCAGGACAAAAGCGCGGCCGAACTTCGCATAATTGTTCGCTAAGGGCAATAAACCAAGTTTGTGATGGAATTCGGCCTAATTTTTCAAAATGACATTATTGATATTTTTCAATAAATCATAGCACGAAAATGGTTCATTAAAATCGAAATGACGTCTAAGATACAGTTGTAGGAAATTTATTTAAAAAAAAATCACAAATTTATCAAAATTAAAGAACCTAATTGTGGTTATTTATTTCTGTCTTGTACAGTTGGTTTCAAATGATTATAATAAAGGGTAAATAACCACTTCGGTCTAGGTGCCTATTTTTGTCCTATCAATCAGTTAACTACCATTATTTCACTCTTAAGAAATCAACAAAACGGTTTTATTTTTACGACACTTAGTTCAAAAGTTACAATACTAACTCTATAAGAACGCATGGTATGATTTAAAAGTCGTTACATCTCACGATTTTGTAATAAAAATAAGTATGAGGAATTATTCTGGAAAGGTTTTTGAAAAACCCTGAGAAACTCAACCAGAATTGCATTGATAATTTAAGGTACACTTCTTGAAGAATTCAAAGTGCATTTGGTGAAATCTTATTTTTATTTCTCATTGGATTATCAGGTAGAAACCAAGGGGTAAGTCACTCAGTACAGTGTGAAAAAAGTAGATCCGGTACAGCTTGGGCACATCCATCGGCACAATCTCGTAGGCATTGGATTGATCATTAAATAAAATGGGAGCACTGCTAAACAGCTGTCACTGAACTTGTTCACAACCACAACCTTCACTGTGTATTTCAGAAACATACTCTAATTGAATATACTATAGGAACTCAGACCAGCAATTCACTTCTCGGTTCACATTTAAATTTGAAATGTAGGCTTCCGAGGGCTGCCGATTGCTATCGATGCCGGACGCAAGTCTTTCAGCTACTACGCAAATGGAGTGTACTACGGTGGTTCCTTCCAGTTGGCGTAGAGGTGTTTTATTCGTCGGTGGAAGGAATCCTTATCCAGCACGATATTCGTCATTTTCACCAAACCAAAACATTCAAGCTGTAAGAAATACCGGTATATTATAATATTCGAATTTTACAAAAAAATCACAGCCTGCCCTATGACCGGCACTGCCGGCACAATCGGCACACTGAGAAAAATGTTGACCCAAGATTGGTGTGCGGAGTGACCTACTCCTTGGTAGAAACAGATACATTTTTTTCTCTTCAAGTATTTTTATTGTATTCGGAAAATTCGAGAATGTATGTATTAGCTGTATTTTTTAACACAACGGAAAAAAACCTATTCAAAAGTCACCCCTCACCTGTAATTACTATGTCCAACCAATTAACCGAGAGCCGTTAGCATTAGTTGCCATCTCTCAAAGAGCATCTGCCTGGTCCATTCTCTAGAGAACAGATTAAAGAGGAGCAATATATCACGTTACAGCTTTGTAAACAAACCAAAACATCAACAACAGCAAATACAGTCAACAAAGATGTGAGCGGATGTCTCGCCTACTTGGACTACATACTTGGACGAAAGAAGAGAACTACTAACTGTTGTTGTTATTGTTGTTATTTCATGTAGCGATGTTGTTGCTTTGCTAGAGAGTGTCCAAATATTTGTCCGCCTTTGGTTTACCGGCAACCCGAATAAAAATAGAAGTGGAAAGCATTCTGTTAAGATGTTTCGCTACTTTTCGTTACTCGGGATGCCATATCTAACGTGATTAATTTCTTGATTACCCTTTCTGCTGAGCCACATCCTCGCCGAGTAGCAAATATTTGAGATATGATAAGGAAGCTCCAATCTCGGTTGGGCTCTGTGCGGCGAAATAATTTCTTTGCATCGGCATTTCGAGGTTATTTTTAACCTGTCACTAAAAGCAACTAAATTCCATTTTTACTACAGAGGTTATAGGCGAAGCGAGAGAGAGAGAGTCGGTTTTTGGGAATGCATCAAACCGAGCAAACACGAAATATATGATCGTACTAAAATTAAATTTTATAGGAATCTATTTTCATGCATCTTCTCCAATGCAGCCAACAACGCGGCATCTGCATTTCCTAATTAATTAATGCAAGTCTTCCATTAAACTGAGCATCGCTAAACGCTGAAATGATTGAATTTTCGCTTGAACTAATCTCCATAAACATCGACGCTAAAAATCGCACAACAGCGGGGGGGGGGGGACGGCGACGTCAAAAAAAAATGGCACACTTGGATGATGACGATTAAAAATGATAATAACAACGAAAATCGTGTCTGTGCTTCGCTCGTGTCTGTGACTGCCTGCCTTTGTGTGGTTGGTGATGTTGATTTATGGATCGCGGGGCGGCACGCGGATTGCTATGATTTCGACCTAAATAATTTCTATATTCTCTATTTCTCTCTTCTGCCTTCTTTCCGGCAAAGCGCCCAAAGAAAATAATGATTGGCTTTGGGTTGGAGCCCGGTACGTACTATTTAGTTTTCAAAATCAGATCATTTTTTATCCGATTGTCCGCTTTGTGTGATAAAAGTTTTATAACTTTATTATCGCCGGTTTTTTTTGACCGAACAAAATTGATTAACAAAAAAGGGGTAGAAGAAAACGGGCGCAGCCAAAGGGGAGTTCGCTTGAAAAGCTTTCCTTTTGATTGAGGTTATGATTTTGTTGTGATTCGCTTTTTTTCTTCGACCGTCGAACCGTACAAGAACGCACCGTTTGGTTGGTTCAATGAGGACAATGTCATCCTAATCAAATAAGGGTGGAAAAAATGATGATGATGATGATGTCCCTTGAGGGAGTTTTTGCTGAAGGAATTTCACGAAACTTGAGAGACATCTTTGCCGCTGTTCAATTGAGCTTGATAATTTTGATTGATAAGAAAACATCCATCCCCTAAAGCACCGTTTCTCAATTTATGGGAAAAGAAAATTAAAAGAAATTTTCAACCAAATGGATGTATGAATTGAAATTTTCATTTACTAATTTAATCTCTTAACGGAATCATGCTTTCTGAAATATTCTGGCGTTTCAAAATCCTTTAGGAACTTCAAAGCCATTCATGGGATTAAACTTATATTTTGGCATTTTTAGAACAATTTTAACACTTCAAGATTATTATTAAAGTTGTCGTTTCGATGGTCTCAGAAGGAAACGCGTTTTCAGAGGCGTCTCGATTGCATGTTCACCCTGTTCATGAAAAATCTAATCATGTGTTTGTACATTTTTTATTGTTTCACTAAACCGTTACATTTTGCGAGAGATAAGAAAACGTCAACCTCAGAAAACTGACACAGCGTGTTCGCCTTCGGGAATGAACTAACAGGGTGAAACGCTTAGTTGTCGTTGCTTAAATTTCCGATGTTATAATTCGCCTAAAGGAAGCCTATAGGTATGAATAAACAAAAAGAAACGCATAAATTTCTGCTATTACATTTTTCGAAACTCAGCAACAGAACGTCAATTTTGCTGAGACCTCAGTAAAACAGATTGCCGAGCACTCGGCTGTGCTATACTTGGTAAAAATTGAAAATTTTTTCAGTGTGTATTTTTTCTGAAAAAATCTATCTCAGACGTCATTTCGATTAGATGAGCTGTTTTCGTGCTATGATTTATTAAAAAATATCGAATATAATATTTTGAAAAACATGTTTATGAGCCAAAATGGCGGAATTCCAGTACACACTTTGTTCAGTAATTAACCACTTCATTTGAGCAGATAAAATGACGTTTACTACCACTTGAACTTTGAAATGAAACATTATTTTGAGATTTTTTCATCTAGAACCTCTAGAAAAGTAGCCAACATTTGTGCGTTTCATTAAAAAATAGAAATTAGTTGGTCCAGTTTTGTGAAATCGCTGGTAGTCACACCAAAACTGCTTGACAAAGTGGTCAATTATGCGACCAACCTAATTGTTTTTAATTTTTTCGCTATTTAGCCTGGAACTGCTTGCTCCCTTTCATATGTTTCGTTTTATTAAAGGGATTATGCCTTGTTCAGACTACAGAGTTAGAGCACGTTAAAAGAGTTTTCTAGTAATTTTAGGCTTTCTTGTAATTATCTGGAATACCTTTCGGTATTTTCTAATGAACTTAGAACTCATCGGAATCCATCTTCGTATTCCTCGAAATACGTCTTGATTATTCTCTGGTATCCGTCTTGATTATTCTCTGGTATCCGTCTTGGAATTTTGTGCTATCCCTGTCAGGATTCTCCAGAATCATCCCTGTTAGGATTCTCCAGAATCATCCCTGTTGGGATTCTCCAGAATCATTCCCTGTTGGGATTCTCCAGAATCATCCCTGTTAGGATTCTCCAGAATCATCCCTGTTAGGATTCTCCAGAAACATCCCTGTTTGGATTCTCCAGAATCCCTGTAAGGATTATCTAGAATCATCCCTGTTAGGATTACCTAGAATCATCCCTGTTGGGATTCTCCAGACTCATCCCTGTTGGGATTCTCCAGAATCATCCCTGTTGGGATTCTCCAGAATCATCCCTGTTGGGATTCTCCAGAATCATCCCTGTTGGGATTCTCCAGAATCATCCCTGTTGGGATTCTGCAGAATCATCCCTGTTGGGATTCTCCAGAATCATCCCTGTTGGGATTCTCCAGAATCATCCCTGTTGGGATTCTCCAGAATCATCCCTGTTGGGATTCTCCATAATCATCCCTGTTGGGATTCTCCAGAATCATCCCTGTTGGGATTCTCCAGAATCATCCCTGTTGGGATTCTCCAGAATCATCCCTGTTGGGATTCTCCAGAATCATCCCTGTTGGGATTCTCCAGAATCATCCCTGTTGGGATTCTCCAGAATCATCCCTGTTGGGATTCTCCAGAATCATCCCTGTTGGGATTCTCCAGAATCATCCCTGTTGGGATTCTCCAGAATCATCCCTGTTGGGATTCTCCAGAATCATCCCTGTTGGGATTCTCCAGAATCATCCCTGTTGGGATTCTCCAGAATCATCCCTGTTGGGATTCTCCAGAATCATCCCTGTTGGGATTCTCCAGAATCATCCCTGTTGGGATTCTCCAGAATCATCCCTGTTGGGATTCTCCAGAATCATCCCTGTTGGGATTCTCCAGAATCATCCCTGTTGGGATTCTCCAGAATCATCCCTGTTGGGATTCTCCAGAATCATTCCTGTTGGGATTCTCCAGAATCATCCCTGTTGGGATTCTCCAGAATCCCTGTTGGGATTCTCCAGAATCCCTGTTGGGATTCTCCAGAATCATCCCTGTTGGGATTCTCCAGAATCATCCCTGTTGGGATTCTCCAGAATCATCCCTGTTGGGATTCTCCAGAATCATCCCTGTTGGGATTCTCCAGAATCATCCCTGTTGGGATTCTCCAGAATCATCCCTGTTGGGATTCTCCAGAATCATCCCTGTTGGGATTCTCCAGAATCATCCCTGTTGGGATTCTCCAGAATCATCCCTGTTGGGATTCTCCAGAATCATCCCTGTTGGGATTCTCCAGAATCATCCCTGTTGGGATTCTCCAGAATCATCCCTGTTGGGATTCTCCAGAATCATCCCTGTTGGGATTCTCCAGAATCATCCCTGTTGGGATTCTCCAGAATCATCCCTGTTGGGATTCTCCAGAATCATCCCTGTTGGGATTCTCCAGAATCATCCCTGTTGGGATTCTCCAGAATCATCCCTGTTGGGATTCTCCAGAATCATCCCTGTTGGGATTCTCCAGAATCATCCCTGTTGGGATTCTCCAGAATCATCCCTGTTGGGATTCTCCAGAATCATCCCTGTTGGGATTCTCCAGAATCATCCCTGTTGGGATTCTCCAGAATCATCCCTGTTGGGATTCTCCAGAATCATCCCTGTTGGGATTCTCCAGAATCCCTGTTGGGATTCTCCAGAATCCCTGTTGGGATTCTCCAGAATCCCTGTTGGGATTCTCCAGAATCCTTGTTGGGATTCTCCAGAATCCCTGTTGGGATTCTCCAGAATCCCTGTTGGGATTCTCCAGAATCCCTGTTGGGATTCTCCAGAATCCCTGTTGGGATTCTCCAGAATCCCTGTTGGGATTCTCCAGAATCCCTGTTGGGATTCTCCAGAATCCCTGTTGGGCTTCTCCAGAATCCCTGTTGGGATTCTCCAGAATCCCTGTTGGGATTCTCCAGAATCCCTGTTGGGATTCTCCAGAATCCCTGTTGGGATTCTCCAGAATCCCTGTTGGGATTCTCCAGAATCCCTGTTGGGATTCTCCAGAATCCCTGTTGGGATTCTCCAGAATCCCTGTTGGGATTCTCCAGAATCCCTGTTGGGATTCTCCAGAATCCCTGTTGGGATTCTCCAGAATCCCTGTTGGGATTCTCCAGAATCCCTGTTGGGATTCTCCAGAATCCCTGTTGGGATTCTCCAAAATCCCTGTTAGGATTCTCCAGAATCCCTGTTGGGATTCTCCAGAATCCTTGTTGGGATTCTCCAGAATCTCTTTTGGGACTCGTTGCAATTCCTCTCGGGATTTTTTGTGTCTTGGACTCTTGGGAATCTCTCTTGTAGGATACTCTGGATCCCTGGATTCTCCGATCGAAGATTCAATACCATTTCTAGACAAACCAGTTTTTGGTTGAAAGCCTGGTTAGGGACTTTGCATAAATCACGGTAGCAGTGTGATTTAAAAAGGGACCAAAATTTCAGGTTTTTTTAGATTCTCCAAAATTTGTCAAGAGATTATCAAAGATTCTTCGGAATCTCTATTGTACATCCTATGGTGTTTATGGACGACTCTTTGGGCATCTCCGGCATACTTTTTGGAATACTCTAGAATCCTTCGTGTAATATTCACCGGAATTCCTCTTTGGATTTCTCTGGAATTCCTCTTTGTAATTCTCCAGAATCACTTTTTGGAAACCTCCAGAATCCCTCTTTGGAATTCTTCAGAATCCCTCCTTGGAATTCTTCAGAATCCCTATTGGGAATTCTCCAGAATCCCTGTTGGGATTCTCCACAATCCCTGTTGGGATTGTCCAGAATCCCTGTCAGGATTCTCCAGAATCCCTGTCAGGATTCTCCAGAATCCCTGTCAGGATTCTCCAGAATCCCTGTTGGGATTCTCCAGGGATTCTCTTGGGACTCGTCGCAATTCCTGCCGGGATTTTTTGCGCCTTGGACTCTTGGGAATCTCTCTTGTAGGGTAATTCTCCGGAATTCCTCTTTGTAATTCTACAGAATGCCTATTTAGATTTCTCCGGAAATCCTGTTTGGAATTCTCCGAAATTCCTCTTTGGAATTCTACGGAATCACTCTTCGGAAATCTGCAGTCTCTGGAATTGTAATTCTCCGGAATTCCTCTTTGGAATTCTACGGAATTCCTATTTGGATTTCTCCGGAAATCCTCTTTGGAACTCTCCAGAATTTCTCTTTGGAATTCTTCAGAACCTTCTTTGGAATTCTTCAGAATCCGTATTGGGAATTCTCTGGAATCCTTCTTGGGAATTCTCCGGAATTCCTCTTGAGAATTCTTAGAAATCGCTCTTGATAATTCTCCGGAATCCCTCTAGGGAATCCTCCGATATCCCTCTTTTGAATGCTCCAAAATCCCTCTAGGAAATTCTCCGGAATTTCTCTTGGGGATTCCCCGGAATTCCTTTTGGGGATTCTGCGGAATTCAGTAAACAGAAGTTGTTTCTGGCCATCAGGCCGGATTTCCTTCTGTTGTTTGGTTAAAAATAGGTCAACTACGTTTTCCACCGTTTCTAACACTAGTTTGGCGGACACTTGTATATTCGGCCACTATATACAAAAGGCAAGATTCCTAATGTACGGAACATCCGTAAAAAAAGGAACAATTTATGAAAGTGATTGTAAAGCTCCACAGATTTTTTTTTTGTTGATAATGAATTCAGAGTTGCGACCGAAGCATGGACCCAGGAAAGGTTCTCCTGAAGATCTGGACATCGGAAAACGTGAAACTGATCCTATCGCCCTGTGATTTTTTTGACGTAGGACGTCTGTGATTTCTATATGGGATGGGGGTACACTTTGTGAAAACCAAAAATGGAACATGTAACGAAATTATGAAAGATTTTGAACGTTAATAACTCAGCTGTCCCTGGACCAATTTCAATAATTTTATCACCAATCGATCAGACATTGTCCTACGCATCGATAACAATGCTTTTGATCGTTGAGTTTTAACAATAAACTATTGAAAAAGTGGTAAAGCTGCTTCCCCAACACTGTCATCAGAGAGTCGTTAGTAGACGAAACAAGTCGAAGTGGTATTCGCATCTGATCTTCGGGCGTGTGTGAATAAGGAGGATGCAATTGTTTAACATTTTCCTCATCGCCTTATTCAGAACCAATGACCACACAAAATGCTCTCCAGAGTTGTAATCTTGTAACTAAACTTGAAAGCAAGGGTGCAAGTGATTTTGATCGATTCTCTTCATCGACTTTCTGTTTCGTTAATAACTCGACGGCAAACACATTTATTGATACGTTTGTTGCTCTGGATGATAAAAGAGCATAGCAAAAATAGTGCGAAATAGGTTAGTGAAGCCATGGTCATCAAAAGAGGAAATCGATGAAGGGAATTGACTTTCACCCATCTGCTTCTAACACCAAAAAACATGAACTACACTTTTTTCTAGGGATGTCTTAAAATCAAATTATTCGATTAACGATGAATCGTAAAGATTTTTCCAGCTACTCGATTAAATATTTCTCGATGAACATTTCAAATGGTCCTATCTGCTTTGATCGATTCTCTTCATCGACTTTCTCTTTCGTTAATAACTCAGCTGCAAAACCTTTCCCTGTTGTATTTGACGTTTTGGACGCTAGATAAGAACCTCCTTTATCAAACTATGTGGTAGAATTAGCGCGAAATCTGTTTGCATAGCAGTGGTTATGAAAAGAGAAAATCGATGAAGAGAATCGATCAAAGCAGATAGGACCATTTGAAATGTTCATCGAGATTTAATGAATTTTCAATTATTCGAGCGCGTAACCGTCATCCCTTATCATTTCTACTCGTTTGATTTAGCGCAGTAGAGAAAATAAATAAAAGAACTAATTTATCTGAACAGGCATAGAGAAGAGCCATGATGTGGAACAGAATCATAAATTCGTCGAAAAAAGGGTTAAGCGTCTTTCTGCTGAAGGCTAAGATCGACCAACTTGTTGAGAGAAGGAGTTTAACGAGAAAAACTAAAAAGGGGAGGAGCTTTCGCTGGGTGAACACTGATATTCTACGGCCTTTCATCCTGTCGCAGACACCAGTTCAACCCCTGTTCAGCAGCACCCGGGCCGAGACTACTGCGAGTGCCCAATCATTGAACCGAAGAATATGGGATACCCTTTTCAGGGCCACCAAGATTGTCCAAAAGAGTTAAATTTCTGAACATGTCCCAACCTAAATTCATATCAAAAGATTCTTTTCAGGGCAGTCATAGTCATACTAAAGAGAATAAACAGAGAGAGAGCCCCGCTCAAATTCCTATTCCTACAAAAAACACAAGCTTCTGCTGCAGTTAACAAGTAACATTTATCATATAAGACCACGTAGTCCTACGTCACCATTGTGTACAACCCCATAGGGCTGTCCCTTGTAGTTTTTAAAACGGTCCTCTGGTAAATCCGAAACATCCATAAAAGTGGCAAAGTCATGGAACCACCGATCGAGCTAAACACTACAAATTCCATGATTCCAGGTTACTTCGATAAATTTGCGATGCTTTGAAATCAGGTTAGGGAGTGTTGACTCGGGACAACATGTGGCATGTGGAAACATTTCCACGCAGTTAAGAATACAATATTTGCCAGTTTCAGTTATCATCTTATGTTGAAATGTAGTTAAACATGCATTCGTAATGGATAACAGTTGTATCCTCCAGGTAAAGCGGAAAGTTTCCAGCACTCAAACCTATTATTAGCTTCCACACCAACATGCTAAAATGCGTGACCACACTGTACTATTTTCCAATTGATTTCAACGTGAATCCAAAGCTCTCCGCAGCCACTTATCACAAGGTTATATTTTCGGTTCACTTCGCCGTTGCTTCACACACCAAACCGGTGCTACTTCCATCCTCTTCTGATCACCACCGTCGTGATAAAAAAAAAACTACAAACTTTGCATATTCCAACGTTATCTGGTCCTCTTCACCGGAGACCCAACACGTAGCCAATTTACCCGGAGGACACTTTTAGCATTTTCCACCAGAGCAACACTTGACATAAAACGAAATTTTCATCGCGAGCCACCTCGACTCGTGCCGATCTCGGTTACTGCACTGCACGAACTTTCCACTCTGGGTTTTTTTTTTTTGTTTGATTCCTCCACTGCACTGAACCAAAAATTACAACGCAACGCTCTTGACCGTGTCAAGGGAGCACGGCAGCAAGAGCAAAAGAGCACACCACAATTCGCCAGCGGTCAATTTTCCACTAAAAAAAAATAAAAATAAAAATAAAGACACTATTTATCACACATTCTCCGGACGTTGGAAACGCTTTCCAACTGACTCCGACGACCACCGCACACTGGAGGCGAGCTCATCCGATATTACGGTGTTCCGTTCCGTTCGATTACCAACGACGAGCGTGCCCGGGCAACGGTCATGCCACGGAATGAATGCCAGTTCAGTTGCTAAATCAGAAACCAGCAGCAACACCCCCTTCCCACCCCCAGAGCCCAGACCCACAGTTTTCACTTACATCCGCGCGAGATGCAGCCGGTCCTGCGTGGAAAGATGCTCGACCTGAGCCATCTCGCTAACTAAATCGGAGTGCTCCATTTTGCCGATATCGAAGCTCAACTTTCGGCCGATGCTCCTCCGCTGTTGTTGTTTCTTCCGATGCTGATGATGATGATGATGATGATCTTCGTCTTCAGCAGCGTTAATTGACGTGTTGGGGATTGCTGCGATTTGCCGAGACTGCTCCTCCGTCGTTTTCGCCGCACTCTTTGATCGCTCTTTGGACGCCCGATGATTGATGATGATGACGACGGTGGGTTCGCTCTAGTTTGCAGAAGAGGAGCAGGTCGTTCAATATCCGAAACCACTTAGGCCCGCAGTCGAGCGCAGGTTATTCGGAAGTCACGCTCGTTTGGTCCAAGTTGACTTGGAGATTTACTAATTGCATTAGCACTTGGTACTTTTGCAATGGTGATGCGATGACGATGATGATGATGATGACGGTGGAGGACCTAGCCGATGCCTCGCCACCAATGTGGAACGCATCGTAGTAGGCTCACTCTCTCTCTCGCACTTTGTTCTCTCAATCTCCTGAGTGAGTGTTTTTCAGTTTCTCGCCAAACTGTGAATCGCTGATAGCTGAGCTGCGTGGTGCACGGCGCGGCGGTGGTTCAAACCAATTTGGGGATCTGTTGAGAGAGAGGAAAGAAATGGGAAATAAATTATCATTGAGGTTGATTCAATCGTGTCGTCGTCGTCGTCTTCGTCGTCGTTTCCGTCATTGGACATTTCAGGGGGGGGGGGGATATAAACAACAAGGCAACAAATTGAGAATCGAGCAAAACAAACTGTGCTATTAATCGGCGTGAAATCGATCAATGGGGTTGATGAAATCTGCGTTGATGGGGTTTGAAGGAGATGGATGGCATTGTTTCTACATTGATAACGATTTCAGTTCCAGACAATTTGGGACAAACGCGCAGTGGCGATCGGGAAATTAGCATTGATGTGCTATTTTCTGGTTGGCGCCCATCAGAAGCGTAACTAAGTGGGTTGGATCAGGATTTTTTGACGTAGAACTACGTCTTTGTCGACTATACTGGGGTACAAATCAAAAAATATGTATGGTAAAATAGTGTTAGGTTTTGAACGCTTGTAACTTTGTCATTTATAGATGAAATTAAAATCCAAATACGCCAATCGATAGGATATTACTTAACCAATCTGCTGAAATAAATACTTTTGCTATCTTTAATCAAAAAACTTTTGAAAAATACGCGAATGATAATTTTATCACTGTTTTCATGAACTAAACGTTTTCCCCAAACCCAGTCATCATAAACCTTGGTTGCACATCATTCTGCTTGAACCTGAAAAGATATAAAACAGCCCTGCTTTTCTGCCTCTGCTCATTTCCGCTTCGGACGGCGTGGCACTAGGTCCTGCAGCAAGCAAAACCCCCTTCCCCTTAACAACAACCTGAAAAAGACATGGACTTTGACGATCACTTTTTTCCGGGAAATAAATTTTAAGCAAACCACAATTAGGGGTTGTTCATTAACTACTTAGACAATTTTTTGGGACCCCCCCCCCCTGCATAGACAATTGTCCGTACATTTTTTTTAATTTGTATGGGCTGTAAATAATTGCCATCCCTCCCATTAAAGTCTGTCTACGTAGTTTATGAACAGCCCCTTATAAGGAAAAACATTTTTTTGTACGTAGAGCCAAAATTTTCAAAACAAATTGCTTAAGAGGAGACATTTATGAATTACCAACAACTGACTGTAAAACATATCTGGTACCTCTATATATATGCAATTAGATTAACATCCAAAGTCCATCCTTTTTTCCATATTCTGCACAAAAGATACGTTCTGCCCCGCCCATTCATAATAATAAGTATAATAGTCAAAAATGCATGACAAACATCAATTTTGCGTGGTTCTACGTCATACTGCGGTCGTGTCTAGGACACAACTCTTTATTGTGTTTTGTATTAATTTATTTGTACAGGCTCAATCGAATAAACTTTACAGAGCCAAGTTATCATTTGCGTTTTACATAATTCATGTCTTAAATCTAAAGTTAGTGGAATTGTAGGATCAGGAATCGAAATGCACATGAAATTGATAATATTTTGGAACACCAAGTGCTTAATACAAAATCGAAATTACAACAAATTCTTTTGAGAATGCTGGGAAAATCCGATAGACCGAAAACTTTTGAATTCTCGAAGCTGGGAAAACTCCAAAAACTGGCAAAAGCCACGAAACATCGAGAGCTCTTTAAATCAGATTCGATCCGAAATGACCCCTACATAAAAACGACTGTCAAAAAGCACTGTTTAAAGATAATCATATAGTTTCATCAGGAATATTGTTCAAACAAACGCACACTTTGACGGTCTGGATCTCCAAAACCTTAGGCAATCATAAACCTGCAAAAAAGGTACAAAGTTTTCTTCTAATAACGAGCCTATATGTTGCGTCAGTATGATCAGAAAGACATATCTCCATACTGGAAACATAAACAAGACAATCGTGGTAATGAAAGTTATCCAGGACATCTTGAAAATTCGGTCTTAAAGTTCTACAGGTTCAACAAACTATTATACGATGGCCCTAAGTAGAACACAATATCCCGATCGGAATTTTGATCCCCTAGAGTTTCATTGAACTCAAAAGCATTCTGTAGAATACATAGCTATGTTGTCAGAATATCTCTGGTTCTACAAATCATCCTGAAGTTTAGATCATCAAGTTCTACAGGCTCAAACGTGACTTTTACGATGTATCAATCGATTTTTTTGAACCCAACCCACATCATAGAGCTCCATTACATCATGTGGGTCATATAACGGTGTTACCAAAATATGTTCGATTCTCCAAGTTGTCCTGGAGTTCATATCTTAACGTTTTACGGATTCAACGAGGTATTGTACGATGGCTCGACTAAATTTGTGAATCAAAAAGCATTCTGGAGCCCCATTACATCTTGCGGAATATGTAGCTATAATGACAACATATTTTGGGGTCTCCAAAATATCATGAGGATTGGATCTTGATGATCTATAGGCTCAACGAAATGTTGTATAATGTCCAGATGCATTATGCGAATCCATGCAGCTCCATGGGACTTCATCATATTAAGGGCGATAAGCAGTTGTTTTAACTAAATATGTTTCATTATCCAAACTGTCGTGAAGTTCAGATCTTGATGTTCCTCTGATTCAACGATGTATTGTACGATGGCTCGACTAAATTTGTGAATCCAAAAAGCATTCTGGCGCCCCATTACATCATGCGGAATATGTAATTGTAATGACATAATATTTTGCGGTCTCCAAGTTATCCTGAGGATTGGGTCTTGATGATCTAAAGGCTCAACTAAAGGTTGTACGATGTCCAGATGTATGATACAAATCCATGAAGCTCCGTGGATCTTCATCACATTAAGGGAGATAAGCAGTTGTTTTAACTAAATATGTTCCATTATCCAAACTGCCCTGAAGTTCAGATCTTGATGTTCCTCTGATTCAACGAGGTATTTAACGATGTCTCGACTAAATTTGTGAATCCAAAAAGCATTCTAGAGCCCCATAACATCCTGCGGAATATGAAGTTGTAATGACAACATATTTTGGGGTCTCCAAGATATCCTGAGGATTGGATCTTGATGATCTATAGGCTCAACAAAATGTTGTATGATGTCCAGATGTATGATACGAACCAATGAAGCTCCACGGGAGTTTATCGCATAAAGGGAGATAAGAAATTGTATTAACTAAAAATGTTCCATACCCCAAATTTACCGGGAGTTCAAATCTCGAAGTTCCTCTGATTCAACGAGGTATTGTACGATGGCTCGACTAAATTTGTGAATCCAAAAAGCATTCTGGAGCCCCATTACATCCTGCGGAATATGTAGTTGTAATGGCAAAATATTTGGGGGTCTCGAAGTTATCCTGAGGATTGGGTCTTGATGATCTATAGGCTCAACAAAAGGTTGTATGATGTCCAGAGAAATGATACGAACCCATGCAGCTCCGTGGAACTTCATCACATCAAGGGAAGTAAGAATTTGTATTATCAAAATATGTTTCATTATCCAAACTGCCCTGAAGTTCAGATCTTGATGTTCCTCTGATTCAACGAGGTATTGGACCATGGCTCGACTAAATTTGTGAATCAAAAAGCTTTATGGAGCCCCATTACATCTTGTGGAATATGTAGCTGTAATGACACAATATTTTGGGGTCTCCAAGTTATCCTGAGGATTGGGTCTTGATGAGCTATAGGCTCAACAAAAGGTTGTATGATGTTCGGATGTATGATACGAACCCATGCAGCTCCGTGGGAGTTTATCACATAAAGGGAGATAAGAAATTGCATTATCTAAATATGTTTCAGACCCCAAATTAACCGGGAGTTCAAATCTCGATGTTCTTTTGATTCAACGAGGTATTGTACGATGACTCGACTTAATTTGTGAATCCAAAAAGCTTTCTGGAGCCCCATTACATCCTGCGGAATATGTAGCTGTAATGGCAAAATATTTTTGGGACTCCAAGTTATCCTGAGGATTGGGTCTTGATGATCTATAGGCTCAACTAAAGGTTGTATGATGTCCAGAAGTATGATACGAACCCATGCAGCTCCGTTGGAGATTATAACATCAAGGGAGATAAGAAATTGTATGAACTAGATAAATTCCATACCCCAAATTAACCGGGAGTCCAGTACCTGTCCTTTTAAATTTTCTTAGGATCTTTCTTCACAGGACAGACGTCCTTTGCGTGAGAGGAATCACCACAATTCATGCATTTAGCTGGCATGTAGCAATGTTTGGCTGCGTGACCCCATCCCCCACTTACGGCACTGGGTGAGGAGGTTTTGGAAATTTCCTCCTGTCTTCCTGAAGTGGTTCCACTTGAGTCGGACATGGAACATATTTAAGGGTAGCTTTTTCTAAGACCTTAAGGTTGTTTAGTTCACTAGATTTCAAGTGAACTAAAGGTTGTCTCACATCAAATTGCATCACGGAAAAAAACGCTGTAGAAAATTACCTAGTTGACCGATCCTTTTTAAACTTTCAGACAATATATATACGTTATTAGTAAGCTTTTGGCATAGTTATTTCATTCAACTTCAATACCATAATCGTACGCTCGCACCTTACGCTTAACTCCACTCATTAGGTTCGGTACAACATCTGGCTGCCGCTTATTATGTACGGAAACCCACTTTTTCTTCATGTCTTCCTCAAATTTGACCAGATTTGGCCTTAGTTCCGGTGCGTTGGGGGTTTCATGTCCTTGGGTACGAAAGTGACCCCGTTGGCTTCGTACCACTCCAGGACAACATTTGAATAGTGGCACGAAGCTATATCCGGCCAGAAGATCGTAGGGCCTTCGTGTTGCTTCAACAGAGGAAGCAGACGCTTCTGTAGACACCCCTTGAGATAGATCTCTTCATTTACAGTCCCGGTAGTCACGAATGGCGCACTCCGTTTACCAAATCATGTATTTCTTGGCAAACTTTGAAAGTTTCTGCTTCCTTACTTCCTCCGGAACATCAAACTTGTGCTGGACGATGAAGAACAGTAGCCCCGGAAGCTGCCGGAAGTCCGCCTTGACGTAAGTCTCATCATTCAGTGTGAACTGTTCAGGATTTTCCAGGTGCTTGCGCAAAATCAATTCGCGACGTTGCTTTTCGGGTGACGCCATGTTTGCCAACTTTCGAAAAACTGACAGCGATAAAAATACAGTGTAAACAATACACTCTAAGCTAATTCTACCCAAATTTTCAAGAGAAAATATCCATAGGGTAATTTTCTACAGCGGTTTTTTTTTCGTGATGCAATTTGATGTGGGACACCCTTTATACCAAAATCACTGGAAATCCCGTTGCGCGAATCGGCAGGGCGGGATTTCATTTTCAGTTTGATTACTTGAACTTATTCAATTGCAAGTAACTTTGTCAATACATCTTTGATCTAATCCAGGGATTACCCATTGGTCAGACCTTTCAAGACAACCTGTAAGTGAAAATGTTGTGTTGCTTCTCAGTAAAATACTTGAGAAGACGTTTGAATCCGTCTAAGTTTTCAGCCAATACACGGCATTCACCCCGACGGCCAATTTGAAGTGAACATTTGAATTTATCGAAGCTCAAAAGCTCGGAAGTGGTTATCACAATAGGGGGGACCTTTTCCTTCTTGGCATTAAGCCGGGAATGTTTAATAGATTTTTTCCTGGACGATGGATCATTCCCATCATCCGTGAGCATATCAAATTGATTGCTCGGATAAATTTCATCAGAAGGGGGATCAAGAGATTGCCCTTTTCTTTTGCGTTTAGGTGCCATGGCGGCGCGCCAGAACAAAATTTCTCCAAATAGACTTACAAGCAAATTACTATAAGAATCCGAAGGATCGAAGAGGCATTTTCTGAGTCGATGTTCAAGCAGGATTACCTCGTGTAGGGTCCAAACAAGGATCGAAGAGGAATAAGAGTCGAACAAGGTAGAACATTTGCAGGTTATATCGAGCACTGAAAAGTGCTGTTGAAAATTGTTGTAGCTTTAGCTAGCAGTAACACTTACTTCAGCAAAAAGCAAATAGATCCGCACTATGCGGAGTGAATTTTAATAATTTTAATTTTTTAGCGCAGGGAATATTCCTATTCCGCAATGTCGATCAGAAACATGCTTAGCATCAAATTTCCAACAGTTGGTTTAAGCAATTTAATAATAAGTTCCAACTGATAGTTGGAAAATGCAATCAAATTTGTTTTAAGTTTTCCGCAAAATCCACGCTAGCTGTTACAACCCAATGTGAAATGCAAACAAAAAGCCAAATTGTACAAACATTTGAAGTGTGATCACTAAGTATCCGTGACATTTAACCTGAAATCTTCGGACAAAGCAAAGTGAGTGGCAGTGGCAAACGTGCACTCTACCGTATCAAAGTAAAAACCACACGTGCTCAAACTCTTAGCTCATCAATCTCGAATCCAGTATATTTTTCCACCAATTTACTACCTCGAAGAACACAGCTGCGCTCTATTACAGCTGAATGTTTCCCACGACACGTTCTGAACAAATTCAATCTACAACAAGGCCGACTGTCGTAAATTTCCATAAGTTACTTTTTCCAGCGAATTTCCATACGAGCTCATGGAATTCATCAACTTGCCCGGAGCCGGAGGCAGTGGCGGAAAAAGACTAACTTTTTTCCGAATGACAGAGGGATTGGAATTTACACAAGTAGTTACATAACCGGGCTACGCTCGGTTGACATTTTCCCATCATCCAAAAAAGCAGACACCCATCCCGCTTTGAGACGCGACGCGGGAGAATCCAGGCGATGAAATATTCATCGATCTACTTCCGCAGAACTTAGGTTCCTGGTAGGTAGGTGGTGAAAAGTTCTGCTGCTGCCCCGGATTCTAAATTGAAAACTTACCAAACCCGTTCGTTACTGATGCCCCGAACGAGTTCCATAGATAGAAGCAGGAAAGTTGCGTGCTTTACGGCAGTTTCTATTCTTAGAATAGGACTTTGCAAGAAATCGGAAACTCCAACTTCCGGGACTCCACTAATCGCCCGGCCCCCCATTCCTGTGTTTCGAAGCTTTCGAGCGTAAGAACAAGTCCATCGAACTGAATGGAATGCCGCCCGCCCACCTCTCGACGACGACGACGGCGGCTTGGATTAGCTTTCCCTTTCCAGTCCGTCGAGAGACTATTCACATGCAACCGCATTAACCTACTTTGTGCTCCAAGTTGGCTATTTATAAACGCGGTGGTTCTTGCCGAGTTTCTTCACCTTTCAACCTAAATAAACTCCGTGAGTATCCGCCGTATGGCATCCCGAGGCCCGGTAGACGAAAGTGGGACGAAATTAAAGGATTTCCTTTCATCCAGGTCCTTGAATGAAATATGGGAACTGTTCCACACGATCCATGTGCGATCCTTGCGAGGAAATCAAGTGTTTCCATTTGGGCAGACGTTGACTTTCATGTAAATCAAGTTGCATGCAAAATAACAAAAAAAAACCCACCGTGCAATCGCAGCAACCGGGCGGCGGACGATGCAGTGGCACTTGACACATCGCACCGAGTTCCTATCATCGCTTGCATCGCCTGCTTTGATGGTTTTCTATGACGCGAGAGCTACTCTCTACACACGTGGTACCTTTCATTGCATGTCTGTTATCAGTATCACTGACCGACACTGAACTGCAGAGGAAATTCCATGAAAGAGATAATTACGACACTCCAACGTGTAGGTACCTACTTCACTCTTCCTCGCTCGGCGTGATGCAAGCCTTGCGCAGATGAAGAAAAAATATTGGATTTTATTTTCGCATTGCAAACGAGGGTCCGACAAGAGCAAAAGTAATAATCCCAGTGATTCGCAACGGATGCAATTTTTGTTATAAAATTGCTTTTCCATCCGCCCTCTCTTTGATGGCCCGGCATTGCTATGCAGAAAGGATGCTTGAAAATTAACTACCTGCATTAGGGTGCCAATGAAATGTGTGGGGAAAACAGGGACCCCATCGAATTTTTCAAACCCAGCATACACAAAATGTTTATTGCCTCGAAAAAGACCCTATGTAAAATGTGGGCTCAATCTCCATCGGGTCTGTTTTCGATGCTTTGCACAATGGGCAAAAATGGGTCAAAATTATCAAAAAAATCATATATCAAAAGGACGCAGAAATTTCGGCCATGAGCATTGACTTTTCCGATGGGAAGAAGTCCAAGGAATCGATTGCGTGTGGTGCCAAACTCGCAGAGCCTTAGCAATATGTGTTTTGGTTCATTTCATTAAATTTTCACCAATTTTTGGAAGGACATGTTTTTTTCTCAGCTTTATTTTTCGTAAAACGTGAGTTGCCCTATGTGTTCTACCTCCAAGTTCTCTAATATAGAAAGTAATGTATTGGGAGTATTGGGAATTGAAGGTCACTAAATTAAAGACACAAAATTCAGGGAATATGTGAACTACTCAAGGGGCAATCAACTCTGCACACTGTGCCGAAACACAACATGATAAACTGTTCGGCACATTAAGGCACGCTTTGACAAATAGGACACAGGCAATATAATATAAAACGGCATCACTGTTGAGTGTTGATGTTTTGCCGATCGTTGCTAAGGTTCAATCCTTTGTTTACTCCCAAATGAAGCTAGTGAGAGAGTGTCATACATAAAACTGGAGTGATACAAGGATTCAATCAAGAATTTAAAAACAACAAACGGGTACCCACCGGTGTTGAGGATCTTTCAAAAAATTCTGTAAGTATTGTCTGAATCATGAATCTCTTCAAACCAAGCAAAACTAAGTCCGTCTCTTCCGAATCACAGCAAAAATCCCATCGGATCGTGTTTTCATCTAGAACAGCTTCTATTCGGGCCTCACTTCAGTCGAGTTCATCTACATCATGACCGGTCCTGAGTAGAGGTGGGCAAAACAGCTCATCTGGCTGAGTGGATCAAACCTATCCGACTCACTAAAGGGAGTCGATTCTTTTGAACAGCTCTTCAGCTCACATTGAAATTTTAGAAATTATGACACAAATTCAAAACCGGAAAATTACTTAAGCACTGTTTAAGTTTAAGCACTGCATAAAATCGTAAAAGTAGTCTAAACCAATAAATACGTACTTTACAACATGGCTCTACATAGACTGCCAATGAATGTATGGGAAAAATTTGACCATCAAATTTCGCAAACAAACCATATACAAAATGTTTATTGCCTCGAAAAATGACCCTATGCAAAATTTGAGCTCAATCGGACATGATTTAGGGGTGGCGCAAACGCGTCAAAGTTTGACTTTTTTCACTCTTGAAAATCTCCCAAGCCCCCATGAAATTTCGGAAATCGAAATTTTTCTTTTGATGCCAAATGTCTTAAAAATGCATGAAACATCGAGATTTGGTGTTATCTCGATTTTTTTTTTTCAAAAATCGACTTTCTGGGACTTTTTTTTTTCATGAGTTCTATATGGAATATAGAAGATTGATGAGTCGGCTTCTAAAACTGTTCACAATTGTCTCCAACCTGCTTATATATCGAATTAAACCACCATTCTAATACGAAATAATTCACTTGGGTGACCAATTATTCTTCATTAGGGTGGTCCAAAAATTCAAAAATATATGAAAAACCACAACTTTTCATCAGAAATACCTAAAATCAATTGTAAAAATATCAATAATCGATTGAGCCCAAATTTTGCATAGGGTCATTTTTCGAGGCAATAAACATTTTTTAGCGAAATTAAAAATTACCATTTTCGCTGGCAGTCTACTCTACATTTCAATGAAAAACGTCACTAACGCAACAAATGATCAAGCATTGCGTAAACATACATACAGATTTTATTTCTGATATTGATTCTCAAGCAAAATGTCTCTCATTATTATCGGCTTCAGCTCCAGATCATCAGCTCAGAACCGGATCCGGAGCCGTCATCCTAAACAACTCCCAGTGAATCATTGGAGTCGATGATTCGGATCCGGAGCTGAGCTGTTAAGCTGGAGAGCTGCATTTCGATTTTCGGTTATTTGCTTTTGTGCGGATCTTCCGCTCCCCCAGAGAATGATGGGAGGAAAGATGAGAGCATATATGCTGAAGGAATAACATCAGCAAGAGCCGGGTACATAACTAAATTGGATAATACCAGTAGAAAATTAACATCGTGTAGCACATGTACATATGTCTCTCTCTTCCAAACAGTCGCTTGGAAGTTTTCTTTTACCGTTGGTGCTGTCTATCAGTAGGCACATGTTGTATTGCGCACGCGTCTTGGTTTACGCGTGCCTTTTTTTTGAAAAATTCCACCATGAGTGATGGATTGAATTGTTTAGACCTGTGATATCAGTGAGCTGATGAGCTGCGGTTCCTAAAAAAATGAACCGCGGGTCATCAGCTCACTTTAGAGAATCGGGTCTATAGAACAGCTCGGGAGCGGATCGCCCATCTCTAGTCCAGAGCGTCGTGTCGATACGGCAGTCAAGACGACTGAAACGGGTTTCCTCTAGAGACGATTCGTTTTCGATTGATGATGAAATCATTGTGAAACATTTCTGACGGTTGCCTTTGATGATAAATTCGGAAGGCCACACCACCACTTTCATCAACATCAAGCAAATGGATCCCAACTATACGACAGAGATGGCGGAACACCTACAATATGATTCGTTATGTTATTCGTACGAAAAGAAGAGTACCATGCATCCTACGAAGATCGGATTTCATTTTGGAATGATGAGCATCGAGCATCTATGGCCGCGGCCAGGGTAGACGCGACACGCGACGCGACGCGATGCGACTCACGCAAGGAATAATAATCTAGATAGAACTGGAATTAGGGCATAACAACTTTTGTAAACATTGACTTCTCTCGATGATCCTTGGAGGCGAACCAGCCCCAGGCTGAAAGCCTCCCTAATAAAGATAAATTAATTAATTCTCTCGATGATTTCTCGAAAGTCATGGCTCGCCCTGGCAAATTGACATCACCATCGAGTAGGGGAAGACTTTGCGTCTACCCTGGCCGTACCCTATGGCTTGATGAATACTCACATTCAGTATTAGAAAGAAAGACAGTGTTCACTCGACTGTCGACAGAAGCAGACCACTCTCAATGTGTGTCCCGCGATCGTCTGTTTACTCGGCAGCAACCATTGTGTGGTCCTCCTCATTGTTCTTCGACAGCAGTTCTTTCAGTCGATGTGTCGTCGACTTTGGAAAGCAACCGTTTCGTGATGAATGTGTGAGTGCTGACCACGTTTTGCGTCCATTGCTGCAATGGAAGCGCTCTGACCCCCGTTGGCGAAACTGCCATACAATGAAACCACTGGAGGCGGCTCCAGTTCTGATGGAGGAGGCTTTTTGGATAGCGGAAGAATACCTTTTGACTATAGTTTTTAAGATGTATTGTATAGTGAACAAGAATCCTCGGCTCTGTAAAGTTAATTCGATTGAGCCTTATCAAATAAATTAATAAACAAAAAAAGTATTAGAAAGTTCACCAAAAGTCACTACGAATCACGATTTTTAACAATGATGAACTCCGTGCAATATCGCGAACTTTTTCAACGCTGCACTGGATGCCTTATTTCAGAATACACGCTTCGTGGGTATTCTATCTCGAAGCGTACAACGAAGAATCACGGCAGGACCTTCTGCGAGAGTTGAGGTACTTTAACAATTTTGTTATGCAGAATGATCAATAAAGAAGAAAACAAGCTTATCAGATTTGAATCCCGGTCTTGCCGAGTATCTTCGGGACGGAAATTTGCACATTTTCTACTGCCTGTTTCCTCGGTAGTTCTTCCCAGTAATTTGGTATGGACTTCGATGGGATAACCGCAGGGATGACCATAGAATGCTATAAGCGCTTGAATTGTGAATCGCCCACGTTTGTCATCTGTGAGGAGCTGAGTGGATTGGGCGGAAACTTCTCTAGTTCTATACAGATCTACAGGCGCCGGATAAAGCGCTTCGGCTGAAGTCTGCGGTGGACAACTTCAGAAGGAGATGTTTGATAGTTTTCATCGGTGGTGGGAAGGTACCACAACTTAATCAGATCGTAGTTTGGTAGGTGATACGATAGGCTTGGATTAAATCTTTGAGGACACGCACTTCTGAGTCGATCAGATGATTTAAAGCTGGTTCGATGGTGTTGCTCCTAGCGCCGTTCGAGTTATGTGTTTACTTAAGTCGGGGAGGGATTTCATTCATCATCGATCGGATTTATCCTTTGTTTCTGTACACCTGCAAGGCGTCAATATCAGAATATTGTGGACGGGTTGAATTTGCATGATCACCGTATTGGTTTGATGATTTCCAGTTCCTCTTCCACCTCCCGATCCGCTAACGTTCTAAATGAGAATGAAGGTGAATGCTTGCCATGATCCATCAGAGAAATTGAGATTGTAAACACAATCATAAAAGTCAAAACTTTCGGGGTTGCCAAACTCATGGAATATTGACACCTCGATAGGCATACTTTGATTGTCCTTGATAGGCACGTCCGTCACAACGCTTGGCACAGCTTTCGGCACAACTAAATCACTCGGTATGAATTAAGGTGTGCAGAGTTGAATACCCCTTGGAACTACTCGTTAAAATAAGATTCAATAAAATTCAAATTGTAGCTGATTTTAGCCCAAAACACCTCAGAATTCCTAAAATTGATTTGTCATTTCTGCGAGCAATTTATTAGTTCGCCCAAAAAATCTCACCGTTCGTCATGTTTAGTAATTTAAAAAAAAATCATGGGTCCACTTTAACCCCTAATACCGTATTTTTTTGTACCCTGCAATTCCCTATATACTTTATGAACTGTTGTATAAAGGCATATTATACGAACAATATGTCTACACTAATGTTTTACGAAAAATAAAGCAGTGATAAAATAATCTCTCCAAAACATACACTGAACCAAAACATCATCCTTTGATCGAATGATTATTGCTTCACCCAAGCCCTATAACTATTATCAGATGATTTTGAGATGATTGTCATACAGTTCATCATCTGTTAAAACCACAACAATTTGGATGCTTAACATGCTAATGTAGGATGATTTTAGTTCAATTTTTGAGAGCATAGGTACACGTAAATCAAACGAAAATAATAAGTTAATTAAATACTATTCTTATTTATATTGAGTGATAGTTGTAGAAAGATTGTCTGTAGAAAAGAGGTCAAATTTTTAGTATTACAATTCTTTATTTTATATAATTATAAATAGAGTCGATCTTATAGTCCGTACACCTATGTACCTCGAGCTAAGTAGTTCCTACAAAGGTCGCTTTGAGAGCATCCCCCAACTGGAGTAAGCATTGGATGTGATTCCTGTTCGCAATCGGCTTCGATCCAGTTGCGCCCTCCGCTCCGCTCCCGCAAGTCATGGTCCCCGTCGTTATCGTTGATCCTGATTTTCGAACACCGATCCCGTCTGCAGTGCCTCTAGGAAACTGTCCATGACACCTTCCCGCGTCCGAACGGCATCGTTGTAGAGTAACTTTCGTTGCTACCGTTCCTGCATCTCCTGCTGGGAACCTTACTCGGCCTCCAGTGTTCGGCGTCACAATTATGTAGCGAACAATGTCAAAAATATCTCCAAATGACAAAATAACAAGCGATCAACGAACCGAATAATAACGCCATGTCAGAAGTGGAAAGCAATAATGATATAATCTTCTTCGTTCTTTTTCATGACAAGCAGCCCGTGCGACACAACTCACTCGGGGCGGTAGAAGGAAACGAGCAAATTGTTGGCAAGCTGCTTCACGAAGTAAAGCCGAAGATGATACACGTGTGTTAATGGGAATGTTTTTGTTTTGTCTTTTCTCGATTCAGATCAAGCTATGTCCTCATCCGTGTATATTGCAACAAAGCAGGCAAGCAATATATCATTATCCTTCTACCAATCGGATCGAGCTTTGTTACAGCGCGAGTTTGTCATGGTAGTCGTAGCAACCGTTTTGTCTGTATCGTTGGTTGCTTTATGTGTTTGTATTCGCTGTCTGCACTGCACTGTGGTGTAATTTGTTGAAGATGAAGCGACTGAAGACTCCAGCAAGCCATGAATTAGTTGCTAAGAGCGTAAATAAAATTTTCATTCTGTTCTTGACCGTCGATGAAACAAGTTCATTTCATTCTTCGGTCCGACCTACGGTATATTCCCACAGGTTATGGGCCTTTGGGCCCACGTTCCCGGTATGGACGGAAGCAAGTTCGGTCTGGAAAAGCTGCAGAGTGGCGGATACGAATGTTGGCAATTCAAGGTAATGACTGTTGGTAATGACAACTGTTGGTAAGAGACAGTCTCTGGCAGCACGTTACGGAGGCCGCCCCTGAACCTCTAACGAACGCGTGGAAAGAAGGAGATGCCAAAGCACGGGCCACCATCGTTTTGCTCGTAGACGACAGTCAGCACCCGCTGATCCGGAACTGCAAGACCGCCATGGAGAACTGGAACGAGTTGAAGAAGCATCACCAGAAGACGACGATGTCCACTCGTGTCTCGTACCTGAAAAAGCTGTGCAAAGCTGAGTACAACGACCACGGGGACATGGAAGGCCATCTTTTCCGGATGGAACAACTGTTCGCAAGCCTCGCCGAACGCGGGCCAGGATCTCGAATCCAGCCTGAAAGTGGCAATGATATTGAAGAGTATGCCTGACACTTTCGATACCCTCACCATGGAACTGGTGAAGCGTAAATTGCTGGATGAAGCACAGAAGCGTGCTGAAAAATGTCATCGTGGGAAGTCCATTCTGCGTGCTGGTGGCGACAAAAAGGTTGTGTGCCACAACTGTCATAAACCCGGACACATGAAGCGAGAATGCTCAGCGGCAGAAGCTGGTGACGGAAGAGCAAGCAGCAATTCGAAGCCGAAGAAAAGTCAAGGTTCAAAAGCGAAGATTGGCAAGGCGAACCCGTTTGCGTTTATGGCTACTACGACCGAAAATAAATCGAAGGTGTGGATCGTCGATTCTGGAGCAACGTCCCACATGTGCTGCAACCGTTCGTTTTTCGATGACGTTGGTGAAAGGCATCGGATATGGCCGCTTGTTTTGCCAAAACGAGGAAGGAGAACAGCAAGAAGTTATCCTGTCCGACGTGTACTACGTTCCAAATTTGGAATCGAACCTGATTTCTGTTGGAAAACTGCTTGCCAAGGGAGTAGAGGTTGTTTTCTCTGGTTGCCTCATGCCTGGATCCTGGATATAGTGCACACGTATCTGCGGTCCAATGAATACGCTATTGCCTGGCGGTGCACGATATTTCCTTACGATGATCGACGATTTCAGTCGATATAGGGGAAATGACGGCTTCGGCATGCCAGACTATTTTCGGCAACCCAAATTGAAACACTATTTACACTGGATTTTCTTACGAAAACACTTCGCTGAATGCATGCAAACGATTCTTTTTGCTTTCAGCTTCAATTTGACTATATTTTTACCACTGAGAAAAAGCAATCTAGCAAGGTTTTCTTGAAATGAAACACACGCACTACAAATTGTAGCTGATTTCGAGTTGCCGATAATAGAACAGCAGATTTACATGCAGTTCAAATGGAACGGTTGCCGAAGAAAAACTGGTTGCCGACAATACTCGCTCTCACTAGAGAAGATTGGAGCTTTGTAAAAGCGTTTCAAAACAGTTTTTGATAATTCTTTCGACTGAAATTGTTAGAGCAGCTGGCAGCAAAAGATTGTAAACAAACCAATACTGCATATGTGTGCGTTCCTCAGAGAAAAAGGCTATAGAAAGAAGGTCGCTGCTTAGGTTGCCGAGAATACGTAAATTCCCCTACCATGGTGTATTTTCTCAAGAGAAAATCGGAAGCTGCGGAAATAATAGAGGATTAAGTGAGTACGGTGCACAATCGATTCGGAAGAAATCCAACGGTTATTCGCTCGGACCAGGGAGGCGAATATAAATCGAAGCATTTGAGACGATTCTACAGGGAGAACGGAATAGCGCCCCAGTATACGGCGGGATATGCACCGGAGCAAAACGGAGTGGCTAGGTGCATGCTGATCGACGCAAAGATGGCCTACCAGTTCTGGGCGGAAGCGGTCAACACGGCCGTGCACCTGCAGAATATACTTCCAGCACGGTCCATCGAGAAAACATCTTTCGAGCATTGGTTTTGGGACCGGATTACGGACGATTGCATATTTTTGGTTGCACTGCGTTCGTTCACGTTCCTGCTGAGAAGCGAAGCATACTGGCACCGAAGGCGGAAAAGTTAGTAGTCACAAGGCGTTCCGGTTCATCGATAAAGCAACGAAGAAGGTCGTAATCAGCCGTGATGTTTGATTCGTTGAAATGGAGGATGATATCGAAAACGAGGGTTCAACGTCACCGAGTATTGTGGAATACGAGTCTGAAGTATCGCAGGAAACTCCAGAAGAGGAAGAAGAATCCGATGATGACGAGTCGGTTAAGGAGGAGTGTAAGTCAGATACCTCGTCCTTTGACTCAACATGCGACGGCATCGATGAGGGCAACGAATACGAAAGCGATACTGCAGCTGTGGAAACACCACTCCAGCGTTCGACCAGGGGACAGATGCCGGTTCGTTATCCAGAAACCACTGGAATGGCACGCAGGCTTGTGGCGAAGCCAAGGATATTCGCTGAGGCAATGAACGGGCCAGAGGCGGAACAGTGGCGTACGGCGATGGATGAAGAGATCAAATCGTTGAAGGAACATGGTACCTGGAGGCTAGCGAAACTGCCCTCAGACCGCAAAGTAGTCGGCAGTAAATGGATATTCAAGCGCAAACTCGATGAGGACGGCAACATTGTGCGGTACAAGGCGAATCTGGTTGCGCAAGATTTTTTTTCCAGAAGTATGGAACGGACTTCGACGAAGTGTTTGATTGAAACCATATTAATTAAGGGGTTACGCCTACCTGCAAGACCGAAAAAAGCGAAAGTTTGGATTTTTTTTTCTCGAAAACGACGCAACATATTGAAAATCGGTTTTCTGTCGTTTATTGAACACACATTAAATAGTACATTTATCAGTCGATGCTGTAAAAAGGAGGTCTTGGTGCCCCGCACGGCTGCTCCCCGTGGACGATGTTCTAAAAAACGCTTTTTGCGGTGCCAACTGCGGTTTGTGATGTAATCATCTAAAATAAAAAAAAAACATGCCAAATCGTTAAGCATGTGTTAAACTAGACCTTGATCGTTTGGTTTTTTTTTTTTTTTTTTGACAAAATGGCGGCCTTGCAAAGTTGAAGTGCCGATTTTTGATCTTTAAAATTTGTCTTTGATCGGCTGTAAAAAATCAAAATTAAATGATAGACGAAATCCGAACGATCGTGGACTGCACAAAATAGTACTGAACAGAAATCAAAACGAATCGGACGAATCGAATGTATACATTTCGTGAAATTTTTGGCACCGGTTTTGAAAATATGATTCCGAGATAATCGCGTTTAAAGTTTCAAGTTGGGTTTAGTCCACTATAAGTGAATATTTTTGTACATTGCATAACTTTCACAATTTTCATCGGATCAACTTGATCTTTTGAGGAAATATTATTGACTTTATATACTTTCGATTAGGACAATAAAAAAAATCGATTTTTTGAAAGTTTGCAGGTAGGCGTAACCCCTTAACTTAACATAAACCGAAGTATAAACTAATCTAAAACTTACCCATCGTTGAAGATAACAGCCTACAGAAACTCAAAATTCAATTTGAAAAATTAAAGTTACGTGCTTTTCAACATGTCTGTCAGATACGTTGCTGTCGACTTTTTGGCGGATCATTCGATATATGGGAGATCTTTTGTTACAGTGTAACATATAGTAATTTAGCGTCCTTTTGAGATATTGAATTTTGGGTAATTTTGAACCTCTTTTTTCGAGGTAATGAACATATTATCGGTTTCAAACATTTTCCATTGGCACCCTAACTTACATATACCTCGTGACCATTATGATAGGTTCCAGGATAAAACCACCGACAAAGCGACATGAATGATCATACAAATTACAAAGAAACGTGTGCAATATTTATGAGTTGGTTCGTATCCAATCTATTTCGGACAAATTATTTTTATCTAGATAAAAAATTTCTATGGTTTTGACAGATGGGATCGCTGCACATTTAAATCGGCCGTTATGGACTCTCGATCAAGAGTTAGGTTTAAGTTTCATGTCGGTTTGTCGGTGATAAAACTACTCTGCACCAGGTCGCAGAAAGCTTTTGATTCACACGGCCAAAGAGAGTAGCTCAAAATTGAGTCGAATTTGACTCAAAATTTCGAAAAGTAGGGTTTCTTAATGAATAAGTAAAATGTTCCTCGATTTTCCAGGAAAAACTTCCTGATTATGAGGAAAATCGAGAGATGTTTTACTCCACTTCTTTTGAGTCTTAGCGTATACACTCCTAGACTGAGTAAAATTTGAATTTGAAATGTGAGGAAAATTTCACTCACTCACAGAGTAACCCCACTTTTTGCAATTTTGAGTTGAATTCGACGCAGCTACGGAGCCACTCTCATTGGCCGTGCATGCTTTCAGGTAATCTCTTCGCGTGGAAAATTATTCTCATTCGTTTCCATCTCCGCCAACCGCTGCCGTTGTTGGAAATGCAGTTCAGCAACACACTCACAGGTAAACACTGGTCTCAGTGCACCCGCCCCTTCCGGTAGGAATAAGTGCTCGGAAAACAAAATCCGCTCATGTTGAGTAGAAGCGTGGAGGAATGGCTTTTCTTCACGATGAATTGATGAAGACATCAGCAGCAAGAATGGGAATGTTTGTTTCATTGGAAAAATATGATGTCGAGGACGAATCTAGTGATTGTAAGACATGATAATTATTGGATTCGTCATCATAGCAAACCATAACAATAAAAAAATGCTGGTCGAACGGACCATTAAGTCGAAAGCCATAAAACCAAAATCTTTGAGAAAGATTTTTTTATAATTTCAATTTGTTCTGCAATTTTGATATTTTGGAAACTGAACTATAGAAACTGATAGAAACTGATAACGAACACCATTTGACCGAATGCTTGAGAAGAAATAATCGATTTTCGAACAATACTAGAATTCTGATTTGAATTACGACACAGAGGAATCGACCCATTTTGTGGTTCTAGATCCCAAGCTTAGTGGAATTTTACGATGGCATTTTCATGATCCTTGACTATCCTCAATTCTTGAATTGTACAGAATTTTGACGATTGGAAAAAGTTTAACTTGATTGTTATTGATCTAAAACTGAACATTTTTGATAGATAAATAATTCTTGTATACATGAGTAGATCTTTTCAGTTATGTCATTGGCATGTTACTTGACTAAAATAAGTCATACACTTTTCTAAAACCTATTTTCGACAAATGTGCTACACTAAATGACGGCACTTCTTCACCGATTATCGTGAGAGTGTAAATGAAGTCCTTGAGTGCAGATTTTTAGCATGAAGGTGAATATTCCACAGCATTTCCGATATAGGATTGTCCCAGGGATGGCACTGTTTCCTTGATAATCATCGTTGAAATTCAGTATGGGAGAAGAAAGAAAATCAATTATTTCAGTAAGATTCAGTAAGTTATCAAAAAATAACGTGCTCTTGTTCATAGACATAGTAACTTTCTACTTTCGTTAGAACTTTTTATTTAAAATATGCCTAGTTGTTAATTTGTTTGTCAAATCGATAAAAACAGTTTATTACGATACACTTTACTTGCTACATTCCTACCAAAAGAGTAAGCTATTATGTCTCTCACACAATTCTCTATTTCTCTCTTCCCGGTTTCATATAAATAGCAGAATGCGTTAAATATAAAGGAATTCCAGCATGGTTGATTTCAACAATAGATGATTTAAAAAAAAACATTTGGACTTGAATAAAATTTTATGATTGTCTGGAGAGTTTTGACGAGGATGTATAATGAGATTTGAGGATAGTTGAAGCCTTTTACAATTCATTCTCTTTGAGGACAATTCTGAAGAATTTTAGGGACAAATCTAAAGGAATTTCCAGGTGATTTTGGGAAGCATTTCAAGAAAGTGTAAAGGGTGAATTTCAGGGTACATCTGAATAGATTATTGTCGGAATTATGAGTAGAATTCCAGGGAATTCTAAAGCAACCCTGAAGGAATTTCAGGGAGGATTCTCAAAGAATTCGAAGGATGATTTAAAATGAAATAACCCTACGACAAACTTAATGATGATACGGATATCACCAACGACTGAAAACTTCTTAAAAGCAGAGAATTCTGAGGAGAGCATGCATTGAATATCGAAAACAACTATAAGAGAATCTATCTCTGAATAAAGTAAAACAATTATTCGTAGAATTACAAACCAGTTTGAAGATAGTTCTAACGTAATTTCTAAGAGAATTCAAAACAATTTTAAGGGAATTTCAGAAAATTTCACATGGAATTTTGAGCATTATTTCCACAAAAATAGGAGTAGCGTTCCTGAAAATTCTACATAATTTCCCAATTTTAAGGTGAGCTTAATGGGAATTTAAAAGAGAACTCCAAAAAATTCCAGGACAATTCTTTCAACGGCATTTTGAGAAGAATTTCATACGAATTCTGAGGAAAAACCTATCTAAATTCAATATGGTTTACCCAGAGATTTCTAAGGAGCATTGAAAAGGATTTTTTGCAGAAAAATTGCATTATTTTTAGCGAGAATAATTACGAATACGAAGATAAATGTACACGCAAACCAAAAATCTATTACAATAAATGTTAGTTCCGTTTCCTATCATCCTCTGTTCATGAACATCGCAACGAATGTTAGGAATTGACCATGAAAGCGATGTAATGGTTTTTTGTCTTTTTTTATTTCGTGTTAGCGTGGATATTTCGACTATACCAGTAAGATTGTAGAACGACGCACGTTGTAGAACATTGTAGAACGACGCACACACTTGCCTCGAATGCCTCTATTACAATGAATGTTAGTTCCGTAATGGTTTTTTGTCTTTTTCATTTCGTGTTCTATCTACGCTTTTGACTATACCAGTAAGCTTGTAGAACGACGCACATTGTAGAACATTGTAGAACGACGCACACACTCGCCTCGAATCTCTCCAGCAGAAAAAGCATACGAAGCCGAGTATGCGAGAAAATGAGCGCTTCATCTTTGCTTTTAGGCTATCCATATTCAGGAGCATGGAGAGAGCAGTGGAGAAAGCACAGGTCTGATAATCGCAACGTTCGTGGTTCGAGTCCAGTCGGCCACCAATTTCCTATTTTTTTCGACACAATAAATTTACCTCACTAATACATTCTACATTTTTCGGTCTCCAATTTTCTTGCATTGGACCGCAGCTAGGTATATCGCATCCTCGGTTCATGCGGTCTCCACTTACATCCTCTGATGATGAATCCCACATAATTGTAAGCGAATCTTACATCCACCGGTTGGGTGTAGAGTTAATTTCTAGAGTATTCTGGAGAGAATACCAGAGAGAAGCATAACATTATTGATGGGAATCTTGAAAGTAACTTTCATGCCCAACAAACAATAGAAAATCAAGTGTCTAAGGCTTACAAATTAGTTGGAATTCTCCTCTTGGATTTGACAAATGTTTGTAACACTGAGACATGGTTATCTATTTTAGATAACTCTCAGACTTGATTTTTGATACCCCGTGCTGAGGAAATGTTCAGAACTCTGAGCTTGAAGATTTCAATATTCTAAGTGAAATAATCGAGATTAAGAAATTTAACTAACATAGGTATTGTCGCGCTTATGTTAAATTCTCAGTTTTGTGTCGGTCGAGGCTCATAAGCGCGCTGCAACCCCGCACATAAGGATTAGACACAGGTGTGTAACTTTGATAGTATTTTATGGCAGCGGTTTGTTTATTTTGCCGTCAATCAGATGTAGACCATTTTTAACAAATTACAAGTCATGTGTTAAAATTACGAATAGAATTAAAGTACTGCTTTAATCTGGTTTTTGTCATTATAAAATCAATAGCTTCACTATGTTTATTGTAAGCAGTCATAATTTGATTTAGTGGACCAAATTTGGCATAATTTGTGCGATAGTGATTTGTAGTAAAGGAGGAGCGAATCATGGATAAAGAGTCGCAGTGTGTTAAATCAATGGGCGCAGTCGTACGGCCATTAACAGAAAACAGATGCTATAATCCCGTTTTGAGAAATTATCCTGCCACACACAATATAAAGAAGTATATTTTAAGGATCCGATCAAATTCACTTATATTTCCAAGTCTTTTCCGGTTGTTTTCGGTTCTCCCGACTTTCCTGGATAAGTGACCACCCAAAGAATGTATTCCACTTCCGATTGAGGAAATGCATCCAGCACGAACACCTGTGTACATGTTGAACCACAGCTCTGCTCTTCTGAATGACACGCTTAACTTTCCCATAGTTTCCACTGCACCAACGGTAAATCGCGCCCTACACGTATATATTGAACGCACGCGTACCTCCACTGTCTTTACGTTCGAATAATGGAAAATTCAATCTTCCGAGTTGACGTTTAGCATGCAGCATCGATTGTTTGACAAGTGTTGTCCTTTCAACAGTCCGGTAAGTTGCTTCCATTTGAACGGGATCTGCATCCTGTGCTTCCACGAAATTGGCAATTGTTTTCCTCTCTAATCTGTTTAACTCTCGCTCGTCGATTCAACGTCAAAAAACTCTACGGTGGGTTTTACACTTCCAGCGGCGAAGCTGAACTTGATAGTATTTTTAATCTCAACGGCACCAATTATTCACAAAAAATCGAAAATGTGATCATCAAAATTTCTCAATCGTCCAAATTTGTTTTCGAGGACTTGAACAAAGATTTATCAAATTTTAGGAATGATTCCTCTTTTAAAAGGTCAATTATTAATTTTAAACTTTGTTCTTCTACTAAGAATTAGTTTTGAATTGATGTTTGCTGGAAAAATCATTTTTACCATTTATTTTTGCAATTGTAATAAAAACATTACTTCATTGTACGCAACATTTACTCTCACATTACATATGTTACATTACATATATGCATTGTTGCATAAAAGTTTTGATGGACTTTCAATTTTCTAGAGATATTGTCATCGCAAATTATCGCATTCCACGGAGATAAATACACTGGAGTCGCTTTTTACGCGGTTTTTTTTTACACGGTTTTTTTTTACGCGGTTTTTTTTTACGCGGATTTCGGAATTTACGCGGTTTTTTTTTACGCGGATTCCGGAATTTACGCGGTTTTTTTTTACGCGGATTTTGGTTTTTTTTTACGCGGATTTCAAAATTTACGCGGTATATCGCTTTTTACGCGGTTTTTTCTTACACGGTCTTTTTTTACTCGGTTTTTTTTTACGCGGATTTCGGAATTTACGCGGTTTTTTTTTACGCGGATTCCGGAATTTACGCGGTTTTTTTTACGCGGTTTTTTTTTACGCGGGACGTATCACCCGCGTAAAAAGCGACTCCAGTGTAACATCGTCAATTGAAAGGGACAATGCTTCAGCCTAGTCAGTCCTATCAGCTTTTGTTTTGGATTGTCGGAGAGGCAGTTTGGATTCCGGAAAGGGAGATCAACGGGGGATGCAATTCGGACAGTGGTCGAGAGAGCCGAAAAGGCGTCCAAACAGAAACAGTGAAGAGATCGATATTGCATCGTGATAACGATCGACGTTAAGAATGCATTCAACAGCGCCAGCTGGGAGGCCATCCCCAAAGTGTTGCGTAGAATGAGGGTTCTTGAATACCTGTGCAGGATCCTGAGGAGTTACTTTCAGAAACGGATTCTGGTCTACAGAACAGACATGGGACGGAGTTCGATTAGGATCACAGCGGGAGTTCCACAAGGCTCCATCCTTGGCCCAACGCTCTGGAACGGGATGTACAACAACGGCGTGCTAACGCTTACAATGCCCAAAGGAGTTGAGATCGTTGGTTTTGCGAACGACATCGTCTAGACGGTAAAAGGCGAGACGCTGGAAGAGGTGGAAGTGTTGGCAACCGAGGCGATCGACATGATTAGTAACTGCTAGGAGCGAAGCTGCAGATAGCCCACAACAACAGCGGAAGTGGTATTGATCAGTAACTGTAAAGCGGTGTAGCGTGCAGAAACCCCGTCGAGGAGCACGCCATAGCCTCGAAGAGCGTGTTGAAATACCTGGGAGTGATGATCGATGACCGGGTAAACTACAACAGCCACGTCTAATATGCCTGTGAGATCAACAAGATAGCTAGACTCATGCCGAACAACGCTGGTCCCAGCAGTAGCAAGAGACGTCTTCTGGCCAGTGCGTCGTCCTCGATACTGAGGTATGGAGGTCCAGCCTGGGTTGCAGCGCTGGAAACGGAATGATCTCTATCAGCCTCACCCTGGCCAAGGACAGCGAGTGCTAAAGGCGGAGAGAAGCCGGAAGAGTACGGAAAGTGATGAAAGCGAAGTCATTGGCCACTTGGCCAACAGTAGTGGAATACGGTGGAGAACGGTAGATGGACACATCGGTTAATACCGATACGTTCGCCTAGGTGAACAGAAAACACGGAGAAGTCAACCTCCACCTGACGCAGTTCCAGATGCCCGTCCTTAACGTGGAGAATGTCATCGATGTGATGTGTCGAGAGGAGGGCACTTGGAATGCCGTCAACAAAGCAGTCACGCAGATTATGTTGGAGCTGCCGCGTAAATCGAGAGAGGATGTAGCACAGCACCCCCCCCCCCCCCCCCCCGGAAGTAAAGGGTGTATTCGATAAAAGTGGCACACCGAAAATCTTCTGCAACCTTTAAACCGTATGAGTAAAAAACCTCAAAATTTTAGTAACTCTTATTCATAGTGTATTGTTTACATTGACAGATAGTTGCATATTTATTCATGTCGTCGAAACAATAAAATGGCCGTGAAAAAATGTTATGCACTTACAATCAAAATCCAGAGGCGACCCACCGATGGATGAGTGTCTGGCCCTTGAGAATTTCATAAAGATTCTGTGTTTCGGAAAATATTCAAGATTTTCCTTAGACAATTTCATGCATTTGAGCAAAATATACTTTTTGCGAGTTCTCTGGCTTAGCGAAAATTTCGTTATCTCGAAATTAGAGCAAATTGAGAATTTCTGATTTCAAGCAGTGTTCTAAGAAAGAAATTCAAGACATTGCACACCACCACTCGTTCCGGGCCAGTGCTTATGCGTTTAACTTAAGGACGTTCCATATCATCGCATCATCCTGCCCGTTCCGTTTTTGTCGCATTTCCAAGAAGGAAAAATCCTACTCGGAAAGACCGGGGCACTCAACATTTGACAGATTGAATTGTGTTAATCGGAAAGGTCACCAAGCAGCATTCCCCCAATTGCTATTGCTATCCATTATTTTCGATGGAATTTCATTCAACCCCCGAACCCGCTGCAGCTGTTCTTCTGGGAAGTTACCCGCTCGAGTGCGATTTCCATCGGATTAATCTCGTTTAAAAAAGTCACCGAAGTTGTGGTTCTTTGCAAGTTAAACTCTGGCAAATTACCGCAATTATAAAAGCCCCAATCAGCGTGTCGGATTCGTTGCGACTTTTCTTCCCGATTGATATCAAAACAGCTCGAAGTTGTTTGCTATTCCGAGCGGAACATTCGACTCTTCAAATAAGCGACTCGATCATCGTTCTATCGCATCCGAAGCAAGGGGCAGGACAACGTAGATATATTTTTAAAACGTCATCAAATGATTCTAAATATCATCAAAAATTAATACGCATGGAAAACATAAAGCTTTTCATGCTGAACAACGTTTGTTCTACGGATTTTGTTTTGTTTTCAAGTCTAAGTGAAGAAAATTAAAATATCCGACCACCACCCTCCCATGATCCACCCGAACGGAAACAGACTTACAAAGTATAAATCAACGTCTTTTCGATGATGGTGATGATGATGGTGGTGATAACAATGATCGAAAAATCAAAACAACCCAATGAAGCGAAAGGAAAGCAAAACGAGCGATGTTCAGTTCCATGTCGTCTTTTTTCGGGGGGTGGTGGGTGGATGTCATGGATGTCGCCTTCGTTGCTACTGGCTGTTGTTGGCTCGGTATCAACCTAGCACGCCATGATCGGGGGATTTGTTTTGAATTTTCGGATTGCTTTGATTTGCCCGCCTAGATGGATTCTGGGAAGTACGTTTGAAGTCTTATTAACTGCCGGCATGTTCTGTTCGATTGATTTTTCCGGGAAACTATTAGACATTCCATTGCGATATCCACCATTCCAATTGCAGCGTTAATGTTCAGTTTCGGTTTGATTAGTTTGACATCGTAGCAAAAAATTGTTGTTTGCACAGTTCCGGAAACTCCATTACACAGAACAATACCATGATTGGAGCGATTCGCTGTACCCACTGACTGCCAAAGAAGTAAATCTCGCGTTACATTTGAAAAGGGCCTATCAACTAAAACTTGTTAGGGCATTTTCACGCGAACCGAAGTACATCCACGCCACGCAAAAGCACCCTCAACCCTTCCCGATAATGCTCTTGCTTGCTAACAGAAGTTGATGTCCCTTTTCAAATGTCACGCGAGAAATGGTCGAAAGAAAAAAAAAAATACATCTGAAGATGTTTTCCGAATTGGAAATGGGACAAAATTCGGAAAATATGTATCTTGTTAGCGTGCTCGTGGCCAAGTTTTCTACCGAAACGGGAAGAGCAAAAATGTCACACCAGCAGTTATATCACCACAGGCTCCGCAGTGCAACAACATTCCGACATTCGTTTTTTTCTTTCGTCCATGTTCAAAAAGTTGTTGAAAACTGTTTCGGAGAGAACAGAAAACAGAACTCTGCTGCTCTTGTTTCGTTTCTGCTGTATAAATGGGCTTTGTCTTCGAGATGAAAAGTTTTTTTTTCTCGTTCATCCAGCGCGCAGAGAGTCGAAAATGAAGGGCCCCATGAGGCGTCCCCCCCTCAAAAAGGATTAACGGCAGATGAAAAATTTAATTTACGTCTGCAGCTGGGATGGCCCGGAAAGTTTTTGGTTTTCTTTTCGTTTCTCCTCTGGAATGGTGACAAATGCGATTAAGAAACTAAAGCGAAAATACTTTATTGGTTATAGCAGAGGTTCTCAAGCTTCCGTTGAATGCGTCCCACGTTTGAAGTCGATTACCACTAAATTTGGTCAAACACATCCCGATTGCAGCACCTAATTTTTCGCCCTAACAATGAATTCCGTTTCAACATAAGTAAAAGTTCAACTCATCACCTAACCGCACTAACCGAACAATAGATCACGCGCGATCGAGGTTATCCCACCAAGTAGCAGAAGGGAATCAATACCAATGTTAATAGATGACCAATTCGGGGCCTCCCTTAGCTCAGTCGGTAAAGGCGCAGCTACAAAGCAAGATCATGCTAGAGGTTCGGTCTAGGAATTTTTCGGGTTGGAAAATTTCCCGACTTCCCTGGGCAATACATAGAGTATGGTTGTTCTTGCCTCACAAATACGAATGCAAAAATAGTACAGGCATCGAAAGCTCTTAATTAATAAGTGTGAAAGTGCATCCAGAACACTAAGTTAAGAGCATGCAATAAGCTATTAGCTTGAAATGCGAAGAACAAGTAAGATGAAGATGACCAATTCTCGCTGAAATCAGTTCACTTTTTGGACGAGGTTATCAAACATTAATTTTCTTGTACTCATTTAGTAGCGAGGCCCGCCGTTTGAAGCTAGAAATCCTGGGACTTAGTGAAGTCCGCTGGCCGGACTTTGGAGAACACAAGCTGCCTTCGGGACAGGTACTTTTATATTCTGGTATGCGAGGTGAAAACGCTCCGCGACATCGTCGAGTTGGCTTTCTGCTTAGCGCCCATCAAGTGGAAACCTATCAATGAGAGAATAATCGTTGCCAGATTCAGAACATGGGTTCGAAACCTTACCCATTGTTATGCGCCACCCGATGCTGCCGAATTGCAGGACAAAGAGAACTTTTACAGTCAACTGAATGCTGTCGTGGATAAGACTCCAAGAGGTGATATCAAGATCTACACAGGCGACTTCAATGCGAAGATCGGCTCCGACAACTCGGACTATGAGCGCATTATGGAACGCCATGGTCTCGAAGATATGAGCGAGAACGGCGAGCTGCTTGCAGAGTTTTGTGGCAACAACGACATGGAGATCGGGGGTTCGCTCTTCCCCTTTCGCCCAGTGCAAAAAGTCACATGGGTCTCCCGTGATGGATATATAGAGAACCAAATCGACCACATATGCATCAGCCGAAAAAGGAGACGGAGGCTTCTTGATGTTCGGAATAAACGCAGCGCTGGCATCGCGTCTGACCATCATCTCCTGGTCGGTGGAATCCGCGTACGCATTGCGCGGGTTCAACGGCGGGAGGAGAGACTCGGGCGGCGATTCAACACACGCTGACTGGAAGACCCAGTCGTGTGAACGAACATCAAGGATGCCTTTATTGAAACAAGCGAGAACAACCTGGGTGAGCTGCGCACTCAGAGGAAGGAGTGGATCACCGCTGAAATCTGGAGGAAGATCGAGGAGCGGAGAGAAGCAAAAGCCGCGATGGAGCGAGCAAGGACCCGAGGAGCCAAGAACGAGACCCGTCAGCAGTATTCGGCTCTAGAAAGGGAAGTTAAGCGCTCCTGTATGCGGGACGAGCGAGCGTGGGTGGACTTCCTGGCTACTCCACCTCCTCTATGATGTTTCACGACGCCTGAGCGGGGCAAGGATGAACCTAAACATGCCTGTGAAAGACGCGACTGGACAGTTGCTCACCGACCCCACTGACCAGTTGAAACGTTGGTTTGAGCACTTTGAACAACTTCTGGAAATTTCAACGGTCAACCAACCATCAACATCTCGGCATGATCTGCCAAGGGTCAACACTGAAGCTCCATCATTGCAGATGATAGAAGCAGCCATCCGAAGTATGAAGTCCAACAAAGCCCCGGGGGTCGATCGCATATCAGCAGAGATGCCCAAAGCTGACCCCATGCTATCCTCACAAATGTTGCATCAACTATTCGTCAATATCTGGGACACCGCGACTTTTCCGGCCGACTGGATACAGGGCGTCTTGGTAAAAGTCCCAAAGAAGGGAGATCGCGACTCTCCGACGACAGCAGGCAGGACTCCGTGCTGGAGGATCCTGTGTGGACCATATTGTCACGCTCCGCATCATCTCGGAACAGGTCAATGAGTTCCAAGAGTCCCTGTACTTGGTATTCATTGACTACGAAAAAGCTTTCGATCGACTAAACCACGAAAACTTGTGGGGCGCTCTGAGACGCAAGAGAGTCCCGGATAAGATCGTCAACCTCATCGAAGCGCAGTACGAGGCATTCTCATGCAGAGTGTTGCACAACGGAGCTTTGTCTGACCCAGTTCGGGTAATCGCGGGTGTGAGGCAAGGATGTATATTATCACCGCTACTGTTCCTCATCGTAATCGACGAGATCATGGTTGGAGCCGTTGACCGTGTACCGAACCGTGGGTTGCTCTGACATGCAGAGTAAGCTCGACGACCTTGTGGAACGCTCCTCTGAAGCAGGTCTAACCTTCAACGTCAACAAGACCAAATCGTTGGATGTCAACACGGAAAACCGTTCCAATTTCACGGTAGCTAGGCAGGCAGTGGAGAAGGTCGAAAGCTTCCAATATCTGGAAGGCCAGATAGCGCTGGACGGCGGCACCAAGAGCGATATAGGTGCACGGATTAAGAAGGCGAGGGCTGCTTTTACCAGTTTGCGAAATGTATGGAGAGCGAATCAGATCAGTCAGGATGGAAATCTTTCACAAAGGCCCTTCCCAAGTAACATTGCAAACTTTATAGAGGTTTTATAGCATTCATGATCTACAGAACCCTCATAAAACCAAAATTGTTACTTGGGTTTGCACCCCTGGAGTAAGTAAGCTCAGTTGTTCTAGTTAAAAAAAAACTAGAAAAACCGGTCGGTTAAGGTCTAATTGATGGACCCCTCGGTAGCTAGGAGTTGAAGCATTTTTTCAATAATGCTCCAGTTTTGCGAAATCTTGATTCATTCAAATCATTATATCTTTAAATATTCTCAAGAAAATTCCTAATGTTTACATACCGTTGATAAGAAGAAAGTTAGGGCTATCATTGGGTATGTTCAAAAATGTTAGCTACCATATTGAATTTAGCCGCCATATTGGATTTTTCTTAAACATATATTTTATTAGCTTGCCACACACCGATTTTCGACACCATTGTAAAGCTGAAACTTTTTCCTATAAGATACAGTTCAAATTTCGATAGAGCAATTCGATTTTTGCATAAATAAGGAAGAAAGTAAAAATTAGGGGAAATGAATGTAATGTCGGCCTAAATGCCCTAATTTGGGCCCATAAATAAATTCAGCAATCGACTAAATTTTCAATAGCGACCAAAAGTATCCATTAGTACCGTCCCAATGACGCGCTCATCTAGATAAAATTGATAAATAGCTGATTTTTAGCGATGGGCCCAATCTAAGATCCATAGGCCAACATTAGAGCCATTTCCCCTGGTTTGATAAATTTCATACGAGCCCTATTGAGCCCTATCTTCATGTTTATATTCAGCCATTCCATAGCAAAACGATTTAGTCGTTCTAAGAATTTCGGAAAATTGGTAGTTGTGTTCCATATCGCAAAATATTAGACCCATATTTTTTTTTTTTTCTTATTAGGGTTACCATTTCTATAAAAAAATGTTTTTTCTTCAAAAATTACTTTTTTTCAAAAATTTATAACTTTTGATTTCAGAGATCAAAATAGGTATCAAATGAAAGGTACTTAAAAATACTTTATATGAAAAATATAATTTTATTCTAAAATTGCAATTTTGTATTTTGTATAAACATTGATAATATCTGTTTTTTATGGTTTTCATGGTTTGTAGACAGAGGGCGCAATATGTGTTTATATTTTTCCTTGGGAATTTAGACTTTTTTACACAATATATTAAAAAATCAGCGATGTGCATTTTCGTTTTCTAGCTTTTTTTTTAAATTAAGAAGTTTAATTGCAAGATTGATTTTGTATTTTGATCTTTGAAATCGAACCAGTGCACACTGGAGACAAAATCGAAACAATGTGTTAAAATTCAATAACTTCGGTGCTTGACCTCCTGATCAACTTTGCCGAAGAAATCATCCGTCTAAATAGTCAGGGTCTTGAGATACAGCAGCACAAATATATTCACTTTCAATACTCACTAGCGCCACCTAGTGGAGGAATTCCGAATTGTTCTGTCCATCATCCAACAATCCTTGACCTCCTGATCAACTTTGCCGAAACAATCATCCGTCTAAATAGTCAGGGTCTTGAGATACAGCAGCGCAAACATATTCACTTCGAATGCTCACTAGCGCCACCTAGCGGAGGAATTCTGAATTGTTCTGTCCATCATCTAACAGTCCTTGACCCCCTGATCAATCATCCGTCTATATAATCGGTATCTTGAGATGCAGCATTCAAATCATGCAAAATAGGAGATTTTAGGGCTAAACTGTGAAAAACCCCAACTTACCCTATCGTGCCCAAGATGAAACTCACTCCAATCGATTCCTGAGACTTTTTTCTACAAGAATGACTATTTTTTAGTCTCTTGTTCCAGCGAGCACCGAAGTTATTGAATTTTAACACATTGTTTCGATTTTGTCCCCAGTGTGCAGTGGTTCAAAAGTTATGATTTTTTGAAAAATGTCATTTTTGAAAAAAAAAATAATCTTGGACCACCCTAACATGGAATGGTCACCCTAATGACAACATAAAAAATACAGGTCTTATATTTTGCAATAAGGAACCCAACCACGAAATTCTGAGAACAACAATATCGTTTTGCTATGGAATGGCTGTATTAGTATAGAGCATTTCCAGCCCAAAACGCAAACCGCTGCTACCAATGGTTGCATTTGTCATCGAAATATTTTTTCTCAAGAGTTACTTTTGAAAATGGAGTAATCAAAAAATGGATTATATTTTTCAAAAAAAAAAAAACAAAACTGATTGATCTGATCAAAATTACATCTGAGAAGAAGTTGTAGGTAATTAAATATTCTTGGAGAAAAATAACACACTGAAAGAAAAAATCTCAGTAAATTCACAGTAAAAAACATAAAACCTTGATTTCGTTAAAACAACCAATGAACCCCCCCCCCCCCCTCCCTGAAGTAATGCCCTAGATAGAGACGGGTAAGCCTGACAGCCACCATCTGTGAATAAATTGTTTGTTATTAAATATACAACCACGGAACACCCATTTCATTGTTGGACATCACGACTAACATTTGAAAAGGGCATAAAATGTTTAAAAGTCATAATTATTATTTGTAAATTCGCATTAGCTTGAGAACGACTGAACTTCGGAAAAAAAATTACAAGGGACAGCCCTATGGGGTTGTACGCAATGGTGACGTAGGACTACGTGGTCTTATATAATAAACGTTATTTGTAAATTGCAGCCGGAGCTTGTGTTTTGCGGGGAATTTGAGCGGGGTTCGCTCTGTTTACACTCTTCAGTATGATTATGATTGCCCTGAGAAGAACCTTTTGATATGAATTTTAGTTGGGACATGTTCAGGAATTTAACTCTTTTGGAAAATCTTGGTGGCCCTGAAAGGGCCGATGGTAGTACACGCTTAAAGTCTTTGAAAGATGATGACGACGTGTAGGCAGCTGGTTCAGCAAATCCCATATTCTTCGGTTCAATAATTGGGCACTCGCAAGAGTCTCGGCCCGTCTGCTTCTGGGCAAGGGTTGAACTGGTGTCTGCGAGAGGTTGGAAAGCCGCAGTGTCCATTCAGCTAAAGCTCCTCCCCTTTTTAGTTTTTCTCGTTAAACTCCTTCTCTCAACAAGTTGGTAAATCTTAGCCTTTAGCAGAAAGACGCTTAACACCTTTTCTTTGGCGAATTTATGATCCTGTTTCACGTCATGCTTCATCTCTATGTCTGTTCAGGTTAATTTGTATGAGTAGAAATAAGAAGGGATGTCGGTTACGCGCTCAAATAATGGAAAATTCGATAAATCATCGATCAGCAGAATTGCAACCAGCAAGTGTAACCTAAGAACCAAAAGCAGTGCGATGCTAGTTTTCATTGCTATCACGACGACTGATTTAAGGGGCTTACAAGCAGAGGGGTGAAATTCAATTCTCTTCATCGATTACCTCTTTTGATGACCATGGCTTCACTAACCTATTCCGCGCTATTTCTTCTATGCTCTTCTATCATCCAGAACAACAAAGGTATCAACCCAAGTAACATTGCAGGTTTTATCGCGGTTTTATAGCATTCTACAAGTCTAAATCATGGTCTCCAGAACTCTCATAAAACCAAAATTGTTACTTGGGAATGAAAGTGTTTACCGTCGAGTTACTAACGAAACAGAAAGTCGATGAAGAGAATCGATCAAAATCACTCGCATCCCTGCTTCCAAGTTTGGTTACAAGATTACAACTCTCGAGAGCATTTTTCGTGGTCGTTGGGGGCGTGTGGCTCTGAATATGGCGATGAGTGTGCAAAATGTTACGCAATTGCATCCTCCCTTTTCGCACACACCCGAAGATCGAAGGCGAATGCCACTTCGACTTGTTTCATCTAGAATCGATTCTTTGATGACTGTTTTAGGGAAGCAGTATATGCATGTACGTAATTGGTGGATTTGTTAGTCATTTCGACGCTTTTGGACACACCACTTTTCATTATTTTCTTGATGAAAATCAACAGTTAGAGGCATTGATATCGATGCGTAGCAATATTTCTGATCGATTGGTGATAAAATTATTGAAATTGGTCCAGGGGCAGCGGAGTTATTAACATTTAAAATCTTTCATAATTTCGTTACATGTTCCATTTTCGGTTTTCACAAAGTGTACCCTCATATAGAAATCACAGACACAGTCCTAGGTCAAAAGATTAGTTGTACAAATTTATCAAAAAATATGCGTGGATTCCAACTAAATTATTATTTCACTAAAGAATAAGCAATTTCATTAACCCTCCGTTACTCGAGCTGTTGTACTTTGTACAACAGATATGAGTTTTCCATAGCCATTTCCATAACCAATCGATCTGAAACCAACGTGTATTCCTCTAAAAACTTGTATTGAACTAAACAAGCTGAACTTTGATTGCAGTAAACCCCCCAAACAATGCGCCCGTAGCAATGGGCATTCCCGTTACGGTCGTTGGGCAGTTCAGCCATCTCCACAGCTGCTGCGGCGCCATCCTCCCCCGGGTGCATCATGGGATCCACCAAGACTGCACTTCTAGAGCCTACATCCAGCAACGCGAGCTTTGCCACAGGTCGACGTAGAATGTTTGCTCCTCAGCTTGTCGAACTCTGCCGTCGTTGCCTACGATCGTCTGAACTACCCGTCTACGCAATCCGTTGTTGCGCTCGCTATCGCTGACTATCAGCACCAAGTCACCTTCTTGTCGTGGTAGAACCTCTGTGAACCACTTCGGTTGTCTCCACATCACTGGTAGGAACTCCACAGTCCAGCGATACCAGAAACGGCCCAGCTTTAGCTGGATTTGATCCCACATGGCCTTCAATCGATGCTGAGGCTGGCCTGGTGCTACATTCCGTTGATTGGCGCCGCTTGAGCTACCCATTAAAAATGGTTCGGGGTCAATGCTTATGACTCCGCAGAGTCCAGAGGCCTTGAATTTACGATACTTTCCGCTTCCACGACCAGTGTTTGTAATCCATCATCATCCAACTTCCCCTCCGTATACGCATCCATGATGGCTCTCTTAACAGACTGATAGCTGATTAATTCTACCGGTTAACCACGCCGTCCAACAAAGCGCCGCAGACAGGATGCACACGAAGACGTCGACAAGCTGAATGCTAACTCCAGGTGTACCGCACGCACTGTGAGGCACGTCAATAGCGCAATCCGTCTCTTGACGTTGGATCTCCCGACTTTCACTAGCAGTGACCCGAAGTAGTCCAATCCCACGTGACTGAACGGCCGAGCGTTGGAACAGCTAGTCGTGCTTGCGTAGTATGCACGGAACTTCGAAACAGCAAACACTTGCCGAATCTAATTCTGTCCAACCAGATGCCGGATCCACAACTCAACTCCCCACCGGATAATCTGGAAGAAGTGCCTTGCAGAGAGTCAATACGTGGGCATCCTGGTCAATTCCTACCAGATGGCCTACCACAGTCGACGCAGTTTTATCCGATAGAATTGGATTACCCGCATAGGTCAGCTGTAAATCCTAACGATAGACAGAGTAGGAGGCATTCAATCAACTCTTCTATTGCAGGGCTGGTAGCGATCAATACTGTCAAAAATAGTGATTTTAGTGACCATGTTGAAGAAATAAGTGACCAAATAGTTGTAAAAAGTGACCTAAGGGCAGAATTTTTTTTCGTTCTGATGGCATACAAAATAAATCTTTGATGTTTTAGACTTATTAATTGGATTCTCATAAACACTTCAATATAAACGATAGGCACCTTTAAAGCGAAAGATTCAATAGAAAGTTTATGACTAAACCTGAAAAACCGGAAATTCTCAGGGAATTTTATTTCTACTGAAAATACCTGGAAGTCTCAGGGGATCTTCGGGGGGGGGGAAAATCTATGAGAAAAAGTGCAATCTGCTAGTTTTGAAGAATTTTATATTTCATGTAAAGCCTGAGATAGTTTTCAATAGAATTTCAAGAAAACCCGGAATTGAATTCAATGTAAATTTTAATGAAAATTCATAGGAATTTCTCCTCCTCTGAACTTCAGAGGGAAATTCCAAGGGCATTCTGAGGATAGTTACATGAAGTTTGTGAAAGACAACGAAATCGGACCATAAGTACTCGTAATTTTTTGGTGAATACTTAGGTGGTAAAGAGGATGCTAAACGGAGGATAACAATTTAATCTGAGAATAACTCCAGAGATCGATCTTCAAAAAATTCGGAAAGTAATTCCATGAGAGATTGACAAACCAATTCAGGGGAGAAAGCTAAGGAATTTGTGAGGATACATGAAAATTAATTCTTAGGAGACTTGCAATGTGAGTGGAATTCCAAGGGAAGGAATGAGATTAAAATGGAAATCTGAAATGAATTCAATGAAAAATCTGATAATCTTTCCATAGGATTTCTTACTGAGGAGAATTTCAAGGCAATTCCTAGGAAAATTAAACGAAAATTGAATTCGGAGGATAGTTTCAACGACATTTTGAGGAATGTTTCAATGGAATTGCAAGAAGTATTTTAACTATATTCTTGTGATATATTTTTTAGAGAATTCAGACAACTGTTCCAAGTTCCAAGTGCATTTCTGAAATAATTCCATGAGAGTTTCGAAAGAATACGAGCGTTAGATTAGGAGACTATTAAAGGACTATTCTGAGGTCTTCAGAACAGCTTGAAAGTTCCCAAAATATTCCTTAAGTTAATAAAACTGCCTTGAATTTCTTTTGTAGTCTGAGAAACTAGCCTGATGCTCGCAATACTTCTCATCATTGTTTTAACTTCTCTAAACTTTTTCGGACTTCCTAAAGTTTCCACAATATTCCTAACGATAATGAATTTTCTCTAAAGTTTTAACAATTCACTGAATTTCTCGAAACTTTTCTTAAAATTTCTGCTCTGGAATATCTCTGCTCTGAAGATATCTGTTCTTTCTTGAAGTTTTTTTTTTTTTGTAGAGTTTGCAGTTCTCATGAAGCTTGTTGTACTACCCTGAATTTAATTGAACTGTTCTAAAAATATTCAAGTTTCCGTAAACTCTGGACTTATGTGAAACCCTCAATAATTTTCTTAACGTCTCTAAAGTTCTGAAAATCTGGGAACTTCTAGAAATTTCCCACTAATTTAGTAAAACTAATGGAACTGAACTCCTCTGAAATTCGCTATGTTTATGGAGTTTTACTATTTGAAATTCTCCCGAAATGTCCATATAAATTCCTGAAGTTCTCGGATCTTCCCTTAATTTCCATAGACTTTTATGAAGTTCTCGAAATATGTATGACGATCTCTGTACTTATGTGAAGTTTTCGAAGCTATTCTTAAATTTCAGGTACTTATTTAAGCTCCCGTAACAAAATAATTAATATAGTTCTACGATTTTCACTGAAGTTCTAAAGATTTATCTTAAGCTCAAATTATCAAAACTAATTCATAACTTCTTCTACAGTTTAGAGTTTCCTGATGCTTTTAAAACTGCCCAAAATGTTTCTCAATTTCCTCAAAGTTATCTATACTGCCCTGAATATCTTAGTATTTTTTTTAAAGAATCCATCATTTTACTGGAATTGATTGAATTGCTTTCAAGTTAACTTAAACTTTACAAACGCTCACGGAACTTTGCCTTAAATCACTAATTAACCCCCAAGTTCAGCCCTGAAGTTTTCTATGCTTACCTTAATTTCTCTAAATTGATCAAATGTTCTGGTAAATTTCCTGATATATATTTATAATTTCCTGAATCTTCTTAAGTTTTTAGATCAATCATAGAATTCACGGAACATCTCATAATTCCAAGAAACTCATTGTAAATTTCCTTAAGTTAATGTTTTTTTTCTGATGTTATCTCATCGTCCTCGAAATACTCGGAACTTCACTGAATATAATGAAACAATCTAAAAAATATGTAAATTTTTTGAAAGTTCTCTGGAATTTTTTGAAAATATCGGTTCTTGCATTTTTTTAATTAATGGTAATTAACTTTGTTGATGTTCTCTAATCAACTTAGCTCAATTTTCGAAATTTTTTACATCTTGAAATTTCCATGATATAACATATTTGAAATACTCTCACATTTTCCGGATGTTCATATTATTCTGATTACGTTCCAGAAATTCTCTCGGAGCTTTGCTGATGTTTCCGAAAATTCCACGAGTTTCTCGAAACATCTTTAAGGTTTCTGCAATTTCGTTGAATTTTTTTTTGTTCTCGGAGCTTCCCTAAAGCTCTCAATTCTAATGAAGATCTCGGTTCTGCTTTAAAATAAATGGAATTCTCGTGACCACCTTTAAACTTCCCTGGAATTCTCTGGATTTCTGTGAAGTTCCTGAAATATTTTTGAAGGTCTCTGTACTGAATCTCTCGGAACATCTTAAGGGTTCTCGATTTAATTTCAGCACATCATGGAACTATCCTGAATGTGTCTAAACTAACGCTTATAGATTTTAAAACCAATCCAATAGTCTGAGCTAAAGTTTCGGGGACTTCCCCTTAAGATTCTCGAAAGATCCCTAGATCTAACTTTTCTGAGATAAATAGAACTTCTTAAAAGTTTCCTCAATTTTGCTACTATGAAATTAGCTTCTTATTATAAACCTAGAAATTATCCGCCAAAGTTATGGAAAAACCTGGAAAACTCAGGGAATTTTATTTAGCCAAATGAGTGGACACTCTGTACATAGAGAAAAACGATTAAACGTCAAAAAATTCTATACAAGATCGTAAACTTCAAAATGTTCAAAAATTATAACAAAATGTCCTACACACTGCAAGAAGAATTATCACTCTTCAAATAAATTCATGTTAAATAAAAAGATTAAAATGGTGACTGATTACAAGAAAAAGAGACTTTTTGACTGACTTGAAAAAAGTGACCAAGTCACTAAAAAGTCACTCGCTACCAGCCCTGCTATTGTGGATGATGATGACCAGTTCCAGCTTTCCCGCTCTCAAGCTGCCGCACGACAAGCAGTCTCCAAAGATTAACCTACGTTTTCGGGCGATCCCGAGGAGTGGCCAGTTTTCACATACATGTACAATCGAACGACTACGATGTGCGGATTTACGGAGGACGAAAACATAGTTCGACTGCAGAAAAGCCTGAAAGAAAGAGCTTATGATGCATTCCGGATACGTTCCTGGTGTAGTATAGTGACATTAAACATGTAATCCTGCAGTCCACACGCGTCTACAGTGGCACAGAAGTTTTGAACGTTCACCGCAAAGTCCACTAGCGTTTCCAGCTTGTCTTCCCGGATTGGCGATAAAGAGCCCACACCTTACGAATCAGCGATTGTATGACTGCTTCGGGCTAACCAAACAGCATCTTCAATGTTGATTCTCAGTCTCGGCCTGAAAAATCGTCAACCAATCGCTGTAAAGACGCGGCTCTGATGGACCGTGTGCGGAGGATGGCATGGCGGTATTTCCGATGGTACCTCTGGACAGAATCAGTGGATAGAGCATATCATAACTGACGCCTTTAGCTGCTCCAATCCTACCGTACTGTCGTAACAATCCGTTCTCGTCGATCATTGGAACAAATTCTTGGATTCTACTGCTCTTATCTAATCGGCTTCTTTTCGTTGACCGGCAGGCCTTCATTCCACTGGAGTATGTTCTTTTCATTAGAATACGATTCCCATTGAACATGCTTCAGTGGTCACTTCCACTGAAATGAGTTCGTCCTGCTCCAGTTATCCTTTTCTAATCGGCTGTTTCTTGGCCAAGTTGCACAGAAAGCGTAAAACGCAGGCTATAGTGCGGTGTAGTCGATCCCATGACGAAAACCTTTCGTAATCGATGATCCGCAAAGCCGATGCTCTCGTCCGATTGTAAATCCAATATGGCTGCTAAACATTTTGGTTATGCCAAATAAAAGCCCTAACTTTCTGCTTTTCAGTGATATGCAGATGCTAGGATTTCACTGAGAATGTTCAAAGATACAGTGATTTAAATCAATAGGTCATTAGAGCTATGCGGTGAAACAATGAACCAATCAAAAACTGGCCATTTGTAAACTGAGCAACTTTTCCGAAGATTTGGGTTCGAAATCATAGTGACTCCTTCCGGGAACGTCATTTCATTTGAATAGCTATTGTCGCCGGACTTGAAATATCGTCGGTCACAGTAGTTTGCTGTGAAGTACGGGGTTCAGTGGCCTAGTAGCGATCGTTTTTGTATATTGATTAGAACTCAGTGATTTCATACCAGGCTCCTGTAAATTATTTGCTTCTTAGATCGCATCGCGTCCCAAAATGAATTCAAATCTGCAGTGGAGATGCAGAAGAATACTCGGTTTCCAGTAGCAACAAATGTCAAACTTACAATCGAACATCCTTCTACCGTTGACCACAAGGACGTTACCGGCGCTAAGAATGGATTTCCAATCCCACGTCCCATTCATTTTCTAACAGCAAAAACAAACCCACAACTCAACTCACCGACAAGTGATGACAGAATTGCACTCATTAAAAGATGATCCTGGTGGTGGTGGTGGTACGGACCTCATAATGAGTTGGGCAAATTTCGGTTTCGGTCGTCCAAGGTGAAAATCATCTCCGAAATAAATTAAATCAAATCAATCACGCTCCCACCCAAGCCGAGAATCTCACGAAAAATCACTAATTGCGACGGCACTATAATTAATTGGATGAGTTTGAAGGTGTCAATTTAAACGTTCGGGTTCGGGGTTAGATTAATTTAAAATTAATCACGCCAGCAGCCGCAGGGACGCAGGGATGACTTGACGTATTTTTCTCATTAGCTGTTTCGGACACTTGTCAACGATTTTTTTATCTTTTGGTCATGTGTCCAAACCACTGTCGCATGTGTGACGATAGCACATCTCGTGCATTCGAAGCGCTCACTTATCTTCTTCGATTGATGCTATGTAAACTGTGTTAATTACCGTTTCACCTCCACCCCCTTCACCCGACGCTTTCTTATAAATTTAAAACAAACACACTCCCCCCCCCCGAATGAGAGTGTGGATGCTCTAATAAAAATTCTGACCAACCTTCATCGCCAACCGACGACGAATGATGAGTCGCTTCGTGCGGATGAAGAGTAAAATAAACAAAAAAATATTATTACAATTCTAACCCTCGATCGGCGGCCGTGCGCGTGGTCGAATGACCTTAAAATCCCACCCGCATATCCAACTCCCCCGCACCACCACTTAATCTCACGGATCGGACCAAATCTGCTCAGTGCACCCAAACGAACTGTTGAGTTTCAATCAAATAATGGAAAGAGAAAAAAACCGCACCGCTCGTTTGGGTGTCTGGCCTCGGGCCGTGCGTGAGGAGAATCGCTCATTTTCGGAAAATTTATGTCTGTTTACTTTTCTTTTTTTGGCCACCAATCGGGGAAAATAGCGCCGAAATAAAAAAAATATTAACAGACGTGCCCCAGGAGCAGAACCCCGGAATGGAAAATCGGTTTTATGTCCACTCTCACGGATGGATGAAGGATTTCCACTCGACCGGCAGAAGTGTCACGGAATGGGCAATTGAATTAAAAGTTCGATCACACTGCAGTTCCGTTGGTGCAAATAATTACGTTAAGTAAATGTGCCATAGTTGGGAATGTTTAAGTACTTGTCCAATTTGAATTCCGCTCCGGTCTTTCAGTGATTGCATCACCTTCTACTCTAAGCAGGCCAAATTCCAGTCCACACACCTCCTCGAAAAGAGCATTCCACCCACTGAGAAACAAAGCATACCAATCAATCAGGTATGCTACCATGACACCGTCGTAGTCGTCGGAGATTAAGCTGCGAGTGACGAGAAGAGATTACGCGGTAACCGATCATCCATTACCTAACCTCCAAAATGGACCGCTCTGGCTGCCAATATAGCGGCATGACATTGGGTATTCCAGAACGTTACTCCGCGTGCCTCATCGTCAACAAAACGACCGGAGCAAGAGGAGACGAGCGTTGAAAATCGTTGTCATTCATCACGATTGTAGCTCTCTTGTAGCTGTATCTATCGATATCTTCGCTTCAACCCGCACAGGGTTAAACTTTTACTTTTCTTCCGCCTTTTGACGGTGGTGATCGCCACGATTACGGTGGGTGCCTCAACAAAGATATTTACCCCAGTCAGGTACACATGTTTACGTTAATAGCCGAAGCCACTACACGAGTGGAATATTAATCATTCCAACCATAGCGCTCGGCGCCGGATGGCACTTTATAGAGCCAATGGACAGGTTGACTGTGGCGTTCCATTCAGTCGAATCGGTTTAGAGGGGGCGGGGGGAGGGCAGACAGTGTCATGGCGGCAGTCGTCTGCTTGTCCGAATGTCTGCAATCAGCAGTCGGAGTGGACGGAATTCAAACAACTTAGAATCGAAGAACGTGGGTAGATTATTTAGAAAGAAAGTTGTTTCCTTTCTAGAAAGGAATCTGTAAATCAATCTAGAAACGTGAAAAGGATTCGCTGTTCTTCAAAGTTTGGTGATTTTTGCTTTGCTCGTACACTCACTTAGGTATACAGTGTACCGAAAAGCGTTGCTATCACTTGAAAAACAAATTTTCGAACCACATACACACATTCGTTTTTCGTTCCATTCGCATTCCATTCGCATTTCATTCGCATTCCATTCGCATTTTATTCGCATTTTATTCGCATTCCATTCGCATTCCATTCCAATTCCATTCGCATTCCATTCGCATTCCATTTGCATTCCATTCGCATTCCATTTGCATTCCATTCGCATTCCATTCGCATTCCATTCGCATTCCATTCGCATTCCATTCGCATTTCATTCGCATTCCAATCGCATTCCAATCGCATTCCATTCGCATTCCATTTCTATTGCATTTCAATTCGATTTCAATTCCATTTTAATTCCATTTTAATTCCATTTCAATTCCATTTCAATTCCATTTCAATTCCATTTCAATTCCATTTCAATTCCATTTCCATTCCATTTCCATTCCATTTCCATTCCATTTCCATTCCATTTCCATTCCATTTCCATTCCATTTCCATTCCATTTCCATTCCATTTCCATTCCATTTCCATTCCATTTCCATTCCATTTCCATTCCATTTCCATTCCATTTCCATTCCATTTCCATTCCATTTCCATTCCATTTCCATTCCATTTCCATTCCATTTCCATTCCATTTCCATTCCATTTCCATTCCATTTCCATTCCATTTCCATTCCATTTCCATTCCATTTCCATTCCATTTCCATTCCATTTCCATTCCATTTCCATTCCATTTCCATTCCATTTCCATTCCATTTCCATTTCCATTCCATTTCCATTCCATTTCCATTCCATTTCCATTCCATTTCCATTCCATTTCCATTCCATTTCCATTCCATTTCCATTCCCATTCCATTTCCATTCCATTTCCATTCCATTTCCATTCCATTTCCATTCCATTTCCATTCCATTTCCATTCCATTTCCATTCCATTTCCATTCCATTTCCATTCCATTTCCATTTCCATTCCATTTCCATTCCATTTCCATTCCATTTCCATTCCATTTCCATTCCATTTCCATTCCATTTCCATTCCATTTCCATTCCATTTCCATTCCATTTCCATTCCATTTCCATTCCATTTCCATTCCATTTCCATTCCATTTCCATTCCATTTCCATTCCATTTCCATTCCATTTCCATTCCATTTCCATTCCATTTCCATTCCATTTCCATTCCATTTCCATTCCATTTCCATTCCATTTCCATTCCATTTCCATTCCATTTCCATTCCATTTCCATTCCATTTCCATTCCATTTCCATTCCATTTCCATTCCATTTCCATTCCATTTCCATTCCATTTCCATTCCATTTCCATTCCATTTCCATTCCATTTCCATTTCATTTCCATTCCATTTCCATTCAAAAATCCTGGAAAGTTCTCGGAATATTTGGAAACTTCTAGTTTTCTATTCTGGGTAATTCCCGAAACTTTTGGAAAGCTGTAAAGTTCTCCGATCTTCTGGGAAGTTCTCGGAATGTTTGGAAAGTTCTCGGAATTTCTGGGAAATTCAAGGAACTTCTGAACAGTTCTAGGAGGGAAGTTCTAGGAAGCTCACAGAAATTGTAAGTAGTTTTTTTATTCAGTTCGTTTATTTGGAAGGCTCAATCGCGTTAGCTTTACGGAGCCGATAATTCAGTCTAGTAGGAGTTGTTCCTGATACTCGCTACTTGCCCCAGATTAGAGAGGGACATTGTCAAAGGGGTGGGGTTTCGTTGTCTCATCAAAGCGTTGTCGCCAGTATGAACGGTAGTACGATTCCTGATTCGTCTGGAGTTCGACCGGCTATGATGTTCAGTGGAAATTGTGAGTAGTTCTCGGATGTTCTTCGAAGTGCACGCAGCTTTCAAGAATCTGTTTAGGAATTGTCTGGGAAGTTGTCGCAAATTCTGGGCAGTTCTTGGAACTTTTGGGAAGTTCTCAGAATTTCTTTTAAGTTCTCCGATCTTCTGGGGAATTCGCAAATCTTCTAAGAGGTTCCCGGAATTTCTGGCAAGCCTTCAAAAATTCTGTAAAGCTCTTGGAACTAATGGGAAGAGTAATTTTTTTTTTTTTGAAAGTTCTCGTATCTTTTTGGGGAAGTTCACGGAAATTCTGAGAAGTTCTAGGAATTTCTGCACGGTTCTTGAATCTTCTGTAAAGTTTATGGAGCTTCAGCAAAGCTCTCGGAATTTGAAAATTCACAGATTTTTTTGCAAAGCTCTCGATATTCTGATAAATTCTCATATAAGTTATAAGGGAGGCTCTCTAAAATTCTGGAAAGCTCTAAGAATTTCTGGGAAGTACTCGGATCTTCTAGGAAGTTTTCAGAATTTATGAGAAATTCTGAGGTCTTCTTGGAAATTCTCGGATTTTTTGGGAAGTTCTAGGAATTTCTGGGATGCTTCCATTCTATTTCTTTTGCATTCCATCTGGGAAGTTCTTGGATCTTCTAGGATGTTTTCAGGATTTTTAGAAAGGTAATGAAAATTCTGCGAAAACCTTCTAGCTTCGGAGAAGTTCTCGTATCTTGTGGGAAGTTCTTGGAAACTCTGGGAAGATCTAGGAAAATGTGGAAAGTTCTCGGAATATTTGGGAACTTCTAGAAATTTCCTAGTTTTCCATTCTGGGTAATTCCCGAAACTTCTGGAAAGCTCTAGCATCTTCTGGGGAGATTTCATAACTTCTGGGACGTTTTTGGGATTTCTATAAAAATTGCAGATCTTCTGCGATGTTCTAAGAATTTCTGGAAAGATTTCTGATTTTCAGAGAAGCTTTTGGAATGTCTGTGAAGTTCGCCGATCACCCGTCTCGATGAGTCTCATCGTCCACTAGTAACCATAGCCGATACTCCAGACTCCAGACGAAACTAGAACTACACTACCGTTCATACTGGCGACATCGCTCTGATGAGACAACGAAACCCTCCTCCCAAGCTACTCCTTTTATCCCATCCTTCGACAATGTACCCCTCTAACCTCGGGTAAGCCGCGAGCATTCGGCCCAACTCCTACTAGACACAGAATTAAGTGAATTTTGTTACAAACAAAGCACAATGAATTATCGGCTCCGTAAAGCTAAGACGATTGAGCCTTCCAAATTAATGAACTAGAGAAAGAAAAAAAAGTTCGCCGATATTCTGGGACGTTCTCGGAATTTTTGGAACGTTCTCGGAATTTCTGAGAAATTCAAGGATCTTCTAAACAGTTCTTGGAAGGAACTTCTAGGAAGCTCACAGAAATTGTGCGTAGTTCTCGGAAGTGCACGTATCTTGTAAGAATCTGTCTGGGAAATTGCCGCAAATTCTGGGTAGTTTTTTAAGCTTTTGGGAAGTTCTCAGAATTTCTTGTAAGTTCTCGGATCTTCTGGGGAATTCGCAAATCTTCGCTTTCAAAAATTCTGGAAAGCTCTCGGAACTATTGGGAAGTTTTCGAATTTATTGGGAAGTTCTCGCGGAATCTTCTGCAATGTTTATGAATCTTCTGAAAAACTTTCGGAATTTTTCGGAATTTGGTGTAAATGCACGGATTTGTTTGGGAAGTTCTCAGATCTTCTGAGAAATACTCTTAACTTATGGAAAGCTGTCAGAATTTCTGGGGTTTTCAAAATTTCTGAGAAATTTTGAGGTCTTCTTGGAAATTCTCGGATTTTTTGAAAAGTTCTAGGAATTTCTGGAACGTTCCGAGAGCTTGATCTAGCAGTACTCGGAGTTTTTGTGAAAGTGAACAGAACTTATCCCAAGCAACAATTTTTGTTTTATTTAAGTTTTATAGCAGTTGATATAACCAAATTATAAAACCTTCACTGACGACCACATTGCTTTAACAATCTCCTGAGAACCGCAATACAGCTATGTCATGGCCAATTGGCCCAGTTTTAATGCAGTCATTAAAACTTGATATGCGAACTACTTTAGGAGCATAGGATTTATGTCAGTTTTATCACACTCTAGACGTGATTGTTAAAAATGAAAACATAAAACCTCCTCCAGGTCAGAAAGTTTTAACAGCCTTCTAATGACTACCATAAAACTATATTACAACCGCATAAATCGCTCCTGAAGAAGTTGATAAAACATGATACGCAAAACATTTTGACAACTTTGAAGGTTTTAAGTTGGGGTTTTTGGTTGATAGTTAATATTGAGAAATATTTTATTGTGGTTTTATTCTTTCGATGTTTGATGTGAAATCATGATCCTTGTCAGTTGGTAATAATGGCTGATATTATTGTACATTGAAAATAAGGCGACTTTATTATAATTTTAAACCAATCTGTATATGCTTCACCGCATGTCGTGCAATATTTATGGTGATTATTATACCAAATAGGAGCATAAATTTAGTGCGCCATATGAATACTAAAATATAGGGATATTTTTAATTTGTCTGCATTAGCACCATGCATTAAAGAGTCATTCAAAGATTATCTATTTAGTACAAAACTGTTACTACTGTTGAGCAATAACCAGTCACATATTATTTAATTATACATAGATGTATGAAAGTGTTTTATTGCCTATCAATTAAAGCGTAATTATTCATACTGTGTGAAATGTGTTCATACGGCGACATTTTTTTTCAATATAACTTGCTACTCCTTAAAAATACCTCAATATAACATATTCTCCTAGATTGGAATTCTATAGCATAACATAAACCTAATGGTTGTATCTTAGCATTTCGTAGTCCAAATTGAGAGCGTTAAGTTATATTTAAGCTATATAACTAGCTTGTTGGTTTTATTCGGTACAGCGAATCAAAACAAAACAAAAACCATGACCACCTGTCAAAAAGTCAACATTCCAAGCGATCCTCCTATTTTCGCTTGTAATCAAGATGTTAGAAATGCTTATTGGATCCACTAAAAGCTTTTGCAATACAAGGTTTAGAGCCGTGATGTCAATACTGGGCATCTCCAAACGGATTTAGTGAAACTGTCGGCGTTGCTTTAAGAAGGGTTCGTGGATCTTTCGGAAGTGTATCGGAGAGCCGCTTGTTCAATATTTTTAAGAGCTCCTTCACCGCACTGTGCCTTATGTAGGAATCGTATAACTGTAGTTCCTCCAGGAGTTTCATATTGTCGATCGTCTCATCTTCATCGTGTTCAGAAGCACTGAAGGGGTTTTCATTTCATATATCTGAATAGATTTGTTTTTTTATAAAGACAAAAAATTTCAGAGTATTTTTTGTTGTAGCAGTATATTTCTTATCTGTGAATCTTAGGCCTCTGATAAAGATGATAGTTGTAATGAAGCTTTAATGAAGGTCTAAGACTGCTTCAAGTTTTATATCGGTCATAAAAAGTGTACCATAAAACATAATTGTATGTTTTGTTTTGGTTTTATTCTTCAGTTATAAGTAGTGATGCAGAACCACCTTACAGCTACCGTTAAAACTATGAAGTCTGAGTTTTAATTTAGTAGTCATAAAACAGTTTTATAGACGACTTGACGGCCTGATTTTATGACAAGCACACAAAACCGTAATACAACCACAGGCTGGAAGGGATGCTATGATAAAACAATGATAAAATAAGAATAAATCTTCCAAGCATTTAGATTGTTACTTGGGATAGGAAGATGTTGGATCTTCTGTGATGTTCTCGAAAGGTATGGCAAGCTTTCGAAAATTCTGAAAAGCTCTCGAAACTAATGGGAAGTTTTCGAAATTTTTGGGAAGTTCTCGCATCTTCTGGGGAAGTTCACGGAGATTCTGGGAAATTCTAGGAATTACTGCAAAGTTTATGGATCTGCTGGAGAGCTCGCGGAATTTTCGGGAAGTTTTCGGAATTTGTTGTAAATGCACGGATCTGTTTGGGAGAGAGACTCTCTGGATTTCTGGGACGTTCCAAGATCTCGATCTAGTAGTACTCAGAATTTGTGAAAAAGTAAATAGAACTTCTGGGAAGTTATTGGATCTTCTGTTATGTTCCCGGAATTTCTGGCAAACTTACAAATATTCTGGAAAGCTCTGGGAACTAATGGGAAGTTTTCGACATTTTTGGGAAGTTCTCGCATCTTCTGGAGAAGTTCTCGCATCTTCTGGGGGAGTTCACAGATATTATGGGAAGTTCTAGGAATTTCTACAAAGTTCTTTTATTTTCTGAAAAGTTTATTAATCTTCAGGAAAGCTCTCAGAATTTCTGGGAAGTACTCTGATCTTCTAGGAAGAGAAGCTCTGAGGTCTTTTTGGAAATTCTCGGATTTTTTGGGAAGCTCTAACAATTTCAGGGATGTTCCCGGATCTTCTAGGAAGTTCGAGAGTCTTCTGGGAAACTCTCGGAATATCTGGAACGTTCCGAGAGCTCGATCTAGTAGTACTCAGAATTCGTGAAAAGTAATCAGAACTTTTGGGAAGTTGTTCGATCTTCTGTGATGTTCCCGGAATTTCTGGCAAACTTTCAAAAATTCTGGAAAGCTCTGGGAACTAATGGGAAGTTTTCGAATTTTTTGGGACGTTCTCGCATCTTCTGGGGAAGTTCACGGAGATTCTGGGAAGTTCTAGGAATGTTTGCAAAGTTCTTGAATCTTCTGGAAAGCTCTCGGAATTTTCGGGTAGTTTTCGGAATTTGTTGTAAAAGCACGGATTTTTTAGGGAAGATCTCATATCTTCTAAGAAATGTTCGTAACTTATGGGAAGCTTTCGAAAATTCTGGAAAGCTCTCGGAACTAATGGGAAGTTTTCGACATTTTTGGGAAGTTCTCGCATCTTCAGGGGAAGTTCACGGAAATTCTGGGAAGTTCTTGAAATTTCTACAAAGTTCTTTAATCTTCTGGAAAGTTTATTAATCTTCAGAAAAGCTCTCAGAATTTCTGGGAAGTACTCTGATCTTCTAGGAAGAGAAGCTCTGAGGTCTTTTTGGAAATTGTCGGATTTTTTGGGTAGTTCTAGGAATTTCTGGAATGTTCTCGAATCTGCTAGGAAGTTCGAGAGTCTTCTGGGAAACTCTCGGAATTTCTGGAACGTTCCGAGATCTCGATCTAGTAGTACTCGAAAGTTGTGAAAACTAAACAGAACTTTTGGGAAGTTGTTGGATCTTCTGTGATGTTCCCGGAATTTCTGGAAAACTTTCAAAAATTCTGGAAAGCTCTGGGAACTAATGGGAAGTTCTCGCATATTCTCGGACATATTTGGGAAGTTCTCGCATCTTCTGGGGAAGTTCACGAAAATTCTGGGAAGTTCACGGAAATTCTGGGAAGGTCTAGGAATTTGTACAAAGTTCTTTAATCTTCCGGAAAGTTTATTAATCTTCAGGAAAGGTCTCAGAATTTCTGGGAAGTACTCGGATCTTCTAGGGAGAGAATTACTGAGGTCTTCTTGGAAATTCTCGGAGTTTTTGGGGGGTTTTATTACCAAGATCTCGATCTAGTAGTACACAGAATTTGTCTAAAGAAAACAGAACTTCTGGGAAGTTGTGGGAAACCCCGGAACATCTGTGCAGTTTCCAGAGCTTTTGAGTAGTTACCGGAACTTCTGGAAAGTTCTCTAATAGTTTTGGAATGTTTGAGAAGTTTTCAGATTTTCTGGGAAGTCCTAGGATTTTTGCAGAGAATCTCTGAAATTGTGGGAGCTGTCGGTAATTCTGGGAAGCTTTCGGAAATTCTGGGAAATTCTAGGAATTTTCGGGAATTTTTTTGGAGTTTATCGGAAGTTCGCGGAATTTGTGGAAAGTTCTAGTATTTTTTTTAAAGATCTCAGAATTTCCGGGAAGTTTAGTATTTTTTAGAATGTTCTGCAAAATTCGAATACATTTAAGGTGATCCAAGAATTCTTCAGTTATTCCTAGATTATCAGGGTAGTTCACTCCTTGGTTATTCTTAGATTTTCAGCAAAGTTTCAAGAATTCCTTTTCATGTCTAGAACTTTAGAGAAGTGTCGAAAAAAAATATAGAAAAGTTCCGTGAGTTTCAGGGATGTTCCGTATATTTGAGGAATGTTATGGAAACTTGATGTAACTTACGGAGACTTCCGTGGAAATTTCCCACAATTTCCTGGGACCTTAAGAGTTTCTTGAACGTTAAATTACGACCAAGATTTTCAAAGAACTCAAAAGGAGTTTCCTAGAAAGCTTCGAATTCTTCTGCAAAGTTACGGGACCTTAGGGAAGTTCCGAGAACTTTAAGTCATTTCTTAGAAGGAAATTGCAGTTACGAAATTCAACTGAAGTTATCGAAAGTCCCAAAAGCCTTGTCTTAAGCTCCCTGAAATGCTGAGACCTTGTAGGAACATACATTCATATGAAGTTTTCTGCAGTTCTTAAATGTCTTGCAACTTCCCTAAAGTTCGCAGAACTTCTCGCTTTCCTGCACAGCAAAAAAATAATTTTGATATCACATCAAAGTGGATGCACTACAATCATGTCGAAAATTTCATGTAATTTTTATGACCACATAAATAAACAAATGCAGTAAAAGCAGCGTAATGTCAGTTCATGCATTGTATTAATCATAATTTTGTCCTTTTTAGCAAGTAATATTACACCATATTTTCGACATGATTGTAGTGCATCCACTTTGACGTGATATCAAAATTATTTTTTTGCTGTGTGAGATTATCCGAGCTTCTCTGAATTTCCATCAAATTTTCTGGACATTTCGAAGTCAGAAGTCGCCATATTGGATTTCAACATCAATTTTCGTCATTCCAGTTGCAAAAATACCCATATTGTAGGACACTTAACAGTCTTCTAGAGCCGGAAGTTACCATTTTGGATTCCGAAATGGAGTCAAACATCATTTTCCGACTGCTACACGCCGTCCTCGTATTGTTGGGTTTAAAAAATATCCATATTGTCAGCTTAAAAAAAAAACTCGAAGACGCCATCTTGAACTTCAGAAACCCAGAAGTCGCCATTTTGAATTAATAAAAAAGCATCTAACATAGATTATCGGCCTCTGCACGTCGTCCCTGTTATAAAAATACATGTTAATGGGTGTTTAACAGTTTTTTTTATAACCGGAAGTCGCCATCTTGGATTCCAGAATGACGTCAAACATCGATTTCCGCCCTCTACTCGTCGTCCCGGTTCCAAAACCACCCATATTGGAGAATAATTGACAGATTTACCTAAACCGGAAGTCGCCGTCTTGGATTGCAGAATGGCATCAATTATCGATTTCCGGCCTTTTAGCTGTCGTCCCCTTTCTGAAAATATCCATATTCAGCCATTCCATAGCAAAACGATATAGTGGTTCTAAGAACTTCATAAAAATTGGTAGTACTGTTCCTTAATGCAACATATTAGAACCGTATTGTTTTTTTGTGTCATTAGGGTGACCATTTCCATGTTAGGGTGGACCAAAAAATCAATTTTTATCAAAAGTTATAACTTTTGAACTACTGGACCGATTTCAAAGATCAACATATCAAATGAAAGGTAATTAAAAACAATTTTTAGGAAAAATATATGTAGAGTAGAAAATTGGAATTTTGTATTGAAAAACAATGATTGTTTGTTTTTTTATGGTTTTCATGGTTTGTAGACAGAGGGCGCAATATTTTTTTATATATTTTTTTTATAAGATTTAGGCTTTTTTAAACAATATATCAAAAAATCAGCGATGCGTTTTTTCGTTTGTTGGTTATATTTTTTGGAAGTTAATAAGTTTTTAGTTTTGCCTCAATAATCGTATGTCTTACCTTTCATTTGATATTTGGATTTTTCAAATCGGTCAAGTGGTTCAAAAGTTATGAGTTTTTGCAATAAGTCATTTTTGAAAAAAATCGATGTTTTGGACATGGTCACCCTAATGAAAAAAATAAAATAATAAGAGCCTAATATTTTGCGTTTAGGAACAAAACTATCAATTTTTACGAAATTCTGAGAACCACTATATCGTTTTGCCACGGAATGGCTGTATTGTTGTGTATTTGACAGTCGCCACAAACCAGAAGTTATTATCTTCGATTTTAGAAAACCGGCAGTCACCATCTTCGATTTTTTTTTTAATCTTTATTTAAGAGAATTTTAGCCATAAGCTAGTTCATCTCTACCATCTTGGATTCCAAAATAGTATCAAACATCGATTTTCGGCCTGTACACATCGTCGCCGTTCCGAAAATACCTATATTTTTGGGTGTTTGACAGTTTTCCACAAACCGATCGCCATCTTGGAAGTTAAAAAACCGGAAGCGACAGCCAGCGGAGTGTGACCATAAGATAGACAATTGATGACCTCACAACCAGGGTTGTTGGAGCCTCAGCCACGAGTCTAAAATGAGCCGAGCGTAGCATTTTTCTGAGGAGTAAAAGTACTACTCACCGAGCCTCACGGCTTGTGAGCGAAGGGGGATAAAACGAGAGTGAGGTTAGCTGCCATTCATTGTCATGTTTTCTTTCACACGCTCTTTCTCTCACCCTGGGACTCTGCCTCGAACAAATAGTCTTCCGGAGTCTCGAAAACCGCACCTCACGTCAAATCATCCTCTCACTTGATTTCGGTCTCCCTCTCTCTCTCTCGGGAAGTTTTTGATTACTTCTTTTATATTCCTGTTGCCATTCACTAGAGGTGAGGACTGCCTAAACTCGCAGGGTGAGAATATTTTAAAACCTCCAGCGAATTTGAGGAGTTTCATAAAGTCGGCTCACAACTTTGTAGAACATTTCCAAGGTCTATCTATCGGTGCTCAAACTTTATAAAGCATTTTTGCGTTGCGTCTTTAACTTATCGACCGGTTGTTGGCTGCTACATAAGATGACATTTTCCATTATTATTTTTTTGAATTTTCCGGACTAATTTTTCCTAAGGGATTATGAAAAAAATGAGTTTCATTTATTTAAAAAATCATAACATGAAAACGATATATTGGATCAACAGTATGTTTGAGAAGAAGTTGTAGGTAATAGTGTGGTGTAAAATCGTGTATCACCCCAAAAATGTGAAGATAGCTGAAGTTATGCCCTCAAATCTGGTGCTCATTGTTAGATGGTAAAATGCTTAAAAGTTATTCTTGTTAAACATTAAACAATGATAGATCGTCTCCGTAAAGCTATTTGATGCGATTGAGCCTTCCATATAAACGAATAGTTAAAAAACACACCCTTTTCAGTGATTGTAATTGTTTTTTCATTTGCATTGCGTCAATTCAGTGATGGAACAATCGTTGGCAAATTTATGTTTTTCCGCTCTTATACACTCTCAATATCACTAGATATTGATTTTACAAGCTCCTTTGATATTGCGAGACTATTCAAAACGTGTAAAGTTAAAGCTGAGGGTTGAATCGACGTAACAATGATTCCGCTTCACCTCGTTTTCTTAGAAAGAGAAGGTATAATGATGCTATCTCGTTTTTCTCTTCACCGATGGCATACACAAAGCAACTGCTGCCAGCCGTTACTGACGTTTCGGTTGCGGTCGGGTGTAAAGCAAAATCATGATACTCAATCTGACCACAGTGTGGAGAGATTTGCAGCTGATGAGTTTTGTTAGCTGCGATATCACAGCTTGCAATTTCAACCACAGTTGTTTACTTGTTGATTTTTGTTTACGTTGTTGTTGGTCTTTGGTGAGATTGAATTTTTTGGATATTTTCCCAACACTGCGTCAATTGATGTTGACAGTGGAATGTCGTTGTAGGTCAATTATTTTTCGAGATATAATTAAAATTATATTTGATGGATGCTTATTAGACCCAGGTTTGGGGCTTGTACCCCATATGATAACTTTTCCCCATCTGAATTATGATTTATTAGAACTTTCCGTAGCTCTGGTCCCCGTAAATAGCTTGCCATAATTAATGAACCTCTAATGAATCGAATTCCTCGCTCCGCTATAAATAGAAAGGCGCTTGTCACGTCTCATGAAAAAAAAAATGCCAAGTTGCCAAGTAAAGAACTAGATGTTATCGGTACCAATTAGAGCGTAATGGAGAAAAGTCAACAAAGAGAACGATGTGCGCTACTCTTTCACCGACCGACCGATCCAATATTTTCACTGTAAATCGCTCTAATTATGACACACGTTCGAGATTTACCGTCACCTTGGGCCCATTTTTCTCACTCGACTGCAGAAAAAAAAATCCACCTCGCGCTCGCCTGCCACTTACCGACAGAAGCGTCACTCATTAGCTTGGAATATTTGGTCTCGACGGTCATAAATGGTTCCAAGATTTCCCTCGCGCCGCAAGCAAAAAAAGGGCAAACGGCTTTTCTTTTCACACCTTTTCTTTATTACCTTCACTCCCTGATTACTGGGATGAGTCCGAGTCTGCCCATTCGAATCGAATCTGGCCAACTGCGATTTGCAATACGACGAGTGGTGCTCTTGAGTTTAACCCAAGCCTACTTGGACTTGACCATCGACCGGAGCGAAGCGGAGTGATGATTGAATATTTCCATCTTTCACACTCTCACTTCATCTAGTCTCACTTGATGGCAGCTGTGGTTCGTTGATTGGTCGATCCGGAGCTTACCGTTTAACTGGGCAACGAGTTGATTGGTCGGCCCAACTGGAAGCGGTTCCATCTCCAATTGGGATGAACTATTAGCTGCAACTTTCCACCTTCGCCAAATGATCGGAAATTCTCGGAAAATTTTCCTTTTCATTGCCAGCACGTGTGTGTGTGTGTGTGTGTGAGTGTGCCTGCGGTGTGAGCAGCGAGCAGAGCGATTTAAAAGTGTGCCGTTTAACGATTTTACGCACTACAAAAGGCTTTGATTGCCCGTCGAAATCGAAACGGAAAGCGAAAGTGCCTATAGATAATCGCCATGGCGATTCTCGCGAAAAAAAAAGGGCGTTATGGCCATAAAAGGCCATCCATTTCTTTGTTTTTTCCCCCGGCACGGAATGGCACCATTCCCAAGAACATTAAACATTAATGTGTTACCAACATGCTTGCTTCCTCCATTGCTCAATATTCTCTTTCACGTGTTCTTTAAAGAGGCTATTCATTTTCGCGTCTTGTAGGAGCTCAGTTGCGTACGAATTTAACAATTCATGAAACGGTTCGGAATTCGCCGCTGTTGACGTGCTCAGCTGTCATCGTCGTGGCAACCGGATGAATGAGTGGTCGAGACGTGGTTGCTGTGATGTTGTTGATGGTTTTTTTTTCCCTGAAGCAGAAAAATGACATGACATGGCCGAGAAAAGAACTCCTGTCATATTAATTTGTATTGTCTCGTCTGGACAGTTACTGCGCGCGTTCGGCATGTGGGGATGGGCAGGAAGAATTTTCGCTTTGTTTGAAGAATTTGCGAGAATTCTTCCGGGACAAATTTATGCAAAGAGTAATATCAGTTATTTTTCAGTTCACATGGTGACTAGAAATACCGATTCGCAATTTCCCAATTTTTCCCGAAAAATTGTGCTGTCTTAATTGTAGCCCATTTCGGCTCAATGTAATTCGGTCATGTCAAATTAATTAAATATGTATCGCACAACCGAAATATTTACAAAATTTTGGGAAAAATCCTTTGTTTCTGCGTTTGAAGTCATCAAGATTTATCAAGAGTTCTTTTCAGAGTTAAAATTAATTTGAATAATATTTCTTTACAACATTTCAGAGCATTCCAAAAAATTAAAGAATTTAGCCTAGGATTCGCTTTGAAAGAATGCACTGAAGCTTCCTTCCATAATTCTATTTAAATCTAGCCTGAATTAACCTTAGAACATCCATGCAATGTACACAAAATTATCTTACAATTCTGCCCATAATTATCTTGGTGCTCTCCTCTACATTCTTCTGAATATTCACTAGGATTTCTCCGTAGAATTATCTAGAGATGCCCTTGGAATTACAGTCGGAATTCTCATAAAACTCTTCTCAGAACTCTTTTGGAATTGTTCCCGCAAAATTCAATCCCCTTGGTCCCCTTTTCTAAGAAGTCCATACCCTCAGAAATTCCTTGGAATTGTGATTGCAACTCTTTCAAAATTTTTCTCAGAACTTATTTTGAATAATCGTTAGAAAAGGAATCCTCTTCACAATTCAAGCTGAACATTACATTAGGTCCTAAGTAACATTGACAGATTCTCTTCGTCGACTTTCTCTTTGTATCCCCACGGCCATGTAAAGATATTCCTATGTATTTTCAGCACACAAATCGATAAAAGAATTTGCTATCTAGCATCTAATACGACAAACATAACAAGTAACGGTTAACGGGCTCGAGTTATTAACGAAAGAGAAAGTCGACGAAGAGAATCGATCAATGTTACTTAGGACCTAATGCAATGTTCAGCTTGAATTGTCATGGATCACCCAAATGCCTCGAAGTTCTAGTCAAAGTTCTTCAAAACAATCTCTTGGTATTTTTCTTCGAAATACATTCAGAAGTAAAACTTCAACTCATCATCCAACCGCACTAACCGAACAATAGATCACGCGCGATCAAGGTTATCCCACCAAGTAGCCAAAAAGGGAATCAATATCAATGTTAATAGATGGCTGGGTTCGATTCCGGTCTAGGAATTTTTCGGTTTAGAAAATTTCTCGATTTCCCTGGCCATAAGAAAATGATTGTACTTGTCACACAATTATACTAATGCAAAAATGGTACAGGCATCGAAAGCTCTCAATTAGTAACTGAGGAAGTGCATCTAGAACACTAAGTTGGAAGAACGCAATAAGCTATTATGCGATAAGCAATATGCTTGAAATGCGAGGAAGAAGAAGACATTCAGAATTCCAGAATTCAATCTAAAATCTCTTCAAAATTCTCTTGATATTTAGTTCATCAAAGTGACTGTATCCTGAAAATCTTGTCAACCCGTTGATCTCGAAATTAAATATTTTTTTTCAGATTTGTCATCGAAATGCACGGGCTTTTCCCGAATTTTCATGGGTTTTCCGGTTCACTGCTCACCCTGTCAGTCCACTAAATGCTATTTCAGTTTACTTACGGTAGTAATCTAAGTACTATCAAGTCGTTTTTCGTACCTGGAAAGAGGAAAACAGAAATACATTATTAAAAATCTATTCGAGAAATCACGACTTCGTAATAGCTTTTTGTGCAGACAAACAGACAACACTCGACAAGGTAGACATCGAACGCTATTGTTTTTTTTTGTTTGAATTTATCAACTGGTTCCGGAGATATGACCGAAACATGTTCCGCCGTGTATGGGCCATGAGACTAAAACCGACCTTAACCGAGTAAAACCCAGCATGCGACACATAAAATCACATGAGAATTCAACAATAAGATCACTGAAGGACATATAGAGGGTCCAGGACCACATTGGCCACAACCGGGCTTGTTCCGGGTTCCTCCGGATAAGTGGCCAAAATCTGACTTCAACTAAAACCCATCATGCGACGCAGCAAATCACATGAGCATTCGAAAATAAGATCATTGGAGGAAATATTGAATGTCCAGGGCAATACTGGTTACACTCGGACATGTTCCGGGTTCCCCCCGGGGATGTGGTCAGATTCTGACTCACACTAAAACCCATCATGCGACACATCAAATCACACGAGCATTCGAAAATAAGACGATTGGCAGCCGTACTGTGTGTCCAGGACCACATTGGCCACAACCGGGCATGTTCCGGGTTCCCCCGGAGAAGTGGTCAGAATCTAAATAAAACTAAAACCCATCATGCGACACATCAAATCATATGATAATTAAAAGTAAAATCATTGGAAGCCATCCTGAGTGTCGTGAACCACATTGACCACAACTGAACATGTTCCGGGTTCCTCAAGTTAAGTGGCCAGAATCTGACTTGAACTAAAACCCATCATGCGACACATCAAATCACATGAGTATTCAAAAATAAAATCATTGGAGGAAATATTGAATGTCCAGGACACTACTGGTCTCACTTCCCCGGGGTTGTGGCCAGATTCTGACTCAAACTAAAACCCGTCATGCGACACATCAAATCACATGAGCGTTCGAAAATAAGATCAATGGCAGCCATACTGAGTGCCCAGGACCACATTGGCGACAACCGGGCATGTTCCGGATTCCCCTGGAGAAGTGGCTAGAATCTGACTTGAACTAAAACCCGTCATGCGACACATCAAATCACATGAGCATTCAAAAATAAGATCACTGGAGGAAATATTTAATGTCCAGGACAACATTGATCACACTCGGACATGTTCCGGGTGCCTCCGGGGGTGTGGCCAGAATCTAAATAAAACTAAAACCCATCATGGGACAAATCAAATCATATAATTTAAAAAAAAAATCGTTGAAAGCCATCCTGAGTGTCCTGAGCCACGTTGGCCACAACTGAACATGTTTCGGGTTCCCCCGGGGATGTGGCCAGAATCTGACTTGAATTAAAACCCATCATGCGACACATCAAATCACATGAGCATTCGAAAATAAGATCATTGGAGGCAATATTGAATGTCCAGGACACTACTGGTCTCACTTCCCCCGGGGTTGTGGCCAGATTCTGACTCAAACTAAAACCCACCATGCGACACATCAAATCACATGAGCGTTCGAAAATAAGATCAATGGCAGCCATACTGAGTGTCCAGGACCACATTGGCCACAACAGGGCACGTTCCGAATTCCCCTGGAGAAGTGGCTAGAATCTGACTTGAACTAAAACCCGTCATGCGACACATCAAATCACATGAGAATTCAAAAATAAGATCACTGAAGGAAATATTGAATGTCCAGGACAACACTGGTCACACTAAGACATGTTTCGGGTTCCCTCGGGGATGTGGTCAATATCTGACTTGAATTAAAACCCATCATGAGGCACACCAAATCACATGAGCACTCGAAAATAAGATCATTGGAGGAAATATTGAATGTCCAGGACAACACTGGTCACACTCGGACATGTTCCGGGTTCCCCCGGGGATGTGGCCATATTCTGATTCGAACTAAAACCCGTCATGCGACACATCAAATCACACGAGCATTCGCAAATAAGATCATTGGCAGCCGTACTGTTCCGGATTCCTCTGGAGAAGTGGCCAGAATCTGATTTGAACTAAAAGCTATCACACCAAATAAGGACTCAAACATAAGATCATTGACAATCATATTGAGTATAAGAAGGGAGCAGTTCCAGACCAAATAACAAAAAAATAAATAATTTTTGGCTTCCGATTTGGACGATATGTGGAATAGACTGATGTATCCTTCTATTATTTACTGATTATCTTTTTTCAGACAAGCAAAAGTTCTTCGCAAGTGTTAAGAAACAATTTTTCGAAATTCGTTCTAATGACCTTAAGTCCGACCGTCAGCCTGATATTGGCTAAATAAATATGACGTGAATACCAAATGAGCTTTGAGGATAGTTGTAGAGGAAATGTAGGGATAATTCTAAAGGAACTCTGGAGATAACTTCAGTAGAATTTAACGAGAAATTTCCGGTAGTTTCGAGAAGTTTTTTTTTTGGTATAATGTTCTGGAAAATTTCCTGATGCGTCCATGATGGAATTAAATGGAAGATAGCCTTTTTAGGTGTTTTATTTAAGCATTCTACTAACAAACCAAATTCATTACTTCAATACACTCTATAGCTTCCTCTTTTTATTCTTCTTTTATGATGTTTACGCTTCTGTAGCGAGTGTTTTCGCTGGCTTGGTAATACCGTGCCTTTACTGACTAGGCTATCCACATTGTATAAACTGCCTTCAATTATTGTTACTTTGGGCGTTACTCAATTTCCCCATTCTCCTTGAGTTTCTTCACCGCATCCTGCCGGCGTGACACGTGTCAATTGATCCCTGCAGGTGAAATAATGGCCCCAGAATGTAGAAAAGTCAACATTGTGCCAGCAAACAAAAACACCACCAACAACCAAGCAGACCAAGAAAATCCAAACTCTGGGTCTGGCCCACTCGTGCACCCACCGCTTTGGCAGTAGTAGTAGGCTCTGTGGGATGCAATAAATATTGATCTTATCGTGCCTTTAGCCAAAACCTACTCAGCCGTTTCATGGAGGAAGCGCATCGACGACGACGACGACGACGACGAGGCGAGTAAATCCATTCTCCTTTCACCGCGCGCTCGATTTTCTTCGATGCTGTGTAACTTTTGCCAGCCTACGAAAGAACATCACACAAAAACGCATTTTCCTGCTAACGTCCTACAACACACTCTGCAGTTACCATAAATTTCTGCTGGAAGTGGGTTATACTCTACATTGTTTATTTACTTCGTGCTGGTGCTGCTGCTGGAAAATCTACGATCTGCCTGGGCGCTTTGCTTTGATACCTATCAACCGACTTTCAAAGCAATGCACCCCCCCCCCCTCCCTCGCGGTGGGCAGTGGAACTGCCCCGTTCGATCAATGCACCCGCCTACACTTAAAAATTACAAATCAATCAACGCAAACCATGCCCGCTTTCTTAGTTCGCACGCACAAATTGCACATCCGCAACCTACTAATGTGCGCAGCACTGCCTACTACTTTCGCAGCTACTCTTGTTCGCACTTGGGGGGGGGGGGGTTTGCAGCCGATCGATCGCTTTTCAAAAAACGGACTCCCTCTGACTGGCACCTGGCGAATCTAACTGCCGAGATCTCCCATCGCGTATCGGTGCAAATTTTAATTGGATCTCGTATTGGATCAAATGAAAACAAAATTCATCCCAGAAGGATACGGCGAAAAAAGGCGACAAAGCAACTGACCTCGGGCTACTCATGATGCCATGTCGCCATCCCCGCCGCCTACTTTTGCATGATGAAGTTGAAAATTGGCTGGATTTTTCCATTCGCAAGATAAAGAGGATCCCTGTCGATAAAACTGTGAGCAGCAGAAATAACTACTATGCTAAGTGCGACACGCGGAGGGTGGGGGGTGGGGGTGGGAAATTGGAGAAATTCATTTTCGTTGATTTGCTTGGATCTTTTTTTCTTTTATGCTTCGGGTTGGATTAGTTTTTGTGTGTATTTTTGCTGTCTTGCTCCAGCTCAGAGTTCAGAGCCTCTCGCCCTGCCCTGTGTTGGGGGGAAAATGGAGTTTTCTCCTCGCTCGGCGTTCGCTGCTTTAAATGCAGAAGAGCAATTAAAGAGTCCGGAGATGATGTCATTTCCCAGATTAATTTCGATTTTATGCTGCTGGAGGATTTTAGATTATGTCAAATCTTTTGGATGTGGGGAAGGCGGACTGTAGAGGGCGGGGTTGATCGATGTGCTTTTAGTAGATTAACCAAGGATTTATTTGAATAGAGTGATAGATGACCACATTGATGAATGCTGTGATTTTTACATTTTGATTAGTTTCTATGCAATATTGGTGGCTGTCTGTCAGTATTTTGGACGCGTGTTCAAGGGTATCCCGGAGGGCCAAGAATCATATAACAATGCACAGTGGTCCAGAATGCAGATTTAGGTGGAATGATACGTTTTGAGCCTGAAATTAGAACTTTAGACTAAAAGTCTCTTCTACAAAGTTGTTCCTTACAGTTAGGCCCTCATTTTTATCAAGAATTAATTCTAGGGTGGTTCATATTATCATTAAAATTAAAAATCTAACTTTTTTGTTTGAATAAATTAAGGTATACATTCTTCGGCAAAGTTATAGTTGAGCTAATTTCAAGCAACTTTGTTGAAAATAACTTTTTTGTATCTCTTAAATTGGCCGATTTAGAGCTATTTTCTTGAATTGAGTTAGGGTGGCTCTTAAAAAAACTTTTTCGCTCTAGTTTTCTTATTTCGAATTTCTCAGCAAAGGTGTCTTAAGATAACTTTTAGATCTTAAGAAGGCGCAAATTTTTGCTGCACAAAGCTTGTCAATATCTTTCGCCGATCAAGAGTTATTGACGTTTTTATACTAAAAATATGCACTTTTCAAATATTAATATCTCTGGTTGGGGCAAACAAAAAAAAGTTTTTTTAACGGCATTTAAAAGGGCGTATGTTATTCTCAATAATATGAAAAAACTGGAGGTATGTTATTTTTTAAACTCGTATAAAATCAATTTGAATTTATTCATCATTTTTACTATATTTGGGTATATCTTTTTTATTAGAAGAGATACAGGCAACAAAGTCAGCTATAAAACTTTTGTCTTAAAGAGTTTTAAAAGTCTGCATTTCGAATTTTTGATAAACTTTTGGGGCAACCCTGGGTACCACCAGACATATTTTGCAGGGTCAGGTGTTCTATTTTGAAGTCTGTGAAAGGGAAGCTCTGTGAATAACTAACGGAAAACAGATTATGCGTAATTTCCGATTGATGTCACCGCAAACAACAGCAGTGACATCTGATGGCTCCTTGATTAAGTTTGTCTCCTTCCCCCCTCCATCCCCCTCTCCAGGCCAGTATTGTGAAGCTTGGGAAACCATTAAATTATGCCCGTTTGTGTTGGCAAGCAAATGTAGGAAGAGAGTCAACGAGGGTGGAATAACCTACCATAAATCGTTACACATCTCCCGCTCGGCGCTTGGGTTGTGCCACAGTGCGTCAGATCCCGATCTAGTGTGGGTGGCCCTTGAAAGTTGCTCAACTAAACGAAATCTTTACATCCACCAAATTTCATTGGAATATGAGATGGTGCTTCCAACCACTGCACTACTGTCCAGGAATGCAATCTAGCGGGACAGAATTAATAGCTCCGAAACGGAAAATTTCCTTGACTTGGTGTCTGTAATTATTATAACTGTGCACCAGCTACTGCAAGCCGAACCAATTAACAATCAAGATGCGCACATTCCCTCACTCCGCCATCGTTGTCGGTGATCCCTTCCTTACAACAGCGACAACGAGAACCGAATACCAATATCCAATCAATCTGTTTGCTTATTCTTCTTCTTCTCGCAATTCAAGCGTATCACTTATCGCATATTAGCTTATTGCGTGCTCTCAACTTAGTGTGAAAGCTTTCGATTCCTGTGCCATTTTTGCATTAGTATAATTGTGTGACAAGTACAATCATTTTCGAACCGGGAATCGAACCCAGCCACCTCCATCATGGTCTTCCTTTGTAGCTGCGCCTTTACCGACTGAGCTAAGGGAGGCCCCGATGTGTTTGCATTACAACGAATTTCCCGAAGCCATCAACAACAATAGCAAAGAGCTCCACGATAGATAAACAAATCAACCTCATAGACACAAATTCAGTAGAGCGCATCCCTCTTCTGTGCCGCCAGGCAGAACGTTTATCGAACCGCGGCTCATCAATTAATATTCAAAACATATCCAAACACTTGACCTGCGGCAGGAAAGCATTGGTTGGAGGGGGATGGAAAGTGACGAATGTATTTCCATTATCAAATTACTGACCAGGCAAATGTTTATCGGATGCTACCTGGCACGGTCGCTGCGGTCGGTGGAAGTCAAAAGCCAACAACCAGTCACCACCACCAGCAGCCGAACCACCAGGCCAGCCCTTGTGCAGTGTTTGGTTAGATATTATCTATATTTTTGCGCGACAATCGGGAAACGAATGGAATGTTTATTCGCACCATGCTATCTGTAAGACTCCGACCAGAGTGCAGATAATGGCTTATCGCCTCTAGCTGATTGATCGGGTACACACTGACGGAAATGAGCAGATCCACGTCAAATGATGAATCGGATAAACTCGGCCTTCTCCAGGTCATTAAGGTTTTTAAGACTTTGAATACTTAGGGCGGTAAGCTCCATCGAGGATCATACCCGATTTAATCCAGATTTTCTTAAATCTAGATTAACTTTGAATACACCATTCGGTAAGCACCAAGAGAGGATACAACTTAGAAAGCACGCAGCTATTATCTCTCGCATAGCAGAAAATGTCAATGTGTGAGTGTCATACAGACGGAAGAAGAGTACTAGACCAATAATTGAAATTGGCGGAACGCAAACTAACAATGCCATTTGGTAATGGAAATTTGCTCTTTCCGATCTCGTGTAAGAAGATTATTTCAGAGATGCTGTACTGCGGATCGATTATCAAGGATCACGCTTTTCATCGTCCGCATAATCCGACGAATCGCCAATATCGTGATATCGGACTCGTTAGTGTTTTTCGTGGACTTGAGGGCGAGTATTTTGGACTGGTCGGCATATCGCTGGGTCTCGTTGAAGAGTACGCAGGAGAGGTGTCACTGGACAATACAAGACTGTTCCATCAATAAGAGGGTGATGTTCATTAGATTAGCTAGTTTGACTGGAACTGCTCAAATGGATTGTGGAAATTATAGTTTGAAATGGCACGCTAAAACTTTCGGTAAATCAGGAACCTTTCAGCATTCCGCCGAGTGGGTTTGTGTGAGTATGGGAAATTTAATTTGTGCGGCATCATCCGGGAAAAAGGACTGCCAAGTCGGTGGGGCCAAGAGAGCAGCCAGAAAGTTTAACCATCGGAGTAAATTATTCATTCATGGACCTTTTTCATCGTGCCGGGCTGGCAAGAAGGATTTATTCTATTGAGAATAACGGATATGGTGGAAGTGTGAAATATGGTACTTTCCACGAAATGAATCCGTCGGGTTCAATTTCGACGGCAGGATTTTGATCCTGCTGTGTGATTTTTTTTTCCGAGAAGGAAAGTTTCGTAGCACTTGAGCTCCAGTGAGATGATTGGACTTGACGAATTTTGGTTTCTTGATGGCTCGGTAAAACTTGGGAACTGTTTTGCTTGCGAACAAACAATCTTCTTGATTGACTTTGTTACGCGTTCCTACTGGGACTTTACGCCGGCTCTCAACGTAGTGTTCTTTGAGCACTTCCACAGTTGATAATTGAGAGCGCCTGTACCATTTTTGCATTGGTTTAATTGTGTGGCAAGTACAATCAGAACTCTATGCCCAGGGAAGTCGAGAAATTTTCCAACCCGAAAAATTGCTAGACCGGACCGGGAATCGAACCCAGCCAGCTGCAGCATGGTCTTGCCCTGTAGCTACGTCTTTACCGACTAAGCTAAGGGAGGCGAATAAACTCTCCTTTACCTAACTCATACATTGATGGATGAGGGGATTTGAGGTATTTCCCACCCATCAAATCGGCAGCTTTTTACCCTTCTTACAAAGAAGGGTATAGATATCACTTGAAAAACCGACTATCGATCCGAGGCCCGGAAGGCCGAGTGTCATATACCATTCGACTCAGCTCAACGAGATCGGAACATGTCTGTGCGTGTGTACGTGTGTATGTGTGTATGTGTGTGTGTATGTAACGAAATGAATGCGCTCACGTTTCTCAGCAACCGCTCAACCGATTTGGACAAATTCGGCGCCAAATGATAGGTCTTGGGGTCCCATTAAACGCTATTGAACGGTTTTGGAATCGGTGAACCGGTTCCGGAGATATGGCCGGAATAAGATCCGGAATATGGGCCTTCACGCTGGATTTAACGGAAAACGTATCAAAACCATCATGCGACACATCAAATTACTACAGAATTCAAAAATAAGATCAATGGAAGTCGTGTTAAGTGTTCCAGACCACATTGGACACACTTGGACATGTTCCGGGTACCCCGGGGAAGTTGCATGAATATGAATTGAATTTGGGGTTCCCCATTAAATCACATTAAAATACGATGATAAGATGATTGGTAGCCTCACCAAATAGACTACACCCGGATATATTCCGGGTACCCCCAGGCAGTGGCGTAGCGTTACTGGATGACACGGGGGTGGGGGGCTTGGTCACTGATAATGACAATAAAATAAATAAACTTGAATAAGTAATAAGGGTCTGATCACACCATAGGTGGATAAATTCGGGTTTTTAAAGTTTGGGATTATTCAAACATTTCTATGATTTTATTTTTAATTCTGGGGTCTTCAATAATTAATTGAAATCTTGACTTTAATTTTTTCTGGGATCCTTTAATTGTTTCTTAATCCTGAAATCTGCAATTCAAGTCTAAATTGGGAAAACATTAAAATTTGTATTAATCCATAAAATCCAAGACCTTCCAAAAGAAATCCTTAGTCTTAAAATTTTGAGAATGGTTCAAGTACATAATGATGAACATTTGTTTTTCCAAGTAATCGAATCTTGAAGATATTTCGAAGCCCAGTGTATGGAAATAAACGGACTCTATCGTCATCCATATTTTTTATTCTATCCGGATAATATCCAACTTACAATTATCCGGATAATTTTAACTTGGATATTATCGATTGTTGTTCTATCCGGATAGCATCCGGATGGACTCCGAATGGTTTATGTTTAGAATAGGAATGTTTGATATTATATATGTACCCAATATTTTGGGAATTTTTGGATTCGGTTTGACGTCTAGAAGCCGGAAATCTATGTCCGACGCCATTGTGGAATCCAAGATGGCGGCTTCTGATTTCAGAAAAAAGTGGGGAATACTTAGAAATACCCATCAATATGGGAATATTTGGAATCGGAATGACGTCTAGAGACCAGCAATCGATATTCGACGCCATTTTTAAATCCAAGATGGCGACTTGCTATTTAAGAAAAAGTGATATACTATCAAATACCCATCAATATGGGTATTTCTGGAAACGGGATGACCTTTTGAAGCCAGAAATCCATATCCGACGCCATTTTTAAATCCAAGATTGCGGCTTCTGTTTTTAAAAAAGTGAGAAATACTATCAAATACTCATCAATATGGGTATTTTTGGAATCGGAATGACGTCTAAAAGCCAGAAATCGATATCCGACGCCATTTTGAAATCCAAGATGGCGGCTTCTGGTTTCAAAAAAAGTGATAAATACTATCAAATACCCATCAATATGGGTATTTCTGGAAACGGAATGACCTTTTGAAGCCAGAAATCCATATCCGACGCTATTTTGAAATCCAAGATGGCGGCTTCTGGTTTAAAAAAAGTGAGAAATACTAGCAAATACCCATCAATATGGGTATTTTTGGAATCGGGGTGTCGTCTAGAGGTCGAAAATCGATATCCGATGCCATGTTGCAATCCAAGATGGCGGCTTCTGGTTAAAAAAAAAGTAAGAAATACTGAAAAATACCCATAAATATGGGTATTTTTGAAATCGGAATTGCGTCTAGAGGCCGGAGGAAATCGACGTTGGATTCATTTTAAATTCCAAGATGACGACTTCCGATTTCAGAAAAAGTGTGGAATACCTATAAATATGGGTATTTCTGGAATCGGAATGACCACTAGAAGCCAGAAATCGATATCCGACGCCATTTTGAAATCCAAGATAACGGCTTCTTATTTCATAAAAAGTGTGAAATACTGTCAAATATGAGTATTTTTAGAATCGGGGTGTCTAGAAGCCTGTAATCGATATTTGATGCCATTTTGAAATCCAAGATGGCGGCTTCCAGTTTCAAAAAGAAGAAGTGGGAAACACTGTCAAATATCCATTAACATGGACATTTTTGGAATCGGGATGGCGATTAGAGGCCAGCAATCGATATTCGACGCCATTTTGAAATCCAAGATGGCGACTTGCTATTTAAGAAAAAGTGATAAATACTATCAAATACCCATCAATATGGGTATTTCTGGAAACGGGATAACCTTTTGAAGCCAGAAATCGATACCCGACGCCATTTTGAAATCCAAGATGGCGGCTTCTATTTTTAAAAAAGTGAGAAATACTGCAAATACTCATCAATATGGGTATTTTTGGAATCGGAATGACGTCTAGAGACCGGAAATCGACGTTGGATTCATTATAAATTCCAAGATGGCGGCTTCTGGTTGAAAATAAAAGTGAAAAATACTGTCAAATACCCATCAATATGGGTATTTTTGGAATCCGAATGGCGTCTAGAGGTCAGTAATCGATATTCGACGCCATTTTGATAGCCAAGATGGCGGCTTCTGGTTTAAAAAAAACTGAGAAATACTGTCAAACACCCATCAGCATGGGTATTTTTGGAATCGGAATGGCGTCTACAGGCCAGTCATCGATATTCGACGCCATTTTGAAATCCAAGATGGCGGCTTCCAGTTAAAAAAAAGTGGGAAGTAATGATAAATATCCATCAATATGGGTATTTTTGGAATCGAAATGGCGTCTAGACTCTAGAGGCCGGAAATCGACGTTGGATTCATTTTAAATTCCAAGATGGCGGCTTCCGATTTCAGAAAAAGTAAGAAATACTGCCAAATACCCATCAATATGAGTATTTTTGAAATCGGAATGGTGTCTAGAAGCCAGTAATCGATATTCGACGACATTTGGAAATCCAAGATGGTGGTTTCTGTTTTAAAAAAAATGAGAAATGCTGTCAAATACCCATCAATATGGTTATTTTTGGAATCGGAATGGCGTCTAGAGGCCAGTAATCGATATTCGACGCCATTTTGAAATTCAAGATGGCGGCTTCCAGTTAAAAAAGAAGTGTCAAATACTCATCAACATGGGTATTTTTGGAATCGGGCGGCTTATGGTTAAAAAAAACTGAGAAATACTATCAAATACCCATCAATATGGGTATTTTTGAAATCTGAATGGCGTCTAGAGGCCAGTAATCGATATTCGACGTCATTTTTAAATCCAAGATGGCGGCTTCTGGTTAAAAAAAACTGAGAAATACTATCAAATACCCATCAATATGGGTATTTTTGGAATCTGAATGGCGTCTAGAGACCAGTAATAGATATTCGACGCCATTTTGAAATCCAAGATGGCGGCTTCCAGTTAAAAAAGAAGTGTCAAATACCCATCAACATGGGTATTTTTGGAATCGGGAGGACGTCTAGAGTCCAGAAATCGATATTCGACGCCATTTTGAAATCCAAGATGGCGGCTTTCTATTTAAGAAAAAGTGATAAATACTATCAAATACCCATCAGTAGGGTATTTCTGGAATCGGGATCATTTTTAGAAGCCAGAAATCGATATCCGACGCCATTTTGAAATCCATACGGCGGCTTCCGTTTTTAGAAGAAGTGTCAAATACCCTACAATATGGGTATTTTCGGAACGAGGACTACACGTAGAGGCCGAAAAGCGATGTCCAACGTTATCTTGAATTCCAAGCTGGCGAGTTCCGGTTTCAGAAAAAGTGGAAAATACTGTCAAATACCTATAAATATGGGTATTTTCGAGATTCCAGTGACGTCTAGAGGCCAGAAACCGATGTCCGACGCCATTTTAAGATTTAAGATGGCGGCGTTGGTTCATAAAAAATGTGAAATATCTTCCAATACCCATCAATGTGGGAATTTTAGGAATCGGGGTGACATCCAGAGGCTGGAAATCGATGTCTGGCGCCATTTTAAAATCTAAAATGGCGACGTTGGTTCATAAAAAGTGTGAAATACTTTCAAATACCCATCAATGTGGGAATTTTTGGAATTGGGGTGACATCCAGAGGCTGGAAATCGATGCCTGACGCCATCTTGAAATCCAAGATGGGGGCTTCCAGTTTCAGAAGAAGCGTCAAATACCCTACAAAAGGCATCGAATCTCGATGTTCGGCATCGACGCGTCGTTTGCGATTCAAAAATACCCACATTGTATGGTATTTGACACTTTTTCTGAGACCCAATAGTAGCCATCTTGGATTCCAAAATAGCCGCGGTGATTTAAGTTTCGTTTAATATAAAATAACAATTTATTATTGAATATAATCCGGATGACACGCCTATCGGCAACTGATATTGTGCGGATACTAACAGAAATATAAAAATACTGGATATTATCTCTATCCACTTGTTTTTTTTTTTCAATCCGGATAATATTAAAACGGATTCTATCCGGTTAATTTTAACTCGGATATTATCAATTTAAAATTATTCGGATAGGGATTGAGATAGTATCCATTGATAGATAGAGATAATATTGATGTCTGATCAGAACCCAGAACCTTCAGAGATGTTTATGAATATTTGTGTAGGAGCAAGATTTCAAAAATTCAGTTCAATTTTAAATTAAATTAAAAAAAAATATCGATTCTAGATATTTTTATCGATCCGGAAAAACTACCACGAACACCCGGGAAACCGGGAATTCAAATGCATTAATGCAGTAGGATTCTTTTAAATGAATTTTAAATAGAATTTTTGAACTACACACTTAATCTAGCTCAGTAAAATCTCCAAAGGCATTTACTTTTGCTGATATCTGCCAAATATCTGCTTGTTTGCTGACATCTCAGCAAAATGATATTTGTTACCTGAGTCTCGGCAATTGTTTTACTGAATTTCAGCAAAATAAATTGCAGAACTACTCGGCTGTTCGGTCTAAAAATTTAAGTGTGTAAGCTTCAGTGAACTCTTGGAATAATCATTAAATATTCGAATAAAATCGTACGTTGAATTACCGAAATTTTTGTTATACAGCCATTCCATTGCACAACGATATAATGGATCTCAGAATTTCGTAAAAAATTGTCGTTTTGTTCCTCATCGCAAAACATTAGACCCCACTTTTTATTTTGTCATTAGGGTGACTATTTTTATGTTAGGAAGGTTTTCGTTTTTTTTTTTCTTAAAGTATTTAATTAACTTTAATTTGATATTTTGATTATTGAAATCGGCTCAGTAGATCATAAGTAAAAAATAAAATAAAAATATATGTAATTTAAAAAAAATAGATTTTTTGGACCGTCTTAACATCGAAATGATCACCCTAATGACAAACTAAAATAATACAGGTCTAATATTCTGCGTTAAGAAACAAAACCACCAATTTTTACGAAATTCTGAGAACCACTATATCGATTTGCTGTGGAATGGCTGTCCAAAGAAATTAAGGGACTCCCATAGATAATCTAAAATTAATTTTCAATGTATTCTGAATAAAATTAAGAAAAAAAAAACATTCCACTAAAATCCTGCTAAGACTTCTGACTGTGTTTTCAAGTTAAAACACAGACAAACAGACATAACGCGGGACAGATATTATTTTCAGAGTCATCGTCGCTAAAACACTGCCGCCATCTGTCGCTCAACAGATGGCGGTAGTGTGTAAAAGTAAAACGCACACGGACGATCAGACCGACTCAATTTCTTCAATAGTGGATTTACTCAAATTTGAGATGAATTTTTCGACTTCTTCCAGGTAAACTTCTCGAATATGACGAAAATTGATAGAATTTTCACTCAGTCTCAGAGATAAATTATCATGGATACTCCTCATATTCAAGAAGTTTTCCCTGGAAAATCCCGGAAAATTCAACTCCCTTTTGATTAAATCCACTTTTGACGAAATTGAGTCGGCTAACTCAATTTAGAGTCGTTCGTGCAAGGAAATTGACTATATGAGGCGATACTAGCAACTAAGAAATTTTTTAATTCGATGAACAACATGCAAGAGTTATGTCTGTTTGTCTGTGGTTTAAACAAAGACAAATTTTGAAGACCGAACGCAGAAACAATTTCAAGATCCAGCAAAAAATCTACTGTCCTTGTAATGACTCATTTAACCTTATGAAAGAGATCATCGTTGAATCGCATTTGATTTTATGCTTAATTTAAGTGTAAATCGCACAGCCCAATTTTTTTCAAAATTCCGATTAAAACAAGGAAATTGTTGAACGGAATTTGCTGGTCATCATGAGTACTGCAACTCTACGTACTCTACGTCAATCTTCTTCAAACCATTTTACAAGACGCTTCACCAACTGATTTTTTCAGTTGCAAGAATGACAGAAGGAACCCAAGTAACATTGGAAGGTCAAGATTTTGAATCATGGTCTACAAGAATATTATAAAACCAAAATTGTGACTTGGCTAGTAACCTAACCATCGTGAGAAACGCAGGTTAAATAGCTCCTATAATTTTGTCAAATGAACTATTTCCAATAATTTCATGAAGTTGGCGCTTCTGATCAGTTCAATTATCTCACATTGTCAGTTGCGACATAAATCAACAAGTAAATATTCAAAAAAGCAAACCAATTCGACATCATACCGCACTGATACGATTGTAATCACAACAAATTAAAATTCAAAACACAACGCAAATTATTCCGGTGTCACACAGCCACCTCTCGGACATAACCTCTTTCGACAAACGTTCCACCAAGCAGCGCCATATCGGTATATGCAAATCACACATAAATTTAATCAATTTTCCCACACAACGCAACACCTCTACACCCTAGGACCTCTCCGGCTCGGCATACCACCACAATCCGACAACACCGGCACGGAAGCGAAAGGAATCGAACGGTAACAACTGTCAGAATCATCGATCCGATAGAAATATGACCGAGCATCGAATGGCAGCGCCCCGGGGGGGAGGGATGGGATTCCCCAAAGAGCGACGCTAAGCATTGAAAGCTGTTGCATGACTGCACATATGCATTCAGCATCCACGCAAATCGAATCAACCAAACCGATTCGGTGATCGATGGCGTATCATTTCTCACCTCCAGATCCGTATTGAACTCCCTCCGACTCACATTACCACCCGATAATCCCAAGCGTACTTTTGAGGAAAATGTCAAAGCACAAATTGACTCATTTTACTTGAAAATGTCATGACATTTTTAATTTTTTTAATTTCAAGATTTCCACACATCATCGACGCCACCCCACAACCAAACACAATTGCGAATAATGTAAAACCGAAATCGGAGTGCAGCAGACCGCAATGGAAATTGAATAATCAAATGGTCAAAACAAGAGAGCGTTCGAGCACGCACTCTACTGCATACCGGCCTTAGACATACATACACACACGAACGAACGAGTACGGCTCATCGTACTCATTTTTTCTCGCAGCCAGCTAAACGGCGCGTGAAAGCATGGCAAATTTTCGATAATCATCATCAGTTGCATGATTGATGATGTGCCTTCTTCTGTTGCTGCCGCTGTTTGCTTGTTGGTATAGTTTTCATGCTCTTCGCTATTTGCTACATATAAATGCCCGCGATTTTCCGATGCTTTTTTGCTCGTCTTGCAACGCCTCAAGTTATGCTTCCATCACCGTCAGCCGTGGGAGCCCCTAAATTGCGACTTCCTTCCGCTTCCGTTAATCCTTTGCTTACCACTACCATGTTTGGATCTGGCCGGAGGATGAGAGCGAGCTTTCGCCGTACATTCACTGATAACAATCGCCGGCGAGCCAGATAATCGGCCTCCCCCGAAAGCACGATCAATCATTTCCCCTGCCTTGGAGCCAAATGGGCGCGCGAAACACGTGAGACAAGATGGGAGTTCGTGTTAATTGCGGTTGTAAACAGTGCGCTCGAGCGGGTTACTACGAAGATGGATTAAATTCACGTACCGATTTCCGTCGAATCGCCCATTAGCATATCAGTGGCTGTTCCACACGGTTGGCCTCACTGCAAGAAACCACTGTGTTGAGGCCGAGGCTCGTCGGTGAAACGAGGCCATTGGAGAGCGACTCTAGTAATGAAGTAATTTTCAGAAGGGTGCTCGACCATCACGTCGCCGTCGCGTCGACTGTTAATGGATGTAATGAGTGCCAAAACAGCCTTTTTAATATAGATGGAAATTCACATTATTACTCAAACACCGAAAAGTAATTGAGTGTCTTCTTTGAAGTTGTTATTATTTTGATGAAAGTGGCAAATAGGGTGGTCCTTAAAATGACAAAAATATATTTTTAAACTTCTTCATGATGGAACTTTATACAAAGCTGTAGATTACATAATTTAAAGAAACTTTGCTCAAGACTCTACAGTCGTAAAACTCATGATTATTTTATGATTTATTTAAGATAAGGTGACCCTAAAAAAAATGTTTTTATAGAATAACACATTTATTTCAAATTGTACTCGAATGTTGCCTTCTACCCTTTCTTCAGAACAACACCAGCAAACATCACATTTCAATTGCTGCAAGAAAAATATCTCCGTTTTTCCCCATATGAAGATTCAACAATTGAAAGTTACTTTATTTATGGAGAAAATTGGCCGTCACTTTTTTATTAAAGGTTCATACGATGCACTTCCTTTAAAAAAAATGTACAATTAAATAGAAAAAGTTATTAAAGGCAAATAGGGTGGTCCTTAATTTATGTTGTTGTAACTTTAAGGACCACCCTAAAGTAGCAATTTGAGGGTCAAAATATTTATCTCCTCCTTATTTTTATTCCTGGACCACTGCGCACTGGTCGCGTGGTCGGCGGCGTCGGTCAAACAGCTCGGCACCCACCCTGTCCAGGGTTCAATTCGCGACTGAGTAAATTTTTCAAACCCGGTCTTTAACTGTCACCGAAGTGAACGAAATTCCATCCAACCTCACAAAATGCCATATTTCAACAACCAAGGCCCAGATCGCATCGTTGAAAGTTGTGTCATAAATATTATGAACAATTTCTCCTCCTCCTCATTCCTCCCTACCCCCACCCACGGGGCAAACAACATCCAACCGAAAAGACAATGACGGGCGTCATTGTTTCAAATGATGAAAACGCCAGAAAGCGAGCAAGTGGAACTGAGCACGGGCACAGGTCCTTGAAATTTCCGCGACTTTTCCTTCAATGCATAACAAAGTTAAAATGGTAATTAATTTAGTGCTCGTGCTGTCTCCGTTTCTTTCGACGGCGTAATGAACCATGCTCCTGCCGAGTTCTTCATGCCCTTGTTCTGTTATGTGTCGTTCTATAGAGATTTTTTTTTTGTTGTTGTGTGTTTGCGAAAGTCGGTAATTGCGACAATGCCGTTGCCTGTTTGCGTCCTTTCCTGGTGGAAGAGAAATGGAGCAACCGTGCGTAAAAGCAGAGTGTGAGGTAGGTGCAGTGGTGGCCACGTATAATTGGAGGAAAATTGTGATTTTCATTGAACATAAAGGATTTCAGAATTTGATATTTACGAAGCCTTTGTGGTCTCTGTTCCGCAAGCTAGTGCCAATCATCGACGATTGGAAGGCGACTCAATGTGTATGTTGTGTTGTGAACAGTCTTGTAAGCGGTCACGGTAGTCGACACATTTTCTGTGATAATTGACTGCCCTTGCCTCCGACACTTGCAAAACAAGCTATCATAGTACACTACCAAACTAAAATGTCGTATGACAGGCTCTGTCATACGACACTGTCGCCGAAGACCGTCACAAATGTATGTATTTTAGTTTTTCTAATAATAAGAGCTGCTGATGGTGTGCTTGTGTGAATTCTGAAAATAGCAAGCCATGATGTCCTAGTCATACTATTTCTGATCAGAAATGGTTTGATTTACACCAAATTGAGGAATTACAACGAAATCGCACATGTCATATGATAGCTATTTTGATAATTTTCTTTTAGCTCGAATGTTATTCTACCGCTCGTGTTGTGTGAGAGAGACGACGGTAGAGCATGAGTGTTCGAATACAAACAGACTGTCGCGCTTGACAACGAAGCGAGTGTAGTAAAAAACGTCAACTGTTTCAACCCCTGGTTGTGAATAACATATCCTTATCAGAATGGGCTTGAAACCGTTCCTTCAAACTAATTAACAGCTACTATTATGATCAAAGTTCGATTAAGTGCTACTCATTCAAACATAAATTGAACTTAGATAATTTATCAAATGTGCCTTTTCATAACATCATGGCATGCTTCTACCAAAAAATATAACTGATCTAGATCAAAATTTTGTGATCTACATCAGTGTTTATTCTGTCAAAATATATATCTATTTAAATAACGTTGTCTAAGAGTTTGTTTCAATAGATCTGATCTAGATAAAAATTAGTGATGGCAAACGGTAGCTTTTATCCACATGAACAATTTTGCTCCAAATTTTTAATCGATAGGATGCTTCTACCAGAATTTAGAACTGATCTAGATCAAAAACTAGTGATCAATATCAGTTTTTATCAAGCTGGAAAACTTTGGTGAAGATTTGGATTTAATAGCATGCTTCCTCAAAATATAGAGCTGATCTAGATAAAAAATATAGTGATCTAGATCAACACGAATTAGGTCATATGATAGATCTTATTCACCTAAACAACTTTGTCGAAGACACCAAACCTCTATGGTTTGATTTTTAGAAGTTGTGAGTTTTTGTCCGGTAAGATGATACTACCAAAAGATTGAACTGATCTAGATAAAATTAAGTAATCAAGGTAAGTTCTGATGGTACAAGATAGCTCTTATCTATCTAGAAAACTTTGATGAATATTTTGTTTTAATAGCATGCTTTCTCAAAAGAAAAATCGGATCTAGTTAAAAAAATATAGTGATCTAGATCTTAACGAATGATGTCAATAGATGGATCTTATTCATCAGAACAATTTTGACCAAGACTCCAAACCTCTATGACTTTAATTTAAAGAGTTATAAGGTTTTGTCTGATATACAGCCAACAAAATATAGAACAGATCTAGATAAAAATAAAGTAATAAAGGACAGTTCTTAAAGTATCAAAAGATAACTTTTATCTATATAGCAAACTTTATTAAAGAATTTATTTTAATAGCGTACTTCTTCAAAAGATAGAGCTGATCTAGTTCAAAATATACTTATCTAGATCAAAACGAAGGACATGATAGATCTTATTCACCTGAACAACTTTGCCAAAGACATCTGACCTCTAAGGCTAGAATTGGAGGAGCTATGGGGTTTTGTCCGATAAGATGCTTCTACCAAAAGATAAAACTGAACTAGATCAAAATTTAGTAATCAAAGTTCGGATGGTATGAAGAGATAGCTCTTGTCTATATAGAAAACATTGATAAGATTATGTTGTAGTAGCATACTTCCTCGAAAGATAGAGCTGATCTAGTTCAAAATATAGAGATCAAGATCGAAACGAATGATGTCAAAAAAAATCTTATCAACCTGAATAGCTTTGCACATGACACCAAACTCCCAGGACTTAAATTCAAAGAGTTATGAGTTTTTGTTCGATAACATGCTTCTATCAAAAGATAAAACTGATCTAGATAAAAAAATATAGTAATCAAGGTCAGTTCTAATGGTATCCAAACATAGCTCTTATCTATCTGGAAATCATTGGTGAAGAGTTTGTTTTGATAACGTGCTTACTCAAAAGATAGAGCTGCTCTAGATTAAAATCAAGTCATCTAGATCGAAACGAATGATGCTAAAAATAGATCTTATTCACTTGAACAACTTTGCCGATGACACCAAACCCCCATGACTGTAATTCAAAGAGTTGAGTTCTTGTGTAATAAGATGTTTCTACCAAAAGTTGGAACTGATCTAGATAAAAATATAGTAATCAAGGTCAGTTATAATGGTATCAAAAGATAGCTCCTATCTATCTGGAAAATTTTGATGAAGAGTTTGTTTTACTAGCGTGCTTCCTCAAAAGATATAGCTGATCTAGTTCAAAATACACTTATCTAGATAAAAACAAAGGAAATCAAAAGATATATCTTATTCACATGCATAACTTTGCCAAAGACACCTGACCTCTAAGGCTAGAATTTGAGGAGCTATGAAGTTTCGTGCGATAGAACTGAACTAGATAAAAATTTAGTAATCAAGGTAAGTTCGGATGGTATAAAGAGATAGCTCTTATCTTTATAGAAAACATTGATAAGATTATGTTGTAGTAGCATGCTTCCTCAAAAGATAGAGCTGATCTAGTTCAAAATATAGTAGATCTAAACAAAGTTCTAATGGTATCAAGAGATAGCTCTTATCTATCTGGAACTTTGGAGAAGAGTTTGTTCTGAAAACGTGCTTCTTCAAAAGATAGAGCTGCTCTAGATTAAAATAATGTGATCTAGATCCAAACGAATGATGCAAAAAATAGATCTTATTCACCTGAACAATTTTGCCCATGACACCAAATCTCTATGTCTTGAATTTGATGAGTTATAAGATACTTCTAACCAAATATAGAACAGATCTAGATAAAATTAAGCAATCAAGGTCAGTTATAAAGGTATCAGAAGATAGCTCTTATCTATCTAGAAAACTTTATTAAAGAATTTGTTTTAAACGCGCACTTCTTCAAAAGATAGAGCTGATTTAGTTCAAAATATAGTTATCTAGATCAAAACAAAGGACATCAAAAGATAGATCTTATCCACCTGAACAACTTTGCCAAAGGCACCTGACCTCTAAGGCTAGAACTTGAGGAGCTATGTGGTTTTGTCCGATAAGATGCTTCTACCAAAAGATAGAACTGAACTAGATCAAAATTAAGTAATCAAGGTCAGTTCTGATGGTATAACAAGATAGGTCTAATCGATCTAGAAAACTTTGATGAAGATTTTGTTTTAATAGCATGCTTCCTCAAAAGATAGAGCGGATCTAGTTCAAAATATTGTGATCTAGATCAAAACGAATGATGTCATCACAAGATGGAACTTATTCACCTGAACAATTTTGCCCAAGACACCAAACGTCTATGACTTTAATTTAAGGAGCTATGAGATTTCGTCCGATAAGATGAGTCTACCAAAATATAGAACTGATCTAAATCAACATATAGTAATCAAGGTTAGTTCTAATGTTATCAACAGATAGCTCTTATCTATCTGGAAAGCTTTGGTGAAGAGTTTGTTTTACTAGCGTGCTTCCTCAAAAGATAGATCTGATCTAGATCAAAATATAGTGATCTAGATCAAAACGAATGATGTCAAAAAATATATCTTAGTCACCTGAACAACTTTGCCTGTGACGCAAATCTCTGTGCTTTGAATTTGAGGAGTTATGAGGTTTTGGCTGATAAGATGCATCTAAAAAAATACAGCACTGATCTAGATAAAAATTAAATAATCAAGGTCAGTTCAAATGGTATCACCATATAGCTCTTATCTGTCTAGAAAACATTATTGAAGAAGTTGTTTTAATTGTGTGCTTCCTAAAAAAAGATAGATCTTATCTAGATCAAAAGATAGTGATTTAGATCAAAACGAATGATATCAAAATATAGATCTTATCCACCTGAACAACTTTGCCTATGACGCAAATCTTTGTGCCTTGAATTTGAGAAGTTATGAGGTTTTGGCTGATAAGATGCATCTAACAAAATACAGAACTGATCTAGATAAAAATTAAATAATCAAGGTCATTTCTAATGGTATCAAAAGATAGCTCTTATCTATCTAGAAAACTTTGTTGAAGATATTTTGTTTTAATAGCGTGCTTCCTCAAAAGATAGAGTGGATCTAATTCAAAATATAGTGATCTAGATCAAAACATATGATGTCAAAAGATAGATCTTATTCACCTTAATAACTAAGCCCACGACACCAAACCTGTGTGACTTAAATTGAAAGACTTATGAAGTTTTTTTTTCTAATAAGATGCTTCTACCAAAAGATAGAGTTGATCTAGATAAACATTCAGTAATCAAGGTAGGTTCTGATGGTGTAAAAAGATATCTCTTATGTATCTAGAAAACTTTGTTGAATATTTTATTTTAATAGCGTGCTTCCTCAAACGATAGGGTTGATCTAGTTCAAAATACACTGATCTAGATCAAAACGAACGTATATCAAAAGATAGATCGTATTGACATGGACAATTTTGCCCATGACACCAAATCTCTACGACTTGAATCTTAGAAGCTATGAGGTTTTGGTAAGATGCTTTTATCAAAATACAGTCAAGTTTTTTTAGCACGATTTTTTACGCGGTTTTTTTACACGGTTGGCGTCGCTGAGTCGCAATTTAAAACGGTACGTTTTTAACGCTTCCACGATAACGATACAACCTATCGACTTGATTCGAGTCACATTATTCGTTTCAAGCCATAGGTAGTCGGATGGCATAATTTTTAAAAAATCACAATTTTTGGTGTAAATACAGAATAATTTAAAATACGTCTGTATGGATATGGATCATGGCATGCTATAATTACGAAAGGTATCAAAATTCAATTTTTCAAAATATTTTAGTTTGTGAAAAATCAAAATCTAGGTAGTTTTTTTTTACGGTACGTATCTCCTGTGTAAAAAAAAGCTTGACTGTATACATCTAGATAAACAGATCTAGATAAACATTAAGTAAACAAGGTCAGTTCTGATGGTATCGTAGCGTGCTTTCTCAAAAGATATAATTGATCTAGATCAAAACATAGTGATCTAGATCAATACTAATGAAGTCGAAAGATGGATCTTATTCAGCTGAACAACTTTACCCATGACACCAAATCTCTACGACTTGAATTTTAGAAGGTATGAAGTTCTGTCCGATAAGATGCTTCCACCAAAAGACAAAACTGATCTAGATCAAAGTGTTGGAAATAACATCAGTTTTTATCGATCTAGAAAACTTTGATTTGATTGAGATTTAGTTTTAACAGCATGATTCCTCAGAAGATAGAGCTGATCTAGATCAAAATATAGTAATCTAGATCAAAACGGATGATGTCAAAAGATAGCCCTTATTCACCTGAACAACTTTTCCCAAGACACCAAACCTCTATGACTTGAATTTTACGATACATGTGGATGCTTTAGGCAAAATATAGATGTAGTAATTAAGGTCAGTAAATTCCAATCTGGAAAACTTAATTCTAGATTTAGTTTTAAAAGCGTGCTTCCTCAAACGATAGTGCTGATCTAGATTAACATATAGAGATCTAGAGTAAAACGGATGATGCCAAAAGATAGATCTTATTATAGATTTACTTGAACAACTTTGCCAAAGACCATAAACCTCCATGGCTTGAATTTGAGGAGTCATGAGGACTTGTCCGATAAAACGTTTCTACAGAAAGATAGAACTGCTCTAGATCAAAATGACGTAATCAAGTTCAGTTCTAATGGTATAGAAAGATTATTATTATTATTTAGCTTTATTAAGGAGGCTTTCAGCCTTGGGCTGGTTCGCCTCCAATATAGAAAGATTTTAATTAAATAGCGTGCTTCCTAAAAATATAGAGCTGTTCTAGATCAAAATATAGTGATCTACATCAATACGAATGACGTCGAAAGTTAGTTCTTATTTACCTGAATAACTTTCCGCAAGACTTCGAGGCTTGAACTTTAGGATATATGATGATTTGTCCGATAAGATGCTTCTAGGGAAATATAGAACTGATCTAGATTACAATTCAGTAATCTAGGTCAGTTCTAATGGTATCGATCTGGAAAATTTTGATAAATATTTTGTTAAAATGGCGTGATTCCCCGAAACATAGTGATCTAGATCAAAACGAATAATGTCAAAAGATATATCTTATTCACCTGAACAACTTTGCCGAACCGACCAAATCTTTATGGCTAGAATTTAAGGAGTTACGAGGTTTTGTCCGATAAGATGCTTCTACTAAAAGAAATAAATGATCTAGATCAAAATTTAGTAATCCAGGTCAGCCTTTATCTATCTGGAAATCTTCGATGAAGATTTTGTTTTAATAGCATGTTCCTCCAAAAGCTAAAGCTGATCTAGATCAAAATATAGTGATCTAGATCAAAACGAATGATGTCAAAAGATAGATCTTATTGACCTGAACAACTGACACCAAACCTCTATGCCATGAATTTTAGTAGTTATGAGAATGTGTCCGTAAATTTGTATGATCTGCCTCATTGTGCCGTCATTTCTAGATAGAGCTGGAATTAGGGCGTAACGGCTTTTAAATTTTAAACACTATAGTTACCACGCGGTTTTGCGCTGAGATGAGATGCATATTGTAGCTTAAGTTTACAAAAAAACTACAAGGGACAGCCCATGGGGTTGTACGCAATTATGACGTAGGACCTCGCGTGGTCTTATGTAATAAACCTTATTTGTTAACTACAGCAGGAGCTTGTGTTTTGTGTAGGAATAGGAATTTGAGCGGGGTTGGCGTGTACTGAAGAACACCACCATTCACCACGCGGTGATTGAATAAACACCGTTTGGTGAGACCGGATGGAATTCAACTTTGAAATCTGTGTTAGGGAAATCGCTTTTCGTAGGCAATCGGTGATAATTTTAATTATCATAGCAACAGTTGCACATTCGTGCAATTTTCAATGATAAAGTTTTATTTTTAACGCATGCGTAGAAATATTTCAGATCGATTGGTGTTAACATTATTAAAATTGGTCCAGGGACAGCTGAGTTATTAACGTTCAAAATCTTTCATAATTTTGTTACATGTTGCATTTTCGGTTTTCACAAAGTGTACCCCCATATAGAAATCATAGACGTAGGCCTACGTCAAAAAGATGAAGTAAGGCAGGTGGTATTTATTTGAAACGTCAATAACTTTTCGGGGTTAACTCGGATACACATCCGGTCTTCAACCAAGAAATTCCCAATACTCCAATGGTTCTACATTTTGTAAACGAAGAAAATCAACCAACTACAGCGCCACCTAGAGCCACGAATGTGAAAGTATCTCGCTCCCCCATACATTTTGTCGATTTTCCCCATACAAACTTCAAGCCCTTTGAGCGAGGGGTTCCCGTAAACCAAATGACTTCAAATTTAAAAAAAGTTGTTTCTGACCCTTCAAACTGCCCATTTCAGGGGGTAGCGTTTGAAATTTCAGGATTGACCTATTTTGCAACACTCTAGTGTAGATGCTGTAAATCGGTATTATGATAGTTAATTCTGGTTCTTGGAGACTTGAAAATATCTTTAACTTTAAGAACCTGGGACTTTTTTCAAGCTTCTGTTCAGTCCTGGTATTCTAGCGAAGTATTCCAGGCAAGAAGTACATTTTCTTCAGCTATCTAAACATTATTAAAGGAAATTTTAATCATATTTCCATTCCCCCTCCAAACAGCCAGCAGTTCTACCGACAAGCATTTCCAGGTCTAATATCAAAGTAAATGAATTTCTGACTTTTTTGTTAATTTTGGATCTTACAAAAAACAAAAACAGAATTCATAATGGCGTATCCGATATTTTTCAACAAACTATATTTCTAAAACATCAATTCCAATCGAAATGACGTCTGCAACAAAGTTGTAGGAAAAAAAATATTCCTTTCCAGGAAAAATATGCACGGTTAAAAAATCCTAAAAAGTATTTACAATTTAGGAAGCAAAAAATGGCCTTCTTTAAAATAAAGTTTGTGTAAACCTTTGCATAGTAAATTATTATTTAGACTTTAAAAAACCGTTTTCTTTGAGATTTTTTAAAAATATGTATGAACATACAAATTTGACCTAAAGTTATTGCTATAAGATATCTGTGTCCAGCTTGAAAATTTCACAGAAGGTATCTTTTTGTTTTGTTAATTACTTTATTTCTACAGGCTCAATCGAATAAACTTTACAGAGCCAAGTTATCATTTTCGTTGGGAGCGACCCCGGCGTAGTGGTTAACATCCATAACTCTCACGCTAAAGTCACGAGTTTAAATCTCACCCCCGGACAAGTCACGAATAACCCAAGAGTGTTAAAGTGACTATAATAAAAAAAATCATTTTCGTTATACATTATAAATGTCTTAAATCTAAAATTGAAGGATTTGACCGATTACTCGCGGTCTTCTCGAGGTTAGTGGATGACAATTGTATGAATCGGGAGAGGGAGATTTGGAATATGATTTATGATTCATAAATTTCACTTGAAGGTATCATTTAACATGAGCTTTTCAATGAAAAATAGTTTAATATTTTAAGATTTTGTTTTTTTTATTTAAGAGGGCCATTTTTTGTTACTTAAGATTTATAATTTTTTTTTTTTGGTTTTTTTTTAACAAAATTCAAGAAAATTTTAACACCGATATTATTCCTGGAAAGGAATTATTTTTTCCTACAACTTTGTCTCAGACTTCATTTCGATTGGAATTGACGTGTTGAAGTTATAATTTGTCGAAAAATGTAGAATACGCCATTTTGATTTTTTTTGCAAGATTCAAAATGGCCGAATTTTAGCTCATATTTGAATGATTGACAATCAATTATGCAAAGTGAAATACACATCGGAGGACGCCGTGTCTGATCGATTCGTCGTTGGGCGTGGAGCTGCTCCAACGCTTCACAACTTGAAACATTTTCTATTATCCAAAATCTTCCATGCAGAGCATACGAACGCAACTGCTTGAGAGAATCACCAAATACAGTGAACGAGTATCTACAGAGTATAACTAACACAGCAAGTGCGCAGTGAAGGCACACTACTGTTCGCCTCTCGTTTCCGTCTACGGGAAACAAACTTCTTACGTTACGTAGGGCATACGGTGGGTGATAGAAGATACCGACCGAATGTTGCGAGATATGATGCTAACGATTTTAAAGCTCCCGGCGAGCTTCCTTAATCTGATAAAAAAGAATGAGCGAAAGCCACCCGGAATGGCGTGAGCGGTGCGGGTTCCGGGAGCGAACATATGAAGTTGATGATGAAGGGAATTATGTAATAATTGCCACACTATGCGATGGCACAAAAGCAAAGATAACCGGCATCGTGGTTTCCCATGGAAGGGAATTAAGCTTACCAATTGTGTACAGTAAGTAAGATCAGTACCTGGAATGATAGAAGATAGAAAAATATATTATAATACTGTTGTGGATCTTTTAGCAAATGTGTTTTATCCAAAGAACAATCATAACAAAAGAAAAGTTAATAAGGCCTAAGTTAATAAATAAAAACAAAAAACAGTAAACAAAAAAACCGCTATGTAGAAACAAGAAACTACAAATACAATACGAACACTGAAAAAACAAGGAAGAAATTGTTTCTGGCATTGTTGGACTGTTTGACCATTTCAGGCCATTCTGGTAGTTTTCAACATTGTTTTACGTTTTCATGCTATTTTGGCACCACTTTTTTATTTTGAATTATTCAACGGTTTCTAGCCCGAGTATGAAACACTGAACGGAAGCCAGCTCTATCATTTCTCCTTCCTCACATGCACAAACACATATTCCGAAAGCAACCGATCTCGGCCGGAAAGGAATCCACTCCTTATTGGCTCTGTATTACCATCAAATGAACGATACTTATGGCCCTGCGTGGGCTTGAGAGCTTGCATATGTTATGTGGCATTCGTTCAATGTTAATGAGCAACCACCAATCCTCAAACCCCCCCATCCACAAACCAACACAAACGGGTAGCTTTTCCGCTTGAATGGAAAAACGAACTGGTGGGGGGGGGGGGAGGGGGGTAGATTTATCGTTTTACCGAAAGCAAGCAGCAAGGATATTAGTTTCATTAATGCAAAATGGATCCGGACGTGTATGTGTTCGCAAATGAAATTATCTTGATCCAAAATTGATTGAAAATGTCATCGCTATCGTGATCGGGAGGCCTCCTCCGGTGGAATGTAATTAAATTTCAATAATTTATGGACTTTTCGAACAGCAGCCCTAATAGTGCTGGCAGCACTGCTTCCGAAAATAAAAACCCGGCAGGTAATAAAATGATATGTGCAACATGAAACCGATTCCATTAAAAGGGTTACGCAGCGGATCGGATGCGTTAATCGACCTGAAATTGGACACTTCTCGAAAAGGCTTAAATGGCACGTACGCCTTTTAATTGGCTTGAATGCAAGATGTGTAAGGTCTTTACATGTAAAACAAGTACACGAGGGTAATGCACTGTTTTTTTTTCTTTACAAAAACAAACACCAGCCAACTGTTACAGCAGCTGCGCTGATCTCCGTATAGACCAGTCGAGCAGAGCAGGTGGAAAATTGGGTGAAAGCATACGGCTCGGTGTTTTCGGTGGTTGGCTGCTCCGGCAGGGTTATGTAACGTCCACTTCCACTTTCCTCGGCGACTGACTCACTTTAACTCGACTGTGTGGAAGAAAACTCACACGCTCTATTACGGCCGGTACCGCCCCGCTCCGGCCCCCGAAAACGCGCCAACATGCAAAGGAGAGAAGATCCAATCAACTGTACCGTCGTCGTCGTCGTCGTCGTCGTCTTCGCAATAATAACAGTAATGATGATGCTTGTAAATAGCAGCTATGCCATACTCTCGTAGTTTCACAGCAGAAGGCTTTGCGGGGCCAGTGGATGGTAACAAAAACAAAACAACAGATAATGCTAGTGGGTAATAGAGAGGAGCGTAGGAGAAAGTTCTCAGGCTCTGGTGGCGCGTGGGCACATTAGTCGGTCGCAATTTGGACGAAATGGTTGGAAAATGTTTCAGGTCAGGTGATGTCCAAAAATGAATTTGCATTTATGGTGAGTTGCGGCAAATGTTATGCGACGAGTTACGGGTTTGAATAAACTTGACTTGGCTTGAAGTTTGTTTGATTATAATGAGAGTTTCCTTACAAACTTTTCCTTTCGAATCGACTTTTTTAGAAAATGGATGCCAGAAACAGCTTTGATGAAAAAGAGTTTGTCTAACAATTATGCACTTTATAACTTTCTCAATGCATATCGGGTAAGATTGAATTCATATAAACGTTGCCAAAATGCTCAATTCGATATTCCAATAAAACGCCTTTTTTAATTGTGTGACATAATCTACCCCTCACCCAGCTGGGAGCGTTGGACAAATAGGACTGCGAAACATTTGATCTAATCTAATGCTCCGAAATGGTGTCCTTTATGTTGTGAGATCATTACTTTAAAAAGAATAACTTTTGAGGTAAGACAAGCTGTCCTCAGCGGCGCCGGTGGTGTAGTGGTAAGCGTGATTACCTCTCACCCCAGCAGGCCTGGGTTCAATCCCAGTCGGCGCCGCCGGGATGTTCTGAGACAAAACATCTCTGATCACGCCTTCCTTCGGAAGGGAAGTAAAGCCGTTGGTCCCCGTTGATGAGTTGATGAGTCGATAGGTAGGGTCCAGGTGTGGGAGCTGTCTCCTTGGCGTCGGTAGCATTGGTGCTCAGCACGGAAAACAAGATCGACGGAAAACAAATCAAAGGAAAAAAAAAAAAAAAAAGCTGTCCTCAACAAGTTTATGGAAAAGGATGTACTAATGTCCACAACAGGTACAGCAAAACATCACATAGACGCCCTTATTCGCATTATCTTTTCAAAAAGAATAGCCACCGCAGCCAACTGAAGCTTGACCCGAGTTCCTAGGTTTTTTCTTCCTGAAACTACTTGAAGTCATCCTCTGAATTCCTTTGGAATTCTTCTTTGAGTTAGTCCTTAGGAATTAACTTAAGAAATTTGTCTTCAATTTCTTCTTCTTCGCATTTTAAGCTTGTTGCTTATCGCATATTAGCTTATTGCGTGCTCTTAACTTAGTGTTCTAGATTCACTTCCACAGTTATTAATTAATGTGACATTTTCGCATTAGTATAATTGTGTGGCAAGTACAATCGTACTCTTGGCCCAGTCAAGTCGAGAAATGTTCCAACATGAAAAATTCCTAGAACGAACCGGGAATCGAACCTGGCCACCTCCATCATGGTCTTGCTCTGTAGCTGCGCCTTTACCGATTGAACTAAGGGAGGCCCCAGCAATTCGCACGAATTTTAATTAAAATGTCTTTCGAATTTCATTCAGGGTTTTCTTGGAATTCAACTCAAAACTACCTTGGTATTCAGGTTTTATATAGAATTATTAAAATAGAGGAAATTAAATGTTTACTTAAATAAATATATTATAATCTTTTAAAAAAATCCTCCAGATTGAAATTGAAAATTCCCTGAGTAATGATGAAAATTCCAGGATTCTCCATAAATAATGAACAAGGAAGACATCATGACATTCCAGAAATTTCGTACACAAGTTCTATATTTGGTGCAACAAAAGCCTTTTATAACAGACCGTAAAAAATAATAATTCAATAGCTATTAGTAGACAACGAAGCACACCAGAAATTACAACCTGTTTAGGAAATTAGCCGGTAGAAAAGTGTGAAAGAGTTAGGGACTTAGGAGTTATCATATATTCCAAACTAACATTCAGTGATCATTATAATACAATCATCATTAGAGCATACAACATGTTTGGCTTTGTTAAACGATTGAGATAAAATTTTCCTGATCCGTACACAATATTGCACCATAGTTTGGTCACCTTATTTAATAAAATAAATCATGAAAACATAAATAAAAAATAAAAATAAATAAATCAATAAACAAATATTTATAAATAAATAAATAAATAAAAACAAATAAAAAATAAAAAAAATGAAAAAATCAATAAAAACATTAATAAATAAGTAAGTAAGTAAGTAAGTAAATAAGTAAGTAAGTAAGTAAGTATGTAGGCAAGTAAGTAAGTGAGTAAGTAAGTTAGTAAGTAAGTAAGTAAGTAAGTAAGTAAGTAAGTAAGTAAGTAAGTAAGTAAGCAAGTAAGATCGGTAAACAGTTCGGTGATTTTTCACTGATTTTCTGTGATTTTTCACAGATATTCGTTGAAAAATTACAGAAAATCTGTGAAAAATCACCGAACTGTTTACCGAACGATCAGCTGTTGAGATTTCGGTAAAATAATCTTAGTGTGTAAGCAAGTAAGTAAGTAAGTAAATAAGAAAGTAAGTAAGTAAGTAAGTAAGTAAGTAAGTAAGTAAGTAAGTAAGTAAATAAGTAAGTAAGAAAGTAGCCCAGGACTGAAAGTCTCCTTAATAAAGATATAAAAAAAAGTAAGAAAGTAAGTAAAGGGTGTCCACGATGAAATTGCCACACACACAATTGATTCGCAAAATTCGAGTTTTCATCCGATTGCCATCAAATTTTCAGGGATTGAGAAATAACTATTAAACTTCATTTTACCATTTTACTCGTATTTTATTTACAGTCCATACGCAAATGCCCGCACCTTGGCCTTAACCCCGGTCATAAGATTCTGCACAACCTGTGAATCAACCGTTTTTTGCATGTAAACCCATACTTTCTTCAGTTCCTCGACTGTCTTCACTACATTAGGTCGTTTAAGAAGGTGCTGCTTCATAATCGCCCAGTACTTCTCGATGGGGCGGAGCTCCGGAGTGTTGGGAGGGTTGAACATTTTCGGCACGAAATTGACCTTATTGTCCGCATACCACTTCAGCACGTCCTTGGAGTAGTGGCATGAGGCCAAATCCGGCCAGAAGATTGTTGGGACGTTGTGGGCCTTCAGGAGAGGAAGCAGCCGCTTCTGGAGGCACTCTTTTATGTACACCTGTCCGTTCATCGTGTCCTGGGTCACGAAAGGTGCACTCCGCTTCCCGCACGTGCAGATGGCTTGCCAAACCAGGAATTTCTTCGCAAATTTTGACATCTTCTGAGTGCGGACATGCTCCGGAACGCTGAACTTATCCTTGGCCGTGAAAAACAGGTTGCCGGGGATCTGTTTGAAGTCGGTCTTCACATATGTTTCGTCGTCCATGATGCAGCATTCAACTTTCGTCAGCATGTTGAGGTACAACTTCCTGGCACGGGTTTTGGCGGACTTGTTCTGCTTCTCATCGCGATTAGGGGCCTTTTGTACCCTGAACGTTCGAAGCCCAGCCTTAGTTTTGGCCTTCTGGACAAAACTTCGGCTTAGGTGCAGCTTCTTAGCCACATCCCTAACGGAGGCGTTCGGATTTCGGTTGAAGGCCCCAACTACGCGGTTGTGATTTTTGGTGTTGTACGGAATACTTTTTCCTTCACTTCTGGGCTTCCGATCGGTGGTCAACCGTTCCTCGAACCGCTTAATCACTCGCGACACCGTGGAATTCGCGATTCCCAACGTTTTAGCGATGGAACGATGCGAGAGATCCTTGTTCTCGTGATGAATGCGCAAGATTTTATCACGCACGAGCTGTTCTTTCGACTCCATTTCCGCGAGTTTTGATCACAGGACTTTAAAACTTGCAGGATGTAAATAATGCACTATGAACTAAATCCACCCAAATTTTCATTAAATTCTACCCAACGGTTAAAAAGTTAGAGCAATTTCATAGTGTGGCAATTTCATCGTGGACACCCTTTAAGGAAGTAAGTAAGTAAGTAAGTAAGTAAGTAAGTAAGTAAGTAAGTAAGTAAGTAAGTAAGTAAGTAAGTAAGTAAGTAAGTAAGTAAGTAAGTAAGTAAGTAAGTAAGTAAGTAAGTAAGTAAGTAAGTAAGTAAGTAAGTAAGTAAGTAAGTAAGTAAGTAAGTAAGTAAGTAAGTAAGTAAGTAAGTAAGTAAGTAAGTAATTAAGTCAGTCAGTCAATCAGTCAGTAAGTAAGTAAGTAAGTTAGTACACACTAAGATTATTTCACCGAAATCTGTGAAATTTCACCGAAATCTCAACAGCTGAACGTTCGGTAAACAGTTCGGTGAGTTTTCACAGATTTCCTTTAACTTTTCACCGAATATCTGTGAAAAATTACAGGAAATCTGTGAAAAATCACCGAACTATTTACCGAACGTTCAGCTGTTGAGATATTGTTAAAATTTCACAGATTTCGGTAAAATAATCTAAGTGTGTAAGTAAGTCAGTAAGTAAGTAAGTAAGAAAGTAGCCCAGGGCTGAAAGTCTCCTTAATAAAGATATAAAAAAATAAAAGTAAGAAAGTAAGTAAGTAAATAAGTAAGAAAGTAAGTAAGTAAGTAAGTAAGTAAGTAAGTAAATAAGTAAGTAAGTAAGAAAGTAAGTAAGTAAATAAGTAAGTAAGTAAGTTAGTAAGTGAGTCAGTAAGTAAGTCAGTAAGTAAGTAAATAAGTGTGTAAGTAAGTTAGTTAGTAAGTAAATATAAATAAATAAATAAATAAATAAATAAATAAATAAATAAATAAATAAATACATAAATAAATGAATAAATTAATCAAAATAAATAAATAAAGAAAGTCTCCTTAGTAAAGATATAAAAAAAATAAAAGTAAGAAAGTAAGTAAGTAAATAGGTAAGTTAGTAAGTAAGTAAGTAAGTAAGTAAGTGAGCGAGTAAGACAGTAAGTAAGTATATAAGTAAGTAAGTAAGTAAGTTAATAAGAGAGTCAGTAAGTAAGTAAGTAAGTAAGTAAGTAAGTAAGTAAGTAAGTAAGTAAGTAAGTAAGTAAGTAAGTAAGTAAGTAAGTAAGTAAGTAAGTAACTAAGTACGGAAGTACACACTTAATTTTTTCTACCGAGCTCGGCTGTGCAAATCTCGGCAAAAAAAGGTTTACTGAGATCTCAGCAAAAGTGACATTTGATTGCTGAGTCTCGGATAATGCTTAGCTGAATCTCAGCAAACAAATGAAATGTTAGTAAGTTAGTAAGTAAGTAAGTAAGTAAGTAAGTGAGTGAGTAAGACAGTAAGTAAGTAAATAAGTAAGTAAGTAAGTAAGTAAGTTAGTAAGAGAGTCAGTAAGTAAGTAAGTAAGTAAGTAAGTAAGTAAGTAAGTAACTCAGTACGGAAGTACACATTTAATTTTTTAATTTCATTTGTTTGCTGAGATTCAGCTAAGCATTATCCGAGACTCAGCAATCAAATGTCACTTTTGCTGAGATCTCAGTAAACCTTTTTTTGCCGATATTTGCACAGCCGAGCTCGCTAGAAAAAACTAAGTAAGTAAGAAAGTAAGTAAGTAAATAAGTAAGTAAGTAAGTAAGTAAGAGAGTCAGTAATTAAGTCAGTAAGTAAGTAAATAAGTGTGTAAGTAAGTTAGTTAGTAAGTAAATATAAATAAATAAATAAATAAATACATTAATAAATGAATAAATTAATCAAAATAAATAAATAAAGAAAGTCTCCTTAATAAAGATATAAAAAAATAAAAGTAAGAAAGTAAGTAAGTAAATAAATAAATAAGTAAGTAAGTAAGTAAGTAAGCAAGTAATTAAGTAAGTAAGTAAGTAAGTAAGTAAGTAAGTAAGTAAGTAAGTAAGGAATAACATAAGTAAGTAAGTAAGTAAGTAAGTAAGTAAGTAAGTAAGTAAGTAAGTTAGTATGTAAGAAAGAAAGTAAGTATGTAAGTAAGTAAATAAATAATTAAGTAAGCAAGTTAGTAACTAAATAAAAAAATAAATAAATATATAAATAAAATGATAAATAAATACATATAAATAAATAAATAAATAAATAATTGAATACATAATACATAAATTAATAAACATATATAAACAAATAAATAAATAAATAAAAAATAAATAAATACATAAGTGAAAATAATAATAAAAAAAAATAAAATAATAAATAAATAAATACATAAATAATTCTATAAATAAATAAAACAATAAATAAATGAATAAATAAATAAAAAAAATAAAAAAAAAATAATATAAATCATAAGTAAATAAATATAAATATAAATAAGTAAATAAATAAATAAATAAACTAACAAATAAATAAATAAATGAGTAATTGAATAATGAAATAATTCAATAAATAAAAATGTAAAAAAATAAATAAATAAAAATATAAATAAATAAATTAATTAATTAAATAATTAATAAACAAATAAATAAATAAATAAATACATAAATATAACTACATAAATATAAATAAATAAAGAAATAAATAAATAAAAAATAAATAATGGGAAAAAGGCTGGTTCGTCACTTACATGCGACATTAAAAATGTTGTTAGTCATGAAAAATGTGGCACAATCAGAAATTACGACAGTTAAACGGCATGAAAAATTATGTACGATATGAAAAAAAAATCTATATAAAAAATGTTGCGTGACATGAATTTAAGTTGTTTTTTGTTTGCGTTGTTGCACGACATGAACAATGTTGTACAATTTGAAAAATGTTAAGTATGACAAAAGTCGGAGGACCAAACAAAATGTTACACCAAAAGTCGGAGGACCAAAAAAAATCCATATACACAATATGTTGCGTGACATAAATATTTTCGTCTACAATGTGCTAAATCTTCAGTGTCTTGTACTGATACTTGAGTATGGGTCATTCCAGCTCAAGTGGGCACACCACCTGTGATCGATGTCACCTATTTGAGTCAAACTCGACCAAAACGCTCATTTTGCCATTCTGAACAAACGCCTTTTTTATTTTGATCTGAAGTGCCTAGATCCCTCTCGGCTACAACCCTGGATTTTCGAGATTAAAAAAAATATCTTTCAGAAGAGATTACTCTACAACCAAATAAGCTATTCGTGATCTTAGAACGTCCATTTGAAGGTTTTTTAATGTAAATTCTTATAGGTGTACCCACATTTTGTTTTTATTATAGTAACTACAGTTAACAGGCTGATTACCGGTAGGTATTGGAATTGTCAAAAAATGGCCTATTTTCACCCTGGGCGGGAATTTTTATGTCTTAATATTTTGGGCTCAAATTTTCACACTTTGGAAAACTCTTCTACTAGATGTGTTTCCAAGGGCAAATGATTTGGACAAATATTTTTTTGAGATATGACTAAATGAGTGAGTGGTAGTTTTGAGCTTTTCTGGTGGAAAATCAATGCTATTTAATATTTTTTTTTTTTCATAAATTCCTTCACGCCGAGGCCACAATAATATTACTATGTTATATGACTCAAAACTGTGACATCGACCACAACTTTTTTTTAAATTCTGTACCCACTTGAGCTAGAATGACCCGATATATAGACAATAGACTGATGCAAAATTTGACTTTTTCGCTCCACATTGCTTAAATTGTTTCAAATCCGGTCCTGATTAGCCTCCCAAAGTTACAACTCATTTGGTTAGAAACAGACTTCGCACAAGCCATTGGAAGTTTACATATAAATTACTATGGGAAATCTCAACTTTTTGTTCATTGCCTTCTAGTATTTTTCCATATTGAGCTGCAAAACAGTTCGATAACCATTCTTATAGAAAATTTTCTCAGCTACAACTTTGCTGAAGAACATTTCTATGTAAAACGAGACAGGAAAAGTTATTAATTATTTAAGAGATCGGTAAACTTATGACATGATCAAGCAGCTGCTCTGTAGGCAACACTGTATTTTGCAGTGTGACATAGTAGCCATGATTTTTGTGTCCTATTCAACGTCCCAGAAACACCAATGTTGCCTGCTGAGCAGTTGATTGAGCATGATCATAAGACATCAGCGCATTGAACCATTGATAACTTTCAATTTCGAGCATTTAATCAAAAAGTGGTCTTCAGCAAAGCTGTAGCTGGGAAAATTTCCTACAAGTACAGTAGAAAGTTTTTTAAGAAGACCGATATGGTGCGTTATTAGATAGACATGAACAAAAACCTTGGTTTTACCATAGTAATTCCCATACAAACTTCAATTGGTTTGTGCCATCTCAGTTTCTCACCAAATGGGTTCAAATTTTGAGAGGTTAGTCAGGATCCGATTTGGAATCGTTTAAGTATTGTGGAGCGAAAATTTCAAATTTTGCATCACTCTAATAGACAAGTATTAGTACAAGACACTGAAGAAAGTCTGCACATTGTAGAAAAATACGCGTATCTGTCAAGGATAAGCAAATTAGGTAGTGGAACTGAATGGACAATACTAATCCTTCTCTTCTTGTTTTTTTTGTCTTTCTAATATTCTAAATTTTATCAAATTTCTTCATTGTCATGTTCCTAGATTTGCTTTTTTTTTCTTTTCTTGGTTTATTTTTTTCAGATCTTCTATTTGATTCGAAATCTCGGAATTTTGTTTTAAAAAAAACAGTTATGTCCTGCACTCGTATTAGTTTTGTATGAGCATTTTAAATGTTGTGTAATAATTCCTTTTCAATTTTGTATTGTTTCACCGGGTTGCATTGGTGGCTGGTATAGTTTACTTTTTGTATATTTTGTTTACCATGTTATTATTTATCTTCTTTATTATCTATTATAATTCTATTATAAGCAATTATTTCTTATTGCTTACTTATTTCTTAGTTCTTGTTTCTTGTTTATTATTCTTTATTCGCAATTTTCTCGTTTTCGTTGGTATATGATTGAAATTTGGTTTTTATTCTGCTGTGGTTATATCTAACGTTGTGCTGTTTTTTCCGAACACCAATTGCCAAATACAGTGCTTTGAATCGCTGCACAATAATAAATCATCATCTCCCACATTCATTGCAACTATGCAGACAGAAGGGAAAAGCAAACTCGCTTCAATCATTCGATGCATACCTCATGAAGCAACCTTCTTGGGCTCTGGGCCCTAGACCGATTCGCACGTCGACATCGTCGGCGGTGGATATCAGAGCATAAAACCTCGATATGAAGGTGTTTAGTCATGCGAAAGAAGGCTGCCCGACTCCGGTGGTTGTCTTCCACTCACACATCGTATGAATGAGCGAATGAAGATACCACCGACGAGGCAGGGTAAAGCGAAACCAAGCGAAAAAGGGAAAATTCTGCATGATTCAGTGAGTTTCGAATACCGTCCGTCTGTGTGTCTGTCGGCATGCATATGTATGGTAATAACAATCTAACTGGCGGTGGTCATGACGGTGACTGCACGGCATAGTTCCTAGACGGACGGACGGACGGATGCTTGCGGAGAGACTTACGTGTGAATGATCATCATCCACGACGACTGTGGTTTGGCACGGTTCCGGATCGAGATTTGATGAGGGCTTACGAGCGCCATCCACAGGCCACAGTCACCGGCCAATTCAACTCCGGCATCAGAAGTTGTGACTTGGGCGGAAATTTCACGGTGGGAAACTAATGAAGCCGATTTGTGGGCTAGCTATCGGCGAGTGGAGTTGTGATTTGCTTTGGGCTCGACATTTGTATGATTGGTCGAATGAAATTTGATATTTGTACAGTTGATTTTTACTTCATTCCTACTGATTTGTATTTTTTTGTTTTCGACTTTCTCTTGGATCTTTTGTCTAGTTTACTGTTTTTAGTGTTTTCTTTTTCTTTTTACAAGTTGCTTGTTATATGTTACTTTTGTGTTGATTTTCAATATCAATTTAACAGTTATTTGTTTAGGCTTTACGGTGCCGAATGACACTTTTTACAAATTAGTTCCATCTTGCTATCTTACCAATTAGTCTTCACTCGTCATATTTTCCCCGGATCAGATTTCAAACTGAGCCACTTCACAGTCAACCACCGTCAAAACAGAATGGCATTATCTTTTTATCCAATTTAACGACGACGCAGTGCGTGTAAGCCTTCTCGTTCGTGTCGTTGTCTCTTCATATTGTTCTGCCATCAACAACCATTCTGCCCATTAAAAGTGTTTATGGCCCGGAAAAGAGCGTGTCCCCTACTGCGCGCGTACATTCTTCAACGAATCGCCAAAATTCCGAAACCCGGGCCCGTAAATCTCCACCACGTAATCACCCATTCAAGAAAGGAAGAAACAGCTGATCCCTTGCCACGAATCCAGGGAGAGTTATGTAACCTACTTTCAGTCGTTGCACAACGTCGTCGTCCTAATCTCCTTGAACCATCGCTCGTGTTACTGACCAATCATGAACTCTCAAAAAAAAAAAAAGGGCAGTCAGTAAATTCGTCTGACGCCTTGACAGTGACCGACCGGTTGAATATGGGATCAAAACACGCAAATTAGTCGTTGCATCGTCGAAGTGTAAAAAGAACAAACCAACTGCCAGTAGGTAGTAAACACCTTGCTATCATACTTGGATATTTTTGTGCTAGTGGCTCCTAATTAGTCAGTCCTTGAATAATTCGAGCTGGAACGTGGTTTCACCCAAATGTGGCGATGACAGTCAGTGCTGATGGGTGAACTTGAATATGTAATGGAAGGTCAGTTACCGGCAGACGATGAGAAGAGGATAATCACCATTCGAGTCACATTTGCGATCACGTTTGTGGACGTGAGAGGTGTAATTAATGTCGGCTTTATTTGTGCGGCTGGTTAGGGGCAGACGAATCCGGATTTCTTTTTCCGTCGTAGAAGGAATGCGAGTTTCTATTATTTTTTTTTTCGAGAGCAAGGACAAGGTCCATTCTGCAGAGGGGTAAAATGCTATGAATAAGCAAGAACAAACCATTGGGAATGGATTGTTTGATGGAAGATTGGAGCTTTATAAATAATAAATATCGGGATTACCGACGTTTAATATAAGTCGAGCTAGAAAACCGATTGAAAATCGAATAAAAGAATCGAAAACAACTTATGCTCAAAATACTGCAAAACAATAGGAAGAGACATGAAAAGTTAGGTAATTAGAAAAATAAAATGCACAACTCACAAAATCAACAACAGAGCAGTTGAAAGCGAACTGACACTCATTAGATCCTAGTAATTAGAACGAAAATTCAAAATGAAATACGTTGGAAGCCTGTGAAGTTCGAATAGCAAAAAAATCTACTTCGTCTTCTCTCCTGAAAAGCTAAAATAAAATTCTAGTCCCTGAAATGTTTCAAGAGGCCCTTGGACTGGACTGAATTTTTAGGATTGTGTCACTGAAGAATTGAGAACATTTAGAAGGAATTCTAGCGATAACATTATGGTGAAAGGGGACGTCATTAACTTTCAAAAATTCAAAAGCAGTTTTTTCGTTCAATACCAAAATAACAGTACTTTTCGATGTAATAGCAGTGCATGCCGATTTTCATACAAAATTGACAGCCTTGAAAATTCGGTATTTTGTAATAGTGAAATTGAACATATTTGTTGTCAGCCATTCCATAGCAACACCATATGGTGGCTTCAGAATTTTGTAAAAAATTGTAGTTTTGTTCCTTATCGCAAAATATTAGACCCGTATTTTTTATTTTGTCATTAGGGTGACCATTTCCATTTTAGGGTGGTCCAAAAAATCGATTTTTTTTTTCAAATACATCGCGACCATTTTACAGTCGCTATAAATCAATGGAGATGCATGGTAGTCTAGTCGCATAGGAGTATTGAGCGAAAACCCAAAACTTGATCAAACAAAGTCAATCCAGTTTCTTACAACTTTATCCCAGACGTCTTTCATTGAAAACGCCCAACAGCATATCAACAAATTCGAGATGTGTTTTTTTTTCGTTTTTGAGTTATACCTATTTGATTGAATTGATAACTTTTGGTTTTCACTCAATACTCCTATGCGACTAGACTACCATGCATCTCCATTGATGTATAGCGACTGTAACATGGTCACAATTACCTTTCATTATATATGTACAATGTGTATAGAATTGTTGTAATTCACATCGTCGTGATTTTGCGCTGCTAAATTTGTCATTTTTTTATCACACGGGCTATCATTATTCGTTTTTTTTCCGTTCGGTATACTTGTAATATTGTACTGGTTGTTAGTGGAAAGTGTAGTTCGTTACGATAATCGGCTAATTAGAGCATATATTGTGTTGTGAAAACAGTGAAAAAATTATCCAATCGGACATATTGTACACGACTAGCATTGGGCGATCTCGAGAATCCAATTCCTCTTTGCGTATTAGAGCATCTCCACCGCTGTTTCTAAATCACTTTTGGAAACTGAGTCAGCATGACTTCCGCCTGTGACCAATGCACTAAGCCAGTTAAAGGCGATGAAGAATCCGTCTCCTGCATAGCTTTTTGCGACAGGATGATTCACCTAAAGTGTGGCGGCACAAAGCTGAATAAGGCTTTTCTGAACATTGTCCACACTAGCCCGAGCCTGTTTTGGATGTGTAACGAGTGCGCGAAGCTGATGAAATGTGCTCGATTCAAAACTGCCGTCTCGTCGTTTGGCAGTGTGATTAATTCTATCACCCAGAGACAGGAAATCGCACACGCTGAGCTTAGGAAGGAAATGACTAAGCAAGAACAGCAGATCGCTCAGCTATCAAAACGAATCGCATTGACAACTCCGACAAACTCTGATTTCATGCGTCAACCGCCATTAAAACGGCGCCGCGATGAAGGCTCGCTCACACGCAAACCACTTGTTGGTGATTCTAAAGCAGTAACAGGCGACAATGCCTTTACCGAGGTCCTTACTGTCCCTGAACCCACCGAGCTGTTTTGGCAGTACCTTTCTCGTATTCATCCTAGCGTGAAATCGGAATCAATCGAGAAGCTGGTGAAATGTTGTGTACAGTGCGAAGATCCGATTAAGGTTGTGCCGCTAGTCAAAAAAGGATCCGACATCAGCCGTATGAGCTTCATCTCGTACAAAGTCGGAATGGATCCCAAACTACGCGAAGCTGCTCTTAGATCGGATACATGGCCGAAAGGAATTTTGTTCCGTGAATTTGGAGACGGTTCAAAAAACATGTGGTTGCCTCGTTTGAACACGCCTACCATCACGGGACCTTCCGAGTTCTCAACTCCCATTTCCGGACTAGACCCAGTCTGCTTATTCAGAACTGGATTTTGCGTTGTGAATCGGAGCGCTGTAGACCAAAACGCAATGCCTGTCGCATTATGGGAGACCTCGAACCACTCGATCCAGTCGCGCTAGCTGTTTCCCGCCATCAAAGTCGTTCTATTTCCTGCCATCAGAGTCGTTCTGACCCTGCGGTCGAGTTCGGTGGTACCCAAGCATCGTCTTCAGGCAAGTATGCATACATTAGTTACAGTCATTTGCCTGATCAGTTTCCGTGTTCCAGTGCAACGCTTCAAGCACCTGCCGGCTGTTTCCAGTTGAGAAACACTTCTGATACTGCTCATTCACAACATCCGCTTTACTGTTCGAACAATCCTAATTCATCTCCGGGACGCACAATAGACCGCTCTTTGGAAGCTCCTGGTTACTCCAGCCCAGTCGTGCCGATTCCCGCCAGCGTTCAGCATAGTCGTCCTGGACCTGTAGCCATATGTAGGATATGAATCAGGAGTCTTCCACTTTGCCTCTACAAGCAAGTACAATCAATATATTAACTATTCACTGCCTGATGCCGATCAAATTTTCAGCAATTCTAACTATGTTAGTCATTGTGATGATGCCTCTGTAACTCCTAATCCTGGAAACCCGGAACGCGCCGTGGAAAGCCCCATGGAAACCCCCAATCCCCCCGTCTCAGTCCTGTCATCAGCAGCCTTCGTTCATCATAGTCGTTCCGGACCTGCTGTCGGATGCGGAGAGGGGGTCTTCCAACCCACTCACTATGGCGAGTATCCAATGAGACTTGATGATGGTCAGTTATTGCCTGATGTATCTGTGATTTCCAGGGAGAGCAGTCGTTCGATTCCTTGCCGCAAGCAGGACGTCGTGATCTTCTACCAAAACGCCGGTGGAATGAATTCTGATGTTGAAGAGTACCGCTTAGCTGTATCGGATCGTTGCTACGATATTATTGTCCTGTGCGAAACGTGGCTCGATTATCGAACGCTTTCCAGTCAAGTCTTCGGTCCTGACACCTAGGTTTTTCGTTGCGATCGGAATCCTAACAACAGCCGTAAATCTACTGGTGGAGGTGTCCTTGTAGTTGTCCGTAGCGGGTTGGAGGCAAAGGCCATCGAGAACGATTCATGGAACAATGTGGAGCAGGTTTGAACAGCCATCAATCTGGGTGATCGCACACTATTTCTATGCGCTCTGTACATTCCACCTGATCGAGTCCGCGACGAAGAACTCATCGATACTCACTGTCGGTCAGTTTTCACAGTTGTCGAAAGTTCCACTCCAGTTGATGAGATATTCATTCTTGGTGACTTCAATCTGCCAGGCGTTTCGTGGAGTCCATCTCATAGCGGATTGCTGTATCCAGATCCTGATAGCTCTACATTTCACGCAGGAGCTATTAGCCTTCTCGACAACTACAGCGCAGCGACGCTTTCTCAAATTAACCATGTAGTTAACGAAAATGGTCATAGTTTGGACCTCTGCTTCGTGAGCACACAGGGCAGGGCTCCATCAATTTCCTCGGCTCCTTGTGCACTAACTAAGCTAGTTCCACATCACCCTCCTCTAATTGTCACTGTTGAGGACAAACTCGTACGTGATTTCGGCGACTATACTGCTACGGTTTCTTATGACTTCCGTGAAGCTGACCACCGTAGCATCATAGATGTATTGTCTAGCATGGTATGGGAGAACATCCTTGATCCAGATGACGTTGAGGCTGCAGCGCAAACCTTTTCACATGTCTTGGCATATGTCATTGACAGACACGTCCCGAAAAGAACTCACCACAAAGTGTCTCACCCTCCCTGGCAGACGAGAGAGCTACGTAGGTTGAAGTCAATCAAGAGAGCAGCATTGAGAAGATTTACGAAAAATCGCACGCTTCCTCTGAAACTACATTATGTGAGCCTGAATCACATGTACGAGCGAGTCAGTCGTGAATGCTTTTCAAGTTTCCAACGAGGCATCCAGCGCAAACTTAAGTTACACCCAAAATCCTTTTGGAACTACGTGAACGAGCAACGCAGGGAATCCGGCCTCCCATCGTCTATGGAATTCAACGGAGAAGTTGCTGCCACTGTTCAGGATATATGCCACCTTTTTTCCGAAAAGTTTGCCAGTGTATTCACTAATGAGACACTAACTGACGACCATATTAACCTGGCTGCCAGGAACGTTCCAGTAAACGATCAAACGCTGGGTGCAATTGATGTTAATGCAGAAATGATTTCTAAGGCCGCGACTCTGCTCAAGTCATCCTTCAATCCTGGACCTGATGGAGTTCCATCTGTATTTTTGAAGAGACATATTGCTAGCTTGTTAATTCCGCTTCTTCGCCTGTTCCGAATGTCTCTCTCAGGTGGCATATTTCCATCTTGCTGGAAATTTGCGCACATGTTTCCCGTCCACAAAAAAGGAAGGAAACGAGCTGTGGATAACTATCGAGGAATTACATCGTTAAGTGCCGTTTCGAAGCTATTCGAGCTAGTGATTATGGAACCGTTGCTGTCCCATTGCAAGCAGTATTTGAGTGCTGATCAACATGGGTTTACTGTCGGCCGCTCTACAACCACCAATCTGCTGTGTCTCACATCGTATATAACCGAAAGCATGTCGGATCGGGTTCAAACGGACGTTATTTATTCAGACCTATCCGCAGCATTCGACAAGTTGAACCATGCTATTGCGATTGCGAAACTCGGCAGGCTCGGTGTATGATGTAATCTTCTGAGTTGGTTTCGATCATATCTTACCGGTCGGCAACTAAAAGTTGCCATAGGAGATTGCAGATCAGCTAGCTTCTTCGCCACATCAGGTATACCTCAGGGAAGCCACATGGGACCGTTAATTTTTATACTGTACGTCAACGACGTGCATCTGGTCATCGAAGCTCCTCGGTTATCATATGCGGATGACCTCAAAATCTTCCTACGAATCTGCTCCATTGCTGACTGTCACTTTCTTCAACGTCAACTGAATGTATTCGCTAGTTGGTGCAGGTTAAACAGAATGGTAGTGAACCCAGCCAAATGCTCCGCTATTACGTTCTCACGAAAACAACAACCGATAATATTTAGCTATGACCTGCTTGGCTCGACAATCGAACGCGTGAATCAGGGGAAAGACTTGGGTGTGATCTTGGATTCGCAGCTTTCATTCAAGCAACACATTGCATATGTTGTTGATAAGGCGTCAAGAACTTTAGGGTTCATTTTTAGGATTGCTAAAAACTTCACTGATATCTACAGTCTAAAATCTCTCTATTGTTCGCTTGTTCGATCGACGCTTGAGTATTGTTCAGCGGTTTGGAACCCAAACTACAACAACGGTACCGAGAGAATTGAATCTGTTCAACGTCGCTTTCTTCGTTTTGCGTTGCGTAGATTGCCTTGGAACGATCCGTTTCGATTACCAAGTTACGAAAGCCGTTGTCAACTTATCGACCTAGAACTTCTCCGGACTAGAAGAGACACAAACAGAGCCCTAACCGTGGCCGATATCCTGCAAGGAAGGACGGATTGTGAGGCTATCCTGAGGCAAATTGACCTGAATGTTCAACCCCGACCGCTTCGTAATAACCTTATGCTAAGACTGCCTCTACGTCGCACAAATTACGGAGCGTACGGTGCGATTTGCGGACTGCAGAGAACATTCAACAGAGTTGCATCTGTTTTCGACTTTCATCTCTTCCGTGATGCGCTTCGTCGAAAGTTTTCTTCTGTTTTTCGCCGGCAGGAGTTAAGATATTGACTATAAGATATACGTTTTTTAATGTTTTTTTTATGTTATGACCATGCTTGAATGTATTTTTTTTTACCATAGTTGATAAGATTTAAATCATTGGGGCTTCATCCAGCCTGTTGATGTAAAACAACAATAAACAATAAACAATAAACAATGTTAATCGTTGAAATCGGCCCAGTGGTTCAAAAGTTATGAATTAAAAAAAAAAGTCGGTTTAAAAAAAATCGGAAAAAATTATGTTTTGCACCACCTTAACATGTAGATGGTCACCCTAATGACAAAAAATACCGGTCTGATATTTTGAGATAAGGAACAAAACTACCAATTTTTGCAAACGAATGGCTGATACAGATAGATATGGCCACATTAATCAAGATAGAAAAACATGTTCCTTGTGTGAGAAAAACAAAGTTCAAAGCCCTTAAACTCCAAAGTTTAATGCTTTTGTAAAATTCACAAATTTTAGAACCTTAAAAAAACAAACAGATTTCAAGGCAATGACAAGCTCTACAAAATCTTAAATTTACTAGGGAATGCAAACGAATATGACCACGTTCACAAACTCCAAAAACAGCTTTATGGCATCTTGAAAAACTGATAGCCGAAAGCTTAACAGACGCTCTGAAAATGGCGAGGAAATATTTAATACTTGGTTCAATATATGACGCAGCAAGTATGAAATAAAAACATGCTAAGGTAGCAAGTTTAATTGGAAACTACGCCGCTAGAGGCGCTTCAATTTTGTATTACTTATGAGGGGTGCTATATATCTCGTGATCATGGCCATATGGAAAGTTGCCATCTTGAGCAAAGTTGTTCGGGTGACCAATTTCTTTCAGCCGTTGGTCAAACTAGTTCAGAGCTCTCTCACTACGCGGCACTAGTGTGCATGCGAACTTCCTGAATATGCTACGTCTGGAAAGCCTGCCCATATAGGATGTTGCTGTGAGTGTTTTCGTGTAGAGTTCAAAAATCGATGTAGGACGCCATTTTGGAATCCCAGATGGCAGCCATCAGCAGGGCCGTCTTAACCACCCTTTTATTGCGAGGCCCCCTGTTATTCGATAGCAATTGTAAAATTCTAGCCCACATGAAATAGCAATAGGTACACTACCAGTCATAAGTATGGAATCACTTAGAAAAGTATTGTAACACTCATTTTAATATTGCATCACCTCCCAAAAAGTTTAGCATCAGCTATATCTCGAAATCCTGATAATCTACAAAGGTGCTGTCTTCAGCAAAGTTGTTCAGAAGACCACGGGCGTTCGGAAGGTGGATAGTTTGGTTCGCAAATCTGACACTACGTGACGCTAGACACGGGCATGTAAAATTGAGCATCTCTGGATTTATTTTATCTCGTGATCGCGACGACTTAGAAAGTTCAAATCTTCAGTAAAGTTATTCAAAATGCCAGGGCGTTCAGAAAGTGGACAGTTTGGTTCAGAATTCTATCACTACGTGGCGCTGCACAGTGGTTCCTGGCAGGTCAAAACCTCAATAATTAAAGTTGATATTTTTTTATTTCAATATTTTTTTATCATTTTTAGATGTTAATAGTATCTTAAATTGAATGATTTGTGCAGTTCTGTTGATTACATATTTGTTTATGGTTTTTATAGTGTAGCGATATCACAAATTTTTGAAAAAAAATCGTTATGTTTCTTGTTACTGTTTTGCTCAAATATAGCAAAAAATAATGTGTTTATAAACTTGGTTGCTTGAGAAGAAATGTTTCTTGGCTTATTTCACGTCAAATGGATGGCAAAAAAGAGTGTATGCACTATTTTAAGTGACAGTTTCAAATAAAAAATTTGCAAAAATATACTTTTTTCATATTTAGACCAAGCAAAACATATGACGGACACATCCGCCCACTATCCTTTAGTAACCAAAAGATAGCTAGAAAAGCTAGCTTTCAGATAGGCTTTAATGTGTTTTGCGATTTTTTGCGAAAGATGCTGAAATTAGGAATAACAAGTAAAGTGTTCTTTGGAAAATATCCGTTTCTAAGTTAAATAATCTGCGGTGTATACTGTAGCAAGCTTCACAATGCCTTTTCAAAGCACACCAACACGCACACACATACACACACACGTACCATATATCAATCTCTTATGGTTCATGCGTTATGATTTTTTTAAACAAGCAGGTTAGGGTGGCCCCTAGAAAATCGGCATTCTTTAAATATCTTTTTATACGTTCATTTCTCGTGATATTTTTATACTAGACACTTTAAGAACTTTTTATGGCACATATTTTTGCTAAGTTGTTATCTCTTTTATTTGAAAAGTTATGGCTAGCTTTTGCTGAAAAATATTACTTTTTTTAAATTAAATTAAATCAAAGACATCATATCAAGAAGACTGACCACTTTGCCAGAATCCAAGCGACAGATACAATAGTGCTGCGCTTGAGTGTTCCACCTTCACGCACCTTCTCGCAACGCATAGAAAAATGAGCAAATTCACAAACCTTTCTTCTGAGGATGTAATCTTTGCTATCAAATTCGTTCGAAGCATTTACCTTTGAGCGGCAGATGACGCGATTGCACCTGTCTCATAGCGTTCGTATGAGAAAATGGAAGAGTTGCCAGTCTTCTTGATTTGTTGTCTTCGATTAAATGCTTTAAACAGTAAAAGCTATTGCAGTTTTTTACAAAAAAATAAGAAAAAACTTTCCAATGAAATTAAATGTTTGAAATATTGACAATTGAAAAGAGCAATTTTTCCGAAGAAAATAGCCTTTAACTTTCTAATCAAAAAAGATAGTAACCTAGTTGCTTGAGAAAAAATATGCGTTATCAAAAGTTTTAAATGTAATCAGAACAATGTTTTTACGAGAAATTAACGCATGAAAATATATTCAAAGAAAACCGATTTTAGTGGCCACCCTAACCTGCTTGTTTAAAAAAAAACCATAACTCATGAACCATAAAAGATAAAAACGTTGTGTTTTCAACAAAGTTGCTTTGAATTGAATGTTCTACAACTGTTTAGAACACTGCTTTGGTCTATCTCAAATAATAAAACAGTTTGTATTTTTAATTCACCAATTTTATGGACCACCCTAGTTTTACGAACATTAAAAGATTGAACAAAACATATGAAGCAAGTTTACCTAAGAAACCATATACCTAAAACTGACGGTTTGGGCGCAAACATTTTTGTCTTCCTAAATACGGCTTTGGGACCATTGTGCATTGGTTCTGGCTCTACTATACTCCTTTTTGTGACGTCTTGTATGTCAAGTTTTCTTCGTACAGCTAAAAAACATCCATTTCAACTGTGTTATGCCTATTTGCAACAATTTTGAGGTTTTGGCCAACTTTTGTTCTAAGAGGAACCACTGACTGTGCGCTGGTGTGCATGAACACTCGAGCATTTTTTAAATTATCTTATCTCGTGATTCCGACGTGATAGAAAGTTCAGGTCTTCATCTAAGTTGTTTAGAAGACGAAGGGCATCCGGATGATTTTTTGTAGTTATTTCATCTCGTGATCCAGACCACCTAGAAAGTTCGAGTCTTTACAAAGTTGTTCAGAAGACCATGGCTGAGCGGATAGTGCAAAGTTCGTTTCGTAATTATGTCACTACGTGGCGTTAGTTTGTATGCAAAAATTTGAAATCTATCGGATCTGAGAAGCTTAACAAGTTTTGAATCACTTGAATATGAAGTGAACCAGACTTGAAAAGTTAGGATTCACTTGAAGACACTACCAGTCATAAGTATGGAATCGCTTATAAAAGTATTGCAACACACACTAGCATAACCCAATACAATAAAGTTCAACGCCACTTTGGAAAGTACTGAATCACTTCAGGAAAGTTCTGGTTCACTTTAGAAATGCTTTCAATCATTTCGGAATTTCTTTATAAATTTTTGGAATCACTTCCGCAAGTACTGATTCACTTCGAATAGAAATGAATCCCTTAAGAAAACTTTGGAATCACTTAAGAAAATTATAAATAACTTCAGTGACCATCTAAATTGATCAATTGCTGCTGAAATCTTTGCTGTTTGTTCCGCTCGGTAAAAACCAGCAAAAGTTTGTTGATTTATACAGCAAAATTTTGTCGTTGTGCACGATTGACAATGCCTATAAGCACTAAATCATAGCTCTAAATGCGAACACAAGGCAACGTCAAGGGCCTTTTCTAGTGGAACAAGCATATTTTCGGTCGCTACTTCATAAGGTTATGTTCGTTCGTGACCACTCAACCGAGCAAGGGCAGAGACCACACGTGGTTCTAATTTCGTTCCGGCGTTGACAAAAGGAAAACCCATATTCGATTTGCACCCCCTTTGGTAGAGACAAAGCGAATCCACCCGAAGATAGCATGTGGTAAATTGCTTTGCATCTTTGATTTGCCACTACAGATGGGACTAAGCTAGAAGTGCTAGAAGGTGTACTCGCACAATGCTGAACCTGTTATCGTCAGATTCCGGCTGTTGAAAGGGAGAAGTAAATTAATTTCCCCACTCAAATTCATTCACCCTGACCGACTCGAAGGTTGCAACCCTGAACCAAGGCAACAAAGCTCTTTCAACCAACAACATTGTGCTATAATTGCGTTGGTTGGAAGAGGATTTACGCTCTACTTCTTCGTAGGTGGTGTTCTAGCCTCTAGGATCCGCTCTAACATGTGTTAAGAAAACGAACCCAAATTGCGTCTGTTGCGATTCTTCATCTCCGGGAACTAACTGTTACAGATCTGTAACATGGCACTAACTCTCCATGTATGTGGTTCAATTTTCGCAACGAGATTGCATCACCAGCAAAGTTTTCTTTCAGCGAGTTAATTAGCTCCAATTCCGTGAGCGCCCGACCCAATTTCCGAATGGGATGAAGATGATGCTGCAAAGTGTATAATTAAAATCATTAAATTAAGCAAAAATCATCCCATTCCAGCCTACTCTGCTCCGATGTGAATGCGACAGTTGGCCTAGAAATTATAGCCGTGTTTGGGCGCGCACCGCACACTGCGATTGAAGCTTCCCTAATTACCATTTTCGGTGGTTTTTCGGACTTACAGTAACTTGGGACGAGCGAAAAAAAAAAGCTCCGTTATTACGACGCGCTCTACTCAAACACCGCAAGTCAAGTGCAGCTATAGATTCATGTTGTTTCGTTTCAATTTTTTTGTTTTGCTTGTTACCTTATACCTATTCTGGTCTGTTTATTTATCTACCGGCTTAATTATACTACTTTTAATTTTTGAACGCTCTTTGCCTCCAGTTCGACTTTGCGGGTCTTTTATCTTTATCTGAACTCAGCAGCAAGTCGGGAAGCAGATGTTATCTGCACGCGAGGATAATCTAACGCTTGTGGTGTTGTGTTCGGCTGCCTAGCGGTCTTTCCGTTTATTTATTATTATTTTTTCCCATGGCCCGCGGACCAGAAATCGACTTGGGAGATACTTTTTTTTCTCTCTCTCTCATTGTTTTATTTTTATTTTTTGCCGGACCGGTCTGGAGCCGACGGGCACTGCAAAGTACAACCCTTGGGAAAATTGTCCCTTCGACCGGGTCTTTCCTCGCCGGCGTTTTAATACAGTAATAAATTGGCTCCTGTGGGAAAATGGGCGACAAATTTGGGCTTTTGTTTGGTTGTTTTTCTGCCACACTGACGACGGTGCTGCCATCTGCCACGAAGCGAACTGTAACCTAACAATGGGTGGTGCAGTAATTGTGGGATTGCACTGCTGTCTTCAGGGGCTTTATCATCTTCAACAAGACCGGTTATTACGGAATTACCGTTCGTGGTGGATGTTAGGTGTGAGATAATGGCGGTGGGAAGAAATGTTTGTTTATGTTGGTGCTAGGATCCGATACAGCTTTATGACTTTGACTTCAGGATTTGGCCCTGGGAAGTGTTCCAAGTGTTGAACTTTCATACTCGGTAATAGCTAAACTTAAATCTCGTTATGAACATTCAATTAATGAATGTGCTAAGCCAGAAAGTGATTTCGGAAATACATTTTTAATTTTGCATGGATCTGCAATGTCTGACTTCGTCGTAAGCGAGTCAAGGTTTTGAAAATCGTGTACCAATTGTTATCAAGGTTCTAGAGTTATTATATTCGATTGTCAGTTTCTTCTAGAAATAGTGCCAGATCTGTTGAACAGTCGATTCCAGGAGATGATGAATCGCAGCAGAAGCAATTTGGATTCGTTTTCTTAACACATGTTAGAGCGGATCCTAGAGGCTAGAACCCCACCTGCGAAGAAGTAGAGCGTAAATCCTCTTACAACAAACGCAATTATAGCAGAATGTTGTTGTTGAAAGCTATGCTGGTTTGGTTCAGGGTTGTAACCTTCGAGTCGGTCAGGCTGAAGGAATATGAGTGGAGAAATTAATTTGTTTCTCCCTTTCAAGAGCCGTTCAACTGGCACCCTACACTGGTGCGTAACGCCATTGGGTTAGACTTAGGCTCTTCATCTTTGTTCTAGTTGATTGGTTATTCTAATGTGATGATTGCGTTTAGCGCTAATTAACAGGATACCTTGGGGCTTGTTTCTGTTTGAATTTAAAAATTTGATAACCAATCTACTTAATATAAAGCCTAACGTGCCAGATTCCTAATGATTAGCTGATCAGATTGCCTACAGCAATCTCTGAACTTCTGGATGGTAGCTGTTCTCCGTATCTCCAGCGTCTAAAGACCAGCCAGGTGATGGATCTCGGAGTTCCTCATTCGTGGAGGACTGTTGGTAGTGCTGGGAGTGTCGGAGATTGTAAGTAATCTGAAGGATGCCTCGCTGGATACGCCCAAGACTGGATGGGCAGTAGCTGGTGGCCGTGAACGGATCCTGGGGAAAGCACTAGATGCGACCCTCCTCCCAGATGACCATGGCAATACAGGAAGTATTACAACAAAGGTAATTGCTATTAGATATTTTGCAAACAGTGACAGATAGCGGACATGAAGAACTGTCGTAATCGCCGTCGTAGTCGTAGGCAGTACCTTTAGTATATTTAAAATTAACCACCAACCGCTGAAAACATGCCAAGTGACATTCGAGAACGTAATTTCATTTGAATAGCTTGTTTAACCAGGTCTTAAACAATCGTCACGTCGGTCATAGCTTGTTATGATTGCCTGAACCATGCGTAAAGAGAAAATCTAAACATTTAACGTCGCGTGAAAGTGGATCTTAATGAATGCCTCTTTCGTAGCTTTTAGTTTAAGGATTTCAATGATCGTCGGTTGCAGTGACTGAGCAGAAAAACGCGGTCCTAGGTCCTTTCATATTAAAAATGTATGGTAAGATCGTTTGTTTATCGTGTATTTTGTAAAACTTTTCGTTGTCGTTGGTGCCGGGTTTGAATAGTTATAAAAAAACTTGAGTAACGCTATAATGTGATATGAGGGGCTGGGTGACCTTAGAACAACCGGTTTTGCTTACTGAGCAGAACATCATGAGTCTAATCTCAAGCCCATCCACATTCAAGATTCGTCAATCGTTTTATTTGTCAACATGACTACATGGTAATAACAGCAACTCGATGATTAAAAAGGAGCTCGTCTGCCTAGTGGCAAACGTTTTTGCTTACTGAGCAGAAGACCGTGGGTTCAATCCCAAGCTCCTTCACGTTATATGATTGTTAGGACATCAATTCAGCTTATCGTTTACCAAAACGAACCCTGCTGCAAACCCAACCCTATTACCCAATATCCCAGTGAATCCTCGTCGAAGTGCAGAGGTGTTCTCGGCTTCCATCAAAACGAGTGTCATGTCAACACAATCCTTCCCATTCCTTTCTTGACCTGTGTTCGGGCGCGGCCGGTGCTGGTATTGCCTAGTTTGAGATCACCAGTTTTTACACATTGAGGATGATTGCTAGTCCCAAACATCATCTATTGGTTCTCTGTGTAGTTACAGCTGGCCTGGCAATAACAGAGTAGCAACCGTGGGCGGTCAATCATGCTCAGGCTCATGCTCATGCGTGGAGGACTGTTGGTAGTGCTGGCTGATGCAGTGACTTTAGTGACTAAAATTACGGAAATAGTGACCAAATAGTGACTTTTAAATAATAAAGTCTTCCAAAATAGCCGCGCTAAGAAAATACACCAAGTACCACACCCTACAACTCAACGACCATTATGCGAGGATCAATCATGCGTATCAACGAACAAGTCGCCAATGTTATCGGCGTTATCAACGAGATGTTCAACGGAAGCTTCGATCTCACCCGAAAACTTTTTGGAATCATGTGAATGAGCAACGAAAGGAGTCTGGCCTTCCATCGACTATGGTACTGAACGGCGAAGAAGCTTCATCCCCTCAGGACATTTGCCGTCTGTTCTCAACCAAGTTTGCGAGGGTATTCTCGGATGAGAACCTACCTGACGAGCACGTTTCTCTAGCAGCCAGTTATGTTCCAATGCCTGGTCAATCTTTGGCAGCTATCAACATCGACTTCGCTATGATAACTAGGGCAGCTTCGCAACTGAAGTCTTCATTTAAGCCTGGACCTGACGGAGTTGCTTCCGTCTTTCTCAAGCAACACATCGATAGTCTGGTGGCTCCTCTCTGCCTTCTGTTCGAAATGTCCCTCTCCAGTGGGGTGTTTCCTTCCTGCTGGAAATCAGCTGAGATGTTTCCAGTGCATAAGAAGGGATGCAAAAGAAACATCGACAACTATCGCGGCATTACATCGTTGTGTGTCATATCTAAACTGTTCGAGTTGGTCGTTATGGAACAATTAGTCTCTCACTTCAAGCAGCACTTGAGTGAAGACCAGAATGGTTTCAACGCAGGGCGGTAGACTACTTCCAACCTTTTGTGTCTCACCTCGTACATTACGGAGAGTATGACAGATCATATGCAAACAGATGTCATCTGCACTGACCTATCAGCCGCCTTCGACAAGTTGAACCATCCTATAGCGATCGCAAAACTGGTTAGGCTCGGTATAAACGGCTTTCTCCTACGATGGTTCGCATCGGAAGTTGCAATCGACGACTGCCGATCTCCTTCGTTCCCTGCCACTTCGGGTATTCCGCAAGGTAGCCACCTCGGCCCGTTGATATTTCTTGTGTATTTCAACTACGTCAATTTCGTCCTCGACGGTACACGACTGTCGTTCGCAGACGACATGAAAATCTATCTCCGAATCCGACGTCAACGTGGTGTATTCTGTAGAGATGTGCGTCTAGCGGGTAGTGGTTGGACATAAGTCTTGACATCAAGCGAATGAATCCCCGACTTACATCCAGACCTTTGAACTACGCTATCGAAGAAACACTTGGAGTAATGGAATGTAACCACCGCCCAAGAGAATTACTTGTCCAAACGTTTTGCCAACTTAAAAGAGAACTCTGATGTAGTAATGGGAAAATTCATCATGTGAAATTCTTCTATCATAAATCTCGCCTTGTTGTGCGCCCACCTTTGCGAGAGAGTCTGCCTTCTCATTGTCTGGGATTGAGCAATGTGAGGGGACCCATACAAAGGTAATCCTATATGATCTTTCGACCAGCAAATTCATCTGCTCCCTTACATTTGAAAGGAAATAAGATGAGTGCCTACCTTGTTTCATCGACCGAATAGCCTCAATCGAACTGAGCCTATCCGAGAAGAGGAAGTAATGGTCTGTGGGCACGTCAGAAATCATCCCCAATGCGAAGTTGATTGCTGCTAGCTCAGCAACATAAACGGAACAAGGTTCCTGAAGTTTCCGTAAGGCGATTCTATTCCAATTGACTTGTTGGTACTTTTCAGTAAAATTACGTGGAATTGAGATAGGTCGAAGTTGATCTGGAACTCCTTGAATAGCCTGTTTCATGGAGAGATTAAAGTCAATGGAGGAACTGTAGTTAGTTAAGCATACACGAGGGGAGTTATAGCACGGAATACTAATATCCGATGACATATAGTTAAGGTTCGCACGAATCTACCGTATGCGTGATAATGTTTGCACCATTGAGCAATGTCAAAATTTAAAAAAAATCTCGAGTTTATTTATTCAAAGGGGGGATGTTTCTCAGAGTTTTAAACTATGTTAATCATCGATCGAGTTTCCACTTGCTGCAATTACGGCCTCCACACGCTTCCGGAATGCACGGCAGGTTCTAATAATGTAGTCTCTATCCATTTCTCTCCAGGTACGGGTCAATGTTTGTCTGAGGCTTGCTGTACTCGGGGGACGTTTAGAACAGGCCTTGGCCTTCATGACGCGCCATATTGAGTAATCCAGCGGATTAAGATCGGGGCTGGATGGCGGCCACATATCCTTCGCCCAGAACGGAAGATGTTCCTGCAACCACTTCTGAGTGCGGTTCGAGGTGTGGCACGGAGCCCCATCTTGTTGAAATACAACATTTGGCTTCGGACCGTACTGTTCTTTGATCCACGGAAGAACATACTTACTTAAAATCCCGATGTAGACCTCCGTGTTGACCTTGTCGCCTTCTGGAATGAACACCGGGACCATTTTTTTGCCATCGGAAGCCACCAATCCAAACATCATAACGCTAGCAGGATGCTTGGTCAGATACACGTTCTTGTGCTCGTCAGCCACGTCTTTTACCGGACGAGAACTAATATACCGGTCGGTTCTGGAATTTGATACGGGATCGACGGTAAACATGCTCTCGTCGGTGAACAGGATTACCGAATTTTTTCGCTTAAGGAAGTTCAAGATTTTCTTGCATCGTTCGACTCGTAGCTCCCGGATTCGGTTGGTAATCATGTGAGTTTTTTTTCCGTGCCCTCGACTTCGCCCCGCAATCTTCCTTTGCGATCTTACGTGCCGTAAAGTCACTGATCCCGTGTTCCTTTGCCATTTTCCTTATTGAACGCACTGGATTCACCCGAATCTTCCTTTTGATAGCAGCGATAACCCTCGGAACCCGAGCTGACCTACGCGGATAGTTGTCTTCTTTTCTCGGTCTAAAACCCTTTTGACGGTCCACCGGGCAACTTCGACGGCGATTGAAATCTCTTTTTGCGACGTTTACGCGTGGGACAAATCACGAATGCGCTACCACTTCGTCATGGTGCAACTGTCAAACTAAGTAAATTATTTTCTTTTATACACAGCCTACTACGGTATGAGCTATAGGTTACGTGCATGCAAAGAAAACCAAGGCATTGTATGCACAGGTGAAACGGGAACCTTATTTGTACGATGGTGCAAACATTATCACGCATACGGTAGACTGGGTGCTCAATTCCAGCATTGCTTCGAAGTTTTCAATGGTGGCTTTTTCGTGCCGAGAGGATGCAAAAAGGGCCACATAAGGAAAACCAAAAGGGCGTCAGCAGCGCGCGGGTTATCTCCAGATGCTCAAGGTAATCCCGTAGGTCTCCCTGACATTATGGAACTCAGGGCAGACGCAGAGGACGTGCTCGACGGTCGCTGGAACTCCGCAAGTCACGCAGTTTTTTTTTTAAAGGTCCTCCGCCAAAATTATGGCTTAGTCGAGCCTGGATAGCACTCTTTGATCCGGTTGATTCCGGAGGTCCGTCCTCACCTTCGTGCTTCCTTTTATCTTCTGGATAAAAGGTCTCCTGGTGCTGAACCACTGTTCGTTCCATGCCTTCCGAATGGTGGATTTGACCCATCGCCTGATGTCCTGCAGCGGCACTTTGTCGGTGAACCTGGGACCGGATGGTCCAGATCCAGCAAGGTGCTGCGCTGCCTCGTTGCTTGGTATTCCACAGTGTCCAGGTATCCACGTGTATACAGTGCTGCTCGGGCCAAACTTCACGGTAGCCTGGATCCACGGGTGTGACGGAGCTGCCGAACGGAGTTCCTGTATGCAGCTGTGTGAATCCGTCAGGATGAGAATTGGTTCGCTGGCAGGTGCTGTGGCTTGCAGCGGCTTCGGCAGAGAAAACAGAGCATTGCGGCGGTAGACTGTTGCTGACAAGTAAACCACTTCGGGATGCTCCGATGCCAACGCCTGAGTTGGATCGGGAACCATCAGTGTACCGGTGTGTGTATTCGGCATAACGAGAACCGACGAGTTCGGCTACTGACCGACACAAGGCCAGGGAATTGTAACCTGCCTTGAACCGGCTCTTGATTCTGCGGTCTATGTTGGTATCGGAAGAGAGCCAACTCTTCTCTCCGTGCCAGTGGGTCCTAGTCACCGGGGGGAGGTCGACGTTGGCGATCGTACGCAGGAATCTGTTCCCCTCGTCGAGGAGGAAGATCCTGCCATTTCCTGCTGTTTTGGCGACAAATGATGCGGCTTTAAAGATGGTTGCGTTCATAAGACGGTACCGGAATGGAAGGATCTCTGCTTCTACGCAGGCCGAATCGGCGGGGATGGAAGGCAGGAGGCCGGAGATGATCCGAATGCTGCTGTTGTAAGTTGGGCCGAGAATTTCATCTTGTTTTCCGGAAGCAAGGCACGTTAGCTCGGTTCCATAAAGCAGCCGGCTGTCAACGATGGCTTGCGCAACACGGAAGCGGACAGCCCGATTGTTGGATCGGTGGGGCTTGAAAATCGTTTTAATAGGTTGATTCGGCTTCGGCAGTTCCATTTGACCTCATAGAAGTGAGGCACGAAGGATGTCGTGCGGTCAATGAGCACACCCAAGACCCGGACAGAACTTTTAATAGGGATGGCTTGATCGGAGATTTTAATCGCGATTCCGCTGACCCTGTGCCGCGATGGACAGACATGGCATCTTACAGCTGTAACTGCGGCTTGCGCTAGTTTTTTGGTCCGAACTGTGGTGGGCCCTGTTACCACGATGAGGACATCGTCAGCGTAAACGAAGATGTGGATGTTCTTGGGCAGCTGGCTGAAAACTCCGTTCATGGCAATCAGGAAGAGCGTGACAGCGATCACTGATCCCTGGAGGACCCCGTTTCTACCTGAAAGCGGCTGGATAGGTTGTTGCCGATTGCAACTCGAAAGGTGCGGTCGGTGAGAAAGTTCCGAACGAAGTCGATGATGTGTCCAGAGTGGCCCCAACTGATGAACTTGCCAAGTACAGCTGGAGCCCAGGTCCTATTGAAGGCCTTGGAGATATCCAGCGAGACAATCTCAGCGTCGTTCCCCTGATCGAAGGCGCTTTTCAACACGTCTCCCAATGTGGCGAAGTACGTTGAAGTACCACATCCCTGTCGGAACGCGTGCTGCCGATGGTCGAGCAGGCTGTTGGCCTCCAAAAAGGATTTCAGCCTTCGGTTGACCATCCACTCAAAAACCTTGCTCATGCAGGAGGTCAGGGCGATTGGTCGGAACTTAGAAACATTCTTCGTGGCTTCGCTAGCTTTCGGGATCGCGATGACCAGGCTTTCCCTCCAAGAAGCTGGGTAGGAGTCCGTGGTCCATAGCTTGTTAAAAAAGGTCAAGCATACGGACTTGGCCTTCGATCGGTAGGTGGGTTAGCAGAGGCTACCCTAGTTCGTCAGGTCCCGCCGATTTCCCCTTGCTCCTGCTTTGGGCATATTGCAGCTCTTCCCACGAGAAAATCCTATTGACCGTTAGGTTGTTGTTGTCGGCCGGAGCGGAGAAATTGATGATAGATGTTGACGTAGCGTTATTGTGGCGGCGGAATTTTTCATTGTATCCGGAGATAGCAAAAAGCTACTGGCTCGGAAAAGGTGCTGTTTCCGGATTGAACCTGTAGCGGGGGCGAACGGCTTTTCCCGCTCAGGGAATTTACCCGATTCCACAGGTCCGCCGAGGATTGAGAAGCGTCGATGCCATCGAGGAAGCTCACCCAGCTGTCCTGCTTCGCGTTCCGGATGGTTTTCCGGCATAGAAGGTGTAGATCGCGGTATCGTGTGAGGATGCTGTCTCTGCTGGGGTGATCTAGGCTCGTTTTTCTTAACTTGCGGAGGACTTTCCGTCGGGCTTCAGCTGCTTCACGGATTACCTTAGAGAGGTCAGGTATATTGCCGGGATCCAGCTTTTCAATACCGGTTAGGATTTCGTTTCGGTTAAACTCTCGTACCTCCAGCGTGGTCTACGGGTGGTTTCTGGAGCGGCTGCGGCATGCAGCTGGATCTGGATGAGGTAGTGGTCGCTTCCGTAGAAGTCCGAATTGGTGGTCCAGAGCATTTTGCCGGCGACGCCTCGGCTGACAGCGGAAACATCGATGGCTGTGGCATGACGTCCATTGAAGAAAGTGGGTGAGCCATTGTTGAGGATGACAAGGTCCTCGTTTTTGAAAAGGTCGGCTAGAGCGGACCCACGGTTGTTTGGCCTTGAACGAGTCTAATTTAGGTATTAAACTACGACAGTTCCATTGTAATAAAGTGATCATATCTTGATCCACACTCGACGAATTATCCATCGAAAGATATGAATTCACCAATGAGGGTCCTTGATAATGCCGAGGGCATTATATTTGAAATTTAGTAAACAAAAACTTTTTTTTCTAGCTGAAATTTCATTTTTAGCTGTACCTTGAAAACTATCATACTGAGATTATTCTGACATAATTTTTGGATTCAGTGCATGGTTCTTTCATGGGAAATGACCATCAGCGTACAAAATTCAAATATGCTATAAACTAGTGTAAATTTTGACGTAGGATTACGTCTTTCGGCAACATATTGGGGGTGTAATTTAAAAAAAAACCAAACTCGACCACGTTACGAAAAGTGGTCAGGTTTTGACCACTTATAACTCTGTCAACAGCGGATTGATTTTAGTTCCAAACAATCCGATCCATTGGAAATTTTTCTGCGAATCTGCTAAAACTAGCACTTTATCAATTTTCAATAGGTCACTATTGAAAATTACACAAATGTACAACTGTTGCAATGGTGATCAAAATTAAAAGCACTTTCCCTAACACAGATTTCAAAATCGAATTCCATCCGGTATCGCCGAACGGTGCTTATTCAATCACCGTGTGTGGTGGTGTTCGGTTATTCGTCATCAGCAGCAGCAGCAACAGCAGTGCTTTCGACGCGTGGCGTTGAACATTGTTCTCCAGTACAGAACGAAAGGCTGCCCGGAATTAGCGAGCTGCAGCCCACGTCAGCGTCCATTCAACGAAAAAGGAGGAAGAAGCCGCACCGCTACTGATCGAATTCAGTTGCTCGTCGTGAGCCGCTGTGGGTCAGCTATTCCAAGCATGTTAGCATCGTTCCAAACAACATCCAGTTCGTTAGCCTCAACGGTGTTGAACACCCTAAAGCTGGGTTTAGACTAGGCAAGTCAAATGATCAACTCAGTTGAATTCATTTGACTTGAAAAGTTGAGCCTGGTTCAACTTTTTTTTCAATTCAAGTGGTTGATCAAGTCAATTGAATGGCTTACACGTTCAATTCGCGTTCAAGTCAGTTGAATTCAACTGACTTGATCAATTGACAATTGAACCAAAAATTCCGTCCGTTTTGTGCACGAAAATGCGTAATTTTGTCATCAGAAAACGAGGCGTTTCCGTGATGTGAAAAAGGGGTTTCCCTAATACAGTCGCCGAATATTGATACCGAGCACGTAATCCTACGTCAAATCTACGGTCGGGTCTTGGATACAACCTCTTACTTTTTAAAGCGATAGTGGAAGTAAATAATGAAAGTGAATGGTGAATTAGTGAAATGGAAAGTGATACAGCAGTAGTAGAATTTAACGGAAAACTTTTTTGTAATCTGTAATGATGCGTCGAAAAAACTGAGTTTGAATTTTCCTAAAATGGACCAAAGTTAACTGTTCCTTAAAATCAACACCTCTTAGTCTACTAAACAATGCACGAACAACGTTGTTGTGAATTATCATGAAGAATATGCCTCGGTTCTCCTTTATAGCACCTGTAAAGAGTGCACGATTATTTTCGTGCAGGAAATTAAGGTAAACAGCACCCGAGCCAATTGCATAACACACAACGCATTTTCCATTCATTGGTCGTTTCTTCCAAATTAGTTTTTTGTTAGAAGCGGATAACTCCCTCCCTTTTTCCCCATTTTCAGTCATCGTCGCGTGACGGTCGGAGTAAAAGTGACAATGACGCAGTGATTATCGCCGAGGTAATTGAATTTGTCGTAATTTCCTTTCTGCGTCGGTGGCGGCGGCCGGAGATGCTTGACGATGACTGACACCACCGCTGAGTTGATGGTTGGCGCCAGCATTTCATTCGTCGGTCGGACGATATTTAATTTGAGTCACCGCCCACCGGACACCTCGCCAGGCACACCTGTGTACCAGAGGCGTCGCATTGAATTGAAGTGATGGTCCGAAAATCGCTATGATTATTGATCATCACAAAATGTGCGAGGGTCACCAATCAAAATGGGGCGGGAAATCTAATCAACCGTCAATAGACATTTGACCGTCACTGTGTATGTCGAAAGCGAAGGGGGAGTGCTTATCTTTCACTGACACTTCACTGCCACCATTAGGAAGGGAAGCATGGGCACCGAAGGGGGGGGGGGGTGTATATTAAACGTGATACAACAATGTTACGGAGCGTATTATTATGATGGAGTATATCTTGGTTCTCATCACTGAATGTACCACTTCCAGCGACCGGTTCTATTGTTTACCTTAGGAAGGGTGTTGGACCAAAGGGAGAATCATGCACTCGTGGTACAAAATGTACTTGGTGTAAATTAACAACGCCCGCTGTTTGAATCCACTGCCATTCTTCAAAGTGACGAAGCACGAACGGAAAATTAGCTGATACGGGACGAACGCGACGACATTGAACCATTTTCCATCTATGCTTGTGCGAGCGGTGCATTTGGCTCCTCTTCCGTCATGTTGCAACTTTTCCATTAGGGCCAAACAGGGCTAGAGATGATGACGACGATGGGAGTAAAACACCCCCACCTACTCCCCTACTTTCCAGGACCGAACTGATAATTACTCGATAGTGTGTGTACTTAACGGCGGACGTGAGAGGTTTGCGTTGGTCGTGCAATTAGGGCGCGATCAACGTTTACAAATGGGTCAAGGTGTTGATGATGAAAGGTATGAAAGGTATCGATCTGAGTGCGCCTCTAATTTCAAGAGCGATGCAGCAGCTTATGAAGAACGAATTTCATTTTCTACATTTACCGCCGGGAGCCCTCAAAAAAAAATTCTGACGCCAAAATATCCTTGGGGAAAAAATTTCAGACACCAAAATACCCTCCAAATCTCGATTAGAGCCGTATTTACGGAGGTAAATCGATTTAAAGATTTTCATACCCGCCAGACTGAAAATAATGGGTTGGGACATTTTTTTTGGGGAAAAAAACACCAAAATACCCTCCAAATCTCGATTAGAGCCGTATTTACGGAGATAAATCGATTTAAAGATTTTCATACCTGCCAGACTGAAAATAATGGGTTGGGACATTTTTTTTGGAGGAAACATTTTCTAACACCAAAATACCCTCCAAATCTCGATTAGAGCCGTATTTACGGAGATAAATCGATTTAAAGATTTTCATACCCGCTGAAAATAATGGGTTGGGACATTTTTTTTTGGGGAAAAAAACACCAAAATACCCTCCAAATCTCGATTAGAGCCGTATTTACGGAGATAAATCGATTTAAAGTTTTCCATACCCGCCAGCCTGAAAATAATGGGTTGGGACATTTTTTTGGGGAAAAATTTTCTGACACCAAAATACCCTCCAAATCTCGATTAGAGCCGTATTTATGGAGATAAATCGATTTAAAGTTTTCCAACCCGCCAGCCTGAAAATAATGGGTTGGGAAATTTTTTTTGGGGAAAAATTTTCTGACACCAAAATACCCTCCAAATCTCGATTAGAACCGTATTTATGGAGATAAATCGATTTAAAGATTTTCATACCTGCCAGACTGAAAATAATGGGTTGGGACATTTTTTTTGGAGGAAACATTTTCTGACACCAAAATACCCTCCAAATCTCGATTAGAGCCGTATTTACGGAGATAAATCGATTTAAAGATTTTCATACCCGCTAGACTGAAAATAATGGGTTGGGACATTTTTTTTTGGGGAAAAAAACACCAAAATACCCTCCAAATCTCGATTAGAGCCGTATTTACGGAGATAAATCGATTTAAAGTTTTCCATACCCGCCAGCCTGAAAATAATGGGTTGGGACATTTTTTTGGGGAAAAATTTTCTGACACCAAAATACCCTCCAAATCTCGATTAGAGCCGTATTTATGGAGATAAATCGATTTAAAGTTTTCCATACCCGCCAGCCTGAAAATAATGGGTTGGAACATTATTTTGGAGAAAAATTTTCTGACACCAAAATACCCTCCAAATCTTGATTAGAGCCGTATTTACGGAGATAAATCGATTTAAAGATTTTCATACCCGCCAGCCTGAAAATAATGGGTTGGGACATTTTTTTTATGGAAAAATTTCTGACACCAAAATACCCTCCAAATCTCGATTAGAGCCATATTTACGGAGATAAATCGATTTAAAGTTTTCCATACCCGCCAGCCTGAAAATAATAGGTTAGAACATTATTTTGGAGAAAAATTTTCTGACACCAAAATACCCTCCAAATCTCGATTAGAGCCGTATTTAAGGAGATAAATCGATTTAAAGATTTTCATACCCGCCAGCCTGAAAATAATGCGTTGGAACATTTTTTTTTGGAGAAAATTTTTCTGACACCAAAATACCCTCCAAATCTCGATTAGAGTCGTATTTACGGAGATAAATCGATTTAAAGATTTTCATACCCGCCAGCCTGAAAATAATGGGTTGGGACATTTTTTTGGGGAAAAATTTTCTGACACCAAAATACCCTCCAAATCTCGATTAGAGCCGTATTTATGGAGATAAATCGATTTAAAGTTTTCCATACCCGCCAGCCTGAAAATAATGGGTTGGAACATTATTTTGGAGAAAAATTTTCTGACACCAAAATACCCTCCAAATCTTGATTAGAGCCGTATTTACGGAGATAAATCGATTTAAAGATTTTCATACCCGCCAGCCTGAAAATAATGGGTTGGGACATTTTTTTTATGGAAAAATTTCTGACACCAAAATACCCTCCAAATCTCGATTAGAGCCATATTTACGGAGATAAATCGATTTAAAGTTTTCCATACCCGCCAGCCTGAAAATAATGGGTTGGAACATTTCTTTTGGAGAAAAATTTTCTGACACCAAAATACCCTCCAAATCTCGATTAGAGCTGTATTTACGGAGATAAATCAATTTAAAGTTTTTCATACCCGCCAGCCTGAAAATAATGGGTTGGAACATTTTTTTACGGAGATTAATCAATTTAAAGATTTTCATACCAGCCAGGGTTGGGACATTTTTTTTTGGAAAAAAAAATCTGACACCAAAATACCCTCCAAATCTCGATTAGAGTCGTATTTACGGAGATAAATCAATTTAAAGATTTTCATACCCGCCAGCCTGAAAATAATGGATTGGGACATTTCTTTTGGAGAAAAATTTTCTGACACCAAAATACCCTCCAAATCTCGATTAGAGCTGTATTTACGGAGATAAATCAATTTAAAGTTTTTCATACCCGCCAGCCTGAAAATAATGGATTGGGACATTTTTTTTTTGGAAAAAAAATTCTGATACCAAAATACCCTCCAAATCTCGATTAGAGCGGAGATTTACGGAGATAAATCAATTTAAAGACTTTCATACCCGCCAGACTGAAAATAATGGATAGGGACATTTTATTTTTGGGGAAAAAATTTCTGACACCAAAATACCCTCCAAATTTCGATTATAGCCGTATTTACGGAGATAAATCAATTTAAAGATTTTCATACCCGCCATACTGAAAATAATGTGTTGGAACATTTTTTTTAAAAACAAAATTTTCTGAAACCAAAATACCCTCCAAATCTCGATTAGAGTCGTATTTACGGAGATAAATCGATTTAAAGATTTTCATACCCGCCAGCCTGAAAATAATGGGTTGGAACATTTTTTTGGAGAAAAATTTTCTGACACCAAAATACCCTCCAAATCTTGATTAGAGCCGTATTTACGGAGATAAATCGATTTAAAGATTTTCATACCCGCCAGCCTGAAATTAATGGGTTGGAACATTTTTTTTGGAGAAAAAATTTCTGACACCAAAATACCCTCCAAATTTCGATTAGAGCCGTATTTACTGAGATAAATCGATTTAAAGATTTTCACACCCGCCAGCCTGAAAATAATGGGTTAGGACATATTTTTCTTTGGGAAAAAATTTCGGACTCAATTACGCAAAGTTTCATACAAATCGGAGAAGGTCGATTCAAAAATTCAATTCGTTTCGCTATTTGGCCTGGCACTGCTCAAAATCACTAAAATGACTCGCTTTGGAAGTTTTCATTTTGTTCCGCTAGATTGCATTCCTGAACGACTGTGCGTTGGCTTCAGTTTCCAGCAGATCAAAATCATCGATTTTGATTTAATTGAGCATGAACCTTTCTGTACAGAGCTGCAACTTAACAAAATCCACGTCAGCCACCCTCTTCTGCCTAATCCTATCGGATCAATAGAAGACTGAAATAAGCAGCTTAAACAGGCTACCATCCGGTTCGTAGTCGGTAGTAAAGCTTAGAGTAATAGCTGCCTTGCAGTCACTACTACTAAGCACGTCTCGCCGCCTTTGCCGATACTCGATATAGCCGTAGTTTTCGAAATCGCCAACACACAAGTCTAGAACAAGCTGTTTGTTTACCAGCAGCGTGGTGCTGCTGCCCGCCGTTCGGGAAGAGATACAAGCAAACAATCCAATCCGAGAAATTCGAGAACCAACCGACCAGAAGCAGCTTTAGCAGCAGCAGTACCCAGCCCGAGCAAAGTAAAATAACAACCTGATATCATCTAGATAACAAGTCTTGTTCTTCCAGTAAAAACTCAAATCTCGTGCGTGAGCTTATTTACGAAATATTATCCGCATGGTAAAACGAATTTCCGCTTATCATATTTCAGTGATTAGCGTAAGGCTTTAGTATCAAATCGGCAACATAATTTGAAATTGGTTGAACAAATTTTCATGAATAACAGGACTTGTTATGAAAATATTTTCAATTATAACAAAATTTGTTATGATTGTGAAATCCAGCAAGAATTTTGTGTTATGTTTACTGTATCAGAACTTGCTATAAATTTGGTATAAAACTTTACTCGGGTACCCTTACATCATCATCGTCGCGTCGCCGTCATCGGGCTCCTTTGTCGACAATCATGACTGTCGATGGTCGCGATTAAACACGTCGTGAAATTCGATAGCCCGAGAGTATCGATAAACAGCAAATCGCTTCCGTCGGCGCCAAAGTTTGATTACAAGCGAGAAATTTTCCAGATTTGACTGCGATGGAGCCGCCTGATACTGGTTCAAATCAGTTACGAACCATGCGTCCTCCGGAAACTGGACTGCATTTGAAGATTTACTTTTTCCTGATCCGGTTCTTCTCACAAATAGCCAAACAAAGCGTTCTATTAAATAACTCAACCACCGCCCCCCCCCCCTTTTTGTCCCTTTTAGGTGCATCATGTAGTCTCGTCTTCGTTGCAATCCCGTGAGTCAGAGACAGAGGGCTATAAACCAGATGTCGCTGCCAAGATCGATTTATTTACACTTTCAATTACGGCCAATTTATTGCTCCCCCGGTCGTTCTGCGTCTTTCTTGGTCCACACTCTGCCATCCGACACAAGTGACAAGTGACACACAAATACATTCCGTGCCATCAACAGAGTCGGATTTACTCTCCGACCGTCGTCTGCTTCGTCCTAGTGATCCCATTAAGTTTTATTTTCTTGGATGAGTGGATGCATCTTTTCGCCGGACAAACTGTCATTCCCTGGACTTGTGACGTCAGGGATAGAGAGCTTCGGGTTTTACGCTTCAACCAGAGTCAAGAGGGGAAAATGGACGAGCAACGACCAGTCGAATGTAATTTGGATTTAGACTGTTGGTTTTATTTATCCTTGACAAGCGTGGCGGGTGAGATGCATGGAGCATTTCTGGCATTGATTTATTTGATAAGGCTCAATCGAATTAACCATACAGAGCCGAGTATTCTTATCCACTATACAAAACATCGTACAACTATAGTCAAAAGGTAGAACATAATAAACGCTTTATCTTCCGCTATCCAATAAGCCTCCTCCATCAGAACGGGATCCACATTCAGTGTTTTCATTGTATGGCAGTGTCGTCAACGGGGGGCAAAACGTGGTCATCACTCACACACTCATCAGTACACGGTGGTTTTCCAACGTCGACGACGCATCGACCGAAAGAACTGCTGATGAAGAATAATGAGGAGGACCAGCAGTCATTTATTTATTTATTTATTAGTTTACATCAACAGGCTGAGTGTAGCCCCAATGTTGTTTAAGTGATAACATTAAAATACATAGTCCAGCTTACTAAAATACACAATACAATAAAATACATGGTCATTCAACGGTTTACTGCGTCAGAGAAAATACGGGAAAAGCACCGGCGTAGCATCTCTCGTGACAGGTTGAAATCGAACACTGTAGAAACTCGATTGAATACACGTTGAAGGCCGTCTATAGCACCGTTCATGCTATAGTTAGTGCGATGCTGAGGCAATCTTAACATAGCGTTATTTCGCAGCGCTCGAGGTTGAACGTTCACATTGACGTTCTCCAGGATTGTAGAACAATCAATTCTACCCTGTAAACTATCCGCGATGAGTACGTAGAAGCTCCAGATCAATCAGTTGACATCGACTTCCATAACTGGGTAGACGAAAACGGTTTCTCCAAGGCAGCTTCCTCAGAGCAAATCGAAGAAATCGACGCTGAACGGACTCAACTCTTTCAGCACCATTGTTATAGCTTGGGTTCCATACTGCAGAGCAATATTCCAGGGTGGATCGCACCAGGGAACAGTATAGCGATTTGAGACAACTCTTTGCAATCCTGAAAATGAATCCCAAAGATCTTGACGCCTTGTCGACAATGAACGAGATGTGTTGCTTATACGTTAACTGGGAATCCAGAATAACTCCCAGGTCTTTTACGTGCTGATAGTTGTTTCCTGAAGTGCATAATTGAACATGATCGGTTCCTTCTTGCGAGAGAAGGTGATAACTGAACACTTCGCGGGGTTGACCTCCATTCGGTTCAAGTTGCACCAGTTAGCAAACGCTTCGAGCTGGCATTGGAGGAAGTGACAGTCATCGATAGAACGGATCCGGATATAGATTTTAAGATCATCTGCATACGATAGACGAGGGCCTTCGAGGACGAAATTCACGTCGTTAAAGTACAACAGGAAAATCAACGGGCCTAGGGTACTTCCTTGAGGTATCCCTGACGTGGCTGGGTAGGTAGCAGACTGACATTCGCCAACGCTTACCATCAGCTGGCGATCACTGAGATAAGAGCGAAACCATCGCAGGAGGTTGTCATTTACCCCGAGTGGTGGACATGCGGAATAGATGCTGCAACGGTGTCAGCAAGCTGGCGATATGCTTCTTCAGAAATACTGATGGGACACCATCGGGTCCTGGGTTGAAGGACGACTTAAGTTGTTGTGCGGCAGTGGAAATCATCTCGACGTCGATGTCAATTGCACCCAACGCTTGACCGGAGAGTGGTACATTACTAGCTGCTAGGGTAACGTGGTCGTCGGTTAATATCGGTTATGTCTGAAAACAAGCGACAGATCTCCTGAGAGGTGACGATGGTAGGCCAGACTCTTTGCGCTGCTCGTTAACGTAATTCCAGAAGGACTTCGGGTGTGACTTGAGTTTGCTCTGAATCCCACGTTTATATCGCGAATAGCATCGATGGCTAACTCGCTTGAAGTCATGATTGAGCCTAACGTAGTGATGTTTCAGCGACAGCGTACGATACTTGGTGAATTTTCTTAGTGCCGCTCGCTTGGTCGATTTCAACTTTCGCAATTGGCTCGTCTACCAAGGAAAGTGTGACCCTTTTCGGTGAACTCTCTTTGGAACGTGTCTGTCAATGACATACGCCAAGACATGTGAAAAAGTTTGCGCAGCAGTTTCCCCAGTCTATGCTAGACAGCACGTCGATGATACTACTACGATCAGCTTTCCGAAAATCGTATGACACGTTTGTGGAAATGTCTTCAAAATCCCGAACGTGACTATCTTGGACAGTGACAACCAAAGGAGGATGATGAGGAACTTGCTTTACTAGTGGAGAAGATGCCATGGAGATAACTGGAGCAGTGTCCTGAGCGCTAACGAAACAGAGGTCTACGCTTCGGTTGTTCTCGTTAACTACGTCATTGATTTGAGATAGCGTTGCTGCACTATAGCTATCGAGAAGGCTAACTGATCCTGTATGAAATACAGAGCGTACAAGGTCTGGATAGAGAAAGCCACTGTGAGATGGTTTCCACGAAACACCAGCTAGATTGAAGTCACCCAGAACAATTATCTCATCAACTGGAGTTGCAGTTTCCATTACGGCGAAAACGGATCGACAATGTCTCGTCGTCGTCGACTCGTCTTCAAACCGGAACGGACTGCCACAAGAACTCCACCTCCATTAGATTTCCGACTGTTTTTAGGATTTCGGTCGCAGCGAAAGATAAGACTTCATACTCGCGTCCAAACGTCTGGCTGGAGAGCGTTCGAGAATCGAGCCAAGTCTCGGTTAGAACGTTGACATCATAGCAACGGTCCGATACAGCTAAGCGGTAGTCGCTAATACCAGCATTCATTCCACCGATGTTCTGGTAATAAATGATGACGTCTTGTTTATGACGTATGGTAGCACGAGGTTGCACGTTATTCCTGGAAATCACGGAGACATCAGGCAGCGAAAGAACATTAACATTACCATGCGGATACTCGCCGTAGTGAGTGGGTTGGAAGACCCCTTCTCCACATCCAACCACAGGCCCGGAATGAATATGAAGATCGTAGATCGGCCGACGGCAGACGGCAGAACTGGATCGGAGGGATTGGGGGCGTCCACAATGCTTTCTACGGCGCATTCCGGGTTCCAAGTAACAGGTGTTAACGAAACGTTTCCACGATCTGCGACATCCAGAGTGCTGAAATTTGAACCGACATCAGGTAGCGAAAGTTCAAAAACGTGTTTATACTTGCCTGACATAGCAAGCTGGAAGACCCCCGATCCACAACTAAGCTCAGGGCCGGGACGACATTGATGAACGCTGGCCCCCGCTGCGTCCCGGTTGAGAAGTCCTATACCAATGTAAAGAATCAGTTCGACAAAAATGCAGCTCAACAAAATGGCTACTTTTGATGATTCGTGGAAGTAGAAATCACTGTCATCTAAGCTCATTCACTCCAGGTCGCAGTGAACTTTTTAACTGTCCGAGATAATGAGTCTCTCCTTATAATTGTCCGAAAGTTTTTGTTTGCTCTTTCTTTGTTTTGTCATTTACCGTGCGATGCGGGATGTGCGGATAGGGGAACGAATTGTTTGGTGCGGCGTCAACAATTTTATAATAGTAGCTTGAGTAACCAGCTTCAAAAACCGATTTTGTTTTTTTGCTGGCTGTAGAAATATCGACCTAGGATGTACCAAGGGCTTTAGAGAATATATAGAGAAGATTCTAAAACTTCATGGACGCTCCTAAGACTACAGGAAGTCTAGAACTTTTGGGAAGTTTGACGATCTTTAAGGGTAAATTCTGAGCTCGTCAGGGCAGTTCCATAAACTCCAAGAAAATTTCGTGAACTGGGTGAAGATTGCAGAACTTTATGACAGTTCCAATGGCTTAAGAACACTTCAAGAACGTTAACAGAACTTCAGGAAAAATTCTGGTAAGTTTGAAGCTTTTCAAAAAAGGTCAGAGGACATCGATAAAGTTCTGATAACTTAAGTGAAGTTCAATGAACATCCGAAAACTTGTGTAAACTAAAGGGAAATTCCTAAAACATCAGGATTTGAAAAAAAAAGTAAGAGATTGTATCCAAGACACGACTGTAGATTTGACGTAGGATTACGTACTCGGTATCAATATTAGGCGACTGTGTTAGGGAAACTAACTACTTTTTCCCATCCTGAAAAGAAACGTTTTGTCGTGATGGTTGAGTAATACTGAGCTATTAGGGTGTTCAACACGGATGAGCAGTGCGGCTTCTTCCTCCTTCTTTGGTGAATGGACGCTCATGTGGGCTGCAGCTCGCTGTTTGCGGGCAGCCTGGAGAACAATGCTGGTGACGATCGACCGGACACCACTACACACGAGTGATTGAACAAGCACCGTTCGGCGAGCCCGGATGGAATTCGATTTTGAAATCTGTGTTAGGGAATGCGCTTTTTGCAGGCAATCGGTGATAATTTTGATCTCCATTGCAACAGTTGGACATTTGTGTAATATTTGTTATTCTCTGAGTGCTCTCTCTCTCACTTTGTTACTACAATGCCCCAGCTCCCTGGTCTAAAGCCACGGGGACCAGACGGGATGGGCTATCCACCAGCCTCTTTTGCGGCGACTAGCTCGAGCTTGATAGACGGAGCTCTCAAGGTCGGCTCCGGACAAATATGGGACACTGATCAGCAAGTTCAAACGCGGTCACCTACTCTTTCACTAATTAAGTTTGTGTATAAGGGCCGGCCGGCACGGGGATCTCTGCTGGGGAAATCGGACGGGGCGGCTATGAGTGCGATGAATGGCACGGTTGCCACTGACAGTGGTATCAGTGCAGGATGGCACGGGGCCCTGTCGCTGCGAGCTCCTCGCGGTACTTGGTTCCCTACCAAGGCTGAACTTCGACTCGTTGGCACGTGTAGCCGGTCGATCGAGCACTACCAGTCCCGGTGCGATCTCAGGCTGATATACACGCGGATTTGAGGTAAAACTCTATGGGCACGTGGGAAATAGAAAAAGGGTCTATTGAAGTCTATGCTACCGGAGTCCGTTTTATATTTTCCTACCTGTTTCCACGGTTTCAAAGGATTAGGCAGCTTTGTTTTTCCACCCGTATTCGACTGTTCACTATTTATCAAACTCTGTGAATTTATAAACTTTGTTCTTCAACTTGGTGAACTTGTTAGCTCAAAGGTTGGCGTGGAAAAGAACTAGTGCTATTATTCGGACCGGTAGCAGACCATATATTTCCCTTTTCCCAAAATGTCCTTCTTGATCCATTAGTCCCATTCCAAATTTCCCTTCTCCTCCATGATCCAGGTTGTTTTCTGTATGCTAAGTGTAGGTGTATAACAGTTGTTTCTGTATTTAATACTACCGTTCATACTGGAGTTTATGATATTCAGTTACCTAATTCCTATCTGTTATATGAATGCGCCATTAGTACTTTACTATTAATTCACCATTCTATAGGCAGCAATATGAGTATATCATTAATTCTAAACAAACATTAGTTCAATCATAACTGATTAAAAATTTTCATGGTTCTCAGGCTTGAGCGCACGGAACAGCAGTATACTAGTGGATTGCTGTCTCGTTCGGTTGAGTGTTCGCTCTTTATAGCACTGCTATCGCTCTGCTCGAGCTTTTTTCCATAAGGCAAAGTACCCAAACGGTAACATATTCAATGGTGACCTATGGAAAATTAATAAATTGTGCATTTTAGCAGATTCGTAGAAACATTTTCAATCGATTGGCTTGTTCAGAATTAAAATCCATCTGCTATGGACAGAGTTATAAGTGGTCAAAACCTGACCACTTTTCGTAACGCGGATGATTTTGGTATTTTTTTAATAACACCCCCAATATGTTACCGAAAGACGTAATCCTACGTCAAAAATGGCACGAATTTTACAGACGTTCTAAGAAAAAATGTCCAGAACACTTTAAGGAAGCTGGTAGTGCAATCAGAAAAATTTCGGGATCTTTAATGAATTTCAATAAAATTTTGAAAGCTATATGTTTGTTCCATTAACATGATTCTTTTTTTTTAATAGCGGGGCCTTCAAGAAGTTCTGTGAATTTGATGTAAATTCCAAGAATTTCAAGAAAGTTCCGAAAACTTCAGAGTAGGCCATCATAACTTTAAGGACGTCCAGAACTACGGGGAAGTTTTAAGATCTTATTTCAAGAAGCAATCCAATAAATTCAGGGAAATTTCAGGAACTTTAAGGAGGTTTCCAAAACCTCAAATTAGTTAAAAGATTGTAAGGGAAGTAACGTGAAGTTTGAGGCAGTTCTTATATCCTCAAAGTAGTTTCATGATTATCAGGAAAATTGCGGGATTTTCAGGAAACTTCTGAGAACTGCAGCTATATTTCAAGAGTTTCTAAAGGCGAAAAATATTAGGATGTTTAAAAGAGAGGATTTCGGATAAGATTCATGAACAGATGGTAAGGTAAGATCCGAACAGATGAACAGATAGTAAGGTAAGATCCGAGAACTTCTATGTAACTTCGGCCACTTCAGGGAAGCTTCGATAACTTAAAAGTGATTCAATCAGTTTCAAGGAAACTGCTGGAACTTTTGATAAGTTCTAATAAATTCAGGGAAGTCTGAAAACTTCAGTTAAATTCAAACAGAACTTGAGAAAAAAAATACAAATGAATACTTTATAGAAATTCCAAGAACCTCAGACAACCTAGGTCCAGAGACCTTAAGGCAAACTAAAAGATCCTAAGGGATAGTCCCAATAATTGCAGGACAGTATTTAGGGGAAGTTTAAACATATGTAAGAGCCAATTTCGATTAATTCTGGACAGCTCCATGAATTCCAAGAAAATTTCGAGCGAGAGAGAGTTCTGGGAATTTCAGGAAAGTCCAGACTACTCGTGAAAAATTTAGAAAACTTCGTACATATTTTGGGAACTTTACTGAAGTTCAGAAATATTCATGAGAATTGCGCAAACTTCCAGGTAGCTTCGAGAACATCAGAAATGGTCAATGAATCTCAGTTTGGTTCAACTTAGGGAAAACTGTAGTTCTGAGATCCTCAGGAAGCTCCACAGAATTTCAGAGAAGTTTTGAGATGTTTAGGCAATTTCATAATTTTCAGGGATGCTTCGGTTTCTCGAAGGTTGATCAGAGAACTTCAGAGCAGTTCCATTAATTTTTTGGAGACATCTCTTTGAAAGAGTAATTGAGAACTGTACTGATTGAATACACGATCGAATAAAATACGACCAACAAATCACATTGACGTATTTATTTTTAAGAGCAAAATATTGTGAATTTGCTTTGTGAACAAACGCTTTTGATTATCTTCCATTTTTTAATGATTCTTTCAAGAATTTGATGAAGGTTCCATCCATATATTTTAATTTTTTGTTCACTTGAATTCTCTTTAGAATCATCATGCAATCAATCTCAGATAAATATGCTGAATAATCTTGGACTTCTCCCCTGAATTCTATTCAAAAATAATTTAGTAGGGTAAACGTTCCTATAGTTGCGGTACGTTAGAAGCGTTAGGTTCCTATAGTTGTGTATGGAGACTCCTCCTCAGAATTCTCAAAAAAATAATTGAGATCGAACTCTTCAGAATTCTACTGGATTTATCCTCAGCAATCTCCCCAGAATCCCCATAGTTCATTACCTTCGGAGTTGACGGTATTTCCATGAAAAATTCTTATAAGAGTTCCCTTAAAAGTAATCCCAAAAGTGAATTGGACCGACAATTCTTCACAGAACATTCGTTAAAAAGCACCTGGTGCTCTTCTCTGAAATCATATTGGAATTCTTCCCAACACTGTTTTGGAGTTCTAGTCATATCTTCTGTGAAGTGCATCCCAACACACAGTGGGACGAAATCAAAAAAAAATGGGACATGGCCAGTTGCGACGAAACTATTTAATGCAGCATTTTGATGTCTTCTAGAAAGTTTCTTCAATTTTTGAGTACTTTGAAATGTTTCGCTCAAGGGGGGTATACACTAAGATAAAAAAATATAACTTTTTAATTATTGTTAAAATCGATGGACATCTACGGAATCAATGTAGATGAAGTCATTTTAAGAAACTTTGTCGAAAACGACAATTTTCTATCTCTCAAGTGGGCGAAGCTACAGAGCGAAAATGGAGTACAAACGCTTAAAACCCGTTTTTACCATAACTTTTTTGATTGAATTTTCCAATTTTTTTTTTCGATATTCTAAAAGTTGTAAATGCTCTAAAAATGCATATATTTGCTCAAGAAGGCATTCGCCATCTCTTCGTTTTAAGGATTTACGTCCGTTTTTATATTTTTTTTACGCTATATTTAAGGGGGTGCATCTTGCAGGTTAGCAGGTATTAGCAGCTAAACTCAACGTAACGTCGTCCATCCACTAATACCCAACTGTTACATATACAATTCCTAGGGGGATCCAAGGGGATGCTTAATCAATTTTCTAATAAAGCTCCTCAAGTTTTGCTACGTTTTGCTGTTTTCATGACCATTTTTCCAAGTATGTACATTAGGGTCGGTTGTAGCTTCGACAAAGTTGTTTGGTATAGTATTCTCAATCTAAGTCCGAGTTTTGCTCGACTTCGTCTTCTCTTCGAAAAATAAGACCTTGGACTAGATTTTCAGGATAAAGTCCCTTCGAAGAACTGTTAACGTTCCGAATACGATGCCTCCGAAAAACGTGTAACGGCAAGTTTGCAATGGCATAGCTTAGCCATTTCTTGATGAATTTCACAAATCGTGGTACCTCTAGAATTCCTAGGGTCTGTAGATTATTTCGATTGTAAAAAGATTGAAAAAAGGGTCGCCTACTTTTTTTTAAGCGAAAAGTGTCGTTACCCATTTTGTTTGAAGGTGTGTTTATGGCTTTTGCAATTTAGGATTTCAAAGATCGTCGGTTGCAGTGGCTTGCTTACTGATCCTTTCATATTAAAAATGCATGGTAAGAACGCTTGTTTATCGTGTATTTTGTAAAACTTTTCGTTGTCGTCGGTGCCGGGTTTGAATAGTTATAAAAACTTGAGTAACGCTATAATGTGATATGAGAGGCTCGGTGGCCTTAGAGCAACCGTTTTTGCTTACTGAGCAAAACATCATGAGTCTAATCTCCAGCCCATCCACATTCAAGATTCGTCAATGATTAAAAAGGAGCTCGTCTGCCTAGTGGCAAACGTTTTTGCTTACTGAGCAGAAGACCGTGGGTTCAATCCCAAGCTCCTTCGCGTTATATGATTGTTAGGACATCAATTCAGCTTATCGTTTACCAAAACGAACCCTGCTGCAAGGCCAACCCTATTACCCAATATCCCAGTGATTCCTCGTGGAAGTGCAGAGGTGTTCTCGGCTTCCATCAAAGCGAGTGTCACGTCAACACATTCCTACCCCTTCCTTTCTTGACCTGTGTTCGGGCGCGGCCGGCGCTGGTATTGCCCAGTTTGAGATCACCAGTTTTTACACATTGAGGATGATTGCTAGTCCCAAGCATCGTCTATTGGTTCTCTGTGAAATTACAGCTGATCTGGCAATAATAGAGGTGCAACCGTGGGCGGTCAATCATGCTCATGCTCATGTAAGTGGCTTAGGATCTATAATTTAGATTAATGGACATAGCCAGAATACAGTCATGGTTCCTATATATGGATCTTAGAGACAACGGATAGTCTTCTAAAAGATCAGGAACATCCGTAAAAGTGGTCAATCCACGAAACTGATCCTAGAGCTCCGCGTTTTTTGTAAACATTAGGAACTGTGATATAATAAATAATTTTAGGTTATGACATAAACATGAACCTGGATGTCCATGGGACCATCCTCCGGAAGATATGGAAAATCCGTAAAAGTGGTGCATCCATGAAACTGATACTAGAGCTCCGCAGTTATTTTTTCAAAAACACATGGAACGAGATATAAGAAATAAGTTGGGGTCGTGACATAAACAAGGACCCGGATGGTTATGGAACCGTCTTCCAAAAGATTCGGAGGATTCGTGAAAGGGATTCATCCATGAAAATGATCTTAGAGCTCCGCCGTTTTTTTCGAAAACACTTGGAACTGTGATATAAGAGAGAATTTAAGGCATGGCCAAGGGACCGTCATCCGGAAGATCGGGAACATTCATAAAATGGTCAATCCATGAAACTGATCCTAGAGCTCAGCGGTTTTTTTAAACACTTTTAACTGTCATATAAAAAAAATTAGGTCGTGACGTAAACGTAAACCTGGATGGCTATGGGATCGTCCTCTGGAAGATCCTGAACATCCTTAAAAGTGGTAAATCCTAGAGGTCCGTCCGTATTAGGAACTGTGATATAAGAATGAATTTGGGGTCACGACATAAACATGGACCCTGATGGCTATAGGACCGTCTTCTGGGAGACTAGGAACATCCATAAGAGTGCCAATTTCGTGTTTTTTTAAGCGTCTTCATAAATGTTTAATTTTTTCCTCTACCAACACATACGTGAGGGCTAGATTTCATCACGACCAAGTTGCACGAATACAACTGTAGTGCTAAATGTGCACGGAGACACACATATGCAGTTGAAGTGAGCTGGTGCAAAGTCAAAGGTGTCGCGCTGAAACACAGCCTCCGCCGAGGCAAGAGTTGTTTCCACGCCGCCGCCGATGGACCGGCGCACATGTCTAATCCAATATGGCCGAATTTTAACAACAAAATGTGAATCATTGCCTATAACAAACAATTACGCAAAGTTTCATAAAAATCAGAGAAGGCTGGTCAAAGGAATTCAGCGAAGAGTTGAGTTGTAAGGGTATTACGAGGATAATTGAAAGGGCATCTCGAAAAGAGTTTTGCGAGAATTTTAAGGAAAATTTCCAGTGTATAAAAGAAGAGAACTCCTTCTTCTTCTTCTTCTTCGCATTTCAAGCTTATTGCATATCGCATATTAGCTTATTGCGTGCTCTCAACTTAGTGTTCTAGATGCACTTCCACAGTTATTAATTGAGAGCTTTCGATGCCTGTACCATTTTTGCATTGGTATAATTGTGTGGCAAGTCCAATCATACTTCTATGCCCAGGGAAGTCGAAAAATTTTCCAACCCGAAAAATTCCTAGACCGGACCGGGAATTGAACCCAGCCACCTCCAGCATGGTCTTGCTTTGTAGCTGCGCCTTTACCGACTGAGCTAAGGGAGCCCCCCTTAGAAGAGAACTCCTAGATTATTCAGATCAAAATTCAAGACAATTCTGAGGTGAACTGCATGGGAATTATAAGGAGAAATCTAGCGAATTTAAAAATAATTTAAAAGACGCTTAAGTGAATTCTTAAAAAAAAATCAAAATTCGAAGAAAATCTAAATAATTTTTTGGAGAGTTCTACAGGGAATTTTTGAACTATAGTTTTAAGAGATTCTTAGAGAGAATCTCAAAATTATGCTGGAAGAATTCTGAAAAGAAATATGTGAAAGTAAATGATTCTAGAGGAAATGCTTGAGAACAATCCAAAGGAGTGAATTTCCAAGGTAGTTAAAACATAGACAAATTTTGAAGACTTCAAACGCATAGCCAAATTCAAGGTCCAGGAAAAATGCTACTATCTTAGCAATGACCCATTTAGCCTGGTGATCTCTTCGGCTCAATCACATTCGGGTTTATGCTTAATTTAAATAAATAAATAAATAAATGGCTTTTGAGAAATGTAGAGCTGAAGTGTTACACACGGTTTTTACCGAAAGTTGCACAACCTCGGCCACATATTTAACTAATATATCAGCAAAAACTGCAGTGGAAAATTTTCCTAGACTCGACAAACAAACATACCTTGTTGCTGAGATATCAGAGCGATTTGTTTATGAAAGCTTGGTTGTGACAATCTCGGCAAAATATTGCCGATCCGGAATACGACATTAAGTGTGGATGAATTTATGATCTTCTTCTTCTTCTTCTCATTTCAAGCTAATTGCTTATCGCATATTAGCTTATTGCGTGCTCTCAACTTGGTGTTCTAGACGCACTTCTTCAGTTATTAATTGAGAGCATTCGATGACTTACCATTTTTGCATTAGTATAATTGTGTGGCAAATACAATCATACTCTATGCTCAGGGAAGAAGCCTTGCTTTGTAGCTGCGCCTTTACCGACTGAGCTAAGGGATGCTCCACCCTTTATGATGGAGTTCCGGAAAATGTAAGTCCAAAAATGGTCAAAACCAGCTTCCCAACAATCTCAAATATTTATGGAATTTCAGCCAAATTTCTTTTGAGACATAGGACTTTTAAGACACTGCCAAAAGAAATATTATCTCTGACTTTGGACGGTGAAAATCATGCCGTGAGGAAGAAGAATAAAACCAAATTTTCCACCATTTGTGCAACTATTTTCCGTTTCCTCTTCTCCGCTTTACGCTGCTATGATCACTGCATGGCAGTTAGCGTGTGCCCAAGCTAAAAAAAATACTAGAGCATAGCAAAACAGTGCAAGACAAAACTGTGCTTAAAAAGTTGCCATTAGTAGATCGCACAAAGGCCTACTATTTTCACCTGGATGACTGTCTGTTGCACCTATAGATATATGAATAGTAGGCTCGGGAGAAACCGTTCCTGATAACAGGCCTAACAACTGCGCTATCAACTCGTTCATTCCACAACAGCAGCAGCAGGTAGAGATAATGATAGGGTATAAAGAAGATAGACGAACCGCAAAAAATAGATGCCTGGCATGTCAGACATACCTACATACAATGCAATCATCATCATCATCATCAGCATCGATTTCCGACCAGTCGTCTGATAATGGCTGTTTTTGACCTCGTTCAGTGCCACGCTCCAATATACCGAGGAGACCATCTGGCGGATTGTGTTTTCAGTTTGGTCGAGACCTTGCCAGCAAGATAACTAACTACTCAACTGCCACAAATCGCCTAAAACTACAATCAATGTCCCACCAGCAGTTGTCGTCACTCGGTTTTGTTGGTGGCGATTGAGTTCATCAAAGCAGAACGACCGACCCTGAATAGACGACTCAACTTCCTCTCAAATGAGACAAATTCACAAACACAAACGGGGACGGAGACACGGTTGTTTCATTTAAATATCACGTTTCTAACCGACTCCCTTCAGGGCACATAAATCTATGTACAACCCATTCACCTTAAGATTATGGTTTCGCAAAAAAAAAAGGATGCGCGTCTTACCTTTCAATTAGTTGTTGTTGTTGTTGTCATTCAAGCTCTCAGCAAGCGGTGCACAGCAAACCAGTTCTTTGACATGCCGTCGTTGCTGCTGCTCGTAGTAGGCAAAGGAAACTTGTTTGCAATCTACAAAACACCACTCCCCGACGGTTACTACGCGCGGTTCGAACTCGTTCAGCGACTACTACGATGAGGTCAGTCTCCGCGCAGGCTGGTTGGATGATTATTTTTTTCTTTTCGAAAATGAGTGCACTTTTCTTCGCAAGCGACTTTCGTTTTTTAAAAGGAACAAATTACACCTCGTTGTAAGCCACATGCAAACACCAAACTTCTTTTTTTTTTTTTACTTTCAGCTCTCTGACACCACTTGTTTCGAGTTCTTCTTGTATTGCTCGAAAACTCTTCAGCTGCACTGCTCTAATATTACCTCACACCTGGTTGGCTGCTGTTGTACATATTTTGCTTTTGCAAACAATCACTCTTTTTCACTGCACCTGGTTGTACAACGTACAACAACACTCGCAGCCTAGCTCCGAACCAAAACACGATCACGAAACGACGGTGCAGTATTATTCTTCTTTCCGGTCGGTCAAAGCTCCACCTTTGTTCGACCCCCCCTACCCGTCACACTTCTGCTGATGGTAGATGGATTGTTGAGAATGGTGGCGAAAAAATAACGAAATTGGTAACGCTTTTCGGTTGGTTTGATGCCAATGACGATGCACGTACATTCACACTCACATAAACACACTGTTGCTATTGATGACTTTGTTTTTGCTGTTGTTGTTGTTGTTGTTGCAATTGGCGATTTTTTTTAAACGGAATTGGAGTTGTTGGCGGTGTTGACACTTTGTTTCGCTGTTGGCATCCACGATGGCCGTGTGTCGGAGCGATTGTCTGCAGCGTGAAAAACAGAAACAACACGAAAGAGATAATTATTATTAGATTATTTTTGCTTAATAAATTAAATTTGCACTCTGTTGTGGCGAAAAGTGCGGCAAGAAATGGCGAAAATTTTGATTGACTGCAGTGAGCAGTTTGATTTCGGAGCGATGCCAGAAGAATTGAATGCCTACATCTGTAATAGGTAACAGGGTGGCCAGTAGACTGATGCAAAATTTGAAATGTTCGCTCCACAGTGTTCAAACGGTTCCAAATCGGGTCCTGATTAGCCTCCGAAAGTTTAAACTGATTTGATAAGAAACTGACTTGGCAGAAACCATTTGAAGTTTATCTGGTAATTAATAAAGGAAAACAAAACTGTTTGTTCATTGTCTTCTAGCCTTTTTCCATATTGTACTGTTAACAAGTTCTATTGCTACTCGTATGGGAATTTTTATCGGTTACAACTTTGCAGAAAATCGTTTTTCAGCCAAACGTCTTATGAAATAGTTATTAATTGTTTAAGAGATTGATAAGATTGGCAAGATTAAGCAACTGTATTGTGGGCAACACTGTATTCTGCAGTGTGACATAGTAGCCATGATTTTTGTCCTCTATTCTACGCGCCATAATCACCAATGTTGCCTGCTGAACAGTTGATTGAGCATAAACATAAGACATCAGTAACTTGAATCATTAATAATTTTTGTTCCTTACATTTGATCGAAAAGTGGTCTACAACAAAGTTGTAGCTGAGAAAATTTACAACAAGCTCAGCTATCATTTTCTAAAGTAGATTGAACTGGTGAATTTTGAGATTGATGTGAACCGGAATTATGGTTTCCCCATAGTAATTTCCATATAAACTTCAAATGGTTTGGGCCAAGTCAGGTTCTTACTAAATGAGTTCGAATTTTGGGAGGCTAATCAGGACCCAATTTGGAACCGTTTGAGCACTGTGGAGCAAAAATTTCAAATTCTGCATCAGTCTAGTGGCCAGTGAATTTTCATTTTTAAATTCCCGGTTTTCCCGGTTAAAACCTTAAAAATTGCCCGGTTTTTAAAAACGTGGCCAACTGCAAATTTTCGGAGGTTATTTGTGGGAAAAATAAAAGCAAAATTACAGAACTATTTTTTAAAGTTAAAAGTATAAATTCAACTCAATGAGTTACTTAATGTATTCAAAACAAATCATTGATCTTTCGACATACTTTGAAAAATCAATTTCTATCACTTTTTCTGCTCGATACATCTTATGATTACAACGCCCTAGAATTTATTGAGTAACAAAGATTACGGTCACTAGACCAAATGCTATCTGGATGAATAGGTTATGAGAAAGGATTGTAAACCATAGGAGATTTAATTGAAAAAAAAAATGTTTCAGGAAAAATTAACTTGAAACAAATGAGAATTAGAGGAAATTGTTATGGATATCGGATAAAGAAAATGTGTCTTCACTCCGTTGTCTATACTAACATAAATATTAACCATTCAGTACTCACGCTGATGTACAATGTTAAACACGAAAAAGATTTGTAAAACCTACTCTGCCTATAATCGCATATCAGTCCCAAGTGGATTTTCGTCAAATTTGAGAAACAACGCTATCCACTATCAATTGACATCTACTTTCATATCTAGACTAACATATGAAAAGGGCGGAGTTCCAAAATCACCATATCGAGAAGATCGCTTCCGAATTTTGATGACCTAAATTTTAATCCTATTTCACGAATTTCCATTTTCTGGATGATTTTATCAGCGTGACATATAGTAAATAGTGTAATCTATGATCGTGAATTACTAAAAACTTCAAAAAAGTTTTTTTGTTCGTGAACTTGAGAAGAAAACATCATACGCCCTGATAATGTCTTACATGTTGTTACCCCCCGGATCTTCCATCCTTTGAACTGCCAACACTGGTGATACGCCGTGGAAATACACCCTCGGGATTTGTTGTTTGTTGTTCCGCCTTGGTTCTTCGTTCGCAAATTTCGTGAGAGTGTCTTCTTTTTGTTCGTTGTTTACACGTGAAATATCAATCGGATGCATTTCGAATGAATCGGGCGTGACTAGATACTACAGAAACAGTACGTTTGGCATATTAAAACAATAAAATTCGTAGTTCTGGTGCAAGGCGTAACAAGCAGATGCATCATAGAGTTGGAAATTGGAAATACGCCATGTAAAAGGAAACGTTTTTGATGATTTGAAATGATATTCTCTTCTACTTTTTCGTGTTTATCGAGAAGTTTGTGAACTGTTCTCTCTGTATGTGGCAAAAGATTTGCATTGAGTGTCGGAGATTGTAAGTAATCTGAAGGATGCCTCGCTGGATACGCCCAAGACTGGATGGGCAGTAGCTGGTGGCCGTGAACGGTTCCTGGGGAAAGCACTAGATGCGACCCTCCTCCCAGATGACCATGGCAATACAGGAAGTATTACAACAAAGGTAATTGCTATTAGATATTTTGCAAACAGTGACAGATAGCGGACATGAAGAACCAGTGGAGGTGCCGGGCAAATGGACAAATAGACAAATGGTAAGTTACAAATTCGCTGTTGTCGTTGTCGTAGGCGCCGTCGTAATCGCCGTCGTAATCGTAGGCAGCACCGTTAGTATATTTAAAATTAACCACCAACCGCTGAAAACATGCAAAAGTGAAATTCGAGAACGTAATTTCATTTGAATAGCTTGTTTAACCAGGTCTTAAACCATCGTCACGTCGGTCATAGCTTGTTATGATTGCCTGAACCATACGTAAAGAGAAAATCGAAACATTTAACGTCGCTTGAAAATGGATCTTAATGAAGGCCTCTTTCGTAGCTTTTAGTTCAAGAATTTCAAAGATCGTCGGTTGCAGTGGCTTGCTTACTGAGCAGAAAAACGCGGTTTGTAAAACTTTTCGTTGTCGTCGGTGCCGTGTTGAGTAACGCTATAATGTGATATGAGGGGCTCGGTGGCCTTAGAACAACCGGTTTTGCTTACTGAGCAGAACATCATGAGTCTAATCTCAAGCCCATCCACATTCAAGATTCGTCAATCGTTTTATTTGTTAACATGACTACATGGTAATAACAGCAACTCGATGATTAAAAAGGAGCTCCTCTGCCTAGTGGCAAACGTTTTTGCTTACTGAACAGAAGACCGTGGGTTCAATCCCAATCTCCTTCGCGTTATATGATTGTTAAGACATCAATTCAGCTTATCGTTTACCAAAACGAACCCTGCTGCAGACCCAACCCTATTACCCAATATCCCAGTGATTCCTCGTGGAAGTGCAGAGGTGTTATCGGCTTCCATTAAAGCGAGTGTCACGTCAACACATTCCTACCCCTTCCTTTCTTGACCTGTGTTCGGGCGCGGCCGGCGCTGGTATTGCCTAGTTTGAGATCACCAGTTTTTACACATTGAGGATGATTGCTAGTCCCAAGCATCGTCTATTGGTTCTCTGTGTAATTACAGCTGGTATGGCAATAACAGAGTAGCAACCGTGGGCGGTCAATCATGCTCATGTTCTCTCTGTATGTGGCAAAATATAGTTTGTTTACATTTTGGCTCTTCCGCCCCTTTCAAATGTTAGTCTAGATATGATGTGATAAAACCACGAACTTTGATCATGAAAAATGTGAAAACACTTTCAAGTCAGTTTGTCCCATCAAGCAAAATAATCGCATATCCGTCCCATCCTGAAATTCAATCGCCCATAGTTCAAGTTAAAAATCTGTTTTTCGAATTGTCATATTTTTCGCTGATATAACAAAACATGCAAGCATCATTGCAACTTGAAAAAAATATCAATAAATTTAGTATGATTTTTCAAATATTTACATAGGAATTGCACTTCGTAACTTCGACGGCCATTTTTTTCAATGCCTGCTTTTTTTCCATATGGGACTGATATGCGATTATAGGCAGTACTGACGTTGGAACTCGCTCAACGTGAAACTAAACATGGTTCATGAAATTTAATACCCACGTCCAATAGACCAATACTTGAAGAATATTACTGAAAGGTTATTTACTGAAAGGAAAAACAAATGTAATTGAAGGAGATTCCCAAGATTCTGGGGCTTTGAAATTTATGTAGAGATAATAACAATCTTCGTGATGCAAGATTTGGAGAAAAAAATAATTAAAATGTGAGATTTTGCAAAATTTTCAAGACCACAGATTTGAAAAAAAAAGTGGAGACATAATTGTCATGCTATGAGATTTGTTAGCATTTAAATGATTATAACAAATTACAGAACAATCTATAGAATCTTGCGGACAACCCTGGAATTTTTAGTAAAATTTATAAGAATTCAAACAAATATTGAGGAGGATTCCCACACAGTTTTCGAAGGAGAAGTTCTGAGCAAAATTCCAGAATTATTCTGACATTTCAAATAAGCAATTTTTTTTTATCAATTCTGGCACCACTGCAAATAATGTTTACATTCAATTGTTATTGTTGTTGTTGTTATTTTTGTTTACAGTTACAACGATTCGATCCCAGATTGGTACGATTGAGTACGAGGATTATCGCCAAATCTCGATACCTCGATAATCTCGGAAGTGATATAGTAATAGATTTTCGGGACAACACAGGATACGAATGGACTCATGGAATAACGCCGAGAAACATGGATACGGTAAGGTTGAATGATAGTCTAACAATTAGGAAACGTGAACAAAGAGTATCGTTCACGTTCAGAAAGTTGAATGACGGCCCTTGCCGTTGCCAGTTTAGTTCTTTGCCATACGTATAAACAAGAAGCGAATGATAGAGCATTTTAGCGAAACGAGGCACTCACCGTGGCCACGAATTGCAGGGTTCTTGGAATCGCTTAGTGCCGGGTCCGTCCTGCTGGACATTGGATGCAGTAATGGTAAATACCTGGGGTTGAATCCTCAGATCATCGACTTGGGTTGCAATGGATTATTGAAAGTTTGCACCGACCGTGGCTTCAATGTGCTACAATGCGACTGCCTAGCGTTTCCTTTTAAAGTGACATGTGTGGATGCTTGCATCTGCATTAGAGTGATGCAAAATTTGAAATTTTTACTCCACAATACTTAAACGATTCCAAATCGGATCCTGACTAACCTCTCAAAATTTGAACCCATTTGGTGAGAAACTGAGATGGCACAAACCATTTGAAGTTTGTATGGGAGTTACTATGGTAAAGCCAAGATTTTTGTTCATGTCTATCTAATGATTCACCATATCGATCTGCTTTAAAAGTTTTCAAATTTTTTCAGCTACAACTTTGCTGAAGACCACTTTTTGATTAAATGCAAGAATCGAAAGTTATCAATGGTTCAATGCACTGATGTCTTATGATCATGCTCAATCAACTGCTCAGCAGGCAACATTGGTGTTTCTGGGGCGTTGAATAGGACACAAAAATCATGGCTACTATGTAACACTGCAAAATACAGTGTTGCCTACAGCGCAGCTGCTTGATCTTGTCATAAGTTTACCAATCTCTTAAATAATTAATAACTTTTTCCTGTCTCGTTTTACATAGAAACGATCTTTAGCAAAGTTGTAGCTGAGAAAATTTTCTATAAGAATGACTATCGAACTGTTTCGCAGCTCAATATGGAAAAAGACTCGAAGGCAATGAACAAAAAGTTGAGATTTCCCATAGTAATTTACATGTAAACTTCAAATGGCTTGTGCGAAGTCTGTTTCTAACCAAAGGAGTTGTAACTTTGAGAGGCTAATAAGGACCCTATTTGAAACCATTTAAGCACTATGGAGCGAAAAAGTCAAATTTTGCACCAGTCTAATCTGCATAGTATAAATACATACTATAGATTCCATATATAGGAGGAGGAATCTATAGTATCTATACTGCATAACCGTTATCCATCACCTGGCATCGCTGGAACGTCGTAGGCAAGCGATTGGAGAAATGTGTCGAGTACTTCGCCCAAGCACAACAATGAACATGGCGACGGGGAATCGGTGTTGCCGATTCACACCAACAGGACGCAGTTCCAGCATCAGGATTGGCTGGATTCCTTGGAAGTTGCGTGACGTTTAACGGCAGCAGCAGGAAGCGAAGGTAACTTTTCTCAGGTATTACCATGTGTTCGAGGAGAAGGAATTGTCCGAATTGTGTTTGGCTGTGGGAGGGATTAGCATGAAGGATAGTAACACCAGCGGAATTGGTGTGTTATTTTTAGAAAAGAATGAATATTTAGACCATTTAGGTGATCGATCGACCTGACGTCATCCGAAATGTGTCCCCGAAATGTAGATTTATTTAAAATAGCAGTTCAGCAGGCAGTTCATTTACTCATCATCAACCGTTTTCACGACTCAGTAGAAATTGACCAACTCGTCCTAGTTATAATTCTCCAGCAGGTCTATCAACGGCGGCAGTTTCGCCTTCACAATGACCCCTTTGAACTTGAACATATCAATGCACAGATCGGTCACAATCCCGTAGATGCGGTTCAGTATCGTGGGCTGCTTCTTAAATTTGGGTTCGATCTGTCGATGACTTTTCAACAGATTCCGATATTTTTCCAACAGGGTTTCGAACTCTTCATCGTTTTGAATGTCCAAATCGATCAGTGCCTGCAGTATCTGGTAGTCCTTCGTCAGCTTGCTGTAGTGACCGATATTCACTACTGGGTGCTACGGTGCTACGCAGTTATCAATCAAATTGAATTTGTTGAAAGCTGTTATTCACTGGTTGAAATCTCCAGGTTGATGCGTTTCTAGGTGGCTTCCTTTGTAATAAAGTCCTTCAGAATCGAAATGGTAGAAATTTTGTCGCTTCTGAAGTTCGCCGTATTCTCAAATCAGTACCGTTCCATTTCGTTCCCATAAATCTTTTCTGGTATTTCTGGGATACTGTTCATCAACCAGTTGTGCATTTCAGCCTGACTGAAGCCCCCTTGAGAGTGAGCACATTCATAGGTCTAGAAGCCATCTCGTCTGGGAGGTTCTGAACGATCATATGCGATTCTCGAACTCCACCTTTTTCACTCCACCGAGAATCTTGTGTCCGACCGTTCCCTGGACGCAATAATATCTATATATATTAGGCGCCAGGTCGCCCATTTCGGCTTCCTCCTCCAGTGAGAGGGCCAATGCTCGTTTCAAAGATTAATATGCACACAAACAACAGCAAAGGAGTCGCAGCAGGATCTGTCATTATCAGCGTTATGTTGTTATGGTTGAAGATATGGTTGCCAGTAATTTTTTTTTTTGTTGAAGTTTTGACAGCTCGCTCAACACGACGAAACACCCAGAAACACCTTCCGGCACCCAAAAACACACATGAAACACAATAAGCACAGACACAAGGTGGCAGAGTGACGTACCCCCTGGAAAATTCCTATGTGATTCTGAGGAGATTTGTATGGGGATCGTGAGAAAAATGACAGATGAATTTTAAGATGAATTCCAAGAGAAGTATGATGATAATTCAAAAAGAAACTGACTCCTAAGAGTGTTCTGCCGATAATTTCAACCCTAGTGCGAAAGATTCATCACAGAGCTCCAACAAAATTAACTTGAAAAATAAATTGCTGATAATTAGAAAGAAATCCTTTGAAATAGGGGAAATGTCGGCTTCGGTAAGGTATTGCATCCTTCTTAGAATCCCCTTAAACCTATTCGGAGACATTGATTCCTTTGAAAATCTTTTTAAATCTATTCACAATAGCACAAATCTTTCAAAATTTTATTTAGAAGCCCCTTGGAGTAGGACTCCAAGGGGTTTCTAAATAAAATTGCGAAAGCTTTCTGCTGTTTTGAAAAGAGTTAAAAGAAAGTTTTGAAAAGATTTTCAAAGGAATCAAAGTCTCCGAATAGATTCAAGGGAATTCTAAGAAGGATTTCAATTAAATTCTTAGAAGGGGTTTCAAGGAAATTCCAAAAAGAATTCAACGGTAATTATTACGCGGAGTGTTTTCTGGTTGATTTCAGAAGAATTCCATGATAATTCAAAGCAGGATTCCAAGTTAATTCTGGAATTCATATCGTGAGAATTTTGAACAACGAAAAATTTAACCCCGGAAAAGAATAATTCAGTTTCGATTTTTACAAATGTTTGTTCCCTAAGTCCAGCATCTTCAATATTTTCGTTTAAGGACCATGCACTTAACATCTTAAATTGAAACGACAAAAATCAATTTGCACTATTGCTGAGTGATCAAATACAGCAAGAAATTTATTTGGTAAAGGATCACTCTGTTTTAATGGTTTATTCTGAAATTCTGTTGTAAAAATTTGTTCCTTTGGTATGGTTAATTTATTTTTCTCGGTTCTCTCGTCGAACTCCCGGGTTTTTCCCGGTTACTTTTCAAATACCCGGATATTTCCCGGCATTCCCGGTTCGCTAGCCACCCTGAAGTAATCAAATGCAAAGTGATAAACGGCTCCGACTATAACGCAAATCAAGCATAAATTTTCAAAAGAACGTATCCAACATTTGATACGAAACTAGAAAAATTGGATAGCAATTGGCAATTATCCACGGCCCATACAAATTTTGAAAATTAGATATGGACAATTGTCTGCCTCCCCCTGCGTAGGGGCAAGAATCCCAAAAAATGTCCACGTAGTTAATGAACAGTCCCTAAGGGAAAAGCAGAGTATTGATTACGATGCACGTTTAGATCTTGGCTTGGGGCCAATCCTTCTTGCCGAATGGCTACCATTTTTTCAAAATATCCGACGTTGGGAATATGTGCCGAAGAAAACTGTTGTGACTCATCAAGCTGGGTGGCTGCATCTATAAAAATATTTATGTTTTCGTCGCGAATATTTAGAATAACATAACATAGTGAAAAATACGTTTTTCTTTTTGGCCACCAAAAAAATTCCATTCCGAATGAAAGCTCTATTCTTCTTCATAATAACGTGTTGTTTGCAGGACGGTTCGATATAAAATTTCAAAGATTCAACATGATAAATATGTCAAGAATTGCTATAAATTCAACATTTTTGAAAACTGTGAGGCCCCTAGCTAAGGAAAGTGGCAATCGCATTTTTTCATCAGTTTCGACCAATCAATTGGATGTATTTAAATATTCAAAGACCATGTGTCAATGGCGGCCTGGTTTCAACGAGAATTATTCACTCTTGGATTTAGACAACATTTTACAACACTTTGAAGAATTATCTAGAGAATTTTGATGAGAATTTCAAATGTAGAATGATTGTAGAGAAATAATTCTAAAAGGGTTCTGAGTAGAATTCCAAAGGCATTTGACTAGACGATCCTATCTAGAGAGCATTCGTCGAAAGGTATAATAGAGGCACACCCCCCCCCCCCCCCCCCCCCTACCCGTCTCTCCTTGAGATCGTTAAATTGACGATGACTGGAGCACATACAGCTAGATGCTTACGTCAGATGGCGACTTGAGTGTGAAACAATCGATTTAACTGTTTCCGCATATCGGAGGTACATGATTTTGCCAGTAGAGGCGAGGGGAAATACCGCTCACAATCCCTCGATGAGCTTGGTAAAGGAGATGCTCGACCCGATTTATACCTTCCTCAAAATTGTCACCTCCTCATCTATCGTATAAAATGTCAACTTTAAGTCTGATATTGACGTTAAGCAACTCCAACTATATAGAACTTCCAGGTCATTTTGAGAAGTATTTCAAGAAAATTTTGAGTGAGAACTTAAGGAAAATTCAGGAATTCCAAGGTAATTATGAATTCAGGGAATTCTGGAGCAAATAAGAAGGAATTTTAGCATTCTAAGGAAATTCGGAGGAGAAATCTATGTCCTCATAGATATCACTACCTTCGTATAATCATGTATCGATTTCCTCATATTTTGAGGAGAACAAACCGAGTTGAAAGGAATATTTGAAATTTGAAATCCATCATTATCAGTTACAACATACCTATTGTTTGGCAAAACTTTTGCAATTTTATAAGGTCCTTTGAACTTAGGTGCTAATTTGTGTGTTTCACCAGTTTTCAAGACTACGAAATCACCTTCCTTGTAGTCCTTTCCTTTCAACCACTTTTTGCCTGTGTTATTTTTATTATAAACTAGGATTTTTAAATTCTGTCTTGATTCGGTGCATCCGACGATTAAAAATATCGTGCGGCTCCAGAATGTCCTTGTCCCAACTCATGAACTGGATCTGCACCTCCATGAGCGATGCGATTCAACACCGGTCGGGAAACTGGATGAACACAAGGGGTCAGTCACTCAGCACAGTGTGCCGAAAGTAGATTCGGCACAGCTTGGACAATTCCATCGGCACACCTTCGGTACAATCTCGTAGGCATTGGTTTGTTCATTAAATAAATTGGGAGCACTGCTGGACAGCTGTTATTGAACGTGTTCACAACATTACGTGCTGTTTGACTGTGTATTTCAGAAACATACCTTCATTGAATTTACTAGAGGAACTCAGACCAGCAATTCACTTCTCGGTTCACATTTAAATTTGAAATGTAGGCTTCCAAGGTTTGCGACTGCTATCGATGCCGGACGAAAGTCTTTCAGCTACTACACAAATGGAGTGTACTACGAACCGGAATGCAAGAACAATTTGGATGGATTGGATCATGCAGTGGTGGCGGTTGGATATCGAAAACTCAACCTAATTAACTTACAATTTTTAAACGGAATTTCACTTATTCAGGTACTACGATCGAATTCTCCCGGAACTCCAATCCGATGGTAAAACCAAACGTCTTAGTTTGCGATCCTTCTTCTTGGCATAAACCTCGAAGAGCTTCTTGCCCGGAATCATCGCAGTTCCTCTTCCAGATTGAGCAGTAAGGTGCAGTGCTTCTGAATCGTTTCCGTCGGATCGACCAGTAACGTTTGGAGGACATTGGAGTAGTAGGACTTGTAACGCGCACCCAGAGCACAGATGATAGATCCAAAGTGCAGATAGTTCTTGTCGCTGAATGCACTAAACTTCAAGCTGTTATTGCCACCCGACTGGATAGTCGCCGGGTAGCACATGTCCAACTAGTTGGTATCCACACCGGAGACGTACCTTTTGTCCGTCAGTGACTGCTCGACACCCTCCGACAGTTTGGCAAGTTTTACTTCAGAGTTGGTTGGAAAATGCTAACATGAAGCTTTAGTGTGATAATTTATTAGCTAGAGAATGATCTTTTTTAGAAGAGGGTAGGTGGATAGTTCCGTTAGAGTACGGCAGTATGAAAATTGAATAGAAGTTGAAAATGAGCGAAGGGCCATTAATGCGACAGTTTTTTTTAAAGATAGACGCACATCTTTGCCTAACCCGTACGATGTACGCGGAGACTTGAAGTATGTCTCCAAGTCTACAGGCAAAAATGTGCGTCCCTCTTTTTGCTCATAAACTGGCTGCGGCTGTGGAATAGTTCTAGCGACGTTTTCATCACTACCTAAAGCCCCACGTTGCGAGAGCATTTCCAGTCGATGGTGTGTTATAATGCAATTCTTCTTTACCCAACTATTGTGTTGCTCTTCTTATCAGCATCCATAATCTCCATGATGTGATCCTTGAGGTAATTGTTGAATTCGTCTACCGTCTGATAGTGATAACCTCGGAGTCCTCCTTGGAGGACATGCTGATGGGACGCTGATGTCCACCGTGTCGAAGCTCTTGTCCTTGATGAAAGCTCGCCACGATTCAAGAATTCACCCAGTAAGTTGTCCTCGTTGGTATCGCCCAATTGAATCCCTTAATCGCCTAAAGCAGCTTTTCAAAATTGGCCTTGTCTTTGTCGTTCTTTTCCCGAACGAACAGCTTCACTGACGGTCAGGAAAAAGATTGACTTTTCGCACAGCACCCTAATCGTATCTATCAGCTCGTATCCCAGCAGCCAGGTCTTCAGCGAGGTTAATTTGCTGTAGATGGTTTCCTCGTCTACGCCGACCGCCGTCAGAATGCAATCCACCTTCTGCAGTGAATCATCATGGGAAAACTATGGTTCCTTCCAGCTGGCGTAGAGGCATTTTATTCTTCGGTAGAAGGAATCATTATCGGATGTTCGACATTTTCGGGGCCGTTGCGATTGCAAACCTAATTATTCAAGCTGTCAGAAATGCTGGGTTGCCAAATATATTCGTATTTTTTTAAAAATCGCAGCTTGCTCTATGCCCGACACAATCGGCAAACCAGCAGTACACTTGCGGCACACTGAGAAAAATGTTGACCCAAGATTGGTGTGCGGAGTGACATACCCCTTGGATGAACAGCGGTTGCTGCTGCATTCATTGCGTTTGAAACGGCGATATCTGCTCTACTCTAGTCTACTCTTCATCCCTCAGTCTTCCTACTATGATTATGAATTACCGCACAATCAATCGAGCAATCAGCTTAGTTTTTGAAAATTTCCAGCCCAAAATATTTTCCGTTGTTGCTGATGATGACGATCGACCGGACACAACCAGCCACGGTGATTGAATAAGCACCGTTCGGTGAGACCGGATGGAATTCGATTTTGAAATCCGTGTTAGGGAAAGCGCTTTTTGCAGGCAATTGGTGATAATGTTGATCACCATTGCAACAGTTGGACATTTGTGTAATATGCAATAGTCACCTATTGAAAATTGATGAAGTGTTCATTAAAGCAGATTAGTAGACAAATTTTCAATCGATTGGCTTGTTTAGAATTAAAATCCATCCACTATTGACAGAGTTATAAGTGGTCAAAACCTAACCACTTTTCGTCACGCAGTCGATTTTGGTTTTTTTTAATTGCCAATATGTTGCCGAAAGACGTAATCCTACGTCAAAAATCACTACTCAAATGGGCGTAAAAATCGAAAAAGTTGGAATATCCGAAAAATCCTTTGTTAGATTTCAGATAATTAATTTTTACATCGCGGAAGAATCCACAAAATTGATCGAATAGTCTACGAGATCCCTGTCCCTCAAGGTAAAAAAAATGTGTTTTCGAGAAAAGGGCTGCCAACAGCGGAAACATTAATATTTTGGGCAAAAAAATTTCGAACATAAATCTGAAATGTTGCTGAATAACATACTGAAAACGCGTAGGGATTAAATGTATTCTTATGTTCTAAAAAAATAACAAAATATACCCTTTTTTTAGAGATCTCAACAGGTGTCACCCCTTAAGGGAATTTGGAGAAGGATTTCAAACGAATTATCAGGAAAGTTCCCTTGCAATTCTGAAGTAAATTTCAAGGAAATTCTGGGAGAATACTTTAAAAATTCAAATGGGCAAACCAAGAGAATTCTAAAGAATATTCAAAATGAATTTCAGAGATAATTACGGAGAGAAATTGAAGCAAATGAAGACGAAGATAATTGTTGAGTGAATTTCAAGAGTTTGCTGGAGGCAATTCCTAAAGAGTTCTGCTCAGAATTTCGATTGTTTTGGAGATAATTTCTAGAGAATACCGGAGTGAATCATAAGATTTTTGAAGGGAATCCTGAAAGTTACTCTGAAGACATTTTGGAATGATCCTAACGAGAGCAAAGCGTAGAGAAAGTTTCAAAGACATTCAGAGAAAAATTCCGAATACATAGGGTTATGGCACTTGGCTCCAGTTTTTGGCTCTAGGACTAGGACAGATAAGGCCAATTAGAGGACCACTAGGGACAACAACTGGCATACTTACCCTAGATAAGTTAATGCCGAAATTAGAAATTTTCCAATATTCTGGTATTAGAAAACATTGGGACTAGAAATTTCAACAACATTTTCAGATTTCTGGCTGATCCGAGAGCACCCAAAAATACATCCTACAGTCGCTAATGACCTTATCACACGAAAATGAACATTTGTTACCGATCAAACTATTAATGGTGCTAAAATGAACACTTTGCAAACACAAATTGTTTACCGAACAGCCATGATCCGTTCCATTCGATACAAGGCAATTCAATAACATCGTTGTGGCGAACGAGTGCTGGAATTTCTGCTTCCAAAGCAACTTTCAATACGGATCAATTAACAACTCTGAGCTAACTGTGCTTGTGTGTATGTGCTAATAATCCTTAAAGGTAACCATTTGAACGCCCTCCAATCCGGCTAGCATCCGCATTCAACTCACTCACGGATAATGGCAATCCAATCGCATCGTACCTTTTTTTTCACTAAGTCATCGAACCACCGGCAATCAGAAAATTCCTCCAACGATCGATCGCCTATACTTAAGTAATTTCGAAGCAATTGTTTTTCCTTATTCTCCGCTTCGTTTCGCTTCACCACACTTGTTGCACTTTCAATTCAAAATCACGCCAAAAAATTACGGTATTATCTAAGCACTTCGTTCGTCTCTGTAATCAGTTCAGTTTATTTTAGGGCCATTTTCCAAAACACGCAAACCGAACGACCTGTTGAAGAACACCGCAAAAGGCTCTCCATTCATGATGACAGCACACCTTACTATTGCCAAACTGTCGTCATCAATCCGAATCGGAGCACCCTAGCAGTCTATTTGAAAAAATCCCCATCACAATCAAAACAACCATCAATCATAGCATGCGATGCACATTCACACACGCACGGCAATAAACAGTGAATGAATGCGGACCGCCGAAATGTTTGTACGCGCGTCACCGCGTTTAAAACCCCTCAATGTGTCAAGGGTAAATCTCGAGAGACCCACCGGATACACGCTACGGCCACTTCTGATCCAACCGGTTCATTCGACGACGACGACGAAGACCGGATACGGATCGGCAGATACTTGACGCGGGTCGCTGTCTTTCCGTTGCTAGGAAGAAACGTGATATGAGTGTCTCTAACCAGAGGTTGGCCCGTTTGCTTTATCTTCTTTTGAGCACATCCGAACGGTACGAGTTCTCTTTTGCGACTGGCTTTGCAGGATAGAGAAACTGAAACGGCAGTGGCTTCGGTTCACCACTTACACCACTCGATAGTCGCTTTTCTTCGGCTCGTTCAGCTGTTTGGGAAATCTCTCGAGTGGCATTCGAAAAGGGCGCTAGTTGGAATTGCGAATGAAGCCGACGTTTCTACCAAGAATGGAATCCTATCCGAGTGGCTCTCGCGGTCTCTCGGTGGTGCTCAGGGATCTCGAATTACCCTTTTTTCCACCCCGGTTGGTGTCGCGTTTCACTCGGCGGCGCTTGTTTTGGTTCTCTCTCTCTCTCTCTCTCTCGCTCTGTGCCGAGTGCTGTGGTGCAGCGATTTTCTTCTGGCATGCTGAGATTGAGTCTCGAGAGGTGGAAAATATGGAGAGAAAGGTTGAATTCCGGTATGTCTGCTCTGGTCGTTTTGTTTAGCGATGAAGTAGGCATTCCTACTCTGCTGAGTGTGCGGCTGGTTGAATGAGGTGGATTCTGAGGAAAAACTACGATTTCATTGGAAGCATCGCAGCGTCGTCGTCGTCGTCGTCGTCCGTCGGTGAGAGTAAGCAGAAGGTATTTAAAGTGCTATCACAGAGCCGGGAGGAGAAAGTTGCATTGAACGAAGGGATGCTTTCTGAATGGTTCTTGAAAAAAGTAATTTCATGATTGCATTTCTAGGAGTTGATTTAGAAAGTTCGCATTTATGGTTTTATTAGGGATGCCAGGTGTATTTAGAAAAATCTTGAGGAAACAAAGATGGACGAAATGGCGATATAGAGCAACTCCACGCCAAATGACGAATCAGAAAAACTCGACCTCCGAATTGCATGAAACTTTGCAAATTGTTTGTTATGAGCAATTTGGATCTTGTATAATTTTCAAAATGACGTCTTTGATATTTTTCAAAAATTTGTAGAACGGAAACGGCACTTCTGATCGAAATGGCGTTTGAGACAAAATTTAGAGGAAAATAATGTTATCTGAAAAAAAAAATGTTTTGGTTAATTCCAAATAAAAAATTGAAATAAAAAATTAAACTCAAATATCTCAAAATGTCCTTAACCGATTTTTTTTTAAATTTTATTTAAAAAATAAGCTCATGAAAAATGCAAACTTTTGAAATGTTTAAAATTATGGACTCTTGAAAATTGACAAAAATCGTAGAACTAAAACTTTTGATTAAATTTCAGAATTTTATGTTAAAACAATTTTTCAAATTAAATTTTTACTCAGAAAACAATGTTTGAGACATTTTAAATCTTTTTTTAATAAGACAATTGACACCGTCTTCAACCAGAGGTTGCACAGACTGAACGCTTAACACTAGACAACGGACAACACACAACATCCAGTAGACCACTAGGAAAATTTTCGGGTTGTGAAAAGTTCGACCGGCTGGACCGAGATTCGAACCCTCACTCAGTGGAACTCAAAATACGCCTGAACGACGGGTGACGCCGCTCACCGCACGACCACGAAGCCCACATTTTCTGTGAGAATAAAAAAACGTAGGGCAGAGCCAAGGGGTAATCAACTCTACACACTGTGCCGAATCACGGCACACGGTTAGGGCACACAAAACATAATATGCAACGGCATCACTGTTGTTTGATATCGTTGTTCCAATAGTTGCTAAGGTTTCGCACTTTGCTGACATTCGTCGATCTTTACTTCAGGATGAAATTGACACATCCATCGAACTAGACGGATTCCGGATTAGAAGGCAAACATATACTTTGCTCGGATCTCTCCTGCAGCCAGTACTTCGTTCAATTTCCTGCAAGAGTTTGAGTGATAAATAAATACCAGCGCCTGCAACAGTAATAACTAGGTCACTCTCAGGGTCATCCACTTTAGCAACGAACACTTTCTTGGCGTTTCCGGAATAGCTTCCAATATCGGTAATCACGGTTCACATGGGTCAATTCCACAGGCTGGCCAGATACATAGCGTCATACAAATCAGGTACCTTCCTTCCGGATGAGCGATCTACGGCACCGCTAGTCACTCACCTTGTTTAAATAATCAGGATTATTTCAATAAATATTATGATACCCAATGGTACATTCTTAGACAATTTATTAATTTCTGTAAAACAAATTAAGTGAATTTTGACAACCTGAACCCGATCCTTAAGCCTTTCAAACTTTTCCCTTGGCATACAACAGAACCACATTGCAAAATCCCCGCTAATCTTCAAGTAGTCGCCCTCCGCTTGCAGCTGATTGAACAGTTCCACCGCCGCTTCACAGTTGCCATCGTTGTCATACTGCTTCATAATCAACGCCACGCACGAAGAACCACGTCCAGCTTGCCGCAATCAACCAGAATCTCGAACTATGGTCATGATGTACTCGTGGTTGATGAGCGTTTCCGGATTTATGAGGATCCGCCGGAGTTAGGCTTCGGAACCAGCTTCCGCTACAATCAGTCTTTTGCTGGTGATAAACGGTCCGAATTTTGAAACAGAGTTGGTTTACTTTGCCCAGTTTTCTTATTCGGATAGAATTTCCGTACTGCAGCACGCTTTTTTTTTCTCGCACAATCACAAAAAAACAATCACAAAAGTCATTCAGTGTTGCCAAACTCATGGGATACTTGATTGGCAGGCTTCGGCACAGCCTAAACATTCGGCACATATTGCGGTGTGCAGAGTTGATTAACCTTTGGACAGAGCAGTACTTCGGCCTAACCGCCCATTTTGGGCCTATCGTTTCTGCTCGAATTAAATCCATTGTTTCAGAGTTGATAAGTAAATTATGCGTTTGGTACGATACTTTAGCTCAATAGCTACCAGACGAAGTAAATGAGATCGCGTGATATGAATGTTTACACTGATTTTTCTCAAAAACAAAAGAAGCGCTCCGACCGAATCAATTTTGATCTTCATCCGATAGGCCGAAGTGAATTCAATGGCGTTTCAATGCGCTAGGCCAAATTTAGAATCCATAGTCCGAGCTTGGGGTCAAGAAGCAGTGTTAGATTTTTAACCAGTGGCGTGCCGTAACCTCACTTTTTACCTGTGCACCAACTTTCAAAACCAGATTTAATGCCATATTCATACTCGAATCGGTTGAAAAATACACCTAATTTTCTAGTTTACTCGATATCTATCCATTGCAAGTAATATTTTGATAAGTGTTTCAAATTTTACAGCTATTTTCTAGCAATTCTTTGAAGCTTCCTTCCATGATTCAAAAGTTCCTTTCAAAGTGTTTTTATGTTACTTCATACACGAAGTTTGCGATTTTCAGAGCTGGTTGGAAATTCTATCTAACATGAAGCTTTAGTGTGATAATTTATTAAAGGGTGTCCACGATGAAATTGCCACACACAAAATTGATTCGCAACATTCGAGTTTTCATCCGATTGCCATCAAATTTTCAGGGATTGAGAAATAACTATTAAACTTCATTTTACCATTTTACTCGTATTTTATTTACAGTCCATACGCAAATGCCCGCACCTTGGCCTTAACCCCGGCCATAAAATTCTGCACAACCTGTGAATCAACCGTTTTTTGCATGTAAACCCATACTTTCTTCAGTTCCTCGACTGTCTTCACTACCTTAGGTCGTTTAAGAAGGTGCTGCTTCATAATCGCCTAGTACTTCTCGATGGGGCGGAGCTCCGGAGTGTTGGGAGGGTTGAACATTTTCGGCACGAAATTGACCTTATTGTCCGCATACCACTTCAGCACGTCCTTGGAGTAGTGGCATGAGGCCAAATCCGGCCACAAGATTGTTGGGACGTTGTGGGCCTTCAGGAGAGGAAGCAGCCGCTTCTGGAGGCACTCTTTTATGTACACCTGTCCGTTCATCGTGTCCTGGGTCACGAAAGGTGCACTCCGCTTCCCGCACGTGCAGATGGCTTGCCAAACCAGGAATTTCTTCGCAAATTTGGACATCTTCTGAGTGCGGACATGCTCCGGAACGCTGAACTTATCCTTGGCCGTGAAAAACAGGTTGCCGGGGATCTGTTTGAAGTCGGCCTTCACATATGTTTCGTCGTCCATGATGCAGCATTCAACTTTCGTCAGCATGTTGAGGTACAACTTCCTGGCACGGGTTTTGGCGGACTTGTTCAGCTTCTCGTCGCGATTAGGGGCCTTTTGTACCTTGAACGTTCGAAGCCCAGCCTTAGTTTTGGCCTTCTGGACAAAACTTCGGCTTAGGTGCAGCTTCTTAGCCACATCCCTAACGGAGGCGTTCGGATTTCGGTTGAAGGCCCCAACTACGCGGTTGTGATTTTTGGTGTTGTACGGAATACTTTTTCCTTCACTTCTGGGCTTCCGATCGGTTGTCAACCGTTCCTCGAACCGCTTAATCACTCGCGACACCGTGGAATTCGCGATTACCAACGTTTTAGCGATGGAACGATGCGAGAGATCCTTGTTATCGTGATGAATGCGCAAGATTTTATCACGCACGAGCTGTTCTTTCGACTCCATTTCCGCGAGTTTTGATCACAGGACTTTAAAACTTGCAGGATGTAAATAATGCACTATGAACTAAATCCACCCAAATTTTCATTAAATTCTACCCAACGGTTAAAAAGTTAGAGCAATTTCATAGTGTGGCAATTTCATCGTGGACACCCTTTAGCTAGAGACAGGCATGGAAAATCATTTGCATTCATTTACATTCATTTGCCTCTAACTTTTTTCTAACAGCATTCCACAAAATGATGTATATAGCTTTTGTAGGTTTTGTTATTAGCTACAACTTTTGTTAACAAGTCAAAACCGTATCTCTTATGCATGACGAACCAGAGCGAACAGAAGCCACTGCTGTTTTCAGGGAATGTATTTTACATTCACTGAAAAACAGTAACAAGTTCTGCCCGCTCTAGATCATGATGCATAAGAGATACAGATTTGAGTTATGACCAAAACTTGTAGCTAATAACAAAACCTACAAAAGCTCTATACATAATCTTGCGGAATGCTGTTGATGAAAAAAGTTAGAGGCAAATGAATGTAAATGAATGTATAAAATGAATGCAAATGATTTTCCATGCCTGGCTAGAGAATGGTCTTAGAAGAGGGTAGGTAGATAGTTCCGTTAGAGTACGGCAGTATGAAAATTGAATAGAAGTTTAAAATGAGCGAAGGCCATTCAATTCTCTCATTCATTAGAAGTCTAGCGACTTCTATTCAATTTTCATACTGCCGTACTCTAACGGAACTATCTACCTACTCTCTTCACTAAGACCATTCTCTAGCTAATAAATTATCACACTAAAGCTTCATGTTAGAAAGCATTTTCAACCAACTCTGATTCAAAAGTTGTTTAGTGAAAAATCATTAAAATAAATACAAGAGCTTCATTTGGTTATTTATGTTTTAAATACTATTTGGAATGTTTAACCATTATAGGGGAAATGGATGTAATGTCGGCCTAAATGCCCCTAATTTGGGCCCATACATAAATTCAACAATCGACTAAATTTTCAATAGCGACCAAAAACATCCATTAGTACCGTCCCAATGACGCGTTCATCTAAATACTTTAACTTACATACTTTAACGGGTGGCACACTTCTGCCATCTCTGCTGTCACCCGCTGCTTTGCCAGTGCAGCGCCATCTTCCCGATGGCCACACGGAGGCCCCGATGGCGCTATGAACAAGCGGACTGGGATAGCTATGGTGAAGCCTTTCAGTCCTTGTTACTACAACGTAATCCGAACAGCATTGAAGACTTTTCAGAAGTGGTATATGAAGCAGCAACAGTAACCATCCCAAAGACCAGCAGCGTTCCGTGGTGAAAAGCGCTACGCTGGTGGAATGAAGATACGAGGAAAGCCGGTAAAGCCCGGCATAAAGCACTTCGCCGTGTAACGCGCCTTCCTATCGGACATCCCGACCGCGAGGACACTCTCCGTCACTACCATGAGCCGCACAATCAATGCCGGCAAGAAATCCGTGTCGCCAAACGAACCAGCTGGATGGACTTTCTGGAAGGAATGAATTCGTCACAGTCTTCGGCCGATGGAGGCAAGTCAACGCCCCCAGTGGGAAACGGCGCATGACACCGCTCCACGTACAGATTAACGGCTCGTACTTCACCGATCTCGCAGCCATCGAGTTTCTCTGTTTCTTCTGACGCTGGAAACTCGGACATCAACCAGGCATTCTCCTGGCAGGAATTGCAGCATGCCCTCCGCTGCAACAACGGAAAGTCGGCGGGTCCCGACGAAATCGGGTACCCTCTACTCAAGAGGTAACCAAAGCCAGGCCAGCTACGGGTGCTGGAGCTTTTCAACAAGCTCTGGCTCACCAACTCGTATCCAGCGTCGTGGAAAGAGAGCTTAGTCATTCCCAGTCCAAAAGCCAATGAAACAACCCGTGAAGTTAGCAAGTTCCTGCCAATAGCTTTGACATGCTGTATGGCCAAGGTCCTGGAGCGCATGGTCAACAGGAGGCTAAAGCATTTCCTTGAACTGGATATATCGAAGGCCTTCAACAGGACGTGGACGCCCCTCGTATTAGAGCAGCTTGTCAACTGGGGGCTGTGTGGAACCATGGTCCACTTCATCAAAAATTTCCTGACCGATCGCTCTTTCAGAGTCGCAGTTGGCAACACGAGGTCCGAGCTTTTCAGAGAAGAGAAGGGCGTCCCACAAAGTTCAGTTATCGCCATTACCCTCTTCCTTGTGGCCATGAACGGAGTTTTCGGTGTACTTATCGTAACTACCGGCTCAACAGCAGCACGTAACAGGATCAGGTAGGGTTCCAGCTTTCGGTCACCAAAAGCGTCAGGTGCCACGTGTGTCCATCCCTGCACCGTGTCAGCGGGCCACCTATTAAAGTTCAAAGCCAGCCCATACCACTGAAGACGGTCCGTATTCTGGGGGTACTTGCTGACTGATCCCTCAACTTCGAGCAGCACTTTAAGGCGATCAAGAACAACTGCCGCAGTAGGATCAACTTGATCCGCACTATCTCTCGCCCACACCGGTCTAACAATCGCGACACTCGTTTCCGGGTTGCAAGAGCCGTCATCGATAGTCGCCTACTGTACGGTCTTGAGATGACGTGCATCGCCACCGAAAAGCTCGTGCAGATACTAGCACCAACTTTTAACACCTACGTTCGGATTGTCTCCGGTCTTCTTCCGTCAACGCCCGCCGAGGCCGCATGCATCGAAGCGGGTATTCTGCCCTTCCGCCATCGTATAACCGCAACAATTGCAACGAAAGCCGCTGCCTTTACCGCAATGACCTCCGGAAATGACAGTATCTTTCTCCTCGATGAGGGGAACAGACTCCTCCGCATGACTGACAATTCGGAGCTCCCCCAGTGGCCAAGCTCCACTGGTACGGAGACAAAAGTTGGCGCAAACCTCCACCAAAAATCGAGAGTCGGATAAAGAGCAGGTTCAAGGCTGGACATAACTCTGCAGCGCTGAAGAGAACAGTAGCCGAACTGCTAGGCTCGGACTACCCAACCTATGCCCACATATACACGGACGGATCGCTTTCGCAAGCCGGGGTCGGAATTGGAGTAGCCGGAATTTCAGCACCGATGAGTAGCAGCCTAGCGCCACAATGCTCGGTTTTCTCCGCCGAAGCTGCGGCCATCTTTGTTGCCGTTACAACACCCTCGGACCGGCCCATACTGGTCCTATCCGATTCGCCACACCTCCGAGCACGGTGTTTTCCTGGATCCCTGGGCACTGCGGTATCCCAGGAAACAGCGAAGCCGACAGCCTGGCACGATCTGGACCAGCTGGCCCCCGTTACACCGACGAAGTGCCACTACAGGATGGATAGTCAGCCAAATGCGGGAAGCCTGGGTAGCAGAGTGGAGCCAATCCCAATCTCTCTTCATCCGAAGAATCAAAGTAACGACGAGCAAATGGACGGATATGTCGAAACTACGGGACCAGAAGGTGGTTTCTCGTCTTAGGACAGGCCATACAAGGATCTCACATAGTTTTGGTGGGACGCAGCAACAATTAGAATTTCAATTTTTGTATGGCAAAATGTATGGGAAACGGAACGATCCTATTCATTTGCTTAACAAAAAAATCCAAATATTGCTCAAATTTCACCAAACATGGACACAGCTGGGTGGCGTAGCCTGGGCAATGTTGCCAGTCCGGTAATAGCAAAGTGAAGAGGTGCGACGCGAACACTGGCGCGTTAACCAAAGTACGGTGATAGAGGAAATGCTTCACCAAACCCGAGCGTCTGTTCACCATGGAGGTGCGGCTCAAAACGGCGTCTGTTCTCCATGTTAGGAGCGGCTGATCACCGTCCTAGTGCCAGCGTGGGACTCTGAACAGCTGGAGCAGGTGTACGACGGCTGTTCGCAACGGGACGTCAAAATCGTCACCGGCGACATGAACGCTCAGGAGGTAGGACGGGAGGCAATGTATAGACCGGCAATCGGCGAACGACAACGGCCAACGATGCGTGAACTTTGCAGCCTCTCGGGGTATGGTAGTTCGAAGTACCTTTTTCCCCCGCAAGGATATCCACAAAGCCACGTGGAGATCACCTGACTAACACACAGAAAACCAAATCGATCACGTTCTAATCGACGGGAAATTCTTCTCCGACATTATCAACGTCCGCACGCACCGCAGTGCGAACATAGATTCGGACCACTACCTAGTTGCAGTATGCATGCGATCAAAACCCTCGACGGTGCATAACACCCGTCGAAGTCGAACACCGCGACCCAACATTGAGCAACTACGGGACGCCGGAGTTGCCCAGGACTACGCGCAGCAGATGGAAGTTGTAGTACCGGCGGAAGAGCAGCTTGGCGCAGCTACTCTTGAAGATGGCTGGAGGGACATCCATTCAGCCATAGGTAGTACTGCTGCAGCGGCACTTGGTGCTGCAATCCCGGACCGAAGAAATGACTGGTTTGACGGCGAATGCAAACTGTTAGTAGAGGAGCAGAATGCAACACCGCACGAGATTGAATGTGGAGCGATACAGACAAGCGCGGAACAGACAAAACTCGGTTTTCCGAAGGAAGAAGCGTCAGCAGAAAGACCGAGATCGCGAGGCGATGGAAAATCTGTACCGCGTAAACGACGCACGGAAGTTCTACGAGAAGCTAAATAGTTCGCGCAAAGGCTACGTGCCGCTAGTCGATATGTACAAGGACTTGAACGGTAACCTTCTCACGAACGAGTGTGAGGTGATTGAGAGGGGGAAGCAGTACTATGACGAGCACCTCAACGGTGATGCAGCAGAAAACGAAGGTGGCACGGCAACAGACCTTGGAGCACGCGCAGAAGAAGACAGGCTACCGGCCCCTGATCTTCAAGAAGTTGAGGAGGAGATCGGTCGGCTGAAGAATAACAAAGCAACTGGTGTAGATCAACTACCAAGTGAGCTATTAAAATACGGTGGTGAAGCACTGGCTAGAGCGCTACACTTGCCAAGATTTGGGAGGAGAAGATAGTACCGGAGGAGTGGATGCCCAATCTACAAAAAGGGCGACAAGTTGGATTGCTGCAACTACCGTGCGATCACACTGCTGAGCGCCGCCTACAAGGTACTCTCCCAAATTCTATGCCGCCGTCTGTCACCATTTGCAAGAGAGTTCGTGGGGCAATACCGCGCTACCACGGACCAAATTTTCGCGATTCGGCAGGTTCTGCAGAAATGCCGCGAATGCAACGTGCCCACACATCATTTGTTCATCGAGTTCAAATCCGCATACGACACAATCGATCGAGCTCAGCTGTGGCAGATTATGCACGAGTACGGATTTTCGGATAAACTGACGCGATTGGTCAAGGCGACGATGGATCGAGTGATGTGCGTTGTTCAAGTATCGGGGACACTCTCGAGTCCCTTTGAATCTCGAAGAGGGTTACAGCAAGGTGATGGACTTTCGTGTCTGCTGTTCAACATCACGTTAGAAGGTGTGATCAGAAGAGCTGGGATAGACACGAGTGGCACGATCTTCAGGAAGTCCATCCAGCTTCTTGGCTTCGCCGATGACATTGACATTATGGCACGGAACTTTGAGACGATGGCGGAAACGTACATCACACTGAAGGCTGAAACTAGACGGACAGATTGACGGTGACGAAATCGAGCTGGTCGATGAGTTCGTGTATTTGGGCTCACTGGTGACCGCCGAAAATGATACCAGCAGAGAAATTCAAAGACGCATTATGGCAGGGAATCGTGCCTACTTTGGACTCCGGAGGACGCTTCGGTCGAATAAAATTCGCCGCCGCACGAAGTTGACTGTCTACAAGACGCTAATTAGACCGGTGGTCCTCTACGGCCACGAGACCGTGACTATGCTCGTGGAGGACCAACGCGGTGTTCTCGAACGGAAGGTGTTGCGTACCATCTACGGTGGAGTGCAGATGGATGACGGAACGTGGAGGAGGCGAATGAACCACGAATTGCACCAGCTGCTGGGAAAACCATCCATCGTCCACATTGCAAAAATTGGGCGACTACGGTGGGCTGGGCACGTCGTAAGAATGCCACGCGACGACCCAGTGAGTTATAGAAAGCGACCAAACAGGAACAAGAAGAAGAGACGCGCAGCGAGCAAGGCGCATCGACCAAGTAGAAGGTGACCTGCGGACCTTCGCAGGCTACGAGGCTGGCGAACTGTGGCCATGGATCGAGTGGAGTGGAGACGACTTCTTCGGACAGCAGAGGACAACAAGGCCTTAGCCTGATAGGTATGGTAAAGTATGTATACGCTTGTTGGTATGCGCGGAGCAATACTGTCTATAATCCCATATCAGTCCCATATGGAAAAGGTAGGCATTGAGAAAATGACAGTTGAAGTTACGAAGTGCAATTTCCATATAAACATTTCTCGATTACTTTTTCGAAGGGACGTATTAGCATTTGTAAACAATGCATTTGATCGTCGATTTGGCGTAACTGGTAGCTCGCCCACGCAAGCTGATACTACCATCATATAGGGTAAATTTTCCCCTACCTGATAGTGGTGTTAGTATGCGTTGCGAGTTAGCTTCTTCTTCTTCTTCTTCGAATGGAGGCGAACCAGCCCCAGGCTGAAAGCCTCCCTAATAAAGATAAATCAATCAATCAATTCTTCTTCGCATTTCAAGCTTATTGCTTATCGAATATTAGCTTATTGAGTGCTCTCAAACTTAGTATTCTAGATGCACTTCCACAGCTAATTGAGAGCTTTCGATGCCTGGACCATTTTTGCATTGGTATAATTGTGTGGCAAGTCCAATCATACTTCTATGCGCAGGGAAGTCGAGAAATTATCCAACCCGAAAAATTCCGGGACCGGGAATTGAACCCAGCCACCTCCAGCATGGTCTTGCTTTGCAGCTGCGCCTTTACCGACTAAGCTAAGGGAGGCGAGTTACCAGTTACGCACAATTGACGATCAAATGAATTGTTCACAAAAGTTGATACGTTCCTTCCGAAAAAAGCAATCGAGATTCGAAAAATCACAGTAAATTAATTGATAATGTTTTCAAGCTGAAATCAGTTAACAATGAAGCTTGCATGTTTTGTTATATCAGTGAAAAATATGACGATCCAAATAGAAGAACTGAAACTTGACCTCTGACTTGACGATCGAATTTCAGGATGGGACTGAAATGCGATTACTTTGCTTAATGGGACAAACTGACTTCTCGATGAACATTTCAAATGGTCCTATCTGCTTTGATCGATTCTCTTCATCGACTTTCTCTTTCCATAACCATTGCTATGCAAACAAATTCTACCACATAGTTTGATAAAGGAGGTTCTTATCTAGCCTCTAAAACGTCAAATACAACAGGGAAAGGTTTTGCAGCTGAAATATCGACGAAAGAGAAAGTCGATGAAGAGAATCGATCAATGCAGATAGGACCTTTTGAAATGTTTATCTAGACTTGATGTTGTTTAAACAACTTCCATGATCAATTTCCGTGCTTTTAACACGTAATATAAAAGTAGATGCCAATTGGACAGTGAGCATGCATAAGGGCGTATACGCGATGATCGATTTTCTCTTTGCATTGCTACAGCTAAGCGAAACAATTTTCTAGAATGTATTCAATGCAGAGTTGTGAAAGGTTGTATTGGCTTTCGAAAGCAACAGCAAACGCACCGAGAAACGTTAAATCTAGCGAGTTATTAACAAAAGAGAAAATCGACGAAGAGAATCGATCATCACGTTTACGCCCTTATGCATGCTCACTGTCGAATTGATAGTGGATAACGTTGTTATCTTAAAATTGACGAAAAACCATATGGGACTGATATGCGACGTCTAATCGATTTGTAGTCCTGCTCGAATACCTCCATTATTATAATTTCCACGATGAAATCAACGAATCAATTAATCGTCAATGATCCTATGAATAAATCGCCGATTACATTTCCTGCCACAGCTTGCCTCTGAATCATTCAGCAGCCAGCATCAATTTCAACAAACTCAACATTTCCCACGATTGCAATACTGCCCACCTCCGCACCGCACCGATGACTAATTCGTTTGAACTTTGCCAATTTTGCACCGCTCACTCCGCACCCAATGAATCAATTTTTCCGCCCGAATATCGAATATCTAATAGCGCTTGCCAGTTCCAATTAGCAGGAGCACACGACGTGGTCCGCCAAGTCTCCATCCACACTGCACTTCACGTGTTCGAACGTCGTCGTCGTCGTCGTCGTTGCCACCGTCTGACGAAGGGGGAAGAAACTGGTTTGCATTTTAGAGAGTGCAAAAACATGCCGTCGTCGAAGACTGGTTTTCCCGGTCCAATTCCGCGAGGATGGTTAGCATCACTGCGATTCCTCCTAACCTTGGCGGCATGGCGGCAGCTAGAGATCAAAACGATTACAATACTGATCGATCCCTCGAGCGATTCGCTTACCTGAATACCGGGCGGTCCGTCCGAGTGCAGCCAACCGGCTTACTGCGGTGAACGAAGAAGATGATCATAGGGGAGGGCTACTGCGCCGCACCAACTTACACCATTCATGACGGGTCTCACCAGGAGTATCTCAGACGGCACATTTGTGGCAGAAAATCATGCAAAAATATGCTCTCCGTTTGCCAAAGAAGGTGCGCTGACAGTGCTGACGTCCTACTCGTGATCAACAGCGAGGTGTGTTGTTGTTGTTGTTGTTGTGGTTCGGTTTCAAGTCAATGCAAGTAGGTCTTGTATTTCGATGGAATTCCACACCACCGACCGACGAGATGAGGGTGAGTTTTTGCTGGTCTCTAGATTCCATTCCTTCCATTTGCTGTTGTCGCTATAGTAGCAGTCATCGCAGCACAAATATGGAGATGGGTCAGCTGAGCAGAACGACAACAACAAACAACAACAACAACAACGGCAAGGTGTTTCAAGATCAACCGGGTGGAAATAGAACTTGTGATGTTGCAGCATGTGGAAGTTGTGTGTGTTTAGTAGACGGTGGAATCACAGAAGAGGTACGTTTTTTTGACGTAGGACTACGTCTGTGATTTTCTATATGGGGGTACACTTTGTGAAAACCGAAAATGGAACATGTAACAAAATTATGAAAGATTTTGAACGTTAGTAACTCAGCTGCCCCTGTACCAATTTCAATCATTTTATCAACAATCGATTAGAAATATTTCAACGCATCTGGTAAATTTAAGACTTTATCAATTTGCACGAATGTGCAACTGTTGCAAATGATAATTAAAATTATCACGGATTGCCTGCGAAAAGCGATTTCGCTAACACAGATTTCTAAGTTTAATTCCATCCGGTCTCACCGAACGGTGTTTATTCAATAACCGCGTGTGATGAGTGGTGGTGTTCTCCAGATCACAACGAAAGGCCGCCTGCAAGCAGCGAGCTGCAGCCCACATGAGCATCCATAGAAGAAAGAAGAAGCCGCTCCGCTATTGATCGGAATCAGTAGCTTTTCGTGAGTCGCTGTGGGCCATCTATGTCAAACGCGTCATACTAAAGAGTATAAACAGAGAGAACCCTGCTCAAGTTCCTATTCCTACACAAAACCCAAGCTCCTGCTGCAGTTAACAAATAATATTTATTATATAAGACCACGTAGTCCTACGTCACAATTGCGTACAACCCCATAGGGTTGTCCCTTGTAGTTTTTCTTATAGAAGAAGACGATCTTCTTCTTCTTTTTAAGGCTATTACGTCCCCACTGGGACTTTGCGCCGGCTTTCAACTTATTGCTCTTTGAGCATTTCCACAGTTGTTAATTGATCGCGTTACTTTTCATATAGACCAATCTACATTGATCGGTTCTCTCCATCGATTCTCTCTTTCATTAATAACTCGGCTCGAAAAACGTGTTCAGCGAGTCGATCAATGTAGATTGGTCTATTTTAAAAGTGACGCGAGAGTTCTTGCGCAACACAAGAAAAGGGCCTATCATTGTTGATCGATTCTCTTCATCGAAATTCTCTTTGACGGATGAAGTGTTCTTCTCAAAGAATAAAGAAAGTTTGAGTGCTTATAACTATACGTTTATTCAGGTTGACATCTACACTTCGAATCACTAATTTTTCCATCTCGGTCGCAGCTGTAGGTTGCTGCGATTACTTGAATGGAACATCGTGATTACTTGGATGGAACATCTCCCCTCTTAATTCATCCAGTACTCCTCGAATCTAGCTGGTATGTTCCCTTGTTGCTGGCGGAACTGGTACTGGATCTTGCTGTGGTGGATTGTCTACCTCACTAGCATCCGAAAAATACTCCGCCTCATCACTTCCAAGCTCTTCATCAACTGGACCAAGTTCGTCGGGCACTGCAGCCGGTATCGTTGCTGGAACAGATGGTACGTCTAGGCCAAAACCGTCGAAGAATACCGATAACAGACTAGGACCTTGGCTTGGACTAGGATCTGGACCAGATTCGACCGCACGTTGCTTCAGTTGATTGGCATGAGAACGGATGAGCCGCTGATTATCCTCCAGGAAAACGTTGTAGTTGACTTTTCCGACACGCTCGATTACTGTGGCAGCCTGCCATTTCCAGGAATTTGCTTGATGGACTTGAGCATATACAGCATCACTCGGAACGAACTGCCTCGAAATCGCTCCATGCTTCTTGTTGAAACGCTTGTTTTGCTCATCTGCTTTCGGTTGTGCTGCTGATGTACCGTTGTGTTGCGGTAGTAGCATTGAAGAAACTGTGCGGACCGGTCGTCCGAACATTATTTCTGCAGGAGACTTTTCACCTAGGTCAGCCGTTGTTGGTGTTGACCTGTAAACTTGCAAAAACGTCTGCAATGCTTCCTCCAGTGTGTCTCCTCCCGATTGAATCTTCCGAAGAGTGCGCTTCAAGGTGTCCACGAACCGTTCTGCTAACCCATTTGATTAAGGATGGAATGGTACTGTGCGAACGTGGTGAATGCTTTAATTCACACAGAAATTCTTGAACTCGTAGCTGGTGAACTGGGTACCATTATCTGAGACGATGGTTTCTGGCACGCCAAATGTGGCGAACGTTTGAGTAAGTAGCTTGATTGTTGTTCTTGTCGTTGTGATTTTAGTTGCGTATACTTCGGGCCATTTGGTGTACGGGTCGACAACTACCAGGAAAAATACGCCGTCCACGGCTTATCAGGGATGGGCCACGATTCAAGCGTTGTTTTGACTGGTGCTTTTCCAGCAGTGCAGCAGGGAGTGCATTGCCGGACGAAATTCTCGATGTCGTTGTCGACTCCGGGCCAGTAAACGAAACTGCGTGCAATAGACTTCATTCGTACCATGCCGGGATGTCCGCGATGAAACTGCTTCAGGATTTGCCTTCTGAACTTGCTCGGAACGACTACCCTGTCGTGGAACAGTATACAGCCATCGACGTTGGTGAGCGACTCCCGCCTGTTGAAGTAGACTCGAATCTCTGGATCTTCGACTGATCGTGCATCGTTTGGCCAACCCTCACGAATGAACTGCAGCACCGCTTGTAGTGGTTCATCTGCCTGTGTTGCACTTTTGATGTCTGCGAACGAAACTGGTACCTGCTCGATAGTGTTTTGAATAATGCTCACAATGTCTTTTTCTAGGGATATCGCTGCTACAACGTACTCCTCTTCTTGCTGCTTAGAACGGTCGATGAGTCTTGACAGCATATCGGCGCATCCAAAGTCGTTGGTAGACACGTTCCGAATGTCGAAGTCGTAGTTGAGAAGCATCAATGCCCATCGTGGAAGTCGATTTGTGGTGTGCAAAGGAATGCCCTTCTTCGATCCAAAGATTGATAACAGCGGTTTGTGATCCGTGAGCAGAGTGAATCTGCGCCCAAGGAGGTACTTGTGAAACTTCGTTACCGCATATATTAGTGCAAGTGCTTCTTTTTCCGGCTGCCCGTAACCTTTCTCCGCTGGAGTGAGGGATCTCGCGCTGGATTGCCTTCAGATGTCCATTCGAAAATTCATGGAAGATGACTGCACCGATGCCCGTGCTGGAGGCGTCCGCTGCTACGATGATTGGTAACTTCGGGTCGTAATACGTCAGCAACATATCGGACTGCAGGACTTGCTTGAATTGCTCAAAAGATCGTTGGCAATCGGAATTCCACTGCCACTTCGAATCCTTCTTGAGTAATTGGTCGAGAGGATGACGAAGTTCATGGATGTTGCGCACGAATCTACCGTAGAAATTAACGGCTCCCAGGAACGATCGCATTTCGGAAACATTGGTGGGTGCCGGAATAGAGGCGATGGCTTGAAGCTTCTCTGGATCCGGACGGATGCCGTTTCGATCGACGATATGCCCCAAATATCTGATTTCGGTCTGGAAGAAATGGCACTTTTCCAGCTTGACATGGAACACCCATTTTCCCTTAGACGTTGTAGTAGCTTGTCTAGTGACGCCTTGTGTTCCTCCCAGGTTCTTCCGAAGATGATAGCGTCGTCGAGAAACGACCGAACACCAGGAATGTCGGCTATCATGCTGTCAACCAGTCTTTGGAATGTTCCAGGCGCTGACTTCACCCCTGGAGCGAGCCGGTTGAATTGGAAGAGGCCTCGATGCGTGTTTATGGTGAGGAGCTTCTTCGATTCTTCATCTACTTCCACTTGCAGGTATGCATCGGAAGCGTGAAGCATTGCAGACGTTTTTGCTGCGTCGTCCAGACTTTGTGCGTCGCTTTCAAACAAATCCGAGTAACGGGCAAACCATTTTTCGAATGTGGTGCCGTTCTCCGGATCGAAGCGGAACTCGCTGATGTTCGTCGACAGGGATTCCAAAACTTGCTCTGGGTTCGTTGCTTGTGGAACGGCCAACCGCTGGAGAAGCTGCAAAATCGCTGCTTGGAATTCTTCGTTTGTCGCCGCCATCCTTCCTCGGTTCGATTCTGGAATTTCTTGAACTTGTGAGCTTCCAGAAAAATCCTCGTCGCCAACTGAAGTGTTCTTCTCAAAGAATAAAGAAAGTTTGAGTGCTTCTAACTATACATACGAATCACTAATTTTTCCATCTCGGTCGCAGCTGTAGGTTGCTGCGATTACTTGAATGGAACATCGGGATTACTTGGATGGAACAGCGAATAACCCGACTGCAAATGAATTTCCCATTGAGTGTGTTGTTTCAGGCGCAAGCTAACATGAGGGAGTTAGAAGAAAAGGTGTGTAAGTGATTTTGATCGATTCTCTTCATCGACTTTCTCTGTTGATAGCCACAGCTTTATAAACAGATTTTGCGCTATTTGTCTCACATAGTTTGATAAAGGAGGTTCTCATTTAGCATCCAGAATGGCACACGAATCAAGGAATGTGTTTGATTAATTGGATTTTGAAGCATCGTGTTTAAATTTTTCTGAATCATCTTGCCCCTTAAATGCTGGCCGTTTTGATATATTTTGCGCATCTCTGATGAACAACATATAAGTAAGTTTTAAGACGTGAAATTACTTACTGAATGTTCAAATTTAAGACTATCTGAACGAGTCATTCCCCTCGTGACCGAAATGACCCCACAAATCCCCCACTACTGCAACCGAACCACCCAGTCAATACCTTAACCGTAGAAAGTAAATTGGCCCTTACCATTAACATTCCATTCCAGCTGAACGACGTACAAAGCTAATCTCCTCGCACGGCGAACTATTTTCCGACAATTAACCGCTACTTTACTTCACCAACTACGACGAATAGTGCTCCATCATCCAGCACTTTAGAATTCATTTTCCGGATTAAAAGTGTAGGTATGCTTCTTTTTTTTGCTATTCTTCGTCGCTTCCTTGTCTTCTCAATCGTGCACTGCTCTCAGTAGTAGTTCAGTCAGATATCGCACCTGTTACGTTTACTTCGATTCGTCCGCACCTTCCACTCTTCTCCGAATCACATCAGGTCAGGAATCCAACACAGAACAACACACACTATAAACAAGATAAACAAATTCGTCTTTCTGCTCCGTTTGCTTCTTTTGGACACTTTTGGTAGTTGATCTCCTTAACCCGTTTTCTGGATTTCTCCAACACGACTTGACCTTTCACTTCCCGGAGCACACTCGCACCTTCTTTTTTTTTCTCGCTGCTTGATTATCGTTCAACTACAAAAGCACCTCATCCAGGGATGCGGGGACTTAGAGCAAATTCCTCAAACCACATTCCGGTCAAGTATGCCATGCCGTGGCTTCAGTGATCCATTTAGATAAATACTAACTACACTAGCAACCGTAAGGTCGGTCGGTCCATCGGTCGGGATCGGGCAAGAAAGTAGGCTTTGAATTGAACTTCTCCCGTCACTTTCAAGAAAGACCCACATGCACTCACACTGGCGCACAACTAGAATACCTAGGCAGGCACGGGAACGGTTAAAACCTGTTTATGCAACCATGGTAATGATGACGATATATAGGCCCACCGCGGCTTGCTGTGCTCTGCGTTGCAGGGTAACCAACCCTTTTTTCTCCAAATCTGCGCGAGCAACAAGTACACCCAGCGCCTACTTTGTGTACACACCAGCAGCAGAGTCAGACGGTCTTTGCAGCTCACTTATCCACCATCCCAAGCACAGTACCAGAAGAGGCCGCCAGGTAAAAAATAATTGCAATTGTGTATGTGACGGGAAACAAAAAGGTATACGGGTACGGGAGGCTGATTAGCTTACGCTTGCGTGGTTCGATGTCGAATAAAAAAAAAAAGGCAGCCCAGAAAGAGAAGCCTCTGTACAATGAATAATGTATCACCCACCGGATTTAAACCCACTTATCAGTGCATTGATGCGAGTACCTACTCTTGTTCTGTTCGTTAACGTATCACCGCATTAAATTTTCACAGCTCACTATGATCTTCGACATAACACAAAGTTCAGGTGAGTTATTTTTTGCAAATGAACACAGAAAATTTCGATACAATCGCACGAAATACCGAAACAACAACACACTCGAGCTGAGATCACGACTGCGACTGAACACACTATGCACTTTCGAGTTTTCGATCCATCCGTCGCCTTCCCTCCAACGGGGGAGAACGGAGAAGAACCTGTGCTGAAAGACTGAAACAAACACCACTTTGCAACGGTAAATAAAAAAAAATGTCATCGAGCGACGGGAAAGGTGTTCTAGCGTGGCTGTGTGAGTGCAGTTCTAGGAGCCAAGGTAGTCGATGTGACTCAAGTAGGTGTGCCTGTGTGTTAAGAGTAAATATTATTCAATGCACAACGTGTAAATATTTACATGACTGACAAATCCCAGGTAATCGTGACATATTGATCTTTGAAAACAGCTCGAATGAAAAAATGAGACCAACTGCGTCAGGATCTGTCATGATTACCTGAGTTTTATCGAAAAATTGTAAATATTTACGCTGTGTGCAGCGAAGAATAGAGCATTAAAAAGTATTAATTGACCACTTTGTCAAGCAGTTTTGGCGTGACTTTCTACCAGCGATTTTTCACAAAACTTTACCAACTAATTTCTATTTTTTTATGAAACACACAAATGTTGGCTACTTTTCTCGTGGCTCTAGAAGAAAAAATCTCAAAATAATGTTTCATTTCAAAGTTCGAGTGGTAGTAAACGGCATTTTAACTGCTTGAATGAAGGGGTTAATTAATGTGTGATTTATTTGAAGAGCAGTTTGAGCAACTGAAAAGTCAAATAAGCAGGACGAGAAGCAGGACTACTGAGATGAAATTTGACGATTGCTTCTGGTCGAGCTTCTGGCGTCCAGGTTCCTTCAATCGTGTAGCCCTAGTGTTGCGAAATTTGGACGATAGGCCCTTTTGATTGCTTCAGCATCGACTCAGCTCGAACGAACGTCGAATATTTTCGATAGCGAACCGATGTAAACAGAAGAACGCGTGTAATTAACCACTTTATTCGAGCACTTAAAATGACGTTTACTACCACTCGAACTTTGAAATAAAACATTATTTTGAGATTTTTTCTTCTAGAACCTCAAGAAAAGTAGCCAAAATTTGTGCGTTTCATAAAAAAATAGAAATTTGTTGGTCCAGTTTTGTGAAATCGCTGGTAGAAAGTCACGCCAAAACTGCTTGACAAAGTGGTTAATTACAGATAAAATATTCTGTTGGAAGCACCAATAGAATTAGTTTAAACTTAGTGAAAATCGTACGCGAACGTGAGTATTCAACTGCAGCTTTTAAAATACTACATAAATAATTTGACCTATCTCATCATTAGATAACCTAACCTCAAAACTAAATAATTGGCTTGAAATTCTCTCTAACCGAATTGTTACTGTTAGAAAACTAATTTGTAAGTCTAATTTCATAATTGTTATACCAGAATGTAAAACTAAAGCTAAATATAATTACAGTAGAGTTGCGGAAAACCGAACTACGGAAATGTTTTGTAACACCTAGACTTCTCCGTAGTTCTTGAAATCGACCAGAGTCCAACCTCGAGTCCAACGGCTTGGTGAAGATGTCAGCTAATTGTTCTTGCATTGTCAGGCAGGCAGCTTCCACTTGAATTCATCCTTCGGCATTGTGATCCCCGATGAATAATGGTATTTAACATCATTGTGTTTGCTACGTTTCGTCTCCAAGTTTTTTGCCATTCCAATACAGCCTCTGTTGTCCTCGAATATGTTTACAGGTGTTTCAGGATCCTTGGTTGGCCTTCATGTCTTCAGGCACTCTAGCTAACCACAGGGATTCTGCAGTAGCGGCACCGACAAACCGACATAAAACTTAAACTTAACTCTTGATCGAGAATCCATAACGGCCGATTCAAATGTGCAGCGATCCCATCTGTCAAATCTACGGCTTGTTTTATCTAGATAAAAATAATTTGTCCGAAATAGATTAGACACGAATCAACTCATACATTTTTTACGTGTGTTCGTGGCTAGGATAAATATTTTCCGCGATGTCAGTTTTATGCTTTGATCAGAAATTTCTTTGTAATTTGTATTATCATTCATGACGGTTTGTTGGTGGTAGCCGCACTCAGAGCCAGTGCTGAGATTTGTCATTGTCAGCGACTTTTGCGCGATATTGACAAAATTGTTTTTCACATAGTCAATGATAGACTTGATCCTCAAAAAAACCTTTGTCAAAATCTCATTCATTTTTCGTCAATGACAAAGATTCAGCTGGTAACAAAAAGTGTAATTTCGTGCATTCTGAGTCACATTATTGTTATCCAAGCAGTTAACTGTTTTGCTCAACCCATTTCGTTTCAAATTTAGCTAATAACGAAGACATCAAATCAAGAAAACTGGCAACTCTTCCATTTTCTCATACGAACGCTATGAGACAGGTACAATTGCGTCATCTGCCACTCAAAGGTAAATACTTCGAACGAATTTGATAGCAAAGATTACATCCTCAGAAGAAAGGTTTCTGTACACAGAAAGAAAAATCGTTGCTAGAATTAAAAAATCCGTTGGTAGAATTAAAAGTTTGCATTGGTTCTTTTTGGTAGAAAGCGGATAGCTTTCAAAACAAAAGTCAGCCAACTGTTAAATCAAAAGTTGGCCGCTCACTACATTTAAAAGCTAAAACTTTCAAAATAAATTGTATTACTGTCAAATTAAAAGCACGGCAGTGATGGCATTAAAATTGGGTTTTTTTCAATTCAAAACAAAGTTTTCATTTGAAAATATGATATAGTTTAAACAATAAGTAACATTTTGGATAGGAAAAACAAAATTTTAAAAATTAAAAGTACGCATTTTCACCATAATAACATCTTGTATTCATTTTAAATTCTAAATAATATTTAATTTTAGGTTTTGAAAATTAGTAAAAACTTCAAAAAATATATTTGTTTATTACGTATTTTCTTTAAAACTAATTAAGCGTTTTGCAACGAGATTCACGGAGCGACACAGATTGATATTCCGGCAAGTGAAGGTCGATACGAGGAACACATAATCTGGCAAGGCAAGCTTGGTATTGTTTTACATTTCGTAATCCGATAAATCCAGCACTGAGCGCTACAGACGTATAAAATCCTATGCCGCAACATCAGAATGTACCAACTGGTGACGGATTCTCGTTATTATGGTTGACATCGTCCTGGTTGATATAAAAAAGAATCTAAAAATACAATAAAATAACAATGTAAATAATGTACTTACCATTTGGAACTCGATTTGGAATGCCAATTTCGGAATATCCAACGAAGAAAAGTTCAGTTTCTGGTATCCCACAAAATAATCATGACTCTCTTTGTAACTTCTGATTTGGATGTCATGTTCAAAGCGGCCAGATTAGCAGAAAAGGCGGCATATGAGACGTCAGTGCAGCCAGTAAAACATCGCTGAAGGGATATTTTTGACAATTGTACAACTTTTGTTTTAAAAATTTGTACTTTTAAAACCACGAGTCAAAAGTAAAAGAAAAACTTTCAATTTAAAAAGGTTACTTTTATTTTTAATATTTTTGCTGTTAAAACTACTAATTTTGGGAAACTTTTAATTTGAAAATGCATTATTTTTATTAATACAATTTTCGTTGTTTGTGTGTATTTGCTCATTTTTCTAAGCGTTGCTTCCACCTTTACTCAAGCGCAGCGCTATTGTATCTTTCGCTTAGATTCTGGCACAGTTGCCAGTCTTCTTGATATGATTCTTCGCTAATAATCAAATCTGCACATGTTCGTTACTGAATTACCACTGACAATTGACATGGTTGACTGTTGGCTCAATTGAGTGACCAAGGCAGAATTTTGAATATCGCCGTGTATTGTCGAGATTTTGCAGCACTGCTCAGAGCTACATACTCGGATTCACTTGACGAAATAGCAACCGTAATGTCAGTGCCAACATTTCATAGGGGCGTAATTGCGTTTGTAAACAATGGCTTTAGCCGTTAATTTCTCGCGAATAAAATCTCCAAAATAACAATGCTAGCTGGTAGAGGAAAAATTCCTCTACCTGTTGGTGTCATTATTTTTCATGAGTGAGCTTTTATTCGCGAGAAATCGACGGCTAAAGCCATTATTTACAAATTCAATTGTTTCTTCTGCAACACACGCTATGTTGATGGTACCCAGTCTTGTAGCCACTAAGGAGTTGTCAAAATCTGGGTAAACTAGTTTTATGCTGATGAGTAGAATCTACCCAGATTCTAAATGGTTCTAATTGAAATTTTCCCAAACTTAAACACATGGCGCAGGTTTGAAAGGGAGATTGTTGCGCTGCCAGTGAAATGTTTACTACTTAAAATATACAATTCTGACGCTAAAAATGTTACAGCTACGGAGCTGTTTGGATTTCGAATGCTACCAGCAGCTATATAATTAGTAAGTATATTGTTAGTTTTTGAACTTTAAACTTTCTTATAATTCTAGGTTATCCAGATATTCTGTGCCGCTTTTCTCGATGACAAATGTATGTTATTGTTCCCAATTTATTAAACTTATTTAAAATCAAATCTCAGTAAATGATTAGAATTTTGAAATGATATCCTTATTGGGGAATTGTAATGCCGTGTTCCATAGTTGTACATTGTTTCGACAATCATTAACAGGTTCGACAGCTGAGAGATGAGCTGTCGGGTGAGTTTATGTTTAATAAAGCTGCTGAAGCGGTCATTTCAACAATTTTTTATTAAATGGGTAAAGTTTAACAAGTTATCAAATGCCAACATCGGAGTAACCGTTACCCAGTTTCTGTCGCAAGTACGTTTACCCAGATTTGGGTAAATGCATGTTTACCCATTTTTGGGTTGGTTCAGTTTTGATCGAACTGGGTCAGCAGATTTTTAGCAATGGGCCCAATCTTGGATCCATAGGCCAACATTAGAGCCATTTCCCCTATCAATGCCATTCGATAAAGGAAGTTTGCTCTATCAGATGACGGTGTTAGATTGCTTGGATGTGCTTTGATTCTCGAGGAATTTGCATTAAAAGCCATTGTTTACGTTTGGTTGTTCCACCTATTTCAATTGTTGGTCTAGAATTCAATATATTGTAGACCAACAATTGAAATGGCACTATCAACGTTTATAAACAAAACGTTGATTATTCTTTCCTCGCTAATCGAACACAAATTACCGGCATCATCGAATAGGGAAACTTTCCTCAACCCAAAGATGGTGTTAGTTTGCGTAGGCGAGCCTTGAGGCACGGAAAAAGGGTTTCAGGAGTTTTGTTCGCAATAGCTGATGAGCTCTTTTCTGTTGTTGGTCATGATTTGCCCGATTGGTTCCGCTATTTGACAGCTCAATTGTGTCCCGAGATTCTATCCGCCAAATGAATATAGCGACCTTTTTGACGTTTAATCGTCTTTCTCTACACTCAAAAAATTTATCACATATCTAATGGATGAATACCATGTGAATTTCACATAGCTTTCATATGATCACATAGCTAAAAATCCCACCACAAAATCACATGAATATTATGAGGCCGATGAAATTCATATGAAAAATCATATAAAATTAACGTGATCGCATTAATGTTATGTGAAATTCAGATGAATTCCATTAATTTTGTTTATGGATGAAAATCATTTGCGTTTCCAATGGAAGCTACATGAAAACTATTTTCGGTGTATCTAGCGCACATGGATCAATGGACGGTTTGTTTTCCCACTAATCTGTTTCCCTCTTGCTCGCACTTGTTTGATTTAAATGGTGCAGTAGTGTGCGAAGATTAAACGTCAAAAAGCTCTATAGATCAGTGCACGGTCCCTAACCTCACTTTTTGCTCCCTATCATTTTGCTTCTGAGTAAAAGAGATAGCAACGAATGGGAGCCAAAACAAACCACCCAAAACTGTCAAAACTTACGGGTGAGAGAAGAGTGCGGCAAATCTTCGTGAACTGATCAATACCCGTACACCTCACGCTATTTCAAAACTACCCAAATTTGGGTAGAATCCACCCAGATCAGTCAAAACTGAACCTACCCAAAAATGGGTAAACTGTGTTGGGAGTGACAAGTTGACAAATGAACAACATTGACATCAATCCGATCGACGTTGTTCATTTTTTGGTAGTTTCAGTTTTGACGGATCTGGGTGGATCCTACCCAAATTTGGGTAGTTTTGAAATAGCGTGCGTAACTGATTTTCAATCTTCACTGTCGGCCGCTCAGGCTCTGAACCATTTGGTGGATTATTTTAACTTTTGGTTAAAATTTGACAGATGAAAAGTTATCGATTAACCCTGCTATCCGAGCGTGGTTACTTCTGACAGACAAGAAGTTAAATTTTGACGACCGTGGCTCGAAAACCGGTCGATCGACAGCACGGGGATTTTCGAACATAAGAAATAACTTTCGAAATGTCACTTTTAACCACGAGTTAAATTTAACTCGGCAAATGGTTCACAGCCTCAGTCAGCTTCATCAGCAAATCCAACTACACTGTACCAAAACATCATCCTCTGTTCGAATGAAACCTCAGACCATTCAAATCGAAACATCGAAATTGTTTTTACGAATAATAGCTGCATCTGGATGACGGTTGTTTTGTTATCAGGTGATTCTCCTTTCGAACACCAGGATGGACATTGATACGAAAAGCGAACAGACCTCAGTTGAAATACGTAATGCTCTCTGTAGAATGATTGTCATCCCAAATTGAAATGCATGTGGTATTGGTTCGGCTCCACAACGCAAATTATCCAAAACGATGATGTAAATAATTCTTTCGTACGTCATTCGCTGATCTGAGCTGACAAACGAGGTGGAAACATAATCATCGCTATCAGCAGTGCTACGAACATTGATAAATCGTGGAAACCGAAAATTGTCTAGTTCGAGGTGGAGGAAGTTTTCTCTACCAACAAACGATTTTTGAATCCATTGGCTTGAATAGCCATGGTATGGAAATGTAAACAATCGAATTATAAATCAAATTTAAAGCATTTGCAAGTCATCCTATTCTTAAATTGTTGTCCTCTGATGGTTGTATGTTTTACAGACAATTTCCAAATAAATATCATCCTTTATTTGGATGTCAGTCATATGGATGCTCATCAGCTGATGATGAATTCAACCATAAGGCAATTCGAAATTCGAAAGCATATTGTTAAAGGGCACGAACAATGAAATAATCATTCGAAGTATTGTGGTTGTTTTCGTTTCGTTCGAACTCTTCAATGCTGAAACGCTCCACGACTCTTGCCACGGCGTCTCTTGCGACAGTTGTTGAAAAATTCCTGTTATCGTACGCTATCTTCATTCCCAGAAAGTGGCGTGCTTCTCCACAATCGGCCATACAGAACACGGTCGAAAGTTACTCCTTTAAACGTACGATGGATTCCAATTTCCTCCCTGCGATTAACAAATCGTTCACATAGACAACGTACAGGTCGTCTCCTTCATCGCATTGTATGTGCACGTCGTATTCGCTGCAACCCGGATGCCTTCATGTAGATATCCTCCTTCAAGTCTCCATGTAAAAAACAGTTTTGACGTCCACCTGGTGGAAATGGAACTTGTTGTGGACGCCTATAGCTAGCACAGTCCGGATGGTTCATAACTTCCCAACCAGAGATAGGCTCCTCGAAGACAACACCGTAAGCGGGCTTTATATCTAACTGCCTGGCCATCTTCGACTTCCTTCACACGGAGTATCCATATGGATTTGAGAGGTTTCACACCTCGTGGACATGACGTCATCTTCAGCACAGCGTTTGCCTCCAGGGACCTTATTTCGTTATCGAAAGCCTCCAGCGATCGCAACGAGTTTCGATGTCACTTTAACATTGAGGTCCTGATCTCCACCGATGTTGAATGGACATCGTTAGAAAATTCCGTGGATATCCACTCGAACTTTCGTAGGCAGTATCGGAAATCTCCACCGAAATCGTTTCGAACCTGCTCCGTTGGCAACGCCAGCAAATTCCTTTAAATTGTCTGGAACTCTTTCTGGACCGTTTGAAGTCTTCGTTGTATCAGTGTGATTTTTTGGAATTTTTGGTACTTGTCACTTATGGACTTATGGAGTAAGCCCATAACACGGCTTGGGGAACTTCATAGCGCTTCTCGAAGGTGTTCATATAGGAATATTTCAAGAAAGGCATAGGATTTGTTGGGAAAGTTCATAGAACTTCTATAAAATGTAGCAAAACAGTTCCGAAACTTTGAACACATTGTATTAACTTCAGGAATGTTCATGTTGTGTATACTTCAAGGCAGCCCGAAAACTTCAGGGAAGGTTAGTTAAAATCCAAATAACTTCAAAAAAGTTCATTGAAATTTTTAAAAAGTTTTGAGAGCATCAGTGACTTCCAGACATGCCTCCAGAGAACTTTGGCCCCATAAACTTCAGGCAAATATAATAAACATGACGAAAGTTCCGAAAACTTAAGTGAAGTCCCAGAGAACTTCAACGAAGATTAGAAAACTTTGGGGAAGTCTACATAACTCCAGGGTAGTTTAGAGAACTTTGAAACAGGTCTTCAGGTTGAGCTTCAGGTCTTTTTCGAGAACATCGAAAAAGTACGCAGAAGTTCAGATCCTTCAGCTAAGTTGTAGAATTCAGGAAACTTCAGAGAAGCCCTGAGAATTTTAGAAATATTGCAGAAAGTTCAGAGCTTTTCTGAGAAGCATTGAGAATTCCAGGAAAGTTGTGTGAACTCGTTGAAAGACCACCGACAAATCGACATGAAACCTAAACTTAACTCTTGATCAAGAATCCATAACGGCCGATTCAAATGTGCAGCGATCCCATCTGTCAAAACAAGAAATGTTTTATCTAGATAAAAATAATTTGTCCGAAATAGATTAGACATGAACCAACTCTTAAATTTTTTACGGGTGTTCGCGGCTAGGCTAAATATTTTCCGCGAACACGGCGGCAGATGTCAGTTTTGTGCTTTGATCAGAAATTTCTTTATAATTTGTATGATCATTCATGTCAAATTGTCGGTGGAAAGACTATAGAACATCATGGAAGTTCGATATCATTACTGAAAAGTCTTGAAGTTCTCTGTCAAGGCAGTTTCATTAATGGCGCAGAGGTTCTGACTGCTTCAGGTCAATTCCAAGAAACTTCATGGAAATTCCAAAACCTTCAAAGCAGTTCCAAGAACATATGAGAAGAGTAGAAATGTTCAGAGGATTTCAGGGAATTTCCGTGATCATCAAGGCAATTCGACTAACTTCCTAAAAATAAAAATAAAATAAATTAAATAAATCCTGAAAGCTCCAGGAAAGCAAAGAAAACTTCAGCAAAGTCCAGAGTTTAAGCATAGAGGTAACTCTAAGACCAGAAGGTCCCGAAGACACGTGCTCAACTTTTGGCTCAGCTCTGGTACTCTCTTCGGTCCCAATCTAATCGATGCACCTCTCGAAACATAGGAAAATCCACTAACCCCTCATTTTATCTGTCAAACTTTCAAAGCGAATCAAAACAAACATAGTGTAGTTCTAGAATTTTGACTAGAATAAGACGAGGAATGAGGTACGTTAATCGATTTGCTTAGGACCAAAAGGCTAGTCAAGTAGTGAGCCAAATTAAAATATTTAGTTGCCACCGGTTGGTTTAAGGCTCTTGAGACAAACTCCATGGATTTCGAAAGTGTTCCACGAACTTCAGAGCAGTTCTGTGAACTTCAGAGAAGTACCGTAAATTTTTGAAAAAACTGTAGAAACTTTAAGGAAGTTTTGAGAACCTCAGATTTTGGAAAATTCTGAACAGAGAAGCTATAGAATCTTTAGGGAGTTCCAAGAACTTCAGAAAGTTGCAAGAGTTTCAGAAAATTGTGCGAATATCAGAGCAGCTTCATGAAGATCAGGATTATTGTGGAATCATCCTAGAAATTTTCGAAAATTTCGGATATTCAGGGATGCTTGAAGATCATTAAGGGAATAATCGGGGGAATAATCCGAGATCTTCAGGGAAGATCCATCTTTCCTTAAGTTTTTTGAAGCTCTGCGTTTTACTCTCGGTTTTCTCTAGGATTTTCCTTTAAGTTTTATGAACTTCTGTATAGTTCTATCAACCGGTGGAAACTAACGATGTTAAATTGGCTTACTACTTGACTAGTGTATTGGTCCCAAGTACATCGATTAACGTACCCCATTCTAGTCGAAATTCTAGTAGTACACTATGTTTGTTTTGATTCGCTATGAAAGTTTGACAGACAAAATAAGGGGTTCATGGATTTGCCTATGTTTCGAGACCTTCTGGTCTTAGAATTACCTCTATGGTTCTATGGACTGCTTTGAAATTTTTCGAACTCCTCTGAAGTTCTGCCAACTTACATGAAGTCTGAAAATTTATCTAAAGTTCTATGCATACTTCTCTGAAGTTTCTTAAAATTCAGTATTCTATCCTCAAGTATTGTGTACTTCTCAGGAGTTCTGCGGATTACTCAGAAGATCTGCGCACTTCTCTGAAATTCTGCAGGTCTGAATATTTTTCTGAAGTTCTACCTTTTTCACTTGAAGTTCTACCACAGACAAACAGACGTAACTCTTTGAGAAAGTTTTTCTTGAAAACATAGTATCTCAAAACATAGGACCTCAGTAGTGACATCTTTCAGGCTTCTCGCGGAAAACAAGCTTGCTCGCTAACTCGCAAACAATATTGCATAAAAGTTCTATAGAATGTATTGAAACGTCAAAGTGATCCGATGCCAGCGCTGCGGCGAGTAGTTCGCGGAACTGATAATATTCAAATCAACCGTTAAATGCGTGAACGAAGATACACAATGAAGAGTTACGTCTGTTTGTCTGTGGTTCTACGTTCTTCACGGAAGTTTTGCAAACGTTTTTGAAATTCTACAAAGTACTTTAAAGTTCTGTGAGCTTTTCAGAAATTCAGCGATCTTTTTAGAAGTTCTCCTGTCCTTCTCTGAAGTTCTACGAATTACTCTGATGCTCCACGACTTCTCTACTTTGAAGGTCTGTGAACTTTTCTTTGAAGTTCTACGTTCTTCTCTAAAGTGCTGCATACTTCTTTAAATTTATGTGAACTACTCTTAAGCATTGCGAACTCCTCTGAAGTTCAGTGAACTCTTCTGAAGATCTGCGAAATCTTCTGAAGTTCTGTTTTGTTTTATAATTTTCAGCGAACTTTTCGGAAACTCTGTAATAATTTTTTGCGTTTTTTCTAAGAACTGTCTTCTACTGAGTACTTCGTTTTTCTTGAACTGCAATCTTGATAGACCGTGAATCAAATATGCGTTTAGTGGCAGTGAAGTTCTGTGAATTTCTCCTATGTTTTGTGAACTTCTCTAAAAAAAAATTGTAAACTTCTCGGAAGTTCTGTGAGCTTCTCTCAACTTCTGTATTATTTTCTGAAGTTCTAAGAACTAGTCTAAAGTTCTGAAGTATTTTTTGAAGGCCTGTGGTTGGCCTGGTATCATATGAGAGAATATCTGACAGATGTGATTTGGATTGGTAAATAGTTGGATATTTTTAGAATGATACCTGATCAACCTGTAGTCTTGTAAAAGTAACTTGAGGTTATCATGGGGATCTCTGATCACATGATGATATTCGGAATAATTTCTGAGCAACCTGGTATCATGAGAGAACACCTAATAAACATGATTAGAATTTGTTGGTAGTTGTAGATCTTTAGAATAATACCTGATCAACCTGGACTCTTGAACAAATATCAAGAGGATTTCATGGAGATATCAGAACACCGGAAAATCGTTGGAATAATTTCTGAGCAACCTGGTATCATATGAGAGAATATCTGTTTTTATGTAAAAGACGCTAGGGCTTTCATAAAATTCTGTGAAGATCCATGCATTTCTATGAAGTTCTATAATATACTATGAAATTTCCAAAACTCTTTAGAGGTATTTCATCCTCTCACTGCTGTGAAATTATATGAAATTGACTCCTATAAAGTTCTCCGAATTTTGTGTGAAGCTCTTCGTATTTTTATGAAGTCCTCCGAGCTTCTATGCAATATCCCCAAACTTCTTAGAAGTTCCCAAAACTTTTGTAAAATTCCCAAATTTCTATTAAATCCTCTCAATTACTATGAAGTTTTCTGAACATTTATAAATACATCCATAGAAATTTGAAACAGAGTTCCATTCATGTTTCAACCACGCTCAGAAATAAAACAGAATAGTCGAGCAATGGCAAATTTTGTGCAAAATAGTGCTCGAATAATAAAACTGCAACTCAGCGTTTCTGTTCTAGTTTCATATTGAAACAGTCCATATAAAAAGGATTGCAAACGGCCTTATTTGTTTAGTTCATTTCTCACCAAAAAAAAGGTATCACCTGTCCCTCTAATCCTTGCCCCATTCAGCGCGGCCGAATCACCCCTCGCCGTATGTTTTCCAATAAGAAAATAGCGGGACCCGTCACTTGAGGCTCACCGTGGTTCGATAAAAACATCACACGCACACCACTCTCTCCCTCTCGTTCCACTTCAAAAAAATCACGCGCTTCTGACAGTTCTCTCTCGCTCTTCTTCCTTCGTTGCTGGTTTCGTTCATTCTTTTCCACTGCCCTGTCATCGGCCAGAAATCGTCGCACGCAATAATTCCGCGGAGGTCGTAACCATTTCCCCGTCAAATTCACCGTACAATCCGTGTCGGTTCCCGTTCGAAAAGTGATCCAGAAGTGAGCGCTGGTTCGGAATCGTTTTTAGTTGTTGTGAAATCGGAGTTTTGCGATGGCTGCCTGTACGGAAGTGCTGAAGCGGGAATTCCCTTCGATCGACGGGGAACTGTTGACCTACGTGAAAGGTGAGTCGGGTTGGCAGATTGATTGGGGGACCTTTTGACGGTTTTTTGCTTTGCAGACGTTCTCCAGAGCGGAGCGGACGAGTTCGAAGATGGCGAGGAAGTGTACGAAGCGATCGGGGCGATTCTGCACGAGGTGTCCCAGGATAAGAGCGCAGACGACATCCGGCAGATCTGTGAAATCTTCCTGGATCTGCTGAAACCGCGGACTGCGGATTCCGGTGGCGGAGGTGGTGGAGGGCGGGCCAAAATTTTGGGCGCTCCGATTCATTTGAAAGCGGTAGCCGCCTCGCAGGATGCGGTCCAGGAGGACATTCAAAGTATTTGGGTCGTTTCGAGGGACGACAGTTTGAAGGTAGACTCGAAGAAGTTGGAGAAAGCGGAAGCCAAGCGGCAGCAGAAGCTGGAGAAGCGGGAGCACACGAAGATAACCACCAGCGCTGCGCCTCCGGTTCTGCAGATGGCCACGGCTTCGCAGGTTATTAGCAAGAAAGATAACAAGATGGAAGCGAAGGGGACGAACCGTTCGATGGACATCCGGATTGAAAACTTCGACGTGTCGTTTGGGGACAAGGTGTTGCTGCAGAATGCCGATTTGCTGTTGGCGGTTGGCCGTCGTTATGGGTTTGTAGGCCGGAATGGGCTGGGAAAGACAACGCTGTTGAAGATGATTTCCGGCAAGCAGCTTCAGATTCCAAGCCACATTACGATTCTGCACGTCGAGCAGGAAGTTGTTGGCGATGACACCTTGGCGCTTGACAGTGTCCTTGAGGTGGACACGGTCCGGACGGAATTGTTGAGTAAGGAAAAGGAACTGAACGCTCAGGTTAATGCCGGATCCACCGACCCTGAACTGAGCCACGAGTTGTCGGAAGTCTACATGCAACTTCAGCACATAGAAGCGGATAAAGCCCCAGCACGTGCCTCAATCATCCTGAATGGTCTCGGTTTCACCAAGGAAATGCAAGCTCGCGCCACCCGGACGTTCTCCGGTGGTTGGCGGATGCGTCTGGCCCTGGCCAGGGCTCTGTTCTCCAAGCCGGATTTGCTACTGCTTGATGAACCGACGAACATGTTGGACATCAAGGCCATCATCTGGCTCGAGAACTACCTCCAAACGTGGCCCACGACGTTGCTGGTCGTGTCCCACGACCGGAACTTCCTCGATACGGTTCCCACGGACATTCTGTATCTGCACTCGCAACGGATCGACAACTACAAGGGCAACTACGAACAGTTCGACAAGACCCGAACGGAGAAACACAAAGCCCAGCGGCGGGAGTACGAGGCCCAACTGGCTCACCGCAATCACGTGCAGGAGTTTATCGATCGGTTCCGGTACAACGCCAACCGTGCTGCCAGCGTGCAGTCCAAGATCAAGATGTTGGAGAAGCTGTAAGTTGTTATTGCTTTGATTTTAGAACAAAATTCACCGCTTTCCGCTTGTTTTCAGACCGGAGCTGAAGCCGGTGGAGAAGGAAATCGAAGTGACGATCAAGTTCCCGGAGGTGGAACCACTGAATCCCCCAGTGCTGCAGGTGAACGAAGTCCAGTTCAAGTACTCGGACGACAAGGTGATATTCAATTTGGTCAACCTGAGCGCGAATCTCGACTCGAGGATCTGTATTGTAAGTTGTTGCCTTTAAGACCGAAATAGTTCTAATTTTCCGCTTTCCTACCAGGTCGGCGAGAACGGTGCCGGTAAGACCACTCTGTTGAAGATTGTCATGGGCATGCTGCAACCCACGGGTGGTCTTGTCCATCCGCACCGTGGCCTTCGCCTCGGTTACTTCTCTCAGCATCACGTCGATCAGCTGGACATGAACGTCAACTGCGTGGAACTGCTCCAGAATGCCTACCCCGGGAAACCGATCGAAGAGTACCGTCGAATTTTGGGCAGTTTCGGTGTGTCCGGAGATCTCGCCACGCAGGTGGTGGCCTCCCTTTCTGGAGGGCAAAAGTCCCGCGTGGCGCTCGCCAAGATGTGCATGGGTCGACCGAACTTCCTCGTGCTGGACGAACCGACCAATCACTTGGACATTGAAACGATAGAAGCCCTCGGCAAGGCGATCAACAAGTACACGGTAAGATTCGGTTGAGATTTCCTTCCAGAAGAATTAACTGCATGTTGCCATTATTTCATTTTTTTTTTTTTGAAAGGGTGGCGTTATTCTGGTTTCCCACGACGAGCGTCTGATTCGGATGATCTGCAAAGAGCTGTGGGTGTGCGGCGAGGGAACGGTCAAGAGCGTCGAGGGTGGATTCGACGAGTATAGGAAAATTGTTGAACGCGAGCTGGAAGCCGCTGCTTCGTAGGGGGAGTGCTTCTAAGGCAAACAAAAATTATCATTATTATTACTATTATGATTATGATTACCTAATAATACAACATAAGAACATATTATTCTTACGCTTTATAACTTGTATACACGAGACAACGTAGAACAAAAGTTGGAAAACGAAATAATGAATACCCAGCAAAGCGACTCAGCAAAATTCTGTTGTTACCTACTATTCATGTGAACCATCCCCCCTCCTGAAACGCCGTTTACGAACTACGGGTTGCGTGTGGTCCTGGGGGACCACATCCCGTCTCTCATTTCTGGTACAAGTGGGTAAGAATTCTCGGCGAAGTTCATAAAGCATATTGGGGAAGAGTATAGTACTTCTTGAGGACGTTCTTTAGAATAGCGTTTGGACTACTCGATGTGCTCTACAGGACTTTGGAGAAATGCATAGTGGAGGATAGATCTTCTCGGATAAGATCATAGGATATCTAGTGAAAGTGAAAAGGATTTCTAGGGAAATTGCATAGAAATTATCGAGGACGTTTATAGTACTTCTTGAGGATCGCCTGATGCCCTTCTCGGGGATGTACTTATGGCTAATCGAAGAAATGTATAGGACTTAACAGGCTTCTTGAGGATGCCTAAGGGACTTATCCAAGATGAGTAAGTGTATAGGAAGTCCCGTACCATGGATAGATCACCTTTTCGTGGTACGTTACGGGATGTAAGATCTACCACCGATTCCTAGTACTGACTACTTCAAACTAGGGGAACAGGATTTTTCAGTACTCCAAGGAACACATCTTAGTCCTTGTCCACCGAGGAATCTTGAAACAAGGAAAAAATGGGTTAGTTAGTCTTTATCTATGTGATTCCTAATCTTCCATTTATTGTTCGATAGTTTGAAGTGGTTAAGACTAGGGTTCTGATGCATGGTCAATATCGGTGCCATTGCTTATTTTTGTTGCTATTAAGGAATCCAATTTTGACTGACAAAGGGGCGAAGGGTATAAATAGCGGAACCTTTCAATTAGAATCGATTCCTAGCGATGAAGGCTAGAATGACAACTGTATCAAAACCGAATACTTCATCATTTCTCAATACTGATGAAGTGTACTAAACTAAGGACACGGGATATACTACAATAGATCAAATTACTGGTCGCAGTGGTGTTATATGTCCCGAACAGAGGAAAGACGTAGACGTAGCGAGAATTCAGGTGATCTCTAAGGAAGCCTTAGCGTGAAACTTCAAAGGCACAAATGTTAGCTTCCACAAAACATACAAATTTGAAATTGCTACTCTCTGTTTGTAGTAGAACAGCAAACAAGGAGTAGCAATTTCAAATTTGTATGTTTTATGGAAGCTAACATTTGTGCCTTTGAAGTTTCACGCTAAGGCTTCCTTAGAGTATCACCATCGCGGTAGTCCATAGAACATCTAGAGGAAGTTCATAAGTATATTAGACTTCTCATGGAAATTCATAGGACTACTCGAAGATGTTCATAGGGCTTTTTGAAGAAATGCATAATCGTATAAGGCATTTTACGAGACGTTTCGAGTCAGCTTTTTTTTCTGTTTACCTATTTTGACGTTTACCATCGGGCCGATTTGTTGACATCAGTTCATGTTTATAATTTGTACAGTGAAAGTTCTTCGGAGGTCTCAGTTTTTTGTAACTGCAGTTGCAGTAGCTGTAGCGTTTTACAATGGGAAAAACACGATTTAGATGTTGTGTACCGGGATGCTCGGGTGCGTAAAGGGAAAGCATGGAACGGATAAATTCTTTCGTTGTCCCGATCCAGATCGCTTAAGTTCGCCTTTCTTACGGGCACAAGCAGAACTGCAACTCGATGCTTTTACCTTTCCACGGACAACATGCATTTCTCCAAATCTGACTCCTTCCCAGTTTTACCATTCCGCATTCAAAACGCTGCTTTGCTTCCACCAACAGTTTTGCCACCGACAAACCGACATCTGCCGCCGTATTCGCGAAAAATGTGTATCCTAGCCACGAACACGCATACAAAATGTATGAGTTGGTTCATGTCTAATCTATTCCGGGCAAATTATTTTATCTAGATAACAAATTTCTATGGTTTTGACAGATGGGATCTCTGCACATTTGAATCCGCCGTTATGGATTCTCGATCAAGAGTTAAGTTAAAGTTTCATGTTGGTTTGTCGGTGGTTTTGCTGCAATATGTTTACGAATTTTTTTCGGAGGCATTTTTAATTTTCACTTTCACACGATACAAAATCAAAATACGACCAAAATCAAAACAAAAACATCAGACGTAAACAATAACAATGCCTCGAGCGCGTTCGAGCGGCCCGCCAGGAACTGTCATCAAGACGTCACGTAAAATAGTTACATATAGTACGTTCAGACTACAGAGTTAAGGCCGGCGCACAATAGATACGTTTTCGGGTTTTTTGACAGTTAGCCCATGCATTATCTGTCAAAAAACCCGAAAACGGCGACACATCTAAATCTCAAGTTTAGATGCTTAACAAATCTCAAACTAGCGAATCAATCTTCGAAAAATCTTCTTTCATTTGTCGCATCTACTTGCATCGCTCATCATCTTTTTGCAGGAAATCTTCAGAATCGTCATCAATCTTCTTTCTATCTACTCAGCGTGCGCGCAGCAAAACACAATCGTTTCTGCATCGTAGATAGAGTCGTCCCCCTCGAGGTAACTCTAAGACCACTGGGTCCCGAAGAAAATCATTATTATTTTTGGCTCACTCAGTACCAGAACAACGGTCCCAAGCAGTCCCAAGCTATTTCACTCACCCCTGCATGTTCTGCATGAATCCACACACCCCTGATGTTATCTGTCAAACTTTCATAGCGAATCAAAACAAACATAGTGTAGTAATAGAATTTCAACTAGAATAGGGTACGTTAATCGTTTGCTTGGGACCAATAGGCTACTAAAGTGGTGAGCCAATTTAAAATCGTTAGTTTCGTATTGATTGTTGCTAGCACCATCTATCATCCACATTCCCAAGCAACCGGAGCATCCCTCGTGCATGCAATTTTTTCACTAGTTGCTTTTCCCTCGTTCTGTCAACGCGTCAGCTGTGTTGAATAAAAACAAAACAGATGGAAGTCAGTGATGTCGGTTCTATGAAATTTTGCAGAGATCTATAGAATTGATTGAATTCTGCAGAAATACGGATCCGTACACACAAAGAACAAAAATTGTTGCAATAAAAATAATGCATTTTCAAATTAAAAGTTTCGCAAATTTCGTAGTTTCAACTACGAAAATATTCAAATGAAAAGTTATTGTTTTGTTTTGAAAGTGTTTCTTTTACTCTCGACTCGTTATTTTAAAAGCGCATTCTTTTAAAATAAAAGTTGATCAACTTTCAAAAATACCTTTTCATAGCGATGTTTTTGGCAACACTTGACCTCCATTTGGCGCTAAATTTGAGTTGACGTCGATTGATGGAGGAATGGTTTTGGCTGGCTTCCATAGGAGTTTTTTGAGTGTGGTAATTGATTCAACGGTAAGTTTAATAAACTACGAAACCATAATTGATGATGATGAATCTATTTATGAAACGTAACCAATAATTTCATCTCCACAGATCAACGTATTTAACTCGGTATTCAAGGCGCTTAGTGAAGAGCTCCATTCTGATCTTGAATTTTCTCATCTTCCGTGGGAATAACCTGACGATTCCTACGGGATCAACTGACATGGTGGAAGTAGAACGGAGAATCATTGTTTCAATTCCAAATATCTAAACCACTGAAATAATGGTCAGCGGATGTTTCATCTTTCTCCTGCACACAATTCATCCACATGGAAGTGGAAGGGTTCCGTACTTGACATATATATACATATATGTTGAACCCGTACCTAGACCCGTACTTGAATTTCAACTGCATTAGTCATACGACGACGGTTTTGAACAACCATCTACCCTGTTCGTCTTGAGAATGGTACAATTAGCAATTATGGGTGATTGGAGCTATACCTGTATGCAGCTTATAGATTTATGTAAGTATTTCCAAGAGATAACTAAAGGTTTCCAATATTGATTTGTATCTTTCTCATTTGCAGTCTAAATACCCGGAACAGGTACCAGTTGCAGGATGAAGCATTCCATCAGCTGCAGTGGAAAAATCATCGGAGAACTTCGAGCCCACAGAAGCGACGTCTTCGGAAACCGGGTAGACATAACACGAATAACATATTTATAGAATATAGTATATACTATTAAATATTATCAAGAAATTAAAAATAATATAAATAATTAAAAAAAATATTATATTGAAAATGATTGTTTTTAAATTGACAACATTTATTTTTCCTATTCAAAGTGGCACATTTTATTTACACTATAATAAACTTTCATGTCAAAAGTTTGTTTGAAACATGCTGTTAATTTAAATACTGCCATGCTTTCAATTTGACAGTTCTACAACTCGATTTGAAAGTTACAACTTTTAAAAGTAGGGAGTGGGCAACTTTTGAATTAACAGTTTGATTACTTTCGTTTTGAAAGCTAGCCGCTTTCTACCAAAAAGAACCAATGCAAACTTTTAATTCTTCTAATGGTTTTTTTTAATTTTATTAACGATTATTTTTTGTGTGTAGGAAACATTCTCAGAAGCTAAAGCCTTTTTTTAGGGATTTGTTTTGTTTGCTTAGTGCGCTTTTTCTTTTGCTGGAAACAAGTTTTTAAACGAGGTAATGCATCACTTATTAGCACCGACAAACCGACATGAAACTTAAACTTAACTGTTGATAGAGAATCCTAACGGCCGATTCAAATGTGCAGCGATCCCATCTGTCAAAACCATTGAGTTCTCCAAGCAGGATCTCACGAACACTACACTAATAACATAATTTTACACACACTAGCGTATACTGTCATGTGCACGGTAAGAATCAAACATCCATTTATGAGTCAAAGTGAACCCATTGTTAATAAAAGCGGCACCACTAATTAATGAGTAATTCATTATGCCAATTAAGTAGTAACTGTTATGCCTTGTTCAGACTGGAGAGTTATAACATGTTATATCGGTTGTCAACTAATTGCAACACAGAAACCACCATCAAGATAGCGCTATAACATGTTATAACTCTGTAGTCTGAACGTACTTTAGCTACTGTTAGCAGAAACTCATTGTTGTTAAAATAATTTACTCATTAATGAGTAAAGCCACCTTTATCAAAAATGGGTTAACCTTTACTCACAAAAGGGTACTTGACTGTTACCGTGAAAGCGTAGGGTTTGTTTTCGTTTTGTTGTTTATTTTTACTTTAGAATGACAGTTCTAACAGCAAACAAAAAATTTCTCACAGCTAACAAAAAATTTCATCTCACTAACACACGCAAATCGCACCAATACGAACCCGCCTGGAGAGGACTATAGGAATGTGATCGCGAACGGGCGGGATCCCTACACTCAAAAATATTACAAACCAATATTGATTAAATTTTATGCATTTTATTATTAATCAAAATTTATACATTGGTCCGATTAATATTTTCTTCAAAACTATACTAAGTCCGATTATCGGAGTGGTATTCGATCAGTGTATACTAAAACGATAAAAAATGACAATGTCAAACACGATGGCACTCGTAGTCGTTTTTCAGTTCACGTTGAAGGTGGTAACGTTCTCAATTGGTTCTGCAAACATCGTCCGCTCATTGATCGAAAGAAGCATATAAGCCTGCCGGAAGTGGAATCAGAGCCTACCATCAATGGTAACCATGTATTGATTAGCCAATAAACTACTGATGCACAGTAATTTCTTCCATCTGTTCGGCTTAACGGCCAAAGCGTTGAATATGACCATTCCGGGTGGACCCAAGTTTACACCTGGGTTTCGATAATGATAATTTTAAGGTTCTGCTTTTGCTTTAATTAAAACTTTAATTTTTATTTGAAAACAATCATATTAAGCATTAAACGAAAAATAAGTAGAAAATACATTCCCTCGAATAAACCGTATGTATGCATTGCAAGCATTTTTCGATTTTATACTATGGCAGGCATAAATCATTTTTATACTAAGTCTGTTTTCTCTCCCTTTATACCGACCTTTGCGTCGGCATGGAGAGCTGCGATTTAGCGTAACTTTTATACTATTTAGCTTCCAATATTTTTTGAGTGTACGTTGTGTTGAGTTTTGTGATAATTACGAAGACGAATAGAACTAAAACGCACCGATTGCTTCGCCGTCCTGCCATGGCGGAGGCATACGAGATACTGTTTTATTGTATTGTATATTGTTTTCTAGAATCGTTCAGTGGGTAGGGTAGTGGCACATATAATCGACGATGCACAAACAGAATGTCGAGTGGTCAACACACAGGCCTCGTAATCTCAACGTCCATTGTTCGGTTCTAGCACAAACGAAGTGACAGACGGAGCGGCTCGAAAACTTTGGTGACTAACCTGCTATTTCAATTTTTCAGTGTACCACAACACCACTACTACTGGATTGTACTAGAGTCGGTGTATAATGAGTCACGCCAAGAGTGAAGCCAAGTCTACCTATTGAACTGTCAAACCGGCTACCTATCGTGCAAAGTAAACAAGCATTACGATGCTATGAAAGGTCCACGAAAGGTATTGCAATTAAATATTAAATATAACCGAAGAAATGATCTTATACACGCAGTGAGCATTACATTTGTCATGCGATACGTTTTGTAATGATCAGTAATGACAATTTCTACTATTTTTCCTTAAGATAATTCCACAAAATCACTGATATAATGATATACTACAGCCGTTATTTTTTTCCTCGCTAGAAGTCATTTGAAGTTGATGCAGAAGTCCTCTGTTGCCAAGTTAAAAGAAAGGGAATCTTTCGAAAACCGTGATGTGAGTTCAACTGTTTTTCTCTTGGCGTGACTCATTATACACCGACTCTAGATTGTACTAGCATTTTCACCAATTGTATTAGAATGTTTTTTTTTTATGTTCTATCTCTTTCACTCTACTCAAAACTGAAATGCATAAAAAAAATGACAAAATGATACACTCTTTGCACACTGTCAAATAATCATTGTATACAAAATCAACTTTGTTCAAATCAAAACAAAATAATAACTCATCTGGTGGATGATGGCACAAGCTTCCAAGAAAATTCTTTTACAGTGAACCACATTATTTTAATGGATTTCTTCGCCAGTTAGTCGTCTGTCATTTCGTTTGTGGTTCTAGCATAGAGGTAACTCTAAGACCAGAGGGTCCCGAAGAAACGAGCTCAACTTTTTGGCTCAGCTCTGGTACTATCTTCGGTCCCAAGCTAATCGATGCACCCCTCGAAACATAGAAAAATCCACGAACCTCTCATTTTATCTGTCAAACTTTCATAGCGAATCAAAACAAACATAGTGTAGTACTGGAATTTATACTAGAATGGAGTACGTTAGTCGATTTGCTTGGGACCAATAGGCTAGTCAAGTAGTGAGCCAATTTAAAATCGTTAGTTTCGAATTGATTGTTGGTTCTAGTCTGTTGCATTTTATAATTTTTTTGTCAACAATATTTTTCATAAGGCAAATCAGTGAAATTCATACTGATTTCTTGTGAATCAATTCTTACGTCCAATGAAAATAACTTAATTTTGGGTATTTTTTCGGTTCCGTGCAGGTTTACTCGATCTGTGTGAAAATTTGGGTAGTTTTGAAATAGCGTGTCTACGAAACAGAAAGTCGATGAAGAGAATCGATCAATGCCGATAGGACTGATAGGACCTTTTGAAATGTTCACCTCGATTAGCGACGGATGGTGACGATAAACATAAACAACATTCGAATTCGTTCGCGGAACGGAACGCCGGATTTGCGTTTCAATTTTTGTTTGTTGAAAAATTTTCTAATTCCCGGAAGTGTTGCGCGCGGACTGAAAAAAACAAAATGTCAAGACTGATTGTGAGTAACTTTGAAATCATAAAAAAAAATCCTGACGATCACTCATGCTTTCCTCTTCCCTCAGCTGGATATGGACGATATCCTCTCGGATTTTCAATCGCTCAAGCTTTCCGCCCTGAGCAATGCAGCCCGAGCCTCCTCGCAGGGCTACGGGCGAACCATCGGTCCTGATGATGGTTTCGAGCAAGAACGCCACGAGAACAGCTTCCCTGGTGAGAACAATCAGAATGCAGAAAATATCGGTTCCCTATCGGAGCTGATTGGCAAACATACATTTCTTCCGGATCTGAAGGTAACGTTCGTCAACCGATCGGATCCGAGTGGGATCTCGCCGAATGCACGGACGGTTGACATCAGCGATTGCCGGGCGGTTTCGTTCAAAATGTATGAGCAGGAGTTGGAGCGGAAGCGGATAAAAGATATGAAGCATGCGATGGAACAAAGACAGGCAAAGGTGAGGGAAGCGGATCGGTTGAGAGATTTGCAGTTCGAGGAGCGAATCAAGCAGGCTGGAAGCGATGCGGCAAGAAAGGCTCACGACAGCGAGCAGAAACTGTTGGAAGCGATCCGAGAGCAGGAACTGATTGCGAAAGACTTTGAAGAAAAGCGCAAGGCGGAAATTGACGAGGAGAACCGACGATTGGCGGAAGTCTCGCAACAGTTGAAGAAGAAGGAGGAGGAGATTAAGAGGAAGCATGCCATGTTTGACGCTATCCGGAACAGTCAGTATAGCTTCCGGAAAATGACGGATGCCTTCACAAAGACGCTGATGAATATCGATAAGGAATTTTCGGTTCGATTTAATGCGCAGAAAAAGACGGTTCAGGGTTTGGTCAAATCGTTCGAGCAGTTGCTGCATAATGTTAATGCCACTAGGGAGGTTACCCAGCAGGAGGTAGACAAAGCCGCCGAGCTATGCAAATCGATGGACCAGGCTAATGCGGAAGTAGTGGAGATAATGAATCGAATCCAAACGGAGATAGCCGATCGCGTGAAGAAGGAAGAGGAACAGAAGCAAGAGCAGCAGAAGGCAGCGGATGCTGCTCCAGTTCAAGACACTGCACCGCTTCCTCAGGACACGCCTGACACCACCACTGTAAGGGTCAGTCAGCCCGCACCGAACCAGCCGGATCCGTTAGCCGCTTTTGCATCCCAGGAAAGTCGAGCTTTCCATCGGGAAATCAAAACCTTCTACGAGCAACACCAGCATGCAGTGAAAGCCCTGGTGGATGACGCGTCCATGAAAACCTACCGATTCAATTGCCAAAAAGCAATTAACACTCCGGTGAATGCCATTTCCGCCGTGAGTCGGGAGCATTTCGTGGATAAGTTCAACAAACTTGACGCTTTGCTATCTGGACAACCGGTCAAGACTGGAGATACGGCCGTTTCGATCAACGGGCATCCACTAGGGAAGATCTACTGTACGATGCTGCTGGCGAAGAAGTTTGTGGTAAGTAGCTAGTGCTCTTAAATTTGGATTTGGACTTGGATTGAGGACTTTTCTATTCAGGGTCAAGCGGACACCATGATTAGCAGCAACGCCTCGGCGGCCTTCCCGATTGCAGCCATCATCGTCGGTCTTTGGCAAAAGTACCCGGAGTTTGGTAAATTCTTTCTCGCGTACCTGCACAAGGAATGTCCCTACCTGGTCCCATACTTCCTGCCTCAGCTGGAAGGACAATCCCAGGAAGACTACCTCAAAAGTATCGGCTACCGGTTCTCGGATGGTGCTCTGGAAAAGCAAGATCAGTACCTGAAGCGGATGACCGGTCTGGCTCGGTTGTATGCCGCGGTGGTAGTGTCCAACCCGAGGCGAGGCGAAACCGCTCCACATCCGCACAGTATGGAGTGTGGATGGCGCTGGTTGTGCAACATACTGAATCTGAGCCCTCTGCCGGACATTTGCGCCACGTTGATAACGGAATTCCTGCAGACGGCGGGTCCCTCGCTGTGGGCTTGCTACGGAAAGCAGTTTGTCAAGGTGCTCACAGTGATTCACGAACAGTATTTGCCAGCACTCAACAAGGTAGACGAAGGTGGACCAAAGGCACGACTGGAGGGATTGATCGCGAAAATCACCGCCGAAGGGAAGATCGACCGGCCGGAAGGGATGCTCAGTCCGGATTTTTGGTAGTCGAACTGGTAGTTTGTTAATTTGTGCTGAATATTGCCTGATTACGTGGATTTGCAACTATGTTTTTTTACTTATTACAAGCCGTATTCCTAGCTTATTGGATGAGATCAATACAAGATTATGAAATTAGGACAGGAATCCTTTTCGGAGGATAGTATTCACAATTCTTGCGAGAAGTTTCATTAACCTCAGATAAGTTATAAGAAATCCGTAGATCTTCTAGAAAGTTCCAACATATTCCAAGAAGCTTAGGGAATTTACATGAATTTTGGAGATTTTCCAATAAATTCCTAGAAGTATCGAGAAAATCAAAAATATTCTGAGAAGTTCCAAGAAATTCCGAGAAGTTGCGCTAACTTCTTCGCCTTCGGCCTGTCTCTGAGCTAACAGATCATGTTAGAAGAATGTCGCTTCTGAAATATATTGGAGATCGTTTCTAATATTTACTGCATACAGTTTAGGGTAACGAACCACGCTTCTCCACCATTACCTATTTCCATCACGTTCGTATGGGCTATCGTTTATTCACGAGAAAAATCACTGGACGACATCAATTGGTTATTGTGCCTTTTATTCATCAAGTCATATACAGCCAATGAAAGCATAACAGTCACATCTTTGCTCTTGATTTCCTATTCGAATGGGACTGTTATGCGTCTATGAGTAGTATTATAATAGGACGTTTTACGATTTCATCAATTTCTTTGCGTACCTTTATCGTCAGGTGGTAAATCACCATGAAATGCAATGGACTTCATCCCCCCCTCCCCCTGACAATAATAACTGAAGAAACTAACCAAGCAGTCATTTCCCCACACTATTCACCTTCTCAACCTCTTGGGCCAATCCAAATCGATGGCCATCACATCCAACGCGTGAATATCGATCGCCTGACCGATGATACTCTTGAAACTGGGCTTCGTCCGACCAAAGTCGCCGTGAACCAGTTCCTTGATGTAGGTTCCCGCCTGGGTCACAACATCAATGACGATCGTCCGCTCGTTCGTTTTGCACGCGCATGCCTTCACACTGTGAACCGTCCTTGGGCGGGACAGCAACGGCCGTCGGTGCAGCACCCTCAGCGGTGTCCACTGATCAATGACAAATGGTTCATCCATGTTCAGAGCCTTCAAGACTTCCAGTGTGACCGGTTTCTCTAGCACACATAGCGCTCGGTAAAACTTCCGTTTGTTTTCCTCGCCATGCTTGATGTGGGTTAGTTCCTCTCTGTCCACCAGCTGCAAATCTTTCACTGAAATCTGTGGAATGTCATAAGCTTTCTGAATACTGACACCGAAGGATCACTTACCAGTTTCGATTTATCGATCGCTTTTTCCAATTCGCCCGCAGTGGATCCCTCCAGGTAATCCTTGAACGCATTTGGAATCTCCAACACGAATGGCCGACCCTCGCCGAGGCATCGGACGTCAACATCCTCCCGACCACTGGAGGAAAAGATTAAACTGTTCTCCGGTACTCGAAAATACGGACCCACCACGGAGGCCATTATCTCCTGCACGCTATTCTCCATTTTCCGCTTACCATCAAGCACCCACGGCGTTTGGCTGAGCTCTCGCGAAACCTTATTGTACCTCCCAGCAAGGAACATCGTTGGACCGGTGAAGTTGATCTTTTCCAAAACGATCGAATCGTCCTGAATCGTCGGTGGAACGGAAATGTGCTTCTTATATTGCTCCAAGTCCAAGCTTTCCGGCGTAAAATGCTTCTCGAATGCGTTTCTAGTGATGAATTCCTTTCGGCAGTGCTTGCGCGACTTCCGGTCGACAAATACACCCGGTTTAACCTTTTCCAACAGCTGAAGCTCCTGCGTTTCCTTTTCGTACTTGAAGTAAATGTTGATCGCCACTCCGTTAACAGAAAATTGCTTCCCCAGAGCCTCTTCCAGCTTTCGATTCAGTACCATCTTTAAGGCATCCTTCACAGTCACGTCCGGTGCGGAAGAATCCTTCTTGAACTTTTCGGGGAATTTTTCCAGAAGACCAATCCACAGCGACAACTGTCGCAGATGGAACACAATCGGTAGGAAGATAGAGCTGGTGAAACCTTGGCACTCGTACTCCTTGAAATCGCTACTCAAGCGAATCTGATCCAGCAGAGAATCAATCAAGGCAGATTCGAACACTCCCAGACAGGCAACGCAAACATTTTCACGAATCCGCTTTGGTGGGTTTTCCGGATCCGTACTGTTCAAGCTGATGTCCCTCTGGAAATAAACGAAAATTTAGTTTACGGGGAAAAATTACCATTTTGAGAATTGAACCTTCTTGAGGCCTTCATCAACGTTCAGGAAATCGTCGGCTCGTCCGTTCAAGTACCGAAGACAGCAGATCCGGCAGCAGCTAACTGATCGAAGATAGCTGTAGATTTCGGAGTCGTTACTCATTTTCCAATCGATTGATAATAATTAAAGACTCGAAACTAAAATTAACAAACAACTGAGTACAGAGTCCAACAACTCGCGACTCTGCATCTGATAGATCTGATATCCACGACTCATGTCACGCTTGTTTGTTTACAAATTTAACTGTCAAGGGGTGGCACGTGCGCTTTCCATCGTTCCAGTGATAGAGCTGTGCGTTTTTTTTTGCAAGAATGCACGGAAAAAAAAACTATGGGAAAAATCGAGGGGCACGCAATACAAAGAACCGGTGCGTTGAAGCAGACCCCCTTCACTCTTTGGATTTTTTAGAGACAGATAATAGCGCCAAACGGTTTGTGACGAGACAACGTTGAACTGCAGCGTTGGAAGAAAACACGCACACCAACATCTATACATGTACGAACCCACACAACTGAGCGGACGGTACAGCGCAAATCAAAACACGAAGCGGTGTCATCACTCATCGTCTTCATTCAGCTTCGGCTACTTCCGTTTGCGTTTGCTTTCAAAGCGTTGACAAATACTTCCTACGTTATAAAATAGGAAAGTAATGATTATTCCAATGTAATTTTTGAATAGAATGCGTGCTGCGTTGGCCAAAGAAGACGGCATATTTTTTACGTTTAGCAATGATTTCGATACGTTGCATTTCCAGTGACTGGGGTGTTGTAATAATTCTTTAGAGAGAGTGAATGGTTTTCCCTTGTTTACTTCTATGCTTATTAAGATTCTTTTGAGCACCAGCTCCGCAAATCATCAATTCAGTGCCAACATTTCAAAGGGGCGTAATTGCTTTTGTAAACAATGACTTTAGACGTCGATTTCTCGCAATTAAAAGCTCACCCCTCCAAATTACCAATGCTAGTTGGGACAGGAAACATTCCTCTACCTGCTGGTGTCATTCATTTCCATGAGTGAGCTTTCATTCGCGAGAAATCGACGACGATAGTCTTTGTTTACAAATGCAATTACGCCCCATTGAAATGTTGGCACTGGATTACTATTAGTGATTTGCATCTTACTGATACCGGTGGTATAGGGTTTTTGATCTAATTTCCGTCCTACTAAGGACATTCCGCACTTTACCACGCTTTTTGGAAAGGGTTTGAACAAAACATGGAATATTTTCATCAAAGATAACTTCTAAATTTATCCACCTTTCCATACGTACCTTTGGATTTGATAAAGAGTCAAACAATGTTGAGATATTATTTAAAATCTAATACTGCTTCTTGCTTCTAAATTCGTCCTACGCGTTTCAATTCCGTCCAAACGCATTGAAACGCCATTAGATTTTCTTCGTCCTACGGATAAACGGAGAAAAAGGGGATGCGCTAGGAGCGCTTCTTTTGTTTTGAGAACAATGAGCGTAAATATGTATGCAATGCGCTCTAATAGGATTTATGTTGTAGCTAATGAACTAACGCATCGGAGCAAACGTATTATATTATTGTTTTGTGCATTGTGAAATCATTGATATTATTGATGATTTCTGCTCGATAGAACGGAAATGGGCGATTACGACGAAGTAGCGCTCTTCCCTATTGGAAACTCTTTCGCTCGAAAGCAAAACATATTACAAGCACATCATGATGCGCGCTTGAATGTGTGATTGTTTTCTCAAGTGTTTCTGTTGCATATAAAGTGGTAATGATTGAAAATCGGAACAATCACAAACAAGAATCTTGCTATCGCAATATAATGATGACTTCGAGCATGATATCTAGAGTAACATTTGAAATGGGCCTATGTCCAAAACGTAAACAAACCAGAAAATGAATTTTAAATTTTGGCCGCCTGTATTCAATTCATATTTAAGAAAATTGAAGTATTTTAGGCATTTATATTGTTCACAATAACAATAGTAACTGTATCTCAGTATACAACATCCAAAATATGCGAAAACCTTTCAAAAATATATGAAAATCGATAACAATATAATTTCATAAATTAATAAGCCTTTTTTGTGAATCTTTCAACGGATTGGCCCTTTTTGTTAAGCCGTTGTGCTTGTCATCAGAAATGGTAGGCCCTTTGCTAAGCCTTTTCGCAACGTCAAATAAATTCAAAACAAATCATCGGCCCTGCCTCAAGCAGTAGGGCCTAGCTTTGGTTTGAAAATTTTCAATCATCGGCCCTTCTACGTCACTAGGCTTAACAATGAAATGAGATAAATGAATGGTTGGCCGTTTTAGCGTGCGGGCCTATAAATGAATCGAAAAATTTCGTTGATCGGCCGTTTCGAAAATCGAGTTATTTTTAATGATTTTTCTCGATTATGCGGAACTTTCTTACACGATTAGTAGCTATCAAGCGGTGCTAAAGAATGGTATCAAAACCCGATTTGTTTACGTTTTGGACATAGGCCCATTTCAAATGTTACTCTAGATATCGTCCTCTTTCCTCGGCTGATCATTAACGTCCGCATTGACATCTATCATGCTGACACCTGTCAGTTATTGAGCCCACGTGGTGAAGTTGGCGGGGAACTCCCAACAGTTTCAATGTGCACTCAACAGATGGCACTGCGGTCACATACGGGTGGTAATCAACAATCAATACGAAACTAACGATTTTAAATTGGCTCACCACTTTAGTAGCCTATTGGTCCCAAGCAAACGATTAACGTACCCTATTCTAGTCGAAATTCTAGTACTACGCAATGTTTGTTTTGATTCGCTATGAAAGTTTGACAGATAAAATGAGGGGTTATTGGTTTTTCCTATGTTTCGAGGGGTGATTTGACAAGCTTGGGACCGAAGATAGTACCAGAGGTGATCCAAAAAGTTGAGCACGTTTTTTCGGGACCTACTTGTCTTAGAGTTAGCTCTATGGTAGTACTGACGGTAATTAAAATTATCTATCCTTAATTAATGTTGGTGAACGTTGGTGAAAATGTAATTAATGTACATTAATTACAAAATTTCAACTGTAATTAATGGAGTTATAAAGTAGTTGATGTTCTACAATGTGTAATTAATGTAATTAAGGCAGTAGTTAATGGAATTGGGTTCTTTAGGGGTATTGAGGTAAATCCATATTTGTAATCTGCATTAAAAATGGAACCCAAACCCAAAATTTCATAAATTTTGGAACACTAGGAACTGTTTAAACTATTTCCAGTAGATTATGGATCATAATCTTATCGTATGATCATATAGATCATACGGACGAGCGAGCGGGCGAGACACTGTACAGTGCGCTTTGAGAGAAATGTATTCGGCATGCGATCTACTAACGCAAACCACTGCCCACAAATGTGTTGGAATACCATGCGGGCAAATACCTACCAATTTAAAATTCATCAAGGTGTTGTATTTCGTATGCAAGTCAATCAGCTGGCACTGAAAACTCCAACAGTAGGCGAGACAACGGCTCACTTTAATATATTTCAGATGACGCAGCGGTTCGTGCTGGGGCTCTCACGCAGAAGGACTAGGTTTAATTCTTCAAACAGCTCCAATTTCTACTACTAATGCTGATAAATCAACACACATTAATTATACCTGCCTTTAGAAATAACTTTCATAAAAGTGCGAACTAAACATAGAATTTGGTGTAGAGGACAAAAACCTTTTTTAATTTATTTTCTAAAAGTTCCGTTCAAGTTCCTCCAGAAGCTGCTTAGAATGATCTTCAATTATGATACCGGAACTTTCAAGTTCTTATAACGACTTAAAAATGAGGCTGCTTAGAATTCTAAAAACCATCACCAACTAAGCTGCTTAAGCCACAAATGGCCTTTTATCAGAACTTTTGGTTACTTGGGTAGAAATAGTCCCAATGATGTGTATGGATGGTATTCAACTGATCATGATCATGGTTAAATAATTAGGTGGAATTAAATGGAATATAGCCTTTTTTTGCTGTTTTATTTAAGCATTCCGCTAACAACCCAATTTCATTACTTCATGATCATGGTATTCAACTATCCAACAATTCAAATCTCTTCCCTCAGATATTGCCTCATATCATAGCAGCCGGCTCAGAAATTATTCCAAAGCCCTTGCTATTCAGATATTATTTTGAAGTTCATCAATTAAAATCACACTCCAGATATTCTCATATCATACCATTCTATTACAGAGGTATTCTGGACATATATTGCTATCCATCAATCCAAATCACATGTCGGATATTTTCTCATATGATACCAGCTAACTCAGAAATTATTTCAAAGACTTTCAAGTGATCGACGATATTGATGAGGATCGCTGGATATTTTCAAGACTTCAGGATAATCAGGTATAATTCTGAAGATCTTCATCTGTCCAACAATGCAATTCACGTCTCTAAGATTTTCTGTTATGATACATTGTGATCAAAGACATTGATGAAGCCCGCTGGAAGTTTTCATGATGATCGGGTATTATTCTGAGGATCGTCAACTGTCCAACATTTCAACTATGGATAATTCTCTCGTGATTTCAGGTGACTCAGAAAATATTCTGAACATTTTGCCAATTATTCTGAAGATCTCGAATTGTTTAATAAAACAAATCATGTCTCTAAGATATTATTCCAAGAAAGTAGGTAACACTGGAATTATTCCAAAGACCTTCATATGATCAAGGACCTGCATACATTTCTCTGGATAATTTGGTTTGTTCAGTAAATCATGTCCATTTGATATTCTCGTATCATAGCAGGTTGATCAGGAATTATTCCAGAGACCATCAGATGATCAAAGACCTGCATCATGTTGTTAATATATTTTGTCAAGACTTTAGGTCGATCAGGTTTTATTCTGGAGGTTTTCAAGTATCCAGTAATTTAAATCTCAGATATTTTCAGAAAGCAGGTTGAACATAAGTTATAGCCGTTAGTTCCTGGTTCTAGGCGAGGGTCTAGGTGCCTTTCTGGTATCGCTAGCATTGGTACTCAGTACAGAAAACAAGATCGACGGAAAACAAATCAAGGGAAGACTACTAGTTTATCAGGTATTTTGTAGATCTATGATTTCGGCATTAACGAGTTATTCCTGGAGTTAATTATATCTTTGGTACGATGCTTTAGTTCATGAACTACAGCACAAAGTCTTTAAGAGCACAAAGTATGAATGTTTACGTAGAAGAAACGCACCAGTATTGGCCATGTTTCTATTTTGACGACCTTTTGACAATATTTCACGTTGTTTACAATTTTGAGATGTTCAGTGGCGTTCAGTTTGTTGATAAAAATCATATTCATCGGTGTACATAAACATTCGACCACAAATTGCACGAATATTGTAATTTAATCGGTTTTCTGAGGTGTGGACAAAATAGAAAACTATGTCCAATACTGGTGCACTTCCCCTACACCCTTTTTTTCAAAAAAAACCACATGAGGAGCTTCAGGCTCCAAAAAGTTTCGATTTGTACTCCTAGCAACTTTAAGTTAAAAAAAAAGTTCCAAAAAGCATCCCTAAGCACTTCTTAGGAACTTCAGGCAAGGCCGAAAACATGGCCACAACAAAGTTCCGAACATGTTCCCAAACTTCTTAGCAACTTTAAAGTTTCTAAATAGGTACGTCATAGTCCACATGAAGCAATCCGTACAAGTCTTTGTTAGTAACACAATTTAATGTACGTAAATAAGAAATGATCAGAGGCTCAAATAAATCACAATTCTTATATTTATGCAGTGCATCAATATTCTACCCAAACATAAAAAAATGTAATGAGCAAATTCCTGGATTCGAACTCGTGTATTCGGCATGCGCCACAAGTTGGAATACCATGCGGGCAAACACCAATTTAAAATTCATCAAGGTGTTGTGTTTCGTATTCAAGTTAGTCAGCTGGCACTGAAATGTCCAACAGTAGGCGGGACATAAGCTCACTTTAATATATATCAGATGACGTAGCGGTTCGTGTTGGGGCTCTCACGCAGAAGGACAGGGTTTAATTCTGCAAACAGCTCCAATACTAATACTAATACTTATAAACCAATACACTTCATACCTGCTTTTAGAAATAACTTTCATGTCTTTAGAATTAACTTGCATAAAAGTGCGAACTAAATATGAAATTGGTTTGGTGTAGAGGACAAACACCTTTTTGTTTACTTAGTTTCTAAAAGTGCAGTTCAAGTTCCACCAGATGCTGCTCTTCAATGATGATACCGGAACTTTCAAATTCTTATAAAGACTTAAAAATGAGGCTGCTTAGAATTCTATCCAGCTTTCCATGCTCGGTAATGGCGGCCTGTTTGTATGAATAAATTTATCCTTCACTGTGCTATCTGAAGGTTCGGATTTTGATCCCTCCCTTTTCCTCTCCCAGGAACAGAAGGAAATGAAACAACCCGAATAGAAATTGTAATGTAGGAAACATCAGCAGACATCTTCAATACATTAAATTTTAACGTGTAGTGCTGTAACCTTAATGTATTCAGACTTCAGTGTGACGTCCAAGTACATAAAAATACATTAGCCTCAAACGTTACATCAGAATCAAACGTCTTGACGATGTAAAATTTGACATCAGAATACATCCAATGACAACAGAACCTAACGTTACATTAGAATCAAACATCATCAAGATGTAATTTGTTGCACGCATAAAACATCAGAATACATCCAATGACAACAGAACCTAACGTTACATTAGAATCAAACATCACCATCGATTAGAGAAAGACTTCTACTACCCGATGGATATGTTGGTTTGTGTAGGCGTGTCTTGAATTCCGAGAAATCAACAAGAGAAGTCATTGTTTACAAAGGCTGTTACGCCCTAATTCCAGCTCTATCTTGATTCTTCTACTCCATTCACCATTTTCATATACCCTCTGCCAAAGATGGTCCTAAGCACGCGTCGTTCGAAAACTCCCAGTGCTCCTCGAGCATTGTCCATTGTCATATTTTTCATGCACAATAATTTTGTTTATTATATATTTGCAGTTCGTTTGCAGCAATTTTTGGAGCGATCCGTGAAGGGGAAGGCTTGCCACTTGTATATCCGAACAGTGGACCAAACAAGCCAGCAACCCCGTCCAAAGTGTCATGCATTATTGACAAATTGGCACAGTGGGTCGATTTGAAGGGAGATCTGGAGGCGCAGCGATCACATTGTCATGATTGTCTGGTAGTTCACTCAAAAATGCTATAACAATCGCCAAGCTCGCTGTAATGTCAACAAGTGCCTCGTCACCCACGAATAGGCGCCTATGTCAGTGGTCTAACAACTCTTAGCGCGCTAATGGCATAGTTCCCCTGCCGCATAGAGAGTTGCCACAATGATATTAGGTTAGCTAAGGTCAGTTAACTGACTGGTGGGAAACGGGAGCTTAAGCAATGGCTATTCTTTATGCATTTAAGAGATAGTCTACCAGAATGGATGACTTTTTTTGTACAATTTTATGTTTTCTGATGGTTTCGGTTGTGCAAAACATGAGAATTAACTTTTTCAATACTTTCAATTGTACAAAGCATTAGAGCTAGAAACAAGATCTTGTAAACACTACACACCTTAACTGGTAGTTTGCTAAAAAAAATGCTGCAAAAATCGTCAAGCTCGCTGTAATGTCACCATGTGCCTCGTCACCTACAAATTGGCGCCTATGTCAGTGGTCTAACAACTCTTAGCGCGCTAATGGCATAGTTCCCCTGCCGCATAGAGAGTTGCCGCAATGATATTAGGTTAGCTAAGGTCAGTTAACTGACTGGTGGGAAACGGGAGCTTCAGCATTGACTGTTATGCACGCATTTTTATGATGTAATCTAACAACAATCGTGTGTAGTGTTTACACGATCATGTTTCTAGTTCTAATGTGTTGTAAATATAATTGAAAGCATTTGAAAAGTAAGATTCTAGTGTTTTGTATATCTAAAAACATTAGTAAACATCTACATTTGAAAACATTCAAACAACGTTTACTTTAAACGTTTTGTACATCTGAAAACATCAGAGAACATCAAAAACGAAGTACAATTGAAAACATCCGAAAAACGTTTAGTTCTAACGTTTTTTACATCTGAAAACATCCAAAAACGTTTGTTTCTAACATCAGGAAACCTCTACATTAGAAAACATCAAAAAACGTTTACATTTAAAAACATCCGAACAACGTTTAGTTCTAACGTTTTGTACATCTGAAAACATCCTTAAAACGTTTGGTTCTAATGTCAATAGATTGAAATTTTTGACGTCAGACCGACATTAGAATGGTAAAATTTTGTTCCAAAATTTCTGATGTATACACCATGTTACGTTGCTTAAATACAACTAAATCATAATGTTTTCTAATGTTTGACATCAGGCATACATTTGATTTCGATGCTGATGTAGACATCAAAATCAAACGTTGGGCTAATGTAAATTTCTATTCGGGAACATACGCCCTTCAGTTAGTGTCAAAAAGCACAATGTCTCACAGTTGTTGTCGTACACACCAGCGTTGCCAGATTGTTTTCATGGTAATAATCGGTATTAAATGATTAAAAAATCGGCATTTATCGATATTCACTATTTTCAAGGGGTAGGTTACTCCGCACACCAATCTTGGGTCATCTTTTTTGTCAGTGTGCCACAAGTATGTCGATTGTGCCGGTCATAGAGCAAGCTGCGATTGTTTGTAAAATGCCCATCCCGGCAACCCGGTATTTCTGACACCTTGAACAAAGATGAATACTAAGTTGAAACTGTCGGAAGAAAAACTTTCTATTTTAGTGTCCTCTTTCACGGTCCCTTTCATCCAATGAATACCCCCCGTATTCAAGGTAATTTTGTGGTTTTGCTGCCCCCTTGGTAGATATGAAATTTTGCGCTCATTTTTATTAAAACAAACACACCGAAATCAGAGATGTCCCATTTTTTAATTACTCGATTAACAACTAATCGATTATTTTTTGTTCGCTCTGCTGCCATTTTTCAACCAATGAGAGTGCACATGTTTGAAACGATCGGTGGTGATGATCCTATGGAGATGTTAATGCTTATATCGGCACGATATAACATGATATAACCGATTACATATATTTTACTTTTCGGTTCTTTAATCGATTAATCAATTATTCGAATGAAAATCGGCCATCCCTAGATGAATGTGAAACCACGTGAAACGTCATTTCAAATATAAGGACCGTACATAAATAATGATACAATTTGAAAGATACCGGGGCTAATCACAAATTACGTCCCTACGGTAACTGAAATAAACACGAGTGTTCACCGGTTCCCTTGAATGTTTTGGTTTGAAATCGCAAGGATAAATCGGATTGAGGATGACGCGGGAAGTGGCGGGTGTGTGAACTTTCGGTGTTTTGTGATCCATAGGGCAATAAAAGTCCTGTGTATTAGTGTTTAATAATGCCTTCAAAGACAGACCAGAAATGTAGCCTTTCGGCCGGAAAGAGTTGGAACCGGTGGGGAGCATTGTTAGAGACAGACTATATAGGGTGATGAATAGACTTCTTTAGTTTGTTTTGTGTGATTTGCAGCATTATTTGAATTAAGAGTACTAATGAAGTCTGATTAACTGCCTCTTCCTCTGGAGTCCACTCTAGAACCTACATTTCGTATTTAGATCTATAAGTGAACTGCTGGTCTGAGTTCCTCTGGTATATTCAATTAGAAGATGTTCCTGAACATGCTGTCAAACAGCACGTCATGTTCTGGACAACTTCAATGACAGTTGTCCAGCAGTGCTCCCATTTTATTTACAACAAGCTAATGCCTACGAGATTGTGTTTACAACAAGCTAATGCCTACGAGGTATGCCGAAAATGTGCCGATGGATGTGCCCAAGCTGTGTAGAATATAATTCCGGCACAATGTGCTCAGTGATTTACCCCTTGACTATTTTAATAAATTTTATATTTTTTCAAACTATTGGACTAAAATCGAATGATGTACTTTCCAAGAGAGTCGAAAAAAAACTCTGGACATATTTGAATTTGTCTCTTAATGGTACTAACAAAACTTCCAGAGGAAGAATAAAGAAGATCTTGAGGAGGAAGTCTGAAGGAAGTTCTAAGAAATGTCGCAAAAACCTCCGATGGGGATCTTCCAAAACAAATATTGAGAAACTTCTGGATGTTTTTTAAAGAAATTTTCGGAAAAATCCAGAAGACAGAAAATTTTGGAAATCAGAAACCAATCCCGGAGTCAGGCTTGCAATTGCTCATTACAGCTAAAATGCTATTTTTCGTAATTATGAAACAATGAGATACTATAATGATAATTTTTATTTGTAAGATGCAAGAAGTGGTGTTAAAGTTTGTGTATGACATATAAAATTTGTCAATTTTGCTTTCAGAAGGTCACAACAGCGATTTTATGATCGCTGATTGCTCGCTCATCGCGTTGCTCATCGTTACAGCTAATCGCTAGTTGTGAGCTTCTGAAAGCAAAATTGACAAATTTGATATGACATACACAAACTTTACCACCTCTTCTTGCATCTTACAAATAAAAATTGTCATTATAGTATCTTATTGTTTCATAATTACGAAAAATAGCATTTTAGCTGTAATGAGCAATTGCAAGCCTGCCCGGAGTAGCCATTTCCAGGGGAAGTCAGGAGAAACTTCCAGAGGAAGACGAAAGAAACTTCAGGGAGAACTCTATGGATACATCCGGTAAAACTTTAATTGAACTTCCTGGAGAAGACGGGAGAAACTTCCTAAGATAGATTGGAAGAAACTTCTGGAAAAAGTCGAGAGGGCTTACGGAACAGTCGAAAGATACTTCAAGGAGAAGATGGAAAATATCTGGAAGAAATAGATTTCTGTGGGATGTTAACACAATATTCCCTGAAGTGTCTCACATGCTCTATTGATCCAGCATTTTTCACATTCATAAAACATCCCTGAAAGGGATGATAATGTCCCTGAAGTTTTCGGAACATTCCTGAATTGCACTTCGCAATATCCCATAATTCCTCGGAACTCCTTGAAAGTTCTTGTAACTTTCCTAAAGTTAATGGGGTTTTTTTTTTAAGTTCTCTGGTCATCCTCGAAGTACTCGAAACTTTCCTGATTATTATGAAATTACCGGAAAATCTCTTATCTTCTCTTAATGCAACTGGATCTTCTTTACGCTTTCATTTTTTTAAATTAATGAACAGCAGCATTAAAGTTCTCTGATCTCCTCGATTTATTTTTTTTTTTTTTAAGTTCTCGAAACTGCTACTATCCTGAAAACCATTAAATTTCTTTGAAGTTCTTTGGATTTGTGAAGTTTCTAAAATACTTCAGTTTCCTTAAGTTCATTGGAGTTCTCTGGGCTTTCCTGAGATTTCCGGGTTCTCGAATTTGAACAGAAGTTAATGAAACTGTCTTTAATTTATCGGAACCTATCCAAAATTCCGAACTATTCTGAAGTTTCAGAACTTTTGAAAAGTTCCTAAAGTAATCCTGATTCCTGAAGTTCTGTGGAAGTTGAAAAAAACTGACGGGAGAAGACGGAAGAACCTTTCGAGCGAAGCTAGCAGAAGCTTCCAAGGGAAGTCGAAATAGCTTTCCGGAAGGAATAGGAAAATAACTTACAGCGCACTGGCGTGCACAGGGTGGGGCAAGGTGGGGGCAATTGACCCTTCTTTTATAAATAAGATGTTAATTACCACATTTCCAAATTACGATATAAAATAACTTGTTTTCGTGATAACTTGATTTGAAGGTAAAATAACTTCATTTCATACTGTACACCTTTTATTGCGTCAATTCCTTTGAGATGGTGTCTGAAAATTGCACCACAAAGGTGCATGAAGAGACAAACTTCAATGAAATTTTTTGGTCAAAAAATTGCACCACAGTGGTGCATACAAAAAAATTCTGTTGTAATTTTTTTTCAAGGTGGTTCATGGAGGGATAAAAGAAGAGGATTAATTTAAGGTTGTAAAAATTCACCTTCGTGGTGGTAAATCGAAGAGAAAGCTTTTTATTGAATATCTGGTGTAAACATATCATCAATCATGGAGGGACTAATCAAAATGAATAACCCTGGTGGAAAATTTGAATCACGCTAAAAATTTGAAGGTGCACATTTAACTGAATATTTCTTGTGAAACGTTCGCAATACTGTGCTGAATGTAGAAGCAAGGTTTATTTATTTTTCTGGTGCATAATTTGCATCGTTCTGATGAATGCAAGCTTCATTGAAAATTTATGGTGGAAAATTTGCACCATTCTGGTGCCTGAGAGTTGCACCACAAAAGTGCATGGTAAAACAAACTTCACTGACAATTGTTGGTACACCATTCTGGTGAATGGAGGAGAATGCTTTATTGAAAATTTCTGGTGAAAAATTTGTATCGCTTGATAAATGAAATTAACAGAACATTTCTGGTGGAAAACTTGCACTGGTCTGGTAAATGAAGGCACAAGCTTTATTTAAATTAAGCTATATTGAAAACTTCTGGAGGAAAATCTGCAAGAATGGATGTGCAAGCTTTTCGGGAAATGTTTGGTCTCAAATTTGCATCCTTTTACTCAATAGAGGAACAAACTTTAATTATAATTTCTGGTGTAAAATTTGCTCCATTTTTATGATTGGAGGGAAGCTGCTTTACTGAAAATTTATGCTGAAAAATCTGAAAATAGAGGCAAGTTTTATTTGGTGAAAAACCTGCAACATTCTGATAATAGGAGAAGCAAGCTATATTGAAAATTTCTGGTGGAAAATGGAAAAAGAAAATCTGCACTTATCAGAAGATTGGAGAAGCAATTTTTATTGAACATTAACGGCGAATTATTTGCATCGTTCTGGTCAATTGAAATTTCCTGGTGTACAATTTTCTGGGAGCAAGTTTGTATTGAAAATTTCTGGTGTAAGATTCAATCTGCTACATGAAGGGGCTAGCTGAATTGAAAATTCCTGATGTAAAAATTGCACAGTTCTGGTGAATGGAGGGGCAAGCTTTATAGAACATTTCTGGTAGAAAAACTATAATGTTTTGGTGAATGGACGGACAACTTAAACTTGACTTCCGAGAAGAACCTCAAGGGTATTGAATTCTGAAGAGAAGTTCCAAAAGAAAAGATTTCTGGAGATGATTCCATGAAAATTCTGCGTATAATTTCTAGTGAATCCTGCAGATAGTTGCAAGATAATTTCGAAAATATTATCGAGAGAATCAAATTTTGAATGAAATTCCAAAGGGGTATTGAGGAAAATTTCAACGAAATTCCGGAGATAATTTCAAGTTCATTTAAAGAAGAATTTCTGGAGAATACAGAGGAAATTCTTCTGAAACATTAGGGGAATTTCATTTCTAAGGTGTTGTGAGAAAAAAAGTTCTAGAATATTCCGAGAAGAACCTCAAGGATATTGAATTCTTAGGACAGTTCCAAAATATTTCTGGAGAGATTTCAAATAAAATTCTGCGGATAATTTCTAGTGAATCCTGCAGATAGTTCCAAGATAATTTCGAAAATAATACCGAGAAAATCAAATTTTGAGTGAACTTCCAAAGGGATTTTAAGCAAAATTTCAAGCGATTTCCGAGGATAATTTCTAGCTCATTCCGGGAATAATTTCTGAAACTCTAAAAGAATTTCAGTTCCAAGGTGTTCTGAGAAAAAAATCATGAAGAGTTGTAAATATAATTCCAGTGGACTTCTAAGCAGAATTTCAAAAACGCTCTTCGGAGAATTCTAAAAAATCCGAGAAGATCCTCAAGGATATTGCATTCTGAGGACTGTTCCAAAATATTTCTGGGGAGTATTCCAAGAAATGTCTGCGAATGATTTCTAGTGAATCCTGCAGATAGTTCCAAGATAATTCCGAAAAGAATACCGAGAAAATTAAATTTTGAGTGAAATTCCAAAGGGATTTTGAGGAAAGTTTCAAGGGAGTACCAATAATTTCTAGCTCATTCCGGGAATAATTTCTAGATAATACTGAGGAAATTCTTCTGAAACTTTAAGGGAATTTAAGTTCCAAGGTGTTCTGAGTAAAAGTCAAGAAGTATTCTCAAAATAATTCCAGAGGACTTCTGAGAAGAATTTCAAAAGAGCTCATAGAGTTCTAAAAATTTCTAAAGAATCTAAGGAATTCTGAGGATGGACTTTTTAGCAACTGTACAAAGTTTGGATTCCCTAATTAAAAATTAGGTATAAGTTTGCCATTGAACCTTGGCCGATTGTTGTCATACTAAGAATTTGTCTAAGAATCTTCTCTGAAAATTTCAAGTAATTTGTTACCGTGGTTGACATGCTCAAACCTTCACACAAGTCGTCATTCCGTTAACAATCCTGTACTCGTTTATCAAAATAGTTTTGTGCGCCTTTGGTCCAATCGCTATGTATTGTTTAAACCTTAGCCTTGGCATTTAGATCAAAATTTGAAAAAAATTAAAACTAAAATTTTCGCTGAAAATCTAGATAGAGCTGGAATTAGGGCGCAACAGCCTTTGTAAACAATGACTTCTCTCGATGATTTCTACGAATTCAAGGCACGCCTACATAAAGCAACATATTCATCGAGTAGGGGAAGTCTTCCCCTAATCGCTGGGGATGTCGATTTGCCAGGGCGAGCAATGACTTTCGAGAAATCATCGAGAGAAGTCAATGTTTACAAAAGCTGCTTCGCCCTAATTCCAGCTCTGTCTAGAAATGACCAAGTTCAACGTACTCGCAACGGTAACAGTAAAGTGAGTAAAGTTCCTGGGCAAACACAATCGCAGTGAGACCCATGTTGGTAGTATGAAAGCGTGGAAGAAAAACAGCACCAAAAAACAGCTATGATTGCTGCTAGTACACGCTAACTTGAAAGTACCCATTAATGGTTGAAAAAGACCCATTTTGAAGAAAAGTGGCTTAACTCATTAAATGAGTAAATTTTTTACCCATTAATGAGTATCTGTTACCCATTAATGAGTAATTGTTAATCATTAATGGGTAACAGATACTCATTAATGGGTAAAATTGTTTAATCATTAATGAGTTAAGCCACTTTTCTTCAAAATGGGTCTTTTTTACTCATTAATGAGTACTTTCAAGTTAGCGTGTAAGGCAAAGCGGCTACAAAATCGCTATATAATGGAACATTTAATCGATTTTGTGCGCATACTTTGCAAAGGTAGCCGACCACTTCGTGGACATTCCGAAGGAGCGGAAAGTGTGCCACCCAGTTGGTGGCTAACTACGATCCTGTGCTGGAAAAGCACTTGGCGGAAGGTGCGAAAAATTGCCAGTATACAAGTAACCGTATTCAAAATGACATGATTACGTCGTTGAACAATGTAATGTTAAGAAGATGTACCACCACCGGAGCAAAAAATAAATAAAATTAGCTAAATTGAACAGTAGGGAAAAAGTGAGAGGAGGACAGCACCATCTACCACGTACCCATCCCCAGATTAAATGCACCATAGAAAAAAATTGCCCCTCGTTAATAAGATTCCTGTGCACGCTAGTGCTTACAGGGTAAGGCGGACGGAAATTGCTAGGGAAAGTTGGAAGTACTTCAAAGGGAAGATTAAAGAAATTTCAGGAACCTATTTTTCCACTGAATAGTAGTACATATTTCCCGATTTCCAGAAATTATAAAACATTTTTGAAGATGACACTTTTTTAGAGCAGGCTCAAAAATTTTAATTTTCAAAAAGATCAATGTCTCTCACAATAGTTTCCTCAGACAATTCAGTGCGGGCAGGCAGTAATCATTTTGTTTGTTCATGAAAAATCGATATAAATCGGTATTCAAACTGAAAAATCGGTGTTCTGAGAAACCTTATCTGTATACCGGTATCGAGATTGAAAATCGGTATAAATACCGATAAATTGGTATATCTGGCAACGCTGGTACAAACTAATAAATAATTATTTTTACACGAGACGTAATCCATCTTTGACGTAAATTATGGAACGTAAACAACATGTCTTGAAAAATTAAGTGTTCCTAAGCCGAAGCATGCGCAACTCGACGAAAAGTACGCTTCAATTGATTGAATTGATTTTCTCGTTTCTTTCAACTGATTCTTATGTCATTTGGGCCGCTTGGATGTGTCAGTCTTAGGGCACGGAAATTTACATGACTTTTTCGTAGTGTGTAGAACATTAGTTTCATGTTAATGCAGTGAATTTCTTTTTCGAAATCAATCATCAGAACATAATCTTTTATTTCTCTTATACACAAAAGCCATCCAACCATATTCAACCCTTTACTCGAGAGTAATAAAAATCATAGGTTCCTACTTTTCGAAGTAGGGATATTTCGGAACTTTCAATACGGCTGTCATAATTTATCATTCTTTATTACCATTATCATGCCAACGGCTTAAGAAGCACTCGCTCCACGCTTGCTATGTGTCTACCATTTGACTCTATAGAGAGCAAAACTACGAAGCACTTTTCACGGATGGCTTGATTTTGGCAAAGGATGTAAACAAAGTTGTAATAAACCGATGAGTAGCTCTCTCAGGCAAAAAGGGGGCAGTAATAAAAACGGAAAATGTTTGTTATTTCAAATTGTAGCTGGGTGCTTGTGAAAATATATCGTATATCATATTTAGCTTTTGCTTGGATTTGATTAAAATAATAACTAATTAATAATCGGAGATTAAAGTGTTTCTAGTATTTAATACTGGGATTATTATTAGTTCTACATTAGATTTTCTATTACAGTAACTGTTCATATGTTTTCAACTGAAAAAAATCTATTCTTCTCAGGATCTCTTACCAAATGGTCAACTTTAAAGTGTACTCAGCTGCAAACTCCAATTCAATTGCCAACAAAATAGCATCCAATAAAATTTCGAACAACAAATGATTATCTCACACAAAAAGAAATCTGTTCCGTCCCTCCCGAAAAAGTCTGTCGAACAATATATTATGTTCCGTACGGAACGACTTTTATCACCCGCCTTTTGATCCGTCTTCTTCGCACAAAGTAAATAGCGAACAGCTTTGAAATCATCTTTCAAAACCATTCAAATAAAAGTTAAAAAATAGACACCTATAGAGGTATTCCATCCCAGCTGACTTTACTCAGCAATTATTACAACAATGCGCGAAACGGAAGAACCCAGAAGTGTTCCTCCCCTTTTTCCACTCCACCAGGCGACGAGACGTCCGGATCGAAAATAAAAAGGCACGCGGTCCGAACGAAAACTTCCTCCGATGGGCTGTTTTTGAATGATGTAATTGATGTGACCGGATACATAGGAAAAATAGCAACGCTTCCTAAATTCAAGCGATGGATGATGATGCGCCCTCTGTTCGGTTGTGGGGTGCGATTGTCTGTTGTTTCCCCGTCGATGGTGAGTGACACCGATTTAGGCTTCGGAGTTTGTTCAAATACGCTTGTCGGACAAAGTTTTTCCTCCCTTTCATTGGCGGCTATAGGGGGAAGTTAGTGATGTTTCCGATTCCGATTCTGTGTGATGAGGGATAGGAGAACAAAAAAAAAAAAACGATGATGCGACCAGCAATTCGACTCTTTAGGGTTTTTTTTTGGGTTCGTGTTTGTCGTTCTGATGTAGTGAATAAATGTGCCAGTAATCAATTTAGGAAGTAATTCAGAGAAATAGATTTGAGGCTTTAATGTGAAAAGTTTATATACCTCACTTAAAATATTAGGTTACTCACTCAATTAAGGGGGTATTCCCAATCTTTTGCCTTTTTTCGGCCTGTTTTTCAATTAATTTTTTTTTCAAGGAAAATGAATAGTAATGCGCCTAACTCTTTGGGATTCTTGTTTATTGAACATTAAAGTTTACAAATAAATTTTTTTCGACATAAAAAAAGACATTATTGACGTCACAAAATGGCGGCAAACAGACCCCTGTTCGCCGCAAACGCCTGGACGGGCGAAGACTTTTCTCTGGAACGGCTTCATCTGAAACAGATTTCGTGATGAAATTATAATCTGCATAAGATTCTCTGGAGCTTCTCCCGTTGGCAGCAAAAAATCTTGCAAATTAACAAAATGGCGGCCATATGAAAAAACAGGCGATTTTTAGCCCGCTTTTTTGCAGCTTTAAGGTGCTTCAAACAATGTTAAATGTTAATATTTTTGGCTGAAAGTGGGAGAAGCTCCAAAGAATTTAATAAGGAACAAAATGCGCAAAGATTCAAGTCAATATCTCTTATAGTTTCTGAGAAAAATCTTCGCCCGATAAAAAAAATGTGGTTTCGAGAAAAACGCGTTTAAAGTTTTGACTTTAGTTAAAACCATTTGGGGGTTCTTACCATTAGTCAGCTATGCCTGGACACCGAATTCGCTGATCGGAAAACGGCTTGGGGGGATGAAAGTATATAGTCTAAAGTACAAAAAAACGTGAAAAAAAAAATTTGATTTTTTGAAAAAAAAGATCGGGAATACCCCCTTAAGTGAAGGGGAGGATTATCAACTATGAGACGGGATAAACGATTAGACTAGTGTTTTTGACCCTTAAACTATTTCTTAAATTCAATATAAAATATACACAGTTACAGTTTTGAAAGTATTTTGTCGGAAAAGTTAAGTAAATTTTGAATTGAGCTTCAAGCAGGCAGAGATTTTGTTTTGTAAGGATGATGAATGCGTTCTGAGGAAAATGTTTTGAGATGCAGTTGCGTCCTGTTCCTAACTAGTCTATATCGGTAGAACGCAAAGAGTGAGATTTGAGGGAAACTTTGTCAGCAATAGTTAATGTCACTTCTGTTGTGGCACCAGGTTGCCATCTTGGTCTATTTACTATTTAGTCTGTTTGTAACATTTTAAATTTCTTGCATGTTTCAATGTACGCAGACGAAATGTCAACTTTTTCTGGAAACAAATAACCATGCTTGGCATGCACAGTTGTACACACCAACTGCTCATTTGTTAATAACTTATCACTCAGTTGTTGAAATTTCTTTTTCTTTAAAGTAATTGACAGATTAGGATCATAGTTTACTACAGTGAAACTAATGTTCTGCCCGACAACAACTCAGCAGCACGAGACTCCTTGAACTGTGTCTCAGAGTCGGCGCACTACTGGGCAAACTGGAGGGGCTACGCGGATGAAAAGGCACTCAAGCTTTCAATTAAACTGAAACACAACGCGGATCAATTTAAGCACTGTATTTCTCCAATTACCGATAGTGTGGATTGTGTGGTGTTGTGTTCGATTTTCTTGGCACATACCCTTGATGACGATGGCGACTACGACGACTGCAGACCAGCGAGCGCTCGCTGTGGTTCCGGAAAGATCCTTAAAGGCCGATCTTGTCGGCAAGATGGCAGTACCACCGCTCGGTGAAATTCTGGTACAATTCCGACAACGGCGGACGAACGTCGGTTGTAGTGCGATTGCGGGTTGGTTTTACCGGGGCTGGTATAGCGGTTTGTGTAGATGGCTCCGATGCACAGGCGCTTCCTTCTGACGAAGCCGGTCGACGACGGCAAGACCGCCCTCTGTCGAACCGGGAAGGGAAATTCTCCTTGGTGTTTAGGGCCTTCAGCCCGAGGACGATGTCCTTTACTGTTAGGTCAAGGTAACTAAATGTCACCTAGACCGTGGCGTGCAATGGCGGTTTTGACTCGCCAACCAGAAAACCATTTGATTGGTTGAAAAGAAAGGTCCTGAATCAGCTGAATTGGTGATTTCCACTTCACCTTGATTCACTATTCCACAGACACTTCTGGTCTACACGCTCGCCTGAGATAAAGTCCACGATGGCCGTTCTCTAAGCATCGCAGAACCCTTCAGCTCATCACCCGTGACTCCGTGTCACCATTTTGCCGCGGCCATGCGCGCCTTATTCAGCAGTCGGCCGTTAAGCATGGCCGTATCGTCTGCCCCGGGGGTTGCACCGCAAGTGTTACACAAATTTATTTGAATGCTCGATCACATGGTGCATATTTAAAATATTGTATTGAACCTTTGTAACAGAACGGTTACAACAGATAAGCAAACAGTAGGAAAATCTTAACATTTGAATCAACACCAATGAATTTTTACACTTAAATTCCGAGATGTGCAGCGAGCATTCTTACAAATACAGTTAATTACTATCTATAGCAAGCTTAAACTCTATTCTATCTACTGATTCAAAAAGAACTATGTTTTGTCAACTGTGTGCATAGTTATTAGCAAATGAGCAGTTCGTGACCAAAACTGTGTATGCTAAGCATGCATATAACCCATAAGACCTTCTGATTTGGTTGTAGACAGCAAACTTATTTTTTAGGGACAGGGTAACCTCCCGAGGGGGGCGACACATCTAAATCTCAAGTTTAGATGGTCAACAAATCTCACACTAGCGAATCAATCTTCTTTCATTTGTCGCATCTACTTGCATCGCGCATCAATTTTTTGCAGGAAATCTTCAGAATCGTCATCAATCTTCTTTCTATCTACTCAGCGTACGCGCAGCTAGCCACAGCAAAATACAATATTTCCTGCATCGTAGATAGAGTCGTCCCCCTCGTAACCTCCTGTTGATGAGTGGATACAGGATCAGGATGTTACACTTGGTTTTCGTTTTATCAACGTGCTCCCTGAAAATCAGCTTGCTGTTAAGCCAAGGTAGACTACCTCTTTCGACCACTGTGCCGTTCAGGCAGATCTTATTATTCTCCGACGGAACAATTCTGGGAGATTTAGAGTGTGGAAAGATGATTACCTGGATCTTTGCCGCGTTGATACGGATCTTCCAGCTGTTGCAATATTCAGACAGGACGTCCAGGCCTCTCTGAAGTTTGGCGGTCCGAGCACCGATGACCATACCCTTGTAGACGATGGATGTGTCATCTGCGAACAGAGACAACGATCTACCATCAGGGAGAGCCGGCATATCGGAGGTGAACACAGGTTGATTAAAATGGGGCCAAGGATGCTGCCTTGTGGAACCCCGGCACCGATGTTGAAAGCATCCGATGTGATGCCATTCAGAGAGTCTCGGAACATCCTGTTCGATACATAGAGTTATTCTCTGTGTGCTCTCTCTCACTCTATTACTACAATGCCCCAGGTCCCTGGTCTAAAGCCACGGGTACCAAACGGGGTGGGCTATCCACCAGCCTCTTTTGCGGCGACGGAGCTCTCAAGGTCGGCTCCGGACAGGGGGTAAGTCACTCTGCCACCTTGTGTCTGGGCTTATTGGGTTTCATGTGTGTTTCTGGGTGTCGGAAGTAGAAATACTCAGAGGGAGAGATAAGCGGAAGGAATGTTTTGAGCCAAATGAACTGTCAAAATCTGAGCCAATCGAACATTCCCATTAGAATTTTTCTTATTCTTACTAGATTAAATTTGAGAGTATTACAATCGAACAGAAATTCAATCACCTCTATGTTTCGTGTGTTTCTCAAATTCAACTAGTTTTTTGAATAAAAAACAATATTCTAACTCTATTGCTTAATTGATTTTAGTTGGTTAATTAATGGCACAAAGAAATGTGCAAAATATTGCGATGTAATCAATTATTAATTTGCACGTAAGTCGAATCAAAAGTAACAGTCATGTGAAATGCTAGCTTCTAGCAAGGGTTGCAAGATTAGGTTAAAATCCCTGCTGCCGAATTGTATTTTGTTTTCTCCGCCCATCTCTCCCTCTGAGTATTTCTAGTCGGAAGGTGTTTCTGGGTGTTTCGTAGTGTTGAGCGAGCTGTCAAAACTTCAACCAAAAAAAAAAAAAAAAAAATTACTGGCAACCATATCTTTAACCATAACAACATAACGCTGATGATGACAGATCCTCCTGCGACTCCTTTGCTGTTGTTTGTGTGCAGATTAATCCTTGAAACAAGCATTGGCCCTCTCACTGGAAGACGAAATGGGCGACTAACCTGGCGCCTAATATGTATAGATATTATTGCGTCCAGGGAACGGTCGGACACAAGATTCTCGGTGGAGTGAAAAAGGTGGAGTTCGAGAATCGCATATGATCGTTCAGAACCCCCCAGACGAGATGGCATCTAGACCTATGACATTTATAACTTTGACGTGTTGGTCAATTTCTACAGAGTCGTGAAAACGGTTGATGATGAGTAAATGAACTGCCTGCTGAACTGCTATTTTAAATAAATCTACAATTCGGATGAAGTCAAGTTGATCGATCCCCTTAATGGTCTAAATATTCATTCTTTTCTAAAAATAACACACCAATTCCCCTGGTGTAACTATCCTCCACGCTAATCCCTCCCACTGCCAAACACAATTCGGACAATTTCTTCTCCTCGAACACATGGTAATACCAACAATCAATACGAAATTAACGATTTTAAATTGGCTCACTACTTGACTAGCCTATTGGTCCCAAGCAAACGATTAACGTACCCCATTCTTGTCGAAATTCTACTACTACACAATGTTTGTTTTGATTAGCTATGAAAGTTTGACAGATAACATGAGGGGTTATTGGTTTTTCCTATCTTTCGAGGGGTGATTCGACAAGCTTGGGACCGAAGATAGTACCAACAATCAATACGAAACTAACGATTTTAAATTGGCTCACTACTTGACTAGCCTATTGGTCCCAAGCAAACGATTAACGTACCCCATTCTTGTCGAAATTCTACTACTACACTATGTTTGTTTTGATTCGCTATGAAAGTTTGACAGATAACATCAGGGGTGTGTGGATTCATGCAGAACATGCAGGGGTGAGTGAAATAGCTTGGGACTGCTTGGGACCGTTGTTCTGGTACTGAGTGAGCCAAAAATAATAATGATTTTCTTCGGGACCCAGTGGTCTTAGAGTTACCTCTATGGTAATACCTGAGAAAAGTTACCTTCGCTTCCTGCAGCTGCCGTTATACGTCACGCAACTTCCAAGGAATCCAGCCAATCCTGATGCTGAAACTGCGTCCTGTTGGTGTGAATCGGCAGCACCGATTCCCCGTCGCCATGTTCATTTGGAACCACCTTCTCCGGGTCTCCATCCCACGGTGGTTTATTGTTGTGCTTGGGCGAAGTACTCGACACATTTCTCCAATCGCTGCGATGCGATGCCAGGTGATGGATAACGGCAATGCAGTATAGACACTATAGATTCCTCCTCCTATAGATGGAATCTATAGTATTTATACTATGCAGATGCAAGCATCCACACATGTCGGGAAACGCTAGGCAGTCGCATTGTACCACATTGAAGCCACGGTCGGTGCAAACTTTCAATAATCCATCGCTCCGATCGCAACCCAAGCCGATGATCTGAGGATTCAACCGCAGGTATTTACCATTACTGCATCCAATGTCCAGCAGGACGGACCCGGGACTAAGCGATTCCAAGAACCCTGCAATTCGTGGCCACGGTGAGTGCCTCGTTTCGCTAAAATGCTTTACGATTTCGTTGTAAGCCTTATGTTCATTCTCCAGCTCCAATTGGGCAGCGTTCTCTTTGAAACGATCAGCTCTATCATTCGCTTCTTGTTTATACGTATCACACAGAGAACTAAACTGGCAACGGCAAGGGTCGTCATTCAACTTTCTGAACGTGAACGATCAGGTGAACGATACTCTTTGTTCACGTTTCCTAATTGTTAGAATATCATTCAACCTTACCGTATCCATATTTCTCGGCGTTATTCCATGAGTCCATTCGTATCCTGTGGTGACCCGACAATCGATTACTATATCACTTCCGAGGGTATCGAGATTTGCCGACAATCCTCGTACTCAATCGTACCAATCTGGGGTCGAATCGTTGTAACTGTAAACAAAAATAACAACAACAACAATAACAATCGAATGTAAACATTAGTTGCAGTGGTGCCAGAATTGATTAAAAAAATTGCTTATCATGGGGCGGAAGGGTGTTTGAAGTGTGTCGACGTGTGTTTCTCTGGGTGTTAGTACAATGTGGCTACCCAAATTTCCCTTCTCCTCCATGATCCAGGTGGTGGGTGTTGTTTTCTGTATGCTAAGTGTAGGTGTATAACAGTTGGTGTGTTTCTGTATTTAATTCGACCGTTCATACTGAAGTGTATGTTATTCAGTTCCCTAATTCCAATCTGTTTTATGTATATGAATGCGCCATTAGTGCTTTACTATTAATTCACCATTCAATAGGCAACAATATGAGTAATAATATCATTAATTCTAAACAAATATTAGTTCAATCATTACTTATTAAAAACTTTCATGGTTCTCAGGCTTGAGTGCTCACTCTTTATAGTAATGCTATCGCTGTGCTCAAGCTTTTTCCATAAGGCAAAGTACCCAAACGGTAACCATAGTTAGTTATTATATTCACTAGGAAGATTAGAAGACCGTACTGCTGCAATTTGAACACCAGGCCATCATGCCAGACATTGTCGAACGCTTTTTCAACGTCCAACAACGCCATGGAAGTTGTTTTCGAAACAGACTTGTTCCGTCTGTGAATGTTTGTTACTCGAGTCAGCTGGTGGACGGTAGAACGACCTTTCCGAAAACCAAACTGTTCCTCGAGAAACAAGTTGTTTTCTTCGGCACATGTTAGGAGCCGTTGATAGACTTCTCTTTCGAACAGTTTTGATAACCCTGAGAGCAGGCTGATTGGTCGATAACTTGAAGGAGAGGACGGATCCTTCCCAGGTTTTCGGACGGGTATAACTTTAGCGGGCTTCCAACACGAAGGGAAGTAGCCAAGTCTGAGGCACAAATTAAAAATCAGTGCCAGATGGTTGTAGAATCTGGAACTCAAGTGTTTGAGTTCCAGATTCAGGTTGTTGTCGAAACCTGGGGCCTTTATGTTTTTAAATGATTTGATATAGGTCAACAGTTCGTCAGCCGTAATCTCGGATTCCTCGGGAAAAATATTAGGAATCTAATGGAGGTTTTTTTTTTTTTCCTTTGGTTTGTTTTTTCCGTCGATCTTGTTTTCCGTGCTGAGCACCAATGCTACCGACGTGCCAGGAAGGCAGCTCCCACACCTGGACCCTACCTATCGACCCATCAACTCATGAACCGGGGACCAACGGCTTTACTTCCCATCCGAAGGAAGGCGTGATCAGTGATGTTATGCCTCAGAACATCCCGGCGGCGCCGACTGGGATTGAATCCAGGCCTACTGGGGTGAGAAGTAATCACGCTTACCACTACACCACCGACGCCGTTATCTAATGGAGGTTGGTTGCGTTTTCAGCAACCTCAGCTTCGATGTTTTGTCCGAGATTATGGGAGCTGACGAAGTTTTGACCTATCGCGGCAGCCTTCTCTTCAGGAGTTATCAGATGAACCACTAGGTCGCCGGGACTATCCAGTGGGGTCAGTGGTAGTATGGGTCTTGGCTTATTTTTAAGGATTTTGGTTAGTTTCCAAAAGGGTTTTGCACAATCTGGGAGAGAGCGGAACCTGTTAGCAAAGTATTGTTCACCTGTCTGGATACTGGCATGTGTTGTTCCCTGGCCCGGGATATCGCCTCCTCGATGGAACACAGACACCGGTCAACGTTTTCGGGCGTCTCCGGAAGGACACCGTAATCGACGGTGGAGTCAACACAGTGTTGGAACTGATCCCAGCATAAAAACTCTCCCAATGAACTCTGTAGATTGCTTATACCGATGAATTCATGAATCAGCAAATGAAGCGCCTGAATGACTCTAATAAAACAACATACGCTTTATCCACATTCATTAGGAACCATTTGAGTCATAGGATTGCTTTCTAAAAATATCATTCGTGAATCAAATTTCTGAATCCATATGAATGCAAGATTGCATTCATGAATTTGTGTGTAGAATGGAATAGAAGTAAAGTCGCAAATGCTATTCTTCTAGGCTTGTAGCTGTTTGCGCTTATTTAGCAAGTTTTGTTTTTCGGTCCGTAACAAAGTTTTCTAGATGCACTTCGTTTCCGTCTTCTAGATTTTTTACGCATTTGTAGGGAGCGCAGTTGCGAACTCTCAACATACTGTTATTAATTGACAGCTTTCTATGCAAATCAACAACTCGAAAGATTCCTTCGACCGAACCCGCTGCCTCCGGCTTGCTAATATTGTGCTTTTACTGACGAGGTTATCTGAAACCTGAAGGACTCAAAAAGTGCTGGAACTAAAGCGTGCGTGCCAGCTGTGGTTAATTTTCATGACAAATGTGGCTGATAATTAAGGTAAAGGGAGAGAGATTTGAAATAAACTATGCTTAGTTGAAGATTATATATGTAGAATATCTGGAATATAATGATAACAAAAATTCATGCAAGCGCTCAATCGTTATGACCATTTTAAAAAGGGACAGTTATTCCGAATCACCCTGTATAGGGTAATGGCTGCCTGTTGTAGGTTGTAATTGAGTAATTCTTCATGGTTTCTCTATATACTCATTTAAAACAAGTAGCGTATCTAGGTACTTACCAACTTCTGGATACGATTTCTTAACCATGGTGAAAAATGACTTCTGTGTCAACAGAGAATTCAACATGACAAAGGTGCTGTTCCAACGTGTCTTGTTGCTTAACGGTGGTAAATGAGCATCGTGAAGTTTCGTAAATTTATAATATTCTCGTTGCCGCATCTTTACAACGAGTTTTTGAATCTTCGAAATGCGTTTTTCGTATGGTTTTACCACATCCCAAACAGCTAGTTGAGCAGTATGAGCAGCGCAACGTACGCTGCCTAAGATATCAGACATATTAACGTCGAAAGAGTCATCTGCCACGGGAATTGCCTCAGAAATAACGTTGTCACCATCTTTCCCATTTACGAAATCGTCGTTCTCATCGTCGGAGTTATCATCTTCATCTATGCTTTCATCCATGCGCTGGTCCTTCGAGTCAGAAGTGTCATCGTCTATTTGCAAGGCGTTATCGAGATACGTATTATAGACTTTGATGTGAGCAGACATCATCAGCAACATCTTTTTGATTTCCCCGACTGAGGCTACCATGTTAGCTCCATTGTCATGAGTGACCGAGTAGACTTGTTGGAGTTTAACGCCGAGGTCGCTCAGAACGTCCTCAATCAACTTTTTGAGATGTTCTTTTGTTTGCCGTTCTTGTGTTTCTTTAATTGCTAAAATAAAAAATCGAGTATTAAATACTATATTGTCAAAATAAAATATGAATGCTAAAAAAAATTATAAAAATATAACAAAAATAACACCAATGCACAGCGGTTTGGGATGGCAATTTAGCAAGACAAAAGACCTAGTGTCTTTATGTTAATGTTGAAAGGTTTAGTGTCTTCTGTGAACTTTTTAAGCATGAAAAGCTCCTTTTTTGTAGAGTTGGTTGGAAATGCTAACATGAAGCTTTAGTGTGATGATTTATTAGCTAGAGAATGATCTTTAGAAGAGGGTAGGTGGATAGTTCCGTTAGAGTACGGCAGTATGAAAATTGAATAGAAGTTGAAAATGAGCGAAGGGCCATTAATGCGACAGTTTTGAAAGATAGACGCACATTTTTGCCTAACTCGTACGATGTACGCGGGGACTTGAGTATGTCTCCAAGTCCGAGGTACAACTTTTTCGGAGAGCATGCGTCTTTATTTTCTAAAACAAAATAGCTGGATTTTCTACATTGATAATGTTAAGAATTCCCTAATTTAAAAACGGCAAAAATAACGATCGTTTTAAACTTAAAAAGTTCATAGAAATGATAAAAATTAAAATTAAGAGCAAAAAAAAACTGTATTTTTTCAGGACCTCCCTTAATCAAGTCGGAATGTGCAATGGTTACATGGTAAACAAGTTATGAGCCATTAACCAAGTTGCCTACATACAATTGAGGCTATATGAGGGGGTTAGAAGGAAAGCGGTGTAAGTATCAGTCCACATGACATGAGTAAAATGCAGTTATCGATACTTTGATTATAATTTTATATACATACTCCATTTACGTTAAGGACTGCCCATATATTGCGCAGACATTTCTAGAGGGGGACGGGTATGCTGATAAGTATTCACAGCTCATATTATACTACACTAGTTGAAATTTCTGTTTGACTTACACCCCGTTCCTTCTGATAATCAGGAGGTTCCATCAACTCACCACTTTTTCTCACTAAGCTGATTTTCTGGAGGTTACAAGTTGACGGTTAACCTTACTCTCATGCAAAAAATCAGCTTAATCGGTTGAAAATCATTCGAGAAATAGCGGTGATTATATGGAACTACGGCGTTCATCGAGGATTTATGTATTATTTATGTAATATCCCATCCGATATGTGAGCTAATACTTTACCCAGATTGCGGACGATAACTTCACCATCAACAATGATTCGAGCATTGATGCCAAGAAAGTGACGACTCCCTCTGGAAGCTCCATCGACTTCAATCGTTAGTAGTGGTTGTTGCTGCAATTCCTTTGCAATGAGCTGCCGAGCTTTAATAGCGGAATCATCCACCATTCCTGCCACAATTCTACGATTCATCGTTATACCTGCAGCTTTATACAACGGATCCAGAAGCGTTTTGAAACCACTCATTTCCGGGAACGAGTATGGCAGGTGGTTTACGGTGGTTACGGTGGCAAGTTGTAATGTGCCGAGAAGAACATCCTTTGAGGAGTCCACTTGAAGCTTCTTTGTTTTTTGACGTAGGATTACGTCTTTCGGCAACATATTGGGGGTGCAATTTCAAAAAAACCAAAATCAACCGCGGGACGAAAATAGGTCAGGTTTTGACCACATATACCACTGTCAATAGCAAATGAATTTTAATTCTAAATAAGCCAAAGAATTGGGAATTTATCTACCAATCTGCTAAATTGAACACTTTATTAATTTTCAATAGGTCACTATTGAAAAATACACAAATGTCCAACTGTTGCAATGGTGATCAAAATTATAACCGATTACCTGCAAACAGCGCATTCCCTAACACAGATTTAAAAATCGAATTCGATCCTGTCTCACTGAACGGTGCTCATTCAATCACCGTGTGTGGTGGTGTCCGGTCGTCAACGTCAGCAGCAGCAGCAGTGATTAGTGTGTGGCGTACCCCACGAAAGGCAGCCTGCAAGCAGTGAGCTGCAGAGCCCACATGAGCACCCATAGAAGGAGGAAGAAGCCGCTGGATCAGGATCGAAATCAGTTTCCTCGTGAGTAGCTGTGGGTCATTTATGCCAAGCGTGTCAACCTTGCTCCAAACAATTAACAGCTCGCCAACCACACCCCAATAGCTCAGCATTACTCAACCATCACGACTAAACGGTCCTTTTCAGGACCACCACAAATTTGTTAAAGAGTATGTTTTGGATATTGTAAAGGTTATCAATCGGATGTCAGTTCCCGCAAGCAGCTAACTATCAAAACTCAATCTGGTCTATAGAAGGTGTGGAATTGTAGGCCTGAATGTATTGGTGCAATTCGTCATTTCGATTCGCACGATTCGTTTACTCAGTCACCCTTGTAGTGGCGTCATAATGTTTGTTTCGATCGGCATAGGAAATTAATATGAATTATAGAATTTGTGTATGTTACCAAAATTTTTGAATGGTCTGCCACTAAATGTTGAGATAATTAATTGATTATTGAATATCACACTGTGTATACCATGAAAAAGCAGCCTGTTTGTGAGTTCCATATAACATACAGTTCGCCAGCCTTATCCGTGTTGAACACCCTAATAGATCAGCATTACTCAACCATCACGAGAAAACGGTCCTTTTCAGGACCGTCATAAATTTGGTAAAGAGCATTTTTTTACGTAGGATTACGTCTTTCGGCAACATATTGGGGGTCCAATTTCAGAAAATCAAATTCGACCGCATTACGAAAAGAGGTCAGGTGTTGATTACATACATATAACTCTGTCAATAGCAGATGGATTTTAATTCAACAAGCCAAACGATTGGAAATTTAGCTGGCAAATTGCTACAATGAACACTTTATTAATTTTCAATAAGTCACTATTCAAAAATACACAATGTCCACCTGTTGCAATGGTGAAAAAAATTATCACCGATTACCTGCAAACAGCGCATTCCCTTACACAGATTTAAAAATCGAATTCGATCCTGCCTCACTAAACGGTGCTCATTTAATCACCGTGTGTGGTGGTGTCCGGTCGACGGTTTCCGCAGCAGCAGCATCAGTAGCAGCAGTGCTTTCGGCGTGTGGCGTTGAACACCACGAAAGGCATCCTGAAAGCAGCGAGCATCCATAGAAGGAAGACGAAGCCGCACCGCGATCGAAATCAGTTTCCTCGTGAGAAGCTGTGGGTCATCAATGCCTAGCGCCGTCAACCTTGCTCCAAACAATTAACAGATCGCCAGCCTCATCCGTGTTGAACACCTTAATAGCTCAGCATTACTCAACCATCACGACTAAACGGTCCTTTTCAGGACCAGCACAAAATTGTTAAAGAGTATTATTTGGACATTTGTCGAGGTCATCAGTTCCCGCAACCAGCTAGCTATCAAGGCTCAACCTGCCTATATAAGGTGTGGAATTGTAGGCCTGATTGTATTGGGGAGATTAATCATATCGTCTGGCCATTTTCCAGAGACGGAGCTGTTCCGCTGGTAGGAAGTTATAAAAATCCACATATAGAATTTGAAAGAAGTGGAAATAATTCGCTTTAGGTGCATATTCAGGTAAAAAGTGAACGACAAGTTAAATTTATTAGTCAGGGACAATCATTTGTTTTCCCGGAAAATACTGTTTAATATAAATGATTTTTCTTCATACAGTTTTACCTGCTTTACTACCAATCCTCAGAAAGCCAAAAAATAATCAAATTTGTGAGTAAATTAGCTCTCACGAGCTCAATCTCTCAATTGCCATATTTTTATGAAACCCAATTTGTGATTTCCTTTCATAGATTACAAAATAGAGTAGGGTAGAGAACTACTTGGGTCTAATAGCCGATTTTGGGCCTATCGAGCAGAAAACTTCAAATAAATCCATGATTTCAGAGTTAACAAGTCAATTAGGCGTTTTAGTTAATAAGCTACCGAATAAAGTCAATGCAAACGCGTGATATGAAGGTTTGCACCCATAATTCCCACAAACAAAAGAAGTTCTCCGACCGAATCATTTTTTTTTCTTTATCAGATAGGCCGAAGTGAATTCATTGGCGTTTCAATGCGTAAGGCCGAGTTTAGAATCTGTAGGCCGAGTTTGGCGTCAAGAAGCAGTGTTAGACTTATAACAATATCTAAACAATTTGTTTCTCTATATCAAATTTTACGGTACGTACATAAACGTAAATAAATTTGGAAGCCATCAGTAATAATAAAATTCCGTTTGGTGCTAAACTGCGCTAGATTAAGAAAGACTAAGTGCGGGTTGTGCTTAATAAGCCGGAAATAAGGTAGTGAACCCTATCTGACAGTACAAAACATGTCTGGTACCACATTTAGATTAACATTCTAAGTCCCTCCTTTTTTACATATTCTGCTCAAACGCTACTTTCTGCCCCGCCCCATTCATACAATTCGGAAGGAAATCCTGAGAGGGGTGAGCTATTTTGAGTGCAGAATGTGTAAAGAAGGAGGGACTTCAGTTGTTAATCTAAATGCATATATAGAGGTACCAGATATGTTTTGCACTGCACTGTCCTCTGTAAACAGTTATTGGAAAACAAATTATGTGTAGTTTCCGATCGATGCCACCGCCAACAACAGCAGTGACATCTGATGGAACATGAAAGCAGAAGCTTGACAAAATGATTAATCCGTTTTTCCCTCAGCTTTCATTCCGCTTTGCACGATTCGTTTTTTACTCAATCAACCTTGTAGTGACGTCAAAATGTTTGTTTCGATCGGCGCTTACATAGGAAATTTAATATGGATTATAGAATTTTTTGTAGGGGAATTGGCTCTAATGTTGGCCTATGGATCTAAGATCGCTAAAAATCTGCTATTTATCATTTTTATCCAGATGAACGCGTCATTGGGACGGTACTAATGAATATTTTTGGTTGCTTTTGAAAATTTAGTTGATTGCTGAATTTATGTAGAGGCATAATATTGAGGTAATTAATTGATTATTGAATTAGCACTCTATATACCATGAAAAAGCAGCCTGTTTGTGAGTTTTTGCCTGTTTTCAAGTAAGGAGTTATCATAAAGAAACAATTTGCCAGCTGGTATTACCCGGCGACTTTACAAATAAATACAATCAAACAAAATCATCATGCAGAACGAGGATTTGTTTCACTTCATATTTCACAAAATTGCTTTCGAGTGTTATGACATCTTCTCCCGCAAAGTTTACATTTTGACATAGGATTACGTCTCTTGGCAACATATTGGGGATGCAATTAAAAATAAAAAAACAAAATCGACCGTGTTACCAAAAGTGGTCAGGTGTTGACCACTTATAACTCTGTCAATAGCGGATGGATTTTAAATCTAAACAAGCCAATTGATTGGTAATTTTTCTTCAAAGCTGCTAAATTCAATACTTCATCAATTTTCATTTAGGTTACTATTGAAAATTACACAAATGTCCAACTGTGGAAATGGTTTTCAAAATTATCACCGATTGCCTGCAAAAAGTGGTTTCCCTAACATAGTCGCCAAATATTGATACCGAGCACGTAATCCTACGTCAAATCTACGGTCGAGTCTTGGATACAACCTCTTACTTTTTTTTCTTGACCGGCTCTGATCCACTTTCGGCTGACGGCATCGGCAAATTCAGCGCAGCATATACTGTAGCATGTTGTTTGAATAAGTGTCGTTTGAAATTACCGGGCATCAGTGTGTCCTGCTTGTATCCGCATGATTCCTCAGCCTTGCAGCAAAACTTTCCATCCTCCTGCTGAATGACCTGCAGCATGGTGTATTTCTGTATGCATCGTCGTTTCATTCTAAAAATGCAAAAAAGTATTAGTTTAGCTCAGTTTCATCCCAAATAGTACTTACCTGTGACATCACACTGGTATCAAATAGCACCTTGAAATCGCAAAATTAATCCAAATAGCAGTGAACAAAGCCGAGAAAAACAAAGCCAACTTATGAACGATTCAGATGAATAACTGATGAGTAACTGAGATTGAAATATTTCCAAGAACATGTTTGTAAATGATTTCAAATTGAACGTTACGCGATGCGATTTTTTCCAACCGGTGGAAACTATCGATTTGAAATTGCCTCACTACTTGACTATCCTATTGGTCCCAAGCAATTAGATTAACGTACCCTATTGCCCCGTAACGTGGGTAGATCACCTTTTCGTGGTACGTTACGGGATGTAAGATCTACCACCGATTCCTAGTCTTGACTACTTCAAACTAGGGGAACAGGATTTTTCAGTAATCAAAGGAACACATCTTAGTCCTTGTTACTTTTTATGCCTTGTTGATAGTGATAAGTCCTCGGGTTGCCTGGACCGAGGATGATCTTGAAACAAGGAAAAAATGAGTTAGTTAGTCTTCATCTATGTGATTCCTAATCTTCTATTCGTTGTTCCCTAGTTTGAAGTGGTTAAGACTAGGGTTCTGATGCATGGTCACTATCGGTGTCGTTCTTTAATTTTGTTGCTAAGGAATCCAATTTTGACTGACAAAGGGGCGCGCCTTTGGAGGGTGTTTCAACACTCCGAAGGGTATAAATAGCGGGACCTTTCAATTAGAATCGATTCCTTGCGATGAAGGCAAGAATGACAACTGTATCAAAACCGAATACTTCATCATTTTTCAATAGTGATGAAGTAATACGACATGCACTAAACTAAGGACACGGGATATACTACAATAGATCAAATTACTGGTCGCAGTAGTTTTATGTCCCGAACAGAGAAAAAAAAAAAAAAAAAAAAACGTACCCTATTCTAGACGAAATTCTAGTACTACACTATGTTTGTTTTGATTCGCTTTGAAAGTTTGAGAGATAAAATGAGGGGTTCGTGGATTTTCATATGTTTCGAGGGGTGCATCGATTAGCTTGGGACCGAAGATAGTACCTGAGCTGAGCCAAAAAGTTTAGCTCGTTTTTTCGGGACCTTCTAGTCTTAGAGTTGCCTCTATAGTATCACCGCTGAGCAATTGGAGTCATCTTCGCTAGCCGAAAACATACGCAAACATGCACTGTTGAGCCATTGCAATCCAACTGATCTCGATGAGAGTCAGCCACTGCTACCTCAGAAGCTAAGGACAGCGGCCCTGGAACCGGCATAAATTCAAACAATCACCAGATCTATCAAACCAAGTATAGAAGCAAAACCATCAACAAATATTGGCAATTTTAAAAATTTCTCTCCTTTACCTCACCGTGCAAAATTTTGTACCATCATCATTTTTCTATTTCTCCTATTTGCCACGAGCACTATTGTTAGATCGCCAATAAGAACAGAACGAACAGAACGAACAATCAACACATCATTCAAACCGTGCTCTCTTGCCGTGTGGATCTATTTGCTTTTTGTTGAAGGAAGTGTTACCATAGAGGTAACTCTAAGACTAGTAGGTCCCGAAGAAACGTGCTCAACTTTTTGGCTCAGCTCTGGTACTATCTTCGGTCCCAAGCTAATCGATTCACCCCTCGAAACATAGGAAATTCCACTAACCCCTCATTTTATCTGTCAAACTTTCATAGCGAATCAAAACAAACATAGTGTAGTACTAGAATTTTGACTAGAATGGGGTGCGTTAATCGATATACTTGGGACTGATAGGCTAGTCAAGTGGAAGCCAAATTAAAATAGTTAGTTTCCACCGGTTGGTATTACCTAGTACATATCACCAAACTTGAAATGACGGGTTTGATACCCGTTGCGAAGAAAATCTTTCGTGTTGGAAAGGCAGGCAAAATACTCGCGTCAGAAGAAGAAGAAGATGATATCATCAGAAATAAAGAGCTAGGTTTTACGGGTTTCACCTATTACGATTCACACTTCCCATGCGGCTACCTTTGACGAAGGACCTAATGGTGCAATATTACAGTAGATGCAACAGAAAATTTCGCAACAATGCTAAAACATGAGGAATCTGGCCATCACCTGATGCAGCAGGTACAAATTACACGGTTCCCACCTTTTCGGTAGCCTTCGGGACTCCCTGCGGTGTGCAGGCTCTTCAAACTTTGAACTGTTTCGGAACTGACACTTTTTTTTCCGTGATAGAAAGATGGCAAATCTGGAAACAGGAAGTTGACCTTTTCCTCACTTTTCCCTATATTGTTAACAAATCTAATACCTAATGTTTGTCCCGAACTACATCAATCAAGATTGTGCGAAATCTTGTCCGTGTCATTATTTGTTTCAAATATCATAAAATCGTAATCCCATAAACATCATAAACAACCATTCCGCATCGTCGTCCTTTATTGCCGAATCTCCCTGTCTGTATAGGAGCTAGATCATCATTACAAACTCCCTCATGGTGTGAAAAACCTCATTTAAAAGTAACTTATCACACTGATATTGTGATAACAACCCTCGTTTCTTTTTGCGTCCGCTTGCTCTGGAAGGAGCAAAGCAACCAAGCAAACGGCTTCCCTATGGCAACGGTGCAAATATTTACTTTCAGATTCCTCAAACACCCCCATTTAGCAGAGCCTGCTTGCTGTTACGCGTAATCCAATGAAATTGAAAATTAACCTCGAAATTTTTGTGATTGAATCAATTGAGGGGATTTCGACGGGCGAATCCGATATTGAGATTTAGTCTGTGTCATCACGTTGTGTGTGTGTGAGCGCTTTCAAGTAGGCGGAATATTTCACCATTGGTAAACCAGAAAATCTCCAACCCGAGCCACGTGCTCATGCTTAAGAAAGGGGAATTTAGTTGGCCGTGGTGTAATCCTTTCCCTCCCCCCCACCCGTCTCCGCGGGTGGTTTGAGTTTGATGAAAAAGGGGTGAAATTACTGTCAAAATCTGTTCTAATGAAGATTAATTATGGTTAGTTATTGAAATGCTACCCGTGACGTTTGCATTTTGATGCCTGTTGATCGAATTATTTAGAACGGCTGCATTCAGGTAAAATAGTTTCAAAATAAACAATGCAACAGATGTTTGAAGGAAATAAGCAAACTCAACAGTTGCAAACAGTTTTGTTTGATAACAATAAATAGCTCACTCGATCATCATGGCGACCGTGTGCCACGCCATGGTAACGGTTTCCTACGCCAGCTTTGTTACGACGAGCCAAACATTATTCGGAAAATTTTCACCGCCGTAATCGGAAGGAACCAGCGGAACATCATGAACATCGCCACCAAAACCGGTCTAATCGCGAGCCCTCGGAAGCACATCGTCCGCCCGAAGAAAGAATTCGACCCGGCCATCCTGGCACCGTGTGCGATCACCCGTCAAGTGCCCCTAGCGCTGCGCCCCTTCGGTGGACTGTACAATCCGTATTCCAAAGGTTGCTCCGTTCTGTGCAATCACCCGGCCGCCCAGGAGGTCAAGAATGTAGTGCGGCTAGCTAAGGACGCTTGGATTACCGAGGCCCGTACGAACGAAAAGCTGGGCCGTAAAGGCGAAGCCAAGCGTCTCTTGTCGAAGGATTCCGATCTACCGGAGCACGTGCCGGAGGAATTTTTCCGCCGGTACACCGATACCGATTCCCGGCCGTTGACTCCGACTCCGACAGTAGCTAGCGGACGAACCCGGGCGAGCGTGGGCGGATCCCACCTGACACGGCGCTGTGTCACACCGGAACCACAAACCCAAAACCAGCAGGAACGGAAGCAACTGATTCTGGATCTACGGCGTAGCCATAGCCAGGAGACTCTGTACTGGAATGCTTCGTCGGAATTGTCCCCGAGTCAGCTGCAGGATCCTTCCTGGATGCAGCATCACAGCCAGATACCTCAGACGGTTGACGAGGAGCGTGTTCTTGGGGAAGGCGCGGAATCGGACAAAGAGGGCGGTAAACCCACTCCGATGACCTGTATCAATGCGATGGAGGATGGCGAGGAGGATCCCCCGCGGAGGCGCGGCAAGCGAAGGAAGAAGTCCAAGCAGTTGACGCAGACGATTAGCTTCACGCCTAATCAAGATCCGGAGACCCAGGTTGCCACGATCGACCCGGATTCACCGAATTACTCGGCTCGACCTTCGCTGGTGCCAAACGGGAGGAGCCTCCTGAGTTCGACCGAGACGCCTCCGAGGGTTAGCGTTGAGGAACCGGTGGAGTATCTGGAGAGCTTCCTGGACGAGGAAGCACTATGTCTGCTGCGGCGTGGCTTGAACATCGACATTGTGGAAGCGGTCTTCGAGCGATACGTAAGTACCGTGATTCAATTTTGAATGGGCAACATTTTCTCAAACTCTAATTCCGTCAGCGATCCCGCACCATGCAAGAAGCCTTCCGCACCGCCACACTGGATAAGCTGAACTTCCAGACCAGAGCCGTTCGGCAGCTGGAGGAAACCCTGGACATTCACGATATCGATCATGAAAAATGGATCGATCTTCCCCGGAAGTATTCGAGATCTTCCGCTCGATTCGAACTTCCAATGGATACGAGAACTCTATCAGGTAGGCTGGCAGCGGTAGTTTCCATGGTAACGGTTCAAACTCAAATGTCCTACCTTTTTTCCAGTAATGACTCCCATCGAATACCTAAAGCGCCACGTAGTCCTCGGTGACGATCGGAAGAAGCTCTATCATCGGATCTTTGTGCGCAATCTTCCGAAGGACGACGGGAGATCCGTACAGGAATCGAACGATTCCGACTCCATTCCGGAAACGGAGGTGCCCGTACAGGTGGAAAGCTACCGGAATCTTCTGGCCGACGTGACGCGGTTGATTCCGATGGCCAACTTTGACAAGGCGATGCACGAGGCTTTGGGCTTCCATGGCACGTCGGATAAGATCTACGAGATTCGGGATCTGCTGGAGTTGAACTACGAGTACTATCAGGAGATTCCGATTGATTTCCGATCGTGGTGTGGGATAGTGGCGTTTGCCGAGCGGTATATCATAACTCAGGATCGAGAGGTGGATCCTTGCAATGAGGTATGGAGAGGTGATTTTGAATGACTTGTTTTTGAATGTATTTTTTTTTTTGCTAGCTGGAACAGGTGGACTTTGAATCGCTCGAACGTTGTATCCGTTCCGCTAAGCCGTCGGAAAATTTGTGCAAGGTTCTACATATTATCAAAAGCAATTGAGGACGAAGATGAAGATTTTTTCTTAACTGGAATACAGGGAATCACTGCGCCAATTTATTTTTCACGTGTTGTGTTAGTATTTAAACGAAATAAATCTATACGAATTTCCATAGCCTACTGGTAGTCATTTGCATGACATCCTTTGACTCCGTTTGATTGCTATCACCGTTGGCCGTAAACACAAAAAATTCCATTGTAGTCATCAGAGAGTCACTCAATTACGAACAAAGTAACCACAGCACTTTGATGGAACGCGATTTCCCGTCCACCACTCGTGTAATCAAATTGAATGTACTCGTCCTTGGTCTAATGAGCGAAGTCCTTGATTGCGAGCTCTTTTATGACCAACCGAGGGATACAATCAAAGATCAAAAAAAAAACAATGAAACATCCTTATCGCATGTCATGTGTGCATTGAAGTGAAACTCATGGCCTTCTGTATTTATGTAGAAAGCTTCCTTATCTCGATGATTCAATCTCAGTTGGCGGTGCAGGGCCTAGGTATTGCTCAATGCTCTTATAGCTTCTCAGGGTCGTCTACTACTAATGCAACCACAGAGAGTGACGCAGTGTAATCGAAAATGTTATTAAATTTCCTTTTGCTCTTGCTCCTTTCCCCGCTATAGGATCACAGGATGTTAGCCGCTTTGTAATAAAAACGTTAATGGAGTTCCATAACATCGTTCGGTTGGTCCTCGGAGTCCTTCGAACCGGTTTTCTGTACGTCCATGTTGAGGAAAGGTGATTATCATAAATGGAATCGAAATGTGAGTACAGAAAAAAAAACCGTAACAACAAGCTTCTACTTATGCTGCCAGGAGAAAATCGCTCAGAACATTGTTGTGAAGGAACGAAAAAAAAAACACAAACATTCACCCTTCATCAAGCGGAAAGAGCTCGCAACGACGGGTGGAAAATCATTTCCTCCTATTCTCTTTCATGCTCTCATACCCGCAATTCGAAGCACCAATACCAGCGGAGAGCAGCTGAAGAGAGTAGGTACTCTATGCGCGTAAATTACGACGGGGGCAAAAGAAGAGTGGGTTGTAAGTGCCTCTCATCGTGCTAGCCCCAGTCTGTTGCAGCAGCTCTCTGTCTCTATATACACATGCATATATGTATACACTTGAGTGCCGAGCGTTGTGTGAGAAGAAGAAGAGAGCACTCAACGAGATCCAAGCGCCGCACGTCCCATCTCATGATGATCCTTTGGCTGGAAACAGTGGGAAAGTAAATCGAATTTGATGGTCAAACTATTGAAGCTCAATTGTTTATAAAACTGTTAAATTGTAATTAGACTGATATACACGGAACGAAAATCAATTATTTTATTCATGGGTTTAACTTATTCATTTTTGCCAAAACATCAGCCTTATACATTCCATAAGACAAACCAAGAATGCATAAAAGGTATGTGTGACCGCTTATACATTTCATTTGACACATGATGTTCATTAACTTTTTGCAAGGTGTCTGCTTATTAGTTGACTTATACATTTAATGAATAATCAGCAATATAGAAATTTACCAAAAGGTATAAGGAGATTTCTATCCGTGTATGTTTCTGTAATACGTCAAAAAAATTTGTTGTGTACATATTATACCCATTTAAACACATTTTAGGTCATTCGTGACTCCTTCGGGTGACGTCGTGACCTTAAGCGTGAGAAGCATGGATGCTAACCACTACACCGGGCCCGTCCTCACACCACAAACATTATATTACCAACATGATCTGTAACCAGTGGTTCCAAATAGTTACTTGTAGGCTCCTCCACAAGTTTCCTCATCCCAAATGGCCCTCCTGTCAGAGTAAGACAGGATTCCCAAATCCCATTAAAATACTGGACAGCCTTACTGGTGGCCGAAATTCCTAGCTGTCATTGTGATGCGCAGAGCCAAACTGCCTATTCAAAAAGCACCCGTTACGCATTTCACCTTTGTCGTTTATTGACAGCGGTTTAAGCCCGGACTCCAACCGGTTTAGTACTAATCGACGTCCTGGTCGAAATGGTTGCCAACTGTTACGAATTCCGGTCCACAAACTTCGGGTCTTCCAATTATAGAAGTAAAAAAAAAAATATAATAGATGATCCATAGTAACCGTAGCTCTTTTTTTTTTTGCGCTGACCACTGAAGAGAGTGGAAGTGAGCGTTGGGTATAAAATTAATTAATTAAAGCTTTGTAAGATAAGATAGTGAAGTGCTTCTTGTGAGTGTGTAGTAAGTCTCGAACACGTTATAAGTAGGCTGTGTTTGGTGAACAGCGTTAAAAAACGGTTAGAAAGTACGTTCCAGAATGTTAAATTAAAAGCTAACTAGTTGTGTGTTAGTTTCACAATAGGATTATCTTCCGAACGTTTAAGCCGAGGGGGACGACTCTATCTACGATGCAGAAAAGATTGTGTTTTGCTGTAGCTAGCCGCACGCACGCTGAGTAAATAGATAGAAGGAAGATTTATGTCGATTTTAAAGATTTCCTGCAAAAAGATGAAGCACGATGCAAGTAGATGCGAGAATTGAAAGATGATTTTTCGAGGATTGATTCGCTAGTGTGAGATTTTTTGAGCATCTAGAATTGAGATTTAGATATGTCGCCCCCCTCGGTTTAAGCCGTCCATACACGGTACGAAAAGTGCGAACTTGTAAGAAAAGGTAATTTAGATAAATTGATAGTATTACAAAAGAGAGAGAGAGAGAGTGAAAGGGTGTTTGTGTGTGAGAGAGAGAAAGACGTTTTAAGAAGGTATTAAAATGTCCCGGATTAGGTCCGTAGTCGCGCCTTTTCTTTTTCCCCCCTTCGGGATCGAATCCTGCAGGATTTTCTCCACAGAAAGGCCAGCATTGCAGCATTTACATGCAGCATTGGATCTCCACAAAGGGTCGATTGTCGAGCACCGCACGGCCATTTTCAACAAGCCATCGTACCACGTGCCCAGATTCAACCAGTGGTAGCAACGAAAACGGTGTTGTGGAACCAGGCTAGGTTCCCCGGTGGTCAGACGAGACGCCCCCTGCCAGCTGGGTTCAAACTGTTGCCGCCAGTCCCACGGTATGCACCAGCCGTTCACCTTCACTGATTGAACCGACCCCGGATCGGCGAAGGCCCGTAGGCCCGTAGTTCATCGTCATCAAAAACAAGCGCAAGTACACCTGAATGTCTCTCTCTAAAAACTCTCTCTAGAGCCCATTGTGGGCCGAATAAATCAAGCATGTAAACCTATTTGTCGGCTACTATTACTTCAGGAAGCACTCCCCACGTTCCTTCTTTCTTTGTTCTCGATTCTCGTGCCCAAAAAGGGGTGTACAAGCCTCGCTCTTTTTGGTCCGCATGTAGAACCGCTACTTTGGATCATCTCCACCTAGTTTCTAAAAATTGATTGGTTGCTATTCGTTCAGGAGCTGTTCACCGACAATTGTGTGGCTCCTGCCAAGGTAGGTAAGTGACTTGGGTTGAAGTTGCATAAAAGTGTTCAAGAATAAGCGACCTCGTGCTCTGGGAATATCTTTCTAAGAGAATTCCCTTCGGAGCAGCCTGGGAGGTAACAGATCCACTTTTTCGTTTGAGGACACGATTTGAACCTTTGAGCACTCGCATTGTTGTACCTTGTACAACACTTGTGGTTTTTCCGTTACCATTTTATTGCAAAATCACCTATCGATGTCAAATCAACTTGTATTTCTCAAGAAACTTGTTTTGAACAAAATAACGTAATTTTTGTTTAAAGTAATACCCTAAATAGCGTTGTAAAATAGGACATTGTGAATCCAATCCACGTAAATGGAACACGTAAAGGTTGAACACGGAAAAATCCGGACACATTAAAAACGCTGCCATTAAGGCATTTTTTGACTAAAATTTTTCATAATTTCACTGAATCAAGCTAAGGGTGTGCAGAATCACAGTACACGCTAACTTCTGCTTACTCACCAGGTGAGTCGATCGTACTCGCTTTCGTCTGATGTATCGAGTTGTCAAAAATTGAGCCACTCAGTCAGCAACATCCTGGACTTGGAAAAAATGCCAGTCATGTCGGAGAAAACCTCATACGAAATGTTACTCCAAACCGGCTGAAATGCCTTCAGGTAAGTACGAATTGCTTAGGGAAACGTTTCATTTCTGCTCCATTTTCTGCTCCAGTAGAATGAATCCGGAGCAGGTAATTTCCATTTCCTTGAATAAAAATCAAAACAAAAACCCTCTCCACAACTGAAAATACCACCGAGTGGATTTGACTCAGTCTAGGTGAGAACGTCATTTACTCATAAGTGAGTCAACAACTCAATTTTGAGTAGCCCTACTTGCCGCTGAGATGAGTACATTCGACTCAATTTTAAGTTGACCAGAATAAGCGTGTAAGCATTGCTTGTCAGGATAAGTTCCTTTGTTTACACGATGGCTTCACCGTAGCAAGCACGTCGTGATTCGATCCTGCACGCTCGAAACGAAAATCCCGGCCTATCCGCTCCTGGCAGTTTTCGATCAAACTCCTGGGCAGTAATTTTTGTTACCAGTTTAATATGCGTACCAGTCTACAGCTGTCTACCAGCCACTGAGCAAGATGTGCCATTTTATTCAATCAACAAAGTGAACTCGATGTGTGCGCATCATTATCGAGAATAACCCGAATTTCCTGTTTTATATAAAACACTTGACCATTTATTTCACTGGAACCTGATCCCAAGAGGTTATGGGCCCAGTTGTCGTGGAAAGTGCATGAGTTTTGTCGTCGCGAGAGTGAATTAAGTGGATTTATTTTTCCGTGCGGTAATCGTGTGAAATCGTGTTGGAAAGACATGAAAGTGTGTTGGATGCTGTGACAAAACCGAAGTCAGAAAACGCTGATGCGGCCTGGGTCATTAAAGATGGTAAGACGCAGGCGTTGTTCAGTTTGGCACTGAAAAAGAAGGAGGGGAACTTCCGGCGTGATTGTTGAAAGATGGCACAGGATCGTGCGGAGAAGGAGAATTCTCAGCAAGCAAATATCGCTGTTAAATCGGAGTTGTGTCTTGCTGCTGGAGTACCTGGAGAAGCTGATGTGTAGTACCTTGACTCAGGGGCAACTTCCCACATGACGAACAACTCCACAATTCTGGAAGAGCTGGATGATTCGAAAGCGACGACCATTAGTCTGGCTGATGGTTAATCCATCATGTCGCTTGATGTTGGTTCTGGGCGGCTTGTTTCTGTGAATGGAAAAGGCGGTCAAATGAACGTGATGTTGGAGAATGTGTTCCACGTGCCGGTGAGCATAATAACCAACTTGGGGTTTCGAGTGTTGTTTGACAAGTCGGAGTGCAAAGTGCTGAATGGAGAAGAAGCTGTCTTGGTGGGTCAACGGAAAGGAGGTCTGTACCATCTGAAGCAATTGCCAGAACGGGAGTTCTTGGCAGACCCAGAGCACGGTGAACTGTGCCAGCACTTGTGGCATCGTAAGTTCGGACACAGAGATGCACAAGCGGTGCTGATCTTCCCTGGGACACGGGTTGAAGGTAGACTCTTGTGAAGTGCAATCGATTTGAGGTTGCTGCTGTGAGGGGAAGATGTCGAGGAGGGGTTCTTTTCCGAAGGCGTCTACTACAAGATCGACTGCTGTTGGAGACCAGATTCATGTCAACCTGGGAGCTCCGATGCGAGGTCCGATGTAAGTAGCAACACCCAGAGGCAATCGTTTCTACATTGCATTGGTGGATAACTTGTAAGTTGCGGCTTACCTGCCAGCCTATAGCTGGTACTATTTACCCCGGCGGGTCGGCCTCGAGCAAGGGTACTTCCTCCAAAGACGTTCAGATTTGGGTGAAACAAAACAACAATAAGAAAATGCAATTTTCGACGCCTACACTGATAGAACTGCAAAGATTTTACTTATATGATTTCACACATAACATTCATAAAACGATCCACACATAAATTTTAAAAATAACACATGAACTTCATGTGTTTTATATATGCCAACTATGTGTATCCCAAATTAACGTCATGTGTAATGGCATATAACAAAAAATGTGTGTGCACACATAAAACCAATATGGTGTATTTCAAAATGAAGACAAAACACTGTTTTTAAAATGTTGAGGATGCATGTTCGGATTTTCCAGAGGATCAATTGCATATTTTTGAAGGTAAATACGAGGAAACATTCTTGAAACGTATGTATAATTATAATATTTCAAGGAGCAGCTGAAATCTAGACGGCGGGAAATGTAGGTGCTGCCCGGTCAAAACATGGAACCGAAGCACTGCAGCAAAACGCACCAGAAACGGATCGATGGCGAACAGTACAAATGGAATGGGAATCAACAAGCCGTATGTTTTATTTGTCCCCACATCATCAGCGGCGTGCGATCGGTATACTTCTATCTGAAAAGTGCAGGTGCTGAAATAGGACATCACTGAAAACGCTAAGCTAGTATCATCCGGAGAGTTTGGAAATGCTGCAAAACCAACTCGGCAATGCCCGAACACAAAAGCATCCGCTGTAAAGGAGCTCGGATACTTTCCATGAGCGATAATGTTTTCATTGCGGTGAGCATTGTGGTGTATTGATTGATTAGCTGTAACGATCAAGAGAAAATAAATGTTAATGTTTTAAATTTCCTGTTCAAAAATAAAATCCAAATATTTCAAAATAATCGACAGTAAAAAGTATGAATAGACAATTTAAATCCATCTTTGACTAGCCATAATGTTTATGTGTGACCACACATAAAATTCAATGAATGTCGATTGAAAGCAATTTATATGTCTCACACATAAATTTTATTTGTGCAATCACATTACAAAAATCTATGTGTGTGGCACATAAACGAAATATGCACAATTTTATCAGTGTACTTTTATTGTCTAACCTGACCTTCCCTTTTCCTCCTCGCTATCCTCGGTATCTCGGTGGGGCCTTTTGATGGTAGCGGCAGTGGATTCTGTTCACATCGGCTCCAGACACGGTCTGTGCCGAGCGTATCTTCTTCTTCACTTTTGGCTGACAGCAGCGGTCCTTTACTTTTAGCGGAGGGGATGAGCGAGGCTCCTTTTTCGGGACCCCCCGGCGACGTTGGTGACGAATAACCGGATTACCTACTCGCCGTAGGCAATCCCTTCAGACACCGCAGTGTTTCTGCCCAGGCGGACTCACCTCTGGGAATGCCTGCTTCCTTCGTCCTGCTTGACGATTACCTGCGATGGCGAGACTGGCTGTATTGGCACTCAGGACGGCGGGTGTTTACCGAACCCTTATGGTTAGCCGGGAAAGCGAAAGACTCCTTCACCCTTAGCTTCCCAATGGCGGCAATCCAACACCCTTAACTATGCCCAGTTCACAATCCACGGGTCGGCACTTTTCGGGGGAACTTCACTATCACACAGCCAACGATGCTGGGGATGATACGTCCAGCTGACGCACGCCACGAAAACCGCAATCACCGACAATAACAAAATCACCATCGTTCTCCTGCAACCGCGCTCGACTGTTATGCTAATTTATGCTTTCACCTTATTTTGCAGCGGGAGGAGAAACGGGACCTAACTTCATTACAAACGCGAAACAATTTAAACGATAATTTTTTCCCTACATTCCAGAACACCTAAGATAATTATTTGAATAAAATTAAAGACAAAAACTACGATTAAAAATATACATTAAAACACTTGTTAAAACAACACTGGTGATGAGCGTGCGACCAAAATAAAAACATATGAGATGGAATAACTAGGTAGGTGACTTTTCTTACACATTTCCTGTCAGTTGGTGAAAGGTCATTTTTGGATTCAGCTGCTGCACGGGTTAGTTGAACAATGATTAGCTGCGGCGTGGGTGATTTGCCCGTGAACTAATATCGGCGGATTTTCACATTTATGGCGATCCTGCCAGGAGACGAACCTGGAATCTTGGAGACCATAGGTAATAAAGGGCAAATCACCCACTTGCAAGGGAAATTGGAAATCGGAACGCGACCGGGACGGCCGTTCTGAGAAAACGAGTGAGGACGGATTTGCAAAAACAGGCAACAGGATAAGAACGCGACCGGGACGGCCGTTCTGAATGCGAGTGAGCACGGATTTGCAAAAATCGTCTCCTCGCCGTGGCAAAACCACAAGATAATAACGCGACCGGGACGGCCGTTCTGAGAAAACGAGTGAGGACGAATTTTCACAGGTGTGACGCCGGTCAAGCCCAGCAAAAAGAAGAAATCGGAAAAGAAACGGATTGCTCTGGTCAGGCACAGACGAGGATGCAAAAATGAAAACACTAGATTCTCGGAAATTTGCATCCTCTATCCCCAGATTCCGGTCCAGTATCTGTGGGATTTGTTCGAGAACTACAACGGGCACGGTGATTGGACAGCAAATCTTTTGCTAGAAGAGCAAAATACATACGAATTCGAGACAGCGGATAATTTGGAAGCCAGTGCGCTTGGCGGCCTACTCGGGTTTGAATGTGATTGCAATGAAACAATGGTATCGCAAGTGCCTTTTGGTGATCCCTCCGGTAGTGGTGGTGGTGGAGGGGGTTACGAAATCGATCGGTCTACCGTCAGCTCGAAATCACCCCAGAACACAACGAAAAGAAAAGACAAAGCGGAAGATTTGCAAAACGATCCCGAAGTGCTGGAAGTGACGTTAGGAATTAATCTCATACGCCAGCTACACGCCACTTTCAAGGATTCTCCTTAGACGAACTAACCAATGAATGAACAAAGGTTTTCATGGCTACCGAAATGGCAGAACAGTTGTATTTTCCGTTCTTGGATTCCATGTATAGCTTCAGGGGGAAAACAAGATTTTATGAAAAAAGATGCTCGATTGGCACAGCAAATGGAAGCGAAGGAAAAGTATCCCGTTTTGTTCAGAAAAACCATCGAGGATTCCCCCAACCTGAACGACATTATGGAAATGGAGTACGCCCTACCGGCGTACCGAAGCGAAATCAACGGCTGGGCTAAGCAAGCTCCGCAAGATCTGTCCTCGCATATGACTCGTCAAAAGCTAGCCGAAATGTATCCTATCATTGACGAGAAAGTTCTGGTAGAAATCCGACATGCCCACAAATTCAGCGACACTATAACCATAGAGGTAACTCTAAGACTAGAAGGTCCCGAAATAACGTGCTCAACTTTTTGGCTCAGCTCTGGTACTCTGTTCGGTCCCAAGCTATCGATTCACCCCTCGAAACATAGAAAAAAAACAATAACCCCTCATTTTATCTGTCAAACTTTCATAGCGAATCAAAACAAACATTGCGTAGTACTAGAATTTCAACTAGAATGGGGTACGTTAATCGTTTGCTTGGGACCAATAGGCTAGTCAAGAAGTGAGCCAATTTAAAATCGTTAGTTTCGTATTGATTGTTGCTATAACCGTCCTAAACAAGTCCATTCCGGAAGAGCTGAGAAACCAAATCGCCCGCGAACGGGAAGCCCTTATGAAGCGAGCAGAAGCCGAAAAATAGAAACCACTTCCTTCGTCCTCAACATCGCCGCCTCCAACGGTCGAGCAGGTACCGTCATCCAGCGAAGACGACATCACCTGAAAACGGCCGAAGAATACCGCAATATGTCCCAGGACCACCAGGAACTGAAAAACGAATGCCACGAGAAGGCACGGAATGCCATTCAGCGAGGCATGGCCGGGGTGGCCGAGTACTATGTCCAGGTTGCCTGGCTTCATCGAACCAAAATCGTTATGTACAGCAGTAAGGCCTCGAATGCCATCATGGAGGTGCAAAAGCTGACGCTGAACAATGTGGACGCGTTGGATTTGCACTATCTACACTCGGAGGAAGCGCTGCAGTGTTTAGAGATTTTCCTAACAGAGCACACCAGAAAGCTGACCCACCGGACGCAGCAGTTCAAAGAACTGTTCATCATTACAGGACGCGAGTTGCACTCGGCGGATGGCATACCGATCATCAAGCACCGGGTGAAGGCTATGCTGCGGGACCTGGGATTGAGGTAACAGGAAGCGATGGATCAAGATTCAGTAATGCATTATCATTAATTATTGTTTAAAAATACTTTTTATAACTTTTATACCAAAGGAGAGGGAAGATATGAGATGGATAATAAATAGGTAGGTCATGACATTTCTTACACATTTCCTGTCAGTTGGTGAAAGGTCATTTTTGGATTCAGCTGCTGCACGGGTAAGTTGAACAATAAATAGCTGCGCCGTGGGTGATTTGCCCGTAACTTATATCGGCGGATTTTCAAAAAACAAATCATGACAGACAAGACACACGCTTATGCCAAACACGTTAAAAGGGTGGTAAATAATTGTCACCCTTGACGAGGGTTACAGACTGCAGCCGTTACTCCGTCGTATACCCGCTCCAGAGGAAGTCCGAAGCTGATGAGAAAATCTGTGAGTATTGCGCTTTAGGGTTGATGCATATATTATGTCACGCTCTAAGAAGGGAGGGGGGGGGGTCTAAGATTTTGTGACAATCAATGCATTAGGTATAGGGGGGAGGGGGTAATTTTTTGCTCGATTTAGCGTGACATAATTAATGCATGGGCCCACCGTATTCGCCACAACATAACGCTGTGGTAGAGCACAAGAACAGATACCTTGTAAAGATGATGCGATGTATGCTATCGGAAGCGGAACTTTATAAGCACTTCTGGGGTGAAGCTATTTGCACAGAAAATTATTTGCAGAATCGTTTACCGTCGTCTTCGATCGATCGAACCCCATATGAATTGTGGTGCGGGAAGAAACCATCGGTTGCGCATCTCAGGATTTTTGGTTCAGAAGCGTATGTCCATGTTCCGAAGGAAAAGCGGCGTAAGCTTATCATGAAGGCCGAAATGCTGGTATTTGTTGGGTATGAAGAAGGGCGGAAGGCACAATCAGCAGAGACGCAAAGTTTCTTGAGCTGTGCACCGTGAAGGAGGCTGTCCATCGGGAACCTGGGCTGATTGTTTGTATGTGATTAGTGATTAGACCATAAACTTGTCACCTACAGAAAATCAGCTGAAAACAACCGATAATGCGGAAGAAAACCGGAGGATACCTGTATGCCTAAATCCTATATGTACGTACAGCAAAACAGCCCACACCGATCTCACTGTGCCACCCGAGAAGTGGGCCCATCCTCATCGAGTTTGAGTGCGTGCACACATAAGCGCGAGCATAAACATCATCAGCTATGCGGCGACTATAGCAAAGTGGCTCCTGTCGACGTCCGTAGTCTCCCTCACTCCCAGCCCGACACCGGCTTTTGCCTCTTCGGATGGCACTCGAAAAGGTGCGCACACTTTCCGTCTGTCCCGCACGACGAACGGCACTCACGGACGGCGATGGTGTCGGTGGTGCGGTCGTGCCACCATGGTTACGACGGTAGTGTGAGAAAGAAAATGGATGAGAGTTGCGAAGCCACGCCTACTGCTGCTGCTGCTGCTGCTACTGCTGGTGTTCGCTTGTCGATGAGGCGCTTCCGATTGGCCCACTTCAAGCAGCTGGCTGATGGGCTGAATATGCTCTTCGCTTGAGGAGATCCTTTCGTGTTTTCCTTTTTGTCTGGCACTTCGTCGTGCGCGCTGTCGTCGTTGTAAATTGTCTCGTCGAGAGTGCTCTTCACTCGTCATACATTCTCATAAATAGGTTTCGTCGGTTATGCTGAGCGGAAGTCAGGAGGTGGAGGACGGGTAGTGGTTGCTTGACTTGACAAGAGTGCGCATAATAATGTGGCATGGAAAGGGACGGACGGATGCGATTTGCTTCGCGTGCGATAGAGCGAGATGCAGCGAGGGGAAGCTTGACTGGCAGCACCCCGAAAAAGGATACAAACACAAGAACTCAGCTCTCGTCTCGTCGAGAGTCGAGTGGCTCGCAAGGCCCGGCGTGGAGTGCCCACTTACCTTCAAGTGAAAACATAATTTAGTTACAGTCAAGAACTAGCTATCAACGGCTGAAGAGTGTGAATATGCGCGCTTAGCACTTGGATAATAATAACATTATTGTTTGATTAGGGCGATTGCAGGCGGAAGACCATATCTTCCCGTATCGGAAAGTGATCAGTGAGTGTGGTGTTTGTGTCAGGCAACAACCGGAAACGTGCAAGTTCGACGAGATTCAAAAATTTACCGCAAAATAAACAAGTGATTGTGTGAAGTGACCGAAGGTGAATTCCGCCGTCAACCTGAAGAATATTTTCCTGTGTTACCCGTCCCGGAAAAATCGGTTCAAAGTGGCCGCGGAAAAGAAGGAAGCTGGTGGTCCTCGTGCCAGCAGCCCACAGAAAACTCCGCCGTCTAATACGCGGCGGACTTCAGTATCGTCGCCAGCGCCACCAGCCCGGCGTTGCTCGCCCACGCCTCCACCTCGGACGACGAGGACTCCCGTTACTAACGGTGGTGGTCTCGGAGATATTATGACTCCGACGGCTGTCCCTACGGCCAACACGCCTCCGGGCGTCCTGAACTGGGCACCGATACTGTTTCCCTCGGCCTGGAATCCGGCGCTGCTTCCGGCACTTTATCCAGCCGCCCTGCGATCGCTTCCCGGGTAAGTGAGCTTCCGGCTTGGCCACAATTAATCATAATTACAATCTATTGGACTGCGGAAAAATCTGATCACCTTTCGATCCGCACCGGTCGTTGATCAAAAGACCATAAATAACTGGATTAAAACGACGGCGGCCGGTACTCTCCGGGAGTGAGGGAAATAAGGCATTGTAGTGACTTGAACGCGCGCGACACAGTTTCCCTATTGGGTGCCGGACCGGAATCAAATGGGTCGTCATTTCTTTTTTATTACTTCCTTCCAGTGGAGGAAGATAAAATAAAATTTAGTTATGATTGTTGTTTGTCCTCGCGATGACGAGTGGAAGCCCTCCTGGGATGGTGGGGAAAATAAAAATAAAAAGGAACGAGGACAAATGCTAATCCGGTAATAGATGAGGATCGGTGAAATGAAAGCGGTGAACCCTCTGAAAGCTACCGAACATCCCGGAAGTGTCGATTGCGAGTGGATTTTATTGGCGCAGTTGGTGGGCGCATTCTGTATGATTTTTATCCATTAGGGGAATCTTTCGATCATATCGATTTAACCTTCCTAGTGCATTTTTGGCCTGGGAACACTGTTTATATTTTTCCTAATGCAAATGGATTTTCGGAGATTTTTTTATTTTAAAATTGAGAATTGTAAGTGTGCACATTTCAGGGACTTATAACGAGACATAATCATCACAGTTTCTTAAAATTAGTTAATTCCAATAGTACAAAAATTAACCTAAAATTCATTCGACTGAGCAAAGATTTATTAATTAAAATTTTTCTGAAACTTGATGCTGTGCTAAAATCAGATACATTATGATCAAATGTGATCAAGGATTGTGCAAGGATTACCAATGTCTGCAGATACTATACCGGTTGTAAAGTTCTGTCTGATGGTTTGTTACAGCAGGGTTAATCAGCTTCATTGAAGACCTTTGGAAGACAAAACGACCAGATAACCATCTGTAATCACGTGACAAGAGACTGGCAAATCCACGAACCCTCGTCCAGTCAACAAATCCTTTGATTCCCTTAGGTTGCCCCTCCCCAACCTAATACATAATATAATGTTTTAAAATATATGATTTACAGTAATTTCAATTTTGCTTGGCTGTTTTTGGCTGTTCAACGCTGTTGACGATCATCATCACAAGTGAATTAATAAATAGGAACGAACTCACCAAATGAATCCATGAGCAATGTCAACCGGATGAAATTGCATGGTGCTGCTGGTTCACCTTTCCTGCTTGAATCAGGATGATATCCAAGTCCTTGACCGCTTCCTCCACCTCGTACTGATGATACTTTTCAACTTAATTAACATGTTGCCTCTCCTTGAATACATCTTGATCCATGGTGATTCCATTTCATCAGGGAGGATTTCCTGTCTGTATCTGTGATTAAAGGTGTCTCCAGGATCAGCACTTGTGGGTCGGTTCTCCGTGACGTCGTCGCAAACCAAACAACGTCGGGGGTTCAGTGGGGGAGTTTGTTTTCGGAGCTCATTCTTGACTCTTTGCTAGAACTCTTTGTTAGCGGCTTCTGGACCGGTGTGATGGTTGGTTTTTTATGCAACCGTTGTTTCAGCTCTTTTCCATTAGATACATTATGATCAAATATATAAAAACCGAGGTTAAACATCACCAAAACTGATTGGGCTAGTCGATACAAATCTCCTGTTCTTCAATTTGGAGAACAATGCGTTATCTGGACAATACAAATCAATATTTTGTATTGCTAGCGAAACATTGTCAAACAATGCTTTCCTTCTCAATGTATGTATGAGCCCAATATTAAGGACATATATATATATATATATATAGAAACGTTGGGATATTTTCCATATGAAGATTAATGATTGCAATAAGAAAAACTTCGGTTTTGTATGATGTTCCAACATTAACGCTCATTTAATGAAATCTAATTTGGCTTTGTTTTAAAAATGTGTTCAAGATTTATAATATAACAATTAGTACTTACTGCTCATTTGACTCTGAATGAATTAACTCTAACCGAGGGTTAATAGATAATATAAATGGCAAAGTTATAAGCGTTCAAAACCTAACACCTTTTCGTGACGGTAGCAATTTTAAATTTTCGATTTACCCCCTGTACCTTCCCGTAAGACGTAGACTACGTATAGGGGTAAGACAGCTCCTAATCAAGAGCAATTTCTGAGCTGCTTTTGATACACCTCGAGTAACTCACATTGCTCAGTGAGAAAGATCACTGTCATTTGCTTTCTCACTTTTCGCATCACAGCAACATATGAAACTGCACCTTCTTTCAAAGCCGAAAAGCTGTTGTCAATCAAAACAATAATAAAAAAAAATGTTTACAGAACTCAATAGTTCAGCAAAACTCGGAGACACTTAAATTAATTGATTTGATTATCCTGCACCATCTCAGCTTAATAACCTTCGTTCAATTCTTACCAACTGTGAACGTGAACGGAACCTATTGCTGCCTAGCTGCCTTACACCAAGGGCGAATGCTTGTCCGGCTTGATATGGTGGAAAAACTCGATCTGCCTGACCAAATACTCAAAATCCGGCAAATTACGTACCCCGCACGTACTACAATACTCGTCGAAGCAATCCCGTTCCCATGGCTTGGCAAACTGCCGCTGGATGAAACTGCGAACCGAGCTCTGAATTACCACTGTGCCGTTCTACTGACGGTGGACATCCATCCTTCCTCTTTTGGTGCTTCTGCTGTGCCTTCCGGGTGATCGTGATACGATCCCGTTTCTGCGATACACCACCGTGATTTTGCTGCGGCCGTCGACGACAGTCTCCTTTACAGTAGAACACCACTACATACGTGTGTTCTTCGGTTTCTCGTTGGCTAAGTCCATAGAATTTGTTGTTCGTCTCCATCTGTTTTATGAACAGCGCGGACGATATCGAGTGATTGGTAGCGATCTTGTGATCTTGATCACGCCTCATGACGATCCTGTACTTGGTCTTAACATGACCGTGGGAATGCAAAGAGAAAGTCAACGAAGAGGATCTGTCAGCTTGATTTGTTCTCCGTCTTCCTGACCGGTTTTCACTTCGATTTCGTCCGGTTGATCGTTGATGGGTTTGAAGTCCGGACGAGGATCGCACTCACCGGAAACATTGGTAGCGGCTACTTCAACGTACTCCTCCTCTTCGGCTTCGGAAAGGGCGACGGCTACTCTGGCTGAACATTCCACGGGGGTAATGGTTGGTAGCGTTGCCGTCGGAGCTAGAATTGGGTGTTAATCGGTTGTTGCCCCACCGGAGAGATGTTTTCTAAATCGGAAACTGTAGTGGCGGATTTTATTGGAGGGGCCACGGTTGGAATATTGCTTAACATGCTATGTTTGACGAGCTGTGATCGAATCTTCACGCTGTAGCTAACTTGCATGGTGCTAACGAGAAGGGGATCGGAGTTAACTATTACCATTTTCAATGGGACTACTGTTACGACTACTGGATCAATCGATGCTGATGGGATCGTTGCATCATAGGTGAAATTCCAGATGTTTAGAAGAATAGCTGTTTGGAGAGCTTGTTTGATCAGCGATGATCCTTTTGAAGTGACCACTGGGGCTGGCTGCTGAGGAGGAAGAACAACTGCTGAAAGCTGGCTGGAACTAAGTTCTTGCTGGTTGTTGTTCTTTATTAGCGACTGTTTAACCATTTGGTCATTCGGGTTGTTTTTGATAAATTACAGTTTAAAGCTTAAAAATTAGTATTTGAATTTATCACTTCTTAACCTATTTCCGGTTGCCTTTTTGGATCTGGTCATGGTCGGGTCTTCCTTAATTGAACGTTGAGGACTGCTACAGATTTGGCAGCTTTGAGTGCTGCTTTCTTCCATTGTTTCCTTAGTATGTTGATGATACCGATGATTAGCTGGATTGACACTATGACGAGGATAAGTGAGAGCTTCCAGTTGTGGTCTTCTAGGTATCCCGTGTGGACTTCTTGATTCTCGATTATGGTTACGTCCTGATCACCGTTTTGGGTGGTATCTTTGCTGTCTGCGTTTCCCATTGTATGAGTGCTGGATGTATGGTTGTGCTATAGTTGAACCGTGGATGATTTGAATATGACTGTTGCTTGATTGCCATTTGCCGGCTTTATAAGTATTGCATTTTGCTGACAGGTCTCTTTGGTGGTGAATTTTGTTGCGTTCTTTTTGTGTTGAATCAGCATAGGTTCGATGTTGATTGTGGTTGTTTATATTAGCGTATGGATTTTACTATGCTTCAAGAACTTTATTTTTTTTTCTATGGAATTTGCATCGTCTCCTAGTATTTCATGTAAAGAGGAACCCAGGTGCGTCGATTAATATATGCTGAACGGTAATTGGTAGGTAGATAGACATAGACATATTTCCGGGTCTTCGTTTCTTGCAAGGTGGCCATGAGTTAATTTGGTATGTCCAATTCTTAGCCTTGTTATGATTCGGCTTGCATATCGATCTTTATTGTATAAGGTGCTCCATTCCGAAATGGTGTTCTTGATTTACCTGAGCTTGCTGTTGTTCATGAACCATTTGTTTTGCCAAGCTTGGTTTATATGTTCGTCAACCATTCGTTTGAAATCTGCGAATGGTGTGTAAATGTCGATTGGGGATTTGAACATAGCCCCATGTTTTGCCAGGTCGTCTGCTTTCTCGTTGCCCGTGATGTTGACGTGAGCTGAGACCCAACAAAGTTCAACGTTTCTGTGAGTTTCTTGTAGGATCGATTTGATTTTCAAAATCCATGGGTGATTACAGTTGTTGTTAGTGACAGCTTCCAGTACGCTTTTTGAGTCGCTAAATATTACATTTAGACCCGTAATTCTGCGTCTTGTTTTCTGACGCCATTACAATTCCATTGAATAATTTCGGTTGATTTTCGGTTTGCTGTTGGATCCATTCTAGTTTTTTTTTTGATCATAGTCACTTTAACGCTCTTGGTTCATTCGTGACTTGTCCGGGGGTGAGATTTGAACTCGTGACTTTGGCGTGAGAGGTATGGATGATAACCACTACGCCGGGGTCGCCCCCCCATTCTAGTTGTTTTGATGACGATTATTGGGTTTAGGGTTGCATCTTATCATCGCCACCCTCTTGAGAGCTGACATCCGATTCTGAGTTAACGTACTCAACCGTTTCACATTTTTTCATCTTATTGTTACCTTTTTTTTCCTTGGGGGAGATTCGATGGGATTGCCTTGGCTCCTGGTGTGTTTTCCTGATGGTTTGTATCCGTAGAGTTTCAGTGTGTTCTTCAGTTTGGAATAATTCTCTTTGAGAATTTCGAGCTCCTTTTCTGCCGTTTTTCTTTTTTGTTTTTCTTCTCTGTAGGCATTAACTGCCTGTTCAAACTGGTTTTGCATTTCCATGAGCTTATTTTCCATCTCCTTCATTTTTTATTCGAACTGTTTCTGCAGATCTAACCTTAGTGCTTCCGCGTAGGATTTCTTTTCTTCATTTAATTGTTTGATCTTCTCATCAAATTGTTGGGTTAATGTACTTTTAATGGAATCTGAATACGTGATTCTATTTTCGCTTTCCACTATTTTTCTAGCTTCCCAAAAGTTAAAATTTCTGTCCACTTTCACTTTGGTGACAGCTACTTCTTTCTTGAATGCTGGGCACCCTTTGAAGAATGCTCGATGAGAATCACCACAGTTAACACATATTTCTGCATTTTCACAGATTTCATGGAGTGCCTCACCGCATTTGTTACACTTTTTTTTCACTGTTACAGTTTTTTTCCGATATGCCCGAACTTATAGCACACGAAGCACCTCAAAGGGTTCGGATACCACGGTCTTGTTTCCAACAGAATGTACCCAATTTTTACTTCTTTAGGTGGAACCGTACCCTTGACAGTGAGGACCAAAATTCCAGTGGGAGTTTTGTTCTCATCGCGTCCTTTCATAATCTGCCGAACTTATTCCTGTTTTCGATAGGTCTTCGAGTAAGTCTTGGTCACTGTCAAACTTTATGTCCTGGCAAAAAACCACTACTTTGCATGAGTTAAGAGTTTTGTGCTCGTACACTTTGGTGGAAATTCCTTGAGCCAGCTTTTCGATTTTAGCCAGGTTTCTGGCCTGGCTTTCACTTTTAACGTGGACGAGAATTTTCCCGTCTTTCGTTTTTTTTTTGCGCTTGCTACTTCCCCGCAGTAAGCTTTAATTGTTTTATCGACGAGAATCGGAGAGACTCCGTGGAAGGATTTACCCTCCTCTCCCCTTTCCATAACTAAAATCTTTCCACCACCTCCACCAGAGGTTTCCCCCAGCCGGGGGAAACTAGAATTATTCATCTCGTAAATTTGAACCACTGCGTTAGGTGAACAAATTGCACATCGGGCTTATTGACACTCGCGATTTGATGACTAATCACTTTGGCCGTTCGTGTTTATTGAACACAAGCGAATTAAAAACAGCGACTGTACTGAACCGTGGTCAAGCTAATACTCCAGTTCTTGCTGGTAGTAAGTAGGGACCGGCACAGGTTCTTCCATAATATTCAAGCTATTCGAAAGCCTCAGGATACACTTGGGCTTACTTTGTTTACAAACAAAACTGATGTCTAATATGAGAAGCATATTCTAAAAGGGAGTAAACGGAGTAAGCAGAGGAAAAAAAATCGATGAACGTCGATTAAATATTGAGGTATTGAGCAACTCAGAGTAAACCTGTCTCACCCCTTGGTCTAAGTCAATTGAATTTTAACTTTTACTCGAGTCTTAGAGTACTAGAGTTGAATTAATCATTTTAAAATTTAATTCCTGAAAATTGTTGATTCGAAGAAAATTATCTGTAATTTGAAATGTTTTCACACTGCTATAAAAATCTGTAAGCTATATTCTAATGTTAAAACGACTCAAAAAAACGGGCAAAAAACTGGACAGATTTTCAGAAATTTATTTGCCGATTTGTTACTAATTATTTAATTAACCAATTTCAAGAGGCAAAGTTAGGCACAGTGTCTGTTTTCATCATTTATCATTATCACACGCAACTAATGGACCGTTTTGACATTATTCGCAGTAACGTACGAGTGAAATAAATAAATTAATTTATTCTCCATCGACGAATACGCCTTTGACATCAATGCTTTAGTTTTCAACCGAAAATTGTCAAAGTTGGAAACAATCCTCAAAAGCAAAAAAAAAATTCTTTTCGCGCAAAAATATTATTTTCAATATTGCACAACATTACGTGCTGCTTGACTGTATATTCAAGGACATCCTCTAATTGAATATACCAGTTCACTATACTTCACTGTACACGGATTTAAATCCGAAATGTAAGCTTTTGACATCACTAAAGGCTAGGTTTCTGGTCTGCCTTTTGAAGGCATAAAAAACCCTAAAACTCAAGACTTTTACTATCCTATGAACACAAAACACCAAAATTTCGCACACTCGCCACTTCTCGCGTCATCCTCAATCCGATTTATCCTTGCGATTTCAAGCCACAACATTCAAGGTGTCAGAAATACCGGGTTGCTGGGTTGGATATTTTACAAACAATCGCAGCTTGCTGTATGACCGGCACAATCGGCACACCTGCAGTACGCTCACGAAAAAGATGATCCAAGATTGGTGTGCGGAGTGACCTACCTCTTAATACAAACAAATTTTGTAAAAGAGGACATATCATTCTTGCTCTTGAAAAAAACAAAGAATTCAAATTAGCTCAACTTCAATAGGCAAATCAATTGATCAACCAAACAGCTGGACCGGTCATTCCTTTTGATTGCTAAACCAATCTAAAATCACTCACAGGTTCTGAATTCCAAGCTGAAATTACAGTATATTGAAACATAACTACATTTCCTCGCACTGAAATGTCATAATTCTCCACCACCCCAATATCATAGCATACTAAGCCTGTGTTCCAGTTGGTGAATCTTCACCTAAATCTGACAGATGAAATTTTTATGATTACTTTGCTCTTCTACCAGACTTATTTCTGACAGACAAGGAATCAATTTTGATAAACACCCTTTTAGAGAATCGGAGTGAAAATTCTCCAAATGGAACACAGCCTTAAGGTCCAAGCGCAATGACAGCGGAAGCGGAAGCCCGATATCAGTTATAGTACGTTCAGACTACAGAGTTATAACATGTTATAGCGCTATCTTGATGGTGGTTTCTGTGTGGCAATTAGTTGACAACCGTTATAACATGTTATAACTCTCCAGTCTGGACAGCGTTTAAGCCTACTTGTCGCATTGAAAACTAGTTAGAATCAAATCGATTTCGTTTAGGTATCTTGATGTCATTTGTGACTTGTCAAACTTGCCGTTTCCGTTCGGCTTCCGCCCACATTGCGTTTGGGTCTTTAGGCTGTGTTCCATTTCTCGATTACTTTTTCGAGGATACGGATCAGCTTTTGTAAACAATGCATTTGATCATCGATTTGGCGTAACTGGTAGCTTGCACACGCTTATTAACACCACTAGCAGGTAGGGGAAAATTTCCCCAATCTGATGGTTGTGTTAGCATGCGTGAGTGAGCTTCCAGTTACTCCAAATCGACGATCAAATACATTGTTTACAAAAGCTGATACGTCCTTTCGAAAAAGTAACCGAGATTTGGTGAATTTTCAATTAAATTTTTATGTTTCGAAAATGAATTACAATGTTCGAAAATCCGTCTGTTGTTGATCGTCCGATGTTCGAGAAGGTGTTTGTCAAAATTGATTTCTGGTCTGTCAGAAATAAGTCTGGTACAATAGCAGCAACCGGTGGAAAGTAACGATTTTAAATTGGCTCACTACTTAACTAGCCTATTGGTCCCAAGCAAACCGATTAACGTACTAAGGCTGTGGTCCATTTGGTGAATTTTCACTTAAATTTGACACTTCGAAACTAAATTATAATGTTCGAAAATCCCTCTGTTGTTGATCGGCCAATTTTCGAGAAGGTGTGTGTCAAAATTGATTCCTTGTCTGTCAGATATAAGTCTGCTGGAATAGCAGGTTAATTTGGAAATTTTCCATCTGTCAAGTTTAAGTGAAAATTCGCCAAATGGAACACAGCCTAAATTCTAGTCGAAAGTCTAGTACTACACTATGTTTGTTTTGATTAACTATAAAAGTTTGACAGATAAAATGAGGGGTTCGTAGATTTTCCTATGTTTCGGGGGGTGCATCAATTAGATTAAGACCGAAGATAGCCAAAAAGTTGAGCACGTTTTTTCGGGACCTACTAGTCTTAGAGTTACCTCTATGATAGCAGGTTTATTTGAAAATCTTCAATCTGTCAATTTAAGCGAAAAATCACGAAATGGAACACAGCCTTAAAGCAACACAAGTTTTTGTATGGGACTGCCATCCGGCAGATGATAGGCTGTAGCAGGTGATATGTTATTTTTTACGTTTTATTTTTCCATGTGTTTCGATTTTGTCCCATGCGGTATAGTCGAAAATAAATCATTACTTATTAACTTGTAATCCAGCTTTTTACGCTTGATACTATTTCAATCAATCACCCATCGGTTTGACATTACGCTCTTAACGGTTTTTATTGCAGTGATGTTTGGAGGCTCTGATTTATAAATGAAATTGTAGATAAACATTTCAAAAGGTCGATTCTCCTCGTCGACTTTCTCTTTTGATAACCACGGCTATGCAAACTGATTTCGTGCTATTATTGCCACTTAGTTTGGTAAAGAAGGTTCTTATTGAGCATCCAAAACGTCAAACACAACAGGGAATGTTTTTGCAGCTTAGTTATTAACGAAAGAGAAAGTCGATGAAGAGAATCGATCAATGCAGATAGGACCTATTGAAATGTTCATCTAGATTATTTCAAATCAGTGTCAACATTTCATTAGGGCGAAATTGCTTTTGTAAATAATGACTTCGACCAGCAATTACTCGCAAATAAAAGATAACATGAAAATGACAGATAAATTCAGTGCCTACATTTCAAAGGGGCGTAATTGCTTTTGTAAACAATGGCCTTAGCCGTCGATTTTTCGCAAATAAAAGCTCACCCCTCCAAATTAACAATGCTAAAGGCCCAAGCGCAATGACAGCGGAAGCGGAAAAGCCCGATCTGAGTAAGCTTACTCGTCGGATTGAAAACTAATTAGAACCAAATCGACTTCGGTTAGGCATCTTGATGTCATTTGTGACAACTGTCAAACTTTCCGTTTCCGTTCCGCTTCCACCCACATTGCGCCTTAATTGGTAAACGAAACAATTTTCTACCTGTTGGTGTCTTTAATTTTCATGAGTGAGCTTTTATTCGCGATATATGGACGACTAAGGCCATTGTTTACAAATGCAATTACGCCGCTTTGAAATGTTGGGACTGAATTTCATCGAATTGACTTTGTGCAATGGCAGCCCTAATAAACAAATACCATAATGGATGATACCCCGAACACGTTGTTAAGCAAAATAGCCATAACAATTTTATTAGGGAATGCATAAGCAAGTTTACTTAGATTTCGACAATTTTTGAAGCTTCGCGTTTCAAGAGAAGGCAGATCTACGGCAAAGCAATTAGCTATGTGGTTCACGTCCATGTTTTATTAAAAGTTCGTCCAAGTCTATATTGGCCCCAAATTCAACCTTAGGCTGTATTCCATTTAGTGAATGTTCACTTAAATTCGACACTTCGAATTTTTTTTATGATGTTCGAGAATCTCTCTGCTGTTTTCGTCCGATTTTTGAGCGGGTGTTTGTCAAAGTTGATTTCTGATATGTTAGAAATAAGTTTGGTACAATGGCAGTTATGTTTGAAAATTTCCCATCTGTCAAATTAAATGAAAATTCACCAAATGGAACACAACCAAAAATTGATGTTTTTAGAGAAAAAGATTTTTAATAGATCGTAATAACATATCTTTTAATAACTCGAATCCACTTGAATCGACCAACAGGCAAACGTAAACAAACCACCATTGGATGTCAAACTGATGAACGCGGTTCAGCATCCTATACTCCTGATTGAAAATGACTTCAGAAAGCCACAGTCTGCTTTGATCGGTTGCTAGCAAAAAAAAATCAGCCTACTGATCCGGGATAATGCTAATGAGTAGCACAAATATTCACCTATAGATAGCTTTAACCGCAAACTTGCGACAAGATTATCGCACCCGATAAGATATCTCCCAAGCTCGGAAAACCCTTAACTGGTGTCTTGATCCTCCGGTCGTTTTTGACGAGGTGTGAGAGTCTCCAATGTTTTCTTTAAATTAGCATAATCTCTATCTGCTAATCGATGGATATTGATAGCTTTTCCATCCAGATTCCGGAGGCTAATTCCATCATTTTAACCCGACTCCTCTGACGGAGAAAATCAGTTAACATAACATCAGAAGCGTTAGAAAAGCCAGGCAGACGGCTCAGGCCTGCCTGAATTACCTTGAACATACCCGAGAAAGTGGATGTCAAAAGCAGATCGCAAAAGTCCGGAATTTCCCGTAGTTCCTTTTTTAACACCTCCACAACAATAGGGGAATCGGGATCGGATGGGAGAAGAGTAGGAGCAGTGTAGGAAGGAGGAAGCAAGTAGTAAAACCTATTAAAAATTCAACTTCATCTGTACACTCTCACACACCTGTGTGTGCCTCGGCGGACGGTGATGGACCTGCCTCAACATTTCTTCGAGGCTTGGACCTGGAGGGATAATTTATTCCAACCAAAAACAATAAAATAAATGCAAATGATGCCGTTTCGGGGTTTGGAGATTTAAGACACAAAATCATCACGGCATTGCATTTAGCACAACATGACAAGTACGGGGAAATTCCTCGATCCTGGATGGTTTTTACTATCGGGAATTCCGGACTTGCCCTATTGTACGATCACGTACCAGAAGATCGACCGACCGGGGGTACTTCAACGACGTGTTGTTCGGTAGAAAGAGTAGGTGTAAAAATCCGACAGCCGATCAGAATTAGCATAATTTTTCACACCCGGAGGCTTTGCCATGGCGGAAATTCCCCGGAATCGAGAGCCACTCGAAAAGCGGGCGATCGTAAAATGGTTTGAAGTAGATTTTGAAGTTTGAAAGCTTCGCAGATTGAGATGTTTTACAGCTGAGGCACGTTCGGCGGTGGGACCAGGTGTGCATCATAGTAAGCGGTGATGTGAGGGTAGTAGTAGGTTGTAATCCATGGATACCGCCTACCGACACATTCGACGCTTGTTTGCTTTGATGTGTCGCTGAATTCGATGATTGAAGTGGATGTCGTAAATTGGTTCAGTATAAGCTTCTTTTCGTCGATCGTCAATAACATTTCAATTGAAAGTGTCGTTAGAGCTTGCGTAAGTTCTGTGCTCCAGCAGCACAAAACACAAGCCATACGGATTGAAGTCTAGCGCTGAAGGAACAGAGTTCAATATTTTATGAAGAAATCACATCTTTTCCTTGCCTACTGTGATCGAAGCTTGGGAATGCAAAATTTTGCAAAAGTTGCCTTTGAAGGTTTTTTTTTTAATGAAAATACCCAACAAACATTGAATGTAGAATAAGAGCTTATTCAGGCAACAATAAGCTTTTTCAGCTAAAAAATTGCTTATTCAGCTGTTAATCAAGTCAAATTGTTTGTTGGGTAGTACACATTTGCAAAAGGAAATAATCATATAGAACTCTGTATGGGCAATTCTCTTTGGGTATTGGAGAAATTGTGACAAAAGGGAGGGAGGGAGGGTAAATTGTTTCTCAATTTGGCGTGACATAATTAAAGAATGGCCCCTTGGCGTTGAAGCTATAACCACACACTTCATTTAAATTTTTCGGGAAATACATATGAATATGGAACCAACGAGATTCAAATGGTTGAAATCTCGTTATGTTGTAAAAATTAAACAGAGTTCATTACTGATTGTAATCAAATGTTACCCTTGCACAGAGGAGCTTCAACACACAGCAAACCCTATTTTAGCTTGAAAACAAAAATCAATCAGGTACAATCAGTCCTCGACCACATCCTCCTTATTTACTCAACGGCAGGAAATTCCCATGTTTCCGAACTTTCCAAACTAAGGCTACCTTTTGTATGTTTTCTCCCTCACTTTTTTCACCAAATTTGACGCCGTTTCGCTTCTTGAAAAGATCAGTTTCTCTCTTTATTCTTATCCACTGCTGCAATCAGTGGGAGTTTCGTGCCGATCATGCCCCGTTCTCACCTTCGCTTGATTCTGCATCTCTCTCTCTCTCTTTTTTCCCTGTCCGAACCTGCACATAGTAGGCCGATCAAGGTGAGAACTCCCGTCACTTATAACTACGAATGAGATTTATAACACCCGAAAACTATATAGATCTCTATAGATATGGACACTTTATGCTAATGACATTTGCAAATATCATTTGAGCTTCTTGTCTGGAATAGGAGAGAGAATAAATTTGCATATTTTACTTCTTCCATCGCTCGGCGGAGTGCACTTTGCTCAAAAACGATGGACAGGATTTGGTGCAGTTCTGCTTTCGTTCAGGTATATCGAAGTTAGCTTCGGCTTAGTAAGCTCCTTGGGGAAATACGCGCTTAGTAGAGATAGGTAAGTTTTTTCCGATTGTAAAACCACGTGCTTCTGGCAGACTGTTTGATGTTCACTACTACACGGTCATTCAGACCGACTCAAAATAAGTGCAAGGTATAATCAACTCTACACACTGTGCCGAAACACTCACGGCACACTAATCGGCACGTTAGAGTACAAATTGACAAGAATGACAAAGAATATAATGTAAAACGGCTTCATTGTTTTGCTGACGATTTTCCAATAGTTGCTAAGGTTTCGCACTTTGTTGACGGTCAGGATGAATCTAAAAATTCATCAGTCTAGACGATCAGATTCCGGATTAGAAGTCAAACCTATAGGACTTTGCTCGGGTCTCTCCTGCAGCCGGTACTTCGTCTAATTCCCTGCAAGAGTTGTTGAAGTGTGGTGATAAATAGCAGCGCCGAGATCATAACCAGCAACAACAATAACTAGGTCACCCTCAGGGTCATGCACTTTTGCAACCAACGTGATTGCAACAGTTGCTTGTCGTTTTCGGTAGCGACAATATCGGTAATCACGGTTTACATGGGTCAATTCCCTAGGAATGGTGGCCGGATGAGCGATCTTCATAGTCACCGGTAGCTCACTCTGTTCCGTTCAATAAATATTATGATACCCTATGGTGCAGTCTTCGACATATTAGATAGGCTTTCTTTAAACATTGTTTTATGTTTTATTCATCTAACAATACAGGTATACCTCAATATAACGTAACTGCAAGTGGTAGGTCACTCCGCCCACCAATCTTGGGTCATATTTTTTGTCAGTGTGCGGCATGTGTGCCGATTGTGCCGGTCATAGCAAGCTGCGATTGTTCGTAAAATACCCATCCCGGCTACTCGGTATTTCTGACACCTTGAATGTTTTGATTTGAAATCGCAAAGGTAAATCGGATTGAGGATGACGCGGATGTGCGAAATGTTGGTGCACAGATAAAAATTCTGAATTTTAATTGTGATGTAAACATTCAATCACGTAGACTTGGATTTCATTTCACGCAACCGAGCAACTTGCAAACAATGTTGTTTAATAAAGTAGTGTAAATTTCTGTTCAATATGATGCACATAAATGGAGCGTTACATATCATATACGTTTACATTATATATCATGTAAAGTTCTGACACATTTCATGCAATGTAGCAAATATTGTATACAAAAGCCCATCTTTGTAAACAACATTGTTTGCAAGTTGCTCGGTTGCGTGCAATGAAATACAAGTCTACGTGATTGAATGTTTACATCACAATTAAAATTCAGAATTTTTATCTGTGTAGGTTAAGTAATGTTGAAAGACCCGTTATTCCGTCAATACCGTCTGAATAGTTCGTAAAAATAAATGTTTTCTTTAAACGAACCATCTCCCTAGCTTTAATTGATTGAATGCATTCGACATCACTTCGCAATCTCCGTCTTAGTTTAGTTTTCGGGTCCCGTCCTCTTGTTGAGAGCACAGAGAACAGACGTTGAGGCTCGCACAAGATTTCTCTAAAAACTAGTGTAAAGATTCCTTTTCGACTGAAGCGCCACTAACGGCGACTTCCCCACTTAAAAACCTTCGTTGACAACCTGATGGTGCTGGCGTAGCACAATTTACACTAGACACTAAGGGCCCAAACGCAATGTGGGTGGAAGTGGAACGGAAACGGCAAGTTTGACAGTTGTCACAAATAACGTCAATATGCCTAACCGAAGTGGATTTGATTCTAACTAGCTTTCAACCCGACAAGTAGGCTTCCTCAGATCGGGCTTTTCCGCCACGTTCGGGTTCCGCTTTTTCTGTCATTTCGCTTGGGAGTGCCTGGTAGCGCCAAGTGGCAATTTTCAACAGAAAATTTATCGATACTAGCGCCAAATTGGTCGAAAGTGGAAATTAGGAGATGCTAGCGCCACGTAATGATGACGTTCCCACTTATCTTTACACAAGTTTCTGACCGAGGGGGACGACTCTATCTACGATGCAAAAAAGATTGTGTTTTGCTGTGGCTAGCTGCGCGCACGCTAAGTAGATAGAAAGAAGATTTATGACGATTCTGAAGATTTCCTGCAAAAAATTGATGAGCGATGCAAGGAGATGCGACAAATGAAAGAAGATTGTTCGAAGATTGATTCGCTAGTGTGAGATTTGTTCATCATCTAAACATGAGATTTAGATGTGTCGCCCCCCTCGTTTCTGACCGAAGTTGGACGTCTGTTCTCTGTGTTGAGAGTTTGAATGTTGGGGAGAGTAGTCCACTTCCAGATCGGGGCGACGTCTAGTGGCAAGTGACGAGACTGCCGATGAGGATAAATTCTCTTTCGTAGAGGTCTTGTTGGTATGGGTGCGCTCTCACCGACTTTCTGAGTGATTATCGTGTTTGTGATTTAACGGAGATAATAGGGTTTTCCCGTTTGGACGGTTAGTTGAAAGCCGGCTTGCCTGATCCGTAAATCCTTTCTAGGAAATTCAATGGACTCGTCCGTAGGAGAGTCTCAACCGGGCAAATTTACATTGGGCGTGTGGTCTCCCTTGTGGAGTGGCGCTTAAGCCACGCGATTAAAGTCGGATCGTCCGGGCTGACTAAAAAACCCAAGACGAAATGGTTATCTGCATTACCCAACAATGAGCGCCATTAAAGTTCTTTGAGAGAACATCAAGTTCATGAGCAGTGCAAACTTTTTGAATGGTTATCATAGATTGCTATGAGCCGGATCATTTTTTTATAGTGACCGTGGAAACTAGCGAGGGTCTAGTATAAGAGAAGAACGGATTCAAAACAAACTGCCTTGGCAATCTATGCCTAGGTTTTTTCTAGCAACACTGCCAATGCAATCAAGATAGTCGCTGCTCGATTGACTCTAGCTTTGACAAATTGACAGTTCGTTTGGCTCAAAACCAGTCAGTCCGCTCCTCTCTTATTCTAGACCCTCTCTAGTGGAAACCATCAAACCAATACAGTGTTCAACTAAATTCAACCCGTCCACAAGATTCCTTGCAGGTGTACAGAAATAAAGGAGAAACCCGATCGTTGATGAATGAAATTCCTATTTCGATAGGCGAACGGGCGATAGTTCTATTCCACCACGCTATGAGCAACATCGTTGAACCAGTTTTAAATCGTCTGATCGACTCACAAGTGCTTGTCCTCAAAGGTATAACCCAAGCCTTCAAGTTCAAGCCTACCACTCTACGATCTGATGCAGTTGTGGTACCTGCCGCAATGTACCACCGATGAAAACTATCTAGCATCTCCTTCAGAAGATCTGTCATGCTTCGAAAATAGGATTCTCGGCGACCGCAGCCTTCAGCGAAAACGCTTTTTCTGGCGCCTGTGGGTCTTTATAGAACTCGAGAAGTCTCCACCCAATCCCCTCAGCTCCATACATATGACAGACGTGGGAGATTCGTGCTTCAAGAGCTTATATAAGCATATGATTTGACAGTAAACAAACATTTTAATACAATTGCCATTTTCTATTTTCAAACATGGACAAAGAAGGTCTTATATCTATCCTACCTCGATACTTTTCTCCTACCATTCACGATCTGCTGCAGTTGAGGTGTTGTAGATGTCGACGGGGCCCCGGAGAAAAGCGTTGACTAGAAGATCGTTGCGCAAGATTTGGGCGCGCCACGATTCGAGGGCGCATTTATTCGAAAGCGCTATTCCAATTGGATTTCATGCACACACACACACACAAAATACGAGAACTTGATCCTTGTGGTCTGACGAGCTCACACATCATCAGCTGGTTACGGGCTGCTTGCCACGCACATGCAAAACTCGTCGTACTGGCTTGAACAACGCGCACTGTGCGATTTCACTGGACACTTTCCCTCGCTGAAGCTACCGGTTAGCTGTCTCCTCCGTGGCCACTCTGGCCGTGCACTCGCTCACTGGCGACCGTACTGGGTCTGCTGTTATGCTTGTGATTCCGCCGTACTGGCCAGCGCTGACCCTGAGCACACTTCACTTGCTGCTGTTAGGTCCACTACCTATCGCAAGCGTAAAACAGTCATCAATTGACCTTCGCCGTTGAGCACATCTGCGCATGTATTGGAGGCGCGATTCATGCGGTTCGTGTGGCTACCGCCCAGAAGATGGCAGGCTCCGATGCTCGACCGGGGTAATATGGAAGGCCCTATGGAATCGTTTACTGTTAGAATTCCAATAATATTTGTTATGATGAATGAATCTTTACCTCTTGCGAGAGCCTTTCGTTTCTGCTGCGGTCCGACTGTCAGATCTACTCCTCGATCTTCTTTGAGCTCGACCTTTCACCTCGGTCAGAGCGATCTGGTCAGATTGATGGGTGCTTCGATGCTAGGAAAGATCAAAATGCCATTGTAGGAGAGATTCCGCAAGTCTGTGGTGGGAATTACCTTTTAGTAGCTGGATTGTCTCTGTATCCACAGTCGGTGTGCGTGTCAGCCTTGGGAAGATGTTGGATGGTGGGTCTGCCGAGAGACTGATCTCGAGACGGTTACGTGTGCTGTGCCAGGTTGCATGGACGGCTGTCTCAGCTAATGTTCCAGATTGATGCGCGACGGTTAGCTTTACACTTTCCCAACTGAGGATGGATGTAATCCGTTCGATTGCTGATATTCAGCAGGCAAATTGAGGTCCTTCCGCGAGGGGTTTTTTGCCACACACCGCCACTATCTGCGACCACTAGGCAACGCGTCCGAGCAGAAGAATGGTTTTCTTTGTTCTGCCACAACGGAAGTTCGTGGAATTGGTGGTGAGAGAATTGAGAGTGGCCGAGATTCCAGTGAGTTGCTTGACGTTTACCTTCCTTGCGTTCGTGCGGGCTAACTTCACTTCCTCGCGATAATCATTATAGGCTGTCAGTGTTGCCGATAGTTATGATTTTTTTACACTTGTGTGCATGATTTGATCCAAAGTTGACATTCAGTACTCACAGTGTAACAAGCTATTGTTTCCGTTATGAGATACGGACCTTGCAAGCTCGCTTGCAGGTGGATTTTGCCAAGACGATCCTACAATAATATTCTATGTTGGACGATGAAATGGTTGTAGCAGCAGTAGTAGTAGTGGATGGTATGTCTTCGAGCAGTTACAGTCAGAGGTGTGGTCGGATGGCATAGTTTTCATTTGGTTATTGACTTTCAGACTAAAACCCAAACACCGCTGTCAGCTGTTCTGTATTCTTTTTATCTACTGACCGGATAGAGTCCAAAAAGGATGAAGTGTGGACGGGCCTGCCGGCACGGGAGTCTGTGTAACGATTTTGATAACAGAGTTGGAGGATATCATGAACCCGGAAGTGATGAGAACTTTGTCAAGGGTTAAACCAACAATCAATACGAAACTAACGATTTTAAATTGGCTCACTACTTGACTAGCCTATTGGTCCCAAGCACATCGATTAACGTACCCCATTCTAGTCAAAAATTCTAGTACTACACAATGTTTGTTTTGATTCGCTATGAAAGTTTGACAGATAAAATGAGGGGTTATTGGTTTTTCCTATGTTTCGAGGGGTAAATCGATTAGCTTGGGACCGAAGAGAGTACCAGAGCTGAACCAAAAAGTTGAGCACGTTTCTTCGGGACCTTCTAGTCTTAGAGTTACCTCTATGGTTGAACTATATTGGATAGGCATTTTTTTCGGTAATGCTGGGATTTATTGCGCAGTGTTGCTATGCAAGCGATTGCCCTGATTTTTTCATGCTGGGTGGTCGGAATGATTGTACGCAGTCCGGCGCGAAATGATATACATACTTCTTCGGACAGGTATCAGGATGTGTACTGACAATTAGATTTAGGAGAATTCATGGCGAGTTGTGGAGATTCACGGTATAAAAAAATTGGATTGTAATCATCAACATCAACAACAAATTTTGACACATGCACACTATGCAGGCAAACAGTGCCAATGAAGGTGTCCAGGTGTGCAGAAGCTTGTTTTTGGCACACTGTGCGGAGTGACCAACCCCTTGGGTAAAGCATATGGTCGAGAAATGTTCGCGATATTTCACGAAGCTCATCAAGGAAATCGCGCGTCGTATTAAGTTTTGGTGAACTTTTCCAATACTGAATGTGAGCATTCATCAAGGTACTCTTATTTTCGTACGAATAACAGCATAGCGTAGGTGTTGGTGTAACCTTCCAAAGTTATCACCAAAGACAACCGTCAGGCATTTTTCACAATTATTCCATCGTCGAAAACGAATCGTCTCAAGAGGTAACCCATTTCAGCCGTCTTGACTGCGGTACTGACAAGAACCGGCCATGGCTAGGGCCATGGTGTAGATGAACTCGACTAAATAGAAGCTGTTCTAGATAAAACACGATCCGCTGAGATTTGTGCTGTGATTCGGAAGAGACGGACTTCCTTTTGCTAGGTTTGAAGAGGTTCACAATTACAGAATTTTTCGAAAGATCCTCAGCACCGGTGGGTACACGTTTGTTGTTTTTTAATTATTGATTGAATCTTTGTATCACCAGTTTTATGATCCTAGGTTTTATGTATGACACTCTCTCACTAGATTCATTTGTTAGTAAACAAAGGTATTGAACCGAGTAGTAAACCTTAGCAACGATTGGCAAAACGTCAACACTCAACAGTGATGCCGTTTTATATTATAGTGTTTGTGTCCTACTTATCAAAGTGTGCCTTAAAGTGCCGAACAGTGTGTCATGCTATGTTTCGGCATAATGTGCAGAGTTGATTGCCCCCCCCCCCCCCCACTCTAATAACTCAATTTGGCCGCTTAAGTTACTTACTTAAGTTTTATTTCCAGTTAGGGCTATTTTCAGCGGCGCCGGTGGTGTAGTGGCCGCCTGGGTTCAATTCCAGTTGGCGCCGCCAGGATGTTCACGCCTTCTTTCGGTAGGGAAGTAAAGCCGTTGGTCCCCGGTTCATGAGTTTGATGGGTCGATAGGTAGGGTCCAGGTGTAGGAGCTGCCTCCCTGGCGTCGGTAGCATTGGTGCTCAGCACGGAAAACAAATCAAGGAAAAAAAGGGGTATTTTCGTTCGTAAATGTTGGCTGCCCTTCCTTGAGTTGAATCTTATCTTTTCTTCTATAACGAAAAAGACAGTTTTGAAACTTATTTAGGGGAAATGACGGCTTCGGCATGACAGACTACCCGAGTAGCACGTTTTCATCACAATAAGTTATAGCAACTTGTTTATGACTGAAATAAGTCGTATATAAGTTTCTACAATTGATTTGTGACAAGTGTGCTACTAGGGTATTTTCGGCAACCCAAATTGAAACACTATTTCACTGAATTTTCTTACGAAAACACTTCGCTGAATGCATGCAAACGATTCTTTATGCTTCCAGCTTCAATTTGACTATATTTTTACCACTGAGAAAATGCAATCTAGCAAGGTTTTCTTGAAATGCAACACACGCACTACAAATTGTAGCAGATTTCGAGTTGCCGATAATAGAACAGCAGATTTACATGCAGTTCAAATGGAACGGTTGCCGAAGAAAAACTGGTTGCCGACAATACTCGCTCTCATTAGAGAAGATTGGAGCTTTGTAAAAGCGTTTCAAAACAGTTTTTGACAATTCATTCGACTGAAATTGTTAGAGCAGCTGGCAGCAAAAGATTGTAAACAAACCAATACTGCATATGTGTGCGTTCCTTAGAGAAAAAGGCTATAGAAAGAACGTCGCTGCTTAGGTTGCCGAGAATACGTAAATTCCCCTACTTCCAAAAAAAGCGACAATTTGATCAAAAAGTAATTAAAACATTATGTCACAAGCTTAGGCATCCTGTCAACTCTTTTATTGAAGGAATCTTCTACCTCTTTATCCCTCCTTTCTCTCTTTCTCTCTGTTGTCGATCAGCTTCTGTTTATGAGTTCACACCATTATCCTCAATGGATCCCTAATCCCACCCACCTTCCGAATCACGCCATCGCCGCCCGATGACAGCCGAACAAAGCGACGACGACTGACGGTTCCGTGCAAGAAGCGGATTACAGGGAGGTGTGGTAACGAACGACGACCGACGAGAAATAAATAATAAAACTTTTCATCCAAGGCAGAAGAGCGAGGAAAACGAAACTATATTCCAAGGATAGAATTAAGCCTCGATTTGAAACAGAGAAACAAATAAATATCAGGGGGAAACAAGGTAAAAACTGTACAACCTAAATCACGTTGTAATCCGATGAAAATGGGAGCAGAGGAAAAACTTTTGTCTCCCCCATTCCGGGCCCGTGAACCGCACATTATTTAATCTCGAACCTAAATTGATTGACGTTAATCTAATCCAGCTTCCCCCTATGCTGGACCAATGCTAGATTGGAAAGGTGCAATCCCCGTCGCTGTCAAATGCAGCGACCAAAAAGTTTGATTATGTAGGAATTTACTACAATCCGTTCATCTCACCTACGCATTTTTTTTTCGTCTCAACAGATTCTTGGACAACATGAAGCTGCCGCAGTCCCAGCGAACTACCCACACCGGGTCCGGTTTCCACATCAGTGACATTCTTGGCCACAAGGACAAACAGCCAAAGCTCTCCGCTGCGGATCATGAGGATAGTACCAGCGATGAAATTCATCGTCACAATCACAGCAACCTGGCGAACGACACCGACAGTAACCATGGCAATGTGACGCCCGGCCACAGCGACGATGACAGCAGCAGTCACAGTCAACTGACAGCCGGTCGTCGACAGATACGATCTGCGAACAACGGTAGCGAGCCGCTATCATCGCCGGAGCTACTGGAGAGCAAAGCAAGCTTGCGGTCAACCCTCGCGGAAGACTTGCATGCCCGATTCACCACGCTACCTGCCTATCATCCCCACCATCCCCATCACCCGCTCTTCCCGGCCGCTGCCCGCCCCTGGCTGTACGAAACGTGCAACACCCTTAATGGTGAGTATCATTATCAATATAAAAAAAAAACCGTTTGCTCACTCAAGATAGACCCGGCGAACCAGAAATGGACACCCAAGCACCCCTGATCGAAGAGTTACGTACCGCCAATCATTCGAAGTGGACGACCTAATTAGTATTCATTTGGTTCGGAACAACCATCTATCAATCCGTCCTATCCTACTTCGACCACGGAGATAAGGGTTAATTTTAATAGGCTGAGGAGAGTGTGTGAAAATCCTTATACGAGCTCCGTGATAGGAAAAACCGATCTGGGAAAATCTGATTATCACCCCTCGTTCAGCGGATGTCACACAGAAAACGGAAATCATTTCGTCTGCATCCAAACAGGCAGGGGGAGGGGGAAGATCTATTACCGAGAGCATAAATCCAGTTGCAAATCGGATCCTGCCAATCGCCTACCTATTGACGATCCCATCACGCTCGTTCGCCTCTCAATGGAGTGTCGAGGTCTGTCTCCGAATTTGGCGGTGTTTATTTTCCCGCATCTACAAGGGGATTAGAGTACGAAGTGTGACAAACAATTGTATACCGAACGCGAAGCCGAAGGGAACTAAATTGTATTCAAATTATCTACAAATCATAGAGCGTTGCAGCTATTGAGGCGCACGTTTTGTAACTGTTGTCAGCTGGCCGCCTGCTTTGTTTTCCACTGTATTATTTCCCGTTCTGAAAAGGTGGTCACTCACAACACCGAAGTAGGCGGTGAGACGAATGACCAAATGTGTTTGTGTGTGCAATTACACGAAAATTAACCAAAAACGACGGAAGAGCGCAAGATGAACAAGATTTATGACTTCCTCACGTTTCCGATTCAATCAATTACATAACCTGGAAATTGAGCCTCCGGGGCAGGCACAATGGCGTGTACAACACATCAGAAAGGCAAAGGCAGCTGCAGCGATTCGCTTTTAACTGCTTTTGTGTGAGGTAGAGGAACCATTTTTGTTACGCTCAATTCCGCCGCAGCAGAGGTGTGATGGTAATAAATTGCTGGAAAATGGATGATTTTGTCAGAGAGAGAAAGAGATGAATGGAAAGTAAAAACTGCATCTGCCTCTAATCGGTTTCGTATGCGATGGCAGGCAAGGGAAAAGGGGGAAATGGATCCGTACAAACATGCATTTTTTAAACTTTTTTTTTTTGAGAGGGTACTTCTTTTTCGATAGTTTAATCCGCAATCGTAGCTTTTGACACACTCACTCTCTATCATCGATGGTGTGACGGTTGTCGGTTGTGATTGCGTACATTCAGCGCGAGTGTATGTACTTGATATGCGAAATGAGACGTTGTTTGTTTAGAATATAAAAAGTATACGGATAGAGGGCTTTGGATGGAACCGGTTCGCCGGTTGAAGTTTTATATGACGATGACAAATTGGTTTGGAAGCCATCTTGCGAATACATTTCACGGATTAGAGTTTTCGTTCGTTTAGAGCGTGGAAAATTGAGGTGTTGTTGATTTGAATTGATGATTTATATGCTACGGTGTGACGAGGAAAAAAAATCACTCAATTTAGTTAAAATCAGCGCTCATTTATTCGTAGCATTTTAGTTCAGTTAGTGTTGACATTGCCTTGTCATTTGTCACCAAACAGGAATCGGGAAACGGCTGATGACTATTCCCGGGAATTTCATGGAATTGGGAAATATTGTTTATCAATTGACCATCCCTAGCAAAGTCTAATATCAAAAATTTTATCGAAATGGTATCAAATTATGTTTTAGAAATCATGTTCATAACATATTTTGATATTATTATTTTTTAATTTAGGTTGAATTAATAGTTTGATATTAGTTTGATATGTCTTAAAAATAATTGGTACTTGATGAAAAGAGCACGTACATTTATCACTGAACGCTACTTTACCAAACATTTATTTTCTTTTAAGTCAAAATAAACTTGGGGCCTCCCTCAGCGCAATCGGTAAAGGCGCAGCTTCAAAGCAAGACCATGCTGAAGGTGGCTGGGTTCGATTCCCGGTCCGGTCTAGGAATTTTTCGGGTTGGAAAGTTTCACGACTTCCCTGGGCATAGAGTATGATTGCACTTGCCACACAATTTTAGTAATGCATAAATGGTACAGGCATCGAAGGATCTCAATTAGTAACTGTGAAAGTGCATCTAGAACTCTAAGTTGAGAGCACGCAATAAGCTAATATGCGATATGCAATAAGCTTGAAATGCGAATATGAAGAAGTAGAGAGTCAATATACTTGTTGTAAACTTGTTATCTAATAAATGAATAGTTAAGAATGAATGCAGCAAATTTCAATAAAATATTATTTATGGGTATATTAAGCAGGATGCTTACTGATTTGTTCATCAACAACACAAAGACAATTCTGATTTTTACAGTTATTTTACAACGTTAATTTAATACTGTTGATATCAATCTACCTGCGAATTGATTTTACAAATCGATATAAAATTAAATCTCATCCTGTTCGTCTTTAATACTTATACTAATACATTGTCGAATATTGTTATTCATCTTTAGTATTTAATGCGCAGTTTAAAATGCGTTTGCTCATTCTCGAACTTATGTTTGATTGTCAGATTTTCAACATCTTCTTCTTCTTCTTTTTGAGTGTTTGCGCCTCAGTGTCGAGTAATTTTTAACTTATATTAATATGTTGAAAAATCACACATATCCGAAAACTACCATATGTGTGCAGTTTTCTCCGTCAGCAAATCTCCCTGGTAGACCAGAGTAGAGTAGCCTACCATATTACGCAGCCATCCACCCACCGTAGTCTACAAAACCCACCACCAGATGGAGTAAAAGCAGCAGGTTAGGCGGCCATGAGAGGTGACGACAAAAAGGCCATTGTGAACGGCATAATGGGCACGATGACTGGCGATGGAAAACGAATGGCCTGGGTCACTGACCAATAGTCAAAGGACAGTGACCCAAAGAATGTCTTTCTAGACTACATACACCTTCGGAGCAATTATCAATCAACCCTCGATTTAAACGGTCGATAGTTTCAAGTCTCTGGTGAAATAATCATACAAGACAAAGCCTAGAAATTAGAAAGAATTACTGTGCAGACAGCAGATCGATATAGCAGCGCCGGTGGTGTAGTGGTAAGCGTGATTACCTCTCATCACAGCAGGTCTGGGTTCAATCCCAGTCGGCGCCGCCGGGATGTTCTGAGGCATAACATCTCTGATCACGCCTTTTTTCGGAAGGGAAGTAAAGCCGTTGGTCCCCGGTTCATGCGTTGATGGGTCGATAGGTAGGGTCCAGATGTGGGAGCTGCCTCTCTGGCGTGGTAGCATTTTTGCTCAGCACGGAAAACAAGATCGATGGAAAACACATCAAAAGAAAAGAAAGCAGATCGATAGGGATAGTGACAGAAAAGTGAAGGAGAGTGAGTGGAAGGAACGAACAGCCTGACCCCACTGAAATTTTTAATATGAAACCGCTGAAGTATACCAGGTACGACACGAACCACCCAAGCCGAGTCCGTTGACATACTCGGTGGCCCAGCCAGCATCAGAAGTTTCGAGATGAGTTCAGTCGCGCGCAAAGGAGGTATCCAACGCCGCAGAAGGAGAAAAGTGAAGAAAGTGGAACATGAAGCGAAGCAGTCGTCGAGGAAACGTGGTGTTGGAACTGAGGGGGGCCCCGAAGAAGAAGTGAAGGACAACAGAGTACAGGTTAGATAGAGATTAAGAAAGTGGGTGACTATTGGTCCCAAGTACACCTATAAGCGTACCCATTCTAGTCGAAATTCTAGTACTACACTACGTTTGTTTTGATTCGCTATGAAAGTTTGACAGATAAAATGAGGGGTTCATAGATTTTCCTATGTTTCAAGGGGTGAATCGATTAGCTTGGGACCGAAGAGAGTTAAGAGCTTTCGATAGAAAAATGTTGATGATGGTTTGAGCTGGACGATTTGTCTTTAAGATAATTAAATATGACATTTTAACCAGGTTAACAAACAAAATCGAACTGGTTTCAGTCACAGATATAAATTCCCTTTAGAGTTTACAGTTGCTTCACAGCGATATAAATGTGGAAAAGCTCAGGCGTCCACCTCTTAGCTCGCCTTTTTGTCCACCTAAAATATTCATAAGTATTACATGCAATCAAGAGTTAATGAACAATCAACAAAGCATCCTATTACACTAGTAACCCCGCAATCTGATGCTATAATAATTTTCAGCAATGTCAGGAATGCTCACGAACCCCCAATATTTGCCAGAAAACTTACTACTAACTCAAGGTATCTTCCAAATAAGCTTCAAAATTGTATTTTTTTTTTATCAAATGTTAAATTCAGTCCTCCGTAATAAGCGCGCGAGGCTCAAACCTTTGTAGACTACTTTTTTTTTTTTAATTAATCTACTATTAAATCAAATATTAAAAATCCATCATCACCATCGAGGCGAACAGAAAAAGTTTTTGCAGTGCTACAATAATTATTAAAAATGTCGTTATGACAGCTATCCATATAAAATAATCCGTTAGAGATAACTTTGTCAAGATATACAATTTGTCAATTCATTAAAAAAAATCACTGGATAAGTGTTCAAAAGACAGTTTTAACGTGTGAAATGCAGTGTCTTTTAAATTCTGTAAGTGTTGCTAAACGTTTGATATGTCTAGGCATCGAATTGAAAACATTTATTCCTTTATAATATAATGAATTTTGTGAAGCACAAGTCAAGAAATGTGGTGTTCTTATTTCAGCCGCGTTTCTAGTATAATATCTATGAAAATCACTTCCTCTTTCAATTCGATCACACAAATATCGAGGCAGCAAACCGTTAACTACTCGATGCCTGTACCATTTTTGAATTAGTAAATTGTTTGGTAAGCAGTGGTGAGATTTGTCATTGTCATTGACAGACTTTCGCTCGCTATTGACTAAATTGTTTATCACGTAGTCACTGATAAACTTGCTCATCAAAAAAACCTTTGTCAAAATCTCAATCATTTTTTTTTTATTATTTCAATATTCAGCGACTGTGCTAGGAAAAGCGCCTTTTGAAGGCAATCGGTGATAATTTTGATCACCATTGCAACAGTTGGACATTTGTGTAATTTTCAATAGTGACCTATTTTGATTGATTGATTGATAACGTGTCAAGGGGTAATCAACTCTGCACACTGTGCCGAAACACATCGTGGCACACTGATCGAAACGTTATGGCACACGATGGCAAGGATGACACTTAATATAATATAAAACGGCAACACTGTTGCTAAGGTTTACTATTTTGTTTACTTCCAAGTAAGGGGGAAAGGGAAATTTTGTTGACAGTGCCATTGCTATTTTTTGTCGATTTTCTAGTGAAATGGTCCTCAATAATAATAAGATATTGTATAATAGACGAGACACTCCATGTCCTTATGCCTTTTGCGGAATGATCCTCTACAGAAAGTCCAAACGGGTTTTGAGAGATGTTCATAGTTTTGAAAGAATTTTTTGTTTTTTGGGAAGTTCAAACGAATTAGTCAGAGTCACCACGCCACGTTAAATAGGCTTGAATACGTGTTACCCCCAGATGGCCATAGAATCCAGACCGAGAGCCAATTGTATGGCTAAGGAGAATTGTAAAATTCAGTTCCGATTGCAGGGCTAATGTACGATATCAACAACAGCCCGGTGCCGAACGAAGTCAGTAGATTCCGTATTACCGATTCGCAGTCTTTCTACGCTCATTGGGTGCTCGTATCACTGACGGAAACAGCAATAATAAGAGCCACACTGGAGGTAACGGAGACAATCTGATTCACGGTATTATTGAACGCAATCGTAACCGCCAGCAGAAAGGATATATAATATGAAGGAACAACAAGCAGATACAAGGAGGTGGTAGTCATCAAACGACTGAAACCAGTATCAAGATCCTGGACCGACATTTGGATGCTATTGGAAATTATTCGATGTGAGATGTGGATAAACGTATAAAAAGTAAAAAGTTGAAGGCCATGATGATAAAGAAGAGGAGCTATACAGATTTTTTTTTTCGTAATTGACTAATCTCAGCGGTTTCCTGGGTCTCCTGTCCAAAAGTTCTAGACCATGGACGAAGTAGTTTTACATCCATCATAAAAAAGGTGAAGCCAGTTCAGACGAATTCAGTCCCCAACAACGACTACTGACACTGGAAAGCTACTGCAGTCTATTGTTGCTTCTACTAACGCCGGTACTTTAGGTCGAGTCCATACTTCCTGTTTTTTAGATTGTATCATTTCCCGAGTAGCAGGATGACAATGCATAGAATCTTCCACTCGCCGGTGATGCATTTTCCTCTTGCCGGTTGGGTAGTTGGTTTCGGCACAAGGGGTGGTCACTCTAAATACACACTTATTTTGCGCCAACATTTTTCTCAGCGTGCCTCAGTGTGCCGCACACGGTAAAAAAACTACAAGGGACAGCCCTATGGGGTTGTACGCAATGGTGACGTAGGACTACGTGGTCTTATATAATAAATTTTATATGTTAACTGCAGCAGGAGCTTGTGTTTTGTATAGGAATAGGAAATTGAGCGGGGTTCTCTCTGTTTATACTCTTTAGTATGACGCACTTGACATAGATGGCCCACAGCGACTCACGAAGAGCTACTGATTCCGATCAATAGCTGTGCGGCTTCTTTCTCCTTCTATGGATGGTTATGTGGGATGCAGCTCGCAGCTTGCAAGTAGCCTTCCGTTGTGTACTTGAGAACACCACCACTCACCACGCGGTGATTGAATGAACACCGTTTGGTGAGACCAGTTGGAATTCAACTTTGAAATCTGTGTTAGGGAAATCGTTTTTCGCTGGCAGTCGGTGATAATTTTAAGTATAGCAACAGTTGCACATCCGTTAAATTTTCAATAGAGACATTTTGAAAAATGATAAAGTCTTAAATTTAACAGTTGTGTAGAAATATATCTGATCGATCGGTGATAAAATTATTGAAATTAGTCCAGGGGCAGCTGAGTCATTAACGATCAAAATCTTTCGGTGTTCACAAAGTGTACCCCCATATAGAAATCATAGAGGTAGATGTTTCCCATACGTTTTTTACCCGGTTTACTACCAGTCCCAAGAGAGCCGAAAAATTCAAATTTTAGAGAGAAAATCACTCTCACGATATCAATATCTCACAGACTACAAAACAGAATAACTGACTCTGCAAAAAATTCTGGTTCCTCTATATACGTATTTCGATCAACATCCGAAGTCCCTCCTTTTTTACATATCCTGCACAAATTATGCTGTGGAGAAATATGTAAAAAGGGAGGGACTTTGGATGTATTTTTTGTGCAGAATATGTAAAAAGGGAGGGACTTCGAATGTTAATCTAAATGCATATAAAGAGGTACCAGACAAGTTTTGCACTGCACTTTCCTCTGTGAACAATTAACGGAGTGAACAATTGCGTAGTTTCAAACAACAGCAGTGACATATGATGGAAAATGAATGCAGAAGCTTGACAAAATGGTTAATTATCAAAATCAACTCTTTTGTGAATCCTGATGAATGTGGGCGTCTTAGTGGAATACCTGTATAAAGAAAGAGAGAGAGAGAGAGAAGGATTAGTAATTTCCATTTAATTCCATTACCTTATTTGCTAATCCTTGGTAGATACGCGTATTTCGTCTACAATGAGCAGACTTGTCTTGTATTAGTCGAGTATTAGTACAAGACACTGAAGAAGTCTGCACATTGTAGACGAAATACGCGTATCTATCAAGGATAAGCAAATAAGGCAGTGGAATTAAATGGAAATTACTAATCCTCCTCTCTATCTTTAAACTCTGGTGATAAAATTAATATTGGCGCCCCGAAAAAGACGGTTTTGTGTGAATTTTGTTCAGGCGGGTTTTTCTTCTAGAAAATTTATGAAAATTAACTCTTTAAGAGGAATTATTTGTGTCACCCTGAAAAGGACGCTTTTGGTTTGATACGCAGCTTCGTCTGTCGAGTGGCAAGCAAATTACCCGGCTGTTTGCCGATGAACAACACGCACTATATCGTGACGCCACTATCACAGGTTCGTATTCTTCTGGACGCGGCAGGTTTGATGCACATTACCGGGTTGTTCGATCTTTGTCGTGGTTGGAGAATTCTGAGACCTCCACGGATACGGTGAGCTAGTTTGCGCTTGGGTGAGCGTCGACATATCGATAACGTGCTTGATGACGGTGGCCCACAATGCTTTCTCACGATGAGCAACTGTACCCAAACAGTTACAGTGGGGCTTCATCTCTGCTACTCTGTCTAGAGCGAGGGGGGCGACACATCTAAATCTCAAGATGCTCAACAAATCTCACACTAGCGAATCTATCTTCGAAACATCTTCTTTCATTTGCCGCATTTACTTGCATCGCTCATCACTTTTTTGCAGGAAATCTTCAGAATCGTCATCAATATTCTTTCTATCTACTCAGTATGCGCACAGCTAGCCACAGCAAAACACAATCTTTTTTGCATCGTAGATAGAGTCATCCCCCTCGGTCTAGAATGCTCTTGCAAGCAGCCTTGGCAGCAAGCTGCTTGTGGAGCCTTTCGAACACGTCTGAAGTTCGAAAGGAAATGCGGCACCGGCTTTATTCGTTTGGGACCAACTATGTGATGTCTTTGTTAGGAAATATACCTTATGGTGTAAGCAAATGTATGGGAAATTTTAGTTAAATTTCTTAGTTGTTTAACTATTTGCACTATTTGTATTATATGCAACAAAATTGCTGGAGTAAGCCTCCGTCGAATGGCATATTGCATGACATATTTCTCACTAATGCTTTGGAGATATATGCGTTCAAAACCTTACCCTTTTCGTTACATGCTTATTTTTCGTACTTGCAAAATGTATCCCCATATAGAAAACAAAGACGTAGTCCTACGTCAAAACACCATGTTCATGTAAAGTGATTTGCTGTTGAATTTGCACTGCTTGTCAAACATTGCAATTCGATGTGCAAATCCCTTGGAAGGGATCATAGGCGTAGTTAATGAACAGCCCCTTACCGTCTTCACTTATTACCCTAATAAAATTGTTATGGTTATTTTGCTTAACAACGCCGAACACGTTGTATCATCCAAACCATTTATGGAATAGTTCTATTATGTGGGTTATCGTTCGTTTATGGTAATTTATTTTGGGTAGGCATCAGTATTTTTTGTAAACAAAATAGAATTCTCGCGTTACTTTTCAATAGGTCTAATCTACATCTAATTCTAATTCGACAAAGATGACAGGAAAAGTTTTTATAGCCGAGTTATTTACGAAAGAGAGAGTCGATGAAGAGAATCGTTCAAGGTAGATTGGTCTATTTGAAATCGGAGTAGGTAACCTGAATGGCCCGACGTGAGATCGGGATGGTCAACATCTAGACCGATCAGTTGCTAGACCGGCTAAGAGATAGAAGTGCCCGGTAATGCGGAATAATTTGGCAGGATAAGATCTAGCAATCGTCCGATTCGGTGTAAGTTAAATCAGTACAAAAGAGCACAGCAAGCCACCGGCATATGCGATAGCGCCCCTGCAAACCAATTTAGTTGTAGTGTAGAGCGGGGATTCAATTAAGATGAAATCGAACCTAACGATTCCACATGGTCACGGATGATCATGCAATCGTTTTTTTTTTTTTTCAATCGGGAGGCAGGTAGACAGTGCCTATCCTGAGAATGGTTTGTGGAAATTCCACGACAATTTAGAGCTGTTTCAGTAGACCGATGGGCGAGTTACTTAGGTGGCTGGTCAGTCTCGTTGAGATAGCAATCAGAACGCCTCCACCGCGTGATTTTTAACTGTTCAGGGGGAGATCGGTCTGTTCTGAAGACTGATAAAAGTGATCCGAAAGTTGTGATGAATAGATCTAGTCGTTTCCGCCTCTACGATCAAACCATATTAAGCCAAGAAAATCTAGTCGATTTTAGTCCTCAGCCCACGCTCGTTTTGATAATAAATCCGGAGGCCATTCGAGGGGCAATTCCGGAAGCTGGAAAACGAAGGAAATTTATGTACCGAAAGTTCTCAATCACAATCATACTCGCCTGGAGATGCAGGCTAAAAGCCCCCGATTTTTTGTTGTTGTTTTGCTTGACAGCAGCTTTTTGGCGTCGCATCTCCATATGTTGCTGTGATGCGAAAAGTGAGAAAGCAAATGACAGTGATCTTGCTCACTGAGAAATGTGAGTTATTCGAGGCGCCTCAAAAGCAACTCTGAAATCGCTCATGATTAGGAGCTGTCTTGCCCCTTGGGGGGAAACCTGTGGGAAACACGACAAAATTATACTCGGCGACAAAACTACACAAAATGGGATAAATTGTAACACGCAGGTTACACCGAGGGTTACACTGGGTATTGCGAACACAGCCGATTTTATTTTGCAAGTCAGCAGGAAAACAACTTGAAAATTTTCCGATGTCACAAATTGTTTTGCTAATGCACTGCTCTCAAATTGCATATACACACAGTTCAAAAAAGTAGTGTAAATTTCTGTTCAACTTGATGTACATAAATGGAGCGTCACAAACAATATACGTTTACATTATATATCATGTAATGTTCTGACACATTTCATGAAATGTAGCAAATATTGTATACAAAAGCCCATCTTTGTAAACAACATTGTTTGCAAGTTACTCGTTTGCGTGAAATGAAATACAAGTCTACGTTAATGAATGTTTACATCACAATTAAAATTCAGAATTTTTATCTGTGCAGTTGTGTTCGATAAAATAGCAGCGCCTGCCGATTTTCATTCAAAATTGTTAACTTTGACATAATGTAACTTTGTTATCTTATGATCAATTGAGCTGAAACGTTCACCAAAGAACTACAAATATGTTCAATTTTACAATTACAAAATATTAAATTTTTGGAAGCACCTACCGGAAAGTGAGACACCAGGTAAAATTGTTCAAAATAATATCGGCGTGCATAGTCAATTCCCTTGCGTTTGATGTTTACACACTACCGCCATCTGTTCAGCGTAGTGCACACCACAGTGTAATCAACAGATGGCGGTAATGTTTTAGCGGCGATGTTTTACAGTGGGAAATATTCAATGTGTTATTTCTGTATGTCTGTGGTTTTACAATAAGCATATCGGTGTGGAAATCTATACGCATTGGGTAACGCTTTAGTTCTTCTTTCAAATACAATTAGTTTGATGTGCCCAATTTTGCCCAACTTCAAGTTGTTGGTCTTGGAAAAAGTGCTATTTTTGTGGTCAAAACCATAAATAACTCATAAAACATAAAACATAGAAACTTACTTACAAAGACAAAATGGCGTATCTTTATAATATAAACTAGTTTGTAGAACATGTCGATGACGGGAAACGGCTACCAGAAAAGTTATTAACAAAACATTGATTTTTAGAAGAATCCATACAATAACTTATCAAAAACTGAAAGAGATAGAGAGTTGATGTGTTCTACAAAAATGCTTGTTTTAATATTATCTAAAACTTTGCCAAAGATACAATTTTGCTATCTCGACTATTAAAAAGAAAATGTTTTTGCCATCTCTCTGCTGCAGGATTAATCATGAAAAAGTTAAGTTCAAATGAACCAGCTAATCATGTACACAAGAAAATAATCCGTTTTCGCCTAATTACAACAGTACTTTTGGATCGCCAATACTCGCTTGTATAGAAAGGGTTATAAATAGCTTGATATTATGATCATTTACATTTATTCAAGCTAAATATATTCGTTTACACTACTGATTCCTGGCGCACGGAACGCTTCCCTTTGTTCCTATCCAACGAACTTCACTTTAAGGCAAGTCCTTCAGCCTTAAAAAGCATCTGAGCAAAAACTTGCTTACTCACGCAATAACCCAAGTCCATTTTCCATTAAGCAACCTCTCGGTTATATTCAGCGTAATCAATTTTCATTAACCTCAATAATACCACCACCCGTTCGGTACAAAAGCCTCGCACATAAAATCCTTTTTGCCTTAACCCGACGACACTCACTCCCTGTTTCCTTCCCGGCCTTCTGCTGCTGCTCCGGCTTCGAGAACGAGTATGAGTGCCACTCAACGAACCACTCACTCACACAACTCAACAACCAGCAATCTCTTCCCATCATTATCCGCTTTTCCACTTTATCCACTTCTTCGATGCCTACTTAGGTACCTACTTTGGCACTGGCACCTGAAAGAGGCGGAGCCTCGGCGTCCAACTTTTCACTCTCTCGCACATAAGCACTCTCTTCCAAACAGCAGCCTCTCAGCATACTGCGATATACCTCCGCTTCCTGATCCTGATCAAACTCTCCACTCCATTAAATCCGGCCTGCTTTGTTCTCCAGCAATGAAAGAATTTCGCACACCAAACCAAACAATTACCATTAATAATAACTGGATGTCATTTATCAATTTCCGCCTCCGGCAGCGCACAAAGATAATAGTCCAACGTTGCTCGCACTGACGCAGCCGCAGAATCAATTGTCCGTGACAATAAATTATCTCGCCTAAGAGCGTCCATTTCCGCTTCTTCCGGTGTTTATCGAACAAATGCCTCATTGACTACGACGACGACGACCGGCGTCCCACTGCGTGGGATTCCTGTGGTTTTGCACTGTACCTTTTTCCCTGTCCCAAAGGTGTATGTACATAGAATACTAATGAGTTTTTTTCTCTCTTTGCAGCATCCCACACACAGCACGGGCACCAGCAGCGATTGGCTCAGCAGGTCAGTCCGGATAGTACCGGATCGCCGGTGCACTCGGAGCAATCGTACCACGGCTTGGGAGGAGGCTCCGGTGGAAGCGGATCCGGCATCAACGGTCAATGTCCGAGGACACCGAGCCCGACGGACAGCGAAAGGCAACAGTTGAATGCGGATGGCAACACTGAACATTCGGACGATGTAGACATCGAAGAAGGCTGCGACGATGAGATCGATATGCTGGAAGATACCGAAGACAACCCGACCGAACGATTGACCAACGGGATCGGACACAAGAAGAGGAAACGGCGGGTTCTGTTTTCGAAGGCTCAGACCTATGAGCTGGAACGGCGGTTCCGGCAACAGCGGTACCTGTCCGCTCCGGAACGGGAACATTTGGCATCGTTGATCCGGTTGACTCCGACCCAGGTCAAGATCTGGTTCCAAAATCATAGATACAAAACGAAACGGGCGGCGCACGAGAAGGGTTCCATGGATCCAGGAGCACATCAAGCCGGAGGTCTTCCGTCACCCCGTCGGGTAGCGGTTCCGGTGCTGGTTCGGGATGGGAAACCCTGCCTCGGCGGAGGCAAACCGCACGATATGTTGGCTGCCGTCCAGACGGCTCACCTACAGCTTCCGCCGGGCTTTCAACATGCCAGTTTACTCCACCATGCCGCCAGATGGTGGCCCTAGTCGGCTCGTGTTGTCAGCTCTCCGGATGTAAATAGTTTATCTTTAAAGTCGTAGTACAATTCGTATCGTCGGTCACTTTCAATGTTGTAGATGTAAATCAAAATCACAGATTTTAGTCTAACAAAAAAAAAAGCTATACAGGAGGCAGTTTTCCCTAGGTCGAAAGCAAGAGTCTATTTAATTATATTTAGTTAATTTATAAGAATGAGTTCAGCGGATCGCATTGTTAGACTTGGCAGCACTGCAATAAACAGTAATGATCCAAGTAACCATTGAACATCTGTTGACTGAAGGCACGCCATCGTAGTAAGCTGAGTTGCTAAGTTAAAAACCTTGGAAAAATAAATATTATCGCAAATCAATCTGGATCATTCTATACTCTCAAGCATATAAGTATGTGATACAATGTACCGGAAGAATTAAAATCATAAATAAATTCTCCCATTTGAATGGACAAAAAAAAATGCAGCAAACTTGACTTTCATTCCTTTATTCCGATGATCAACAAAATAAAACGAATATACGAGATTTTTAATCCTCTGAAGAGGCCGCGCAGCCGAACAATCGGACAAGATTCCTTCCCTAAAACTTCCGCTCCGATCCGGGGCCGAAAGTCAAAAAGTCGATCGAAAACCGGATGTCATTTCAATCCAATAAAAAAGCCGTGTCCAAAAGCGACCGCTGGGACTCTTCCTTCCTCCGAACAATTATCGATTTGGTTCGGTCGTAATGGAAAAAAATAAAAAGAGACGAACAGCATCCGACCGATTCATCACAAAAAGAGTCGTCGTCGTATCTTCAAAAGAGAGCAACTTCAATGGGAAAAGTGGCAATTGTCATCGTCCTGTTGGAATGTCCTTTTTCGATGATGTTTTATTTTTTTTTTTATTGCACGGAGAGGAAGTCCCGTACAAACGTCACCATGGATGGTAAAGAAAAAAAAATCGATACAAAACAACAATCCAAGCATCCTTTGACAGGCCGAAGCATGCTACTCGAAGCGAAGTAGGCGACACGAAAATTATTGCTGAAATGGACAGGAAAGGACGATGCCGTATTGTTGAACTTGGATGGGATTCCTACTGTGTGGGTGAAGTTTGCTTTTTTTTTCTGTTTTCGTTGCATTGTTCGACGGTTGTAAAATTGTTCGTACTCTGAAGAGGGTGCGTGTGCGTGACCGTTTCCGGATTTCCCACTGGCCGTCGTTGGGATTGTTTGCTCGGACCGGAAGATGCTCTGTTTGATGGGCAGAATTTACTTGCGCGGGATGGAAAATGTTTATGCATAAACGTAGTTGTCTTGCATGGTGCGATTTTCTGAACTTTGTGTAATTTCAATGCTAACAAAACTATATCCAGCTTTCCATGCTCAGTAATGGCGGCCTGTTTGTATGAATAAATGTATCCTTCACTGTGCTTTTTGACACTATCTGGATGTTCGAATTTCAACCCCTTCCCTTTCCCTCTCCCAGGAACAGAAGAAAATGGAACAACATAAGCCCTCCAGTTAGTGTCAAAAAGCACAGTGAAGGATACATTTATTCATACAAACAGGCCGCCATTACCGAGCATGGAAAGCTGGATAGTCACTTTGAAAATAAATCGAAACAAATAGGTCTCCAACTGTCTCCAATATCCAATATCAACAAATTCCCCTCACGGTCAGTGACGTTCGAGGGCGTACACCATTCACAGTTGCATAAAACTGGGGTATGCTTACAGATGTACTTGAGATTAAAGATGTATCGCCCCCCCCTCGGGTTATAGTGTTGGTTATAGTACGTTCACTCAAAAAATATTGAAAGCTAAATAGTATAGAAGTTACGCTAAATCGCAACTCTCCGTGCCGACGCAAAGGTACGGTTTATTCGAGGGAATGTATTTTCTGCTTCTTTTTCGATTCACGATTAATATTATTGTTTTCAAATCAAAATTCAAAGTTGTCTTAGGAAGGTTTTTTAATTATCTATTTTTGGGATCTCGATCGCTGGGCGACAACGTCCCGAGCGAAGGCAGAACGCACATACATAAGCGATATTCCATATCTGGGGATGCGAAGTGAAGCAGGAAATTTTACACAGAGATTTTCTCGAGAACAAGGATTCTGCAACGATCAATTCTTCTCAAGCGATGGTTTTTAATAATAGTTTAAAAATACCAATCACTCAACTATCCTGGTACACAAGTCAAGCTATGTAAACAAGCAGGATTGGAAATAGGCAAACAGTTAAAATTATAATTGTATTTATATAAAACACTAAACATACGACACCAACGTGAAATAATAGCAACAACAAAATAAATACAAACTGAAAAACGCAATTTCAGTATACACTGAACGAATTCCACTCCGATAATCAGTTTTAGTATAATTTTGACGAAAATTTTAATCGTAACAATGTATAAATTTCGATTAATCATAAAATGCAGTGAGTGTTCAGATGGAAAAAATATTGTTTTGAACCAAGGGGTGAGACAACATTACTCTGAGTTCCGTTTTAGCTGCGAGTAACTCGCGAGTAACTCAATGTATCTCAAAATTAAATCGACGTTCATCGATTTACTGTCTGTTTACTCCTCGGCTAACTCCGTTTACCACCTTCATATCCACAGTGAGCATGCATAAGGGCGTATACGAGATGATCGATTCTCTTAAACGATTTTCTCTTTGCATTGCCACAGCTAAGCGAAATAATTTTCTAGAATGTGTTCAATGCAGAGTTGTAACAGGTTGCATTGGCTATCAAAAACAACAGCAAACGCACCGAGAAACGTTAATTCTAGCGAAAATCGACGAAGAGAATCGATCATCGCGTTTACGCCCTTATGCATGCTCACTGTCGATATATTAGACGTCAGTCTTGTTTGTAAACAAAATAAAATCCTCGTGTCACTTTTCAATAGGCCCTTTCTGCATGGATCGATTCGCTTCATCGTCACGGCCGTGTTAAGATATTTCCGAATATTTTGGACACCCAGATCGATGGAAGACGCAACAATCTAGCATCTAATACGACAAAGACGACAGGAAATGTTTTTGTAGCCAAGTTATTTAGGGTAAACGCTCCTATAGTTGCGGTACGTTAGAAGCGATAGGTTCCTATAGTTGTGTATTGAGTCTCCATACACAACTATAGGAACCTAACGCTTCTAACGTACCGCTACTATAGGAGCGTTTACCCTATTTGAAATCGGAGTTGGTAACCTGAATGACACGACGAGAGCGGGATGGTCAGCATCAGGGTTGCTTCCACTCACCTGCTATCAAAGAATATAATTCGGAATTATGCTATCATTAGATGCAATAATGCTATGTTGTACTTGTGAGTAACAAGAAGAGGTAGTTAAGCATGTGTTCGACTCATAAAATCTGTCAATTTCGCTTTGAGAGCGTCACAATTAGCGATCTTATGATTCGTGAGCGTTCACTCAGAGTGAGCGTTCACGAGTCGTAAAATCGCTGATTGTGACGCACTGAAAGCAATTTTGACAGATTTTATGTGTCAAACAAATACTTCATGACCTTTTCTTGTAACTTACAAGTACTAATTAGTATTATACTATATCATGATTTCATAATTCCGAAAAACATTTTTTTATAGCAAGTGAGTGGAAGTAACCCTGGTCAGCATCTAGACTGATCAGTGGCCGGTAATGCGAAATCATTTGCCGGGACAAGATCTAGCAAACGTCCGTTTCGGTTGGGAAAAGTGTTTACTTGTTTACAGTCCGGATAACATCGTTCCTAGGATGTGTGGTACCACCGAGAACTGGAGCGTGGTGGTGACTGCGGTCACCCACATAGTTTCGAAATTACAACGACAGTGGCGTGCCGAGCAGCAGTTGCCTACTGCCCGGCTAGATCGATAGAGTATTGCTAGAGAAGCGCTACAGCGGCCTCTCGCACGAAGTAATGCCTTCGGGCGGTTCCGGGGAGGTCAAGGGCCAAGCGCACAGGGTAAGGTTTAGTGGGTCGAGAGTGCAATTCTCCCATCCCCACACCCTGAGTTCCTTCTCAGGTGTCTGTGAGCAGATTCCCCCCTGTATAAAAAAGAAAAAAAAAAGAGAAAAGACAGCAGCCAGAACGCCTTTTGACCAACAATCAATACGAAACTAACGATTTTAAATTGGCTCACCACTTTAGTAGCCTATTGGTCCCAAGCAAACGATTAACGTACCCTATTCTAGTTGAAATTCTATTACTACACTATGTTTGTTTTGATTCGCTATGAAAGTTTGACAGATAACATCAGGGGTGTGTGGATTCATGCAGAACATGCAGGGGTGAGTGAAATAGCTTGGGACTGCTTGGGACCGTTGTTCTGGTACTGAGTGAGCCAAAAATAATAATGATTTTCTTCGGGACCCAGTGGTCTTAGAGTTACCTCTATGTTTTGACTGTGCAGGGGAGATCGGTCACTTCAAGACGGAATAAAGTTATCCGAGGCAACGATGCATAGATCTTGTCATCCAGTCCCGCTTCTTTCAGTACGATCAAATCCAACAGCCAAGAAAAACGAGTCGATTTTAGTCCTCAGCAAACACACGATCCCGGGAGCTGGAAACCGAAGGAAATTTAGGACCGAAAGTTCAGAATCCCAACCATACTCGCCTGGAGTTGTAGGCCAGAGGAACATAGGAAAATCCACGAACCCCTCATTTTATCTGTCAAACTGTCATAGCGAATCAAAACAAACATAGTGTAGTACTGGAATTTATACTAGAATGGAATACGTTAATCGATTTGCTTGGGACCAAAAGGCTAGTCAAGTAGTGAGCCAATTTAAAATCGCTAGTTTCGTATTGATTGTTGGAGGTACAATCACAAACGAAGTGACAGACGACTTACTGGCGAAGAAATCCATTAAAATAATGTGGTTAACTGTAATAGAATTTTCTTGGAAGCTTGTGCCATCATCCACCAGATGGGTTAGTTTTTTTGTTTTGATTTGAACAAAGTTGATTTTGTGTACAATGATTCTTTGACAGTGTGCAAAGAGTGCGTATCATTTTGTCATTTTTTTATGCATTTCAGTTTTGAGTAGAGTGAAAGAGATAGAACCAAAACATTCTAGTACATTCGGTTAAAATGCTAGTTCAATCTAGTAGTAGTGTTGCCATGTGGTACAATCCAGTAGTAGTGGTGTTGCCATGTGGTACACTGAAAAATTGCAATAGCAGGTTAGTCACCAAAGTTTTCGAGCCGCTCCGTCTGTCACTTCGTTTGTGGTACAATGCTGTAGGTGGCTGAGTTTGATTCTCGGTCCGTTCTAAGAATTTTTCGGTTTGGAAAATTTCTCGACTTCTCTGTACATAGAGTATGATCAACCAGTAGAAACTAAAGATTCTAAATTGGTTCACTACTTGACTAGCCGATTGGTCCTAAGTAAATCGATTAAGGTACCCCATTCTAGTCGAAATTCTAGTACTACACTATATTTGTTTTGATAAGCTATGAAAGTTTGACAGATAAAATGAGGGGTTCGTGGATTTTCCTATGTTTCGAGGGGTGCATTGATTAGCTTGGGACAAAAGATAGTACCAGAGCTGAGCCAAAAAGTAGAGCACATTTCTTCGGGACCTTCAGGTCTTAGTGTCACCTCTATGGTATGATTGTACTTGCCACACAATTATATTAATGCTTAATCAATAAATGCGGAAGTGCATCTAGAACACTAAGTTGAGAGCACACAATAAACTAATATGCGATAAGCAATAAGCTTGAAATGCGAAGAAGAAGAAGAAGAATAAAATATTAGGTAAATACTCCTAAAGAACTACTCAAGATTTAAAGAAAGGATATGTTATAGAGAAAGGCAGAATTTTTATTAAATTGCAGTGACTCGCACAGAAACTATTTGTTATGTTAACTGTTCTTGATTTAAAGAAGGAAGCATATTTGAAAGTTAGTCACCTATTTTTCCTCCAACCACATTATATAGTACATTGCGACCATTTGTCCATTCCGAAATTTTGTCCATTCGACCTTTTGTTCATTCGACCTTTTCTCCATTTGACCTTTTTGTATTTACGGAAAACTCGGTATGTGAATAAAAGGTCTCCCTATATACGGAATAACTAACGTGCACATTTACTGATAAAATAGAATTTATTACTTAAAGGGTGTCCACGATGAAATTGCCACACTACGAAATTGCTCTAACTTTTTAACCGTTGGGTAGAATTTAATGAAAATTTGGGTGGATTTAGTTCATAGTGCATTATTTACATCCTGCAAGTTTTAAAGTCCTGTGATCAAAACTCGCGGAAATGGAGTCGAAAGAACAGCTCGTGCGTGATAAAATCTTGCGCATTCATCACGAGAACAAGGATCTCTCGCATCGTTCCATCGCTAAAACGTTGGGAATCGCGAATTCCACGGTGTCGCGAGTGATTAAGCGGTTCGAGGAACGGTTGACCACCGATCGGAAGCCCAGAAGTGAAGGAAAAAGTATTCCGTACAACACCAAAAATCACAACCGCGTAGTTGGGGCCTTCAACCGAAATCCGAACGCCTCCGTTAGGGATGTGGCTAAGAAGCTGCACCTAAGCCGAAGTTTTGTCCAGAAGGCCAAAACTAAGGCTGGGCTTCGAACGTTCAAGGTACAAAAGGCCCCTAATCGCGACGAGAAGCAGAACAAGTTCACCAAAACCCGTGCCAGAAAGTTGTACCTCAACATGCTGACGAAAGTTGAATGCTGCATCATGGACGACGAAACATATGTGAAGGCCGACTTCAAACAGATCCCCGGCAACCTGTTTTTCACGGCAAAGGATAAGTTCAGCGTTCCGGAGCATGTCCGCACTCAGAAGATGTCCAAATTTGCGAAGAAATTCCTGGTTTGGCAAGCCATCTGCACGTGCGGGAAACGGAGTGCGCCTTTCGTGACCCAGGACACGATGAACGGACAGGTGTACATAAAAGAGTGCCTCCAGAAGCGGCTGCTTCCTCTCCTGAAGGCCCACAACGTCCCAACAATCTTCTGGCCGGATTTGGCCTCATGCCACTACTCCAAGGACGTGCTGAAGCGGTATGCGGACAATAAGATCAATTTCGTGCCGAAAATGTTCAACCCTCCCAATACTCCGGAGCTCCGCCCCATCGAGAAGTACTGGGCGATTATGAAGCAGCACCTTCTTAAACGACCTAAGGTAGTGAAGACAGTCGAGGAACTGAAGAAAGTATGGGTTTACATGCAAAAAACGGTTGATTCACAGGTTGTGCAGAATCTTATGGCCGGGGTTAAGGCCAAGGTGCGGGCATTTGCGTATGGACTGTAAATAAAATACGAGTAAAATGGTAAAATGAAGTTTAATAGTTATTTCTCAATCCCTGAAAATTTGATGGCAATCGGATGAAAACTCGAATTTTGCGAATCAATTTTGTGTGTGGCAATTTCATCGTGGACACCCTTTAGCTAAAATACACGCGACATTCTACTGACTAGTTAAACCGGAAGTCATTTCTGAATAATGACAACTGCCCATTACACATACATTTATGCGCCTTCCAACATCGTCGCAGTGACGTATGAACTGTCACTGGAGAGCTCAGCGTCGCAGTGAGCGCACTCACAGGTGTTAGCACTCCGACCGAATACAGTCGTCTCCAACATCTCCTCTCTTAATAAACGTGGTACGGGTCAAGCCACATCGGCGGCCTTCGATTCCTAGAAGAACGCCGAGGAACTGGTTACCACTAGATTTGCCTCAACTGCTGATTCAAATTCGGTTGAAATTGATGTTGACGTTGACGTTGATGGGGACTGGACAGACGACAACGGACTCATTACAGGATCTCGCGGCTGGTCATGCCGCGGAGTAGATGATTCTCGTTGTAACGTAGAAGCTTGCAATGTTCTGGCTGATGAAGAAGCTTGCTCAGGCGATGGTGTGGAAGTGGAGCTTGCGTATTTGGACCTGGTTCAGGCAAGTTCCAAGCATCAAGTAGAACATCCAAGGGCAATTTCTGTTCACAACTGTTGACTGGGTGAGTTGACTGGCTTGGTGCTGAATTTGTCACGGTTCGGCTTCGTAACTGATTAATGTGTGAGTTCAGCATTCGACGGTCTTCGATCCACACCTTGTCCATGGCGTCTCCCAGGCATTGTAACACGATGCCTGGTGCCCATTTCCAACTGTTTCGTGTGTAGACCTTGGCGTAAACTGGATTGTTCTTGCTGTAGGCTGTTTGTCTGGTTTTACTGTTTGTTCTGGATTACGAACTGTTGGTGGACGAAGCTACTCGAGGCATGTCCGGATTTGGCGACCAAACATGACCTTAGGTGGCGATTTGCTTTCCGGTAACGAGCGATTTGGTGTGCTCCGATATGTAAGCAGAAATATGTCCAAAGCTTCGTCGATTGCTCCTCTCCCCTCTCGAATCTTCTTGACGGTGAGTTTGAACGTGTCGATAAAACGTTTGGCCAGCCCGTTCGACTGTAGATGGAACGGGGCTGTTGTAATGTGTTCTATCCCATTCGCCATGCAGAAGTTGGCGAATTCAGCGCAGGTGAACTGTGTTCCATTGTAGATTGCGGGCATGCCATCCTCGTCGCCAATTTTGTATTTACGGGAAACTTGGTATGTGAATGAAAGGTCTCCCTATATACGGAATAACTGACGTGCACATTAACTGATAAAATCTTCTTCTTCTTCTTCGAATTTCAAGCTTATTTGTGCTCTCAACTTAGAGTTCTAGATGCACTTTCACAGTTATTAATTGAGATCCTTCGATGCCTGTACCATTTTTGCATTGGTATAATTGTGTGGCAAGTCCAATCATACTTCTATCATAGAGGTAACTCTAAGACTAGAAGGTCCCGAAATAACGTGGTCAACTTTTTGGCTCAGCTCTGGTACTCTCTTCGGTGCCAAGCTAATCGATTTACCCCTCGAAACATAGGAAAAACCACTAACCCCTCATTTTATCTGTCAAACTTTCATAGCGAATCAAAACAAACATTGCGTAGTACTAGAATTTCGACTAGAATAGGGTACGTTAATCGTTTGCTTGGGACCAATAGGCTACTAAAGTGGTGAGCCAATTTAAAATCGTTAGTTTCGTATTGATTGTTGCTTCTATGCCCAGGGAAGTCGAGAAATTTTCCGACCCGAAAAATTCCTAGACCGGACCGGGAATTGAACCCAGCTATCTCCAGCATGGTCTTGCTTTGTAGCTGCGCCTTTACCGACTGAGCTAAGGGAGGCCCTAACTGATAAAATAGAGTTTGCTTTTTTCAGAAGCTTTTTCCAGAAGCTTCTATTAATGTTCTAGATACTTTTTCTGGAGACTTCTTATAGAAGCTTTTTTTCTGGAGGCTTCTTCTAGGATTATAATCTAGAATTTTCTTCCAGAAGTTTCTTCTAAAGTCTGTATTCTGTTACAATGTATTCCACAAACACTTCTGGTCTACACGCTCGCCTGAGATAAAGTGAACGATGGCCGTTCTCTAAGCATCGCAGAACCCTTCAGCTCATCATCCGTGACTCCGTGTCACCATTTTGCCGCGGCCATGCGCGCCTTATGCAGCAGTCGGCCGTTAAGCATGGCCGTATCGTCTGCCCAGTGGGTTTCACCGCAAGTGTTACACAGATTTATTTGAATGCTCGATCACATGGGCATATTTAAAATATTGTATTGGACCTTTGTAACAGAACGGTTACACTCTTCGGTCCCAAGCTAATCGATGCACCCCTTGAAACATAGGAAAAACTACGAACCCCTCATTTTAGCTGTCAAACTTTCATAGCGAATGAAAACAAACATTGTGTAGTACTAGAATTTCGACTAGAATGGGATACGTTAATCGATTTGCTTGGGACCAATAGGCTAGTCAAGTAGTGAGCCAATTTAAAATCGTTAGTTTTCGGTACACCCGAATCTGCACCGAGGTTCACTGATTGGAAGTGATTTTCTCTGCATGTTTCGGGATTCTTCTGAAGCTGAGGATCCTTGGTCGATTCGCGATTTGTAGGACAAACGTAAATTAAATATAAAAACATTTAATGTTTTTTTATTATTTGTTTTACCAAAGTAGTCATTGCCTCGCACTGTCACCTCTTCAAGAATAACTTTCCTTGGATCCCTTCGCCAGTGTGCCTACAATTTTCGCTCCTTTCTTGTGAATACTCACCCAGTTCCCCCGTTTAAATTCAAGATTGAACAAAAATGAACTCAAAAACCGAACGCAGTGCATCCCCAAAAGGTAAAACCTATAAATTTTAAGGATAAGGCGTTGTCTTGGCTGATTCACGTTGTGAAATCAGCCATGCTCGCCTTGTCCTTACTACCTTCGAAAGGCATGATTCTAGTACCGTTGTGCTCCTTTAATCCAGTACCGCAAACGACGTACAAGATTAAAGAAGTACAAACGGTACTACAATCATGTCTGTCGATGGTATAACAAGCTGCATAACAGCCCAAATTTAACCCTTGCAGTCATGAAAACGAGAAAGCAGATCACTTCGAAAATCGACTCCGGGGTATCCAAAAAGTCATCAACGCTGACTCTGATCAAATCCCGCCAACCCAGCACGGCTTCGCGAACCTCGAGCAAGCAGAGCATCGACGAAAAAAAGCCATCCGGCATCCCCACCAGTAGGTCCCGACCGGCAACCAGCTTCTCATCATCGCGCTTCTCGCAGTCCTCCAAGCTGAGCATCGTCGACGACAAACTACAACAGGGCGTCCACAAGCTGGGCCAGTTGCCGTCCTACCTGCGTGGCAATCGACCCTCAACGGCTGTCAGTAAGCTGAAAACTACCGAATCCGAAACCAGAAGGATACTCGATAAGGGCAACGAAGATAGCGAAGCGGTCAAGAAGGTGCTCGAGTTTGACAGCATGCGCTTTGAAAAATTTCGAAACAATTTGAGTCAACAGTACGGAAGCTACGCCAATTCGAAAGCCGCACTGGACGGGATCGAAAGGAAGTCCCCGCTGAAGCGGGATAAAATAAAAGAACCGCATGTGTCATCCCCAGCGAAAGCGACTGATTTGGAACAGGCAATGGCTAAGATATGCACCGAAACGGACCAGATCGATTCGGGAATACAGGTTGGATGCACACCGTGCGAAGGGGAAGGTTCAGGAGATGCGGCTTTGCAGCAAGCGGTTTTGCTGCGGAAAGAACTGGAGCTGAGCGAGGTGCATGGAAAGGTGCGGCAACTGGAGGAAAAATGCGATCGGCTCGAAGCAGATTGCAATCAGAAACGGGAACGGATCTTGGAACTGGAAACGGTACTTGCAGCCATCAAAGAACGGGAGCATGATTTCGAAAAGGTAGTATGAGTTGGTGATGATTTTTTAGGTTGAAGTTAGTTAAGCTAACTGAAATGTGGAAATCATGCGGTTGACCTTATCTTTTCGAGATGGGGTGCAGGAAGTGAACCCTAAAGCGACAAACCTAACTATATATCCTGCAGCCCATCCCAAAGATCGAATCTTAAGAAGACGATGTAAATCGTTTGTTTTTCAATGTTTGCATAGGAAACCAACAAACAATTTGAGCTGATTAAAAGCTGAAGAAGCAAATGTTTGCCTGAACAAACTCTTATTCAGCATTCAATGTTTCTTGAGAACACCTCAATCTAAAAAAATATCACTATCTCATTTTACCTTTTCGATACCATCAAGAATAAAGGCAAGGTTCGTACATTGAGTGCACAAATCGAGGACTTGAAGGCAAAACTAGTCGAAGCAGGTAATACTCTCGAGGATAGGGAAAAGCAGCTCTTTGAATCAGAGGAAAAGGAAGCTGAAAAAGGTAGGACTAACTGATGTCAAATCAGTTTAATATCCACGATTCAATCCCTCAGATTCAATGCTTGAAAAACAGTCGAAAGAAATGGAAGCCTTCAGACAGCAGTCCGAAGAATTGTCGGTAGGTATTTCCTCGCCTGCAAACTAGAAGTCTATTAAGCTAAACTTTCAATTAAATCCAGCAACGAATCAACCTCCTGACTCAAGAAATTGCAGACAAAGACGCAACGATAGCAACCTTGACAACGGGAGATCCGACGGAGACTGTCGAAACGGAGCTGCAAGCTCACCGAACGGAGGTTGATGCCTTGCAAGAGGAGGTCAGAAAGCTGCGGTTCGAGAACAATATGCTTGTCAGCGTCAAAAAGCAGGACGACATACTGCTTCAGATCCGTTCCAAGCTGCTGGAGAGTTTGGAAAGGAGCAAGGAAATGTTCAAGGCACGGTGTGAAGAAATGACAGGCGATGGAGAGGTACATTGCTGTTTGTGAGGGATTCGGTTCGATTACTCACTAGATGTCACATTTGCTTTGAATCAATTCGCAGATTGGAGTCGCCAGTCGAGTGCGGGCTGAGGGATTCGATATACTGTTTGAAACTTTGTCAGAAAAACAGCGTCAATGCTGCAAGGAAGAACAAATTATCGGTGAGATCGAGCAGAACAACCAGAAGTGCAAGACGGAGCGTAACAAATTGCTGGAGATGTTGAAGCGACTCAAGAAGGAGAACCGGCAAATGCGTGAGATTATGTAAGTTGATGATTGGATTGATAGGATATTTGGGATTGATTTAATCTGTTCAAAGTAGGAACAACTCCGGTCCGGATGTCCTGACTGAATGCTATGACGAATCCACGAGGGACGACAGTCACTTGAAGGGTCAACTGTTGGACCATATATGTCAGTTGTTTCCCGAAGAACCATCGCTGCAAGAACCGACAGTGGAATTGGATAATGTTGAAGAGGAAATTTTGAGTAGAATCAACTACGACAACGAACAAATTTCGAGTGAACATACGAGGGATGCAGAATCCCGCTAGGGGGTTAGGTTGTTTATTTTTATAATTTATTTGTATATCGAATATATGTACTAAACGGTCTTTGTTTATTCAAACATTTTAATACTTTTGGAAGAGGGATATTCGAGAAACACCCTGTATTAGGTATAGCAAGTTATAAATACTTTTGTGATTGTGTTCACATTTTCAATTTCTTTGATCGTTTATGGCAAACATTAAACTTCATTCTCATTTGAACGTGAGCGCTCCGCTTCGGGCAGTGGAAGATGACTGGAAGCCATCCAACCTATACGGCAAATTCGACCCGTCCAAAAGGAACGCGTGTAGAAAGGAAGGTGTAACCTGATTGATGGTGGACGAAGCTGTCTGTTAAATGCTCCCCGACAAAATCAAACCCAGAAATCGAACGGGCGAAAGCTCAATCCCACCCTAGAAACAACATCTTCGAACCAGTTCGTCTGATAGACTCAGAAGTACGTGGCCTCGTAGAAATCACCCAAGCCCATAGTGTCGCTGATTGTGATGTCTGCCACCACCACCCAATTGCACGCGTTCAAGATTACCAAGGTACCTTCAGTATACTACTACAGTATGTACTACCAATGAAAACCAATGTTAAATGTACCACCGATGAACACCATCAAACATCACCCCACTGCAGATCAGTCATGCTTCGGAAATGGTTTGCGAACCAGATAAGCTTCGCATCTGCAGTTCTACAGTGTCGTCATGTCACAGTTGCATAGTGCCGTCATGCGGGAACCCCTTGGTAGGCCCCACCAAAACCCCCTCTACCGCGAATTAAATTATAAAGGTTGAGCAAGGCCTCACAAGAACCGATCGGTAGGCCACCCATCGGCATCGGGGCCTCTTGAGACAAACTCGTTCAACAGAAGGATGATGACAGAGTATGTGCAAAATGACGGGATCGTTGATAATAGGTATATGCTTGATGTCGGACTGACGGAATGGAATATAATTGCATTGATCTGTTTCTATTAATCCTATACTATTGCGCTAAGGCAACCGTACATAGGTCCAGATCTGATGGAATATTTGAGGTTAGTACGTATCAACATCTCTTAACAGTGCAGGGACTTCTATGGACATCCCAATAAAGTTCGGTGAATTTTCCATCGAAACCAATGACAAGCAAGAATGTCAAGGAAAAACGAAGAGGAAAACGAAAAAATTTTCATCCCAGAAGACCCTTGGCAAAACAACCTGAACGACAAACCCGCCCATCTACCCCCACCGCCCCCAACTCTCTATAATGAGTAGTTTTTGTCTTTATTATTTATTCGCATAACAAACTTGCAAACCAGTCGTCGCACTTCTCGCCTATAGCATTCCATACCGTACTGTCGTATTGGACAACCACATCATCTAGCCATTTGACAAACCGTATGGACAAGACCTTCTCTACCGACCATAATGTAGAAGAACTCTGTTGGCATGAGATCCGAATAGAAGCTGTTTTGGAAGAAACTACTAGCAGCTGGGAGTTCCGCTAAGAATCGGATGAGATTGGTTTGTTTTGAAAAGATTCATGGTGCGGAAAATATTTACAGATTTGTCCATGGCATTTTTCGAACCCCTTAGCAACGATTCGCAAAACGTTAACACTCGACAGTGATTCCGTTTATATTATATTGTGTGAGACCTACTTGTCAACGTGTGCCCCAGCATGCTGAACAGTGTGCCATGCTGTGTCCCGGCACAGTGTGCCATGCTGTGTCCCGGCACAGTGTGCCATGCTGTGTTCCGGCACAGTGTGCAGAGTTAATTACCCCTTGTAAAAGAACTTAAGAGAGATTTAACAATAATGAATGAGTATTGGAACTAAAGTTTAGAGTGGGATGCCCCTAGGGAGCTGACGAAGTGTTGGTGAATCTCCACAGCAATCTGGGAGATAACGGAACTTTTTCGCAAAATCGTTATTTCTGAGATACAACCTTCCCAACGAACATTGACAGTTGAATAAAAGCTTATTCAGGCAAAATTATGCTTTTTCAGCTAAAAAATAGCTTATTCGGCTTTTAATCAGCTCAATTGTTTGTTCGGTTCCTGGGCTGAATGATCTTTGTTAATCGATTACAATTGGTCTTCAAGTTAGGCAGACCAGTACACCGGTACTGTGTACGAATGGTGTTACGGAGTGTAATGGGGTCTTTAGTACAGCTGCCAAGGTTCAGAGTGTTACTCACCTGTCTGGATAAAGGCACGAGTTGTTCCCTGGCCGGGGAAATCACCTCCTCAATGGTATGAAGACATCGATCAACGTTTTTCGACGTATCCATTTGTACATCGTAGTTGTCCGATGTATCGACGCAGTGTTGAAACCGTTCCCAGTTGACACGACGATAGTTGCGCCGGAAATCTTCAAATCGGTTCACAGAGGATCCCACCTCAGGTACTACCGGATAGTGGTCCAAGCTGAGTTCCTGCAAGGCAATGGCCTCATATATGAGAACAAGCGTGGCCCAGTGAGGTCGAACGAAGACAATGGCAACAGCACACCCCATCAGTCCAGGATCAAATCACAAATTAGCTTTTTTGTTTATATATTTGTCGATACAATTTTGGAGCCGGTAAAGTAGAAGTCGATGAAGTAGGATATTTTAGATCATTGAACTATGATGTGCAAGGCTATTGATATCAACATGTGAGGCACATAGACTCCAACCAACAATCAATACGAAATTAACGATTTTAAATTGGCTCACCACTTTAGTAGCCTATTGGTCCCAAGCAAACGATTAACGTACCCTATTCTAGTTGAAATTCTATTACTACACTATGTTTGTTTTGATTCGCTATGAAAGTTTGACAGATAACATCAGGGGTGTGTGGATTCATGCAGAACATGCAGGGGTGAGTGAAATAGCTTGGGACTGCTTCGGACCGTTGTTCTGGTACTGAGTGAGCCAAAAATAATAATGATTTTCTTCGGGACCCAGTGGTCTTAGAGTTACCTCTATGCGGTCATGAGCTTAAGAAAGTGTGAAATGAGCTGTATTAATGATTCGGTAGAAATGTATACGGAGCTAAAGTCGACGAACACTCTATGTCGATTTGATCTAAGTAGGCTATGCTTCGTATATTTGAAAACCCAGAACTCGTGGCCTTTCATTCCCAGGAGCTCGAAGAGGTAAGTAACAATTTAGCTGCAAGCTACAGCGCGTTGAGGGATTCTCCTTTGAACCAGGTGGAAATCCACACTTGGGACGTTCGGTGGATTACCAGATCCTTCCAGAAAATCGGCTAGCAGTGTAAGTTGATCCAATTACTTTACCAATCGATTCAGTAGAAGAGCTTTTGATTTCAACGCTGGAGAGTGTAGGCCACCACGGTTTTTGGGAAGCGTAAGATTTTGAAAGGAGATCTTGAACTGTTGAGGGTGCCCCATCCACAGGAACTTTCTCAGCTCAGTTATAATGCGAGCTTCGTAGTTTTTTGGCAAGTACACGATAGAGGCCACGTACCACATTTTTGAGCACACATACGTGTTTAGTAGTGTCACTCTTAGAGTAAGTGGCAAGTTTCTGGGACTTTGTTCCCAAATCCGCTGTTTCATACCCGATAAGATCGAATTCCAGTTGAGATCTCCTAGATACCTAGGATCTTGACGTGGTTCTCAATTGAGAGCCACTCGGTAGCTTCAGTTAAGTTGATGTTGCCTATCATTAAACCCACAGTTTTGCTTCGGTTGAGAATTGCTCCTGCTTCTTCACCAAAGTTTGTGAACAGCTCAGAGACTTGCACTAACATTCCTTCGTTTTCCAGGAACATCGATATGTCATCTGCGTAAGCATTAATTATCACACCAGGAAAAGCTCGCCTTAATACGTCCAATACAGGTTGCATATACAGTACAAAAAGTAACTGGTGGAGGATCATTGACAAGGGATCTCCTTGACGGAAAGAACGCTGGATGTGGATTTCGGGAGTTAGATGACCATTCACTAATATCCTCGAAAAAGGATTCTCCTTTGAACCAGGTGGAAATCCACAGTAACTCTAAGACCAGAAGGTCCCGAATAAATGTGCTCAACTTTTTGGCTCAGCTCTGGTACTCTCTTCGGGCCCAAGCTAATCGGTGCACCCCTCGAAATATAGGAAAATCCACGAACCCACCATTTTATCTGTCAAAATTTCATAGTGAATCAAAACAAACATAGTGTAGTACTAGAATTTTTACTATAATGGGGTACGTTAATGGTACCAATAGGCTAGTCAAGTAGTGAGGCAATTTAAAATCGTTAGTTTCCACCGGTTGGTATCTCCCCACTCCGGCTCTCCTTAAGGGGGGAGTACACTTTGATTTTTCAAAAAAATGCATTTTTTTGGCTTAAAATGTTCCTTGGGATGTATACTTTAATTTAGAAAAGACTCCAAGTCCGCCAGAATATTCCTTACCGCTTTACGAAGCGATTTCCTAAAACATGTACCGGCGCGCTGAGAGAGAGATTTTACCTTTAAACGCGTTTATCTCGAAAAGGGGTTTTTCAAACTGGCGTGGGAAATAACTCTAACCAGTTATCATCAAATTTGGATATCGCCTAGGTTTTCTTGTTCAGAATTAAAATTTGCTTAGAAATACGTATCCACATTTTCGATTTTGTCAAAAATGGATTTTTAATCCACGATTTTGTAAGCATTTTTAGGGTGAAAAATGGACTTTTTTTTTCCTAAGGCCACAACTTTTGAAAAAATTAATTTAAAAATCATCGGAATACGTATTTCTAACCCAAATTTCATTACTAATCAGGATTTTTGTTCGATTTATGTTCCAGGATCACATGGAAAGGAGTATTTCCGACTTCCGCGCGACCTGGTGCACCGGCCACGGGGAGACGCCAATCGAGTTCAAAAAAATACAAATTGTAGTTCGAAGGATGACTAATAAATGGGTTATAACATATTTGCCCTCCCTGAGTGTTTTATTGCTTAAAAAAATTAACGAAAATGCCTTACTTTTTGGACGTTCAAAGTGTACTACCCCCTTAATACGACAACACGGTGTCTTATTATTTTTTTTTTTTTTACATTGGTAACATTGATTTTATGGACTTGAAAGTCAGGGGGGGGGGAGCTGTGACGAGTTTCGCCTACCGATCATCATCGACAAGTCAAACGTCAATCTAGTTTGTTTATCTCGTATGTTGCGTTTGTTTTGATCGTCAGCTCGGTCGGTTCGGTTGATATTTTGTGAAATTCAGTATTCTTATACGTAATTGTTAACGTTACAGTGCATTCTCCATTTGATTCACCTGATAAATCTAATCACGCGATGCTCAATTTTCTCGTGCTTAACTGATATGCATTGGCAGAAGGAGTTAACTGGCACATCTTCACACAGGTACGGTTTTTCTAAATTATGTTCCTACAAACCTTACGAAATGTTTCGTTGTAGATTTCCCAAGAAACCTGAGCAATATCAACGGTGGATAGAAGCTCTTTCACGGGCGGGTTCCAATTATATCAGTTATAGCAATGCAAGGATCTGCTCACTGCACTTCAAAGAAAGCGATTTTCGGGAAAACAACGGAAAGCGAACATTAAAGAAAAATGCTGTGCCATGTTTGAACCTGGTAGAAAAAACAGGAAAAGCATCCGATAACCAAACAAACATAACTGGAGATGCCCACACAGTTGGAAGCAGAGTACCGTTTGGTGAAATCCAAAACACAATTCCCGAACGCCTTAAAATCGTGTCTTCATCAACTGCATTAAACAAAAGACATCCAGTTGCGGTGGTCGACATCAACTTCGTTTCACACGCCGTCCATAATGTGATGAATACTTCCCGACATCTATTTGAATTGCCTAAGATTCCTGTCGAGCTTCCTGAGAAGTTCAATGCTCAAACTCAAACCGAAAATGAACAAGTAATTGAAAGCAGCTATGTACGTGAACCAGCCTTCTCGAATGAGTCTTCATCGGCGGTAACTAGTACATCTTCCAAAGAAAAGCGGTAAATTTGCGATACGACTTAATTTCTCTTTTTGCTGATTGCATCTGTGCACTGTGCACTGCAACTGAACTACCCCAAAAATGTAAAAAGTGTGATAAAAGTGCCCGTTTCCATCAAATTGTTTTGGTGTCTTCGGAGAACTTATTGCTTGCTTCATAAGCAATAAGTGTATCGAATACAGCAAGACTATTGGATGGAAACTCAAACTTTTTATCATACTTTTTGATAAATTAAAACGAGCTTATTTGTTCAGTTTGGTGTGAACTATATTTTTTTCATCTTGTAGAATAAGATATGCTGGTGACATCAAGGATGTTTCCTCATTGTCCACGAAGGCCACAAAAGAAGCACTACCAAAGGTTTTACTACAATTACAACGATCACAGAAACGTACGCAACGATTGAAACAACAAAACATGTTGCACCGTAAAAATGCTAGACATTTTACTAATATTATAGCTGAGCTGAAGGAAAAAAAGCTAATCACTTCAAAAGGGGAAGTGCTACTTCAGGTAAGCAATTCAACAGATAACTACGTTTACCACCAGCTTACAATGTATTTATTGAAGTTTTTTGTTCATTAATATTTTAATAAATACAGAAATACGAAACACATTCTGAACTTCTAAAAGAACTGGGGAACGTGCATCATGGAGGGCGGTATAGTGAGACGGTGCGTACCTTTGCTACAACGCTGCACTTTTATTCTCCGAAAGCATATCGGTTTGTTCGATCTGCTTTTAATAATGCCCTTCCTAATGATAAGACGGTAACCAGATGGTACCGGGGGCTAGATGGTGAGCCGGGAATCACTGCTGAAGCTTTGAGTGTCCTGGAATCAAAATCAAACGCTATGGCTTCTGAAGGACGGCAATTGATGGTAGGCTTATCAATGGATGAAGTAGCGATCCGGCAACTCGTTGAATGGAATCCGCATAAGAAAAAATTCTATGGAGTTGTAAGCTATGGAGATTCGTTGTCATTTTTGTGCGAGAAAGATAAGCTGGTACCTGCTAAGGAAGCACTTGTTTTCATGGTGTCGTCAGTTGAAGAAGACTGGAAAATACCAGTAGCATATTTTTTGATCTGCGGACTGAAAACATACGAAAAAAAAGTTAATAATTGAAAACGTTCTGGTTGCTTTGGAAGACGTTGGCGTTAAAGTTATCGGTTTCACATTCGACGGTACTTCAACCAATTTTTCTGTTGCTAATGACCTTGGCTGTAACTTGAAAATTAATGCTGCATCCATCGTATCGCATTTCCAGCATCCCTCTGGCACGCATCGAATATATGTTTTACTTGATGCGTGTCATATGCTGAAGTTGGTTAGAAACATATTGTCATCTCAGTCTGTTCTACGCACCATGAATGGAGAGGCAAGATGGGAGTACATAAAAAAGCTGAACGACTTTCAGAACCTTACCGGTTTGAAATTAGCTCCAAAATTATCAGACCATCATATTAACTTTCAAAACCAAAAAATGAAGGTTGTGCTGGCTACACAAACACTAAGCAAAAGTGTTTCCGACGCTTTGAGGTTGCTAAAGCAACAGGATCCTGCCTTCAGTGGTTCAGACGCTACCGCAGAGTTAGTAGGTCTGATCAATAATTTGTTCGACATAATGAACAGCAAGGATATCCAAGCTACCGGTTTCAAGAAACCGTTTAGCAAAGACAATTTTGATGAAATTGAAGCAGTTTTTCGGTACGCCGATACATTTATCAGATCAATCCAACTGTTGACTGGCCAATCAATTCTGCAGTCTCAGTCCAAAACTGGATTCTTGGGCTTCTTAATTGACATGCAAAGTTTCTTGAATATGTATAAAGAGCTTGTTGTTGAGTTAGAAGTTTTGGGACACATAAGGACATACAGGCAGGCTTCCGGAAATCTCACGCGTACACAAATGCGACAGCGAGCTGTGAGACGGAGCGTCGCATGACTCTCAAATCCATGGTGTGCTACATTATTGTACAAAAGAGAGACCAGAACGATGCGCGCGACAAGCAACACGCTCTCAACAAATTCGAGCGTTTCAATTTTTGTTTGTCTCATCGCATTGCTCTCTCAATGCGACTGTGTATTCAATCACATGTGACTGTTTCATTGCAACATCTCAATGCGCTCTCTCAGGGCGCCATCGCCGTGCGCTGTTTCGCATGCTTTGACTCTCGCGGTCCCATCATAAGTGATGTTGTCGGGTGACGAGATAAGGGACTGCAAGGGTTTGTTCACAGAAGACTTGTGGCCCTTTGCACATGTGGACTTTGAAATGGGGTAAAGTTTTTAGATGGTTCCAGAAATATCTTCTAGTATAGATTCAAGCAGACTCAACTCATGGTTCCAGAGATATACTGGAATCACCGTAAGATCATCACTAATGATGCTAGGAAGACGCAATTGCTTGTCGAAAGGATGCTAAAGGAAGGTAAAGGAAAGCTACGTGAGCGGTGGATGGCAACCTTACGGTAGTTGGGATACCGTTAGCATGTTAGCACCCAAATAATACCGGAATATCTATGGAACTATGTGTCCTTCAACAAGTCCTTATGCGGAAACCTTCTAAAACACATTTTTTGGAAGCCTCTGAAGCTTTCAGCCCATTTGGTGGAAAAATAAACAAGTTATTGCGCATTTGCACCAAATTAAACTCAGAATCCCTCAGAATACTTTTACTCAGACCAGTAAAAATATAAATGGACGATTTTGAATGTAAAACAGCACTATACTATACAAGATTATATGGTCGGCCTTAAGTCAGAAGGGACTAAGTAGCAAAATAAAAACAAAAAATGAGTTAATGATATCATAAGATCAAGAATTCCCTCAACTACATTTCAATTTTTCAGCCAGATTTGAAAAATTAGAGTAGCAAGAGAAAACGGTCAAATGATTTTTCCCATTACATAAGACACAAACAGCCAACTTTAAATTCGTTTTTCTCAAAATCAAATAAAAAATTCACATTTCGGTCTGACTTGACCGATCATATCAACACGCTAGTAATGATAGAACTCTGAAGATTAATATTTTTATTTGTCTGGCTTGAGTGAACACTTTTTTAAGGGATTATTTTCAACGCAGAAGTGTACTTTGCTGCAAAAACGTTGGTGGTGACTTCTCATTGCATACACACAAGTCTGCACTTAAAAATTAACCAAGTTTAACATGTTGTAAATGTGTTCTGTCAGATCAATTGAGTTGAAATTTTTGACACAAAACTTGCTTTTCCATTGACCTTTGTCCGATCAGCTATGCACAAATTTTATTTTTATTGTCACCTTCCAACAAGTGCTTCAAAAAATTTGGTATTTCTTACACGTGAAATTCAACATATTTGTAGTTCATATTTGTATCAGTGATGCAAATTATCATGACACTCACTTGACATTTGTCAACGCATCAACCGACTATCGCTGACAGAACTTTTTGTCACGCAGTAAGAGGTAGAGCCATAGCAAACAACAATCACCAGTAATGGTCGCTGCTCACAGGCAAAACGTAGCGCTCGCTGCTGATGATGTGAAGCACAACGAAAACGGTGAAGACTTCTGCAGTACGATGATGAGGAAAAGCGAAACGACAGAAGAAAATGAAAACAATGCCTACGCATGCCAAGTTCGTCTCGACGCCAAAATTTCAGCCCAATTGATCATAACAGAACACATTTATAACATGTTAAACTTGACTAGTTTGTATGAAAACGACCTTTGTCCGATCAACTTTGCACCACAGTGTACGTAGGTACGAAATGCTGGATTAAGGTTGAAGTAATAAATTTAGGAACAATTTGTGTCATATCTGTATTACGGATTGTTGCTAAGCTTCTTGCTTCAGGAATTGTATTGAATACCTGTCAATCAACAAAACATACTACGGCAGCAAATGAATTCTTCAGATGTGTTAGCGCTCACAGGATAGTTCATATCAGCCACCATGATGCTGAATTGAAACAATCAATTTGCGACGACAGATTTCTAAATAGTCTTAGTGTTAGTACCGTGGACCCTCGGTGAAATTAAAAAAAGCATATTAACGAGCAAATAAACCACAACTTGATTGTACATTTCGCTTACCAAAGCCACATCTCTTACTTCGTTTGTTATGAATGGGCTATTTTTCAAGTTAATCCTTTAATCAACGAAAATTGCCGCTAGGAAAACTTTGTTGGTCATAACCATCCGACACCTCTTCTCCATGTTCGATAAGAGTGTAGTAGCTAGGTCGCTTTCCATCGTTTCCAAAACAAAACAACACTTTCCCCACATCAAGAACACGAGTTGGTCTTCCAGTTGAGTTTGTTATTTCGATGTCGCATTGAAACGTCGCTTAGCGACGTCTCACTGCGAAAAGCGCACGAGCTTCGGCTCACGCGACGTCGGATGATACTCGTTCTCATGAAACGCATACATCCGGAAATGTGCTGTGCTTACAAAACAGTGCGACACACAGACATTATGAGAATGTGAGATGCGACAAAACTGAAGAGAGAGAAACAGAGTGCTACAAATCTCTTGCGCATGAGACTGCTATGATTATGAGACTATTCGTATTGCGTCTCGCATACGGTAGCGCGCGCACTGGAAGCCTGCATACAGGTTTAGCCAGGATCACCTGGAAACATTCTTCGCGGCTGTCCGAGCAAAAGGTGGCTCTAACAACAATCCTAGTGCAGGCCAATTTAAAGCAGCATACAAGCGTCTACTCACTAACAATAATGTAACTGTTCCTCCTAAATCGAACTGTCAAGATTTTGGTAATTCCACAATCCTTACTGTGGCCTCAGATAGCAGCCGAATTAGAGATACTTCAGCAACGGAACACTGTGAAGTTTTTGAAGGCATTGAACAAATGCTGGCAGACGAAATAGAACCTGTGGATGATTTTGTGGACGAGAGCGTAAAAGATTCAGCATTGCAGCAAACTGTGGAATTTATTCGAAAGGAGGTTGTGCGAACTGTCAAATGTAAGGACTGTCTAAATTTCATGAAGTGTTACGATACATGTACTTGTATGATTCGTGCATTTTATGAAGTATTTGAACTACAGTTTAACACGTTGGTAAATTATAAAACAGATTTTAATGTTGCAAAATATTACAGTTTACTTGTTGATTCAACCGTTCAAAAGCTTCAAACCTCATTTGTTTTGAATGAATTAAAAAAGCATTCTTGTAATGACAGCGATGTTTTAACTGATCATAAATCCATTTTCATCAAGCATATTGTGGAAAAATGTTTGAACATGCGCCTCAAAATATATTGTAAAACGATTCGCCCATTTAAGGAATCTACTCGCAGTAAGTATACAAAGTTGATTTTGTTTGAAGGTCATTAGAAAAGAAAATCTCAGTTTGTATACGAGGGCTAGAATCATTGAGGGCAGTTAAGAAAGTCTGTATTTGTGAAAAACCCTGTTATCAATTAAAATAAATATTTCAATAAATCAAATGTATGTTACTCATTTATAACGAATCACTTGTGGCCTTTGGACTGGTTTAAATAAATTCAGTAAAATCAAAACTATTCGACGAAAATCAATACTGATGCTAAAAAATTAAGGTATTTATTAGACATATTTGCTACATTCGTTACATAAGTTTCACGTTCAAGTGCTACCTTTTACTTAATTATGATTTATTAACACTTGTTTCGTCCATCGTGAACATCTGAAATTGTAAAATTCATATAACACTCTCAACTAGTCCAAGATAGTCTAACGGGAAGTAAGAACTTGTAGCAATCTGAAATATGTGGTTCATAATTGCTACGGCGTGTACATTTTACCAATTGGCTCTATATTACTAAGCCCGAATGTTTTATCAAATTAATAACTAACCTGAAGCAGTAAAAATATCAGCATTGGTCAGAAGGGAAAGAATAGGCTCCACCTTTTCTACAGATGAGTTCAGTTGCATAACAATAATGGTTCCAACTTTTCCGGCAGCCATGGTGCGATGAATTTCTGATACCATTGTTTTGCCGTAAGATTTGAGCACTTTCTAAAGAGTTATTTGGTGGAAAAGTGTAAATATTGATTGGTAAATTATATTAGTAGTTAAACTTACTCAGCAATTATTTTTTCGTTGATTTTTCCATCTTAGCTTTGTTTTTTTATTTCCAAATCGCGATCAAAACAATGTTTCTCGGGTAAGAACGATGATCAATGTTTACAAACGGAACCAGTTTTCATTGCTTGCAACGCTTGCAATGTTTACAAATGGATCCAATTGTACATCCATAAAGGGCGAACGAAAGTTGTTCGTATTTGACAGTCACCTCCCCCCCCCCCCCCCAGTTGAAAGTCAGATTAGGGTTTTTGATCTTATTTCCGTCCTACTAAGCACAACCCGCGCTTTACCTTCCTTTGCTGAACGAGTTTAAACAAAAAATGTAATATGTCTGTCAAATATGACTTGCAAATTTATTCACCTTTCCATACGTACCATTGGATTTGATAAAGAGTCACAAATTGTTGAGATATTGTCTAAAATCTAACACTGCTTCTTGATTCTAAATTCGTTCTACGAGTTTCAATTCCGTCCTAACGCATTGAAACGCCATTAGATTTTCTTCGTCCTACGGATAAACTTAGAAAAAGGGGATTCGCTAGGAGCGCTTCTTTTGTTTTGAGAACAATGAGCGTAAATATTCATGCAATGCGCTCTAACAGGATTTATGTTGTAGCTAATTTGCTAGCGCATCGGAACAAACCTATAATTGATTTGTGCACGTTGAAATCATTGATATAATTGATCTTTTCTGATCGATAGAACGGAAATGGGCGATTACGACGAAGTAGCGCTCTACCCTATCAAATTTGTCGGATTGGCGGGGGGATACTGTAATAAGTACGCTCTTTCTCGAAGCAATACCACAATTTTTTTTTGTTCATCATCGACGATAATTGCAATAGCGTCGAAATCACCGATAGTATCCTCGCTCAATTCTCATTTGTTTCAATTATTTCGATGACAATCACATATTTTCGTTTTACAAATCATATGTTTAAACTTTTGGTTCTGTTCTGCTCAAAGACACACGAGACTACAAAAAAAAGTTTCATAAACTGATGCATTGTGCATACGACTGAAAATCTCGCTGGCATCACTGGACTTCGCTGAATATCACTAATGTTAATCTTGACGGCGGACGCGCGTTCCAATTTGGTGGACGCCTGACAATGAGATGAATTTAAAGCTTGGATTTAATTCATTGTACATCATTTCCGCATTCGCTCTATTCAGATAACCATCAGATAACTATTCAGATAACCGTTCTGAAACTTGTGAGCTTGACAGAACCACCAGCACCAAATTGTCGGGGTACACTGGTAATATACTGGAGTGGTCAAGTTGATTTGGATGCATAAAACCTGTCAAATTCGCTTGCAGATAGTCACAATCAGCGATTTTACGACTCGCGAGAGCTCACTCTGAGTGAACGCTCACGAATCATAAAATCGCAGATTGTGACACTCTGAAAGCGAAATTCACAGGTTTCATGTGTCAAACACATACTTTGACACCTCTTTTTTCAACTTACAAGTACAAAGCCCCGTAACGTGGGTAGATCACCTTTTCGTGGTACGTTGCGGGATGTAAGATCTACCACCGAATCCTAGTCCTGACTACTTCAAATTAGGGGAACAGGATTTTTCAGTAATCCAAGGAACACATCTTAGTCCTTCTTACTTTTTATGCCTTGTTGATAGTGACAAGACTCGGTTTTGTCTACCGAGGATGATCTTGAAACAAGGAAAACAATGAGTTAGTTGTCTTCATCTATGTGATTCCTAATCTTCTATTCGTTGTGTTCCCTAGTTTGAAGTGGATAAGAATAGGGTTCTGATGCATGATCATTATCGGTTTTCATTGCTTATTTTTGTTGCGAAGGAATCCAATTTTGACTAACAATGGGGCGCGCCTTTGGAGGGTGTTTCAACACTCCGAAGGGTATAAATAGCGGGACCTTTCAATTAGAGTCGGATCCTTGCGATAAATGCAAGAGTGGCAACTGTAAAAAATCGAATACTTCATCATTTCTCAATAGTGATGGAGTAATACGACATGCACTAAACTAAGGACAATTTACTGGGCGCAGTAGTGTTAGGTCCCGAACAGAGAAAAAAAAAGTATCAAATATCATCACGGCCAATCATACCAACTTAGCGACTGAGAATAATTGACTCAGAGAATTTTCTTTCAATACGAAATTTACTCCGATTTGGAAGAAACTGCAGTTATGCCTTGTTCATAGTACGTTCAGACTACAGAGTTATAACATGTTATAGCGCTATCTTGATGGTGGTTTCTGTGTTCCAATTATTTGACAACCCTTATAACATGTTATAACTCTATAGTCTGGACAGCGTTTAATGCCTTGTTCAGACTACAGAGTTATAACATGTTATAGCGCAATCTTGATGGTGGTTTCTGTGTTGCAATTATTTGACAACCGTTATAACATGTTATAACTCTGTAGTCTGAACGTACTATAAAACGCTAGCGCTATAACATGTTATAACTCTGTAGTCTGAACGTAATATTACTCATAAGCTAGCTATAAGTAACTGCAGTTTCTTTCAAAAATCGCTGATGACCTAAAAATGTATCGTGTCATAGCTTCTCTTCCGGATTGTATTGCCTACAAGAAAATATTGATACTAAATATACTGGTATGGTGTGGCGATAACGGCATGCGGGTCAATAACATGAAGTGCAAAGTTATTACCTTCGGTCGCTGCAATAACCCCATTCTTCATCAATACAGAATGGAAACTGCATCATTGGAACGTGTGTCGTCAATCTGTGACCTTGACGTTACCATCGATTCGAGGCTCAGATTCAACGAACATGTGAGCATTACCACTGCCAAAGCTTTTTCTGTGCTGGGATTCATCCGTCACCACGCTTCCGAGTTCACCGACATCCACGCTTTAAAAACTCTCTATTGCTCGTTGGTTCGTAGCATTCTGGAATACGCTGCTCCGATTTGGTCCCCTTATTATGTAGGTCATGTTCTCACGATTGAACCGGTGCAGAAAAGGTTCTTACGGTCTGCACTGAGACAACTTCCTTGGAACGATCCGACCAATCTTCCTCCTTATTCTGACCGATGCAAGCTCATAGGATTGGAACCACTATCTGTCAGACGAGTAACGATGCAGCGGCTATTTATTTTCGATGTCATTGGAGGATCTATAGATTGCCCTGAACTTCTCGCACAGATCCCGCTCAACATTCCTCCTCGACGGTTTCGGAGCTCAGCTTTAATAGCAGTCCCATACCACAGAACAAACTACGGCTACAACAACCCTTTCGATTCGTGTCTTCGCTTGTTCAATGTTGTCTGTGACGAATTCGATTTTAACTTGACTAAAAACTTTTTTAGAAATAGGATTAGTAGTAATTTCTAGTTTATAAGTAAAATAGTTCAGTCTGTACGACTAGCCGAAGACGGTGATAAATAAATAAATCTGAGTAAATTTCGTATGGAAGAAAATTCTTTGAGTCAATTATTCTCAGTCACTGAGTTGGTATGATTGGCCGTGATAATAACATCTAACGATTTTATAATTCCGAAAAACATTTTTTTTATTGCAAGTGAGTGGAAGGAACCCTGATCTCAGCCCACAAATTCAGATGTTGTATATCCATAACAACAACTGGTGACCTGCCTGAACGAAAAGCAATCTGCAAACTTTCTTCATAACATCATCTCCCTAAGCACTTTGGATTTCCTCATCCAATATCGCAACGATCCCAAACGTCAGAAACAATCTCCACCGTACGCTTTCCCACCGTAAAACTTTTCCAATCGACCATTAGTAAAGCGAGAAGTCTCCAGAAACCCACCCCCTCCTAGTTCGATGTCATAAACTTTTTCACTTTATTCCAAATGGCGATTGCCCATTTGGAGTTTCTTGTTAAACACATCGAAGACACACAGAAACAGTTTTCGAAACTCCGAAGTCCGAAAATCAAGATTCCCTCCAAGGATGCGGTGCAAAATAAACGATCAGCGAAGAAGACTTCTCCTCCGCATCAGGAAGAAGAGGGTCCTAAGAGAGCAGGAAAAACAATATGTTGTAACGTAACGACTTGTGCATTTCCCTGCTGACTGGTTGTGGGTGGGTGCCATGCTGTATGATGGGAACGATGACGACGCCGGCGACAACGACGTTGATGGCTTAATATAACATTTATATGAAAGACAATTCCCTTCTTTGTTACAAACAGCGTCCCGATCCGTCTCTCCTGTGCGAGCAAGGGAGGAATCAAGGACGACTTTTCATTGTTTCGAAATTCAATTTGAGCCCAATCTTCGCCCTGTGCCGAACGCTGGCCTGGGGGAAAATGAAATTAATGTATGAGAGGATATAATGTGATGAAAAATTGTAACAAAATTAAAATAAATTTGAAACATTTACACGCTCGTTTGTCGCGCAGGGCGGGCTAGGCGACGGCAAACAATGGAAAACAAGGGAGGCAGTGATTGTGCGGTTGCCATGTGCGGCTCTTGGCTCTGCGGATGATGAACTGATGATGGGATGGAACACGAGGGGAAGGGCGACAGGAAACATATTGTGCACCACATTGTGCTGGGAAAAGAATAGAGAAGAATGATTACCTGCCTCGCCCTGCTCCGAGTGCTAATAGCTTTCGCCGAACGGAACGGGTCGTGTGGGTGGGTGGGTCGATGTCTTTCGGTGTGTTTTTATGAGCTCTCGTCCCATAGTCTTTATGGGGTGTGATTTCGTTTTAATGGGCTTGTCGTGTGCGCCCGGAGCGGGAACGGACTGGGGTAGGTGAAGGTGTTATGAATTTTATATTCGTTCCGGCGGTTTTCAATATAAAGTGAATCTGAGAAAGCATTGTTGGTAGTGTTGTTATTGTTGGTGTTCTCGATTCGACATTGCCACTTTGGGAACATCATGCGGGAGAAAGCAAAAAGGGAGCGTTCTTTTGTTGTGTCACTTTCCTCCGCCGGTTGTGATGGCCGGTTTCCTAAGCAAACAATTTGACCAGTGGACACAGGAGGAAATGTGTGTGTGTGTGTGTGTGTGTTTGTGTGTAAAAAAGCAATTTAATGTGACAAAGGTGTAGTCCCAAGGAGGTCATATCTTTTTGGTTCTGTGTTTGCTTGTAGAAGACGTGTACATCAATTATTGGTGCTTTTCAAAACTGCATCCGATATTTTCGATTTGCGAAACGTAGGAGCAAGGGCTTTGTGGAGAAATACAATGTTCACCTTTATCCATTCACCTTGGTAGTCACACCCAGTCCGAACCCCCTGCTATGCTGTCGATCCCTCGCGCAGCAGATGTGTGTGTGTCAACAAAGGTAATCATTCTCCGATCGAACAATCGACCGTCAAGTACATTTTTTACCACTTTTATATTCGTGATCTGTAATATAGTTTACAATCTGTGTAACCGCGAGTGCATTTTATTTTTACATCCGATTCCCTACGCTGACTCTCCACTGTATAATTGAGACTTGCCGTCAGGTTATGGGCCCAGCGGAATCGGTGTGAAAAAGTTTTTTTTGTCCGGGAAAATCTTTGGCCGGGTAGAGCCATTTTGATTTGTGTTCCGCCTCGAGTGTAACGAAGAGGTGAAGAAAAAGAAGTGTGCTATCGCGAACGGTCTGTGAGTGAAAACGTAAACAAAACTTGTTCAAGCAGAAAAAGTGAATAGTTTGTGGAAAAATGGTTGACCCGCGGTTCACCATTGCCAAATTGAATGGCACAAACTGGCAGACGTGGAAAGTCCGCCTGGAGAATCTGCTTTCCCGTGAAGATGTGTGGCACGCAGTTGCCGAAGAAATTCCGGAGGAGAAAAGTGAGAAGTGGAAAACTGCCGACCGACGAGCAAAAGCTACGTTGATGTTGATGCTGGAAGACAGCCAGCTGTCGCTGGTGAAGAGAAGTGTGTATGCCCGTGATGCGTTCAATGCGTTAAAAGATTACCACCAGAAGGCCACTCGCTCGGTTCGTGTTTCTCTCTTGAAGAAACTGTGTGCGATGAATATGCCGGATCGCGGTGATCTCGAGCAGCATTTGCTTGAAGTGGACGATCTTTTCGAGCGGCTTGACGCAGCCGGAACGGAATTAGACAAAGACACGAAGATTTGTATGTTTTTGCGAAGCCTTCCTCCATCGTTCGACAATCTTGTTACGGCTCTCGACAGTCGATCAGATGATGACATTTCGTTGGATGTCGTCAAATCCAGGCTGATGGACGAGTACCATCGGCGGCTGGAACGGGAAGGTGGTAGTGGTAGTGCCTCGAAAAGTGAGAAAGCGATGCGTTCCGCGGAAAGTGTTTATGGCGAGAAGCGAGTGTGCCACTTCTGTAAGAAGCCCGGCCATATCCGGCGCAACTGTAGAAAACTGTTGGCGTCGAAGAAAGACAGTGAAAGTGCACCGAGATACAGAAGAGAAGAAAAAGAAAGTGCTAAAGCGAAGGCCGCCCACGGTGATAACAAATATGTTGCGTTCATTGTTGGGAACAAAAATGCGTGCTGGATCATCGACAGCGGTGCGAGTGCGCATATGACGAACGACCGCTCGTTCTTCACGTCGCTGAAGGAGTTCGCTGGTGGATGGATCACCTTGGCGGATGGGAAGAAAACGCAGATCCAAGGTGAAGGCTGTGGTGTTCTCTACGGTGTAGACGGTGAAGTTTGTGCCCGGTCTGTCGACCAGTTTGATTTCAGTTGCTAAGCTGGCACAGAAGAAATTGAACGTGAGTTTCGACGACGAAAAGTGCAGGATCGTGGATCCAAAGGGAGTCGTTGTGGCATCTGGTAGTCGTTACGGAGGCCTGTACCGACTGAGGCTTGCGGAGACTTCACTCAAGGTAACCACCGAACAGCATCGGGAGAACTGTCAGCACCAGTGGCATCGGCGCTTCGGCCACCGTGATTGGGCTGCGACAGAGCGCATTGTGAAGGAGAACCTTGCAATAGGTATGAAGGTAAGCGATTGTGGTTTGAGAATTACATGTGAATGTTGTATGGAGGGGAAATTAGCTCGGCCTCCCTTTCCTGCCGTCACCGAGCGGAAATCGACTGGAATCCTGGACATCGTGCACACCGACCTGTGTGGCCCGATGAACACCGCCACCCCGAGCGGCAACCGATATGTAATGAACATCATCGATGACTACAGTCGATTTACGGTGACGTACCTCCTGAAGAACAAGTGGGAAGCAGCTGAGAGCATCAAGGAGTATGTTCGATGGGTTGAAACCCTGCACGGCCGGAAGCCGAAGGTTATCCGCTCTGATGGAGGCGGAGAATTCGACAACAATCAGCTGCGAAACTTCTACCGCGTGGAAGGGATCAAACCACAATTCACCACCCCCTATTCGCCACAACAGAACGGCGTGGCTGAGCGTAAAAACAGGTCACTCACCGAGATGGCCACCTGTATGCTACTCGACTCTGGCCTTGAGAAGCGCTTCTGGGGTGAGGCGACGCTTACCGCAACCTATTTGCAGAACCGTCTACCGTCCAGATCCGTCCAGAAAACGCCATACGAGCTGTGGTGGAATCGTAAGCCCGAAGTAGGTCACCTGAAAGTGTTTGGCAGCGATGCTTTCGTACACATTCCAGAGGCGAAGCGAGGGAAAATGGAAGGCAAGGCGCGAAAGCTTACGTTTGTGGGCTACTCTATGGAGCATAAAGGTTACCGTTTCGTAGACCATGAGACGGATCGGATAACTGTGAGCCGAGACGCCAGGTTCATCGAGCTTGGCAATGGCACGATTTCAGTGGAGTGTCCTGCATCCAGTGGTCCTGAGGAGAACGACGAGGATGAAATCAAGCTGCTGCCTTTCAAGGAGAAGAAGGACAAAAGCGATGCGGAGTCAGCTGATAGTGAGGAATTCTACGAAGCTGATGAAGAAAATGGAGATGTTCCAGCTACGTCACGCCGATCGAGTCGGCAGAACCGTGGAGCAGTGCCAAAGCGTTTTGATGACTATGTGTTGGATTACGCCGTAGGTGTCGCGGCATGTGCAGTAGAAGAACCTTCAAACTTCCGAGAAGCTGTGAAGATACCCGAATGGCGGAGTGCGATGGAGGATGAGCTTGCCTCTCATCGACGTAATGAGACCTGGGAGCTTGTTCCACCTCCCCAAGGACGCAAGATAGTGGGGTCAAAGTGGGTGTTCAAGGTCAAACGCAACGAGCAGGATGAAGTCGTGAAATACAAAGCCAGACTAGTCGCCCAGGGGTACACACAGCAGCATGGGATCGATTTCGACCAGGTATTCGCTCCAGTTACACGCCAGGCCACAATGCGAACGTTTCTTGCATTGGCATCAAAGCAGAACATGGTTGTCCGTCATCTTGACGTGAAGACCGCGTATCTCTACGGGTCATTGGATGAGGAGATTCTGATGCGGCAGCCCACTGGATGTGCAGTACCCGGAAAGGAGGATTATGTTTGCAGGCTTAAGCGAAGTATTTATGGTCTGCGGCAGTCAGCACGTTGCTGGCATCGAAGACTGAACGAAGCCTTATCGAAGCGAGGATTCAAACCATCAGGCGCTGATCCGTGCCTGTATGTGAAGACTGTAGGTACAATTCGAGTGTTCCTACTTGTTTATGTTGACGACATGTTGATTGGATCAACGGACGAACGAGAAGTCAAACGACTATTCGATTCTCTGAAGGAAGAGTTCGAACTCACATGCCTTGGTGAAGTTCGACACTTTCTCGGAATGGAGGTGCAGCGAAAAGATGGAGTGTACAGGATTCGTTTGCAGAACTACATCGAGAATATGGTTGCAAAGTTTGGGATGGAGCATGCCAAGACGGCGAAGTCACCCATGGAGCCTGGGTTTTTGAAAACAGACGATTCAGGTGAAGCTTTCGAAGATTCATCGAAATATCGGAGTCTTGTAGGTGGACTGTTATACATTGCTGTCAACGCTCGTCCAGACATCGCAGCCTGCACTGCAATCCTCGGACGCAAGTTCAGCGCTCCGGGAGAAGCAGATTGGAACGCCGCGAAACGAGTGCTCCGATACTTGAAGACGACGGCCGCTTACAGTCTACAACTAGGAGGAGAACCAGAACAAGCGCTGATCGGCTATGCTGATTCCGATTGGGCTGGAGACGTCGGCAGCCGAAAGTCGACATCCGGATTTGTGTTCTCGTATGCAGGTGGAGTAATCTCGTGGGCCAGCCGCCGCCAGACTTCTGTCACTCTCTCGTCTATGGAGGCGGAGTACGTGGCACTCAGCGAAGCCTGTCAAGAGACTGTATGGTTGAGGCAGCTTCTACGCGATTTAGGAGAAGAGCAAAAGTGTTCAACGGTGATGCACGAAGACAATCAGGGTTGCATCGCGTTCGTGAAGACTGAACGTTCGAGCCGACGCTCGAAGCATATCGATACGAAAGAAAACTTCGTAAAGGATCTGTGTGAGAAGAAGGAGATTAAGTTGGTCTACTGTCCGACCGATCAAATGCTTGCGGATGTTTTGACGAAACCCCTTGGACCAATGAAGCACCAGATGTTCTGTGATATGTTGGGGCTCGGAAGTATCAGTGAAGCGGCTGATCATTGAGGAGGAGTGTGGAGAAATACAATGTTCACCTTTATCCATTCACCTTGGTAGTCACACCCAGTCCGAACCCCCTGCTATGCTGTCGATCCCTCGCGCAGCAGATGTGTGTGTGTCAACAAAGGTAATCATTCTCCGATCGAACAATCGACCGTCAAGTACATTTTTTACCACTTTTATATTCGTGATCTGTAATATAGTTTACAATCTGTGTAACCGCGAGTGCATTTTATTTTTACATCCGATTCCCTACGCTGACTCTCCACTGTATAATTGAGACTTGCCGTCAGGCTTGAGATATTGTTAAGGTAGCTGAGTACCTCTGAAATGAACTAATGAGAAAAATGCCACAACATTCATATCGGTGCTGATTATTTTAAGGTTACAGTTACTCTCCCTTATTCTGCGCTGCGAGTGAGGTGAGGTGACTCGCTGTCACTAGTGAGGTGACTCACTCCGTGCAATCAAAGGAGAGTCACCTCACTCGCGGTGACTTTTGTCACCTCACTAGTGTCAGTGAGTCACCTCACCACACTCGCGGCGCAGAATAGTAGTATAGAAGCTGAAGTATTTTTTTCTGCTCAGAAAAAGCTTCATACGAAGAACGTGTTACCCACTGAGTTCTACCCACAGCAAGAGACCCACAGTATTTTCTCGGCGGGTTTTTCATCTAGTCGGTCTGATTTTTTGCATGTGAGCAGTACCAATAGAGTTCTCCAGATCAGGGCTGGAAATTGTCATTTTCAATTAAAAAACTCACGTGATATTTACAGAGATACTTCTGGCACTATCATTGGATGAGAAAACGATGATAGAGATTTGCTTCAAAATCTCATCGAATCTTTTGTCATGACAGAACGTGACAGTGTTGTGATCATCTTAATTACTAGCTCATTTAGTGCTATTAACCCTCCGTTACTCGCGCCAACTTTCGTAACACGAGTACTCGCGCGTTGTACTTTGTACAACAGTGTGAGTTTTCCATTACCATTTTGCAGCCGAGCTACCAATCGATATGAAACCAACGAGTACTCCTTAAAAAACTTGTTTTTAACTAAACAAGCTAAACTTTTATTACAGTTACCCCCAAAAAATGCGGATAATAGAGAAAATGTAAATTGAAACCACGTAAACGGTGTCCGTACTACATGGGATTTGACTTAATTGGTTACAACATGAAAAATCTCGAGATCCTGACCAGATAGAAAGTTACTGTCTTGGGCAAAGTTGTTCTAGAGATCATAACCTTTTTGCTGGTGGAGAGTAGTTCAGAAAATTCTCACTACGTGGCACTAGTATATACGTGCAATTTTCGCATATACAATAGCTCGAGATCCTGAACAGAAAGAAAGTTACTGTCTTCGGCAAACTTGTTCAGGAGGTCAAGACTTTTTGGCTGGTGGACAGTAGCTTAGAATTTTCTCACTACGTGGCGCTAGTGTACACGTGAAATTCTCATATTTAGTATCTCGAGATCCTGACCAGATAGAAACTTACTGTCTTCGGCAAAGCTGTTCAGGAGATTATAAACTTTCTGCTGGTAAACAGTAGTTCAGAGTCTTCTCACTAGGTAGCGCTCGTATACATGTTAAGTTCTCGCATGTGATACAACCTGACCAGATAGAGAGTAAATGTTTTTGGCAAAGTTGTTCAAGAAGCCAAGATCTTTTCGTTGGTGGACAGTTGTTCAGAATTTTCTCACTACGCGGTGCTAGTGTACACATGCAATTCTCGCATATACAATAGCTCGAGATCCTGAGCAGATAGAAAGTTACTGATTTTGGCAAACTTGTTGAGTGGGTTAAGACTTTTTGGTGGTGGACAGTAGCCCAGAATTTTCTCACCACGTGGCGCTAGTAAACGTGTACAATTCTCGCGTATGCTATAGTTCGAGATCCTGAACAGGTAGAAAATTACAGTTTTTGAAAAAGGTGTTCATGAGGTCAATGCCTATTGCTTGCTCCACAATAGTTCAGAATTTTCACACTAGGTGGCGTTATTATACACGCAAAATTCTCGCATGTAAAATATCTCGAGATTCTGATCAGATAGAAAGTTACTGCCGTCAACAAAGTTGTTCAAGAGGTCATAACTTTTTCGCTAGTGAAAAGTAGTTCAAAATTTTTTCACTACGTAGCGCTAGTATACACGTGAAATTCTCACATGTGGTTTGTTTCGAGATCCTGACCAGATTGCGTTATTGTCTTCGACAAAGTTATTCAGGAGGTCAAAGCCTATTGCTTGGTGTACAATAGTTATGATTTTTCTAAGCGGCGCTAGTATACACGTGAAATTTTCACACATAAAATATCATGAGATCCAAATAGAATGTTACTGTCTTGGGCAAAGTTGTTCAGGGGGCCAAGGCCTTTTGGCTGGTGCACAGATTTTTTTTTTCATATCAATGCGCTTGTATACACGTGCAATTCTCGCATTAGATATATTTCGAGACCTGCTAAACTGTCATCGGCAAAGTTGTCCAAAAAAAATCAAGGCAAAGTTGTCCAGGAGATAAAAACTTTTTCGTTGGTCAACAGTACAGAATTTTCTCACTACGCAGCGCTAGGATATACGTGAAATCTGCGCATATATAATATATCGAGATTCTGAACAGCTAGAAATTTACTGTTTTTGACAAAGCTGTTAAGGAGATAAAGATCTTTTGGCAGATGAAAAGTAGTTCAGAAACTTCTCTTAACTTGGCGGGCAATTCTCGCATATCAAATTTCATAAAATACAAATACAATTTACATCAGCCTAAGTGGGATAAGACAAACATATTCTAAATTGTAGATTTTGATGCAGATTTGTGGATGCATAAATTGGGGAGAGTCGTGATAAATTAGTGGTGACACGTATCTCAGATTGAAAACATTATCTTAAAAGATCAATATCGCTGAAACTTCCACCAAATGCATGTTTAGAGTATCCCTTTCATTTTAGGCTAATTTCAAAGTGTTCGGGGGTGGGCCTGTACCTTTTAGCTCAGCAGTGGAATGGGTCTAAAACCCCCGACATCGATGGATGAAAAGGCTTCACGGCAAACAATGGATGCATGCACCAAGCACAATAGGAAGTATTTAATTCTCTTCGTTCGTTTAATTCAGCTGACTAAGCACTCGCGTCGGTTAAATACTACATCGCATTTTATTTACAGAAAACATGCAATAAAAGCTTTATTGTGCTTATCACTAACATGTATTTTACTTAATTTAGGAATAACATAACGAATTAAAAACCGTCGTGGATCTCCTGCCCGTGCGATACAGTGACCTGGTTGAGATGGAACTGATCGTTGGTCCCGCACGATCGTTGTAGGTAGGTCAGTCCTCCGGCGATGATTTCCTTCGGCTTCTGAGAGCGGGTGATATTCTCACCGCTCTTATCATTGCTAGTCTGGTCATCCTTATCACTCCTGTGTGATCAGTGGCAATCGATGACGATGATGACACTGATGATGGCATGATGATGGCTTCGCTGCTACGTAGTGGGAGAGAGCAAATCCGATCGTACAGCACAAGATCGTCTTATCCGTGTGAAGGTCTTGATCAACCGAGTTGGTATATTGATATCAGGGTTGTATTTGGATGGATCATCAACTCCTCAACATCCTCACCCACCCTGGAATTCGTTGAATTTCTGAAAATAGAAAGCAGATCCTCCTCGACTGATTGGGATAGTGGGAAGGGAAGGGTGGTTTCATGTTGATGGGGCTGTTTCAATTTGCTTTGTTCGGTCATCTTCTTCGGGAAGCGGCAGGATACAGAGCTTTTCGACCGGTCTAGTTATAAGCCCTGTGGCAGTTTTAAGAGTAACAACTCTGATCACGCCGTCTCTGCCAGGATGGATTTCACTGATCCTTCCCATTCTCCATTTCGTGGGGGGTTGGTTGTCGTCCCTTATGACAACCAACTTGCCTACGTCAATTTGAACTGCTGGCTGCCACCGTTTAGTTCGAGCTTGTAGCTGGCAGAGGTATTCCCTGCGCCATCTCTTCCAAAAATCTTGCAGTCTTCTTTAAGTCAGTTGTAGAGAATCCAGGCGATTGATGGGCAGTTCTGTTAAGTCAGGCTCGGAGATCGACTGAAGGGATGATGTGCGGGTGTAAGCGGCTCCAGATTGTTGGGGTCATCGGATAGAGGCGTAAGAGGGCGAGAGTTGAGGCAAGCCTCGACCTGAGTAAGCAGCGTGTTGAAGTCCTCTGGGGTTACTGGTGTCTCTCCTACTACTCTTAACAAGTGGTATTTCGTTGAGCGGACAGCTGCCTCCCACAAACCTCCAAAGTGAGGTGCGCTCGGTGGAATAAAATGCCACTGAATACCATCCTTGGCGCATTCCTTGGATACAATATCATGATGATCGCGACTCTTCAGCAGTTTTAGGAGATCTTGTAATTTATTGCGTGCGCCGACAAAATTGGTGCCATTGTCGGAGTAAATATTCGTGCATCGACCTCTCCGTGACACAAATCGTCGTAGTGCTTGAAGGAAACGGTCAGTTGATAAATCTGATACCAGTTCCAAATGAACCGCCTTAGTGCACATGCAAATGAGGATCGCGACATATGCTTTAATTGCGGCGCGTCGAGGAACGGGTCGGAGATAAACTGGACCAAAATAATCAACGCCAGTCGAAGAGAAAGGACGGGATACGGTGACTCGTGTGGCTGGCAAGTCACCCATGAATTGTTGAACGGTCGACGGCCTCGAACGAAAACATTTCTGGCATTTGTGAACGATGTTTTTGACAACGCTTCTGCCTCCCAACGGCCAAAATCGAAGTCGAATCACGCTTAACATCAGCTGAGGTCCAGCATGGAGTAGACGCTCATGGTAGTGTTGCAGGAGTAATCGGGTGAAGGGATGTCGAGCTGGAAGAACAACGGGATGCTTAGCCTCCTGACTCCATAGAGTGCTTCAACCGTCCACCTAGTTTGAGCAACTGATCCTTGGAGAGAAATGGGTTAAACCAACGTAACGGTGACCTTCTTGAAACCATCTGGTCTTTGAAAAGCGCCTTCAACTCCTCGGCGAAAACTTCTCGTTGTACTAATCGAACCAATGTATCTTCCGCTTCTCTTAGTTCAGTTGTGGACAGGAATGTTGAGTTGTTCCTTTCCGAAGATGGCGTTCTAAGCAGCTTCATCAGACGCAACCAGTATGCCGTGCGACGAACGAGATCAGTGTACGACGAAAATCTACTGAAATACTCGTTGTTGAAATCGGCGAATGTGGAAACCGTTGCTGCCATAACCGTTTTTCGTTTCTCTGCTTCCTCTTCACATGTTGAAGGAATATTCGGGGATCTCGGCCATTCATCTGAGTTCCTCTCTAGCCAACAAGGCCCTTGCCACCAGAACTTATTTTCAAGAATGTCTTGAGCTGAAATCCCCCGGGAAATCAGGTCTGCTGGATTTTGCGTACCAGGAACATGGAACCACCGAAAACCTTCAGTGATAGATTGTATTTTAGCCGTCCGGTTGGCGACAAAAGTGGTCCAGGTTGTTGGGGGGGCCTTAATCCAACGCAAGACACAAGTGGAATCCGTCCAAAAGTAGCAGTTTGCATCAATCCTGATCGATTCTCGAACCGTTTTTTTAAAGTTGCGCTCCCAAAAGCGCTCCACAGAGCTCCAGCCTTGGAATGGTCTGACACTTTAATGGTGCAACCTTAGATTTGGATGAAAGAAGTCGAACCTTCACCTCACCGTTCATATTCATTCTGCGGAGATACAGGCAGGCACCATATGCTTTCTCCGAGGCATCTGAAAAGCAATGAATATCGACTGCAACTGCTTCTGGGATTAGGACACAGCGTTCGATACGGAGTTGGTTGAGGAGAGGTAGCTGCTCGTGGATCTGCCGCCACGCCTCACCCACCGTTGGAGGTATCGTCCAGTATCGTCCACAACCGCTGCATAAAAACCTTCGCCGTGGTGATTACGGCTCCCAAAAGCCCAAGAGGATCGAACAAGGTTGCAATCACTGATAATACGTTTCGTTTGGTGAGTACTGCATCAGCGGCCAGAGAGGGAATAGAAAACTGAAACCGAAGAATGTCCGTAGAAGGAATATAGGTCAATCCCAAGGTTTTTACCGGGTAACCAATTTGCTGTGGACAACAATAAATCTTCCAAAGGGTATGGAATGATTCCACGGGCGGAATCAAACGGTTGGATTGGAACTATTTCCACCTTCAATCTGGATCAAAGGTTGGAATACTACGGAGCAACTCCAAGTACTGGCAGGGTCAGTGCTCACCAACACAAATACCAAATGGTTGGAATACTATTTGGTAAACGAACGATGCCGTTATCCACGACTACACTTAATCAGGGATTTTGTGGTAGCTCGGCGTCTTCTAAGGAGATGAATATCGTCAAGGGGCGATTTACGGTAGTGGAAATCAATCCCAGCAAATATACATCCCAACACTCTTCACGTTGCCTCCAAGTAAGAGAGAATAACCAGCCTTCTCCACACGGTAACTGCAACAAACTCACACTACGGATGTAGGTACTACGGTGGGTGAGCTAGATTTACTTCGGCGATCAGCCGCTCTCGGAAAGAACTCACAACTAGCACACCAATCTTTGAGGAAAATGAAGCCAAAGGAGAAATCGGTATCATCAACACCATCATCATATAACCAATGCCACAAGCTCAGAATCCAGTACTCGAGATGTGTATTGGAGTTACCATGAGACGGTTCCATGCTTTGTGCTCCATGTAAACAAACGCACGAAGCAGATGTTCGTTTGCCTACGCAAGGTTGCAGATTACGATCATTACTGGCTTTCTGTGAGCCTGGAGTGACTACTACAAATTCTACAGATATGTTTACACACAACCGGCACAGGGAGTTTCAAGGAGTTGGATGCTAGGGGTATTCGAAAATCCAGTAAGGGATTTGAATGTCAAGGATGTTCAAGTCAACCAATTCGAATACTAGGGGTATTTAAAGGATTGCTGTCAGTTTCCATGGACGGAGACTGAGGCACGACTTTGGAAGAACCACGTAATTTCATCTTCAACCAGGACACTAGGGTGTCTCCCAACTACAACAATTCGGTATGGAAATGGGTCAATGGGACTCTTCCGTTGTTAGGATCAACAGTCACTAATCAATTCCAATTGAAATCACTTGATGCTGCACTGGACAAGAAATAGTCGGATGAACATCTCTTCAGCTTCATCGGCAGTCAACAAAAATCACCAATACGTTGTAACCATCAGTATAAAGGACATCAACGTGGAACCTTGGAGAGGTAGCTGAGAATTATTTATGATCAGGTCAGTTAGAACAATGGTATATGTTCGGCCGAAGCCCGGACGATGCAAATACTGCACTAATTCAAATTTCCTCTCCAACACCTACACTCTCATCTGAGGTAATCAACGCAAGAAATCATGAGAACTGAATTATTAGCTGGCTTCATCGATGGATTCAAAATTTGGCAATCGGAAATCTTTTACACCGCAATTTGCATTGAAAATCTCTCCGTTCTGGTTGTTTACAACAACCTGTTCCGACAGGTAATGACAATTTGTATATGTCCGGCCGAAGCCAGGTATATTCGTATACTACACCACTTTCCTTTTCTTCGGTTTCACAACTGCTAGCATGAGGTTCTGCACCCACACTAATGAAAAACATGATGCATGGATCTCGGTTTGGATTGATCGCAATTTGGGAATTAATAAACGTACACGACGAACAAGGAGAGCGCTGCAGCGACACAGCTGGGTATCGCGTAATCAAGTACCATAGGAGGTGTAAAATGCGTGCATCACTCTACAAACTATACGACCTAAACCCATCCCTCCATCCCTTACGGAATCCCCTACTATCATTCCCTAATACCAAACTGTCGAAGAGGATTTTTATCATTTCAGAAATGTACGACATTTCAGGGTGGGTGAGGATGTTCGGGAGTGAACCCAACAATTCAACCCTGGATTCTGTTGGTCACTCAAAGTAAATCACAACACCCCCCCCCCCCCCCCTTTATTTCACTCACCTCACCCACTTTATCATCATCACGAACTCTAATGCCTTGTTTGTCTCCGTCCCATAAAACCCTGGCAGGCCTTAGAATACGTTCCTCCCGTGCCACCCAGTTGGGGCTGCGGTGGGAATAGGTTCGGTTGAGTTATTCCCGTCTTACGCGATCCGGCTCTGAACATAACGCCCCATGAAGGCCTATGTCAACCCTCGTCATGGACCTCACTGCTCGCATAGGCACCCATGGGGATCAATCAGCGACTATTCCATTTGCACGGTAGGATAGCGGTCTAAGGGGGACCCAACAGTCGGGATGATTTCAAACAATCATCAACAAAACCAAAAACCTCAAACCCCAGTTGAACAAGTCGCCGAGGAGGCGACCGCGAACCCGTTCGCGAAGGGAGGTCTACCCAGATCTCCTGAACACAGAGAGCCGAACAAACGGTCGAAATCTCCGCGCGATGCAGAGACAACGGCCGGGATCGGTGGACAGCCGGAAGAGCAGCCGAAGGACTGGCCCGGGCTAATCAGAACTATGAATAGCTTTGGGCCCCTCCCTAGGCTGCTGGCAATCGCGGGACAACTCGACGCCATAATAGAGTTCACGAGCACGAAGAGCAACATCGCGAAGGACCTAAAGCAGGCCTTGCGACAGCTCCGTGCAACCGTGAACGAGGCCCAGGACGACCACGAGCGGCTCAGGAAGCGACTAGAGGTCGCAGAGAGGGCGGAACAGAAGGAACCGAAGTCTACCCAGACGGACGCCTTCAACTTCGCGGGCAACAATACGATGTCCAGCGAGGCCCTCCACTTTGCCGTTACGCAGGGACAGAAGCGTAATCGACCCTCACCTTCGCCAGTAAAGGGCGCAGCACGCCCTAAGAGACGGAAAGTCTCTGTGCAGGTGGAGAGTGCGGCGGTTGCCCATCAGTCCAATGCTTCAGTGGACGTACCGAAGAAGAGGGCTGGAATAGCCAATAGAAATACTGAGAAACCTAGCGGCTCCAAGGGCGGGAAGCAGGGCGGTAAGAAGGGTACCCCCCCGAAACCCCCGGACAAAACTGCCCCCAAGAGCAGTGCTGCCCGGACCAGGAACAAGGGCGAAGCTCTCATCCTCAAGACGGACGCGTCGAAATACGCGGAAGTCTTGAAGAAAATGAGAACGGACGAGCGCCTTGTGGAGATGGGCAGTAACGTGAGGAGCATCAGGCGCACTCGTACAGGCGAGATGCTCCTGGTGCTCAAACGTGGTGCTAAGGACCAGGGACCAACCTACCAGAAACTGGCAAAGGAGGTTGTTGGTTCTGGGGTGCAGGTGAAGTCGCTAGGCTCGACTATCACCATCCAGGTCAAGGACCTGGACGAAGTGACGGAAGCGACCGAGATAGTCACGGCGCTCCGGGAACAGTGCCAAGTCGAGGTACCGCAATCAGCGATTACCTTGAGGAAGGGACTGTTCTCCACCCAAGTGGCTACCATCAGGCTCTCTGCAGCTGAGGCCAGAAAGGCGGTAGCCGCAGGGAGGGTGCGAGTGGGCTGGTCGGTCTGCCCCGTCAGTATTCCCCGACCGGTGACGGCTTGCTTTAGTTGCTTCGGTCAGGGCCATGTGGCCCGTGACTGTAAGAACACCGACAGGAGCAAGCTTTGCAGATGGTGCGGCTTGGAGGGCCATAAGGCGCGAGGTTGCCAAAAGCCGCCGAGGTGCACTATATGCGCGGAGAAGGGGAATACCCCTACCAACCACATGGCAGGTGGCCCCCGCTGCCCGGGGTCCAAGAGCAATGCTGCTAAGGCAAAGAGCAATGCTCAGCCATGTTCGAGGTAGCGCAGTTGAACCTGAACCACTGTTCGGCTGCCCAGCAACTGCTGTGGCAATCGGCAGTGGAATGGGGAGCGGATGTCGCAATCATCTCTGACCCGTACCGCGTCCCAACCGGCAACGGGAATTGGGTCACGGACGCGTCGGGGATGGCGGCGATATGCACGATGGGGAGCTTCCCCATTCAGGAGGTAGTCGTGTCCAACTCGAGCGAGGGATTCGTGATCGCCAGGGTTAACGGAGTATACTTAAGTAGCTGCTATGCTCCGCCCAGGTGGTCTATCGAGCAATTCTCGCAGATGGTGGACAGACTGACTGCGGTACTTGTCGGCCTAAGACCGGTGGTCATTGCGGGCGACTTTAACGCATGGGCGGTAGAGTGGGGTAGCCACCACACCAACCAGAGAGGATGCATTCTACTGGAGGCAGTGGCCAAGCTGGACGTTGTACTATCCAACACCGGCTCGGTCAGTACCTACAGAAGGAATGGTGCAGAATCCGTCATCGACGTGACATACTGCAGCCCGAGTTTGGAGGGCAACCTACACTGGAGGGTCGATGAGGGTTACACTCATAGTGACCATCAGGCGATTCGGTACAGTGTGGGGCCAGGTGAGAGGCGAGTGGCAGGAGGAAATTCTTCCTGCGCTCGAGGCTGGCGGACGTCGTTCTTCGAGGAGGAGGTCTTCTGCGAAGCACTGAGGCGGGAGCGAATAACCCCGGATCTGACGGGGGAAGAACTGGTAGCAGCACTGACAAGGGCGTGCGATACAACCATGCCTAGGAGAGCCTATCCCAGGCATGGCCACAGACCGGTGTACTGGTGGAGCGAGTCGATTGCTATCCTCAGGGCGTCTTGCCTCCAGGCGAGAAGGAGGATGCAACGAGCTCGTACGACTGAATCTCGCGAGGAACGCCGCGTCGCTCTCCGAGCGGCTAAGGCAGCCCTCAATAAAGAGATCGCCAGACGCAAGCGCGCGTGCTTTGACAGCCTATGCCAAAGCGCCAACACGAACCCATGGGGGGATGCTTACAAAGTGGTCATGGCAAAGACCCGCGGCGTGACGGCACCCCCGGAGAGATCACCAGCGATACTGGCTCCGATCGTTGGGTTCCTGTTCCCGCGTAGGGACGTAGACTCCTGGCCGCGGATCCCAGGCGCGGATCAGGGAGAAGTGTCTAGAGTGACGAACAGTGAACTTGGCGGTATTGCCAGGTCGCTGGTGGTGGGCAAGGCCCCGGGCCCAGATGGGATCCCGGTTGTGGCTCTGAGGGCGGCCGTTGCGGAAAATCCAGACATGTTCCGTTCTGTTTTTCAGACTTGTCTGGACGTAGGCGTCTTCCCAGACGCGTGGAAGCGGCAGAAGCTGGTGCTGCTTCCGAAGCCAGGAAAACCCCCTGGGGACCCGTCAGCATACAGACCCATCTGTTTGCTGGACACCACTGGGAAACTGCTTGAGAGGGTCATCCTCAACAGGCTGTCGGCCTACACCGAAGGTGTAGACGGCCTGTCAAGCAGCCAGTACGGGTTTCGAAAGGGCAGATCCACGGTGGACGCCATCCGCGACGTCATCCAGACGGCAGAGGTGGTCCATCGGAAACGAAGGGGCATTCGCTACTGCGCGGTGCTAACCTTAGACGTGAAGAACGCGTTCAACAGCGCGTGCTGGGGGGCGATAGCCCGCTCGCTACACCAGCTCCAAATTCCCGGAGGGCTGTATAAGATTCTGGAAAGCTACTTCCAGAATCGTGTGTTGACGTACGACACAGAAGATGGCGAAAAATGCGTTAGAGTCACCGCAGGTGTGCCACAAGGCTCCATCCTGGGCCCGGTGTTATGGAACGTCATGTACGATGGACTGTTGAGGATAAAATTCCCGGTAGGCGTGAAAATTGTAGGTTTTGCCGACGATGTCACGCTGGTAGTCTGCGGGGAATCCCTCGAGGAGGTAGAGCTGACAGCGGCCCACTGCATCAGGCTTGTGGAGGAATGGATGAGAACCAGGAAACTGGAGCTCGCCCATCACAAGACGGAAGTGGTCGTAGTCAACAATCGCATGTCAGTACAGCATGCAACGTTGACAGTCGGCGGAAGCACAATTAGGTCTGTGCGCTCTCTAAAACTCTTGGGGGTCATGCTCGACGATAAGCTCAGCTTCGGCTGCCACGTCGAGTACGCCTGCAAGAGAGCGTCTATGGCTGTGGGGGCATTATCCCGTATGATGTCAAACAGCTCGGCAGTGAATGCCAGTAAGCGCAGACTCCTCGCTGGGGTCGTAGTATCTATCCTCAGATACGGCGGCCCTGCGTGGGCTGCGGTACTGGATATTGACTGCCACAGGCAGAAATTAGAGAGTACACACAGGCTAATGTGCTTAAGGGTGGCCAGTGCATACCGCACTATCTCGAGAGAGGCCGTCTGTGTCATAGCAGGGATGATGCCAATCAGCCTTATCATTAAGGAGGATGTGGCGTGTTATGACGCGAGGACCGTTCGAGGGGTGCGCAACAACGCGCGAGTTGTGTCGACCGCGAGATGGCAATTGGAGTGGGAAAACTCCACAAAGGGGAGGTGGACTTACCGCTTGATACCTTCCGTATCAAGCTGGGTCAACAGGCGCCATGGGGAAGTAAACTTCCACCTGACACAGTTCCTGTCAGGCCATGGCTGCTTTAGGAGCTACCTGCATAGGTTCGGACATGCAAGTACTCCCACCTGCCCCACATGTGCTGGCGTCGAGGAGACCGCCGAACACGTCGTGTTTGCCTGTCCACGTTTCGAGCCAGTATCGAGCGCTATGCTAGCGATATGCGGAGCGGATACCAGTCCGGACAACATCGTTCATAGGATGTGTGGTACCACCGAGAACTGGAGCGCGGTGGTGACTGCGGTCACCCACATAGTTTCGGTATTACAACGACAGTGGCGAGCCGAGCAGCAGTTACCTACTGCCCGACCAGATCGTTAGAGTATTGCTAGAGAGGCGCCATAGCGCTACAGCGGCCCCTCCCACGAAGTAATGCCTTCGGGCGGTTCCGGGGAGGCCAAGGGCCAAGCGCACAGGGTAAGGTTTAGTGGGTCGGGAGTGAAATTCTCCCATCCCCACACCCTGAGTTCCTTCTCAGGTGTCTGTGAGCAGATTCCCCCCTGTATAAAAAAAAAAAAAAAAAAAAAAAAAAAAAAAACACAGGCAAGGCCTGATATGACAACCAGTCCAACCTGGGTCCTCAATATCAACAGCCGCCGGGTAGGAGGCTCAGTACGACAATTTTTAATGTGTTAAACGTTTCTGTAAATTTTGTATTATAGTCCAGTATTTTATTAATAAATATAGTATGTGTATACTAGTGTTGTGAATATTAATATAAGTGCTGCTTATTGCCTACTTTGAACGAAACCTCCAATTGGATTGACGACGAGACGGAATCCTAATGCATTCCTATCAACAAGAGAGCGAATACCTCAACACCCCAGTGTCGTGACCGGACCGAGGTTTCCAGCCTTGGTCACGGCTACACGAATTAGCGATGCAGCTCCCACGGGTCATTTGTTTATGCTGCTGCTGCTGTTTCTGTTGCTGCTTTTTCTTTTGCTGCTGTTTTTGCTGCTGCTGCTGTTTCTGTTGCTGCTGTTTCTGCTGCTGGTGGTGGTCCGCCACCTCCAAAATTTCTTTTGCTGCTGTTTCTGTTGCAGCTGTTTCTGTTGCTGCTGTTTCTGTTGCTGCTGTTTCTGCTGCTGGTGGTGGTCCGTCACCTCCAAAATTCGTTACAAGAATGACTTTAACGAGTTTTTTTTTTTAGTTTAAATGATCTTTATTTTAGTTTAACTTGGACGATTACCATATAAATTTTTACTAAGTGATTTAATGATTTCTTCATCTTTAGGTATGGGCAAAATTCAAAATTTGTTTTACAGAATTAGTCCTAGACTTAGTACACGGTCGACCACCTTGGTGGGATTGGTTTGTTTTGTTTTTAGAATTTGAAGAGAAACTACTTAATACTACTATTTACAGCTTAAAACTAACCTACTCTACTATATACACTTAACCTACTATGTACAAATTGCTTATTAAAGCATGTTCAGAAAGATTGCATTTTTGAATAAATTTAGTTGTCATATCATCAATTTTGGAATCTACTTTGGGAATTTCTGCCTCTTGATGGAGGTCTGCTATTCTTGTGTCGAATGGACGATCTAGGATCATCCTCAACACTCTATTCTGTGCAACCTGGATTTTGTTCCTGTGGGTCTGAGCGCACGATTCCCACACCGGGGCGGCATAGAAGATCGCGGGGGCTATGATCTGTTTGTAAACAGCCAGTTTGTTTTGCCTTGAGAGGCGGGATCTGCGGCAAATGAGCGGATACAAACACCTAACCAAGGCGGAGCACTTAACTAGGGTTTTCTCTATGTGCGAGCGGAACAGGAGCTTCTCATCGAACAACATCCCGAGATAAGTAACATCAGTGGACCACTCGACCCTTGTACCATCCATCATTACGGTACAGGAGGGAGACGGTTTAAGTTTTAATGATTGTCTGTGAAGGAACATGATCGCTTGGGTTTTCGAGGCGTTGATTTTGATTTTCCACGTGGTGGCATAATCAGTAAAGGTGTCAAGGCATCGTTGGAGCTTGTTCGTAATTTCACGAGGCATCCTACCCTTGACAGCTATCGCGGTGTCATCTGCAAACAGAAAGAACACGCAACCGTCTCCTAGAGGAGGGATGTCCGACGTGTAGATGCTGTAAAGCAGTGGTCCCAGCAGACTCCCTTGCGGAACACCTGCTGGGATCGGAAATTGTCCCGAAAGGGAACTATTCAACGACACCCTGAACGACCTTTGCTGGAGATAGTTACGGGTGATTTTCACAAGGTATGGTGGAAAGTTGGAGTTACAAAGCTTGTATATAAGTCCGTCGTGCCAGACATTGTCAAACGCCTTTTCGACGTCTAACAAGGCCATGGCTGTGGACTTGGATACAGCTTTGTTACTTCGGATGTTATTCATCACCCGCACTAGCTGATGATTGGTGGAATGCCCCTTGCGGAACCCGAACTGTTCCGGAAGAAGAATGTCATGTTCCTCCACAAACTTGTTTAGTCGGCTGAGGATCAATTTTTCGAACAGCTTGCTCAGCGCTGAGAGCAGGCTAATCGGTCTGTAGCTTGACGGTAGTGAAGGGTCTTTCCCAGGTTTGCGGATCGGGATGATTTTTGCCACCTTCCAGATGCTTGGAAAGTAGTGCAGCTCCAAGCATCTGTTGAGGATGGCAGCCAGCAGCGAGTGGACCCTCGGGCTGAGATTTTTCAACGCTAGGTTGAATATTCCGTCAAACCCGGGAGCCTTCATGTTCTTACTGTATTTCAGCGCTGAGCAAATTTGTTCCTCTGTAATCCGTTCTTCTGGAGGGACGGCACAAGGGGAGGCATCTAACGTCAGGACGCACTGCGCAACCTGGTTCTCGAGTGGACTTGGGATTTTAGAGCCAAGCAAATGCGACTGGGCAATGTGCTCCCCAATCGCATTGGCCTTCTCTTCGTTGGTGATAAGCCGTTCGTCATTGACTCTAAGTGGTGGAATGGGCTTGGGGTGAGACTTCAGCACCTTGGCAACCTTCCAGAATGGTCTGGAACGGTCGTCCAGGTTCTGAACGAGCCGCCCGAAACTCTCGTTCCGGATTGAGACCATTCTGGAAGCGATCTGCCGATTCAGATCGACCATTTCGTATTTACGCTGCAGATCCCCAGTCCGCTGAAACTGGCGTCTACGAACATTTCTGAGCCGAATCAAGAGTTTGGTGTGGGAATCAATTGCTTGAAACTTACCCCTCACAGGAACTCGTCGAACGCACTCTTCGTCAGCCACGGATATGGCTTGATGGAGACCCTCCAGGGCCCGGTCGATGTCCTCCACTGTGTCGAGTGGTGGGTTGTCGTCGATGTGGCGGTCGACCACGCGTCGAAACTGGACCCAGTTGACTCGATGGTAGTCCTTCCGCTGGCACGGTGCAGGGGCCACGTTGTAGCCCAGCTCGGTCAGCACCGGTTGGTGGTCCGAACTCAGGTCGTTGACGGCAACCGGCTTGGCTAATCTGGTGTTTGCCAAGAACAGGTCCAGCGTCGATGGGTTGCCCGTCGGTGATGTGAAGGTTGGTTCGTCCGGAAACCAGACGGAATAGAGACCATGCTGGGAATGGTCGAATAGCAGGCGGCCGTTCTGGTTCTGCTGGTAGTTCCGCCAGGCCTCGTGCCGGGCGTTCAGGTCCCCTCCGATTACAAAGCGGGCATTGGTGTGGGTTATGATGGCAAGGTCGTTCTTGAACTGCTGTGCTGTACCATTGCTAACGGTACATTGCCGGGGGCAGTAGGCGGCGATGAACCGGACGTTTCCGGTCGATGTTTCCACCTCTATGCCAACGGCCTCGATGATGGAAGTGCGGTAGTGGGGTAGGGTGCAGTACTTGATGCCTTTCTTGATGATGACCGCGACACCGCCCCCCCTGGAGCTGGTGCGATCAAGCCGGACAATGCTGTGGTCGGGCAGCCAGAAGCTGTCACCGGTCTTGAGGTGAGTCTCGGTGAGAAGGCCCACGTCGATGTCGTGCTTGCGGAGGAAGTCTGCAAGCTCAATGTTTTTCGCCCCTACGGAGCGAGCGTTCCAGTTGGCGATCTTTATGGGTTCACGGTCCATAATTAGCGACGAAGGAGATGATAGCTTGGAGCTGTTGTGTTCTTGTTGCGCAGGTGCGCTTGATGATGATGGCCTGGGCCAACAGTGTGACGATCTCATCCGTTGACAGCGGAGAATCGTCTGTAGCTTCACCGGTTGTACCGGCCAATCCCGGAGCAGGGGGATCCGTCGATGGGCCGGAGGCTTGACTGGGTACTGCAGCGGCAGCCGACTGGGCAGCAGCCAACTGTTGGTTGAGCGGGAGCGGTGCCAACACTGGAATTGGCCGTGGTTGGACCGGTGATAACGGAGGAAAGTTCTGCGCGTTGTTTTCCGGGACCTTCTTGCGACCGGGCTGGTTGTTGGACGAGGCCTTCTTCCGGATCTCGGCGTATTCGGCCCGCTTCGGACAGGCCTTACTCGTGGCCTTGTGGGCAGCACCGCAGTTGGCGCATGTGGGAGCGGCTTCCTCGATGCTGTCGCAGTCGTCGATCTTGTGGTTTTTGCCGCATTTGATGCAGCGGCTGGCCATGCGGCAGTTCCTGGTGCCGTGCCCGAACAATAGGCAGTTCGAGCACTGAGTGACGCCACGGTGGGTTGGCTTATACCGCTCCCACTTCACTACGATGTGGAACAGTGTGCGTGTCGTATGGAGATCCTTCACGGTTGTGGAGTTCTTCTGCAGATGGACCAAGTAGAGCTGGTCACGATACTTGATGGCCTTGCTGCGGGTCATCTTGTGGATTTCGACCGGCTTGAGGCCGTTCGCCTTAATCTCGTCCATTAAGGTGGTGGTGTCCATGTCGTGGAGCCCGCGCAGCACCACTTTCAGCGGCTTGGTGGCCTCGACGTCGTGGGAGAAGTACTCCAGCTTCATCCTGTCCAAGAGGGCCTGGACTGCGTTGTAGTGATTTTCGGCCGAGACCATCAGTTTGTAGCCTTCCGTGCACCGTTGAATGGTGCAGCGAAGGCCCTGCTTAATGTAGAAATCCAGCTGCTCCCATAGCCCGGGAGGGAAGCCCTTCACATAGAAGGGTGGCAACTTAACTTTTTTAGGCACCGTCTCAGGGTCCGACTGCGGCTGGGCTCCGTTCTGCAGGGCGGAGAACGGATTGTTGCTCAGCAGCTTTTTTGCTGCCGATGCGGTGGCGCTGATGTCTTCAGGTCTGGGTCGTTTAGTTCCGGGAGGCCCCGGCTGTGGGTCCGCAACGCCTGTCGGGACGGGCAATGGGGTTTTCTTCTGCTTCTTCTGAGCTGGCTCGGTGGTCGCGCCGTCTCCTGGGAGAGTCTGTTTTCCCGGTAAGCCGGCACTCGCGTTACCGCGCGATTTCTTACCCATGGCTGGGTCAGCGAGAGCGTCACTATACAACGCGGAGCTAATTCGACTTGCGAACGAACGAACGAAACTAGAGAGAATTCAAATCGACTGAACTGCTCAACAGTCTGGCAGCGAATGATGATGACTTCAACGAGCTTAGGTACTTCATATTTATACCTGCTAACCTATCAAAATTCTCTAACCAATGAGATTCCGTTTACATACGGACTATCATGCTTCACGCTCACTCGATTCTACTCATTATTTGTTCAACTCTAACTCTATCTACTACACCCAGCACCAGGAAACGTTCTTCCGCTGGCTACAATTCCCTTACTGTGTTGGAGGTCGGTCGGTTTTAACCCCAACATAATGGTCCTTCGAGCCGGATGCCACCGGATGGACGTTGAAAGGGTTTCACGCTAAACTAAGCATAATTGATTCGGATTCGGCGCTGAACTCAACACCTCCATTCCACCACTGATCAAGCGACAATGTGGATGCAAGCGCCATATCAACTATTGGAAGAATAGAAAGGCTATCATTACCTAGGATACAGCCATTGAAAAACAGATCAAGTGGACAAAGGAAAACTCCATTTCGAGGAATGGAATCTTCAAGAACATTCGTAATAAAATACTACATAAGGATCAACATAACTACTCACGGTTTTTCCATGGATGCGGACAATTTCATAAACCGAGAAGTTCATAACGGAAACAACCAACTCAATCAAATGGATACAGTTCATCCCACCTCGATTGTCATTGGAAACGAAGGATAAGGCGATCAATTGAGCTTCAACTTCAAACTCTACGATGTGGATAAACGGGACTGTACTACTGAACAGGCACGGACGCCTGTTGCTCAGGTAATTAATCATGTTCAGTATATGTCCACTGAAGCGCGGAATATTCTTTCCACTAACATCATTATTCCGACGTTACATTCCTGATCAACTCATCAATGGTGGAGCGTACGTACAAGCTATAGTTAACATCGAGCTGATACGGTAACGTGTTTCTTTGAATTGCTGCAACATCAACCCGCACCATCAATTGGTGAATCACTGACTGTAACCATCTTGCTCGGAGATGGCTGATCGAGACGTAGAGGAAGTGCCGATTACTGTTTTCCCAGGTCAGGGTAACGGCAGTTCAAAGTGTCTTATCGAGGGGTCTAGAACAAAAAAATCCCTGTATTTACTTGTGCACGGACAACGAGACTAACTCAGAGAGCGAGGCAATTTTGCTCAGTTGAATGGAGAAATTTATAAAACCGTACACTCCCGATTATATGTTTAAGGACACCCCCAAAAACATGCAAATATTCATATCAGTGTCATTTTACGTCCAATTTTTGTTCTTCTTAGAACATTTGAAAGATTTTGAATGGAAATACGAAGAGGCAAATTGCTCAATATAATTTTCAAATTTTTTATACCAAAGGTTCACCCAAAGTTACACTATTTTTCAAAATTTACTCTGAAGAATCATGATTGATTTTCTAAGAATTTAGTTGAAAAAAAAATTTTGAAGTTGAAGGAGTAGTAGAACCTTTACACCCAACCGGTGGATGTAAGATTCGCTTACAATTATGTGGGATTCATCATCAGAGGATGTAAGTGGAGACCGCATGAACCGAGGATGCGATATACCTAGCTGCGGTCCGATGTAAGAAAATTGGAGACCGAAAAATGTGGAGTGTATTAGTGAGTGAAATTAATTATGTGGAAAAAATAGAAAAAAGGTTGCCGACTGGAATCGAACCACGGACGTTGTGACTATCAGACCTGTGCTTTCTCCACTGCTCTCTCCATGCTTCTGAATATGGTTAGCCTAAAAGCAAACATGAAGCGCTCATTTTCTCGCATGCTCGACTTCGTATGCTTTTTCTGCTGGAGAGATTCGAGATAAGTGTGTGCGTCGTTCTACAATGTTCTACAATGTGCGTCGTTCTACAAGCTTACTGGTATAGTCGAAAGCGTAGAAAGAACACGAAATGAAAAAGACAAAAAACCATTACATCGCCTGTAAGGTCAACTTCTAACATTCGCTGCGATGTTCATGAACAGAGGATGATAGGAAACGGAACTAACAATCATTGTAATAGATTTTTGGTTTGCGTGTATGCTATACCATTCATACCATTCAAATAACCTAAGATCAAAAATTGGACGTAAAATGAGTGAGCTTCGAACAAAACACATTTGCATGTATTTTGGGGGTGTATTTAAGCTTATGACCAGGAGTGTAGGTTACTCAGCGTTGAGTGAACTACGCTTTTGAAAATTCTCCAGACAACTGAGTAAAAGAATCTCACGACTGAGATAGTCATATGGCTCGACTGGCTAACTTGTGTGTGTATATTTTATACATTTTACATTAAATTATACATTTTAGACGAACTGAGTAGATTCTTCTCGTTTGGATTTAGGATAATGTGTATGTAACCATAAATTCGACGTCACACTCCTAGCAGCGTAGAAATAGCGGTATAACGAAAGAGATGATAATTTCATATTATAAGGCCTTTTCTTTATGACTTGTACCAGAGATGGGTACCACCGAGCAGCTTGGTATTTTATTTTGCTGGATCTCAGCGAAAAACTTGCCACGTGGTGAGAAAATTCTTAACTACTGGCACCAGCCAAAAATTCTTGACCCCCTAAACAACTTTGCCGAAGACAGCAACTTTCTAGCTGATCAAGATCTCGAGCTGAATATGCGAGAAAGGCACGTATATACTAGCGCCGCATAGTGAGAAAATTCTGAACTATCGTCACCCAACAAAAAGATCTTGACTTCCGAATACATTTACTTTCCATATGGTTAGGATCTAGAGATATTTTATATGCGAGCATTTCACATATATAGTAGCGCCGCGAAGTGAGAAAACTATGAACTACTGTCCACCTGCGAAAAGGCCTTGACCTTCTGAACAACTTTGTCGAAGACAGAACCTTTCTATCTGGTCAGAATCTCTATATATTCCATGTTGTAATCAGTTAAGTCAAATCCCACGTAGTATGGTCACAGTTTACGCGGTTTCCATGTACATTTTCCCTATTATCCGCATTTTTGAGGTGTTTACTGTAATCAAAGTTTAGCTTGTTTAGATCAAAACAAGTTTTTTGAGGAATACTCGTTGGTTTCAGATCGATTGGTAACTCAGCAAGAAAATGGTAATGGAAAACTCATGTGTGTTGTACAAAGTACAACAGCGCGAGTAACGGAGGGTTAAGCTTGATCTAATCAAACAGTGAGGAGCGCCTATTGCTATGGGACTTAGTTTCCGTGCTACAATGAGTGGTAGACAATTATCATACATATCATACATATATTAATGATAATTTTGCCCTTGGCAAGTAATATTACACCAAGTTTTCGACACGATTAAAGTGCATCCACTTTGATCTTATATTAAAATTAATTGTTTTCTGTGTAATGTCAAATATGTCAAGTCAAAAGACACTAACGCTGGTAAATCATCAATTATAATTCATACATATCTTGCATGAAATTGATTCCAAACGTAAACAAACCATGTAGGTTTCATATGGCTGGTTTACGTTTGGAATCAGTTACACGGGGTAGGCGACGATTGTTCGTATTTGACAACCACATCTCACCCCTGCAAAATACTGGATAACGGAATTGATATAGTGTTTTAAAACACGGCAGGGTACGGTGGGCTGGGCATGTAGCATGGATGCTTGACGAGCGATAAGTGAAAATAATATTCAGCAGAGAACCCGGTCATCGGCACCAGCTAGACCTCCCAAGTAACATTACAAGTTTTATCGAGGTTTTAAAGCTTTGACTTTAGGAGGACTTTTGGCCGACACTAGGTTCATGCGACTTAGACGGCTTGTAGCTCAAAAAGTAGAAGTAAGCATTTCATTTAGATTTGCTGAATTGAAGTCAAAGAATCCAGGGACATTCTTTACGCATTTCCCCCATCGGACTCATAATTTATTCCATTTCCCACGCACAATTTCCTCCCACGAGTCGAGCAGATTCTATCAATTACATCCCCTTCAGCATGTTTTTTGTCATGTTTATTCATTCCTTCAATTCAATAAAACATCACCCCCTCTCGTCCAGCATATAAGTCAATTTTATTGTTTTACACGCCAAGCGACTTTCACCGCTCAATTAAGTTCGCCGATGTCGAAATGCGTGCAAACAAATAAATAATAAATATTTGCCATGAGGCGATCTCCTCCGCCGCCGACAATGCTTTTATCGCAATTTGATCGAGAAAAAAAAAACAAGCAAACATCCTAACTGGCATATGTCGACCGAATACACTATAACCGAACAAAACACCCGAGCAATTTGCTTAATGTAACCTAGAAAGCGAGATGTCCACGTCCACCCCCTCGTCCGTTTGCGTTTGAAGCGACGACGCGACGAAAAGAGAGCGTGTGCATCAAAGTAAACAACTAATCTGATGACAAAGTGGAAAATGACTAAAAAAAAAAATAATAATAAAAAAGGATGTCATGAGAGTACTGGTACTGGTCTGGTCTGCTCTGGTGGCGGCTGGTGGTCATAAACAAGGGGACAAAAGGCAAGGAGCACGTGATTGAGTTGTCTCTGCTTGTGTCCTCCCACCCAACATAAATATTGAATTATGGGTGCCACCACCACAATGTTGATCTTGTGACAAGCGACGGGGTAATGGGACAATGTGTCCTCTGTCCGCTCTCGAAGTTTGACCTTTTATGGTCCGCGGATGGTCCCCAGATATCGTCCCAACAAATCTTAACACAATGTCGGTCCGTTGACTACAATGAATACTGTAGCATCATTGTGATGATTAGCCTTTATGCATAGGTCGTCCTCGTGTGATAAAAATTGACTCTTTTTCTTCTTCATCTTCTTTTTCTGCCCTGCTATCCGACACATACGTTAGATAAAATTTATGTATATATGTAGCAATTCACTGGACCAGAATTTATGGTCCAGTCGTTGGGAAAACGGATGACGAGAGGACACTGGCTGGTGACGGCGCTTTTTTATATGAGGATTATTTTTTTCTCGGTCGAATTCGTCTTGAAGGAGGAGGAGGACGAATAGGAAAATTTATGCTTGCATCCGATTTTCTCTTGACTCAACGATTCTCTGGTCTTTTTTTTGTCCTGTGCTTCAATAGATAAATAGATGAATGAAGAGAAATCACTTTTTCCGGTCTATTAGGTTTATTCTAATCCAATGATGGAGATATGTGGGTTTTTTTCTCGGCTTATTCGATTTTTGCGACCATCATTGCTGGGAAAGTGGCCCTTTAGGGCGATGTCGTCCTATTGAATAGGTTTCATGTCCCACCCGACCAGGCTTTGGAATCAAACATTTTTTTAATAAACTTTAAAATTAAATCTTCCATTAACGGTACCTCATCAATCATCCGTGTACAATATTCGGAAACACTATATTTTTCGGGGACAGAGCGTCGTGGCAGGGATGGGAAAATGAAAAAAAAATAAACAAATTCAAAATTGGTTTACGGTCTATTGAAATGGGAATGTTGCTTTAAAATATTCCTCCCTCTTTTCTTCCGCATCGCCTACTGCGATGCCGTACACGGTGGTGTCACGCTCCTTGAGGGAGAGGGGTGATTCAATTACGTCTACTTCTAGATTTCAACAGCACAAAAGTATGTGTAGCGATTTTTTTAAAGCATCCTTTGGCAAGGTTTTGGCCTTTGTTTCTTTCATTCAGAATGCTGGTAGGGTTCAACACCAGTTAGACATGTCGAAAGCGATTTCCATATTTCGTGTCATCGAACTGACTGGAAAGTACTGGAACATTTTATCGTATGACGGAAATCGGCACAGCACCCTATCGATGGTGCACTACAAGGGACTCTCTGCTGGTTGCAAAACACACCCGAGGGATTACTTTGGTATTCATTATGTGGTTTGAGTAAAAATCTTTCCAGTTATAGCTCCTGGATGTATGGAGTGAATGTAGTATTAAGAGAATAGCGTTGCCAGATACATCTATTTCTATTGGTGGTGAGGTGACTATCATACCAATTTGAGTAGCGATTCGAAAAATAAAATTGATCATTTCTCGACTGTTACCGAACGGGTAAGGGCCACCCACATTAGATCCGGATCGGACTAAAGCCCTCTAATTAAATTATGGACGACTGTCACCACAAAATTGAAAAAGAAAACTGTTCCTATCGAGCAAAGGTGGACATTTGGATGGTTCGATTGGATCAACTTTTGACAGACATCCATACCACAGACAAACAGACGTAATTCTTCATTGTGTATCTTCGTTCACGCATTTAACGGTTGATTTGAATATTATCAGTTTCGCGAACTACTCGTCGCAGCGCTGGCATCGGATCACTTTGACGTTTCTATACATTCTATAGAACTTTCATGCAATATTGTTTTCGAGTTAGGGAGCAAGCTTGTTTTCCGCGAGAAGCCTGAGAGATGTCGTTACTGAGGTCCTATGTTTTGCGATACTATGTTTTCAAGAAAAACTTTTTCAAAGAGTTACGTCTGTTTGTCTGTGTCCATACTTTTACTGAAGGGATTTAGATCGGACGCGTTGCGGCGAAGTGACAGCTAAAACTATTTTCTAACTGTCAAATTTACGTCAACGCAACGCAAACGGATCTAATGTTATAGATACTATAGATTCCATAGATAACCGGAGGCACAAAAAGTTGTTTTGGTAACCATGAAAAATAAATGATCTTACTGGCATCCGCTCTTCGTTGTGCAGTTTTGTTTTGTTTCGTGCGTAAAAGTTCAAAATGAAGTGCAAAGCAAATCTTTGCAACAATGTATCGAGGAATGGTTTGCTTTATCTTTCATTCTTCCGTTGTCCACGAAATAAATCGGAATGTGGAGTGTGGAAAGCGTTTTTTTGATCTTGGTGAAATATTTCGCACGTGTCGCCATACTTTTTATTTCACTGCGAAGTTTTAATCCTTTTTTCGAGTGTTTTCCTAAACAATAAACCACTAATTCTTGTTGATCGATTTACTGTGGTTGATAAGTAGCTGTAGATTATCAAATTCCTTAATTTTATCAAGTAAATAGTTACAAATATCAAATTAGTGGAGTGGTAGTCAGGCTACAAAATGGCGGTTCCGCCGGACAAGGCGGCGAGAACGTACCAAGTGTACGAGTATGACAAGTCCGATCCTGCACCATACCGAGTCATCGTACAGTTGATAGACGACAGGAAGGGAAGGATCCAGTTGAACAAACTAACTTTTGGCAAGCTGATGACGAAGTCGGATTTATATAAGAAGAATATCTCCAACATCCGTGCACTCGGAAAGTTCAAGGTCATGGTGTTCATGGAAACTCTACAGGCAGCAAACCAACTACAGAAGGATACTCAGTTGAAGGTGAACAACTACAAAGCCTACAATCCTCGTAGCTTTGTTTCCGTATCTGGTGTGGTAGCTGGTGTTCCAGTGGATATGACGATCGAAGGAATCCAAGCAAACATCATGTGCGCCTGCCCGATCATCAACATCAACAGACTTCACCGTTTTGAAGGAGGTGTCAAAATTCCAACGAGTCGGATTGGAATCACTTTTCGTGCCAGTATGCTGCCGAAGGAAGTTCGTCTCTTCTGCTGCATCAATTCAGTTCGTCCTTTCGTGAATCGGCCGGTTCTATGTCTCAAATGTTTGAGATACAACCATGCTACGGAGAATTGCAGATCGAGGAAACGTTGCTCCAATTGTTCGGCTATGCATGACGAAATGGAGTCAGGAGAATGTCAAAATCCCAAAAAGTGCTTCTACTGTAAGATCGATCACCGCACCTCGGATATGGACTGTCCTGAAAGAACCCGGCAACGGAATATCAAGACCATCATGGCAAGGACAACTCTAACCTACATGGAAGCGAAGGAACAAAATCCAATATTCACTCAAAACAGGTACGACGTTCTTGCGAATGAAGAGGAGTTTCCATCTCTACCCCAAACATATTCGAACATGGCTGCAGGAGAATTCAAGGCGAAACCTGGATACAAGTATAAACCTCAAAGATCTAAGCGACAGGTAGAAGAGGATGTGATCATTGCGGACCAGATACAAGTTTTTGCGGACAAGAAGAAGAAATCATCTGGAGAGCCGAGCAACAATGGAATTGCGTTGTTCAACAAATTCCGTGTTATGGATTATGAGCGATGGGCACAGAAAATTGAGGAAGCAAGATCAACGGAAATCCTAACGCAGCTGAGTACTGGAACAAATAGAAGCGAAAATTAAGTGGATGGCACGGCCAAACCCATGAGTACCATGGTCCCAAACCACAGCACAAATGCAACAAGCACGATTCGATCAAGGAGTAGAAGCAGACTTAGAGACGATTAATTGCATCATATTAAAGAATGATGTAAACCGTAAGTAATAATGACAGAATTAAAAATTTTCCAAATAAACATACAAAGCCTAGAAAAACATAAGGAAGAGCTTTCACGAGTGTTGATAAAAGAGGACTATAATATAGCCCTTATTTCTGAGTGTTGGAGCAAAGTAGAATCTGAGCAAACGAAGTATAAAATACCAGGGTTTTTCAATTTCCTTAAATCAAGAAGCGATGGTTATGGAGGTGCAGGAGTCCTGATTAACAAAAAGTATAGGTCTAGAGAAGTACAGCTTCCTGATTTCCCAAAAATTCAGGCAGTTGGACGACACATTGTTTCTGCTGATATTTTGGTGGTATCTCTGTACATAGCTCCATGTATAACCGTTACTGATTTTGAAAATGGGCTTAAGGAGATTTTCAAAGAAATCGCCAAGTTCAGAAAGGTAATAATTGGAGGTGACTTCAATGCTCACCACTTCTCCTGGGATCATCTTCATTCGGATGGGAAAGGAGTTGTACTATTCAACTTGATAAATGAAGAACATCTTGTTCTTATGAATGATGGTCAACCAACATATTTTCCGGTGGACATAAATAAAAATCCTTCGGCAATTGATCTAGTTATTGTATCACCCTCATTGCTTCTCGATACAGCTACGAATATCCTAGAATACGGAATTGGCAGTCATCATCTTGCACTGGAAACAGTTGTTCAGCTCATCAAGTGTCGGAAACCACAATATTTTATCAATAAGAAGCAGGTTTTCGAAGGTATTAGGAATATTGAGGGTAACAGTGTCATTACCATGGCCGAACTCCAAAATGAGACTAAAAACATTCTCAAAGGTGCTAAACAAAAAAACAAACATTCGCCCAAGTTCTGGTGGTCTGAAGAGGTGGAACTGGCTTGGGAGGAAAAAAGGGCAGCTCGAGCCTTATTCAACAAAACAGGAGGTATCATGGAACTTCTGGACTTTAAGAAGAAGGAGGCAATTTTTAATCGCAAAAAGCAGGATTCTTCAAGGGCAAGATTCCAGGATTTTGTGGCTAGTATTAATCCTCAAACTTCTACATCCGCCGTTTGGGATAAGATAAGAAGGCTGACTGGAGGAAAAAAGAAACCAGGAAACGTTTTGGTTCACGAAGACGAAAGCTTGGCAAATGATTTCCTCAATAAACACTTTCCTTTGGAACCATACCAAGATGACACACCCTCACGCACTTCGAAGTATGATATCCTTTCCGTAGATTTTTGGTATAAACAAATTGCCAAAAAGGTCAAAGGCAAAATAAATCTATCAGCCCCTGGATCCGACGGGATCTCCTATCAAATGTTGGATATATTACAGCCAACAGTTAGAGATAACATAATTCGAGACCTGAATTTAATCTGGAAAACCAACAGAATTCCTACCGATTTGAAAACGATTAAGGTTATTGCCATTCCTAAACAAGGTAAAAATCCAGAAACTGTTGAGGGCACACGGCCGATTTCATTGGTGAATTGTGGTCTCAAACTATTAAATGCTGCAGCCCTAGAAAGACTTGAAGATGTTCTGGTTGATAAAGATATACTTCCTGATTTATCTTTCGGATTCAGAAAACGAATGTCCACGATCACATGTCTTGAATTCGTTACGAATAGGATTTTTCAAATTAAGAGACAGAATAGAATTGCTGCTATCGTTTTCGTTGACCTTTCAAATGCCTTTAATACTGTGAGAGCAGATAAACTTGAAGAAACTCTCCTAAATCTGGATATACCTCCTGAATTGTCTAGTTGGTTTATTTCCTTTTTAACAAACAGGAAAATTCAAATTCAGGTTGCAGATAAAACGATTACTCGATTCGTCACACAGGGACTTCCGCAAGGTGATGTTTGCTCGCCTACTCTTTTCAACATATATACAACTGCTTTGCATGGTATTCATGTAGAAGGAGTGGTACTAGTACAATACGCTGATGATTTTGCTGTTATCATCGAAGGAAGAAGTAAAGATGAAATAAATACTAGAGGGACAAAGTTCCTTAAACTATTTAAATGCAAAGCCGATGAATTAAATCTGTCAATAAATGCACGGAAAACTAAGGCAATGCTTTTTGTTAATAGCTCGAAAGACTTAAACATTTGTATTGGAGATTCCAAGCTTGAAACCGTCCGTACTTATAATTACCTAGGAATTCTTTTGGATAGATCACTCCGGTATGGTGCACATATCAGAGATCTTACCCGAAGATTAACTGAGAGACAGAATATGATCAAGGTGATCAGTGGCATTAAATATGGTGCACACCCACAGACACTTGGCATGGTCTACAACGCACTTTTCAGAAGTTGTATAGATTACGGTTCAACTTTGTATGGTTCTGCCTGTAAAACCAACCTAGCAAAACTAGATGTGCTAAATAATCAATGTCTCCGGAAAGTTATCGGATGCACAAAAACAACACCGATTAATACACTCTATGCGATCGCTGGTCAATTTCCACCTGAATTTCGACGTATATGCAGTGCTGGGAAACAATTAGCTAAACACTATTATCGAGACTCGGTAGTTAAAGATCAACTTGATGCTATGTCAATTGAACAGGACAGAAGTCGTTGCACCTTCATTGAACAGGTGGCACTAAATCATTCATCGATTTTCCAAGTGATGTCTTCTTCATTCGTAGGTAAACGTCAATGGGAAGAAGTCCAGATTGAGACTGATTTACCGGATGGCCTTTGGAGAAAGAAAACGACTAGCGATAGAATTTTGAAACAATTAACTCTCTCATTAATTCATGGTAAATATAAAGGACAACATATCATCTATACGGACGCGTCCAGAGATCAGCAATCCTGCGGAATCGGAGTTTTCCATGAGTCATCAAATTTCAAACTTAGTTTGCAATTGGAGAATTATGTTTGCATCATGTCTGCTGAGCTGGAGGCCGTTTATGTTGCTCTTCAATTTATTCAACGCTCTGGACTTTCAAATGCAGTTATCATGACCGATTCAAAATCGGGTTTGGAATTCATCAAGCTGAACATTGAGAATCGTTTTCGGGATGAGATCGTCGAGAAACTACTAACAATGGCAGCTGAAACACACACCAGTTTGCAGTGGATTCCCGGACATGCTGGAACTCATGGAAATGAGATTGCGGACCAGTTAGCCAAAGCAGCTTTGGAGCAACCAGAACAGCATAATATCTGCAACAACAAAATGTTTAATCATGACGTTGAAAACTATTTCCATCGCTTGGAGGATAACGATGCTCAACAGTGGTACCTTGAATATGCAGCAGTAAGCGGAAAAGGCTGTAAATATTTTCAGTTCCAGAATACGATTCCGGTTAAGCCCTGGTATTACAAAACACAGCTCAATAATTTTGAAACTCGCACTCTAAATCGCCTCTTGGCCGGTCATGACTATTCTAGTTATTGGCTGTTCAAGATGAGAATCCAGACTGATTGTATATGCGAAAGTTGCGACGTTGTTGAAAATGCGGAACATATTATTTTCTTTTGTGTAAAGTATGCACAGACCAGAAGTAGATACGAATTAGATAATTACTGCAATATTTATCAAATTTTCAACACAAATAATCCAACACTCCTGAGTAATGTAGTAGCCTTCCTAAGAGAGATATACAAACAAATCTAGGTATATAAATCAAACAAAACAACCTGTAATAACAGGTAAATGTTCTAAGTCTCTGAGCAAACTGTCAGTGAAGTCGATGCGACTATAAACAAAACTCGCTGGCAATATAGCGTTATACAGCTGTGCCATCCCTAGGCTCATGTGTCAAAATACAATGAGCATCGAGAAAGAAGAAGAAGAAGAAAGCGTTTTGTGTTCATAATATTACAATACTTCTCCCTCAAACAACGCCATGATGACGTCATGCTCGTTTGTCTACTCTAACTGACAGTTCGTTAGGCTACATTATACTTTTCCTCCGTTTATCTATGGAATCTATAGTATCTATAATCTAATGTGGGTGGCCCTTTATCGACTCACTTGCACTGAGGCAAATAGACATAATACAGGGTGTCTACTACCTGAAAAAAAAACCTGGAAAATCAGGGTTATCAGGGAATTTGGTTTTCTTCATTGAGTCGACACCCTGTAATAATTTTATAAGGCTCGACTTATGAACGACACATATGAATTTTCAAAATTGCAACCTATGAAAGATTTTCGTCTAACATAAGGTAACTCTTATACGCCTTTAGCCATTCCGTCTACCCAAGTGTTGAAAGACGAGTGCGGTGCAGACACTAGACTTGTAATCTCAACGTCCATGGTTCGGTTCCAGACTGCTCCGTTTAATTATTTTTTTGTTGACATTATTTTTCATCAGGCAAATCTATGAAATTCATATCGATTTCTTGTGGCTGAAATTCATAAGTAGTTCTTATGGAATTCTTACGGTCTTTTGCCTCGGTGTGCGATAATACGGATGCGCGGCCAATGAGAACAACCCAAATTTGTGTTTAGTTTATTCATAATCGCAGAAAGTGCAGGAACTCAGTTATGAGTAAACTTGCCTCAAGTTTTCCAGGTCCCAGTAATGGAATGCTGGCAGAGGAAATACTTGTTGGGGGGGCACTTGTTCAGTGGACACATGTAATTAATGTTACATTTTTAAGTTATGACAACCAAACATTCTAATTTTTAAGGATCTCAAACATCACATGGACATCGTATGAGGAACACACATCGTGTGTGAAGCACCTATATTCAAATCTGGATCGTACAGCATTGTACTTGACAAGCTGGTGCCTTCCACCAGCGAATCCATCATCGATACACTCGACTTGTTTTGGAAATGTTTTCATGTTTTCGGTGGAAGTGTCCCCATCAAGCTCCAAATGTATCATGACGTTTTCTCAATTTTGATTTACAAAACTCTTCCCGAAAGTTCCCGAAAGTTCCCGAAAGTATGTACGACGTTTGACAATTGCCCAATATTTCTCAATTGGGTGGAATTGAGGGCAGTTGGGTGGATTGATGTCCTTTTCGAAGAAATCCAATTCGTTGTCTCTATAACACTGTAAAACTTCTTCGCTGTAGTGGCAGCTTACCAAATCAGGCCAAAACTTTACAATTCCATTCCATTCCATTCCAATGTACGGAAGAATACGTTTTTTCAAGCAGGAGTGCCTGTACATTTGGAATCGATAGTCTTGTTTGTCACGAAAAGCTGGGTTTTTTGTCCGCAGCTGCAAATACCTTGCCAGATCATAAGCTTTCTTGCAAATGTATCGGCAAAAACGAATTTGAACTTGCTATGGACATCACCTCGACCAATGGCTTTATAGAACTTTTATCCGAGAAGCTGCCCATAATACATCTTCACGAACGTTCGTCGTCCATGAGGATGCATCCTTCGAATTTTGTAAGAACCTCATTGTACAACTTCCGAGCACGTCTTTTGGTCACTAGATTCTGCTTCAGTGTCCTGTTTGGTCCTTCTCACTGACGAATGCTTCTGACGGTGCTTTGGCTGACCATTGAATTTCTCGGCTATATCATAATCCGACAGCCCTGGTTTTGCCCTAGCCATTCTCAACACCTTCAAATGCAGCTTCCGATCCTTAGTTCCACAACGTCACTTGCTATGATCCTGCTAACCGATAGTATGCCGCTCACGGAAACGTTTGAGAACACTGCACACGGTCGATTTAGCCAATTTTAACGACTTCGCGATTTTTGAACCCTGACCACGTCGGATTTGCCAAGTACGTGTCTAAAATTAATTTTCAATTCGCGGCTTCCATCAATTATTGTATCTTTTTTTAAACAAAATGAATCGTGACAAACTTTACAGCACTGAAAGAGGAAACATTTCAAATCAAACTGCTGTCAAAAAATTCCAGATCCGACCGCTAGGAGCACTGCAGTAAAATAAAGAGTGCGTCCAGATATTAAATGCCTTTAGCTTTAATCTAAATCTTCGATGAAGTTTTCAACATTTTCCTGAAATTAACTAAGTACTCTTTGTACGTCTGAGTATTCTCTTGAAGATCTTTAAACTTTCCCGATCATCGGGACTTCCCTTCGGAGAATTTCAATGCCACTTGGATATTTTTACAAGAATTCTGATTGATTAATTATTCAGAAGACCTTCTACTACCTATAACTTTGAGGAAGGTACGAATCGGGTTGATCATCTCTCTCCAACTGGGGAGTTTGGTAAAGAGAGATGATCAACCCGATTCGTACCTTCCTCAAAGTTGTCCTTGCTCGCTTTCTACTCTCTATATACAATATTCACACTGCCGTACTCTAACAGAACTACCAACTCTATACTTTCATCTCCTCATCTATTGTATAAAATGACCACTTTAGTCTGTTATTTGAAACTTGGCATCTTCAACTATGATTGAAATTACAAAAGACGACTCTCGAATATGATGCCTTCAAGTAGATCAAGTATTATTCTGAAGATCTTGAGCTGATCAAAAAACTACAAGGGACAACCCTATGGGGTTGTACGCAATGGCGACGTAGGACTACACCATCTTATATAATAAATGTTATTTGTTAACTGCAGCAAGAGCTTGTGTTTTGTGTAGGAATAGGAATTTGAGCGGGGTTCTCTCTGTTTATACTATTTAGTATGGCTATGATTGCTCTAAAAAGAACCTTTTGATATTAATTTTAGTTGAGACATGTTCAGAAATTTAACTCTTTTGGAAAATCTCGGTGGTTGATGGTAGTACAGGCTTAAAGCCTTTGGAAGATGATGATGACGTGTAGGCAGCTGGATCAGCAAATCGGACCGGAAAATCTCATATTCTTCGGTTCAATGATTGGGCACTCGCAAGAGTCTCGGCCCGTCTGCTGCTGGACAGGGGTTTAACTGGTGTCTGCGACAGGTTGGAAGACCGCAGCTAAAGCTCCTCCCACTTTTTAGTTTTTCTCGTTAAACTCCTTCTCTCAACAAGTTGGTAAATCTTAGCCTTTAGCAGAAAGACGCTTAACACTTTTTTCGGCGAATTTATGATCCTGTTTCACGTCATGGTTCTTCTCTATGCCTGTTCAGATAAATTAGTTCTTTTATTTATTTTCTCTACTGCGCCAAATCAAACGAGTAGAAATAAGAAGAGATGTCAGTTACGCGCTCGAATAATTGAAAATTCGATAAATATTTAATCGAATAGCTGGAAAAATCTTTACGATTAATCGTTAATTGAATAATTGAACTTTTAGGCATCGATTGAAAATAGTGTAATTTCATGTTTTTTTGTGGTCCTTCGAAAATTTCGAACAGCAGAATTGCAACCAGCAAGTGTAACCCAAGAACCAAAAGCATTGCGATGCTAGTTTTCATTGCTATTTGGTGACGACTGAATTAAGGGGCTTACAAGCAGTGGGGTGAAAGTCAATTCTCTTCATCGATTTCCTCTTTTGATGACCATGGCTTCACTAACCTTCTATGCTCTTCTACACGAAACGAAAATCAATTATTTTATTCATCTGTTTCACTTATACATTTTTGCCAAAGCATCAGCCTTATACATTCCATAAGACAAACCACATAGGTCCTACAAGAATGCATAAAAGGTATGTGTGACCGCTTATACATTTCATTTGACACATGAGCTTCATTAACTTTTTGCAAGGCGTCTGCTTATTAGTTGACTTATACATTTTAAGAATAATCAGCAATAGAAATTTGCCAAAAGGTATAAGGAGATTTCTATCCGTGTATCATCCAGAACAACAAAGGTATCAATAACAGTGTTTGCCGTCGAGTTATTAACGAAACAGAAAGTCAATGAAGAGAATCGGTCAAAATCACTTGCACCCCTGCTTCCCAGTTTGGTTACAAGATTACAACTCTGGAGAGCATTTTGTGTGGTCATTGGTTCTGAATATGTCGATGAGTGTGCAAAATGTTACGCAATTACATCTTTCCTATTCGCACATGCTCGAAGATCGGAGGCGAATGCCACTTTGACTTGTTTCGTCTAGAAACGATTCTCTCATGACTGTGTTGGGGAAGCAGCATATGCATGTAGGTAATTGGTGTATTTATTAGTAATTTTGACGCATTTGGACAATGCTTGACATTTACCACTTTTTCACTAATTTCTTGTTGCGTAGAAATATTTCTGATCGATTGGTGATAAAATTATTGAAATTGGTCCAAGGGCAGCTGAGTTATTAACGTTCAAAGTCTTTCAAAATTTCGTTACAAGGTCCATTTTCGGTTTTCACAAAGTGTACTCCCATTTAGAAATCACAGACGTAGTTCTAGGTCAAAAATCAATGACTTCTCGTAAGCATTTTCTGAAGATGCAAGCTAAATCAGGAATTATTCTTAAGATCTCCAGATGATCGAAAATTATGCTCTTTCGTGTATTTTGTTTTTTTTTATCCTACGATAAAACAAGGATAATTCAGGTAACTGGAACAAAAAATAAAATGACGTTCTTCAGATAGGTATTCGCATATGAATTTAAATTACATAAACAATATTTTAATATTATATTGTCCGTGTTGCGCACCGTAGTCCAACTGTTTGAGTTTTGGGCTACTGCACTAAGCTAACTGGATTTTGGTCATTCCATGCAGTTCCCGTTGACGAAAGGCGTACACACACTTCCACCACCAACAAGCTTGTCCGACAAAAGTATACCCAACTGAGGATCGTGTTCTCTTCCCGAGACACCAGCATTGGACTCGATCTTATTGAACAAACTATTCTGATCTACTACTTGTTGCTGTGCTTCGAGGTCGGATTAAACAGAAACAGACTGATCCACTCTGGCTGAAATAATCAAGAGTAAAGTAAAATTAATTTGTTTGTCTTGATCATATTATAAATAGTTGTTAATACTTACCAACAAAGCCACACGAAATTAGTCATCTAAACTCAAAACTTCAATCAAATTTTATAAAACGTCGAATATCACAGTTGTTTGAAAATGTACAGCTTTTATGACTTGTCCCAATTTTCATAAAATTCTACGTTCTACAACTTTGCCCAAGATATCAAACAACTATCTTGCTAATTTAAAAAGTTTGTATCACTGCGCCACGTTTTTGACCAAAATATTAACTATTGTTATCAACCAAATTGTAGTCCTAATTAATTCAAGAAACTTCACTCAAGACGTCAACTCAATTGGATGTAATCCCAGAGCGTTATTATTTTTTCCGGGTAGATTTAATTCCTAACCCACTGTGCAATGGTTTCATTTTCTGTGATAAGAAAAAAAAAATCCGCGGCAACTATAACAACCCTGTAAGGTGGAGTTCAGAAGTGTTGTAGATAATACTATGGCGCATATTTTTACTGAACAAGGTATAGTGATATAAATTAACATTAGAAAGTTATGGGTTAATGAAAACAACCTAACTTATTTCAGAACCAGTTTGGCAACACTTCTCTCCTCAACAATCTGGTTTTCCTCTTGCACAAGCTCACCAAATGGTTCTTATGTAGGTAGGTACCTATCTGCTTTTTCCATATTCAAACCAAAACCTGGATTTACCAGCAACGATGTTCGCGACTGGATGGATAATTCCGAGTCCGAGCCAACCAACCGACCGAGAAGACCGAAAATCATCTTTTGTTCGAGCCGCTCCTTCCACGGCATAGGAAGGGCGCACGGATAACAGTTTACTTGGTTCGGAGTGGGAGTGGTGCCGTAGATAAACCAACCGTGAGCAAGCAAGCTAGCAGGGATAGGAGGATTGGTGTAATGAAGACCTCCGTGACCTCTCCGTTGTTGTTGAGCAACGGCGGCAGCAGCAGCAGCCGGCAGGGATTTGTTACAGTTTTAATAAGCTGGCATCAGGAATGAATATCAAACAGGGGTGTGTGAGCGCGTGGATTTGCGGTCTTCGACTTGCGGCGGTGGGGCAGACGGTAGGGTAGTGTCAATTAATTATCAACAAGCAGATCATTTACACGTGTTAATGTGTTAATTAAGTGATAAAGGAACCGACGATAAATCAGTGTTTGCACTAACCCAAGGCAAACTATGTGAAATATGCGTTTGCTTCTTCCAAGAAGATTTCGCCTCGAGCCACCAGCAACGAGGTGATGATTTATATCGGACGGTGGATAATGAAAATTTGCTTTGGTGCGTGAGCGGTTGGTTTTGTGGGAATGGCCTTAGGAGATTAATTCCCACAGCAAATGGGAACTATTAGGTGGTGGAAAAGGAATAAGTTCAGGTATTGCACCTTTCAGTAACAGTATGAATTGAGCTGAATGCTTTACCACATTTTTGGGCACCCCCTTCCCATATGGATCGGAACGATAGAGTACACTCTTCCGGATTATGACGCATCACATATCTATATAGCACATGGTATGATTCATAACCAATTTGCTTGACGCGTCGTACAGAGCCACAAAAGGGCCATTATAATGCCGCGCAGATATCACTCTATTATTACTATTATTAGACTACGCTATGGAAATGACTTTCTGAAGTACCCAGGTCACGTGCCACACGCGGCGGGTGTCGATGCGCATCTTTCCGCCGTCCAATGGTCCTCCTGGTTGCCCTTCATGCCATAACATCATCATACGTCGTATCGTACATAGTCAGATCGCAGTAGTCCCTTCTTTTTTCATATAGACGTCGATGATGAGCAGTTATAATAAAATACGAAATCGATAAGCCGAAAATGGACCGCGCTCGAGCGAACGTTTTATCGCGAACCGAAGCACGCTGATAGGAAGCACTTCGGGGCAGCTGGAAAATGAATGATGACTTGCGTGATTTTATTGATCCCCTCTTCCGGGCTTCCAACAACAACACAAAAGGGTGGGAATTGATACGGGAAAAGGTGTTTTCACCGCTGAATATATTCTCTAACCAAAAAAAAAATTAAGTTTGATAGCAACACATTTCCATGATTCAAAAGCGCACAGAAAACAACAATCGATGATGGAAAGGTTCCCCGTGTCTTCCCTCGCCAAAAAAAATATACAATGTCACGTGTCGGAAGCGCTCGAATCAATTAAAATATCAACTTTAAAACTCAATTAGCCGTGCGTTAAATTACCGCTGGGTGGCACACTCCCTCGCCTACTACGGATTGCAACCGGCATCCGGTGAGCGGTGCAAGGAAGGGTTGCTTCGATCCATATGATTGTTGTGAATCAAATCGACTCCAATCAGAACATCGGATATGATTCGTCGTTGGACGTCGTTGACGACGACGGTCGGATGACCTTTCGATCTGAGTGCACCAGTAAGGTGGAATAGTAATAACTGAAATTTACAGGCCGACAATCGTATGATCGAATTCAGGGCCTTATTACGGAAAGCAGGGTTGCTTCCACTCAGTTCGCTGTAAAAAAAATGTTTATCGGAACTTTGAAATCATAAAATATTATATAATGATATGTGGTACTTTGTTTTACGCGATTTAAAATAACCATACAGTTACCATAAAATAAAATACAATCACAACAAAATCTACTGCCAACAATCGAGCTTATTGTATGTATATCATACAAATAAACTTTAAATACTATTATTACAATAAATCTACAATACGTCGCATATAGTATGAATTTTCCAAGGGGTAAGTCACTCAGCACATTGTACCAAAATTAGATTCGGCACAGCTTGGGCACATTCATCGGCACACCTTCGACCTACCTTCGGCACAATCTCATAGGCATCGGATTGTTGTAAATAAAATGAGAGCACCCCAGGACAACTGTCATTGAAGTTTTTCACAACATTAAGTGCCGTTTGATTGTATATTCAGGAACATCCTCTAATTGAATATACCAGAGGAACTCAGACCTCCCTTAGCTCAGCCGGTAAAGGCGCAGCTACAAAGCAAGACCATGCTGGAGGTGGCTGGGTTCGATTCCCGGTTCGGTCTAGGAATTTTTCGGGTTGGAAAATTTCTCGACTTCCCTGGGCATAGAAGTATGATTGGACTTGCCACACAATTATACCAATGCAAAAATTGTACAGGCATCGAAAGCTCTCAATTAATAACTGTGGAAGTGCATCTAGAACACTAAGTTGAGAGCACGCAATAAGCTAATATTCGATATGCATTAAGCTTGAAATGCGAAGAAGAAGAAGAAGAGGAACTCAGACGAGCAGTTCAATTCTCGGTTCTTTTATAGACCTAAATACGAAATGTAGGTTCTAAAGAGGGCTCAAGAAAAGAGGCAGTTGATCAGACCCCATTAGTACCCTTAATTCAAATAATGCTGCAACTCACACAACACAAATTACAGAAATCATATTCATCATCCTCTATAGTTGGTCTCCAACAATGTTCCCCACCGGTTCCAACTCTTTCCGGCCACTGATAGACCGTTGCTTTTCACATCACGAAAGATTAGGTTTCTGGTCTCCCTTTCAGGACATTATAAAACCCTAAAACACAGGACTTTTACTGTCCTATGAAAACAAAACACCAAAATTTTGCACACCCGCCACTTCCCGCGTTATCCTCAGTTCGATTTATCCTTGTGATTCCAAACCAAAACATTCAAGGTGTCAGAAATACCGCGTTGCCAGGATGGATATTTTACAAACAATCGCAGCTTGCTCTATGACTGGCACAATCGGCACACCTGCGGCACACTGACAAAAAAGATGACCCAAGATTGGAGTGCGGAGTGACCTACCCCTTGGAATTTTCAATAATATAAAAACAATAAAATTAATGGTAAATGGCTCAAGTCCGTTGGAGAAAAAGTGATTTTTTGTACGGTTAAGATACATAACAACCCCCTTGTTCTATTGTAGATTATCCCATTTACCCTAGAGTCTATTGTGGAAACAATAAATTTTATGAATATTTTATTGTTGTGGACAATACGATTTATTGAAAATGCAATAAATTCTATTGTATGGTTACAATACATTTCATTGTACCTCTAAGGTTCTTTTTTTTTACGGGCGTCCCATTAGCATCTTTGGCGAAAATTACTTATACATTCGAAACCGTTGTCAAGTACCAAGGTGTATAATTACAGGTGCGCTGTAACTCACGGTCCGTTAGTGCTTGTGAGTTATTTGCCGAATGAAAAGTTCACTATTTTGCCATAAACAGTGCCAAAACAATCAACGGGCGAATTTTGATAGATTTGGACCGGTTTAATACGACCGGAAGGTGTATGCTGGTCACAAATGCCTTGCCTAATTGATTTCCCACGCAAGTTATCAATCATTGATGTGAATTTTGCGAATAAATACGAGGAGGATTGATTATAGCAAAACTTGCAAGGGCTGCCGACAATAGTCACACTCGCCTAGAGTTACCATAGCAAAAACTTGAAAAGGAGGACATTTCATTTGAGGTTTAGAGATTAAGGAGGACAATGATTCCTTTCTTAACATTTAAGTAGGACAATGAGTCGTTACCAATTCAATTCATCTTCTCGTTATACTTCTGAAAAATACATCAAACTAGCCTTCATAATTGATTTTTGCTACTTGGAAATGATCTAGTCTAGCTGATTTGCATGAAAACTACAGCTTTACAGCCTTGAAACCATTCCAACATGTACAAAAATCAGGATACATGTCATCGCTGATTGTAACCAACATGGAACATCTAAGGCTCTGAACCATTTGGCGATTTTTTAAACTTTTGGTTAAAATTTGACAGATGGAAAGTTATCGATTAACCCTGCTATTCGGGCACGGTTATTTCTGACAGACAAGAAGTTAAATTTTGACAACCGTGGCTCGAAAACCGGTCAATCGACAGCACGGGGACTTTCGAACATAGAAAATAACTTTCGAAATGTCACTTTTAACCACGAGTAAAATTTAACTCAGCAAATGGTTCACAGCCTAAGCAACCTGTTAATGTTACCATTGATTCAGCATAGGACTCTAAGGCTGTGAACCATTTGCCGAGTTAAATTTAACTCGTGGTTAAAAGTGACATTTCGAAAGTTATTCTCTATGTTCGAAAATCCCTGCGCTGTTGATCGACCGGTTTTCGAGCCACAGTTGTCAAAATTTAACTTCTTGTCTGTCAGAAGTAACCACGCTCGGATAGCAGGGTTAATCGATAACTTTCCATCTGTCAAATTTTAACCAAAAGTTAAAATAATTCGCCAAATGGTTCAGAGCCTAAGGCCGCTGCCATAATGGGAGCAAAGAGCAGTGATGCAAAATATCATGGCACTCACGTGACACTCGTCTTCGCATCAACCGACTATCGCTGACAGATCGTTTTGTCACGCAGTGAGAGTTAGAGCCATGGCAAACAACAATCACCAGTAATGGTCGCTGCTCATAATGAAAAGCACAACCAAAACAGTGAAGACTTCTACAGTACGATCATGAAAAAAAAAAGCGAAACGACCAGGGGGTAAGTCACTCTGCCACATTGTGCTAACACCCACAGAAACACACTTCGACACACTTCAAACACCCACAAACACCCTTTCGACGTATGATAAGCAATTTTTTAATCAATTCGGGCACCACTGCAAATAATGTTTACATTCGATTGTTATTTTGTTGTTTTGTTATTGTTGTTGTTGTTTACAGTTACAACGATACGATCCCAGATTGGTACGACTTAGTACGAGTATTATCGGCAAATCTCGATACCCTCGGAAGTGATATAGTAATGGATTTTCGGGACACCACGGGACAACACTTGAATGTGGATTTGCCCCGAAGGTCTCTGCTTGCAATGTCCGGCGAAAGTCGACGATACGGATGGACTCATGGAATAACGCCGAGAAAGATGGATACGGTAAGGTTGAATGGCAGCCTAACAATTAGGAAACGTGAATAAAGAGTATCGTTTACGTTCAGAAAGTTGAATGACGGCCCTTGACGTTCCCAGTTTAGTTCTCTGTGTGATACGTATCAACAAGAAGCGAATGATAGAGCTGATCGCATCAAAGAGAACGCTGCCCAATTAGAACTGGAGGCACTCATCGTGGCCATGAATTGCAGGGTTCTTGGAATCGCTCAGTCCCGGGTCTATCCTGCTTAACATTGGATGCGGTAATGGTAAATACCTGGGGTTGAATCATCAGATCATCGTAGGCTTCGTAGGCAAGCGATTGGGGAAATGTGTCGAGTACTTCGCCCAGGAGGACGGGCACTGATTTAAAAAAGACAATCAAGCTATATACGGTAGCATAAGCACAACAATAAATCACCTTGGGATGGAGAGCCGGAGAAGGTGGTTCCGATTGAACATGGCAACGGGGAATCGGTGCTGCCAATTCCCACCAACAGGACGCAGTTTCAGCATAAGGATTTGTTGCTTCCTTGGAAGTTGCGTGACGTAGAACGGCAGCAGCAGGAAGCGAAGGTAACTTTTCTCAGGTATTACCATGTGGTTCGAGAAGAAGGAAATTGTGTTTGGCGGTGGGCTGGATCAGCGTGGAAGATAGTTACTATGACCAGGGGACTTGGTGTATTATTTTTAGAAAAGAATGAATATTTAGCCTATTAAGGCACAGACAAAATTAAGGTGATCGATCAACTTGACTTCAACCGGAATGTGTCCCCGAAATGTAGATTTATTTAAAATACCAGTCCATTTACTCATCATCAACCGCTTTCCCGACACTGTAGAAATTGACCAACTCGTCATATTTATAATTCTCCAGCAGGTCAGTCAACTGCGGCAGTTTCGTCTTCACATTGACCCCTTTGAACTTGAACTTATCGATGTACAGATCGGTCAGAATCTCGTAGATGCGGTTCATCGTTTCGAATGTCCAAATCGATCAGTGTCTGCAGTATCTGGTGGTCCTTCGTCAGCTTGTTGTAGTGAACGATCTTTGGCTCGATCAACTTGATTAATCCGGCTCGTTGATATCTGAAAATGGGTGCTACGCTGTTATCAATCAAATCGCATTTGTTGAAAGCTGCAGCTTGATCCGTTTCTTGGTGACTTCCTTCGTAATAAAGTCCTTGAGAATCTAAATGGTAGAAATGTTGTCGCTTCTGAAATTCGCTTCCGCCTTGCCGTATTCACAAATTAGAAGACAATGAAGACGTGACGGAAAAAGAGCCTATTCCTTTCGTTTCCATAAATATTTTTCGGTATTTCCGGGATACTGTTCATAAGCCAGTTGTGCATTTCAGCCTGACTGAAGGCCCCCTTGAGAATGAGCAAGGCGCCAGGTTATAGTACGTTCAGACTACAGTGTTATAACATGTTATAGCGCTATCTTGATGGTGGTTTCTGTGTTGCAATTAGTTGACAACCGTTATAACATGTTATAACTCTCCAGTCTGGACAGCGTTTTAGGCACCCATTTCGTCTTCCTCCTCAAGTGAGAGGGCCAATGCTCGTTTCATGGATTAATCTGCACACAAACAACAGCAAAGGAGTCGCAGGAGGATCTGCCATTAAAGTGGTTCGCTGTGAGATCCTTATTCTCGCTACCACTTCGAAACTTTAAGTGCACAAATATCAGCTTCCACGACACGTACTACAATGAAACTGTTACTCCACGTTTGCTGCGCTGCAGCATACATGCAGTAGCAGTTTCAGGTGAAATGGAACTCTAATTTCCGAGATGTGTGTAATTGAAAATTCGAGGTGGAAATGCATTTATAGCCTACGTGGAGGCCATTTGTGGACTCTACAAGGAATCACCTTAATAGCGTTATGTTGTTATGATTGAGGATATGGTTGCCAGTAAATATATTTTTTCGGTTGAAGTTTTGACAGCTCGGTCAACATGATGAAACACCTTCTGACACCCAAAAACACACTGGAAACACAATAAGCACAGACACATGGTGGCAGAGTGACTTACCCCCTGGAAACGACAGAAGAAAATGAAAACAATGCTAAAGCATTCCAAGTTCGTCTCGGCAGGCGCGAGTGTGTGAGTTACAAACAAAGCAGGCAACATTAAACGGAAGCTGTTGGGCTCACTCACCTACACACTCACATAAGCAAGCAAAGCAGCAACTGCTTCAAAACGAGCACAGATGAGTGTCGTGATTGTCAGGAATGACCAGATCGGTGATGGATCACAACAGAAGACGACTTTCACCAGTTGCTTTTACTTCTTTCGTCAACTTAATGGATGGTCATGGAGAGAGCTTCGACGAGCACATTGATAGGTATTTACAAAGCGTTACTACCATCAGCTGTTTGATGATGGTGATTGTGATAGGTCGCAACTCTAGCAAAGAGGCGCGCTTAGAGTTCTAAACAAAAAAATCCTATTATTGATATTATTCCTTACATTCGATTTCATGCTTAGCCGGCGCCGGTGGTGTATTGGTAAGCGTGACTGCTTTCTCGCCCCAATGGGTCAGGGTTCAATCCCAGTCGAGGTCGGTGGGATTTTTCTGAGGCATAAAAATCTCTGGTCACGTCTTCCTTCGGAAGGGAAGTAAAGTCATTGGTCCCGGCCCATGTGTGTTTGAATGGGTGCGATATCCTACGCAGGTGTGGAAGCTGCATTCCTGCACATTAGATTGCCGTTGGAATCCATTGGATGGCAATCGATGTCCGTCGGTGATTGGCACTAGATTGCGGAACAGAGACCGACGTTAAATAAGGGGACTGACCCTCTCAGTAGGCAGCGGCCTAAACAAATCAAGCGTAACCATTCAAATCGACGTATCTGCTTTTGTAAACAATCTTTTCAATTGACGATTTGTCTTAACTGCTAACTCACCCACGCAAAACAAACATTATCATCAGGTAGGGGAAACTTTCGCTTACTAGCTGGTGTTGTTAGTTTCTGTGAGTGAGCTTGCAGTTGCCACCAATCGTCGATTGAAGTGTTTGTCTACAAAATCAGATACGTCGACTTGAATAGTTATGCTTGAAATACCTAAGATCCCATAGAACCAGAACGTCAAAATCGAACACATGTTGGATTCGATCTGTGTGGCTGTGTTTCATTTGGTGAATTTTAACTTAAATTTGACAGATAGAAAATTCTCAAATAAACCTGCTATTGTACCAGACTTATTTCTGGTAGACCAGGAGTAAATGTTGACAAACAAAATCTACCAGATGCTAATTGTTCGCGAGTACCAATAGATTCCACTTGGATGCATCCTTCGGCAATATGATCCCTGATGAAATGGTGTTTAACATCAATGTGTTTGCTTCGTTTCGTCTCCAAGTTATTCGCCATTCCAATACAGCCCCTGTTGTCCTCGAATATGGTGACAGGTGTTTTCGGATCCTTGGCCTTCATATCTTCAAGTACTCCAGATAACCACAGGGATTCTGCAGTAGCGGCGCTCAGAGCTACATACTCGGATTCACTCGACGAAATAGCAACTGTAGTTTGCTTCTTGCTCCACCATGATACCGTTGATCCAAACACCTTAAAGACGTATCCCGTGACTGATTTTCGATCTTCATTGTCGGCTGCCCAGCATCAGCAAATCCAACGAGCGGACTCCTGTTTGCCGATCGTACGCTATCTTCATTCCCAGTCAGTCTCCACAGTCAGTCATGCTGAACACAGTCGAAAGCTTCTCCTTCATACGTGCGATGGATTCCAATTTCCTCCCTGCGATTATCAAATCGTCCACATAGAGTACAACGTACAGCTCGTCTCCTTCTTCGCATCGTGTGTATAGGCAGTAGTCATGGCGGGACCGCTTGAAACCCATCTTGACTAGTTTACTGTTGAATTTTTCATTCCAGCATCTTGGAGATTGCTTCAATCCATACAATGATTTCAGCAACTTGCAGGTCATATTTGCTGGAGCCTGGACGCCTTCAGGAATATCCATATAGATATCGTCCTTCAAATCTCCATGCAAGAAGGCAGTTTTAACGTCCATCTGATGGAAATGGAACTGGTTGTGGACGCCTACAGCTAGCACAGTCCGGATGGTTGGTAACTTCGCCACCGGTGCATATGTATCCTCGAAGTCAACTCCATAACGCTGCAGGTAGCCCTTCGCTACTAGTCGGGCTTTATATCGAGCGGCCTGGCCATCTTCGTCTCCCTCCACACGGAATATCCACTTGGATTTGAGAGGTTTCACGCCACGTGGACAAGGCGTCATCTTCCATGGATCGCAATTCGTCATTAACAGCCTCCAGCCATTTCATACGATCGCAGCGGGATTCGATTCGAGCATTGAGGAGCATCTGTGGAATACGAGCCAGCAGAAGTTGCTCTTTAACCAGTGAAGAAATTTAACAACTTACAGGGGAGCTTGCGCTCCCGTTCGCTGCGCCTCAACATCGCTTGTCCTTCGGAAGTTGCGAAGGGAGCGCTTCGGTATCATCCGCCTCCAAAACGTCTGCATCATAAGCAATCGGAGTATTATCACGTGACATCGGCCTCTCTTCAGGTGACGGTTCCATTGAATCACGAACGACTTCCCCCTCTTGCTCGTACGGTAATACAACGAGTGGTGTAAGCAGGTATCATGAAACTTCACGTCACGAGCAATCATAATTCTTCTTGACTTCTTGTCCCACAGTCGGTAGCCGTTTGGTGCATATCCGACCATGACGGTTTCATGACTCTTGGCATCCAATTTCTTTCGATGTTGGCTGGGAATCCAAGCGAACGCCTTGCATCCGAAAATTCGAAGTTTTTCTAGACTTGGCTTCTGACCGTACCAGCATTCAGCTGGTGTCATACTTCTCGGCAGGGCTACAGTAGGACTTCTGTTCACCAGGTACACGGCAGTTGGTTGAAAATTACTCAACTTCCAATAACAATAGCTTCTAAACGGGCAAAAACGAGCAGGCCATTCATTGAGCAATTGAAAGTACAAGAAAATGCAATAAAATGGTGAAGAAACCAGACCGACTCCACTTGACCCTTAACCAAAATACTTGCATTAAAACTTGTCACTTTTCAGAATTTGAAATGCCGATTTTGTGAACCACGGGACCATAGATGTAACTCTAAGACCACTGGGTCCCGAAGAAAATCATTATTATTTTTGGCTCACTCAGTACCAGAACAACGGTCCCAAGCAGTCCCAAGCTATTTCACTCACCCCTGCATGTTCTGCATGAATCCACACACCCCTGATGTTATCTGTCAAACTTTCATAGCGAATCAAAACAAACATAGTGTAGTAATAGAATTTCAACTAGAATAGGGTACGTTAATCGTTTGCTTGGGACCAATAGGCTACTAAAGTAGTGAGCCAATTTAAAATCGTTAGTTTCGTATTGATTATTGACGGGACTGCTATCGAGTAGGTGTGAAAAGAGGCATACAAATGGATAACCAAGCAACCTGGGTTATTTCTAGTGACTAACAAAATGACTCGGGATCAAAACGTCAAACGAAATTAACTGTGAAAGGTTCGGAATAGAAACGGCTCGTAAACTGTCACGGGCGAAAGTGATTTCTTCGTTTCTAATACCCATTGGGCAACTGTCTGAAGAGGCCAAGGAAAGCAGAAACAACGATACCAAGCAATACTACCTCGATCTCGTACAGGTTACCTCTCAAGTTCGCAGTAGCAATGACTTCGTTGTTTTTCTTGAGAACCGCAACGGAACCGCAGAAAATTACTACAACGCCTGCCTTCACCAACTTTTTAACGGACATCAGGTTGTCGCGAAGCTCGGGGACATAGAGAACATCCTTCATGTTCAACGACGTGTTCTTGTTACTGCTTCCGACGATGGTTCCAACCATTTTTGATACCAGTGTTTCTCCGTCCTTCGCTACTTGAATCACAATGGGTTGCTTCATCTTGCGAATTTCCGAGAATACTGCCAAATCATTCACTAGGTGGTCGCTTGAACCCGAATCGAACTTGAATACCACCGTTCCACTTGGTGCCTTTTCAATCTTGCGACTTACAATGAAACTTACTGCATTCCGTTGATCTGCCGAATTAGCTTCACCGCTTTTTTGCCGACAGTCCTTCTTCAAATGGCCACGATTTCCACAATTGTGACACTTGCCTTGGAACTTCGTAGACTTCCGTTTCTTCTCTCCAGAAAATGCCGCAGCCTTGATCTCACCTGAGTCTTCGTGACGTTCGGTACTTTTCAGCTCTTCCGCGAATAAGCGTTGCTTCACGATCTCCAAACTCAACTCTTCCTCAGGAATGTTTTCCAAGGCCGTCACCAAGGAGTCATACGCATCCGGCGGTAGAGTCTGGAACAGCGATATGACCAAATCAGCTTTCTCGACCTTCGCCCCAGCGGTTTTCAGCTGCCGGATCAAGTCTTCGAACACCAGCAAGTCACCATCTCTCAACTTCAGACGATTCAACTGCTTTCTCACCAGGTTCTGAGTGCTAATTGACCGCTTCGCAAAGGTGTTCTCGAGCGCCTTCCACATGTCCTTGGCCGTCTTCTTCTCGCAGACGATCGCCAGACATTCATTCGCCAGGAAGCTGACAATATATGACTTGGCCTTCCGGTCTGCCTCTTCAAATTTCACCATTTCAGCTGCTACTGCCGGTGCTTCTTCTCCCACGGAATCCAGGAACATCTTGACTCTGAAGCTCCAGTGCTGAAATCCGGAACCACCGTTGAACTGCGGAATACGACACACAGCTTCTCTCGTAGAGGTGCCCATAACCTTTTATGAGTGAAAGCAGAGCTCTTCCAATTAACGTGTGGTTTATTTAAAGGACTACACCTATGGGCTACAAAATGGTGAGTTGACAACCTGGAAGGAGCGGAATACCTATCCCTGGTCCTCACAAGTTCCTACTTCACGCCTCCTCGAGTCATATGATAACAAAAGACTACCAGCTGAAACATGGACACAGCTGGTTGGCGTAGCCTGGGCAATGTTGCCAGTCCGGCAATAGCAAAGTGAAGAGGTGCGACGCGAACACTGGCGCGGTAACCATAGTACGGTGATAGAGGAAATGCTTCACCAAACCTGAGCGTCTGCTCACCATGGAGGTGCGGCTCAAAACGGCGTCTGTTCTCCATGTTAGGAGCGGCTGATCACCGTCCTAGTGCCAGCGTGGGACTCTAAACAGAGCTGTGCACGATGGTCCCCCGGCGAGACAGGGGGTTGGGGCAGGCCCAACAAGCCGCCCTGGAAAAAAACAAAGTTGCAAATACCGAAGAAAGAAATACGGATCGGAACAATCGGCACAGACCTACGCGACGAAATAAGGACTACGATTGGAAACTCGGAACATGGAACTGCAAATCGCTCGGCTTCCCGGGTTGCGATAGGTTAATCCATGACGAACTTCAACCACGCAACTTCGAAGTCGTAGCACTGCAGGAACTTTGCTGGACGGGACAAAAGGTATGGAAAAGCGGGCATCGAGCGGCTACTTTCTACCAGAGCTGTGGCACCACCAACGAGCTGGGAACCGGCATTGTAGTGCTGGGTAAGATGCGCCAACGCGTGATTGGTTGGCAGCCGATCAACGCGAGGATGTGCAAGTTGAGGATTAAGGGCCGTTTCTTCAACTACAGCATCATCAACGTGCACTGCCCACACGAAGGGAGACCCGACGACGAGAAAGAAGCGTTCTATGCGCAGCTGGAGCAGGTGTACGACGGCTGTTCGCAACGGGACGTCAAAATCGTCATCGGCGACATGAACGCTCAGGTAGGACGGGAGGCAATGTATAGGCCGGCAATCGGGCCAAACAGCCTGCATGCCGTATCGAACGACAACGGCCAACGATGCGTGAACTTTGCAGCCTCCCGGGGTATGGTAGTTCGAAGTACCTTTTTCCCCCGCAAGGATATCCACAAAGCCACCTGGAGATCACCTGACCAACACACAGAAAACCAAATCGATCACGTTCTAATCGACGGGAAATTCTTCTCCGACATTATCAACGTCCGCACGTACCGCAGTGCGAACATAGATTCGGACCACTACCTAGTTGCAGTATGCATGCTCTCAAAACTCTCGACGGTGCATAACACACGTCGAAGTCGAACGCCACGACCCAACATTGAGCAACTACGGGACACCGGAGTTGCCCAGGACTACGCGCAGCAGCTGGAAGTTGCACTACCCACGGAAGAGCAGCTTGGCGCAGCTTCTCTTGAAGATGGCTGGAGGGACATCCGTTCAGCCATAGGTAGTACTGCTGTAGCGGCACTAGGTACTGCAATCCCGGACCGAAGAAATGACTGGTTTGACGGCGAATGCAAACTGTTAGTAGAGGAGAAGAATGCAGCACGGGCGAGAATGCTGCAACACCGCACGAGATTGAATGTGGAGCGATACAGACAAGCGCGGAACAGACACAACTCGGTTTTCCGAAGGAAGAAGCGTCAGCAGGAAGATCGAGATCACGAGGCGATGGAAAATCTGTACCGCGTAAACGACACACGGAAGTTCTACGAGAAGCTAAATAGTTCGCGCAAAGGCTACGTGCCGCAAGCCGATATGTGCAAGGACTTGGACGGTAACCTTCTCACGAACGAGTGTGAGGTGATTGAGAGGTGGAAGCAGTACTATGACGAGCACCTCAACGGCGAAGCAGCAGAAAACGAAGGTGGCACGGCAACAGACCTTGGAGCACGCGCAGAAGACGACAGGCTACCGGCCCCTGATCTTCAAGAAGTTGAGGAGGAGATCGGTCGGCTGAAGAACAACAAAGAAACTGGTGTAGATCAACTACCAAGTGAGCTATTGAAATACGGTGGTGAAGCACTGGCTAGAGCGCTGCACTGGGTAATTGCCAAGATTTGGGAGGAGGAGATATTACCGGAGGAGTGGATGGAAGGTGTCGTATGCCCAATCTACAAAAAGGGCGACAAGTTGGATTGCTGCAACTACCGCGCGATCACACTGCTGAGCGCCGCCTACAAGGTACTCTCCCAAATTCTATGCCGCCGTCTGTCACCATATGCAAGAGAGTTCGTGGGGCAATACCAGGCGGGATTCATGGGTGCCCGCGCTACCACGGACCAAATTTTCGCGATTCGGCAGGTTCTGCAGAAATGCCGCGAATACAACGTGCCCACACATCATTTGTTCATCGATTTCAAATCCGCATACGACACAATCGATCGAGATCAGCTATGGCAGATTATGCACGAGTACGGATTTCCGGATAAACTGACGCGATTGGTCAAGGCGACGATGGATCGAGTGACGTGCGTTGTTCGAGTATCGGGGACACTCTCGAGTCCCTTTGAATCTCGAAGGGGGTTACGGCAGGGTGATGGACTTTCGTGTCTGCTGTTCAACATCGCGTTAGAAGGTGTGATCAGAAGAGCTGGGATAGACACGAGTGGCACGATATTCAGGAAGTCCATCCAGCTCCTTGGTTTCGCCGATGACATTGACATTATGGCACGGAACTTTGAGATGATGGCGGAAACGTACATCAGACTGAAGGCTGAAGCTAGACGGATTGGACTTGCCATCAACGCATCAAAGACAAAATATATGAAAGGAAGAGGTTCTAGGGAAGACAATGTTAGCCTCCCACCCCGAGTTCAGATTGACGGTGACGAAATCGAGGTGGTCGATGAGTTCGTGTATTTGGGCTCACTGGTGACCGCCGAAAATGATACCAGCAGAGAAATTCAAAGACGCATTATGGCAGGGAATCGTGCCTGCTTTGGACTCCGGAGGACGCTCCGGTCGAATAAAATTCGCCGCCGCACGAAGTTGACTGTCTACAAGACGCTGATTAGACCGGTGGTCCTTTACGGCCACGAGACCTGGACTATGCTCGTGGAGGACCAACGCGCCCTTGGTGTTTTCGAACGGAAGGTGTTGCGTACCATCTACGGTGGAGTGCAGATGGATGACGGAACGTGGAGGAGGCGAATGAACCACGAATTGCACCAGCTGCTGGGAGAACCATCCATCGTCCACATTGCAAAAATTGGGCGACTACGGTGGGCTGGGCACGTCGTAAGAATGCCGCACGACGACCCAGTGAAAATGGTTCTAGAAAGCGACCCAACAGGAACAAGAAGAAGAGGCGCGCAGCGGGCAAGGTGGATCGACCAAGTAGAAGGTGACCTGCGGACCCTTCGCAGACTACGAGGCTGGCGAACTGTGGCCATGGATCGAGTAGAGTGGAGACGACTTCTTCGGACAGCAGAGGACAACAAGGCCTTAGCCTGATTGGTAAGGTAAGGTAAGTTATTTGAAGGACAGTTTGATAATGGAACAGAAAAATGAAAAGTCAAATAATACCCCGTTCACATTACAGCCTACATCACGTAATATAGGCTGTCTTGCAATGAGCACTCATACATAGGATTTCCAGTGAAAACTAGATGTATGAGTGCTCATTGCAAGACAGCGGATATCACGTGATATACTCTGTAATGTGAACAGGGTATAAGCAGGACTACTGAGATGGAATTAAACGATTGCTTCTGGCTTCCAGGTTCCTTCGATATCAAAGACTCGTTCGAAGACACGACGGCACCATTTATTCAAATTTACGACGTTTTTCTAAAAACAAAAAAATGGAGTCCATCGGAACACGGTTTGTTCAAATCTATACTGTCATTTGATCATCAACCTTTTTCTTGGTTTTGGCTGCCGTGGTACCATTCTCTTCCTTGCTGTTTCGGGACTCTCCGAGGAAGACTATTGGCTCTTGTCCGCATCGGTGTTCTTTTTGTGGGCATTCTCCAAAGCTTTACGGCTTCCGTGTTCAGCTGAAATTGCAATACGACCGGTCCCAGTTGTCCGTATTGCAGGGCATTGGAAAACATGGACAGCGCTTGTTGGAATTGCGGTAAGGATAGGGCTTCCTTGACTTGTTGTTTCTTGTTTTCATCGCCTTCGATGTTGGGTAAATGTTCCACAAGGGCATCAGCCTTGTCCTGATCTGCGGCAACCGACGAAAGGGATTCGGAATTGACCGCCGTAGAGCGATCAACATTGCCTCGCTGTCCGGCACCCGCAGTAGTTGAGTTCATTCCTGCCAGATAGTTCTGCAGATCCGAAAGGAAGACACGGTGACAGTTCAAATCGTATTGGCGTGTATTGAAGTCTCGATTGAAGTATTACAGTATTACATTAGGCATTACTGATTTATTGATGCATTGATCACATTAGTGCCGTATTTGTCTGAAATAAGGTATTTTTGTGCATTTAAATAGAATTGAAATTGTATACTGCATTTTAATGCATTTTATGTGTATTAATGTAATATGTGTATTTCACGATGTATTGGCATCTTTTCGAGTATGAACAGATTTTAAAGCATTTTTTAACAAAACGTATTTTCGATTCACAAAGTGATTTGTCCCTCGGTTGCGACACAAGCTCTGCAAAACACTCTTTGAAAACAATTTTATGAATATGTCACTGGAAAAAATGCAAGGATTAAAAAGGAGGACATTTTCGGGCATAAAGAGGATGTAGAAAAATTATTGAAAAAGGAGGACATGTCCTCCTTTAGCATACCATATGGTAACCCTATACCTAACTATAGTCACCCCGCAAAAGATACTCTTTCAGTTTGACTTTTTTCAAATCAGCCGCTGAAAATGAAAAGTTTTCAACTCTCCATCAAAAAATCCTTCGCTCAGTAAAACTCCCAAAAAGCCTCTTAAGATGTGACAACTAAATTAATATTTACTTAACACATTGTTAGCTTCCAAATTGGATATGCAAATTAGTGCGGTAAATCGCTTTCGTCTTTGCCATGCCATCTTCGGCGTTCGTTCCGTCCCGTATAGAGTGTTCCAAACTTACCGGAGCATGACACCGAGCAAACAAACACACAACCAGCCTTCGAGCTGTACCGAGGTGAATGTGATCAATACCAGAAGCCAGGGGATTAGCTTAATTTGATTCCTTTTCTGCTCGCTCAAACTTCAACCGATCGGGGTCCGGTTTTTGGTTTTTCGTGTGTGTGTGTGTTTTTCCTTCGAGAAGACTCCTCAACAAATTCCCGATCGGCTCGTCATCAATCAGGACCCGGCGGCAGCTTGCGGGAAGGAGCAAGACGACACCAAAATACGTGCCATAGTTTGGTTGGATGGTTTATCGCACCTTTTCTTTGGCAACAAATTTGCCAAAGGACAAAAGATTCCGGGCTCGATCGGTTGCTGAATGGAAAACCTACAGAAGCCCATTATTAAAATATTGCTGTTTTGTGTTTGATGCTTCGAATAGGCGAATTTGGATTTATTGCTGCCGTTCTACGTTTGAAAAGGAATAATTGGCAAACGATTATGTATGAGCTACTGATATATTGAGAGTGGCTTTTTGTGTACCGATGTTGGTCTCGAGGTCTTGTTCTTGGATTTAGAGGTGTTCGAAGATGATGGACAGTTGAATGGTTAAACAGTTTTCCCCTCGATAGGGAATTACAACAAAAGATGCTTGGATTTAGGAGGAGTTTATCTAAGTTGAATTTATTGGAATCGTGCGATTTCTTTTCCGAAGACTCGGGAACATCTGAGGTCAAATCGTAGAGGTCATGTGAAACCGATATGCAGATTACGCCCATAGGTTTGAACCGTTGCAATGAATGATAAATGATTTGCAATTCATGTTTCTTGCATAGTTGAGATGGGTAAAAGTACCGTTTTAAATCGGATGGACAAAAGTTTGTCGAAATCTGAAATTCAAGCGGTGATGGTAAAACCATTATACGTTGTGGGAGGAAACATCGAACCTTACCACACACCATAAGAAAGTTGGAAAAATTTATTATATAAATATCGATAACCAAACCATCAATTAATCATATCATATAATCAAATTCCGCTGGTAGGAAGCAGAGTTGATAATAGAAGAGTTACGCAGACCGAAACCAAAATCTACACTCAAAAATATTACAAAACAAATAAAGATTAAATTTTATGCATTTTATGGTTTTTCGAAATTTATACATTGGTTCGATTAAAATTTTCGTCAAAATTATCCTAAGTCCGAATAAGGGAGTGGAATTCGATCAGTGTGTACTAAAATGATAGGAAAAAGAACATCTGGATTCCCTTCGGAGCTTCGTGCTGGTGAAGAGCTTCGTCCCGGCGGATTTCTACTGCGCCTGTGATCTGCTGGGCAGCTAGACTGAGTGAGCACGAGTTCATGCTAATGAACATCGAAATTGTAAGTATTTTATAAATTATATTCATAAAAAATAAAATAATTAAAAAACCTTCCTGAGACAATTTTTATTTTTATTTGAAAACAATAATCTTTACCATAAATAAAACAAAGAAGCGCAAAATACATTCTCACGAATAAACCGTATCTATGCATTGTAAGTATATTTCGATTTTATACTATGGCACGCATAAACCATTTTATGCTAACTTTGCATTATCTCCCTTTATACCCTCCCCATGGACATGGAGGTTGACGGTACTGAAGCAAAGGGTTATGTTTAATTTCTTTATATTTGCAACGATGATGATTTCCTATAGTGACACATATCACCTTCTTAATGCTTCAGTATACCTCAAACGATTAATTCTTGGTTGTTAATAGAACTTCCTTGATGCAATCGGCTGCATTATGCAGACTGAGCAATTCTGATTATAGTATCAGATTTGTTCTGTATACAGAGGAACTGGGAGGGCTTATTAAAAACTTCGCACCAATAAAGTAATGACCTTCTTGTAAATTTTGCATATAATTTTATTAATATTTTATTTTATTTAAGCATATTATTTTTGTTACAGTCAATTTGCATTAGCATATGATGCTCGTTTTCGCGTAAAATAATCAATATTTATCTTACTTGTAATTACCTTTGAAAGTTTTTTTTCATGTTTTTTTTGTGATCTGAAAATTTACCCAGTTTGGTTAGAAGTTTCGAAGCTAACGCATGTCCACAGGCCTAATAGAAAGATAGGCAGAACAAGTGTATCAATAAGAATGGTTGCATGCAGGGTTGCTTCCACTCACTTGCTATAGATGAGTGATTTTCGGAGTTTTGAATTCGTTAGATGTTGTAATGGAGATTTGTGCTGTTGGATGCGGGTGGAGATTGGAGGGCGGGTGTTTGACGCATAGAGCCTGTCAATTTCGCTTTCAGAGTGTCGCAGTCAGCGGTTTTATGATTCGTAAGCGCTCGCGATTCGTAGAATCGTTGATTGTGGATTTAACGGGTTTTGTGTGTCGGACGCTTGCTTTTTGGCCTCTTCTTGTGTCTAATATGTGCAGAGTATCATTATAACGTCTAATGGTTTTGAGATTCCTGGTGGCGTGAAATATATTTGTGAGAATATCTTTTTGAGATTTTAGCAGTCACGTTTTGTTTGTAGTTTATATTTTATTTATTTCATGTAATTATCGTAAATAATAGTTATTCAAAGCGCTGTGGATTATAAGATGCTCGATGACCCTCGAGGGATCGATTTTGCTTACTGAGCAGAAAATCATGGATTTAACCCCAAGCTCTTCCACAGCACAATAAATCGCCACCATCATTTGTATATTTGATATTGAACATTAACCTCGGAAACTATTTGCATATCAAGCGAAAACGTAGTCCTGTATTGTCGCGAAGCGTTATGGTTCTGAGATGCTCGATGACCCTGGAGGGATCGTTTTTGTTTACTGAGCAGAAAATCATGGGTTTAATCCCAAGCTCTCCATCATGACTCTTAAAATTCATTATCACTAAACAAAATTAATATGTTCTTTCGATAGCCGGCTATCGAGAGATTAAATAAACAACAAATAAACCATACATACTTTTGGTTGCATCGCCAACTTGAGGTGAATCCTAACCGAATACCCTACCCAACCCTCCAACTCCGTAGCACTTATGAGGGTGTCGCTAAGTCGGTGGCCTCTCGTTAAGTAAGTACTACATCAACATTTCCTTCCCTATCCCTAGTTATGGTAAAGATGGGCGTGGCCGGGAATAGCGACAGTCATGCTTCTGTTACTCTTGTTTAGATTGGAACCAATGTTTACTCCTCAGCATTATTCCTGAAAGTAGTCTAACTGAGAATTTCAGAAGAGACGTGAGTGTCGCTAGTATCCAATCTACGAAGTATATCATAACAACGCTAACGCTTTGCATTATCTCCCTTTATATCGACCTTTGCGTCGGTACGGAGAGTTGCGATTTAGCGTAACTTTTATACTATTTAGATTTCAATATTTTTTGAGTGTAGACACTCTGACTCTGTTGAATGGGAAGTATTGTTATCGAAACTAGACATCAGTGTTGTAAGCTTTACTTTGCTTAACTCTTCTATTTCTTCGTGACCACCCAAATGAAAAAAAATAGAATCAATCAAATCATAGACTACATATTAACATTAGGACTTATGTTCTATGACTTCGCAGGGTTCTGAAATATGTTTTTAATTCTGTTGAGGGCATATTTAGGTCAATCATTTCACAATGATGATTATAAACAGTCATCATCTGATTTACCGGTCCAAATTTAGCGTAATTGGTCCGAAGGCGATCTACTGGATCTACTGCGAACAAGTGTCGATTGCGTCATTTTGGGAAGGTGCATACAAATTTAATCTTGATAGATCAGCTGAGTCAATGCGTTGTGTAATGATATTGGTTAATAAAGAAATCTTTGCGTACTCCCGACGTTCTTTCAATGTTTGCAATGTGAGGGGACCCATACAAAGGTAATCATATATGATCTTTCGACCAGCACACTCATCTGCTCCCTTACCTTTGAAAGGAAATAAGATGAGTGCCTACCTTGTTTCATCGACCGAATAGCCTCAATCGAATTGAGACTATTTTTTTCCTCTGTTCGGGACCTAACACTACTGCGACCAGTAATTTGATCTATTGTAGTATATATCCCGTGTCCTTAGTTTAGTGCATGTCGTATTACTCCATCACTATTGAGAAATGATGAAGTATTGAGACTATCCGAGAAGATGAAGTAATGGTCCGCGGGCATGTTGGAAATCATCCATAATGCGAAGTTGATTGCTGCCAGCTCAGCAATATAAACGGAACAAGGTTCCTGAAGTTTGCGGAAGTTGCAAGAGTTTTCATTGAAGACACCGAAGCCATTCAGACGTGATCCACCTGTTAAATATCTTTTCACGCGATTGACGTGTAGGTACTTTTCAGTAAAAATACGTGGGATAATAATAGTTCGAAGTTGATCTGGATTCCCATGAATCACTTGTTTCATGGACAGACCATATTCAATTGAGGAACTGCTAATGGTGAAGTGTGCACGGTCTGGAGTATACCAAGGAAGACACATATCCGATCGAGATTGTGTTTTCAGCCCAAGTGTTTCTTCAAAATTTGCAATTATAAGTGTGTTCGTCAATCCGCATTTGATTAGTAACACGAGAGAGAGCTCCCAGAACCTCGAGACTCCTCTTATGCGTTGAGTGCATACAGCCGAGTGCAATACGCAGACAACGATATTGAATTCGTTCCAATTTTATTAGGTGACATTTTCTTGCCGAGAGAAAGCAGAAAGAGCCGTACTCTAGAACAGAGAGAATAGTTGTTTTATAAAGCGTTATGAGGTCTCCAGGATGAGAACCCCACCATGTGCCGCAAATTGAACGGAGAAAGTTGATCCTTTGTTGACATTTTTGCTTCAAATACGTAATATGGGTATTCCAAGTGCACTTTGAATCAAACAAGACCCCAAGGTACTTGAAAGACAATGATTGAGTAATGTTTCTGCCCAAAAGATTAAGCTGCATTTGGGCTGGGTACCGGTTTCGAGTAAACACTACCAATTCAGTTTTCTGCGGCGAGAATTCGATCTCTAGATTCCTAGTCCAATTATTAGTGGGGCCTCATAGCCTAGTCAGTAAAGGCACGGTATTACCAAGCCGGAGGCGGCGGGTTCGATTCCCGGTCCGGTCGAGGGATTTTTCGGGTTGGAAATTTTCTCGACTTCCCTGGGCATAATAGAGTATCATCACAAACGAAGTGACAGATGGAGCGGCTCGAAATTTGATTTGACGCACTTACATTTACAATTTTCGAGTGTACCTCACGGCAACACTATCTACTCATATGTACTAGATTAAACTAGGGGGTACCGCCTGTTATCTCTTTTTCTCTAACGAAAATTGAAAGGGAGAGCCTGTTGTCAAACAGCATGTCATTTTATCGCTTCTTTTGTATCATGAAAGACCATAGGCCAAAATGATTAGGGATTAACACATCGGGTTAACATTTGCTTACAAGTAAACGATGTTGAGCTGTCAATGACTCGCGCTTGTTGCAATTGTTGCTACAGATTTCTTCAGTCCGTGCTAGAAGCCTAAGTCACAGTCATTCGCGACCGAGAAGACATATAGCGAATTCGTTTATTATCGGGGTTGGAACCAGTTCCAACCCAGTGCGAAACCGATCTTTTTGTCAGTGTGAACCTCAACCTGAGCTAGGTTTTAAAAACAAACGAGCAAACTGACTGAGGTTGGAACTGAGTAATAAACGAATTCACTAATAGACATCGTTGTTAGACGTCAAACAGAACCCGGCCATACTCGGTATGCTAGTATACATTCACTCCTCCGTAGCGGAACTGGAAGGATCCACCCAAGCTGCCGGATATCAGTTTTGTCTGCTCCAGCTTCTTCTTATTATTCTGCAGAACCAGACAGTGCGAGTACTGGTCGTGTTTGCCAAACCAACCGGTGGAATACTAATCTGAAAGCCGATTTCTTAGGCACGTTGCATTTGTTTCAGTAGATCGTCACTTGCCGCTGCACTTTCATGGAGCGGATTACAATCGCCGTGGCAGTAGTTTCGTCGTACAGATCGATCACTGGATCGATATCAACCCGATAGGTATGGCCGGCATGCTTCGCGTAGTGACGCTCGCTCATGTCACGGGGAATCCTTTCCGAACAGGCGGCGCATTAAAACTTCTGTACGAATCGATCCGGACATAGGATTTGATGTCACGCTTTTGTCTCTTGCTGCCTCGACTGCTCAGCCTCTTCTTATTCATCATTCAAAACATTTTCCGGTACGGGTGCGGGTAGTGGATGTCCCTGTCGAACTGGTTGATTAGACGAGATCATCGTCATCGACAAGTACCAGTTATCAAACTTTCCAGTTATCATGCAGATGATGTTTTCAACGGAGTAGTCTCTTCCACCTATGCAGCACAAGCTCGGTTAACAAGCTACGGCAAGTTTTTACGTCGATGCAAATGGGAAATTGGAATTCAATCTGAAATTGAAAACCAACCCTAATAAAATTGTTATGGTTATTTTGCTTAACGATGGTAGTTTGCATGTATGGTAGTTTTTTATTAGGGAAACAGTAAAAAAAGTTGTTGAATATTACAGCAGATAAGCTGCACATAACATATACACATTAATCCATTCAGTAATGTTTTACTGGGTTTTTGAAATGCGGACTGTTCGAAAAAAGTTTGAAAACTCTGCAGGAAATTCAAAAATATGAAACTTTTTCTGAACTTGTACAGATAAAGTTCTGTTAATCTCATTTCTTTTTTTTTCCTTTGATTTGTTTTTCGTCGATCTGGTTTTCCGTACTGAGCACCAATGCTACCGAAGCCAGCACTGATAAAAGGATATATTACCTTTTGGCAAATTTCCATTGCTGATTATTCATAAAATGTATAAGGCTACCACCAACCAATTTGTTCCGAACGGCCGGAAGACCAAGCTGAGGCATGGGATGCTCACTATGCCCCACTTGTTCACTATGCCCCTCTTACCCCTACCATAAAATCACAACGAAAATCATGCTATATGAGAAATGTACAATAAAAAAGGGGGCTTGTTAAGCTAAGCATCTTAACAATAAAAATATTGATTTTTGTCGAACAAATTTGATCTCATCAAATTAATTTTCATTGATAATTGTATCGTTAAAAACGAAATTTATTATTTCTCCTTTCCAATAATTTAATAATAAATTTTTAATGTGCCCAAAATTCAACCGTAAAATTCATTGTAATTTCGTTATTTTATTATAATTTTTTTTGCGGCCATCCTCGGTATGCATTCGTTACTCCCGAGGTTACTCCGTAGCGGAACCGGAAGCTCTCGACGAGGGCGATCTAAAGGAGGAAAATTTACTCCAAAACCATGCCGAGATCCATCGAATCAAAGAGGCGATCGACGTGCTGGAGGTGAGAATGAAAGAGGATCGGATGAAACTGATTTTTTTTTAATTTATTACGGCTAGAGATGCTGTATGTCAAGCGTTTGAGCATGATTGCGGTACGATGCACTATTCTGGACTGGTCTACCATACGTGGCAAAACTAGTCATTATACCTGCTACGTGTACCTTGTTACCTGAAGACGAGGAGGGAATCTTCGGATTCATGGAGGAGGACATCAGAAATGAGGAAGCTCGTATGCGAGGACAAAAGTGTTACAAGGGTTGATGCATATATTATGTCACGCTCTAGGGGGGGTCTAAGATTTTGTGACAAGCAATGCATTAGGTATAGGAAAAACGTCACGATAGGGGGGGGGGTAAATTTCTCTTCGATTTAGCGTGACATAATTAATGCATGGGCCCCAAGGAACGGTATGCGAACGTTTTGTGTTGCACGAAGAAGTGCTTCCGTTCATTTCAGACGCTTTGTGGGATGCAGAATGAGTGCCTGTCGCATTACGTGGATACGTTCCAGTCGTGGTGCGATAAGCACGTAGCGCTGGTGGGTAAGGTAAAATAATCCGGGACCGAAGCCTGTGGGATTTGCTACGATGAGATGGGACCGTACAGGAAGCTGGAATCGATTCGTGCTGTCAGAATGTCTGGTTCCATCGGAGCTGCATGGCACAGTTTGCCCAATCGGCGGGGTACTTTTTCAAGTGCCCTTTGTGCAACAACAAGGACGACTTTAGTCAGCAGATGCAGCAGCGTGGCATTTATATTCCACTGCCACGAGGAACTTCCGTCGAAAACTTCGAGGAACTTCCGTCGAAAAATTGCTTCGAGCCAAACCGGTCGTATCAAATCGTTGACTTCTTCGGACAATGAAGACGAAGCATCCTCCGCCGGATCGTCGACCGTGTTCGATTTCAACTATCGTGTGAATTTAACCAAAAAAGCAGTGCCGAAAATCGATGGTAGAATTGCAGTCGATCTAAGAGTTCATCCGTTCCGACACGGACACGCTAACGGATGCCTCGGTGAGACAGGAGATCGTGCATCCCAAGACGCCTGCCAGAAATCTTTTGAAAAACTGTTCAAATTGTAGCTTTTCGGGTCGAAAACCGTCCCACGAAAACGGTCCACCAGCGAGTCTGATCCGGAGTATGTTACAGCGAAGAAAATTAGGTTGATTTAATTTTAATAGTGACCTTCCTTAGACGGTGAATTTTCCAGCACTAGTCAGGTCTTTCCCACGGCGCAGTAGATTACTGCCAACGGTGCCACCTCAAGTGGGAATGCGATTCGAAACCGGGTTGATGCTCAAAAGTGAGAAAATGTTCCGGATTTCACTACCCACATTAAACGAATGTCAGCTGGTATTACGCTGCTTTCAGGTACTGAGGGAGAACCTTCCAAAACTTCTAGTGTTTGGACTGGTGGAGATTGCTAAAGTATGAACCCGATGAAAACATTTTGCGTATACGTATACGTGACGTAGTGTGCGTAAGATAAACGTCAGCAATCTCTATGACACAAAGAATGCACCTGAAACCGACGGAGAATCGCAAGTGCTGTGGTGAGGCAGAAGGAAACAAGTTAGCACTTTCATTATCACGACGTTCTTATGCATAATCTAGTGTGACGTAACGTTGGATCATGCGTAAGAACACCGTGAGAACGAAAGAGTTGTCAACAATCCTTCTGCCGCACCTACAGTAACGCACACGGTTCCCGCGCTGATTGTTCCTTACTTTCTCACTCTAATCAAAATTTCCTTCGATGAGTGAGAAAACAGCACCACGTCAACGCGAGCGAGAACGAGGGTTGCCAGATCATTGCACACAAAACCATCTTGAATTAATTCAAAGCAAAAATACTAGCGAACCTGGCGGTGAGGGGCGGAAGGTGGACTAAAATTCTATTACAGAGAACCACATTATTTTAATTCATTTCTTCGGAGAAAGTCGTCTGTCACTTCGTTTGTGGGTGAGACGCTGGAAGAAGTGGAAATGCTGGCGGCCGAGGCGATAGATACGATTGGTAACTGGATGCAAGGAGCGAAGCTGCAGATAGCCCACCACAAAACAGAAGTGATGTTGGTCAGTAACTGCAAAGCAGTGCAGCAGGCAGAAATCACCGTTGGAGAGCACACCATTGTTTCGAAGCGCGCACTGAAGTATCTGGGAGTGATGATCGACGACCGGCTCAACAGCCACATCGAATATGCTTGCGAGAAGGCGGCGAAGGTCATCAACGCAATAGCCAGAATCATGCCGAACAATTCTGGTCCAAGCAGCAGCAAGAGGCGTCTTCTGGCTAGTGTAACATAATTCCCGGTCGGGTAGAGCCAAAACTACCATGAGCGGACAGAATCACAAACACTGAATAGCAAGCGCAGCAACAAATCAAATAAACGCAAGAAAATCATCTTAAAGGCCCACACACATTAGATCCGGATCGGACGCGTTGCGGCAAAGTGACAGCTAAATCTATTGTCTAACTGTCAAATTTACGTCAACGCAACGCAAACGGATCTAATGTGGGTGGCCCTTAACAGTCGTATATTCTTGCTCCCATTTTCCTGCGCTTCTCCTACTCCTCCTTCTCTCAACTATGAGACTCAGAGATGCCAGATTTTTTTCTATGCGATTCCGTAGACTTATTCAAATCTACGGATTTCTACGGATTTTTTTAGTCGAAGGTGATATTTTTTTTTAGTTCTAAGGTGATATTTTACGTTAAATGATAAATCGATGAAAGAACTTTTGAAAAAATACTAGGGATAGCCCTCTGGGGTTGTACGAAATGGTGACGTCGGACTACGTGGTCTTATATAATAGCTGCAGCAGGACTTGTGTTTTGTGTAGGAATAGGAATTTGAGCGGGGTTCTCTCTGTTTATACTCTTTAGTATGACTATGATTGTCCTGAAAAGAAGCTTTTGATATGAATTTTAGTTGGGACATGTTCAGAAATTTAACCCTTTTGGAAAATCTTGGTGGCCCTGAAAAGGGCCGATAGTAGTACAGGCATGAATACCTTGATACTGTTGCACCTGTAGTTGTTGGCATACTTTCACTGATTGCTTCCCGGGGATCCTTGTTCAGCCATAGCAAGATGTGTGCGTGAGGACTTCCACGGTGCTGAAATTCAATCGTGTCAACCAGCTTGTTGAAGTACACACAGCACATGACTGGATCATCATTCATCAGAGTTGCTCTTTGTAGTGCAGTTAATTCCTGGATAGGATCTTATAAGTCATTGCCATTGTGTCCTTCTGACAATCGATGTAGGAGATTCAACAAATGGGGCCACTTCATCTCACTTGCACTGAGTGTGATGAACATCGTAGGCTTTCCCAGTTGTCGCATCATGGTGAACAAATTTCTCTTCCTTTGTTGTCAATACTGTACTGAATTCGGTATGGATTTGAGGACGGATAGATTTCGCTCAATGCACTGCTCCATGAATAAGGCGGTCCTTAAGGTCCAGGTGTAATGTTTGCCGTCGCCGTGCACTTAAAAGTACATTGCAAGCCTTCGGAAACTCTAAGCCGAAGAACTTTCATTGTCATATACAACAAATGTGGTTTGGCCACATGCCTGTCTTGACGACGAGTTTCACTGGATGCCATCATGAAGTATGTCACCCGAACCCCTGGCTTGAATTTCCGTAGATGACCGAAACAAATGGCAGGAAAAGCTATCTTTTCGCCGTGCTCGTCATATATTTAAGACAGAGGAACCCTGTTTTGCGCGGGAGCGATCTCCAGGCATTTGTTCTCATACCAAAGGAGCGTTTCCTGTTGCCCAAGCAGCAATCCTGTCTCATTATCCACGGCAATGGTTTAGAGCTCAATTTGAGGATCCACTGCAGGGGTTTCAAGATCAATTGTGATCCCGCAGCGGTGGTACAGTGGAGTCGTTATCTTATAAGAAAGCCACGCTTTAACCGTAGTTTCCTTTATAAAGCCGGACAAGTACGACGACTTATGGATTACGTGCTTTTTGATGAACACGTTAAAGGCCTGATCATCATCGAGCTGACGGGAAAGAGAGCGTCGTCTCTCTTACACAACGCAAACGGTAGAGCAACATTCGAGCAAAAAGAAAATTATAAAATGACTATCATATGACATATGGAATTTCGTTCTAATTCCTCAATTTGGTGTAAATTAAACTATTTCTGATCAAAAAGGTTATTACTATGACACCGTTGCTTGCACAAGCACAACATCAGCAGCTCTTATTATGAGAAAAACTAAAATACTTACATCCGTGATGGTCTTTTTGTTTGGTACTGTAATTTGAAAGCTTGTTTTGCAAGTGTCGGAAGCAAAGGCAATCGATTATCACAGAAAATGTGTCGACTACGGTGACCGCTTACAAGACTGGTCTCGACATGACTTTTATTCGCCTTCACACGGCACCGTCGAAAATTGTTCTCTTCATGCAAAGATTGACTGTATATTATGGGAACTTTCGACGGAGTGAAGAGATAGTACGAAGACCGCCATGTTTCACGCACAGTCTGACGTTTGTTTACTCAAAAAGCGGATAAGTGAGCAAGAAAATGGTTGATGGAGGTGTATTTTACTTTATGTTTCTTTGCCTTCAAGCAAACCCCACACGCATCAATATATTGACGCGAAGGGGAATTATTGACAATAATATTGATGATGTGAATTCAGAAATATTGTCAATCTCGATATATTGACGTCAATATAGCATGTATTGACAATACGATTATTGTCAATAAAAGCAATCGTGTAGGGTTCACTTCAGAATCAGATTGTAAAATTCGATTCTGAAGGGAAACGTACACTGAAGAAATAAAAATCCGTAGAAACTGTACCGAATTCCGTAGATTTTGCCTACGGATCCGTATTTCCGCAAAAATTTGTAAAATCCGTAGATCTACGGAGATTTCCGTAGATCTGGCATCTCTGTGAGACTCTCAAAGGTCTCCCTGCTACTTTTCTTTTCTACTCTACTGCTGATAATTTACATAAAAGTTTCACTACTCACTGATGGGCCCATCATTGTTGTTCGGCTGCTGTTGCTTATGGGTGCACCGGTGCTATCGATGTCGTTCGGAGGCATGCATTCTGTCGTCGGACGTGGAGGCGCATCGCGTACTTGTCCCTTCATGCGAACACGCAATAGCCCGACCGAGCGGAGCGCCCGTCCGGTGATCTTTAACAACCCGGGCGTATGCGCTCGAGTTTTCCGCCTACTGCTTCTGCTATCGTTGGTAGCCGTTTCGACGTCTGATCCTCACTCAGATAGCACAGCCGGATTGCCTACGCCTATACACCGCTGCCTGCTTCGGCCGTCGCTGACCGCTCCTTGAGCTACTCTGTCGACCGGCCCGTCACCGCCTGACTTGGATGTCGAACGTATGGCGTCTCTCTTCGATCGTCAACCAGGACACTCGTATCGATCCCGACTGGCCGAAAGGTTGACCCTCGACTCCTGTCCTTGCTCGTATGCACAATCGTTTCAGCTCCTCCTTCCGTTACTGGTGTGCCAGCTTGTTTAGTGGGTGGTCGTATCAGTCTGAAGGTTTCCCCGATCCTCTCCCGGTCGGCTAGCAACTGCCCGGATGTTGACCGTGCCCGCAGACGGTCTCGCACTGCTTTTCGTCCCTCGCGTCGCACACCGGACACCGCCGCACTAAACGGAAAGATGAAAATCAAGAAGAAAGGCCCTGCGGCAAACTATAGGGTTAGGTTTAGGCTCATCTCACACGAAATTTAACGGCCTACCTCTTTCGAAGGCCTTTCTTGGTGCCAAATCTGTTCGGAGCTAGAACGATTTGCCTTGTGTGCCCCTCTCTGGTTCGTTTTGCATCCTCAGACGGCGTGAAGGTGGATGCGGTGCAAATTATCTTCCACCGATCTATCGGAAGACAGTAACAAACGCTGTATTAGTCGGGCTATCCAGAGTGAGGCATATTTTACACTCACCGTGCACTTTTTCCCCGTGTGCGTCTGGGAAGGGGTCAAATCCAGCCGGTTGTGGGAGTTTTTCTTCCGTTGCATCGGTTCGAACACACAACGTCACCCTTCTGTCCGGAGTGTGGAAATGTGGAAGAATCACCAGAGCACATGGTCTTTGAATGTCCTAAATTTGATGCTGTGCGAGAGGAGATGCTCGTCCTTAGGAGAATGTCGTCGAAGAAATGTGTCGAGAGGAGGGCACCTTTAACGCCGTCAGCAGAACAGTAACGCAGATCATGTCAGCGCTTCAGTGAAATGGCGAGAAGACCAGCTAGAAAGTAGTAATGTGCTCACACAAGTGCGAAGTGAAAGACGGAGCCGGGAGAACTCTCCGTCGGCGTTGCCTGATTCCATCGCCTGGGGTTAGTCGAGTAGAACGCGACTACGCTCGGAGCTATATGACTCACAAATTGGAGAGATGATCAGCGAACTGTAAGCGCCAGTTACTTGAGGTAAAGTAAGGTGCGTAATGCACAGTCCCCTCCGAAGTAATAGGACTAGTGGTTCCGAGGGAATAGGGCAAGGCGTCCAAGAAGGATCCCACACACCGTGCCACCTTTAGGAAGGTTTCCTCCTTGCCAAAAAAAAACACGCGTATACGTAGGCATTTTTCTGATGTCGTCAAATTGAGTCGATTGGTTTATGACACTCAGCTCTCCAGGCTTCCCAAGCGTACACATGCACATACACTTTATATAATAGGTCCAACCATGATGCATTTTTAATTCCAACCATGATTCAACTTCATTTCTGAATAAAAACTTATTAGTATTATTAGAAACTAGAAAGATACACTTTTTCACCAAACACAAATTTGTCATGTCCATATGTTGTATTCAAAGAAAAAAACACGGCATACATTTAGACGCAGTGTGAAAATGACATAAATAGGTCCAACCAAAATTCATTATAGTACGTTCAGACTACAGAGTTATAACATGTTATAGCGCTATCTTGATGGTGGTTTCTGTGTTGCACTTATTTGACAACCGTTATAACATGTTATAACTCTCCAGTCTGTACTGCGTTTTACTCTTCATTACTCTCATCAATGAGGATTATAGAAAAAATAACAAAAACTAAAACGGGTTGAAAACAAAATTAGAAGGAAAGGGATGTAAGTGACTTTGATTGATTCTCTTCATCGGCAATTTCTTTCGTTAATAATTCAGCTGCAAACATATTCCTTGGTTCGTGTGCCATTCTGGATGCTAGAAGTCACTTACACCCCTTTCCTTTTAACCCCTTCAATTATGGCCGCTGTCGGAGCCACCGAGGGCCCTTTTATCAAAGAACTTCTAGGAGCATATCAAGGGAATTTTAGGGGAGAATTTGGAGGGAATTTTGCCAGAACACTTCAAGAACGCTGTTGAGAATTCCTGCGAAATTTTCAGGAGAAATTCACTAAAATCTAAAAAAAAATAGTGACTTAAGAATATGTTTCAATATTTTAAAACTTGTAAAAATATTCGTGTCAAACTTATTTTTTGTAAGATCTCAGGCATAGAATAAAAATTGAAGATCGACATTATGAGACTCGCTAAAATGTTCAAGGTCAACCGAATGCACCGGGATATGAAATTCGAAATTTTTGGAACCTTCTTACGAAGCCGTCCAAAGTTTCCATGTAAGAAGTCCGGATCTGAAATAAAAATTGTTTTCTATTCGAGTCTGTAATTGAATTTCGAGCTTCACTTACAACACAGTCCCTTTTGAGGATTACCATCACCTACCTTAGGCTGTGAACCATTTGCCGAGTTAAATTTAACTCGTGGTTAAAAGTGACATTTCGAAAGTTATTTTCTATGTTCGAAAATCCCTGTGCTGTCGATCGACCGGTTTTCGAGCCACGGTTGTCAAAATTTAACTTCTTGTCTGTCAGAAATAACCATGCTCGGATAGCAGGGTTAATCGATAACTTTCCATCTGTCAAATTTTAACCAAAAGTTAAAATAATCCACCAAATGGTTCAGAGCCTTAAGATCCTTGCCCAACTTTTATACGGCATTCGTCGTCCTTCCCACATCTTAAAAAACGAATGAGAATAAAACTATTCAAATTTGTGGGAGCGTTACGGACGATTCTTCCGCCTTCCTCAACGTGGGTTATTTCTCATTATTCGTACACACTTCAATGTCACCGCGCCAAACGTTTTCTCCTCATGTAGGGATTAGTCCACCTTAAAACCAATAATTTAACAGGATCAATGCAGGGATTACCTCACTGTTTGTTGATGTGGGATTTTAATTGTTCAGCATGATCATTTCAAACCCGGTTTCCGTAGAATGCCTTATTCTGCTTCTTTTAAAAGACCATTAAACCACGATAACAACGCTCACTGCTAATTCGCCGAAAACGATGCAATCGTTTTCTGGAAATTGATTTCCTAAATCGCTGTAATCGTGCGGATGGTGGTGGTGATTGAAAAATCAATCTCTTACTCAACTATTTTATGGAAATCGTCTTCACTTTTTCGCTCGATAAAATTCCTCGCAGTCAAATACGGCAGGCCATCAGTGGGGCTCTTAATTTGAATATATGGGTAAAAAGATAAAGTTTTTGGCTCCCGGACAGGATGAAATCACAAACAAAAAAAGGAAGGGGGAGGCATATCGTACCAACGTCCGGAAGTAGATAAGCGATTGGGGTGGACCGGGACCCTTCCACTGCTATGTTGCACAGCAAACAGCGACGAGTACATACAGTAGCAATCTGCTCTACCATTGACCGAATCAAGAAGGGGTGGGGTGCGGCTAGCAAACGAGAACGATGTTGTTGAACAATTTTGATACATTTCGGATATACGGTTCGGAATCGTACGGACCGGAAACGGATATGAGCCAATCCTAGATTGGAGTGAAAATAGAGTTATCATAGCGTAAACTGATTTGGGGTCAACGGGGTGATGTCCCGGTGGGTGGGTGGAAATTGATACAAATGGACTTCGGTAGTTTTAGAAGCGAGGAAATCGAAACCGTTTCAAAAAAAAAACATGTAGTTACATGGAAATTTATAAGGCTAAACATAAAAGTGAAAAACTTATGGACTTATTTGTCGAAGAACTCCTGCACTTTAGCAACGATCTGGTTCAGGGCGATCACCGTCGGGCTGTTGGAATGTTCCGTTATGAAATCTTTCCCTTCGTCACAGCATTTCGCCAATCTCGGATCCAGAGGCAGCTTGCCCAAGTAGGACACTTCCATCTCCTGGCACATCTTCTCCGCTCCGCCGGTCTTGGCCGGAAAAATATCCGATTCAGTCGTACACTTGGGACACACAAATACCGACATATTTTCCACCACCCCGACAACCGGAATCCCCATTTTCTTACAGAAAGTAATCTCCTTCCGGACGTCCAGCAATGCCACTTCCTGCGGTGTCGTCACCAGCACCGCACCCCAATTCCCTTCGGTCTCCTTCAAAAACGTTGCGGCCGAAAGGTGCTCATCGGATGTCCCCGGAGGTGTATCCAGCACCAGATAATCCAACTGTCCCCAATCCACCTCGGTCAAAAACTGCCGAATCATCCCGTTCTTCTTTGGCCCACGCCAAATAATCGCATCATCCGGACTGCCCAGCAAGAATCCAATCGACATCAAACTCAAATTATCTTCCACGTACACCGGTGACCAACCGGATCCGGACTGATGCACCTGCTCCCCCAGCACGCCCAATACTCGCGGCTGCGAGGGCCCGCAAATATCCACATCCAGCACGCCGTAGTTCTTTTCCGGATTCAACTGCGCCATCGCTCGGCTCAGCAGGGCCGTCACTGTGCTCTTCCCGACGCCACCCTTTCCGGACAGCACGAGAATCTTATTGCGCACTTCCTTTAGCTTTTCCTTTACCAGTGCAATCGACGGGTCCGGACCTTTCGGACCAGTGGAACATATCTGCTGATTAGGGCATCCGGCACAGGCGGATGCCTTACCCGCGTTTTCACTCTCCGTTCCCGGGCAGTGTTCCGGAGCGTCCGCCGGTTTGTTTTCCACTTCCACGGCACTCATGACGATTGATTTATGGGCGAATATTCCTTGAACTTGATTGAGTTGTCTGATAATAAACTGAAAAAAAATATACGGGAACTACTTTTGCGATGTGATTAGAAAAAAAAAACACGCAGGTAAACAAAAGCGAAAGAATGAATCAGCTGTTCAAGAGTACTGTCAAAACGGTGATGCGAGTATAGTATTTTTCATAAGGGAAGCTTCCATTTCATTCCATGGGAATCTTATTGGGAGCCAAGGGGTTTTACGATGTCAAATCACTTGTTCATACGTTTTATCCGTCCTGCTGTAGTTCAACCAACAATCAATACGAAACTAACGATTTTAAATTGGCTCACTACTTGACTAGCCTATTGGTCCCAAGCAAACGATTAACGTACCGTTACCTCTATGGTTCAACCGTTAAACTACACGGATAGAAATCTCCTTATACATTTTGGCAAATTTCTATGGCTGATTATTCATAAAATGTATAAGTCAACTAATAAGCAGACGCCTTGCAAAAAGCTAATGAAGATCATGTGTCAAATAAAATGTATAAGCGGTCACACATACCTTTTATGCGGTCTTATAGGACCTATGTGGTTTGTCTTATGGAATGTATAAGGCTGAGTTTTGGCAAAAATGTATAAGTTAAACACATGAATAAAATAATTGATTTTCGTTTCGTGTACACTCGTTTACAACTGCATGTTACAATGTAACATTATGTTGCGCATTTCTCACCAAACTGGACACATTAGCGCGTTTTCACTCTGGTTTTCACTTATTAAAAAGTGTGATAAGATTGCACGATTACATAGTTGAAGATGCTAACTTTCAAATAACAGACTGTAGTGGTAATTTTTATACGATAGATGGAGTAGATGAAAGAATAGGGTTGATAGTTCCGTTAGAGTACGGCAGTGTGAAAATTGTATATTTATAGTAGAATAGTGAGCTAGGACAACTTTAAAGGAAGGTACAAATCGGTTTTTTCATCTCTCTTTACCAAACTCCCCATTTGGAGAGGGATGGTGAGGGGTGTTATGCCTCGGGTTATGCCAATGCCCAGGGAGTACCTAAACAACCTGAAAACTTGAACATAATATTATAACACCATCGGATAGGGGCAACTATCACCTTTCCGAAAGTGGTATTGGTTTGGGTGGGCGTACTTTGGTTCGCGTGTAAGGGCCTTAGAAAGTTTTTTTACAAATGCTTTTTGCCGTTATCAAATGTTATGCCTGAAATAATGTCTAATTCGCTTGGTATCATATGAGAAAATATCTTAGGGATGTAATTTTGATTGTTGATTATTTATGGAGATCGCTGATCACCTGATGGTCCTTGAAACATCTTCTGAGCAACCTGTTTTCATGAGAAAACATCCAATAAATGATAAAAGATGCAAGCGCTTTCATGCAATTCTGTGAAGATCCATGCCTTTTCATGAAGTTCTATAATATACTATCAAATTCCTAGGACTTCTATGAAATATCTCACACTCCTATGAAACTACCAGGTTGGAGACCGACTATAATAGAGGATGATGAATATGACTTCGGTAGTTTGTTTAGTGTGAGTTGCAGTATTCTTTGAATTAAAGGTACTAATGGGGTCTGATTAAGTTCTCTTGAGCTCACTCTAGAACCTAAATTTCGTATTTAGATCTATAAAGGAACTGCTGGTCTGAGTTCCTTTTGTAAATTCAACTAAAGGATGTTCCTGAACATACAGTCAAACAGCACGTAATGTTGTGAACAACTTCAATGACAGTTGTCCAGCAGTGCTCCCATTTTATTTGCAACAATCCAATGCCTACACACAAAAAATAATCGTTAATAAATTTAAAAAAACCATTGGTAAAATTAAAAGTTAGCGTTGGTTCTTTTTGGTAGAAAGTATTTAGCATTCAAAACTAAAGTCCCCTAACTGTCAATTCAAAAGTAGCTCTCTTTCTACTTTTAAAAGTTGAAACTTTCAAATCGAATTGTAGAACTGTCAAACTGAAAACCTATAGTTTTTAAATTGACGTATAACAAATTTTAATTCAAATGATAAGCATTTTAATCGCAATTACATACGTTTTTATCTTAAATTTGAATAAAATTTAAATCATTACTTTTATTTTTTAAAAGAAATAACCAGGGACATTCCTTTTATTCTAATTTATTTTTTATAATAATTATATTGTCCATTACAAAGCAGCAGAAGTGACGCTCCCGATGCTTTTACAGTATGAATTGTATTATTTTAAAGATTGTTGATGAAAGCTGGAATAATTTACTCCTGACGGACTCGGTGTGGGGGTACTTGAATGAAAGTGGCATCTTGATGGGGGTGGGAGTCGAGGTGGGAGTAAGGCCGTGGCCAGGGTAGACGCAACACGCGACGCGATGCGTTGCGACTCACGCAACGAATAATAATAAATAATAAGGTTCTTTTGAATTGGTCGCGTCGCGTCGCGAATCGCGTCTACCCTGGCCGTACCCTAACCTTCCTTTCCGGCAAGACTGAGGCTGCTGAAAATTAAAACATCTCAATTAGAACAATCGGAAATTCATTGAAAATTATACCAAATTACCGTCAATTCCAGCACGCCATCATTGTCTCCATGTTATGATAGAGTTTATGTTTCATCTAACATTGCTTCCCTCCGTTGGCTGCTTTGACGATCACCTGCAATCCGATGAAAATGAATTAGCGGTGGCGTACCACTTTTTGGGAACCGATTCCAGTTCGAAAGAGATACCGACGGGAGAGTAATGTGAAAACGTAGAAAACACAGCAATATGGTTTATTTTTCACGCTTTCAAATTAAGCGGCAAACGAAGGTCAAGTGATGCCAAAATCTTCGCAATGACGAGGAAGTTTTGAAAGATCTGCGACTTTTATTTAAAAAAAATTAACTTTTGAAATTACAAGTTGAAATTGAAAGAAACACTTTTAATCCGAAAAAAATGTTTTGATTTTGAATATTTTCGTTGTTAAAACTACGAAATTGGAGAAACTTTTAAATTGAAATTTCATTATTTTTATAGGAACAATTTTTGTTCTTTGTGTGTACGAGATTGTGCCGAAGGTCTGCCGATGGATGTGCCCAAGCAGTGCCGAATCTAATTTCGGCATAACGTGCTGAGTGACTTACCCCTTGGCTTCAAGCAAAATGTTCTTGGATCTCTTTTGTGCCACCGGAGTGATTAAACCTTATCCCATTTATTTTAGTTTGAATAAAAACTGGTTCATTTACCTGCACTCCAGCTGTAATGGACATGCAATCCAAATCCTCTTCTGACTCACTGACGTTGTTTGGATGTCCCAGACGCTTAAAATCGAATCCAGTAGAATTATGTGAAGGGTTTTCATCTTCTACAAATCGCACCGACTGATGAGACCGTTGAAGTTTACAAAAACTACATAACACGTTCTTGTTGCCGTTCCTAATAGGGTAAGGAGGGGCAAGATGGGTCAGCTAGTACATTTATTAATTTATTTGTTTTTCAAAATCGACAGGCTAAATGCAACCCCAATGATAGTTTGTTTTTTTTTCAAACCATCATAGAGAGCTGCAAGTGGCTGCACCGTCGGTTTAACCTCACATTTTTTGACATCTGGCAGTGGTTTGTTTACATGGACTTAGGAAAAATTCAAAAAATTTAATTAAAATTAAATGTTTCTTTTTTAGATTTTTTGGAGTGCAATATTTTTCAAAGGAACATAGTCGGATATCATATGTTTTAGTTCTTTATATTTAAAACCTAAAATCCACTTGAATAGCCTAAAAAGCATAGGTAAACAAACCACCACTGGATGTCAAACTGATGAATGCGGGTTCATCGCGTTCATTCATGACGTGTGACGAGTGCACGGATGGATTTTAGTTCACTCACTCGACAAAAAGTGACACAACAGCGGGGCCCTGTTTTTAAAAATGAACACATGAAAAATGCTCACGGACTGTTTGAAAAGGGCCTATCAACTTTTGTAAATAATTTGCTGGATCGTTTTCACGAGAACCGAAGCACGCCCACGCAAACCAAGAGCACTATCGGGATGGGGAGAATTTCATCTGCCCGATGGTGTTGTTATTTTGCGTGAGCGTATTCGGTTCGCGCGAAAAAGGCTTAACAAGTTTTGTGCACATAAGTTGATAGACCCGTTTCAAATGTTACGTGAGTATTATTCATGTGTTCATTTTTAGTAAACAGGGCCCCGCTGTTGTGTCACTTTTTGTCGAGTGAGTGAACTTAAATCCATCCGTGCACTCGTCTATTAGGTTCTGCAGCGTGACGTCACAAATGAACTCAGTGTTAATAGGCTGAACCTTTTTGACAGTTCAGTGGTACTGTTTACAAGCACTTAGTCGTTTTGTCGAAAAAACAAATTCTAAAATTTCCGAATTTTAACTTGAAAATTGTCGAGGAACAGCGCGGTGAAAGGATGTTGCTCGTGGACAATGCAGAAGTGTGGTTTACATCTCACTGCAGTCTGAAAAATCATCGAGAAAATCTACCCAAGAAAAAAACGACTAAGTCCACGTAAACAGTACCACTGAACTGTCATCAGATTGAGGTTAACCCCGACGGTGCAAAACCTAATTGAGGCTACATTCGTTTACACTCAAAATAATCTTCATGTTAATGCTACGTGAAAACATACAAAGATTTTTTCCATAGCACTTTTCACGTAAACTTTACGTGATTCTCATATGGAAGCACTCATTTCAGTGAGCTTCAACGTCACTGGATTATCACATAGAAGTTACGTGATTCTTTCAGTACAGCTCATGGTGGTTTCTAATGATGTTAATTATGCTACGATTTGAATAAAATGTATTCTTGATTTAGGCATTAGGCAAAGATCTAGTATTATTTTATGCATATGCCTTTATTTTGCCATAAAACATATACATCGGCAACAAAAACATATTGAAATTAGATTCGATCGGGCCAAGGATCGGAAACGGGAAAACATACATGTAATACAAATGCCTATCCTGCATTTGATCTTACACCATGAATGATGCTGTCATACAAAAAAAAAGAAAAAGGCTTAAATATTCTCTATGTAAATGTTTGATTCATTAAACTTACCACATTAAATTGACCCACAAAAAAGTAACACCTAAAATATGCCCACTGAGCTAGCGCCATATTAAGTGTCACTCATTTATTTTTTCAGACGTGAAAATCACTTAGGGTTTACGTGAAACGCATTGTACTTGGGTCATGTAAAATTGACGGCAAACACAGATACGCTGTTATACGGAACTGGGCAACAATGCACATTTAATACAACACTAGTTCAACCCAATATTGGCGATATAGATTGAGAGAAACGATGCATAATGGAGAAAAAATGACGGGCAACTAAAATCAACAAACAAGGTAAAGCCATTCGACACACCCATTTGTAACCCCCGGAGAAGATGTATTTCTTTCCAGAAATAACGACCATCAAAAGCGTTCCAAATTAATAATTCCTCATTGAAGAATTTACTTGCTGTGAAATGATAGTATCTAAAAGATGGTAATACCTAAATTAAAAACTAAAAAAAAAATGTAATAAGCGATAGTTTTTGTCTACAAATAACCAAACTTAAAAGCGAACCTGCATAGCATTCACGCTTACCCTAACTACCTACCTATCTATACTGATTTCTTCGAATTTGTTGTTTGGGACTTATTAAGAGTGCCTTAATAACATAAAATTACACTATTCCAATGGTTCCATTAGAATTGGATGATATTAGGGAGAAAAATAAATAATCGTAAAAGCCTAACAACACAATTGCAATCAAATGGAGAGCGAAACGAAATCACTGAACCAAAGCTCTTAGCAAGGAAAGTAAGTAAGTTAATTAGCGCCAGTTGTAGCGGGTAATCGAATCGAGCGAAGGGTGTAGGACAGTAAATCACAGATTTTCTTTTTCAGTTACTACAAGTCAGTCCCGCGAGGGGGTTCCAACTGTTCAATGGGATCGGTCAGCAGTTTCCATTGTTTCTTTTCTCGATTATAGTTTATTCTTTCTGCCTTTCACATACGCTTGTTCAGTGTGTGTATCTCTGTTTTCTTTTATCATCAGCTTCTTATAAGATTAGACTTAGCAATTAATTATTACAAGAGGGTTTTTTTTTCTAGCTCAGTTTTCACCGTTATGATTTTTTTTTATTTCAATTTCTTATATAATTAGCAATTTTATTCTGCAGTTGTTTGCCCTCATACTCGGGTGGAAAATTCGAACAAAAATACGGAACAACCAAAGCTCCTAGGTATTTGCTGCTTGCGCGCTCTCTCGCTTGCATTCCATCCATCTTATCTCTCTTCCGGCCCGATCGCGCACACAAACGAAAAAGCAAATCGAAACGCAACCATGTCTGTCATACCGCACAAGCACGCCGCTGATTTTAACCTGGATTCACACTACTTAGGTTGGAATTTGCCCACCGGTTCCGGTAGGAAAAAGCCCCAAAAATTTAAAGAAGTTTCCAGGGATGAACCAACCAAAAGAATCACTTACTTAATGCTAAATATGAGTCTTTGCACAGGCTTTTTTTTTCCTCGAAAAAAAATGTGTTTCTGTTCCGTGTAAGTGTGTTGGAGTCTGTCTGTACACATGTCTTTGTGTGGGTGAAATTGTAGTAATTGGTATTCGGTGGCAGGCTTTTCCATTTAATAGTGTTAAAAACTAGCATTTTAATTTTCTTTTTTTCCTTTACAAGAAGGCTCACAGATTTTTAAGGTTCTTTTTTCCATTATCTTTTTTTTTATCGTATGACACAGGACACGCACAGTTTCGAAGCACCGATGCAGTCATCGTGACAGAAGGCGCCACACTGCTGACAAATGACCATCGCATTGAGCGAGCAGGAACAGGACGAAGCTGGTCCTGCTCCTTGCGGCTGCTGATGCTGATGATGGTGGTTACTATTTCCATTGCTATTACTACTACTGCTACTACTGCTGTTGCTGTTGCTACTAGTGCTATTGTTATTGTTGATAATACCGATAGTACTGTTATTGTTGTTGTTGTTGTTATTATTATTGTTGTTGTTGTTGTTGTTGTTGCTACCCGGGAGAAGGGGAGATGGTGCTGAAGTGGAAGTGATGTGGCCTCCAGTGGCAGCTGCCATCGGACCGTTGCTGGATGCTATTACGGTATTGTTGCTACTGTCCAGCATAACGGAAGCTGCCGTTTGGCTGATGTGCTGGCCGTTGGCCGCATCGATACCGACATCACCGTATGAGATTACTGAAAGTAGAAGAATCGTGTTTTTAGTGAAATAGGATCAAAATGGAATTCTTTCCATTATGTACATCGACTTAATGAACCAAATGTGTTTAGCTCGTAATACTGACTATGAACCATTTATCAAGTATTGCTAGACTATTATCCAACGGAGTGCTCATTGGATAACGATTGAAGTTAGACTATCGTTTATCCATTATCACCAGAACGACGTTTTCAAATATATCATAGCTGAACTTGGTGAACTTATTGAATTAAGGTAAGAGCTAATCCTGCGATGTTGGAGCACATCGTTACCTTTAGGTAAATTAAGTTACACTCAATATCAAGATGATTACGTTTGGTATGAAGTCACAGGGATAAATTTATTTATTTATTTATTGTAACTCATCTGACAGTAGTTGTCTTAATGAATAAAACTTAGATAATACACAAAAAAGCAACAGATAAACAGATTACAAATCTCAATCGGTTTCGAAATTGGTTCGATGTTTCTCCGAATTCAAATGCTTCTTCCACAGCGAAGAATGCCCGAATCATCGCATACATTGGCTCATGGTATCCATATGCAGTCCGATGGAATCTTGGTTGTAGTAAGGATGATTGCCGCAACATCCTTTGAGGAACACGGAAGTTTAATTGTGAAAGCAGTTGAGGGCAGTCCACATCGCCATTTAAAAGTTATGCTACAAATAAGGCTTGTTGCATTTTTCTTCTTGGGCTACAAAATGGTGAGTTGACAACCTGGAAGGAGCGGAATACCTAGCCCTGGTTCTCACAGGTTCCTACTTCACGCCTCCCCGAGTCATAACAAAAGACTACCATGGAGGTGCGGCTCAAAACGGCGTCTGTTCTCCATGTTAGGAGCGGCTGATCACCATCCTAGTGCTAGCGTGGGACTCTAAACAGAGCTGTGCACGATGGTCTCGCGGCGGGCCCAACAAGCCGCACTGAAAAAAAAACAAAGTTGCAAATACTGAAGAAAGAAATACGGATCGGAACAATCGGCACAGACCTACGCGACGAAATAAGGACTACGATTGGAAACTCGGAACATGGAACTGCAAATCGCTCGGCTTCCTGGGCTGCGATAAGTTAATATGACGAACTTCAACCACGCAACTTCGAAGTCGTAGCACTGCAGGAACTTTGCTGGACGGGACAAAAGGTATGGAAAAGCGGGCATCGAGCGGCTACTATTTACCAGAGCTGTGGCACAACCAACGAGCTGGGAACCGGCTTTGTAGTGCTGGGTAAGATGCGCCAACGCGTGATTGGTGGGCAGCCGATCAACGCGAGGATGTGCAAGTTGAGGATTAAGGGCCGTTTCTTCAAGTACAGCATCATCAACGTGCACTGCCCACACGAAGGGAGACCCGACGACGAGAAAGAAGCGTTCTATGCACAGCTGAAGCAGGTGTACGACGGCTGTTCCCAACGGGACGTCAAAATCGTCATCGGCGACATGAACGGTCAGGTAGGACGGGAGGAAATGTACAGACCGGCAATCGGGCCAAACAGCATGCATGCCGCATCGAACGACAACGGCCAACGATGCGTGAACTTTGCAGCCTCTCGGGGTATGGTAGTTCGAATTACCTTTTTCTCCCGCAAAGATATCCACAAAGCCACCTGACCAACACACAGAAAACCAAATCGATCACGTTCTAATCGACGGGAAATTCTTCTCCGACATTATCAACGTCGGCACGTACCGCAGTGCGAACATAGATTCGGACCACTACCTAGTTGCAGTATGCATGCGCTCAAAACTCTCAACGGTGCATAACACCCGTCGAAGTCGAACGCCGGGTCCCCAAAATTGAGCAACTACGGGACGCCTGAGGTGCCCAGAACTACGCGCAGCGGCTGGAAGTTGCACTACCCACGGAAGAGCAGCTTGGCGCAGCTTCTCTTAAGGATGGCTAGAGGGACATCCGTTCCGCCATATGTAGTACTGCTGCAGCGGCACTAGGGTAGGCGAAGTATGCAGCACGGGTGAGATTGCTGCAACACCGCACGGGATTGAATGTGGAGCGATACAGACAAAGCTCGGTTTTCCGAAGGAAGAAGCGCCAGCAGGAAGACCGAGATCGCGAGGCGATGGAAAATCTGTACCGCGCGAACGACACACGGAAGTTCTACGAGAAGCTAAATAGTTCGCGCAAAGGTTACGTGCCGCAAGCCGATATGTGCAAGGACTTGGACGGTAACCTTCTCACAAACGAGTGTGAGGTGATTGAGAGGTGGAAGCAGTACTATGACGAGCACCTCAACAGTGAAGCAGCAGAAAACGAAGGTGGCACGGCAACAGACCTTGGAGCACGCGCAGAAGACGACAGGCTACCGGCCCCTGATCTTCAAGAAGTTGAGGAGGAGATCGGTCGGCTGAAGAACAACAAAGCAACTGGTGTAGATCAACAACCAAGTGAGCTATTAAAATACGGTGGTGAAGCACTGGCTAGAGCGCTGCACTGGGTAATTGCCAAGATTTGGGAGGAGGAGATATTACCGGAGGAGTGGATGGAAGGTGCCGTATGCCCAATCTACAAAAAGGGCGACAAGTTGGATTGCTGCAACTACCGCGCGATCATACTGCTGAGCGCCGCCTACAAGGTACTCTCCCAAATTCTATGCCGCCACCTGTCATCATTTGCAAGAGAGTTCGTGGGGCAATACCAGGTGGGATTCATGGGTTCATATTCGCGATTCGGCAGGTTGTCCACACATCATTTGTTCATCGATTTCAAATCCGCATACGACACAATCGATCGAGATCAGCTATGGCAGATCCAGCTTTTTGGCTTCGCCGATGACATTGACATCATGGCACGGAACTTTGAGACGATGGCGGAAACGTTCATCAGACTGAAGGCTGAAGCTAAGCGGATTGGACTTGCCATCAACGCATCAAAGACAAAATACATGAAAGGAAGAGGTTCTAGGGAAGACAATGTTAGCCTCCCACCACGAGTTTAGATCAAAGCGTAAAATTATTGACTGCCTAGGCTGAGTGTGAAAGCATTGCACTATTCAATCCATTGCTCTGTACAGACCGTTTGTACCAAACGGTAAAGGACGAGGCAATGAAAGAGCCAACAAAAACATTCAGTAACTCACGAGCAGGCGACGCACACCGCTTGCTTTCGCTCACACAGCATGTAATTGAGTCATTTTTACATAGGAAATGTACGCTCAGTCATTCAAAACAAATATTGATTACCATCACGGTAGAATAAACGTGTTGACTGAGCTACTGACTGAGTGCTCGGCTATCAGTGACTCGTTTACCTCTTAATCATTCAGACTCTCACGAGGCAGTGAATGATGAGGCAGATGGCAGTTCATATTCATATCAAAATGACTCAATGAACCTGACTGTTTTGCGCACTGGTTCAGATTGACGGTGACGAAATCGAGGTGGTCAATGAGTTCATGTATTTGGGCTCACTGGTGACCGCCGAAAATGATACCAGCAGAGAAATTCAAAGACGCATTATGGCAGGGAATCGTGCCTACTTTGGACTGCGGAGAACGCTCCAGTCGAATAAAATTCGCCGCCACACGAAGTTGACTGTCTACAAGACGCTGATTAGACCGGTGGTCCTGTACGGCCACGAGACCTGGACTATGCTCGTGGAGGACCACGAGGTGTTTTCGAACGGAAGGTATTGCGTACTATCTACGGTGGAGTGCAGATGGATGATGGAACGTGGAGGAGGCGAATGAACCACGAATTGCACCAGCTGCAGGGAGAACCATCCATCGTCCACATTGCGAAAATTGGGCGACTGCGGTGGGCTGGGCACGTCGTAAGAATGCCGCACGACGACCCAGTGAAAATGGTTCTAAAAAGCGACCCAACAGGAACAAAAAGAAGAGGCGCGCAGCGGGCAAGGTGGATCGACCAAGTAGAAGGCGACCTGCGGACCCTTCGCAGACTACGAGGCTGGCAAAGTGTGACCATGGATCAAGTAGAGTGGAGACGACTTCTTCGGACAGCAGAGGACAACAAGGCCTTAGTCTGATTGGTAAGGTAAGTACTTGATTTCTTCGGTCCGGGATCGCAGTACCTAAGTCCGCTGCAGCAGTACTACCTTCAAGAGTACCTGCGCCAAGCTGCTCTTCCGTGGATAGTGAAACTTCCAGCAGCAAGGAATGCGTATACATCAAGTGGATGCGGTAACGGCGTTTCTTCAGGGAGAGCTATCTGGCGAAGAAATATACATGGAGCAACCGGAAGAGAGTTTGTCGTTTGGTGAAGGCGCTGTATGGATTAAAGCAAGCAAGCCGAGTCTGGAATTTGAAGCTTGACGTGGAGCTGAAACGCATGAGTTTGTAGCCATATAGCTACGATCCGTGCGTGTATTTCAAAATAAAAGGCAACACAGTACTTGTTATCGTCTACGTGGACGACTTCTTTTATCGATACCGTGAAGAAGCAGTTAATGGTGAAGTTTCATATGAAAAACCTGGGGGAAGACCAAGCAGGTAATCGGTATGTGAAACACCAGCTGTGACGACGCAGTTATGCTGGATCAAGAAAAATGAACTACTGGAGCGGTTTAACGGTTTGACGAAGATGGAATCAACCGAGCAACAGAAGTAACCAATGGAAAGGATTCCGTTTCGCGACTTGGTAGGAGGATTGCAGTTTCTAGCACACTGCATACCGCCCGATGTAGCTTATGCCAGGAATGTGGTGAGCAGCTTCAGCAGTAACCCCAGCGAAACACATTTAATAGCGGCCAAAAGGATTCTCCGATATCGCTGTTTGGTGGCATGAATTCCTTGGCGAGATGTTCCAGACGGATGTTACAGTCCCAATCTTCTGTGACAACCAAACTGCGATATGTTTGACGGAGAAGAAGATCGGCGACCTGAGGCACCACTTCGTACGAGAGCAACTTGAGAGGAAGGCGATCTCGTTAGATCGGTTACTCGAATTTTGCAGAGAAAATTAAACAATTTCTTGTGAGAATGTTTGAGCGTTTAAAGAGAATTGTAGAATCAATACAAAGAATTGGACGAGAATTCTTATGATCCAACTGTTTCCTCTCCTCTGTGTAGAGAAAGCTAGCTACGCCTTTGCAAATATAGTAGATATAAAACGACATCTGCAAAGTTGCTTCTGATAAGTTTAGTACGATGTTACACAGAAAGTTTTCAAGAATCGCCAATGACGAAGAAAGGTCTGCTAAATCTGGAAAATTTTGAAACTGGCTAGAAACCCAACCCAATGGCCATGAATTTACCTTACAGGAATTCAAATAGAGCAAGAATCAGCTTTCAACATGACAAAATTGGTGAAAGCTATCCATTTTTATTTATTTATTCACTTACACATACACACATACACATTTACTGTATTTTGCACATAAATATAACATAACCAATGCTATCGTAAATCTGCCAGCAACGTTTGTCGAACGTATGGCCTTACCCTCCCCACTAAGAAACCTCCAAACTTCTCTGACACTTGTGAGAGGTGAACTCTGCGACTCTGCATCTCTCTTAAGTAGGTGTCCAACTAAAAATCCTTCCCATCCCCAGCAGTTGCAAGGACGTAGCCAAGACAGTTCTCGATTAGCTTGAGCTTGAGCTTGATTGACCGCCCACGGTTGCTACTCTGTTACTGCCAGATCAGCTGTAATTACACAGAGAACCAATAGACGATGCTTGGGACTAGCAATCATCCTCAATGTGTAAAAACTGGTGATCTTGAATTAGGCAATACCAGCGCCGGCCGCGCCCGAACACAGGTCAAGAAAGGAATGGGAAGGATTGTGTTGACATGACACTCGCTTTGATGGAAGCCGAGAACACCTCTGCACTTCCACGAGGAATCACTGGGATGTTGGATAAGAGGGTTGGGGGCAGCAGGGTTCGTTTTGGTAAACGATAAGCTGAATTGATGTCCTAACGATCATATAACGCGAAGGAGCTTGGGACTAAACCCACGGTTTTCTGCTCAGTAAGCAAAAACGTTTGCCACTAGGCAGACGAGCACCTTTTTAATCACCGAGTTGCTGTTATTACCATGTAGTCATATTAACAAATAAAACGATTGACGAATCTTGAATGTGGATGGGCCTGAGATTAGACTCATGATGTTCTGCTCAGTAAGCAAAAACGGTTGCTCTAAGGCCACCGAGCCCCTCATATCACATAATACCGTTGCTCAAATTTGTGTATCCATTCAAACCCGGAACCAACGACAACAACGAGTTTCACAAAATACACGATACACAAGCGATTTTACCATAAATCTGTTTGATATGTAAGGACCTGGGACCGCGTTTTTCTGCTCAGTAAGCAGGCCACTGTAACCGACGATCTTTCAAATCCGAAAACTAAAAACTACGAAAAAGTACTTAGGCCTTCATTAAGTTCCACTTTCACGCGACGTTCAATGACAGGGTCCTATCCAGGATTACATCTGAAAAATCCAAATCTGGCCAACGCCCACCCTAAACCTAAACCTGTTCTAATCCACCTGAAATGACTAACGAATGGAAGACTTTGACTACCCAGGCATGCAACAGTCTCATTCCGTGCCTTATGGCAACTTGTTGATTCTATTGCGCTCATCTTCTGGCACCACCCAGGGGAGACTTGGTCCTGTACCCAATGCTTAACTTATCTCCATTCCACTCAGCTACTCGCAATTTCTTGTGATATAGTGGGTGAGTTACCACGATAGTTGCTATTCAACAACTCGACAACGTCCCATCGTCAACGCCTGCTATGAGAATTTCCCATTGCAGACGCCAACGAAATGACGTCATCGAGCTATCGATCAACTACCCTGGTTATCGCCTGGTACCTTATAACACGATGCTAGGAGGCGAACCGGAAGAATCGATGAGCTACCTCTCCCCCCGTAGCCAAGACAGTTCTCGATCATTGGAGATACTGATACTTCCATCTAAGAGGCCGAGTTCAATTCCATATCTCGGTCAATACGGCAACGGACGGAGGTGACAATACTCACATAAAATAGTCTAGGACTTGTTGCGGCAGTGTACCACCTACGAATTTGTGCAACATGCTTATTGCTAATGCTCGTCTGCAAAGTTGCTTCTGATAATATTTTCTACAACTCTTCTGAATATACTAACTATTCATATTATTTTCATTTTTGGCAAATTTACACTTTCACAAATCATTGTTGGCAAATTTGACATTCTAGACTTAAAAGTTATAATACTTCAAGAAATTTTCAAGAATCTTAAGTCAAATTCTTTGCACAGCTTTAAAGGCTCGTGGAATTTTATTATAATTTCTAAGGAGCTCCTTCCCAAAAAATCTTTGAGAAAACATCAAGTACAATCTGTGCTAAAAGAAGGATTACAATTAAATCTGAAAATAGATCCAGGAGATCTGCAAAGGAATTCTAATAGTTTACCAAAAAAAAAATATATGAGGAGAAATTTAAGGAATTTGAGGGAAGGAATGCATATGAATTCTTAGGAGACTTTCAATGCGAGTAGAATTCCAAGGGAAGAAGTGAGATTCAAAAGGAAATCTTAAATGAATTCAACGAAAATTCTGAGAATATTTCCAAAGGGTTTCTTACAATTCAAAGATAATTGAATTCGGAGGATAGCTTCAACGAAAGGTTGAGGAATATTCCAATGTAATTGCGAGAAGTATTCAAAGTATATTCTGGTGATATGTTTTAGAAAATTCAGAGAAGCGTTCCAAGTGAATTTCTAGAAAAATTCCATGAGAGTTTCGGGATAATACAAAGCGAATGGTGAGGAGAACTCCAAGTGAATTTTCCTGAAGTTAATGAAACTGCCTTGAAGTTCTGTTGTAGTTTGGGAAACTAGCCTGATGCATAGATTACTTTTCATCCAATTTAAAAACTTGTTGAAGTTTTTCGGACTTCCTAAATATTCCTCAATTTTCCTAACCATCAACGATCTTCCCTTAAGTTTTAACAATTTGCAATTTATTTATTTATTTATTTACAGTTTATAAAATAACAATGTATTTACCCTATTGAGTAGACAAGTGGCATCCTGTAACCTCACTTGCTACCTGTGCACCAACTTTCAAAACCAGATTTAATGCCATATTCATACTTGAATCGTTTGAAAAATACACTTAATCCTCTAGTTTACTCGATATCTATCCATTGCAAGCAATATTTTGAAAATTGTTGATGTTTTGAGAGTTGGTGCACAGGTAGATTGAGGTTAAGGAAACGCCAATGGTATAGACACCCTATGAATTTCTAGGTTTGTTGACTGCTTATGTTAACAACTCATGAGTATTTTCCGATAGATGTCGCCACAAGGAACAGCAGTGACATCTGATGGAAAATGAATGCAAAAGCTTGACTAAATGATTAATTCACTCGGACGATAAGATCGACTCAAAATCGAGTCGATATGACCACACAGTTTAGCAAATGCTCTCCAGAAAAATCCTCTCCAATATGAGGAAAATAGACGCAAATTTTAGTCGATCTCATCATCATCATCTGTGCAGGGTCCGACCGGGAAAATTCGACTTCCGACTTCTTGCTTTTTCTGATTTTCTGGAACATGTATAACATCTCCAAAAATGTTGTGCGAAGAGCCAACCTTTTTGCCTAATCTTATCTAATGACTCGGTGCAAAACTTACCATGCGTGGTTGGACCCCTCCGGGTCACCGCTTGGATGCCTGGATTGGGTCCAACAATCTGCTGCTGCTGCTGTTGGTGCGGCGTAGGAGGTTGTATAATTTGCACTTGTTGATACTGCTGCTGCTGTTGTTGTTGCTGTTGCTGTTGAGAATCAGGAGGGAAGACAGGTGTATCAATATCTACCGAAGCTGGCCGTCCACGACCCGCTAGCGTTATTGGAACACCGGTTACTGAATTAACCTGCTGCTTGAAAATGCGATTTATTTTGTTTTGGTAATGTGTGTGTGTGTGTGTGGGGTTTGTGTTATTTGGACGGGTGATTGATTTGGGATTAGAGTCGAATGGTTAGTTAGTTGTTGGATGAGTTGATTTGATGCAAAGAGAACAAGAACAAGACGAAAAAGGACGGAAACAGAGAGGAAAAGCAATTCAGCCAGGAGTTCTACTGGAGTATTTATCAATCATAATTATTATTGGTGTTAAATTGGACAGGCAATTACCTGGTTCTGCGTCGGTGGTGCACTGGCCGCCCGCGGCGTTACAATATCACCGATGTGAGCCCGCTGCACAAGTACGTACTTTCCTCCAAAGCTTCCACCTGGACCACTGGTGCTGGCTCCCGCTCCACCGGGACCGGCAACGCTTATGATCTGGGCTTGTTGCAATTCGGCCGCATCCGCAGCGGTGATTATCCGCTGCTGGGGTTGCTGGGAAGGCTGGTGCTGCTGCTGCTGTTGTTGTTGCTGTTGCTGGGATGTTGAGATAATACTAATTGTACCGGGATTTGATTGACCTGCAGTGGTATATACATGCCGGACGACAATCGACGAGGGTTGCCGACCGACCGTTGCCGTGGTTATCCGCTTGGGGTGAACCAATCGGGGACCAACCTGTTTGAACTGTTTGAATTAATTCCAGATTGTTCGAGCACTACTGCGACTAGCAATGTTCCACTCACCTTATTGGTAAGAACAGCCCCACCGAAGGTGGTTGGTTCGTCCTTGAGGCTTCCAGTGCTGCTGCTACTGCTGTTACTATTGCTGCTATTGCTCGAGTTTGAGTTGGAACTGTTCAGGAACGCCTGCGGTGGTTTCAGTTGAGCCCGCAACTGATGCCGATTAGGACTGTTCTGGATGACGGCCTGGCAGATTTGGTAGCTCCGTTCAAGATTCACCGCCCCCGGCGGAAGACGGCTGCTACTGGTACGCCCGCCACGCCTACCACTGCCACCGCTGCTGATACCGCCGGTTCCAACTTCAAGTCGCTTTCGAGGCGTTGGCCCGATAACCACATTCGCTCCGACCGTAGCTGCAGCTTGCTGGGCTTGTTGGTTAGCGAGAGCTTGTTGGTTGGCAAGAGCTTGAGCTTGAGCTTGAGCCTGAGCCTGAGCTTGAGCTTGAGCTTGAGCTTGAGCCTGAGCCTGAGCTTGAGCTTGAGCCTGAGCTTGAGCTTGAGCTTGAGCCTGAGCCTGAGCTTGAGCTTGAGCCTGAGCTTGAGCTTGAGCTTGAGCCTGAGCTTGAGCTTGAGCTTGCGCTTGCTGCTGTAGCTGGACACTGTTGATGATGGCAGCATTCTGACCTCGGATCAACTGGTTAGTGACAAACTTCTGTTGGAATCGCTGCTGAGATTGTGTCGGTGTCTGTTGGGGTTGCTGCTGAAGCAACTGAGCTCGCTGCAAAGGTAGTCGGGCTCGTTGCTGCTGCTGCTGCAGGGTCGAAGTGGACATGATGATCTTCTGCAGCTGGATCGGTTTTTGGATGGTTGTCGCAACGGTTGGTTGCTGCTGTTGTTGCTGGAGAATTTGACCCGACGGGCCGCTAGTTACCGTGATGGGGATCTTATTGCCGATCTGCCTCGAAGTGATGATGAATTTTGGCTGTTGCTGCTGGAGGATTTGCTGCTGCTGTTGCTGATGATGACTGCCGTCAGTTGATTCCAGTTTGATAATTTGATTCTGAACCTGCTGTAGCAACTGTTGTTGGTGCTGTTGCTGTTGGTGATGTTGCAACAGTTGAGCTTGAGTGGTCACTGGAAAGGTGTAGTTCCCTGCTACACTCTCGATTACCCGTGTAAGATTGTCGCTTCCGGACGAAGAGACGACGTGCACCTTCTGGCCGTCCTCGCCTTCAATTTTGATCCTGGTGATCAACTGACCGGTGGCTGGCCGACCCTGAAACGTCACACCGGAGATGGTCGGCGCTTCCGCTTTTATCACCGCTCGGACATCCTTAACCTACAAAAAGATGATCATTGTTAAGTGTGACTTTCAAACTTTCAAGGCAAGAGAGTAATTCAAAATCCGGACTCGCCTCTGATGAAAGAAAGCTGCTGGACACGGCCGTCACCGTCGGAATTAGCACCTGTTGCGGTTGTTGCTGTTGCTGGAACTGTTGAGCCTGCTGCAGCTGAAGTACATTCAATTGCTGTTGATGCTGCTGCTGAGGTTGTTGAGCTTGCTGAAAGAGCACCTGTTGGTTTAAGAACTGTTGCTGCTGGGCAGCTTGAATGGAATGGATCTGTTGCTGCTGATGTTGCAATTGCAACTGCTGATGCTGCTGCTGCTGCTGTTGCTGCAGTGCGCTGTTACTTCTACTACTACTACTAACTGCTATCTGCTGCTGCTGCTGCTGATGTTGTTGCTGTTGATGATGATGAAGCTGAAGATGACTACTGACGATGGGGGCGGCTGCGGCAGAGACCGTACTCGTCGTTGACGGTGTCAGAATAATACTGCTCGAGTCCAGCTGGTCCACGATCATCATCTTCGGGTCCAGCTTCACTTTGAAGGGCCAATCTGGAATCGCAAAAATAAAATCACATGTCAGCGTTCATTAAACCGATTTCTAGGAATCGCCTGCATAGCACTGAAGTAAACATATTTCGAACGAAAGAAAACATATAACAACAACAAAGGGATTCATTTTGCATATCGCGCCTCGCATCGATTACGTAACTGAAACAGGTCAACGAAACGAAAAGAGTATCACATTTCCTCGCGGGAAGACAGACGAAACAAAAACATAAAACAAGAGAGCAATACGAAAACAAGAACACCAACAGACCCATCCCCGACATACGGGATCGAACGGATTCTTACCGCCACTTTCAAAGATATTATCAGTCTCCATCTTGATGGCATTGATCCCGTCGAATCCGTCCAGATCGCTCGTCGTACAGAGAGCCGCTTCCTCGGCCGTAGACGTCGGAACATCCTGCTGATCCGAACACAGAATCTGCTGTTGATCGTCTGCCTCTTCTTCCTCGTCGTCTTCGTCCTCCGCTTGATTCATTCGATTGGGATCATCATTGTCGTCGTCCTCGTCCTCATCATCCTCCTCCTCCTCTTCGTCCTCCTCGCCCTTGATGTCCATTTCGTGCAATATGATAAGATTGTCCTCGTGGGTGCTGGGACCGGCTTCCGCCACCCCAGCGATGCCCAGATCCACTCCGGCTTCCTCGTCGGTTGCATCCGTCAGCATGCCCAGCGTGTCGACTGATGTTTGTTGAGATGTGTGCGATTAGTAAGCAGCGTAAGAGAAGGTTAAAGTGACCAGATTGGGTGTTAGTTAGACCAAATGTTGGATGGGTTAGTTGAAGGTGCAATGTATGTAAATCAGTGCATGATTGTGTGTCACTTGCGATCAATGTGATTACATGAGGTTCGGTTTCAGTGTTAATCAGGGAACCCAGCAAAGGTCGAATTTACTAAAGGCTAAACCGCTGAACGGTGTCAATAGGATGAAACGAAATAGGGCTTAGTACCCTATGCCGTAGGGCATCCAAATCCATCTACTCGCATCACGCTCTATATTTTGCAGGAAATCTACAGAACCGTCATCAATCTATTTCACTAGCATAAATGGGCTAATAGAGAATCACTAGCATAAATGGACTAAGAGAGCAGCATTTTTCCTGGTTCAAATTCGGTTCTGCGTACGAATTTTTAAAAAATTGTCGATGTTTTAACTACTTTGAACATTTATTCAAATCTCTACAAGATTTTTTTGCAATTCTCAAGCTGTTTTTTTTTTTTGAATTATTTCCCTTTACAGAGTTTATTTCATAATTAATCTAAAATAAATTTTAGATTCTCTATAGGAGTCCATAAAACACGTATTTATAACAGTCTAGAAATTCTCCACAGATCAATAAAAAATGAAATTCATCCTAAGATTTTCTTGGAATTTGAAAGCTTTTTCTATGCATTAACTGAAGCTTCCTTCCAGAATTCTATTTGAAATTCGCTTGAATTCTTTTTAGGGGAATTGCATTCCACCATAGAATTGTCATTTGTTCAGAATTACGTTGGAGTTCTCCTCTAAATTCTTCTGAAATTATGCTAAGAAATTTGCTTAAAATTTTCTAGAAATTCGATTCGTTATGCCCTTGGAATTATCCTTGGAATTACCTTAACATTATTCTCAGAATTGTATTGGAATTGCACCCTCAAAATTGGTTCCCTTGGTATTTTACACGGATTTTGGGATCCTCTTCAGAATCGACTTGGAATTTTCTACAGAGCTACTTAACTTAAAGTGACTTGGAGTTAAAGTCTAAAATCTCCAATGGCGGTAGCATTAAAACTTAATCGCAAATAGCAAAACAGTACTTACTTTCCGCACTAATCTCGCCGCTCTCCAGCACGTAGTTTTCCGCATCGATAAACTTCTCGTCCATCTGGTCATCGTCATCGGCGGAATCGATCGCTCCCATCGCCGCCTGATGCGACTGCTGGTGCTGCTGCTGCTGCTGCTGATGAACCGAATCGATCAACTGCAGTCTATGCAAATCATCCCCCTGCAATCCTCCCGATGCCGTTCTGATTCTCCGTACCACCTCCTGATCGTCGCAATCGTCCTCATCCTCGTTGGTGGAATCATTATTGTTATCACAGTTCTCCTCGTCGTCTTCCTCTTCGTCCTCTTCGTCTACACCTGCCCCACACCCGCCCATCATCATCCCACTACTGCTCGCACTCTGATGCAACAGCTCGTGATCGTGATGATACGCCGTTAAGTTCATATTCACTTCCGCACTCACCGTCCGCTGGCTGCTGCTAGCCTCCGAACTGCCATTACTATCACTGTTTATCACCCCATTCGATGGGGGTTCCTCCACTTCCTCTTCCTCCTGCTGTTCCCTCTGCATGATCACCAGTTCCTCATTGTTTTGCAGCACATTCTCGAAACTACTCAGCGCATTCGGCGGAACCTGGTCGCTGGAGGACATCAGAGCCGTCGTCGATGTGCTGCTACTGTTGCTATCGTGACAGAACTGCTCCTGCTGCAGATGGTGGTGACTGCTGGAATACGGCAGCTCCTGATCCATGACGACGGAATTACTATTGCCACTGCTCATCACAGGACTTGCTATCCGTGGAGCTGTCCCCACCACTCCTGCCCCCGGCGAAGGAACACAAACAATATTGAATATCTGCCCGGAATGCTGATCGTACACGGTTTGCTGTTGCGGTTTTGTCCGATCGCTGAGATTCGAATCGTACGTCGTCGGATCTTCACTGGGTTCAGGCGTCGGAGCACGTTCCATTATGACCTCCGTTATGTCCGGATCGTCGTCGGGAATTTCCTCTACGATCGTTTCCTGAGCAACTTCCACATCATCCAGCGGATCCGGAACCGATTGCTGATCCTCGATGATTTGCACGTCATCTGATTGCGACGATGGTGCGGATGGTAGCGGTGCCGGATGCGCCGCGAGATCCGGTTTGATAATATCACATGGTTTCGATGAGCCCTCTTGCGCAGAGGGCTGAAGGTCCGGAGACGATTTCGATATCTTACTATTGCTTAGCTCTGGTGTTAGGGATCGATTGTGCGTTCGCTTCAGACTGCCACTGACGAAACTACTGGAACTACTACTAGAGGGACTGCAGGAATCTACGACATCTGACGCCGGTTTAGGAGTATCAATTGGACTTGATACCGGAACGGCGACCGTAACGATGGCAGATGCGGAAGTGGAAGGTTTGGGTGATTCCACTCGAGTGATCTGGCGGGTGAGTCGTACTGGAGAACTGGGAGCTTCCGGTGGGAGCTGATGAACCAACTGCTTTTGGCTGGCAGTTGCTCGAGTGATAGCTCCAACGGTGCGAACCCGCTTTGGAGACGACGTGCCCGTTGTTGGCGAGAGAGAACTTTGGGTGGTACTAGTGCGGGTGGTTGGGATCGTAGTAGTAGCCGACGGTATACCACCAGCACTACTACTGCTACTACTACTACTACTACTACTGCTACTACTACTACTACTGTTACTGCTACCGGGAGAGATACTATTGAAGCTAGTACTACTGATGCTGGGACCACTGCTACAACTGGCCATCGCTTCCGAAGCTGCCGTCGTGCTCGTAGCTATCGTCGTTGTCGGCCGCAGCTTGATGGTGGTCTTAAGGGCAGGTCTCGTCGAAGTTGGGGTACTGGTCTTTGGAGGTTCAGGCGTGCTCTCTAGATTCTCCTTCGTCGGTGTCGGCGGAGGTGACGGGTTTGGTTGCGTCCCGGCAGCACCGACATTCGCCGCCGAACTCTTATCACCCCACATCGGTTCGAAGTGTTTCAACTTCCACGGATCCAGTTTACTCTTCTCCTTCTCCGCTTCCGTCTTTAGCTTCATCTGGTTCTCCGGAGTAAACTCCCCTTCCGCTAACCGATCGCGCCACTCCAGGCAAGCTCGGGCGAAGAATTCATTGTTCAAACTGGACGGATTTAACCGTATTCCATTCCGTTCGCAATCCGATGCATCCAGCACCGAGGGTCGATCCACCGAGGGCAGCAGTTGGACCAATTTGTACTGAAACAGAGGCGGTAGCATCTGGAAGGTTTGCTTGTTCAGCAACGACCTCAGATTCGTATTGACCAGGATGGAATCGGGCGTTTCGAGATCAATGCAACCCTCCCTCGTTTGTTCGATCTGCGCCGCGGTGGACATTTTCTTGTTGGACCTCCGCCGGGGTTTCATGCTAAACCCCGGAATGGAAGCCAACACCTCCCGCATGGTCGAAGCCGGGCCGATTGGTCGCTTATCATCCCGCGAAGGTGGAGGCAGGTGCTGCTTCGGTAGCTGTTTCACTACTATCCTAGGAACGTTTCGCCGCAGGTGGTGATTGTGTTTGGGGGTTTTCTCCTGATTTTTCACCGGCGAGGCAAGCAGATCCATCGAACTACCGGATACGTTCAGTGGGTCCACTGCAAGAGAGAATAAATTAGAATTAGATTGGTGGCTTCCTACAATAATGGCAGAGACAATGGGACACGAACCTTCTTTCAGCGGATTGCAATCGTAATCATCCGACAGGCTGAAGCTGGGCTCCGGCGTGCAGGAGACCACCTCCGGAAAGGTCACCGTAATCTCCTCATGATGAATGTGATGGGCATGATGGTGGTGGTGGTGATGATGGTTTTGGTGGTGGTGTTGCTGCTGATGGTGCAGGTGATTCTGCGACGATGTTGATGACGATGACGACGATGACGATGAGGATGAGGCTGCCATACTGGTCGGTGCCGTGGCTGAGCCCACGGGCGATTCCGAACGATAACTACTACCGGTACTAACGTTTAAGAGATTTCTACCACTGTTACCACTTATGCTTAGGTTACTGCTGCTACTGTTGTTGCCGCTATGATGATGCTTCGGCTGGCGCCGTTGGTTACTACTGATGTTGCTGTTGCTGCTGCCACTACTGCTGCTGTTGGAACCGGTGCGAAGGTGTCCACCACCGCTGCTGCTGTCCGGTGGCGAAACGTCGCACTCCATCTTCGAATGGGACTTTCTGGAAGTGAAGGAAGGAGATAACATTTAATTTTATTTTTAGTGCAAAATGTTGGGAGTTGGTCATGCTTATAGGAGTTTAATAGGCCGATTGCGTCAAAGCAAAATACATGGTGACGGGTAGGCTGAATTCAAAAGGTCTCGAAGGTGTCCAAAACAACCATAGAAGCGTCCGTGAACCATTTCATTCCCAGAAGGTTTTTCGTTGTTTTGAAAAGTAAAAATGTGTTTTTGAGAAAACTGCTACAGTGTATCAATAAAGGAACTTAATCATTAATGTTCCCTGATTTTTCAGTCGTTTTCAGAAAAAAATTCCTGGTTAAGAAAACTTTTCAAAAATCTCCCATTTGAAATATGGCAAGCAGTAACCGGAACGTTACTATGATTGATAGCGATGTGTCAAGGAAACTGGGTACAGAATTTAAAAAAGTTGTGGTCGATGTCACCGATTTGAGCCAAACTTGCCAAAAAAAGCTTATTTTGGCATTCTGAACAAACGCCTTTTTTTATTTCTCTCAAAAGTGCCTAGATCCTTCTCGGCTACAACCCTGGATTTTCGATTACTCCACAACCAAATAAACTATTCGTGTAATTAGAACGTTAATTTGGAGATTTTTTTTTAATGTAGATTCTTAGAAGTGCACTCACATTTTGTTTTTGTTATAGTAACTACAGTAAACAGGTTGATTACCGACAGACATCCAAACTGTAAAAAATTGCCTATTTTCAACATGGGCGGGATTTTTTATTTCTTAATATTTTGGGCTCAAACTTTCACCACACTTTGGAAAACTCTTCTACTTGGTGTGTTTCCAAAGGAAAATCATTTAGACAAATAGTTTTTGAGATATGACCAGATGAGTGAGAGGTAGTTTTGAGCTTTTCTGGTGGAAAATAAGCGTTTTGGCCAAGTTTGGCTCAAATCGGTGACATAGACCACAGGTGGTGTACCCACATGACCTGGAATGACCCTACAGTGATGCTTGTTTAACCACCGTAAAGTTTTCAATAAGTTCATGATCCGTTTCTTACTCTAATTTACTCCATGCCCTCCAGAGCATTGTAATTTCCTCACCCCTAGTAGTTGCTATTCTGACTGTTGCCGGACTTTCCACTAGGGTAGACATTCAACAGGAGCTCCTTCAATTTGCATATGAAACACTCGTCTTTAATCCCGTTATAAAATATATCTCCTGTGCATAGAGTTTTCTACCCGGGGCATTCCGGGAAACTATTCGAGGAAATTAACAAAAAATCACGTTTCCCAACAACTAACTTTTTTAATTTTGCCTAACATACATTTTCACACAAAATAGGTCACATCGGGTGGGAAACCATTACACGGATATCCTGAAGAAAGAAAAAAAAAACAGAGAAGGTCGGAAGAAAGTTCTAGATGAAGCCTGATAAAACTTCCTGGGACGCCTGAAAGTCTTCTGGTAGAAGTCAGGAGGAACTTCTGGCGGAATTTAGAAGAATCTTTTAGTGCAATTCAGGAGAAACTTTCGGAGACAGTCAGGAAATACACTCAGGTCTTTTTTACACGGGGGATACGGTCCGTGTAAAAAAAACCGTGTAAAAAAAAACCTACGAGATTTTGATTTTTCGCATGCTTAAATGTTTTTAAAAAATCGGATTTTGATGCCATTTGTAATTAAAGCATGATATGGTCCATATAGACATATTTTAAAAATTTCTGTATTTACACCAAAAATTGTGATTTTTTTTAAGTATGCCATTCGATTACAAATAGCTTGAAACGGATAATGTGATTGGAATCAAGTCGATAGGTTGTATCGTTGTCGAGAAATCGTTAAAAACGTACCGTGTAAATCGTGGAAAACCGTGTAAAAAAAAACCGCGTAAAAAAAACCGTGTAAAAAAAGACTTCAGTGTACTTCTAAGATGTCGGAAGAAATTTCCGGGAGTAATTTGAAAAAAAAATCCTAAAAAGTTGGAATTAGCTCAGGGCTGGTAAAGGGTATTTGATACAATAGTAGTGACTTTAGTGACTAAAATAACGAAAATAGTGACCAAATAGTGACTTAAAGCAATAAAAAAGTGGTCAATTGTGACAATTATTGATCGAAATGATATATAAAATATATGGTTCCAATCGATTATTTTGATCCGCTTTGAAAAATAATATAATCTCACAACCCACCATGAGCATTTTTCAAGCATCTTTAAAATAAAACAAATCTAGATAGAGCTGGAATTAGGGCGTAACCGCTTTTGTAAACAATGACTTCCCCTACCCGATGGGGATGTTGATTTGCGTAGACGAGTCTTAACTGCCTAGAAATCATCAAGAGAAGTCATCACGGCGAATGAGAACGACTCAAATTTGAGTTTAGTTCACTCATAATCGCCAAAAGTGCAGGAACTCAGCGATGAGTAAAGATTAGATTCACTCAGTCTATTGGTACTACTCAGTACCAATAGACTGAGTGAATCCAATCTTTACTTATCTCAAATTCGGGAAATTTTCCCTGGAAAATCCTGGAAAAACCTGGGAAAACATGAGGCAAATTTACTCATCGCTGAGTTCCTGCACTTTTGGCGATTATGAGTGAACTAAACTCAAATTTGAGTCGTTCTCATTCGCCGTGATTGTTTACAAAAGCTGTTACGCCCTAATTCCAGCTCTATCTAGAAATGGTCGAAAGATCCCATGAACTTGTTTTCGAAAAATCAGTATTAATTAAACCCAGGCTGAAAGCCTCCTTAATAAAGAAATCTTACCTTACCTTATAAGTTGAATAATTCAAGAACAACATGTGAAAAGGGCATACAAGCTTTTTGTAAACAAACCTTCTTATGCCCTTTTCTTGCTATCCATATGACACTAGGGTGGGGCTTATTTTTCAAAATCTTTTGGGGACACGTTTTCTCATGTGGAAAATGATTACTAGGGCCAAATGATCAACATATCCAAAAATGAGCGTTTTTCGTTTAGATTTACAGTTGGCGCCAGAGGCCCAAGTCCAATATATCGAACGAAGCTGATTTTCGAGCAAGTCTAGTGCGTCTTTAAGTAAACACGTGATTTCGTTACCCTGAAGGACAAAATTTGTGTCCGTTTGGCGATATCTTTAACCATTTTCGATCTATACGGCATAGCAGGTTTGGACTTACACCCACGAATATGATCTAGCGCAAACAGTATTCTTGGTAGTGCTAGATGCAGTGAGCGTATGAGTACGACACAGATCGAGCGAGAACGCAATAGTGAGAGAGAGAGAGAGCAAGAGAAGAGAGTGAGAGAGAGAGAGAATGATTAATTAAATGTGTTCAATTTATATTTGTTTGAAAATATATTAATCCATAAAATCCAATTCTCGAATATGACCTCACTATAACGAATACTTATCAAAAATAGTACTTTGTTTCAAGTGAGTTAGGTTTTTTTTGTGGGAGTTAACGTTTACAATAAGATTCTGGAAACTTTCTTCGTTTTGAGTTACATTACGATTATAATCATGAATTTGCCGGATAACCCTTTCAGCGTGGTAGTTTACGACTTTCAAATTATCGACAATGTTCATATCATGAATATAGGCTTCATTCTTGATAAAGGACGTTACGGGGATAGTGAGGAAACTGCTGTTCATACCTAGTGTATCAAACAATTTTGCTGTGTTTGCTGTTGCTAAACGTGAAAAAGTTGCATTCAACAAGTCTTTGAATGGTAGATCCCGCTTTCTCTGTGGTTTCTTACCTCCTGGTTTCAATCGAATCGACAGTGCGAGATTCTGTCGCTCCATGTCGGGAAGACTTTCATCGAATACAGCAAGCCCCACTAGTTCCTCGCTTAGATACCAACCCAAGTAACATTGCAAGTTTTATGGAGGTTTTAAAGCTTGCTACAAGTCTAAATCGTGGTCTACAGAACCCTTATAAAACCGAAATTGTTACTTGGGAAGTGTGCAACAAAAATTTCTTTTGGGCCTTAGGCCTCTGGCGCCACCTCTAAATCTTAACGAAAACGCTCATTTTTGGATATGTTCCTCATTTGGCCCTAGTAATCATTTTCCACATGAGAAAACGTGTCTCCGAAAGATTTAGAAAAATTAGCCCCACCCTACTGAAAATTTCCAGAATCTTATTGTACAGGGTGCGTGTAAATGGCATATTTGAGAAAAAATACACCAGTTAGTTATTCTAGCAATGAATTTTGTGCGATTTATTTTCTTTCGCAACGTATGGAAGTTGTAAGTAAATTTATTCAAAAAAATTGCCTTCCCTTTCGACGACTGTAGTTAGACGCTTCCGGAAACTGCAGTATGCTCGTTTTAAAATGTTTCGATCCATAGATGTTATCACTGCCTTGATTTTAGCTTTTAGCGACTTAAGTTTTGTGTGAGGGGTTCTATTGGTATCCCGTTGGACGACGCCCTATACAAAATAATCCAACGGATTGATATCGGGACTGCTTGGGGGCCAAATTTCTTCCTCCCAAATTTACGAAATATTTTCCGTAAGCCATTTCTGTGCTTTATTAGCAGTATGAGCAGGTGCTCCGTCTTATCACTTTCCCAAGCCTTTTTTAATATTATACACTGTTCTTTCAGACACATTTACCGACCGAATTATATCTTTCATGCATACTCCGGCGCGCAACAAAGCGACAACGGCTGACAGATTGCTCTCTTGTTTCGACATCTTTACGTTTACTCAACATTGTTTGTTTAAATCTTACACCTAACAGTATAAGCTATCCAGTGCTGCCAAATATATCTAAATCATGATGCACAAGCATGAGAAATTACTATTTGAAATTTACTGCAAAAATTCGTCACGCACCCTGTAAACGTGAACTTTCACAAGAAAAACCTAACTGACTTGAAGAAAAGTACTATTGTTGATAAGTATTCGTCATAGTGAGGTCATATTCGAGAATTGGATTTTATGGATTAATAAAACATAACACAAATATAATGAAAAACATTTCAAAATGTCCTATCTGCATTGATCGATTCTCTTACGTTAATAACTCAGCTGTTAAAGCTTTCCTTATTGTATTTGACGTTTTGGATGCTAGATAAGAATCTCCTTTATAAAACTATGTTGTAAAATTAGCGCGAAATCTGTTTGCATAGCAGTGGTTATCAAAAGAGATAGTCGATGAAGAGAATCGATCAAAGCAGATAGGACCATTTGAAATGTTCATCGAGACTTAATCATTCTCTCTCTCTCTCTCTTCTCTCGTTCTCTCTCTCACTCTCGCGTTCTCGCTCTCTCTCTCACTCTCGCGTTCTTGCTCGATCTGTATCGTACTCATGCGCTCACTGTATCTAGCACTGCCAAGAATACTGTTTGCGCTAGATCATATTCGTGGGTGTAAGTCCAAACCTGCTATGCCGAATAGATCGAAAATGGTTAAAGATATCGCCAAACGGACAAAATTTTTGCCCTTCAGGGTAACTAAATCACGTGTTTACTTAAAGACGCGCTAGACTTGCTCGAAAATCAGCTTCATTTGATATATTGGACTTAGGCCTCTGGCGCCACCTCTAAATCTTAACGAAAAACGCTCATTTTTGGATATATTGATCGTTTGGCCCTAGTATTCATTTTCCACATGAGAAAACGTGTCCCCGAATGATTTTGAAAAATAAGCCCCACCCTAACCTGTCACCATGTGGTATGGTTAATTAAACAATAAGAATAAAAAACTAACATTCCTTCTATCGAGCAGAACATCTGAGCAACAGAAGTCCGTTCAAAATTAACGTAGGTAATAAAATAAAAAGTGAAAAGAGAAAAATTGGGATTTGGTTAGGAGCTCGTACCTACTCAAAAGGAAGAAAGGATTATTTATGAATATAATATAATCCGTAGTTACACACTTAATGGCATACTCGATGATCGGTACTTTTTTTTTTGCGGGCTAAGCCCAGCAAAGCTAATTAATTGCAAGACTATCGGCTTTTTAAAAGTTTGACACCGAACACAGTAATAAGACTTACAGGAGCTCAAGTGGTTTACTGTGATTCGCTATCATTATTACTGATTTGTTTAACTGTAATCCATCCGTGCTGTCATGATGATTTTACTGAATGTTCATCATTTTGTTACCGATCATTTGTACAAATTTACTGAACATACTGTTATTTGGATCACGCATCGATCATCTGTCAAAAACTTCTGTGCCTCTTACGCAGTGAAAAGAGTAAAAAAGCACTGCTATATTTTTTAAATCTGCAGTCATGATGCAAAGATGGTGAGTAAAATGTGTTGAATTAACAAATATTCTTCTATTCGTAAGAAAACACCATCGCTCTGGTGGGATCAACAATGCACGGAGGTTTACCGTAAAAAGTCCGACGCGTTTAAACTTTTTCGGAAACGCGGAACACGCGAGCATTTCGACGCATACACATCTCTTGAACGCGAACTCAAGAGCCTCATCAAGGCCAAAAAACGGGGTTACTGGCGGCAGTTTGTAGACGGATTGTCGCGCGAAACGTCTATGAATACGCTTTGGAGTACGGCGCGAAGAATGCGTAACCGGTCTACTAACAACGAAAGCGAGGAATGCTCGGATCAATGGATTCTTAAATTCGCGCGAAAAGTGTGTCCGGATTCCGTGCCGTCGCAGTTGATTCCTCGCGAAACCGCGAATTCGGTAGACGAAATCAGTCACCCTTTTTCAATGGTCGAACTTTCACTCGCTCTCCTTTCGTGTGGCAATTCTGCCCCGGGATCTGATAGAATCAAGTTCAACTTGCTGAAAAACCTCCCAGACGTCGCTAAGAGGCGCATGTTGAACTTGTACAATCAGTTCTTGGAGCTCAATATTGTTCCCGACGATTGGAGACGAGTAAGGGTGATAGCCATTAAAAAGCCTGATAAACCCGCGTCGGATCACAATTCGTATCGGCCCATCGCGATGCTGTCGTGTATTCGGAAATTGATGGAGAAAATGATCCTTTTTCGCCTCGACAAATGGGTTGAGACGAACCACCTTCTTTCAGATACTCAATTTGGTTTCCGTAGGGGTAAGGGAACGAACGACTGTCTCGCGTTGCTTTCCTCGGAAATTCAGTTGGCTTTTGCTAAGAAAGAGCAAATGGCTTCTGTGTTCTTGGATATCAAGGGGGCTTTTGATTCAGTATCCGTTGAAGTTCTTTCAGAGAAACTCCACGTTTGTGGATTGTCTCCATTAATGAATAATTTTTTGTACAATTTGCTGTCAGAAAAACATATGAGCTTTTCTCATGGAAACTCTACAGCTTTTCGATTTAGCTACATGGGTCTCCCCCAAGGCTCATGTTTAAGCCCCCTTTTGTACAATTTCTACGTTAGAGAAATTGACAATTGTCTTAGTGACAATTGCACGTTGAGACAACTTGCAGATGATGGCGTAGTGTCTATCACAGGGCCAAAAGAGGTTGACCTGCAAGGACCCTTACAGGATACCTTGGACAATTTGTCTACTTGGGCTATTCAGCTAGGTATCGAATTCTCCACGGAGAAAACTGAGTTGGTCGTTTTTTCTAGGAAGCATAGCCCAGCACAACCGAAGCTTCAACTTTTGGGTAAACCGATCACTCATTCCATGTCTTTTAAATATCTCGGGGTCTGGTTCGATTCCAAATGCACCTGGAGATCCCACATTGAGTATCTGAGACGAAAATGCCAACTAAGGATCAATTTCCTTCGATCAATTACCGGAACGTGGTGGGGAGCCCATCCACAAGATCTTCTGACGTTGTACCGGACAACGATTTTATCGGTTTTAGAGTACGGTAGTTTTTGCTTCCAGTCGGCAGCTAAAACGCACATCATCAAGCTGGAACGGATCCAGTATCGTTGTCTTCGTATCGCGTTAGGATGCATGCACTCGACTCATACTATGAGTCTCGAAGTGCTGGCGGGCATGTTGCCACTATCCGTCCGTTTTTCAGAGTTATCTCTGAGGCTCCTCACCCGTTGCGAAGTAATGAACCCACTGGTGATCGAAAATTTTGAGAAGCTTCTGGAGCTAAATCCTCAAACATGTTTTATGACTTTGTACTACCTATATTTAACACAGGATGTCAGCCCTTCAAAAAATATTCCCAATCGTGTAGTCTTCTCCGATTTCGGCAATTCAGTTAATTTTGATTTATCTATGACGCAGGAAATCCGTGGAATTCCAGAGCATCATCGTCCTATGATTGCTCCGTCATTATACGCTGCAAAGTTTGGCCATATTGATTCTGCAAGAACGTTTTTCACAGATGGATCTCTAATAGAGGAGTCCGCTGGTTTTGGTGTATTTAATGAATTTCATAGCGCCTTTCGAAAACTTGAAGCTCCTTGTTCTGTGTATGTGGCTGAACTGGCAGCAATTCACTACACTTTGGAAACTATTGCTTCACTTCTTCCACACCACTACTTTATTTTTACGGATAGTCTCAGTTCTGTCGAGGCTATCCGTTCCATTAGGCCGGTAAAGCACTTCTCGTATTTTCTCTTGAAAATACGAGAACTGCTTAGTACTTTATCCGTGCGCTCTTTCATCATCACCTTCGCGTGGGTCCCTTCGCATTGCTCAATTTTGGGCAATGAGAAGGCGGATTCACTTGCGAAGGTGGGCGCTATGGAAGGCGACATTTATGATCGACAGATCGCCTATAGTGAATTTTTCTCTATTTATCGTCAGCAGTCGCTCGTTAGCTGGCAACATCAATGGAGTGAAGGGAGCTTGGGACGATGGCTACATTCAATTATCCCTAAGGTGTCGAAGTTTGCATGGTTCAAAGGGTTGGACTTGGGTCGAGACTTCATACGCGTGATGTCTCGTCTCATGTCCAATCACTATTGTCTAAACGCTCACTTGTTCCGTGTGGGGTTGGGAGACAGCAATCTCTGTGAATGTGGACAAGGTTACCAGGACGCTGATCACATCCTTTGGTCTTGTGCGGAGTATCGTGGAGTCAGATCACATTTTTATGATTCCCTTCGGGCTCGAGGTAGACAACCTAATGTTCCAGTTCGGGATGTTTTGGCTAGACGCGATCTGGAGTTTATGAAACTCATATATGTTTACTTTAAGGATATTAACCTTAGATTGTAAGTTTGATTAACCTTGTGCTTAGTTTGTATTTTGTACGTGTGGGTTTTTTTTTCAATGTTTGTTTTCAAGATGAATAGAAATAATTTCATGCTTTAGGATTAATTAAATAGTTGTATCGTAAACCACATTTCAAACCTCCTTCTTCCCTTTTCCCATCCAAAAAATTGTAAATCTCCACTAACCTCGAGACAACCGCGAGTACTCGGTCCAGTTCCTTTAACTTTAAATTTAAGACAGTAATAATCTATAACGCAAAGGATAAATCGGCTCTGTAAAGTTTATTCGATTGAGCCTGTACAAATAAAGTAATTATAAAAAAAAAAAAAAACAAATATTCTTCCATGTTTCTGTTTTCAGATTCCAATAGAGCGGTTAGGATCATTCGACAGTAGAGCTCGACTAATGGAGCGAAATGAACCCAGGATAAAGGTTCAGCCAAATAGAATGTGGGGTCTGTCCAATGTGAGACATTCATATGTTTTTTTTTATTTCCAATATGAACAGAGCATTTTTCGTTGTCAAATCATAAACGAATCGTATATATGCGAGTAATTGCCGTGTATACCGGATATTCTAGGTTCTCCAAATCGTCCTGGAGTTCAGTTAATTTGTTCTACCATATCAACCAAGACTGCAATAATGTCTGTAGTATCGAAATATGTCCAAACAGATTCAAAGTGTCTATGTGGATTGTGCCAGACCTATTTCTACGTATATACAAGATGTTATAGGTTCTGAAATTTTTCTACTAGATCACCCAAGACTAATAAAACTAGATCATCTGGTATACGTAGAAATAAATCATACATTATCCATATAGAAGCTGTGCATCTGTCTGGAAATATTTCGTTACTAAAGACATTGTCCCAATCTGGGTTGATCTAGTAGATCAAATAATCTGAACTCCAGGACGATTTGAAGAACCTTGAACATCTGGATTACTCGGAAATAGATCATGCATGATCCACACTTTGAATCTGATTGGACATTTTTCGATACTACAGACATTATTGCAGTCTTGGTTGATCTAGTAGAACAAATCAACTGATGTCCTGGACGATTTGAAAAACCTATAATTTCCGGTATATACATATTAATAAGTCGCGCATGATCCACAAAGTCACGTATATACGATTCGGTTATGATTTGCCAACGAAAAGTGCTAGGTTCAATAAATAATGACCCTAATTTGGGCCCAGTGTTGGAAAAATCATCAATCAAATAAAAAATTTCCGCTCTCAATATCACGCGTGACGTTGGAACAAAATATCATGCTTGATTTTGATTTCACAAGCTCCTTTGATATTTCGAGACTATTCACAACGTACAAAAATCAAGCTGAGAGCTGACTCGACACAAAAATGATTCCGTTGCACATCGTTTTCTTAGAAAGAGAAAGTATAGTTTGCTATTTTTTTTTACTCTTCACCGATGGCAGACACGAAGGGACTGCTGCTAGCCGTTATAGAAGTTTCGGTTGAATTCGGGTGTAAAGCAAAAATAATTAATCTCAATCTTACAACAGTTTGGTGAGATTTGCAATTGCAGGGATGTTACAAGATTTTCTAAATTTGATCCGCGAAATCCGCGATTTCTAAAAACAAATCCGCGACTTCAAATACTAATCCGCGACAAAAAAAAACTGTTTTCATTGCCTTAAAATATCATTTGTATACTACTACATAGCATTTCGAACTTATTGCTTATAGCATATTAGATTTTTGCCTGCTCTCAACTTTGTGTTCTTTGAAGTACTTTCACATTTTAATTGAGAGCTTTCTATGCCTGTACCATCCTATGCCCAAAGGAAGTAGATGAATTTTCCAACCCGAAAAATTAATAGACCGAACGGGAATCGAACTCAGTCGCAACCAGCATGGACTTGCTTTGTAACTGCGCCTTTACCGACTGAGCTAAAGGAGTATTGTTTGTAACCCTTGAAAAAAAATTAAAAATAACAATGCAGGGAAAATGGATGGAATGTCGGCCTAAATGCCCCTAATTTTGGCCCATACATAAATTCAGTAATTGACTAAAATTTCAATAGCGACCAAAAATATCAATTAGTACCATCCCAATGACGCGTTCATCTAGATAAAATTGATAAATAGCAGATTTTTAGCGATGGGCCTAATCTTAGATCCATAAGCCAACATAGAGCCATTTCCCCTATCATCTTCACTTAGTATAAATTCTTAGTAATTAGTGAACATAATAAAACACCCTTACATTATAAGATTCCGGCATTATTGAATAATTCCGGCCTAGATTTGATGAAACATTATTTAAAAAATGCTATTTTGCTGTCCTAAATGTTGTAGTTAATTTAGCTCTAGTTTTCTCAATTTTTTACCGATTCAAACCAAACACCCTGCACATAATCGAGAAATTACCAGAGTCTCATAAGTCACACTTGTTGGTCTCGTCGCGGTTGTGTATTTACACGGATTATCCTTGAAGTCTGTCCAATAGTGAGACATTTTCATGATATGTTTTTTTATTGAACCTAGCACTTTTCGTTGGCAAATCATAACCGAATCGTATATACGTGACTTTGTGGATCATGCGCGACTTATTAATATGTATATACCGGAAATTATAGGTTTTTCAAATCGTCCAGGACATCAGTTGATTTGTTCTACTAGATCAACCAAGACTGCAATAATGTCTGTAGTATCGAAAAATGTCCAATCAGATTCATGCATGCATGATCTATTTCCGAGTAATCCAGATGTTCTAGGTTTTCCAAATCGTCCTGCAGTTCAGATGATTTGTTTTACTAGATCAACAAAGACTAGCATAATATCTGTAGTATCGAAAAATCTATTTGGAAATCTTAGAACATTTGAAATACACGGAAATAAGTTGGAATGATCCACATAGACACTGCAAATTTGTTTGGGCGTATTTCGATACTACAGATATTGAATTAGTCTTGGGTGATCTAGTAGAAAAATAATCTGAACTCCAGAATGATTTCAGAACCTATAACATCTTGTATATACGTAGAAATAGGTCTGGCACAATCCACATAGACACTTTGAATCTGTTTGGACATATTTCGATACTACAGACATTATTGCAGTCTTGGTTGATATGGTAGAACAAATTAACTGAACTCCAGGACGATTTGGAGAACCTAGAATATCCGGTATACACGGCAATTACTCGCATATATACGATTCGTTTATGATTTGACAACGAAAAATGCTCTGTTCATATTGGAAATAAAAAAAAAACATATGAATGTCTCACATTGGACAGACCCCAGGAAATTTCCGGTGTGACTTATGGAATTGAGATCATTTCTAGATTATTTTCAGGGTGTTTGGTTTAAACCGGTCAAAAATTGAGAGTCAAATGAACAACAAAATTGATCACAGCAAAGTAATCCGGAACGGAAATGTTACAATGAATTCCACAATTTTGGTGACAGCACATCAGTCCCTTCGCGATTTCCGCGACATCATTTAATGTTTCCGCGATTTTCGCGACTAAAAGATCAAATCCGCAACAAATCCGCGAAATTCGCGAAATCCGCGCCTGTTGTAACAGCCCTGCAATTGGTGAGTTTTGTTAACCTGATATTCCGAGCTGCGATATCACAGCTTGCAAAATCAACCGCAGTTGTTTGCTTGTTGATTTTTGTCTATGAAAATCAAGCGTGATCCTGGGCATTGGTGAGAATTGATGTTTTGATATTTTTTCCAACACTGTTTGGGCCCATACATACATTCAACAATCGACTAAATTATCAATAGCTACCAAAAATATTCATTAGCACCGTCCCAATGACGCGTTCATCTAGATCAAATTGATAGATAGCAGATTTTTAGCGATGGGGCCAATCTTAGATCCATAGGCCAACACAGGTGTGGCCATCATTTGAAAAACAACCGGCCCTTTTCAGGGCCACCAATTCAAAAACGGAAACAGTTAAGAACTAAATGATCAACATAGTTGTTCCGTCCACTAGCGGTCCTACGTCAAGCTTTCGTTCGTACCCCTAGGCACAGACCCTTCTACTTTTTTTTTAAATAGTCGGTTTCGGCACATTCAAAGTTCCTTGCTTCGAGCGTACATTGCGCCCACGTAAGCTGACTGTCTCAACCCTTGAACTCTACACCTATTATTTGGTTTGTTTAATCCTGATGAATGCGGGCAAATGGTTTGTTTAGTTCAATAATCGATTGCCTAGTCCTAATTTCGGGGAAAGGCAATAACGGTTTCAAAGATACTTCCCTACTCTATGTTTTATTCCATATTTTTTGAAGATCATGGAACAGAGTCTTAAAATGATTCTTTTTAATTTTCTAAATTTGCTGCCTCCAAAAGAGCAAAAAAGAATATAATAAAATTTTAATTCAAGGTTATTATTTGTGGCTCAAGCGCAAGAACTTTACGGATGCATGATAGTAACTTAATAAAATAAACAAATTCTTTCGAGTTGATAACATTAAACATTAAGTTCTGACGGTTATTTCTAAGATGAAGTTGAACTTACACTATGTTCTATATTTGACTGCAAAAGTAATTCGATCTTGCTACGAAATCCTGACCTTCGGTTTTATGCAGCTACACACATATTTTTTCATAACTACCCTAATATTTTGTAGAAACCATCCCGATCGCCCAAAATTGAACCAAAAGTTTTAAAATAGCGTGCGGAGAGTGGCAACATTAAACATTTGCTCTTCGATTCCCTACTTTCATACACGCTTCCAGAGCATGAAATAATGTTCCTATACATACTCTTTCACGTACACCTTTCACGCGAAAATTCCATCTAGTAGAAAATGGCATTAAGGAATCAGTGTCAGAGTATCAGCAACACCAACAACGACTCGGAGACCACCCAGTTTCCAGTATACGGGTTCTTCAAATGGCAGCTCCGTAGTTTGGAGTCGTGGAGTACAGTGAGCTGAGGATCACAAAGGATTGAACTGTATCTAAATAATAATAAAAAAAAATAGAACGGAGGGGGAGGTGGAAGGCCCTCTGACTGCGTTCTGTATGTGTTATGTGGAGAACGGCAGTCGGATAGCAGTGCAGTCAGTCGAAAGTATCGAGCAGAGGTGGCACGACAACGACGACGGCTACTGCGATTGGGTGAACCGAACCAAGACCAACAACCGACGAAGTCAGGTCAAAGGCAGCGGCGGAAGATGAAAGTTTTCAACTTTCGATCTAGTTAAAAGACTTTTCGATCGGGAATGGCAGCACTGATCGCTGCGTCGACGGCAAATATTTGAAGTAGATTTTTTTGTTTTACGCAAGATATCTATTTAAAATGTTTGCTAAAATCCACTATTTTCGAACACTTTATTCGGGTATGACAATAACAATAACAATTTAACCGACGAAAAACTTACTCGAATTTGACCATTTCCTACAGGAGTCTCTCATCATGCCATCAATACCAATTAGTCTTCGTCTATCTAGAAATTTTCCACTGAAATTCACAGTCGGAAGCATTATGCCCTAAATCGCTGTCAGTCCGTCGTTCCAATTACATCGCGACTTCACTTCCTCCGATGCCATATTTGACACTTTCTCACGAGAATGCAATCCCTGGCCAAATTTGTCCTAATTTTTTCCAGCTCCTTCGGTCTTCCCTACCCAGCGAACTTCTTTCGGAGCAAAATTTTACCCCCTGTGATTCTACACCGTCGACTATCGCACACAAATCGCCTAAAATCTGTCCCTAAGCTATTTCCAAAAATCACAACAATTCACCACAAAAATTCTGATTTTTTCGAACTTTCTTCGGCCGTCAAAGGCACCCGTCTAGCGAACCAAATGAATCCAAGAAACGACGTTCTTTACTGCTAGTGCTGGTATTCACATTCTCACATCCGTCTGTGGCGGTGACGACGACGACGACGACGACGAGCGATGTTCCCTATATTTCATTTTCATATTGTGGTGGCAAAGAACCTGGACCAGCCAGCCAGCAGCAGCAAGAAGAACACACAATCAGTCACAGACCGAACCGGGACTGCGATGGTGTGGGTGTGTTTTCCTTTTGCACAACGATGACATGCGAAGGTTTCTGCTAGCATGTGTGAGTATATTCGGTACACTGTAGTTGATTCAGTAGACTGCATCCATACTAATTTGAAACGGGGAGTTGAGGAGTTGTTGTTGTGTGTACCAAATAGCTGAATGAACATTCTCTACTGAGGGGAACTCGGATTTATGTTGCACATAAACGCGAACCATAACTAGACCTTACCAAAAATGGTTAAAAATGGTTTATAATCCCTGCTAAACTTTAACTGAAATGATTGTGGAATTTTACATGAACGTTTATGGGATAAAGTTTTTGTATTTATGGATTTTTAGAACTGGACCTTACAAATAATGGGTCGTTAAGAACCATTTTCAGTCAACATTCTTGTTTTGTCGATACATTTTCGGAAAGTGAACTATATTAGAACCTTTTCATATTTGGTTTTAGAACTTTAATGGTAGTCAGTAAGCAGCGTGTCGATTCAATGGAGAAAACAAAATTCCCTGATATCCCAGCAATTTTCAAAAAAAAAAAATCAAGGTTCAGTAAGGGCTTTCCTCAGATATATTAGTGCTTTCTGGACATTTTTTCATTTTACAATTTCAAATCGAATAAAGCGTTCGATACATTTCATAGAATGCAAATCGATTGTTGCCAAAAACGGAAATGTATTTGTAACAGTTCAGAAATTCTCTGTAAAATACTCCCAAAAAAATCTCAAAATTCGTCCTCTCGAATTTTAAACTCTTTCTGAAAATTCACTAGAGCTTCAATTTTTTAATTGGCCTGAAATTCTCCGTAGAGTTTCCATGCAATTAACCTCAGATTCTCGATCAACAATTGAAAAGGGCCTAGTAGCTTTTATTAGCGAAACTTGTAATCCCCCTGCCAATACCAACGGGCAGGGGAAATTCTCCCTCCGAGAATTGTCTACAAATTTTGCTCAGAACTATCTTGGAGTACTCCTCTAAACTCTTCTGGAAATTGCATTCCATTCGAAATGCTGTTGGAATTATTCTCGGACTTCGCAGAATTATTTTGCAATTGTGACCTAAAAATTTGCTTCCCTTGATATTTTTACGAATCCTGGAATCCTCTTCACTCTTGGGAGTTCTAGTAAAAACTCGCCTTAAGATTTTCCTAAAGCTCCCTAGAAAATATTCTATGAAATATCTTGGTGTTTTCTCTGAGAATGCATTCCTAAAATCTGCTTAAATTTGTTCTGAAAAAAAAAATCTAAATTTCTCTTAATAGTTTTTTAAAAATGACAGTTTCCTGAAAATCTAGTCCAGCCCAAGGGTCTTGAAATCTTAGTGTTTTCAAAGAGAGGACGAGGTATATTTTTCCGAATTTGTCACATTTCGGTTTTTTCCTGATTACTTCAAATTCCAAGCCTTTTTTGCGGTTCTCCCGGTTCACTGGTCAGTCTGCATTTTGCATATGAAACACTTGTTTTTAATCCCATTATATTTGTTTGCCTTGAGCACATTTTGAGACCCAGCACCGCAAGAAAATTATTCCGGATAATTCGTTTAACCAAAAGCTAATTTGCGGGCGGATTCCTCCAGTGGGAAATCGCAAAAACACCTCCAAAATTCTGTAAGTTAATTACATCTAAATTTAGGTGTAGGTATACCGTCTAAAATCCGCACACACAAAATTCATTCTCTAAATTCGATTTTTTATCCGATTATCACCAAATTTTCAGGGAGTAAAAAGGAACAAAGTTAGTTTCGGCATCATTCATCTAATTAATTTTGTCTTTATATCCGAATACGCCGAATGGCCTTAACTCCAGACATAAGGTTCTGTACGACCTCAGAATCGACAGTTTTTTGCATATTAACCCATGCTTTCTTCATTTCTTACATTCTTCACCACTTTAGGTCGTTTTAGAAGGTGTTCCTTTATAATGGCCCAGTATTTTTCTATTGGGCACAGTTCTGGAGTATTTGGGGGGTTCAGATGTTTCGGCACGAAATCGACATCATTCGCCTTATACCACTCTAGCACGTCCTTCGTGTAGTGGCATGTTGGCCAGAAGATCGTCGGATCGTCGTGAGTCTTCAGGAGAGGGAGAAGCCGCTTTTGGAGACACTCTTCCATTATTCATGGTGTTTGCGGTAACGAAAGGTGTACTCCGCTTTCCGCAAGTACAAATCGCATACTAAATTAAGAACTTCTTGGCGAACTTCGACATCTTCTGGGTCCGGAGGTTTTCGAGAATATCACACTTATCCTTGGCAGTCACATCTGGTTGAAGTCCGCCTTCACATATGTCTCGTCATCCATTACGCAGCAGTGTGGTTTCGTTAACTTCTGGTCGTACAACTTCCGGGCACGGCTTTTTGCGACCATTCTGTTTCTCGTCACGGTTTGGGGACTTCTGAACCTTGAACGTACGTAGTCCAGCTCGAGTTTTGGTATTCTGCACGAAAGTCTTGCTCATATGCAACTTTTTAGCCACATCTCGAACTGAGGCGTTCGGTTTCTGTTCAAAGACCCCAACCGCGCGTTTGGGATCGTTCTCGTTGAACTGACGAGCAGAATTCCTCTACAATATGCAGGGCTGGTAGTGGGTATTTTATACATAATATTGACTACAATAACGAAAGAATTGACCAAATAGTAACTCTAAAACAATAAAAAAGTGACCAATAGTGACATTTATTGATCGAAAAGATATTATCATATGATAATAAAAATAAGAAAATCGCGTCAGTATCCCGCGATATCACAACTACTTAAAAAGGCACCCCGTGGAGGCTTCTTACACTCGCGCTTAAAAAAGTTTGCTATAATTAATTGTATCTAATAAATATAGGTATAATGTTAAAATTGTAATTATTCTGCTACATATATATTGAGAAGTCCTACTAGCTGTTCCATTCATTCATCTCTCTTAGCGTTTCAAGTTGAAAATTAAGTTATTTTTTGATCATGGATAACAATTTCAAGTGTTGAAAACCTCTACCTAAATCAAAGAAGTGTTGTTCAGAAACAAGAAACTTGTCATATGGAGTTATAGAAAAATTAAAATGTTTTGGTTGTAAAATAACTCTGGAAAATTCTTTGAAAATTTGTAGTAGATGCCGTCTTCAAGTTTATCGTTTGTCATCAAACAAAACGCCTTCAAAAGACGGAATGCAGAAAGATGTGGAACAACCTTCTACTAGCGGCGTACACTCAATAGCACCCGTAGATATCGAGAGTGAATCCATTGTGAATATCATCCCATCGGCTACGTCTCTGGCTTCATAATCAGTTTGTCCCATAATATTGAGACATTCCACCAAGGCATCATGGGTATCCATGTATCACCGATTACGACAAAGAGGCTGAGAAGTGCGTGTTATCCTCAACAGAAAACCAAAGAAATTATGGATGGGGCTAAGCGACACATATTCAACCTTTCGGAATATGATGGCCAAGGAATCCTCAACGCCAGGGCTAAGGATTACGTTGTTGTGATGAGCCAACTGAAGGAAAAATACGAGTATCCGGAATGCACTCGAGAAGAAAAGATACAAGTATTATCCGTATTACCCATATGGATCTCTAATCTGTCGTTGAATGCGATCCGCTTTGACAAATATTTTAAATTCCCAAGCCAACATGAGCATTTTACGAGCTTTTTTTCAATAAAACAAATGGTTGAAGTATCTTATAAATTTGTTTTCATAAAATCAGTATTAATTGGATAATCAATCGATTAATTTGTAACCTCCATTTCCTCACATATTACTCATTTTTCTGCCACGATTTTTTTGAAAACCAACCGTTGAATAAATTGAATTTAGGCTCAGATCGCGAATTGGTTGAATTTCGGGATGTGGAAGCTTGAACATAGAAATTTATTGGGAAATCTTGAAATTGAAAAAAAAAATGAGGCGCAGAGAAAAATGTTCAACGTCTCGGACAAATTTGACAATATTAAGACAAGCAATTTTAAAGATATCGAATATAGAAACTTCTGTAAAACTTCAAACATAGACAAATTTTCATATCTCTGGAAACTAGATAAGTGTTCTGAATCGTATCAATAATTATCATTATTCTGGAACGAGGAAAATTTTCTTCGATCGTTAGCGTTAGCGTTAGCGTTGTTATGGTATACTTCGTAGATTGGATACTAGCGACACTCACGTCTCTTCTGAAATCCTCAGTTAGACTACTTTCAGGAATAATGTTGGGGAGAAAACATTGGTTCCAATCTAAACAAGAGTAACAGAAGCATGACTGTCACTATTCCCGGCCACGCCCATCTTTACCATAACTAGGGATAGGGAAGGAAATGTTGATGTAGTACTTACTTAACGAGAGGCCACCGACTTAGCGACACCCTCATAAGTGCTACGGAGTTGGAGGGTTGGGTAGGGTATTCGGTTAGGATTCACCTCAAGTTGGCGATGCAACCAAAAGGATGTATTGTTTATTTGTTGTTTATTTAATCTCTCGATAGCCGGCTATCGAAAGAACATATTCATTTTGTTTAGTGATCATGGATTTTAAGAGTCATGACGGAGAGCTTGGGATTAAACCCATGATTTTCTGCTCAGTAAGCAAAAACGATCCCTCCAGGGTCATCGAGCATCTCAGAACTATAACGCTTCGCGACAATACAGGACTGCGTTTTCGCTTAATATGCAAATAGTTTCCGAGGTTAATGTTCAATATCAAATATACAAATGATGGTGGCGACTTATTGTGCTGTGGAAGAGCTTGGGGTTAAATCCATGATTTTCTGCTCAGTAAGCAAAATCGATCCCTCCAGGGTCATCGGGCATCTCATAATCCACAGCGTTTCGCGTCAAGGTACGAATATATGGATGAACTATCTATTATTGAATAAATATTATTTACCATAATTACATGAAAGAAATAAAATATAAACTACAAACAAAACGAGACTACTAAATCTCAAAAAGATATTCTCACAAATGTATTTTACGCAACCAGGAATCTCAAAACCATTAGACGCTATAATGATACTCTGCACATGTTAGACACAAAAAGAGGCCAAAAAGCAAGCGTCCAACACACAAAACCCGCCAAATCCACTTGCAGTCACAATCAACGATTCTACGAATCGCGAGCGCTCACGAATCATAAAACCGCTGACTGCGACACTCTGAAAGCGAAATTGATAAGCTCTATGCGTCAAACACCCGCCCTTCAATCCCCTCCCGCATCCATTAACACAAATCTCCATTACAACATCTAACGAATTCAAAACTCTGAAAATCACTCATCTATAGCAAGTGAGTGGAAGCAACCCTGCATGCAACCATTCTTCACTTTTTCTGCCTATCTTTCTATTAGGCCTGTGGACATGCGTTAGCTTCGAAACTTCTAACCAAACTGGGAAAATTTTCAGATCACAAAAAAAACTTGAAAAAAACTTTCAAAGGTAATTACAAGTAAAATAAATATTGATTATTTTACGCAAAAACGAGCAAGTAATATTAAACCTCTTGTATCGTATGCTAATGCTAATTGACTGTAACAAAAATAATATGCCTAAAAAATAAAATATTATTAAAATTATGTGCAAAATTGACTAGAAGATCATTATTTTATTGGTGAGAAGTTTCTAATAAGCCCTCCCAGTTCCTCTGTATACAGAACAAATCTGATATTATAATCAGAATTGCTCAGTCTGCATGAAGCAGCCGATTTCATCAAGGAAGTTCTATTAACAACCAAGAATTAATCGTTTGAGGCATACTCAAGCATTAAGAAGGTGATATGTGTCACTATAGGAAATCATCATCGTTGCAAATATAAAGAAATTAAACATAACCCTTTGCTTCAGTACCGTCAACCTCCATGTCCATGGGGAGGGTGGAACGAGGAAAATTTTCTTCGATCTTCTAAAAAGTTGTATGATTCTGGTCTACATTTTAGAGATATTGGACATTTTTTTTTGTTTAATGCTGGTACTTAGTAATTCGCGATTTTAATTCAAACAAATTAAGAAAGTGTAGAATAGTTTACGATATGTTAGAATGTAAGTTCACAGTCCGAGACAAATTTAATGTTTCTAAAATATAGAAAAGATTTCATGATTTTAAACATTGAATTTATCTAAAATCTGGGATTGGAAATTTGTTGATTCCGGCCTTCAAAGATTTATCGAAATTCAGGACTTTGAAAAAATCACTTAACTGTTGACCCTAAACAATACAGTATGTAATATGTAGTAAGATCAAAATATGTTATTCTCAATTGGGGATTGGAATTGAGAAGATAAATGCAAGGAAATTCCAATGATTTTTTTTAAATAATCTTAATAGAATCTTAAAAGGATTCCAAGAGGATAATTTGAGAATGCTAAGCAAAATTTCAAGGAAAGTATTTTTTTTTATTTAAAGTAGTTTTTACACTCTCGGATCATTCGTGCTTTATACGGGTGAGATTTGAACTCATGATTTTGAAGTGAGAGGTATGGATTCAGATATTTATGTTTTACAGACTAACCTCGGTATTCAAACATGTCCTAATCTTTGTATCTGATTAGCACAAAGTGCATAAATTAATGTTTAATTTATCTCTATGTCCAGTGTCGAACATTTGCATGCTAAGCATGATCGGAGTTTTCCTAAAAGGATATGTCTCGTTCAGCCTTTATACTAGAACTACTTCACTCGGAAAACTGTGGCAAAAGAATTCAAGCAATCACACCATATGCATTCCAATGACAACATATGAAATTCTATAAATTTAGCTATCGTAGTAGGAACAACGCAAAATCACCGCTAGATCCGGGCGTGAACAGATAGCGAGTGAGAGAAAAGAATAATATGAAAGTTGTAAGCAAGAGAATATAATGATGTATGTGCTATAAAGTTGATTGATTTCAAGTAACATTTCAAGTTTAAATGTTTAAAGGATTCTTCAAGACCAAATTATGGCCTACAAGACTAATATAAAATCAAAATTGTTCTTGGGATGAGTATATATGATCTTTCCCGGTGTAATTTGAGTTTTCCCGCATTTTTCCCCGGTAAATCCGAATTCCCGGTTTTCCCGGATTTCCCGGTTGGATGGATACCCTGCTTAAAGCTGGGTTTAGACAAGGCAAGTCAATTGATCAACTCAGTTGAAACCATACCATTCAACTGACTTGGTTAACTCACTCGAATTGAAAACAAGTTGAACTAGGTTCAAGTGAGGTGAGGTTACGGAACGCCACTGGATATCTATTAAGAGACGCACATACCCTTAGCAGCTTAAATTTTGAATGAATTCCCTGATATTCCCTGATCTTTCATAATATCAACAACAGGGTTGTTGTAAAAATCCCTATTTTGAATCCGCAAAATCCACGCCACGACGTTCGGTTGCCGGCGCGTAGGGGTAAGCGTGACTACTTTCTCATCCCAATGAGTCAGGGTTCAATCCCAGCTGAGGTCAGTGGGATTTTTCTGAGGCATAAAAATCTCTGTTCACGTCTTCCTTGGGAAGGGAAGTAAAGCCGGTAATTGGCACTAGATTGCAGAACAGAGACCGACGTTAAATAAAGGAATTAAGACGTTTGGTCATCCGGGCTATGGAAATAATATTGAATTTACAACCCAAATACTCACAAACCTATTCCCAGATTTCCCGGAGATATCCATCAAGAAACGGAACATTGTTTTTACGTAGGATTACGTCTTTCGGAAAAATATTGAGGGTGCAATTTAAAAAAAAATCGACCGCTTTACGAAAGTGGTCAGGTTTTGACCACTTATAACTCTGTCAATAGCGGATGGATTTTAATTCTAAACAAGGCAATCGATTGGAAATTTTTCTAAACTTTATCAATTTTCAATAGGTCACTATTAAAAATTACACAAATGTTCAACTGCTGCAATGATGATCAAAATTATCACCGATTGCCTGCAGAAAGTGCTTTGCCTAACATAGATTTCAAAATCGAATCCCATCCGGTCTCGCCAACTGGTGCTTATTCAATCACCGTGTGTGGTGGTGTTCCCTAATAAACGAGCACCATACATGAACGATACCACAAATCGTGCCACCGTACCACATATTGTTGGGATGATAACCCGAATAGGTTGTTAGGCACTCCTTATGGTTATCGTTTATGCGGGTTGTCCGGCGGTCGTCATCAGTAGCAGAAGGAACAGTGTTTTCAGCACATGGCATTGAACATTGTTCTCCAGTACACAACGAAAGGCTTCCCGCAAGCAACAAGCTGCAGCCCACATGAGCGTCCATTCACCAAAGAAGGAAGAAGAAACTGCACCGCTACTGATCGGATTCAGTAGCTCTTAGTGAGTTGCTGTGGGACATCCATACCAAACGCGTCACCCTCGTTCCAAACAACATACAACTCGCCAGCCTCATCTGTGTTGAACACCCTAATAGTTCAACATTACTCAACCATCACGACAAAACGGTCCTTTTCAGAACTACGATAATTTTTTTAAAGAGTATTTTCTGGACATTTGTCTAGGTCATCAATCGGATGTCAGTTCCCAAAAGTTTAAATCCATGTATTTTTAAAGCAAAATTGGGGGTGCAATTTCAAAAACCAAAGCCGGTCGCGGCATGAAAGTGGTCTGATTTTGATCCAGAGATGATGAATTTCACAATGGCCGAATACCACATGACCTTGTCAATTAACCAGAAACACTTCGAATAAAGGTAAAATTTACTCTAGGGCGCTACAAAACAGTAACAAATTTCAAATTTATATGATTGATCGCGAATATCTCGCGATTGGAAAATTTAAGCAAGTAATTTCTCCAATCAACTTTCGCTTTTTTTATAATCTATTGAATAAACCAAAAATTCCATGCGTTTTGTGCACAAAAATGCGTAATTTTATCATCAGAAAACGAGGCGTTTCCGTGATGGGAAAAAGTGGTTTCCCTAACACAGTCGCCTAATATTGATACCGAGCAGGTAATCCTACGTCAAATCTACGGTCGTGTCTTGGATACAACCTCTTACTTTTTACTAACTAAATTTGCAACGAACTTGAGCAATACAATATTACATGGAGTGAAAGAGCATCTACGTCCTGAATTGCTTGGGTAAAAATAATGTGACAAAGAATGCACGAAAATACACTTTTAGTTACCAGGTGAATCTTTGTTATTGACGATTTTTTTTTTTTTGAGGATCAAGTCTGTGAAAAACAATGTTGTCAATATCACTCGAAAGTCTGTCAATGACATGACAAATCCATGAACAATCACGATGAGTGAGCGCTCATCTTTATAGCTAATCGCTAATTGTGACTTTCTGGTAGCGAAATCGACAGGTTTTATGTGTTATATACAAACTAGAAATTATCGCCGACTTCGGTAAGTTTTACCGAAATCTGAACAGCTGAACTCTTCGGTAAAATTTATGCAATTCAATTCAATTGCTTTTCAGCTACTTGGACACTAAATCTCCACTAAAATGACAAGATTTGATCATTTAAACAAGGTTGAACATGTTTTGAGATTATTTTCAAATTCAATAGCCTTTAAAATGAAGGTCAAAGTTTTACCGAACGTTCAACTGTTCTGATTTCGGTAAAATTTACCGAACACGGAAACAAAATCTTAGTGTGTACCTCTTCTTCCTGCATGTTAAAAATAAAAAAAATGTTATTATATCTCATAGTTTCATAATTCTGGAATAATAACATTTTAGCTGTAATGAGCAATTGCAATTGTTTTTAGCTGGTCCATAATTGTGGGGTCAATGTAATATGTGCTGTTGAAAACATGATATTTCTCACAGACAAGGCAAGTAAAGCGTCAATTTAGAACACGCAATATATATTTGCAATAATTTATTCAAAATGGCTCTGCACCGCACAGGTGAATTGCAAAACATAAAACATCCACCCACCCCTCGGAGCAAACTGCTGTTGCGATAGTAGTAGTAGCACTCAAGATTGGATCTCACCAACACTAACGCGGCCAAATGACAGGTCAACGTAAACGCATACACTCATATTTACAAAGAACGCAACATAACAAATTCTAGACTAACATTTGAAAAGAGCGTAATTCCAAAATCACCCTATCGGGAAAACTACTTGCGAGTTTTGGTTACCAATTGATCCCATTTAACGAATTATTATTTTTTGGATAATTTTATTAGCTTGAATTATAGTTAGTAGTGTTTGAAATTTGAAATATTTCACTCCACTGTATTCAAACGAATCCAAACTAGGTTCTGATTAGTATCTCAAAGTTTGAACTTATTCGTTAAGAAACTGACTTGGCACAAACCACTCGAAGTTTATATGGCAATTACTATGGGAAAACAAAACTTGTTGTTCAATGTATTCTAGCCTTTCTTCATATTGTTATGTTAAAACGTTCTATGACTGTTCTTATGGTTTATGGGAAATTTTCTAAGCTACAACTTTGCAGAAGATCGTTTTTCAGCCAAAACTGAAATTAAATAGTTATTAATTGTTTAATTGATTGATACTCTTAGGGCATGATCAGGCAACTATTTTGTGGGAAACACTGTATTCTGCAGTGTGACATAGTAATCATGATTTTAGTTGGTTGAGCATTATCATAAGACACCAGCGACTTGAATTATTAATATCTTTTGTTCCTCACTTTTTATCGAAGCTTGATTTTCAACAAAGTTGTAGCTGGGAAAATTTCCTACAGGCACAGCTATCATTTTTTAAAGCAGGGTAATATGGTGATTTTCTTTTTGTTAAATATGAACAAACGATTTGGTTTTCCCATTGTAATATGATCCATGATTTGTGCCAGTCAATTTCTAACTAAATGAGTTCAAATTTTGGGAGGCTAGTGGAGGCTGTGGAGCGAATATTTTAAATTTTGCATCAGTCTAATGAGCATGCATTGGGATTGCTTTGTTTGGTGTTACGGTATGGTCTTCTGTAAATAAGTTTGAGAAATTGATATTCCAGACTGATTCGTGACTATGCTCTTGTAAAAAAAAACAGATCAATCGCGGATTTCTCGCGAAGAAAAGCTTTTTTTTTTGCTTTGTTCGGGACATAACACCACTGCGACCAGTAATTTGATTTAGTGCATGTCGTATTACTTCATCACTATAGAGAAATGTTTTGATACAGTTGTCATTCTTGCCTTCATCAAAAGGAATCGATTCTAATTGAAAGGTCCCGCTATTTATACCCTTCGGAGTGTTCGAACACCCTCCAAAGGGCCCCTTTGTTAGTCAAAATTGGATTCCTTAGCAACAAAAATAAGCAATGACACCGATAATGATCATGCATCAGAACCCTAGTCTTAACCACTTCAAACTATGGAACAACGAATAGAAGATTAGGAATCACATAGATGAAGACTAACTAATTTTTTCATTCTCGGTGGACAAAGCCGAGTCTTATCACTATCAACCAGGCATAAAAAGCAACACTAAGATGTGTTCCTTTGATTACTGAAAAATCCTGTTCCCCTAGTTTGAAGTAGTCAAGACTAAAAATCGGTGGTAAATCTTACATCCCGTAACGTACCACGAAAAGGTGATCTACCCAATACCCAATGGGGCGGATAAAAGCTTAATCTATCAACCATCTTAATAGACTTCCTCTTTTGATAATCACGGCTATACCAGCAGATTTCACGTTACATAGTTTAATAAAGGAGATTCCCATCTAGCATCCCGAACATCAAATTCAACAGAGAATTTGTTTGGAGCTGAGCTATTAACGAAAGAGAAAGTCTATGGAGAGAATCGATCAAAGCAGAATTGAATAATTGTTCGTCTAGAAATGGCAGTGGAGTCATTTCTCTACCATTTGGTATAGTTTGTTTACGAAATTGAGCTTTTACCCACGAGAAATCAGCGAATGATCTGTTAGTTTACAAAAGCATGTACGCCCTAATCAAGAATCAGTCCAGAATTTTTGGAATTGAAATTTTGTTGGTCTTTTTTGTTTTGTTTATTGTCTACACTCTGATATATTAGTAGTCATCGATAGTTTACAATTTTATCATTTTTGTCATTCACGAGGTTTACACGTAGCTTAGTATAAAAAGTATACTATCATCAGTATATAGTTTAAACTAAACCCGATTTGTGCGAGAGTATTTTGACCAGTGTATTCTTTAGTAAACTATCATGGAGAAATGGAACAGACGGCCGAAGTGTCAGAGATTTAATTAGCGTGAAATGAAGTGAACTAAAAACGTAAATTGTGTTATCAACTGAAAGTCGAAAGGTTGAATATGTGACTAGTTTAAAAGGGCATTTTCCAAAGGATGGAAGCATCGTATCAGTGGCGTTGCCCTAACCTCAATCTACCTGTTCAACAACTCTCAAAACGTAAACAAATAAAACAATATTGGTTTCAATGGATACAAATCAGTGAAACTAGAAGACCCTATGCCTTTTGAAACTGATTTGAATGTAAACATGACCCTAAATAACGTTTTCAAAGTTTTTGAACAGGTAAAAAGTGAGGTTACGCGACGCCACTGCATCGTATAGGAATGGCGCTTTTAAACAATTCACATATCAATTCTGTCAGTGTTATTGATGATCCTTTTGACTAATTAATTAATTTATCTTTATTAGGGAGGCTTTCAGCCTTGGGCTGGTTCGCCTCCAAGGATCCTTTTGACTACTAAAACAAACCTGGGGGCGTGGAAATCGTTCTGGGATAAACCAGCATTAAACTACGCATGTATATTCGAAAGATATACTATACCCCTTATATTTCAAGTTTATACTTGGCTCGTTTTGTTGGCAACTAAACGCAGCCTTGGGTCAACAAGGCGAATAGCGTTTTAGTTTAATTTTTTTCTGATTGTACAGGTGATACATTTCAAATAAAGCGAGCATGACTAGATAGTACAGAATGGTTGTGCTTCGGACTGAAAATAAGAGCTACATTTCTTGCTGGTATCTCTGGTCTGCTAATGACGTCGGAAATCGCTAGTCTGACTAGCGTGCTTCGGTTTATGAGGTATTTACATTTGTGCTGGTTAGTGATCCTGTCGTTCGCAACTCCATGGTTATTAGCATCAATTTTTGGCACAAACTTAATACGATTACACCACCCTAATAAACAAATACAATACCCGAACGACCAACCCAAATTATATAACTATTCCCCAAATGGTTTGATTAGGTACCCTGAACACATATGTTAATAGCACATTCTTCGCTGCATACAGCGTAAATATTTAGCTCGGTTGTTAGTTAACGTAACCCTATAAAAATTCATTTTATCTCGAACAAATCTAGACTAACATTTGAATGGGGCGGAAGAGCCAAAATGTAAACAAACCATATTTTGCCACATATAGAGAGAATAGTTCACAAACTACTCGATAAACACGAAAAAGTAGAAGAAAATATCACTTAAAATCATCAAAAACGTTTCTTCTTATATGGCGTATTTCCAACTTTCAACTCTATGATGAATCTGGTTGTTACGCCTTGCACCAGAACTACGAATTATATCGTTTTAATATGCCAAATGTTTTGATTCTGTAGTATCCAGTCACGCCCGATTCATTTTAAATGCATCCGATTATTAGTTCACGTGTAAACAACGAACAAAAAGAAGACCAAAAAATCTCCGGGCGTAATTCCACTCTCACAAAATTTGCGAACGAAGAACCAAGGCGGAACAACAAACAAAATATCCCGAGGGTGTACTTCCACGGCGTATCACCAGTGTTGGCAGTTCAAAGGGTGGATGATCCGGGGGGTAACAACATGTATGAAATTATCAGGGCGTATGATGTTTTCTTCTCGATTTCACGACAAAGAAATTTTTTTTTGAGTTTTTAGTGATGCATGATGATAGATTACACTATTAACTATATGTCAAGCTTATAAAATCATCCAGCAAATGGAAAGTCGTGAAATAGGATTAATTTTTAGGTCATCAAAATTCAGAAGTGATTTTCTCGATATGGTCATTTTGGAATTACGCCCTTTTCATATGTTAGTCTAGAAATGTAATCTCATTGCTATAAATTTTATTTAATGTGGTGAAAATTTGATCACTTGACCAATAAAATACAACTACAATATGGATAATTCATGCTGAACGTTGCATTAGGTCCTAAGTAATATTGATCGATTCTCTTCGTCGACTTCCTCTTTCGTTAATAACTTGAGCATCATAACCGTTTCTTGTTGTGTTTGTCGTATTACTATAGATGCTAGATAAAAACTTCTTTTACCTATCTGTATGCTGAAAATACCTGACATCAAAACGAGTGTCACGTCAACACATTCCTACCCCTTCCTTTCTTGACCTGTGTTCGGGCGCGGCCGGCGCTGGTATTGCCTAGTTTGAGATCACCAGTTTTTACACATTGAGGATGATTGCTAGTCCCAAGCATCGTCTATTGGTTCTCTGTGTAATTACAGCTGGTCTGGCAATAACAGAGTAGCAACCGTGGGCGGTCAATCATGCTCATGCTCATGCTCTGTATGCTGAAAATACCTGAGAATGTCTTTACATGGCCATGGGGATACAAAGAGAATGTCGACGAGAGAATCTGTCAATGTTACTTAGGACCTAATGCAATGTTCAGCTTGAATTGTCAACAATAGAATTTATTGTAACTTTATCATTATTATTTTTATCAAGGAAACATTGCACCTGAAAATGAGATCACGCAAGTGTGCGAGTTATAAACGTCAGAAGGGTCAATATGTGGCAAAATGTGGTTTGTTTACATTTTGACTCCTCTGCCCTTTTCAAATGTTGATCTCGAATTCATTATGCATTACCCTCCGATCATTGTGTGCGTGACGGCACTCGCCATTCATAATGAACACACAAAAAAAGACAACAAAAAAGCCAAAACGATACAACAAAGTAAAAAAAAACTTTTCAATTCTATGGAATACCTAATGCCCTTTCTTTCGGTGTTTTCAGTTTTATTTTCTGATTACCTCCTTTCGCTGTTAAATATAAGTATGAATTCAATTCCCCTTCCCTAAAATCTTTACTAACAACATACTGGTAATGACCCGCTGTTAAAATAATAAAAAAAGTAGAAGGGTCTGTGCCTAGGGGCACGAACGGAAGCTTGACGTAGGACAGCTAGTGGACGGAATAAATGTGTAGAGCATTTAATTCTTTTAATTGATGAATTATCTATTATCTCAACTCTTTCCATTTTTGAATTGTAGGCGTTCCAAATTTGTAGTAATTTTTTTCAAAGAGAAAGTTGATTAAGAAAATCAATCAAAATCAGGTTTGGTTACAAGATTACAACTCTGGAGAGCATTTTGTGTGGTCGTTGGGGGCTTGTGGTTCTGAATATGGACAAACAAGTACAGATAAATTCTATTCCAACTCTTTACTGGTGTAAGCTTGATGGCCCTGAAAAGGGCCTTCAGCACACCTCGTAGATCAGACCGGAGATACGTTTGACACCACCACGGCGAGCCAGACGACCGATGGCGGTTATCTCGAAGAACTTTGCGATGACGCTTGGCGCCTCCTTTACCAGACCTTTTCCTCCTTTGCCACGACCAGTCAATTGTTGCTTTTTAGGTGTGAAGGAGTGGACTAGCCACCACCTTCCTACTACTACTATTGCTGTTCACCACGCCGTTCGAAGCGAAAATGAGCTGATGCCATACAGCAGCGCTCTTTTATATCAGCAGAATGATGTGCAACCAAGTGGTATAAAAGCTACAAAGACTCCTTCCATTATGAGTAGTTTGCTATCAAGTAGCGACACTGGCTCTTTTCCTTTAGCGTACACGGCGAATGAGAACTGACCCAAATTTGAGTTTAGTTCACTCATAATCGCCAAAAATGCAGGAACTCAGCTATGAGTAAATTTGTCTCATGGTTTCCTGTAGAAGAAAATGAGGAAATTGCCAGAAAATGAGGAAATTGACGAAAATTTTATTCAGTCTCGAAGTAGTACAAATAGACTGAGTGAATCCAATCTTTACTTTTCTCAAATTTGGGAATTTTTCCCTGGAAAATCCTGGAAAAACCTGGGAAAACATGAGGCAAATTTACTCATCGCTGAGTTCCTGCACTTTATTTCTTATTTCTGAAATAACTAAACTCAAATTTGGGTCGATCTCATTCGATGTGATATCACCTTGAAAGATATCGGCGCCGGTGGTTAGCGTGATTACCTCTCACCCCAGCAGGCCTGGGTCCAATCTCAGTCGGCGCCACCGGCATGTTCTAAGGCATAACATCTGTGATCACGCCTTCCTTCGGGAAGTAAAGCCGTTGGTTCCCGGTTGAGTTGATGGGTCGATTGGTAGGGTCCAGGTGTTGGAGCTGCCTCCCTGGCGTCGGTAGCATTGGAGCTCAGTACGGAAAAAAATCTCGCGTCACTTTTCAATAGGTCCTATCTACATTGATCGATTCTCTTCATCGACGCTCTCATTCGTAAATAACTCTATTTCAACAATGTTTCCTGCCGTCTTCGTCGAATTAGATGCTAGATTGTTGCTTCTTCCATCGAAAATATCCGGACGAGGCGATTCAAAGTTCAAAATAATGTGTACCCCTGCTTCCAGTTTGATTACATGAGCATTTTGTGTGATTGTTGGTTCTGAATATGGACAAACAGGCAGATGAATTCTATTCCTACTCTTTACTGTAATAAGCTTGGTGGCCCTGAAAAAAGCCGTTTTGTTGCCAAAGTTGGTGATGATTTAACCTCCGAAACCAAACAGAGTGCATCTCTGTCACTTCAAAACGTAGATGACATCCATGGCCACTTACGCTTGGCGTGCTTAGTGTAGGTGACAGCATCACGGATCTCATTTTTCAGGAACACCTTCAGCACACCTCGTAAATCCAACCGGAGATACGTCAGACACCGCCACGGCGAGTCAGACGACGGATGGTGGTTATCTCGAAGAATTTGCGTTTGGTTTGAATATGGCGATGAGTGTGCAAAATATTACGCAATTCCATCCTCCCTATTCGCACGCGCCCGAGGATCGGAGGCGAATGCCACTTCGACTTGTTTCGTCTACTTACTACTCTCTGACGACTGTGCTGGGGAAGCAGCATATGCATGTAGGTAATTGGTGGATTTGTTAGTTAATTCGACGCTTTTGGACAATGCTGGACATTTACCAGTTTTTCAATAGTTTCTTGTTGAAAATCAACATTCGGAAGCATTGTTATCGATGCGTAGCCATATTTCTAATCGATTGGTGATAAAATTATTGAAATTGGACCAGGGGTAGCTGAGTTATTAACGTTCCAAATCTTTCTTAATTTGTTACATGTTCCATTTTCGGTTTTCACAAAGTGTACCCCCATATAGAAATCAAAGACGTAGTCCTACGTCAAAAAAACATTTCCCATAACAAATTATTTTCCAAGAAAATTTTCCTGTCTGAGTTAACCAGAACCAAGGGGATTTTAAACATTGAAAAACGATTAGAAAATGGGACGCCTTACCAATACAATTGCAGGTCTTCACGGTGCATCGCTTGATGTCAAATCAGGACCATGACTGCGGAGTTATTTCCCACGGATTTCTATAAAAATCTGCTTCAACTGGATTCGAGTGCAACGCCTAAATACACTGTGTGCTAATCTTTCTCAAACTGTCACGCTTTGCCTTCCGAAGAAAATCATTATTTTCCTCAACCGTAATTATTTTCACTGGATCAGAAGCTGCTTCACACGCACACACACACATACACATAAATACATTCTGACCAAGTTGGAAAATGCAAAACAAAAACACCGTCACCGTACAGAATTTTACAACAAATTTGGGATCATTGATTCCCTTGTCTTCGATCCTCCTCGCAGGAACATTACCCAATCGTTCCGTTCACGGACACAAACGCGCATTCGAAAACTAGCCGATCGTCGCCTCGTAATTATTGCGTTTTTCTTCCTGTCGATGTTCCCCATTCACAAACGAATTTGACAGCCCTTCGGCGCTTTGCAACCTTCTTCTTCTTACTCTTTTCCTATTCCACACGAATGAACGATTATACAATCTTCCGTCTCGTTCTCTTCTTTGTTCTTCGCAGTGCGCCGCGAATTCATATTCATCCGCGGGACTCACTTCGCTTCGGCTATGAAACCCAGCGCTCTAGACGGAACGAGCCAACACAAAAAAAAAGCCTCCTCCTCCTTTCATGCAAGGAAAATGCCACCAAACAAATGCAGTTTTCTCACTCAGATCACACCCGAAACCGGGAAACTTTACGTACAAACCACTCCCATTCCCTTGACGCGCAGTTACACGATATTTTTGACCGCTTCCGGCGGTTCGGAAACCAATTTCGCGGCGAATTTAATTTGCTCCGAAATTTCGCACTTTGCTGGTTAGTTAGCTGAGTTACTCTGCACATCAAAAGGATCGACTCTCGGCTCGGCTGCACGCAAAAAGGCACACACAAAACATCGGCAACCGAGAGCTGCTGGTGCGCGATTTTGATGAACCTTTTTTTTTTCGCTCGGTTGGCACAACTGAGCACGAATGGGGCGCGCTCACGAGTGATATTGCGCATTGCGCGTAATATTTATTCTATTTGTTGTGAATGCGATAAATTAGCAATAATTGAAGAACGTTCTCGAATCACCCAAGACGATGCAAAGAAGTAAAATTTCAAAGTCAAATATAAACAGCTGCTCTGTTTCATCATCCCTTCGCTTAGTGAGGTTCAATGAACACGAGAGCAACGAAAATGACACAATATTATAGGTCAATCAGGGGGTAAGTCACTCTGCCACCTTGTGTCCGTGCTTATTGTGTTTCTTCGGTGTTTTTGGGTGTCAGAAGGTGTTTCAGCGTGTCAACATAGTTGTCAAAACGTTGAGTGAAAAATAAAGTTTTCTGGCAACCACTACATCTATCACAGCTGATTCCAATGCGATGTGTTTGCTGTTGATTGGAGAAAGGATAACAATAAACAATAAATTTTCAGACTCCTCCTGCCGAACGTGCTGCGATACGGATGAACGTGGACCAAGCCAGAGAACAACACACACTGGATTTGCACGCGGGAATACCGTGGTAAACGGAACAGCTGACTGTGTTTGGACGGAACAAAAACGTATACTTCAAAATATTGGAAGAAGGTAGGATAGGAGCGTCTCGAGAAGGGTAGTGAATGTCACTGAGATTTTCTTTTTTTAGAACACAGACGCCGCTTTATTATCGCGTGCAAAAGGCAGCATTCGAGGGTTTGAATCGTTTAGTGGTTTGTTAAACGAACGGAGTGGCATCGACGGAGGGGAGAATTGTCTTCATGACTACTAACTACCTGGAGACGTTAGATCCTGCTTTGATATGACCGGGCCGTCAAAGAATACATCGGATATTGCAGCCGACAACCCATTACCGGCGGAATGGGTCGGAACGAGTGGTGACCTCCTCGTGAGAATACATGGAGCAAGGATCGATGCGAATATGATCGGGAGGATTCCAACTATGCCACCCACGAAGCACGCATTTGGTCGTTTGATGTCTTAATATACTTAGTGAACGAGATCCGGTGCATATTTCATAGTAGTTCACGAATACGGGAATGGATTTTTTTTTTTCAAGTAGCGCTAGTTCTGGCATACACACAAAATATAAATAACCAGCTTTTTCTTCGTAAATGTCTTGATAGCCATATATGAAATTGTTGAGTGGCATAACGGGAAGAACAAAGCATATTCTGAATAATCCGATGAAATTATCGTGCCCCCTAGACTCGTCCTGCAAAAATTAACCGCCGGCTGTAGGCCGGATCTCTCTGATTTGGTATGGAATGACTACCAAATTAGAAAGGAATATCTTTCTACAGCCATCGGTCAATCATTGACTGGATGATTATTATGCGCTCATTTCTTCATATAGTTACGGATAATTTAGCTCATTAGAGGCTGAAATGGTCTGCTTTTATAATGTTGAGCTTGACGTTGAATCATCATCCCCAATTGTGGGAGTCATCATTGCAGCAATAGAGACCCTAAAGGTGATGTAAGGCATTTCGAGTATCCATATCGGAAAAACGGAACATTTCACTTAAAAAGCATTTTTGTGTTTAGGCTACCAAGTGCTTTAAAAAATAACTATTGCATCAGTGTGGATGAGTGATGAGATCTTGAAAACAATCAAAATAAATTATAAATTGTCCACACGCCTAGGCAGACCTGATTACTTACAAATGTCCTTCGGGCAAGTTCCACTAAAGTGTGTCAACTGGATAATGGTAGCCCCATCTTCGTGCGCTTCCACGGGGGCAGTTTCATCAGCGACACGCCACCTCCACCGGAATTCTGCGATGCACCACCCAATGGAACATTCGTCAAAAATATAGCACGTGCCATTTGACCACAGCCCAAGCAACACAAATTCATATGATTATGTTGAGTAAACTGCTATATAACCAAATTCAGTCATATAAAGGTTATATAAACTGGTATAAAACATGTGTGTTGCTTGGGAGTGCTCCTTTCGCTTCTCTTCCCTCGAGCCTTCCTTTACTCCGAAAATCTCCTTCTCAACGTACCCCTGCCCTACGACCAACCCATTGGCCTCTATCATCTGTTTGCCGATCGGCTTACCCAGACAATAAATCCCTCCGAAAACGGCGCACAGCCGGCAGAAACACTGCGGAATCTCCCCGCATCCGTACATCGGAAACAGAAACGGGCTGTTTCCGTATCGATCCAAACTAAGCAGAAACTTATTCACCCCTTCCAACCCGTCCCGGCAGCTAGTGTGGTCATTCCCCATGGCGATTATGTACAACAAGTAATGGATCAAATTCGAGGTCAACTTTTGTTTCTTCAAATACTCCAGGAACGTCTTTCCCTCGACTTCCGCTGCCTGATGCTCGCTCCCTTCTCCTTCCCCTTCCCAACTTGCACAACTCTGCAGAAACTTCATCAACAGTCGCTTGTCCACCACATTCACGTCCCGACTTGTAAACACATCCGACCTCGAACACGGAACCGTCATAATCCTCCCGTTCCAGATCGTCGCAACTCGGTCCACAGCTCGAAATTCCGCATACCGACCCTGATACCGACAGATGTTCGACGAAATCAGGAGTCCGTGTCCCGATCAGATTTCTGTGGAATCCTACCGATTGCTGGAGGGTGATCTCTACTTAAGAAAAATGCACAAAAACTAAAAAGAGCATCATACGAATGTAAACATTCTTGGCTCTAGGCAGTGCTGCCAAAAAAGATTGAAAAATTGTTCTCATGGTGATTAATGGGTGTTTGAGTGTGTCCAAGAGTGTTTTTGATGTGTTTAGCACAAGGTGGCAGAGTGACTTACCCCCTGTTGCAAGATAATTTAGATACAAATCCCTGCTGCCGAATTGTATTTTGTTTTCTCCGCCTATCTCTCCCTCTGAGTATTTCTAGTGTAGATTGCTCTGAATTTCTCACTGTCTTACCCCTCGATGTAAATATTTACACCTCATGCACCGAAGAATTTTGACCCGCGCAATTATGTCGGAGTACGTGTCGGATTCAAGAAATAACAGCTCTCGCCCGCGAGAAACAGCTCAAAATGCCAAAACTTGTCAACAAAGGAGATTGAGAATAGAATATTTTGGAAAATATTCGGTATTTTTCCATAAAGAATCGTACGATAATTTCCGAAACAAATGGTCATGTTACAGTGAAAACATTATTATAGCCAACGATAACTACCATGGATGATGATTACGACATATACGGCGATCTGGACGGATTAGAAGTAGAGGCACAGAAGGTAAACAAATTGCTGATCATCCACTTTTATGTTGTACCGTTCCGGATTGTACCTATTTTCAGGAAAATAAAGTCATCAAGGAGCTGAAAACGGAAATTGAAGACCTGAAAGCTAAGATTGTCGAGAAAGAATCCGAAAAGCAGTTGATAGCGAGCAAGAATGAAATTTTGCTGGAAAACATTTCCTCGCTGCTGCTCACGGCAAAGGCTGAGCTGAAGCGGAAGGATTCAATGATAGCAGACATAAGACGCCAGATGGATAATGCTGCATTCAGGAGAGATAGGAGGACTGTGTGGAAGCACGATAAAAGCACGCAGACGACGATGATCCGGATATTGAGCCAAGAAGCACAGATGGATAGCGTGGGAACGATGACGGAGCCGAGGTGGGCTCATGAGAGGAGAAAAGAGCTAAGTCGTTCCAGAGAGGTTCGAAGGGAACGAGAAAAGTCACCCGAAAGAAAAAAATCAACTAAACCCGCGGATCTACGAGATCGAATACGGGAGAAATTGTTAAAGGATAAAACGGCAGTAGGTAGCGCGTCCGAAAAGCGAAAAGATGAAATACAACGGTGGGATAGAAGCCGAGAACGGCTTCGCGATCGAAATAGAGAACGGGAGCGGGAAAAAGAACGAAGGGCACGGCATCGGGAGACAGTGCGGTCCCCGGTGGTCTCGCCGGTACGTTTTTCACATCCATTGCGGGTATCGAGGCTAGGACACGGCAAGGCCGCTTCGGGTTCCGATGCGAAGCTGTCGCAAACGTTCATTCCGATGAACCGGAAGGAGTTGGATCAGTTTGTTAAGGAAATTGCACGGAATGAAAATCGATCGCCGGATGAGTGCTGCTCTGGGAGTGATAGGAAAAAGAAGGACACGCTGGACACATCCAATTCGGAGTTGTGGGATGCCGGGCTACCGCAAAAGAAGAAGGAGAAACCGGTTGCGGTAAAGGTGGAGGAAAAAATCATTCAGTCGGATGAAATCGGAACGACTCTGTCGCCAGGTAATGTGGAAGATGTGGAGCAAAAGATGCGGGTATTACACGGAGAGCCTACGCCACCGGCTCAAAGGACTCTGGAGTACCCGCAGGTTTCGACTGATTTGCTGGAAGACTTGAACAAAAGTTGCGGACAAATGATCATTCTACAGCCACCGACGATGGTGATTCCTCCATTGGAACCGTCCATCATCGAACAAGTGCCAGAAATGCCCTTCGAAGATGACCCTAGACTAAACGACAGCCGAGAGTTGAGAATCGTGGAATCGGAAGAAACGGTTGCAGAGCAGAAGTTCGCCGCAAAGACTGTGATTGCCAAATGGCAGGAGGTGGAAGAGAAGGATAAACTGGAAGATGGCGAAATTCCTTCTTCGGACGGTGATTCAGCGAATGAGGATAATTATCATGATAGGTAAGTTAATTGCATTCGATGGGATGCTTGATAGAGTAAGGCATGATCGATTTCTGTTTGGTTTCTAGGTCTCCCCCGATCGTATCAGATAGTAAGGAACGTAAGCGTAGGGAACCGACAAAACAGAAGAGCAAGAGGGAAGCAAGTAGTTTGGATAGGTTGCAAGAATCCGTTGTGCGGAAGCACACTCGGAAGGATCGAAAGACGAAATGTTCTAAAAAGGATGCGGAGAGAAAATCCAAGACGAATCGAGGTGCTACGTTAGATACATCCACACCAACCCGAACTATTCGGTGTAAATCGGAAAGAGAAAAACCCACCGCCGTTGTTGAGAAACCGGTACCTAAGACAAGACTATCAGAACCGGTCAAGGCATCGGCGGAGGAGCCTCATGGCAGATCGAAAAAGGAAACGCTGAAGAAGCTCTTCGGTTCGGATGATGAGAATTCGCTTTGCGAACCACCGACAACAGGCAAGCGGAAACTCTCCGTGAATCTGGAAGAATCTAAAGATAGCAAGAAGCAGAGGGTTCGCTCTAAAGAAAACCGCACTAAGGATACAAGTAGGGTCGAAATTAAATGTTTTAAATCGAGTGAATTAGCGCCTTGTGAGGTTGTTCGGGAACAGCCAATAACTCCACCACCGGATGTTTTTAACAAGGACCTGGTGCTAAAAGAGGTCACTCCGGAGAAAGCTCCAAATAATACTCCTCCTTATGAAGAGCCAGCAATAATGGACGCTTATGTGGTGGAGGTGACCACCGCGAATCTAGATCAGCCCCTTGGAGAAGCTTCCCCCGAGGAAGCTCCTGAAACTTTTCCGCGGCAAGCGTATGTTGAAACTTTTGAAAAAAATCAGCTTTCAATAAATGCTTCTGTTGAAGATACTTCTTCCTCGAATGCGTTCCTACCGGAACAACCCTCAGTGGAGATTCCTCCTGATGATACTTCTCATCAGGATGCTTCTATGGAAGAGATCTCTGTGAATCTTCCCCAACAGGATCAGCCTCCACCGACTGCTACTTCAGACGAAGTTCTTGTGGAAATTCAACAACAAGATCAACCAACGCAGGAAGTGTCCGTTGAAACCTCTCAAAACGACCACATACCAATGGATGTTTCTGTTGAGAAAACTTCTTCCTTGAATGGTTTCCTATCGGAACAACCATCAGTGGACGTTCCTCCGCAAGAAGATAATGTTGCTTATATCGAAGAGATTCCTGCGAATCCATCCCAAGAGCAACAACCTCCAACGGATGCTTCTCCAGAGGAAGATCTTATGGAAACTAAACAAGATCAACCAACAGCGGAAGTTTTCGTTGAAACTTCCCAAAACGACCAACTACCAGTAGATGCACCCCTAACAAGAACTCCTGCAAAAGCCTGGCAGCACATAAACCAACACAGAAACCCGGAAGTCATTATATATTCTAACAAGTACAGCGAATATCGTGTAGAGGACAATAGCGAAAACGAAACCACCATCTACGTAACGCGAAAAAAGAAGAAAAAGAGCAAATCCAGTCGTGCAAACCTGAACACCAGCGTAAAAGCACAGTAGACTAAGCCAAATCAGTTTCATGGTTACGTTTTGTAATATATTAAACATAATTCATACGAATATATCCATTTGAAAACGCCAATCGCAAACAGCCATATCACCAGAGTTCCGTTTGTTCGCCCTTATCGGTCGTCTGGAAAGCCACATCCCGCAGGTCCTTTTCATTGATCAAATTCTGCTCGCTCGCCGACGGATCAGTGATGCCAGCTTCCTTCAGTAGCCGTTGAATTGTTTCGTTCCTATGCCGCAAGGCACCGGCATAGGTGCCCGAAATTGAATTCCAGTGGCACATCAAATCCGTGTGGCGAACTGCCAGCTGAATGCGGTCCCCTTCCAACCGCATCCATTCCGATTTAAGTTCGTCTACCTGCTTACGAAGCGATATAACCAACTGTCGCTTCTTGGAAGTGCCATTCTAATGTTGAAACAAAAAAAAAATAACAGTCGTTTACTTTGACAATGGTGAATGATCAAATTGCTGCTCTCACCTTTTTCGGGTCCATTTGCATTATTCGGATTGCAGATCGAGGTGGAAAGAATGCTCCGAATCAGCACAAAGAAATATTAAAAACTGATGAAATTGCAAAATTTCGAACGGAACGCGCGTTTTGTGGGTAACGATTTTGATTTTTCGATAGCCGTGGTAAACAATTTGGAATGCGTTCACACATCACATCTGCTTAAGATTGGGCGATTTAGGATGAATTTGTAGGCACTCACCAAGAAATCAAAGTAAAAGCAAAAAATCGCTCGGCCTGGATGGGTTCCCTAATAAAATTTGTATGATTATTTTGATTAACGACGTGTTTGCGGTATCATCCAAACAATTTGTGGAAAAGTTCGATAATTTACAGTAAAAAAAGTTAGGCATCTTAACAATAAAAAAAACTGATTTTTCTCCAACAAATTTGATCTCATCACAATAATTTGCATTGTTTGAGCATTGTATCGTTAAAAATTGATATTTATTTTTTCTCCTGTACAACAATTTAAAAAATAAATTTTATTATACTCGAAATTCAACAGTAAAAATCATTTGAATTTCGCTGTTTTATTATATTTTTTTTTCGGCTGGTTATTTTGCCTAACGACCTGTTTATTTATTTATTTCGTCAAGCAAAAGTAGACTACATACAATAGGCTCTTTTTATGAACCATCAATGTAGAGTGCGCTAGCCGATTTTGAGAGGAAATGTCATCCAATCCATTTGTTTACATCATAATGACGATTTTCAAAACTCAAAATAATGTACATTTTATTGCACAACTTAGAAATTTCCATCGGGAGTACACAGCAAAAAAAGTTGTTGAATATTACATCCAAACTGCTGCAACCAGGTCAATCCATCGGTTGTGTAATATCACATTGTACGATTTACATCGATTTTGCGAACAAAATTACATCCATTGATGTAATATTGTATCTGCTTTTTGCTATTACATCATTATTTCATACATCAGCTTGAATTACGTTGATCGATATTACATTTTTTTTGCTGTGTAGTCTTATTTTTCGATTATCTACAGATCTGAACTGATTTACAGCAGAAATAACCACACAATAAAAATCCGGAAGATCATAACCGCTGGGACAAATTTATAAATCTTAATTGTTCTCACCAAACATATATGGAAGCACCAGTCACCAAAATATTCCACGTGGATGATGATTTCAAGCAACTGCAGTGGATAAATTAATCAGGTAAGGTGAAAATATTTTCCTCTTCCTATGCTTCACGGTGAAAATTTCCACCCTCATCACTCTTTTGTGGGTTCCCATATTCCCCGCCAGAGGCTAAAACAATCGCTTAGTTTCTGTTGAATGTTTTACCAAAAATCAATACGAAACTAACGATTTTAAATTGGCTCACTACTTGACTAGCCTATTGGTCCCAAGCAAACGATTGACGTACCCCATTCTAGTCGAAATTCTAGTACTACGCAATGTTTGTTTTGATTCGCTATGAAAGTTTGACAGATAAAATGAGGGGTTATTGGTTTTTCCTATGTTTCTAGGGGTGAATCGATTAGCTTGGGACCGAAGAGAGTACCAGAGCTGAGCCAAAAAGTTGAGCACATTATTTCGGGACCTTCTAGTCTTAGAGTTACCTCTATGCTACTAGTCTTAGAGTTACCTCTATGGTTTGGTATGGTATGGTATGGTAAGTCACTCTGCCACCTTGTGTTTGTGCTTATTGTGTTTCATGTGTGTTTTTGGGTGTCGGAAGGTGTTTCTGGGTGCTTCATCGTCATCGTTCATCGTCACCGGGTTGTCAAAACTTCAACCGAAAAAATGAATTTACTGGCAACCATATCCTCAACCATAACATAACGCTGAAAATGACAGACGCGATTCCTTTGCTGTTGTTTTTTTAAAGAAAAAGTAGAAGTAATAAATGTGAAGAGCATTTAGGTCTTTTAATTGATCAATTATCTATTATCTCAGCTCTTTCCGTTTTTGAATTATAGGCGTAACAAATTTGTGGTAATCTTTTTCAAAGAGAAAGTTGATTAAGAGAATCAATCAAAATCACTTGCAGCCCTGCTTCCAAGTTTGGTTACAAGATTACAACTCTGGAGAGCATTTTGTGTCGTTGGGGGCTTGTGGTTCTGAATATGGACAAACAAGCACAGATAAATTCTATTCCAACTCTTTACTGATAAAAGCTTGATGGCCCTGAAAAGAGCCGTTTTATTGTACAGGACAACCATGGCCACTTACGATTGGCGTGTTTAGTGTAGGTGACAGGACCGCGGACCTCATTTTCCAGGAATACCTTAACTGCCGCTCTTCGCATGTTCGTCCCATAGCGAAAATCGGCAAGCCGAGAAAATCGCGTTTCAAGTTTGCTTCGTACCATTTCTTCTTATGTGATGGGACAACCAATGTGACTGTCTTTCCAAACTTTTTCAGAACAAAGTTGATGAGTTCATCTAGTGTTATGAAAATATTAGTAATTAGCTACCATTTGCATTGAAAAACTCAGTTTTGACGAAAACGACTATGGGACCGACATGCGAAGAGCGGCAGTTCAGCACACCTCGTAGATCAGACCGGAGATACGTTTGACACCGCCACGGCGAGCCAGACGACGGATGGTGGTTATCTTGAAGAACTTTGCGATGACGCTTGGCACTTCCTTTACCAGACCTTTTCCTCCTTTGCCACGACCTTTTCCTCCTTTGCCACCTTCCTACTGCTGCTATTGCTGCTCACCACGCCGTCCGAAGAGAAAATGAGCTAATGCCATTTTTTTTTTTTTTTTTTTTAGTTTAAATGATCTTTATTTTAGTTTAACTTGGACGATTACCATATAAATTTTTACTAAGTGATTTAATTGCTTTCTTCATCTTTAAGTATGGGCAAAATTCAAAATTTGTTTTACAGAATTAGTCCTAGACTTAGTACACGGTCGACCACCTTGGTGGGATTGGTTTGTTTTGTTTTTAGAATTTGAAGAGAAACTACTTAATACTACTATTTACAGCTTAAAACTAACCTACTCTACTATATACACTTAACCTACTATGTACAAATTGCTTATTAAAGCATGTTCAGAAAGATTGCATTTTTGAATAAATTTAGTTGTCATATCATCAATTTTGGAATCTACTTTGGGAATTTCTGCCTCTTGATGGAGGTCTGCTATTCTTGTGTCGAATGGACGATCTAGGATCATCCTCAACACTCTATTCTGTGCAACCTGGATTTTGTTCCTGTGGGTCTGAGCGCACGATTCCCACACCGGGGCGGCATAGAAGATCGCGGGGGCTATGATCTGTTTGTAAACAGCCAGTTTGTTTTGCCTTGAGAGGCGGGATCTGCGGCAAATGAGCGGATACAAACACCTAACCAAGGCGGAGCACTTAACTAGGGTTTTCTCTATGTGCGAGCGGAACAGGAGCTTCTCATCGAACAACATCCCGAGATAAGTAACATCAGTGGACCACTCGACCCTTGTACCATCCATTATTACGGTACAGGAGGGAGACGGTTTAAGTTTTAATGATTGTCTGTGAAGGAACATGATCGCTTGGGTTTTCGAGGCGTTGATTTTGATTTTCCACGTGGTGGCATAATCAGTAAAGGTGTCAAGGCATCGTTGGAGCTTGTTCGTAATTTCACGAGGCATCCTACCCTTGACGGCTATCGCGGTGTCATCTGCAAACAGAAAGAACACGCAACCGTCTCCTAGAGGAGGGATGTCCGACGTATAGATGCTGTAAAGCAGTGGTCCCAGCAGACTCCCTTGCGGAACACCTGCTGGGATCGGAAATTGTCCCGAAAGGGAACTATTCAACGACACCCTGAACGACCTTTGCTGGAGATAGTTACGGGTGATTTTCACAAGGTATGGTGGAAAGTTGGAGTTACAAAGCTTGTATATAAGTCCGTCGTGCCAGACATTGTCAAACGCCTTTTCGACGTCTAACAAGGCCATGGCTGTGGACTTGGATACAGCTTTGTTACTTCGGATGTTATTCATCACCCGCACTAGCTGATGATTGGTGGAATGCCCCTTGCGGAACCCGAACTGTTCCGGAAGAAGAATGTCATGTTCCTCCACAAACTTGTTTAGTCGGCTGAGGATCAATTTTTCGAACAGCTTGCTCAGCGCTGAGAGCAGGCTAATCGGTCTGTAGCTTGACGGTAGTGAAGGGTCTTTCCCAGGTTTGCGGATCGGGATGATTTTTGCCACCTTCCAGATGCTTGGAAAGTAGTGCAGCTCCAAGCATCTGTTGAGGATGGCAGCCAGCAGCGAGTGCACCCTCGCGCTGAGATTTTTCAACTCTAGGTTGAATATTCCGTCAAACCCGGGAGCCTTCATGTTCGTACTGTGTTTCAGCGCTGAGCAAATTTGTTCCTCTGTAATCCGTTCTTGTTGAGGGACGGCACAAGGGGAGGCATCTAACGTCTGCTAATGCCATACAGCAGGGCTCTTTTATATCTTTTCAGGTTAAAGCAGAATTATGTGCAACCAAGTCGTATAAAAGCTACAAAGACTCCTCCCATTATGAGTAGTTTGCTATCAAGTAGCGACACTGGCTTTTTTCCTTTTGGGTACACGGCGAATGAGAACGACCCAAATTTGGGTTTAGTTCACTCATAATCGCCAATCTTTACTTTTCTCAAATTCGAGAATTTTTCCCTGGAAAATCCTGGAAAAACATGAGGCAAATTTACTCATCGCTGAGTTCCTGCACTTTATTTCTTATTTCTGAGATAACTAAACTCAAATTAAAATCACCTTGAAAGATATTGGCGCCGGTGGCTAGCGTGATTACCTCTCATCCAGCAGGCCTGGGTCCAATCTAAGTCGGCGCCACCGGCATGTTCTAAGGCATAACATCTCTGATCACGCCTTCCTTCGGGAAGTAAAGCCGTTGGTCCCTGGTTGAGTTGATGAGTCGATTGGTAGGGTCCAGGTGTATGAGCTGCCTCCTTGGCGTCGATAGCATTGGAGCTCAGTACGGAAAACAAATCTCGCGTCACTTTTCAATAGGTCCTATCTACATTGATCGATTCTCTTCGTAAATAACTCGGCTTCACAAATGTTTCCTGCCATCTTCGTCGAATTAGATGCTAGATTGTTGCTTCTTCCATCGAAAATATCCGGCCGTGGCGATTCAAAGTTGATCAAGGTTGATCAAAATAATTTGTACCCCTGCTTCCAGTTTGATTACATGAGAATTTTGTGTGATCGTTGGTTCCGAATATGGACAAACAGGCAAAAGAATTCTATTCCTACTCTTTACTGTAATAAGCTTGGTGGCCCTGAAAAGAGCCGTTTTGTTGCCAAAGTTGGTGATGATTGACCTCCGAAACCAAACAGAGTGCGTCTCTGTCACTTCAAAACGTAGATGACATCCATGGCCGCTTACGCTTGGCGTGTTTAGTGTAGGTGACAGCATCACGGATCTCATTTTTCAGGAACACCTTCAGCACACTTCGTAAATCAGACCGAAGATACGCCAGACACCACCACGGCGAGCCAGACGATGGATGGTAGTTATCTCGAAGAATTTGCGTTTGGTTCTGAATATGGCGATGAGTGTACAAAATATTACGCAATTCCATCCTCCCTATTCGCACGTGCCGAAGGATCGGAGGCGAATGCCACTTCGACTTGTTTCGTCTACTTAATACTCTCTGACGACTGTGCTGGGGAAGCAACATATACATGTAGATAATTGGTGGATTTGTTAGTTAATTCAACGCTTTTGAACAATGCTGGACATTTTCTACTTTTTCAATAGTTTCTTGTTAAAAATCAACATTCGGAAGCATTGTTATCGATTTGTAGCCATATTTCTGATCTATTGGTGATAAAATTATTGAAATTGGACCAGGGGCAGCTGAGTTATTAACGTTCAAAATCTTTCTTAATTTGTTACATGTTACATTTTTGGTTTTCACAAAGTGTACCTCCATATAGAAATCAAAGACGTAGTCCTACGTCAAAAGCACAACCGTCGGGAGGATTATTGGAGCTAAAATGACCGCAGTCTGGAGCTCCGGATATCAGAGTAAGACAATGAGAAGACCGCCAGCTATACTATTGACTTGCTGCGTCAGAAGCAGTAGTAGAATTCCATAACCATTTCACAACTGTAGAGATCGAATATTAATCAGCAGCGGCTACCGTTCAGGGTAACTTGTCCGAAAATTAGTTCTTGACACGGGCATTGGCCCTCTCGCTGCAGGAGGAAGACGAATGGGTACGTGCCACCCGTGAAGAAGGATCAAGCAAAGGGTGCATTTGCAATTAATTGGATGTGATTGGGCTGCAGCTGGTGAGAACCTAGGATTTACAATCAGAAACTTTTCCGTTGCGTTTTTCTTGGTTTTCTTGCAAGACTTCTTTACCTCTTTTAGCATCCTGATGCCGCTGCTTTCGTGGATCCCAACCGGTTTAGTATTTCCTTTTCTTTGGATTGGAGGTTTTCAATCCAGATCAAGAATATTTTTCTTTCAAGACAGGACGGTTTTTTTCTGGTTTTTTTTTTTCCAAAACAAAATAACAATCGAATGTAAACATTATTTGCAGTGGTGCCAGAATTGATTAAAAAATTGATTGTCATGTGGCGGAAACCTGAAAATGGAACATGTAACAAATTAAGAAAGATTTTGAACTTTAATAACTCAGCTGCCCCTGGTCCAATTTCAATAATTTTATCACCAATCGATCATAAATATGGCTACGCATCGATAACAATGCTTCTGAATGTTGATTTTCAACAAGAAACTATTGAAAAACTGGTAAAGGTCCAGCATTATCCAAAAGCGTCGAATTAACTAACAAATCCACCAATTACCTACATGCATATGCTGCTTCCCCAGCACAGTCGTCAGAGAGTAGTAAGTAGATGAAACAAGTCGAAGTGACATTTGCCTCCGATCCTCGGGCGCGTTGGAATAGGGAGGATGGAATTGCGTAATATTTTGCACACTCATCGCCATATTCAGAACCAAACGCAAATTCTTCGAGATAACCACCATCCGTCGTCTGGCTCGCCGTGGTGTCTGACGTATCTCCGGTCTGATTTACGAGGTGTGCTGAAGGTGTTCCTGTCACCTACACTAAACACGCCAAGCGTAAGCGGCCATGGATGTCATCTACGTTTTGAAGTGAGAGAGACGCACTCTGTTTGGTTTCGGAGGTTAAATCATCACCAACTTTGGCAACAAAACGGCTCTTTTTAGGGCCACCAAGCTTATTACAGTAAAGAGTAGGAATAGAATTAATCTGCCTGTTTGTCCATATTCAGAACCAACGATCACACAAAATGCTCATGTAATCAAACTGGAAGCAGGGGTACAAATTATTTTGATCAACCTTGATCAACTTTGAATCGCCACGGCTGGATATTTTCGATGGAAGAAGCAACAATCTAGCATCTAATTCGACGAAGATGGCAGGCAACATTTGTGAAGCCGAGTTATTTACGAAAGAGACTGTCGATGAAGAGAATCGATCAATGTAGATAGGACCTATTGAAAAGTGACGCGAGATTTGTTTTCCGTACTGAGCTCCAATGCTACCGACGCCAGGGAGGCAGCTCCCATACCTGAACACTACCAATCGACCCATCAACTCAACCGGGGACCAACGGCTTTACTTCCCAAAGGAAGGATCAGAGATGTTATGCCTTAGAACTGCTGGGGTGAGAGGTAATAACGCTAACCACCGGCGCCGATATCTTTCAAGGTGATATCACGGCAAATGAGAACGACCCAAATGTGAGTTTAGTTATCTCAGAAATAAGAAATAAAGTGCAGGAACTCAGCGATGAGTAAATTTGCCTCATGTTTTCCCAGGATTTTCCAGGGAAAAAATCCCGAATTTGAGAAAAGTAAAGATTGGATTCACTCAGTCTATTGGCACTACTCTGAGACTGAATAACATTTTCATCAATTTCCTCATTTTCTGGCAGATTTTTTAGGTTTTCCACAGGAAACCATGAGACAAATTTACTCATCGCTGAGTTCCTGCACTTTTTGCGATTATGAGTGAACTAAACTCAAATTTGGGTCGTTCTCATTCGCCGTGTACGCAAAAGGAAAAGAGCCAGTGTCGCTACTTGATAGCAAACTACTCATAATGGGAGAAGTCTTTGTAGCTTTTATACCACTTGGTTGCACATCATTCTGCTTTAACCTGAAAAGATATAAAAGAGCGCTGCTGTATGGCATTAGCTCATTTTTGCTTCGGATGGCGTGGTGAACAGCAATAGCAGCAGTAGAAAGGTGGTGGCTAGTCCACTCCTTCAACCTAACAAGCAAAAATTGACTGGTCATGGCAAAGGAGGAAAAGGTCTGGTAAAGGAGGCGCCAAGCGTCATCGCAAAGTTCTTCGAGATAACCGCCATCGGTCGTCTGGCTCGCCGTAGTGGTGTCAAACGTATCTCCGGTCTGATCTACGAGGTGTGCTGAAGGTGTTCCTGGAAAATGAGGTCCGTGATGCTGTCACCTACACTAAACACGCCAAGCGTAAGTGGCCATGGATGTCCTCTTCAATAAAACGGCCCTTTTCAGGGCCATCAAGCTTACATTAGTAAAGAGTTGGAATAGAATTTATCTGTGCTTGTTTGTCCATATTCAGAACCACAAGCTCCCAACGACCACACAAAATGCTCTCCAGAGTTGTAATCTTGTAACCAAACTTGGAAGCAGGGGTGCAAGTGATTTTGATTGATTCTCTTAATCAACTTTCTCTTTGAAAAAGATTACTACAAATTTGGTACGCCTACAATTCAAAAACGGAAAGAGTTGAGATAATAGATAATTGATCAACTAAAAGAACTAAATCCTCTTCACATTTAATCCGTCCACTAGCGGTCCTACGTCAAGCTTCCGTTCGTGCCCCTAGGCACAGACCCTTCTACTTTTTATCTAAGAGAAGAGGTGATAATACGGGGGCGAAAATGAACCACTTTTCTGTCAAACGTGAACCCGCTCCTGATCGGCCAATTTCATGTGCGTAAGATAGAGATAGAGATAGATAAAGATAGAGATAGAGATAGAAATAAAAGAGGAAGAAGTCAATTGTCACCTCTTTCTCTTAAGCTTTTATATGTCCCACACATGAATTTTTGCAATGTGATCAAGAAATTATATCTATGTGTTGGATACATACTTAATATGTGCACACATAGAACCCATGTGTTACCACACATACTATTAATTTGACTCATAAATTTCATGTGTGCTTCTTGGTGGATTCTGTTATGTGTGGTCACATGAAAATCATGTGGAATGAAGTAATGAAATTGGGTTGTTAGCGGAATGCTAAATAAAACAGCAAAAAAGGTTATCTTCCATTTAATTCCACTTAATTAATTTTGGTATCCATGACAGATACGTATTTCGACTACAATGTGCAGTCTTCATCAGTGTCATTCCCACTAAAGAACTTATCAAAATCTAACCCCCTTAAGTACTCATCCCTTAGGTAAAAAAGTCAAGATCACAGGTATAAAAATGAAACTACAATGTGTTGTCAATTTCCTCATTTTCCGGCAGATTTTTTAGGTTTTCCACAGGAAACCATGTAACAAATTTTACTCATCGCTGAGTTCCTGCACTTTTGGCGAATAAAAAGAGTTTACTTTACTTTCCCGTGCTATTCTTACGGGAAGAGTAAAGTAAACGCTTTTATTCATACGCCTTTATGCCAAATGCTTGTATGTTAAAAGAGAGCAGTTCCTATTTAAAAGAGGACTTCTATACGCGAGCGCGCTCTCTGTCGGTGCACGTTCACTGATTTCATGTAAACAATAAAGGTGGAAAAAATTGACAGTCCTCCCGAGCAAAACATTACTCATCATCCGCATCTGCGTTCTTCTTATCATACCAGCTGCAGCAGGATTTTATATTTTCCGCGTTGTCCACGTCCAATCTCATTGGGTATAATCATTTTGAATTGAAAATTTGCATTTACCAAATCCCACGATGGAGGAAGACCTGCCAACCGAGTTCGATCTGATCGTGGTGGGCACAGGTAAGTTTGGTCCTTAATTTCGCTTCTTTGTTGATTGAATTCGAGCTTCTTTTTTTGGTTTAAAGGGCTATCGGAATCGATTGTGGCCGCAGCAGCCAGCCGGATTGGCAAGACGGTTCTCCACTTGGATACCAACGAGTACTACGGTGGCTTCTGGTCGTCGTTCAATTTGGAGAGTTTGAGGAAGTATGCCGAGGAGTGTCGTGAATACAAGAAGGATCAAGGGGTGGAAAAGAAGGAGGATGAATCTCTAGCGCTGAAGAAGGCTGCCACCCTGATTGAGAACGTCAGCGAAGGGTGGTACAATTTTGACGAGCTGGGCGACGTCGACGAGTGGAACCGTGATCGGATTCTGAAGGAGTTTCGACGATTCAATGTGGATCTGGCTCCGAAGCTGCTGTACTCGCGAGGAGCGATGGTGGAATTGCTGATTTCGTCGAACATCTGTCGGTATGCGGAATTCCGAGCGGTGGACCGAGTTGCGACGATCTGGAACGGGAGGATTATGACGGTTCCGTGTTCGAGGTCGGATGTGTTTACAAGTCGGGACGTGAATGTGGTGGAGAAGCGACTGTTGATGAAGTTTCTGCAGAGTTGCGCAAGTTGGGAAGGGGAAGGAGAAGGGAGCGAGCATCAGGCAGCGGAAGTCGAGGGAAAGACGTTCCTGGAGTATTTGAAGAAACAAAAGTTGACCCCGAATTTGATCCATTATTTGTTGTACACAATCGCCATGGGGAATGACCACACTAGCTGCCGGGACGGGTTGGAAGGGGTGAAGAAGTTTCTGCTTAGTTTGGGTCGGTACGGAAACAGCCCGTTTCTGTTTCCGATGTACGGATGCGGGGAGATTCCGCAGTGTTTCTGCCGGCTGTGCGCCGTTTTCGGGGGAATTTATTGTCTGGGTAAGCCGATCGAGGGTATTAATTTAAAGCGAGATGAAAGGGGCTATCAATCGTTAAAGTTCGGCAAACAGACGATAAAGGCCAAAGGGTTGGTCATAGGGCAGGGGTACGTTGAGAAGGAGATTTTCGGAGAAAAGGAAGGCTCGAGGGAAGAGAAGCGAACCTGTGGACAAATGGCACGTGCTATATTTTTGACAAATGTTCCGTTGGGTGGTGCATCGCAGAATTCCGGTGGAGGTGGCGTGTCGCTGATGAAACTGCCCCCCGTGGAAGGGCACGAAGATGGATCTACCATTATCCAGTTGGCACACTTTAGTGGCACTTGTCCGAAGGACATTTGTAAGTTATCAAATCTGCCTAGGCGTGTGGACAATTTTTAATTTATTTTTATTGTTTTCAAGATCTCATCCACGTGACGGCAAAATCCATCAGCGGTGACCCGAGGGCAGATTTGGAACCCTACGTGTCGCAGATTCTATCAAAAGATTATTTCATACCTCCGGAAGAGCTTGCGGAAGACAATGAAGCACCGGAGAATAACGTATCAACAATCCTCTACGAATTGTACTTCAACATTCCGAAATGCGTCGCGTGCCAGCATCCGTCCGGCTCCCTGCCGGAAGGAATCCATCTGGCCTGCGGTCCGCTTTACGAGTTGGACTACGATGAAAGCATAGCGCGAGCACGGTCGATCTTTAAGGATATCTACCCGGACGAGGAGTTCCTGCCGCGAGCTCCCGATCCGGAGGAGATCGTTATCGGCGACGAAGACGTCGGTGCTGCCGACCAAGCGCTGGAAGTCGTGGCCAGTGCCGAAGAAAGTGACAAGGTGGAAAGCGCTCGGGAGTGTCAGGAAAGTGATGCGAGCTCAGAACCAGCTGCCGCCACAGCACCGGGCATTTCCGACGCCCAGGAAGCGAAAGAGGACTCGATCGACAATGCCGAAGAATGCCTGGAGCAGAAATAATCAAACATTTGCACGCTTTTGCTTGCTTAATTTATTCCAACTGTGTTGATATTTTTTATTTAATCTGTGTACGTGTGTAAAATCGCAACGCTGACGTTTTATTATAGTATTTAGTGGCAATAAATTACTACTTCTTCTGCTTAAACTGATGCAAAAGTTATTTTTTAAAGCACTCGGTAGCCTAAACACAAAAATGCTTTTAAAGTGAAATGTTCCGTTTTTTCCGATAGAGACACTCGAAATATGCCTTACATCATCTTTAGGGTTTCTATTGCTGCAATGATACGTTCGATTTCGATCTTGGATTGGTCCAGCTTCTCCTGGTTGTTCTTCCGAACTTCCTCCGGAACCTTGTTATCGTAGTCGGCCGCTCCGATCGCTTGTTCCAGCTTACCAACGGTTGAGCTTAGGTTCTCCTTCTTCTTGCTAAGCTTTTCTACTTCCTTGTCAACCTCGATCAGTCCCTTGAGCATCAGATGCACAACGCAAGCACCGGAAACGGTCAGGATAGCACAACCCGCCGGCGGTGCTTCGCTGATGAGATTGATCTGTGAGTAGGACATGGTCGTCAGATCCCCGATGAAACTCTCCAGCGTATCCTTGGTGGAATCGTCGCTGCACAGGACGAACGCTTCCGTCTTCATCTTGTTCGGCAGATTGTAGTCGCTCCGGGCCGACCGGATGACCTTGGCCACACGCTGCACAAACTCAAAGTCCTTTTCGAGCTGCTCGTTGTGCCAGTTACATGATTCCAGTTCCGGGTAGGGAGCCACGCAAATACTGGCCACCTGGTCCACATCGGCACGCGGTAACCGCTGGTACAGCTCCTCGGTGATGAAAGGCATGAAGGGCGATAGGAGCTTCAGACCAATGTTCAAGCAAGTGTAGAGCGTCTTCCTGGCGGAGGCCTTAGCTTCCTCGGTTCCGGACTGGAACACCGGCTTCAAGCACTCCAGATAGACGTCGCACAGGTCGTACAGCCAAAAGTCGTAGCACGCGCTGGTGGTTTGGGCAAATTCGTACTTCTCGAAGCCCTTGTTGGACACGTCGATGCAGTTGGCCATCCGGGACAGGATCCAGCGCTCGATGTTGCTCTCGAAGCCGGTCTGTGGAGAGACGATAAAATTATTATGAGTGTTGTATAAACTTCAAAGTGCAGTGTGTCATGTTTACCTTGTCCGGCAGCACGTCGTACCGCTCCTCTCCGGTGAAGTACATCAGCGCAAACTTGGTCGCATTCCACAGCTTGTTGCAGAAGAACCGATAGCCCTGGACACGCATAATGTCCAAGTTGATGTCCCGTCCCTGGGTGTTGTAGGCGCACAGAGCAAACCGCATTGCGTCCGTTCCACACTCCGGGATACCGTTCGGGTAGTCCTGCTTCTGGCCGGCCTGGGCCTTCTCGATCTCCCTCGGGTCTAGGTTGGAATCCTGCAGCTGCAGGTGCAGGCCCTCCAGCGAGATGCCGGTTATAACATCCATCGGATCGATGACATTTCCGAGCGATTTGGACATCTTGCGTCCGTGGGCATCGCGAACCATCGGATGAAGGAACACCTCCCGGAACGGAAGCTTTCCGAGCAGAGCCTGTCCGAAGAACACCATACGGGCGACCCAGAAGAACAGAATATCGTGACCGGTTTCCAGCAGGGACGTCGGATAGAAAAGCTTCAGATCATCGGTGTTGTCCGGCCAGCCGAAAACGGAGAATGGGAACAGACCGGAGCTGAACCAGGTATCCAGTACGTCTTCGTCCTGCTTAAGAGCGAGTGACTCCTTGGGAACGTTCAACTCCTTGGCTGCCTTCTCCAAAGCTTCCTCCTCGGTACGTCCGACGAACCAGAGAGACTCCTCGCCCAGATTGGCCGGTTTCTGGCTAGGATCCTTGAACGAAGCCTGGTAGGCTGGAATTCGGTGTCCCCACCAGAGTTGACGGGAAACGCACCAATCGCGGATTTCATCCATCCAGTGATACCAGGTCTTCTTGTGCACTTCCGGAGTGATCTTCAGCTCTCCGGAACGAACGGCTTCCGTAGCGTTCTTGGCCATTTCGTCGCACTTGACGTACCATTGGGGCTTGATCAGCGGTTCAACGACATCCTTCGAGCGGGAACAAATCGGTACGACCATCGGATTATCAACGGTTTCCTTGTACAAACCCTTCGCTTGGAGGGCAGTCAGGATTGCTTTTCTGGCATCGAATCGCTTCATTCCGGTGAACTCACCGTACTCCCCAGTGATGAAACCTTCATCGGTAAAAATCGTAATGAACGGCAGATTGTGCCGCTTGCCGACTTCGTAATCGTTCGGATCGTGAGCTGGCGTGATCTTGACGGCTCCCGTTCCGAAGCCCATTTCGACGAAATCATCACACACAATCGGCAGCTTTCGATCGCAGAATGGATGAACGACGAATTTGCCATGCAAGTGCTTGTAGCGATCGTCTTTTGGGTGCACGGCAACGGCCGTGTCTCCCAGCATGGTCTCCACACGGGTAGTCGCCACAACGATCTCTTCGTCGCTGCCTTCCACCTTGTAGGCAAAGGAAACCAAAACGCCAAACTCAACCTTCTCGGTGTAGCCGGGAATGGCTAGCAGTGTCCGTCCTGGAATTTCAACCTTATCCACCTCGATGTCTGAGATGGCCGATCGCAGCGCACAGGACCAATTGCCCAATCGATTGCTCCTGTAGATCATACCTCGTTCGTGTAGCTGCACGAACGCTTCCGTAACAGCCTTGCACAGTTTCGGATCCATCGTGAAGCACGCCCGGGTCCAATCGTACGACGAACCCAACCTCTTCAGCTGATGGTAGATCCGATCGCCCTTCTCGTTACGCCACTGCCAAATCTTCTCGATGAACTTCTCCCGTCCCAGATCGTGGCGGGTCAGCTTCTGCTCTCGCCACAACTTCTTCTCGACTACGACCTGGGTGGCAATGCCGGCATGATCGCACCCTGGAACCCACAGCGTAGTGCGGCCCTTCATCCTATTCCACCGCGTGATACAGTCCTCAATCGCGTTGGTCAGTGCGTGACCCAAATGCAAAGAACCGGTCACATTCGGTGGTGGGATAACCATCACAAACTGACCCTTGGAATTGTTCTCCTTGCGCTACACGAAACACAAATTATTAAAATCCTTTCAAAAGGTGACACTGAATCAAAACCAACTCACCCCGTATTCCGGTTTGAAGAAGCCTTCCTTCTCCCACCAGCTGTACCAGGCGGCTTCCACATACTGCGGGCTGTACGCATCCGGGAACGGAGTCGACAAGTCTTTCCTCTCACCCTCCTGGGTGTTGCCCGTATAAACGATGGCCTCTTTCGTTTCCTTCACTTTTTTCTATTGTTGTCCAGCGTGGCGCAGATAAGAAGAAAAAGGCGATTTTAAATTATGTAGGTAGTTACTTTCACTATTTCGTTCGTGCGAAAAACCCCCACCATCCGAATAATGCGCAATGCATTGCTGGTCGGGCGGAGGTTAGAACGAAACTATCTGATGCAATTTTCAGGAATATTGCTTGCATCCTGGCAAGGGAAGATGACTCACCTCGACCTTGGGCTTAACGGCGGCCTGTTCTGCCTGCTGATGTTTTTTGTTCATCTTTTCCTGCAATTTGGCCAGTTTGGCTGCCTTTTCCGCTTCCTTTTTGAGCTGCTTTTCCGTTTTGACCGGAGCTTCTTCGGCTAAGGCTGCTGCAGCGGTACCGTTTTCCACCGGATCGGACATGGTTGTTCGTTAATCAGAACACTATTTCTTATCGGGGAAATTTGCACTTGACACGGCTTTTTTTTCCGACGATCTGCACTGATGAGCAGCTACAAGATAAAAAAAAAACCAGCAGAGCACCGAGCAGAGAGTGCCAACCAGACCACAAACACGCTGAAGCTGATCAGGGATCGATTGACGGATTGACCGAGCTTTGACAGCTGTTCGGAGAATCGCGAAAGCACGAAGTAGCAGTGCTGCCCGTGCTGCCAGACTGAACTACGACAAGTTAATTCTGGTGGATGCTATACACGGAGAAAAAATACAATCCAAAATCTAAGTTTCGTTTTACTTATGTCGTTTTCGTTTTTGCGGTGTAGCTACACCGGTGCTACACTGCCGTACACCGAAATATTTTAAGTTGTAGATATAGGATGCACCTTTGTTTACAAACAACTGATGTTGAGCTGTCAAAGACTCGCGCTTATTCCTGCTTACACTACACCAGTGCTACACCGCAAAAACGAAAACGACATTAATTTTGAGTTGCGCCTCTCACTTGCACTCGTTATTGCTGTCAAAAAAAGGAACGAGAGATTCGACCCAACGATATCCAGCTTTCCCTGCTCGGTAATGGCGGCCTGTTCGTACACACAAAAAACGAAAATTGTATCAATAAAAATATTGACTTTCAATTTAATAGTACATACCCAAAAATTCGTTTCTTCAACAATGAAAATGTTTAAAATAACAAGGGAATTTTCAATTCAAAAGTAGATGTTTTGATTTTAACTTGTGGTTGTAAAAGTGCAAATTTTCAAATCAAAAATTGTTTAAATGTCAAAATAACTTCTTCTGCAGTAGATTTTTACTCATTTCTGGATAGCTTTAGAATAACGTTATTTACACAAAAAAAAAATCGTTAATAAAATTAAAAAACCATTGGTAGAATTAAAAGTTTGCGTTGGTTCTTTTTGGTAGAAAGTCTTTAGAATTTAAAATAAAATTTCGCCTACTATCAATTCAAAAGTTAACCGCTCCCTACTTTTAAAAGTTCAAACTTTCAAAACGAATTGTACTTCTGTCAAAACAAAAGCATGGCAGTGTTGCAATAAAAAGTGGATTATTTTAAATTCAAAACAAACTTTTATCATGAAAGTGTGGTCTAATTGAAATGATCTTTTTCACTTTGAATTGAACAATTAAAATATTTTCATTTTAAATACCAGCATTGTCAGTATGACATGTAGAGTTCTTTTTTATTATTCAATATTATATATTTATTATTTTTATTATGATATCAAATCATGGCTCGTGATGAACTGATGAACTAAGACAGTATGTATCAACGGTTTTGGATCGTTAGATATCATGCATTTGGCACACTGTAAGCATTGCTTTTATCTCTGCCAGTAGTCTCCAGGCCAGCTCTCTGGTTTCCTTGAAGATTGATAATCTTCGTAACCTGTGAACAAGTTGAAGGGTCTATAATTCAAAATCATTGAGAAAATAGATTACACCTACAGTAAATATGATGCACATTGTACAGTCCGAGGAACAGTTAAATCTGGGAAACGAATCCGGCAAAGGCTTGATTGCTAAAGTTCAATCGGTGCGGCACTCGATCGTGGTATCTTGGGATAATATGAACGGTTCCAGGCCAACTTTGGCCAGCAGATGGTGCGAACCAAGAAACGTTGATTTTGGGTCGTTTTGAGGTAATACCAACAATCAATACGAAACTAACGATTTTAAATTGGCTCACCACTTTAGTAGCCTATTGGTCCCAAGCAAACGATTAACGTACCCTATTTTAGTTGAAATTCTATTACTACACTATGTTTGTTTTGATTCGCTATGAAAGTTTGACAGATAACATCAGGGGTGTGTGGATTCATGCAGATCATGCAGGGGTGAGTGAAATAGCTTGGGACTGCTTGGGACCGTTGTTCTGGTACTGAGTGAGCCAAAAATAATAATGATTTTCTTCGGGACCCAGTGGTCTTAGAGTTACCTCTATGGTAATACCAACAATCAATACGAAACTAACGATTTTAAATTGGCTCACCACTTGACTAGCCTATTGGTCCCAAGCAAACGATTAACGTACCCTATTCTAGTCGAAATTCTAGTACTAAACAATGTTTGTTTTGATTCGCTATGAAAGTTTGACAGATAAAATGAGGGGTTATTGGTTTTTCCTATGTTTCGAGGGGTGAATCATTAGCTTGGGACTGAAGAGAGTACCAGAGCTGAGCCAAAAAGTTGAGCACGTTATTTCGGGACCTTCTAGTCTTAGAGTTACCTCTATGGTAATACTGTAAACAGCAAAAGAAGTAAGCATTTATAAAGGTTATTTAAAAATATAAAAAAAAACACTTACTGGTTCGTCGAGTAGGGCCTATTTGATTTGATCCAACTTTTCAAAACCATTCACGGAAATTTAAAACCGGAAGCCAATTTTAGGGACGGGCAGAATCTATGTTTGGGAAGTGGATTGATATGACACTACTGCTGCTGCTTCTGTTTTGTTTTGCATGTTTTATCTTAAAATTTAGCGGCAAAATTTCAGTGCTGCCAAAAGTGTTGGTGTTTAGAGGTATTTTTGACAGTAAACCAATTTTCATTTAAAAAAAATGCACTTTTAAAATTACGAGTTATAAGTGAACGAAAAACTTTCAAACCAAAAAAAATAGCTTCGTTTTGAAAATATTCGTTGTTGAAACTATGAACTTTGAGGAATTTTCAATTTGAAAGTGAATTATTTTTATTACAACAATGTTTGTTCTTTTTGTGACTCACAGAAAAACGCGCAAACCAGGAGGTGAAAAACAATTATTCACGGAGTGTTTACTTATTTGTATGGAGATGAAATACGCCCGTAAAAGTTTTGTTTTGCTTCCACTGGTTATTCCCGGCAGTCGCCTAACCGGACAAGAAGGGAATCGAGAGGATAAAGGAGTGTTCTCACGATTTGACCATCTGTGGAATCATCTGTTTCGAGATGAGGAAGATCTCACCAATGCCCAATCATACGGAAGAGTGTGCCAAATGTAAATACAGGAGAAGGCAATCACCAAGTCCAGCCGTGTATTGGTATGTAATGTAATGTACTGAATTTATAATTTTTGCCCTAAATACGTTTTCTACTGTCTCCACAGCGCTTCCATCATCGCATCTGGTGATTGTTACCATCACCAAAACGATCTACTGAGTAACCGAGTCGTTGGAAAGTCGTGTCTCAGCTGGTGATGCTCAATCTTCTCGTTGAACGATCTCGAGTCGGAAGGTGTAGCCAAGTACCTGAGCATAATATCCCGAAAAAGATGTTCAGTTGAAGAAAACAAATATAGGAATTTGAAGTGTCCACGAGATCAAAGAATAATATATGGTTATTCATAAAACAAAAGATATATAATAATTGAAAAATATACTTTTATAACTTACAATTGAATAATTAAGACATTGAATTTGATCCTGGCTTCATGTTAGCATTTCCAACCAACTCTGAAAATCGTTAACTTCGCGTATGAAGTAATATAAAAAACACTTTGAATGTAACAACTCAAGGCGGGAGTAGCCGTCAACAATGCTGATGATGGTACAGCACGCAACAATCACCCTACTGCTTTCTCTCTGAGATGATCACGTTGGTCATGACGAGAGGAACAACACAATAGTTGGGTAAAGAAGAACTGCATTATAACACACCATCGACTGGAAATGCTCTCGCAACGTGGGGCTTTAGGTAGTGATGAAAACGTCGTTAGAACTATTCCACAGCCGCAGTTAGTTTATGAGCAAAAAGAGGGACGCACATTTTTGCCTGTGGACTTGGAGACATACTTCAAGTCCCCGCGTACATCGTACGGGTTAGGCAAAAATGTGCGTCTATCTTGAAAAACTGACGCATTAATGGCCCTTCGCTCATTTTAAACTTCTATTCAATTTTCATACTGCCGTACTCTAATACCCTGGACAGACTATGGCTTATATCATGTAATATAGGCTGTCTTGAAATGAGCACTCATACATAGGATTTCCAGTGAAAACTAGATGTATGAGTGCTCATTGCAAGACAGCCTATATTACATGATATAAGCCATAGTCTGTCCAGGGTTTAACGGAACTATCCACCTACCAGGCCACCTACCCTCTTCTAAAGATCATTCTCTAGCTAATAAATCATCACACTAAAGCTTCATGTTAGCATTTCCAACCAACTCTCGTTTATTTGTTTCCTTCTGTGAAAGGATGTTTAGTCACAAATCGTGGATTTTCTGATATTCTCCATACTGCAAAAAAGATTTTCCTACCACTGAAGGGGCGACATCTCTCGGATCTTCATAATAGCTACTACTCAAATCATATAATTAATTAGTTGTTTTATACATTTTATGAATAATCAGCAATAGAAATTTGCCAAAAGGTATAAGGAGATTTCTATCCGTGTAATCTCATCTGTAAGAGCTCAGCACTCACCAACTACCTACTCGGAGATCAAACATACAGCACCCGGTCGACTCAGGCGACAAGAGCAAGCTCCGGAATACCCAGGGTCAGCTAGCTACCGGGTAATCAGAGGGTTTTGCGATACAAAAACGAAGAACTCTCCTGACTCTCTCTCTTTTCTTTAAACGCATTTATTCGCCACTTTCAGTATTATGTGCGTGTTGTTCTGTGTTCATAATTTCGTGTAATATGTGTCGTGTAGCCTAATCGCGTGGTTCGCTGTACCGGTACATACCGCTGCTGCCGTTGATGGTGAATCGGGAAGGCCGACACAGTGACTCCTGTCCTACTGTGCGGCCGGAACTCTCACCAGATTGGCGAAGCGAGCGGATGACGGGACAGTGGGCGTTGCTGGACGATGGGATGGCAGGCGTCGTCCTTCGTTGGCACGATCGGTCGACCGTGGTAAGGCCACCTTGGTCAAGCCGAGAAGGGAAAACTCCTTAGCGATTATAGCCTACGTTTGGCCAAATAGTAGTGTTTCGGTCCTTAACAATTAGGCGCGGAAACTGTTTCCAATATTTCTCGAGCCGGCCTTGTGCTGACGGATGACCTTTTTAAGGTCCAATATTAAAAAAGAGGTCCTATCGGACGAATACGTAATTAATCTACGGTTTTTGGTGCAGGGTATTTAGTAACCTGAACATTAAATTTCCCTAGCGACACTAGCTACTGCTAGGGGGGGGGGGTCTCCTGGTTATCGTTCAAAACACCAACCACTGCACTTAGCTAATTGAAATGCGTCTTAGCACACGGACGCCTGATATTGAAAGAGGCCGATTTTGGGCAATGGCCGTTCTTTCTCCCAATTTTCCTGCATCCCGTCAGCCTTATTTTGTATAGTTGTTTGTAGCTCTATGGTGGACATAACGTAACGGCACAACATTTTCACAGCGGTACAGAACCCTATCACTTCTGTGGTATACTGCTGTTTTTGCACAAGAAACGTGAAGGTTCTGAATATATAACATAAATGACAAAAACCTATGAATTTGTGACCAAACGGTTACAATTTCAAGCACCTGCGGTGAAAATATTGTCCTCTTCCTATGCTTCACGGTGAACATTTCCACCCTCATAACTCTTTTGATCGTTACCCTATTCACCACCAGAGGCTGAAACGATCGCTTAGTTTCTACTGGATTCGCCTATAAACTGGTGTAGTCCCTGGTGTAGTCTGATTCCGTGGGTGTGTGGTCATTCAAGAGAAATCGACGTTCAAAGTCATTGTTAAGGCTGGCGAACAATAGATACGTTTTCGGGTTTTTTGACAGATAATGCATGGGCTAACTGTCAAAAAACCCGAAAACGTATCTATTGTGCGCCGGCCTTTAACGTTTCGAGTTATACCCTTCTGACATGTTTCCCCTGATTTCTAACTAATTTTCATTTGAAGTTGAATAAAACCCAAAAATTCCAAAAGTGTGATAAAAGCATAGAGGTAACTCTAAGACCAGAAGGTCCCGAAATAACGTGCTCAACTTTTTGGCTCAGCTCTGGTACTCTCTTCGGTCTCAAGCTAATCGATTCACCCCTCGAAACATAGGAAAAACCAATAACCCCTCATTTTATCTGTCAAACTTTCATAGCGAATCAAAACAAACATGGGGTATGAATGGGGTACGTTAATCGTTTGCTTGGGACCAATAGGCTAGTCAAGTAGTGAGCCAATTTAAAATCGTTAGTTTCGTATTGATTGTTGATAAAAGTGCACGTTTCCGCCAAATAATGTTGGTGTCTTTGGAGCACTTATTGCTTGCATCATAAGGATTGACGTTTATATGAAAACTCACACTGTGAAAACGCGTTTGGTGTGAAATGCGCAATATTATCTTGACTCGAATCAAGATCCATATTTATTGTTGGTTGCAACTAAAACTGGACTGCTCCAAAAATGCAAAAAGTGTGATAAAAGGGCACGTTTACGTCAAATCATGTTGTTGTCTTCGGAGCACTTATTTCTTGCTCCATAAGGAATAAGTGCACCGAAGACAACAAAACGATTTGACATAAACGTGCACTTTTATCACACTTTTTAATAAGTGAAAACGCGCTATTTGTCCAGTATGGTGGGAAATGCGTAATATTTATCTGTTTGTAAAACCTTGTAAAACCAGTGAAGTCTCTGGCAACATTGTATGCTACTGATCGTACCTGTCAAAAGCAACCCATCCCAAATAGTGTCTTCGATGCACATCAGGAGAAACTTCCACACTCACACATCGACACACCACCTGTTGCGTAGAGCGATCTGCACGGTTGTATATTTTTTATGCTCGTTCTCGTTTTATGTTGCTGCTCTGTTTGCTGTCCAGTCAGAGTGAAGGTTTTATGCTTCGATGCTATTTTTTGTTCTCCGCAACCATAGCAACCTGTCACTGTGGAAAGCGGTAAACAGAAAATTTTCATTACTCGTCAGAACAGATTCCTCCCTTTGCGGGACGACGAAACAGTGGCAGATTTATAAGTGAGAAATTGATTCAAGTTGGCGAAATTGGTGGAAAAATGAACTCGATTTAGGCTGATCCCGGTGCAAAGTGAGCATAAAACGCAACAGACAACGCGATGAGCGGGGATAAGGTAGGTAATTGCTGATTTCCGTTAGTTTTTGGTTGCGTTCCGTTTTCGTTGTGGGAAAGAAGTTCGAAGACGCACATTGATTGGGGGTTTGAATTTTAGGTTCTCTATCGAAACGAGGAACCGCACGGTCAGGGCGATGTGTACTTCCTGTGGCAGACGGGTGGTTCGGCCCAACTGATGGCCACCACCGGGAGCGATGGGACGGTGGCCGTTTTCAATCGGCAAGGGCTGCTGATGGAGAGGATTGTACTGCAGGGGTGAGTGATGGCGGGACGGGGTTTATCGATCGATAAGTGGATTAAGTTTGGTTCAAGGTAATGTTCAGAGTACGTTCAAGGTACTTTTACTTTAGTGAATGTCAGTGGGAGTAATGTGCGAGTTTTAAAAATGTCAATTAAGTGATTCCCGTAAAGAATATTCCCAGAGATGGCGCTGTTTCTTTGGTAGGCATAGTTGAAATTCAGTATGGGAGAAGAGATAAAATCAATTATTGACATACAAGCAGTAATCAAGAATTCACGTGTCCAAGTACATAGAGATAGTAAATACCAACCTTCTTTGGAACTTATACTTTAAAATTTATCTGTTAATTTACTGTAAAATCAATAAAACAGTTCCTTTCCCTACACTTTGCTTCCAGCCTTACTACTAATAGCTAATTTGTTTATTATCGGGGTTGGAACCAGTTCCAACGGTTCTAACCCAGTGTGAAAACGAACTTTTTGTCAGTGCGAACCTCATCCTGAGGTAGGTTTAAAAAACAAACGATCAAACTGATGTTTGTCAGAAAACAAGCAGAGCCGATTTGAGGGTGCCAAAAATTAGGGACTTCGAATGTGAATCTAAATGCATATATGGAGGTACCAGTGCAGTGTCAGGTACTCTATTGTGTAGTTTGTGAAAAGGATTTCTAAGATTGCAGACTGCACTGTCCTTTACGAGGTCCTTTGTTAACAACTAACGGAAAGCAGTTTATGTGTAATTTCCGATAGATGTCGTCACAAACAACAGTAGTGACATTTGATGGCCAATAAGCGCAGACATTATTTCCATCGGCTCATTACAAATAGAATCTGGTGAGAGAATTTGGGTAATCTGATAACAACGTTGGCAGTTTGCTGCTTCATGGTACACCCGCACTGTCGTTGGACTTTGACGTCATTGAGCTAGTAATAGAATTCCAAAATTACATCAATTTCAGTCTTTGCGCGGGATTTGCCTGGGACAAAGATGGAGACGTCCTGGCAGTAATCACCCAGAGCTCACCACAGCTCATCCTGTGGGATTCCAACTCTCAAAAGAAGCAGCACGTTGACATAGGTCTGCGGGACCCACCGAGCTGTATCGTATGGTCCAAACGTGGATCATTGCTGGCAGTGGCCACTTCCAGAGGTAACCTCTCGATCTACAATCATGCAACGACGAAGAGGATTCCCATCCTGGGCAAGCATACCAAGCGGATAACTTGCGGGGCCTGGTCTACGGAACATGTCCTAGCGTTGGGAAGCGAGGATAAGTACCTCTCATTGAGTTCCGAGGAAGGCAATACGGTGAGGTCGGTTCAACTGCGGGACAATCCCAGTGATATGCACTTTGCCGAGATGAAGACAGATGAGCGAGTTCCAGGTGAGAATACGATAAGTATGATCCTTGGAAAAAGGACGCTGTTCTTGTACCATCTACCGGAGCCGGATTCTCCGACGGAACTTGGATTTCAGCAACGTTACGGCTCGCTGTTGCAGCATAAGTGGTTCGGAGATGGCTATATATTGTTGGGCTTCAGCTTAGGTCACGTGGTAGCGATATCAACACATCCCAGAGAGGTAGGGCAAGAAATGTGGCAAGTTAAAAATCACAGAGATTCCTTGAACAGTATTGCCGTCTGTAAGGAACTTGAACTTGTCGCGTCATGCGGCGATAATAAGTGAGTAAACGCAGATCTTGTATCATAAGAAACCTTTCACTCAATTCTGAATCTTCCAGCATCAAAATCCACTCGATGAGCAACCTTCAAGAAACGGTCAAAATCCTAACCCTACACGATCAAGCAGGCCTGAAGAACATTGAGTGGAGCTCCGACGGGCAGCTGCTGGGAGTGACCACATCTCAGGGTGCAATTTGCGTATTTGTGACTAAGCTGCACTCGCTCTATGCGATATCACCGCCTCGGATAGCGTTGCTGTCCAGCTTGGCGGAAGTCGCCATTCATCACTACGCTCCGGACAAGGTCAAGTCGGCTCCGACGACGATCACTCTGGAGATTGAACCTTCCTTTCTAGCGGTGGGACCGTACCACTTGGCATGCGGAATGAACAATCACGTCTGGTTCTATGACCTGGGGCGGACGTTGAACGACAGTCCGCTGCTGTTGGGCGATCGAGAGTACATGTCGGAGATCAAGGAAGTGGCTTTGAGCTCCGAGTACTGCGCAGTTCTTTGCGGAGGGCAGATCATGCTTCATTCGGTGAGTTACTCTGGAAGAAGCTTTGGAATCTGGTTTAACGTATGTATTATTCAGATCGAATCTACGAACGAGGCGACCCTGAACCGGGAACCGAAGATGTTTCCGGACGAAGTCCGGGGAATGGCCGAGTCGGTGATCACCTGTATAGCTCTGACCAATGAATTCCTCTGTTTCGCCTCGGATGTAAGTAACGAACTTTGTTGGATCTTCTGTGTTTGATCTTAGTGGACTGTTTTTTCTGACAGCTTGGAAATGTCGTTCACTTTTCCTTGGAACGCTGGTCAACGGTAGTTCAATTTCGACATCAGGTAGGTATTAAAGCCCTTCATTCGGACCTGGACGGAACGCGGTTGGTGTTCATCGACGATCACAACCATGGCTATGTGTACATTTCGGCGACCGAGGAGACCATACGGATTCCCGAGTTTCCGAAGCATGTGGTTGGAGTTTTGTGGGACTTTTCCCATTCGACGGTGTTCATAGCATTCGATCGGAGTAGCTGTGTGACGTACGCTTTGGTGAGGGCTTCGGTGCAGGGTAAGAGGGTCGAGAAAGTTGGAGTTACCAGTTTGATAAGCGATCAGATGCCGTTGCTGCTGTACGATGGAGAGTTGTGTCTTCACGGGAGTGGCGGCCGGTTGACGACTATAGTTTTGGATACCCACGCGAACAAGCCCGGCAGAGATGCGAAGGAACAGTTGCGGTCCGTGAGATTGATGAGGAAGTACAATGAAGCTTGGGAGTTGTGCAATTTGATGAATGACGAGGAGGAATGGAAGCAACTGGGACGATCGGCCATAGAGGATTTGAATGTCGTGTTCGGTAAGTGGTTTGCTTATTGTGAACGAGTTAACGAAAATTCTCACGTGAACTGATTCGTAGCCATCAAGGTCTACCGCAATATTGGGAACGTAGCAATGGTGTACGCACTGGAGGATATAGTACAAATAGAGGACACCAACAGCCTAGCCGGTTTCTGTGCCTTATTACTGGATAAGATCGACGAAGCAAAGACACTGTTCGCCAAGAGTGGAAACCCACAGGAAGCTCTTGAGTTGTGCCGAGATCTGCTGCAGTGGGAGCAAGCGATGGCTCTGGCCGGGTCGCTTGCTCCCGAGCAGTTACCATTCCTGGCCCGGGAGTACGCTCAGCAGTTGGAGTTTACGTAAGCAATCTTTTGAAGTGTTGATCTAGGTGGTGCAGAATCTAAGTATCTAAGTTTTGAATTTCAGCGGGAGCTATGCAGAAGCGTTGATGAACTTTGAGCGGGGTCTCAAAAGTGATATTCTACCCGGCTCGGATGGCGTAATTGAGCAGGAAGTTCTTGAACAGCACGTAAGCCTTTGTAAGGCAGGCATCGCCCGTACTAGCGTTAAATGTGGAGACTACCGAAGAGGCGTTCAACTTGCGCTGGAGTTGAACGACAAAGAGCTATTTAACGACTGCGGGGAAGCTCTGATGGCCAATGGGAACCTCAATGAAGCGGCTGTACTGCTGGAAAAAGGTGAAAACTGGGACAAGTGCTGTGAGTTGTACATTACCCTCAAGCAATGGAAAAAGGTCGATCACATTCTACCGCATGTTACTAGTCTTAAGCTGCATGCAGCCTATGCCAAAGCGAAGGAAGCGGAAGGACACTATGCGGAAGCTATCAACAGTTACCAGCTGGCGGGGGACCTCGATAGCGTTGTCCGGATATACCTGGACTACCTCTCCGATCCTCACAGTGCCTCGGAGATCCTCTTGGAGACGCGATCTGTCGAGGGATCAAAACTGCTGTCGAAATATTTCGAACAACACGGTGACTACGAATCGGCGATACAGTTTCTGGTGCTTTGTGGTTCCATTTCGGATGCATTTGCAATCGCACAAAAGCAAAACAAGATCCGCTACTACGGTGAAGTCTTGGAGCAGAGTTCCAGTGCTAAGCCTAGCGATTACCTTGTACTGGCTACGTATTTTGAAAACGAAAAGTATACGCTCCTAGCTGGGAAGTACTACTTCCTAGGGAAGGAATACTCGAAGGCTTTGAAGCACCTGTTGAAAGCTTCATCGTTTAGCAACGAAGAAAATTCAGCTCTTTCGCTAGCGATCGACTGCGTGGCGTCAGCAAATGACGAAAAGCTTTCCAACCAGCTGATTGAGTATTTGCTCGGAGAGACTGACGGTGTTCCAAAGGATCCAAAACTTCTGTTCCGTCTATATATGGCCAAGAGACAGTTCAAGGAAGCTGCTAAGGCAGCAATGATCATTGCCAATCAGGAACAGATAGCCGGTAATTATAGAAGTGCTCACGACCTGCTGTTCTCCATGTACCAGGAACTTAAGAGGAACAATCTTACGATAGCGTCAGATATGAAAGCTTCACTGACACTGCTCCATCGGTATACGTTGGTGAGGACGCACGTCAAACGTGGTAATCACCTGCAGGCTGCTCGGTTACTGCTCCAAGTGGCCAAGAACATCTCACAGTTTCCGTCCCGTAAGTGGCACCACGAGCTGAATTTCATTTGAATCTCAAACTGATTTGTTTCCGTTTTAGACGTCGTCCCAATCCTAACCTCCACGGTGATCGAGTGCCATCGGACCGGGCTGCGTAAGTCGGCCTTTGAGTATGCGGTCATGCTGATGCGATCGGAGTTCCGCGGTCAGATTGATCCGAAGTACGGCAAGAAGATCGAATCGATCGTACGGAAGGCACCGCGTGGCCAGCTGGAAGACGAAGGAGCATATGAATCCAGTCCGTGTCCGGTGTGTGAATCGAACCTGCCCACGATGGATTTCATCTGCGGTCAGTGCAAGACGACACTTCCGATCTGTATTGCTACGGTGGGTTTGAGGGGGATGGGGTCATTTAGGTTTGGAGGATTGGTAAATATCGTTTCTTTTTGTTTTCCAGGGCCAACACATCGTGAAGGAGGATGTGGCAGCCTGCCCGGAGTGTGATTTTCCTGCGTTGAAAGTGGAAATGATGAAGTATGAGTATAAATTGTAATCTGTTTCCAGCTGTACTCTAAACAACTACTTTCATTTGTTCCAGAATTTTGGAAACTACGGAAAACCAGTGTACAATGTGCGGGGAAGAGATTGAGGCTACCCGGCTGGTGGACATAGACGATATTCAGCCGTACATTGAGGGGGCGGCAACGTGATCTCATTTGGCGAAAGAGGGTGATGCAACCGATGTGTTGCATGGCATTCCGTCGAACCGGTGTACCTTAATGAGGAATTTTATGTGCTTTAATGTGAGAGTGTCTCAGATTTTTTTTTCTTCGGAAGATATTGTAAATGTGGATTGAAATTGGGGTTTGTCAGTTTGGCGTAGATATATCACGTCATTGGATTATTCTTTAAGTTCATTGCATACATTTTGGCGCATTTTCAACTAATATCTTTGCACAAAGAGTTTGAAACCCAGCACTAGGGTGTACCAGTCATTGTCGTGACCGGACGGAGGCTACACGAATTAGTGATACAGTACTCTCGGCTGTTCTGTTTCCAATCTGCTGTTGCAGCTCATCACAAGAATGCTCTCAGCATGAAGTAATAGTAGTAAAATTACGTTTTATTTCCATTGATATGATGATATTTACATTTGATCATATCTGGAGAACTTTGAGATTAGGGCGTTATTGTTTTTGTAAACAAACACGACAATCGATTTCTCGCAAATTAAAGCTCAATCTAAAAAATTAACGGCACAAACAGGTTTACATGATTCCTCTTTTATTTGATGTGGTTTGTTCGCGAGATTGAGTTTCAATTTACGAGAAATCGGAGATACATGTGTTTGTTTACAAAAGCAATTACGCCCAAATCTCAAAGTTCTCCGGATATATTTCAATTGATTTAGCCTGAAGAGCTCTTCATCTTTGGTTGATTGAATAATTTATTTTTATTTTCGTTTTTCTTTGTTTAAACATTTTACAATTCCCTTTTTAGGGCATATTTAGATTGATGGCCGAAGTGGTGGGCGTTGGCCAGATTTGGATTTTTCTGATGTAATCCTAGATTATTCAATACTCTAGATGTAAGACCTAGACTATTCAATGCTCTAGTAACCTCAAGTCCGTGCTCTGTCATAATATTTCATTGTGATTAATCAACAACCATTATTCAACTCATCAGTCGCACTGAATAAAAGCAGTCAATAAACTCTAATGTCACTTCTATGCAAATATTAATCAACTAACAACTTGTAGCTGCAAAACAAAGCCAATAAAGTGAATATATTACTCATTTGATGGCTTCTACATAACCAACCACTCTTGCTGATTAACTTAAACATCAAAAGTGCTTTTTCAACAATGCAACGAATCGACTTGAGGCTATTCAGAGGAAATTTGTTCGCTATGCTCTTCGTAGGCTACCCTGGAAAGACCCTGTAAACCTCCCGAATTGTGGAAGTCAATGTAACTTGCTGAGCCTACAACTTCTCAGTGTTCGCCATGATGTCGCTAAGGTTGTCTTCATCGCCGATCTCCTGTGTTCGGACATTGACTGTTGTCCACTTTTGCAACAGCTTAACATTAATATGCGACGAGTGCGAACCCACTCTTTCTTTACGACCCCGACTTCTCGCACAAACTATGGTGCAAACGAACCAATTACTAGCATGTGTAAAAAATTTAATAGATGTTAAAACTAGAGTCGGTGTATAATGAGTCACGCCAAGAGTGAAGCCAAGTCTACCTATTGAACTGTCAAATCGGCTACCTATCGTGCAAAGTAAATAAACATTACGATGCTATAAAAGGTCCACGAAAGGTATTGCAATGAAATATAAAATAAAATTGAAGAAATCATCATAAACACGCAGCGAGCATTAAATGGTCATGGGATACGTTTGGTTTGGATCAGTAATGAGAATTTCTACTATTTTTTGATAAGATAATTTGACAAAATCACTGATATTATGATTCACTACAGCCGTTATTTTTGGTTTTTGCTAGAAGTCATTTAAAGTTGATGTAGAAGTCCTCTGTTGCCAAATGAAAAGAAAGGGAATACTTCGGAAACTGTGATGCGAGTTCAACTGTTTTTCTCTTGGCGTGACTCATTATACACCGACTCTAGTTAAAACTTTTTTGACTTCAATGCTTCCCGTGCTAGTCTTAAGTATTTAGGGCCTTATTACGGGTGTCACTACACGATGATAAGCAAGTGATACTCAGAATAAGAGCCGTGATTACCGTACAAATCAAATGGGAATCACTTCACCGTGACGACAAGTGACAACTTTTCACCGTGAAGTGACATCCGTAATAAGCCCCTTATTCTATAATGTTTTATCATCCTGATTAAGAGGGTGCAGTTTCGAACCCCTTTGAATACGGTTGTGTTTTAAGTTTGTTCTCTGTTTTGTGCGTGCATTCGTTTTCATAGTATTCGGCTGTATTTGCCGGATTAGCGCTGGCGCTTTGCCTCCCGGACGGTTATACGTGTGTAATTGGTATAGTTTTCTCGCTTTCCGGGAAGTTGTAGAATCGAGAAAGAAAAAGTGATTCATCATGTTTGCATGCATCAGAAGAGATGTCGCAATTTGCGTTGTTTGATTTTTTCTCATGGACCAAAAATTAGTGGCATCGCGAGTGATAATTTTTAATTTCAGTGTATATACGCGCTACATGGTGCGTGAAAGAGACTATCTGCGTTGTCTGTTTTTTTTCTTCGCTTGTGCTCCCGGTTCAAAAATTTGTGGCATCGCGGGTGATAGTTTTTAACTTCAGTTTATTTATGCGTTGTATGATTTTTAAGCGGTCGCTTCGTGTTCGCGTCAAGGAGATGCAAGTTGCCACTTCCACTTAGAGTAATCGACTATATTAGACTAAAGAGCCTGAATTTATAAAGAGACGACATGTCAAAATTGGAACAATCGATTATCTGTCAAAGTCATAAGAAAAGTCTTTTATTTGTTTACATTATATTTCAATCACTATTCTAAAGGCCGGCAAGCAATGCAAACGTTTTCGGGTTTTTTGACAGATAATGCATGGGCTAACTGTCAAAAAACCTGAAAACGTATCTATTGTGCGCCGGCCTTTAGGGTCCGCGTTTTGTGGTTCGTTGCGTAAGAAGTACTGCTGAGAATTTGTTCGGAAATCCTAGGAATCGGGGACGGTTTGAGTGCGCGGCGCGAGCGAGAGAGTGTCCTGTTGAAGCAACCTATATAATTATATTTACCTGAAAGGGAATTTTCGGTCCGCGAAATTTTTGACTGTGAAAAAAAGAAGGTGAATTTGCAGCAGAGTGAAATCCGCAGTTTCTACGGTCAATAAGCTAAAGGTATAAAAAAAGAAATGTCCGAAAGTGGCTGTATAACAATTATTCACAATAATTCTTCCAGGTTAATGCAAGAATAATTTGGTGATGATAAATCTTCCTAATATGCACTGTTATTTGTCAGTAACTCCACATAATTGTGATTTCAAATCTTCTTCCTTCAAGATGGATGTTTAAGATACACATACTTTGCTAGCTGACAAAAAGGGGTCATTGTTGCACGGCGAATGAGAACGACCAAAATTTGAGTTTAGTTCACTCATAATCGCCAAAAGTGCAGGAACTCAGTCATGAGTAAATTTGTCTCATGGTTTTCTGTGAAAAACCTAAAAAATCTGCCGGAAAATGAGGAAATTTACGACAATTTTATTCAGTCTCGGAGTAGTACCAATAGACTGAGTGAATCCAATCTTTACTTTTCTCAAATTCGGGAATTTTTCCCTGGAAAATCCTGGAAAACCTGGGAAAACATGAGGCAAATTTACTCATCGCTGAGTTGCTGCACTTTATGTGATTTATTTAGGCTTCAGGCAAATCCAAGTATAATGCATGATAACACTGATTCATTTATAACCATGATCGCATCACTTATCAAGGTGAATCCAGATCCAACGAACCCAACTTACTAACAAAATCTCCTTTCCTGTGTCTTTTGTTGGGGTGCAGAGGTAAACACGGCCCAGAAACAACAAAGGTCACTCTAATATTCCTTCCCTACTCCCAGCTGATTGTAAGGACGTGGCCGGCGCCGTTATTGATCTACAAAATATGGAGTCACTGAAACTTGTACAATGAGAATGGACGGTCACTCCCAGCCCCATTCAGTTGATTCATTGTACAATTTCACTGATTCTGATCAATCACGGAGTAGCAACCATTGATATGTGCAGTCAGTCTAAGCTAAGCTATAATGTTTTATCATCCTGATTAATAGTACGTTCAGACTACAGAGTTATAACATGTTATAGCGCTATCTTGATGGTGGTTTCTGTGTTGCAATTATTTGACAACCGTTATAACATGTTATAACTCTGTACTCTGAACGTACTATAAGCTTACTATTCATTTTTGGTTTAAGTCTAGGATTAAGTAAAGATTAATGTTTCCTGAATTAGTTGATTAGTAGTATATATGTATCTGTAGGATTTTATGTTATCTGTTGATACGAAAAGAAGAGATTTTCCGCTCACTTGAGAAGGGGCAAGGTTGGTCCTTCTGAAGTGGGCTTTTCCCTCTTCAATAAATAAATAAACTATCATCTAGGTTTATTTTTAGACTTGTGCAGTTTTACAGGTTTTACTCCGCTCCTTTACAAAGCTGAACTAACTGGTCGAGAAAAGTGATTCATGTGCACTATTATAAAGCCTCTACCAGGGTTGTTAATCGATTACTCGATAACGTCTATGCGAATTTCCCATTGCAGGCGTTAACTAAAAGACGTTATCGAGTTATCGATTAACAACCCTGGCCTCTACTCAGTGATCTTGGTGGTCATGGCATGGTCATGTATAGTTTAAATGTATTTATTTATTTGTTTGTCAGCATCAACATACTCGATATGGTTCCAATGATGGTTTAACTTAAAATTAAAATTAAAGTCATAAGTTAAAACTACAAAACATTAAAACATGATCATTGACTGTTTCCATTTCTGGAGAAGAATGAAGAGAAACGTCTCCGAAGTGTTAGTAGTGGCAGGTGAAAATAGAATACTGATGAAACTCGGTTAAATACTCGCTGTAGTCCGCCTATTGCACCGTTGATTGCATAGTTTGTACTACATAGTGGCATTCTCAGAATAACATTGTTACGAAGCATTCGGGGTTGGACGTTAATGTTTACTTGCTTCAAGATTGCCATGCAATCAATTCTGCCATGTAACGTGTCCGCGAAAAGCAGAGCTTTTGAAGTATCTCTTCTGGTGCGAAGAGGCTCCAAGTCAATCAGCTGGCAGCGACTTTCATAGCTGGGCAAATGAAACGGGTCTCTCCAAGGTAACATTCTCAACGCGAATCGCAGAAAGCGGCGTTGAACGGACTAGACTCTCTCAGTACCATTGTTGTAGTTCGGACTCCAAACCACAGAACAATATTCTAGACTGGAACGTACCAGGGAACAATACAGTGACTTGAGGCAATGGATGTCGAAGAAATTCTTAGCTGTTCTCAAGATAAAACCCAATGTCCTTGACGACTTGTCGACGACGTACGAGATGTGTTGCTTATATGTAAATTGAGAGTTCAGGATGACACCTAGATCTGTTACATGGCTCACACATTCAATAATAGTGTCCCGGAGAGCATAGTGAAAAATAACTGGTTCTTTCTTTCGGGTAAAAGTGATGACTGAACACTTCGCAGGATTTACTGTCATTCGGTTCAAATGGCACCAGCTGGCAAACGCTTCAAACTGACGTTAGAGGAATTGACAATCATCGATCGAGCAGATCCGTAAGTAGATTTTGAGATCGTCTGCATACGATAGTCGTGGACCTTCGATAACTAAATTCACGTCATTGAACTAGAGTAAGAAAATGAACGGTCCCTGATGACTTCCTTGATGTATTCCTGACGTAGCTGCAAAAATGTCGGACTGGCAGTCACCATGGGCTACCACCAACTGACGATCGGCGAGATATGAGCGAAACCATCTCAAAAGATTTCCTCTAATCCCAAGTCTATCCAATTTGGCGATCGCGATGGCGTGATTTATCTTATCGAAGGCGGCAGACAAGTCAGTGTAGATGACGTCTGTTTGTGACCTTTCAACCATACTTTGCGTGATGTACGATGTCAGACACAGTAGATTCGTGGTAGTAGATCGCCCAACAAACAATTTTAGCTGCAGATTAGCTTATACAGCCAAAATTTGCTTTATGCAGCTAATTTTTGCCTGTATAAGCTAAGCTGCAGCTAAAATTGTTTGTTGGGCGACCAGAGGTGAAGCCATGTTGATCTTCACTTAGATACTGCTTGCAATGGGAGAGCAGAGGCGCTATGATGATTAGCTCGAATAACTTCGAAATTGCGCACAACGATGTAATTCCACGATAATTATCCACGTTCCGTTTACTACCCTTTTTATACACAGGGAACATATGCGCAAATTTCCAGTTCGATGGAAAAATGCCACACGATATGGACAATTGGAAAAGATGTTGTAGCGGTGACAGTAAGTTAGCGATATATCACAGACAAACAGACGTAACTCTTCATTGTGTATCTTCGTTCACGCATTTAACGGTTGATTTGAATATTATCAGTTCCGCGAACTACTCGCCGCAGCGCTGGCATCGGATCACTTTGACGTTTCTATACATCCTATAGAACTTTTATGCAATATTGTTTGCGAGTTAGCGAGCAAGCTTGTTTTCCGCGAGAAGCCTGAAAGATGTCGCTACTGAGGTCCTATGTTTTGAGATACTATGTTTTCAATAAAAACTTTTTCAAAGAGTTACGTCTGTTTGTCTGTGGATATATGCTTCTTCAGAAAGACTGAAGGGACACCATCCGGTCTAGGGTTGATAGAAGGCTTTAGTTTTAGTGCGGCATTCGTTATCACTTCAGCGTTGACAACAATTCCACCCAGAGCTTGACCGGAAAGTGGAACGTTGCTTGCTGCTAGAGTCACGTATTCGTTGGTTAAGCTCTCGTCAGAGAGGACACTTGCAAACTTGTTGGAGAAGAAGTGGCAGACTTCCTGTGGAGTGGAAGCGACTTCGCCGTTCAATATCATGGATGATGGTAGACCGGACTCTCTGCGCTGCTCCTTCACGTACTTCCAGAAAGACTTCGGATGCGACTTGAATTTCCTTTGAATCCCTCGCAGATAATGCAAGTAGCATTGACGGCTGACTCGCTTGAACTGATAATTGAGCTTAACGTAGTGAAGTTTCAGTGACATCGTTCGATATTTAGTGAATTTCCTCAACGCGGCTCTCTTGATCGATTTCAGCTTCTTCAATTCGTTCGTCTGCCAAGGGAGGTGCGATGCAATCTGGTGAACGGTCTTAGGTACGTGTCTGTCAATGACATAAGCCAAGACATATGAAAAAGTTTGAGCAGCGGTTTCGACGTTATCAGAATCGAGTATGTTTTCCCAATCAATGCTTGAGAAATAAACTTAATTTTAGGTACCTTTTTCTAACCGAGTAGATTTGTTTACGTCAGTTCAAAGTGTTGGCGTAGCGAAGTTGATAGTACGGTCGTCTTGAGTTCAAGTTCACACACATCGTAAATGAATATGCAGTAAGAGCTTCTCACAACCGTCCCAACAGCCATAAGTCTAGGTTCGCCAGATTTCCTCAGCGCACCAGATAATCAAAACAAACACGATAATCAGACGGCACCCCCCACTCATATTCTGGTGTATTCGAATTACAGCTAACGTGGGTAAACTGATCTTAGCGTGCATGATGGTTTTGATACCAGTTACGATAGTTTTGCTCGTTACCACTCTCGTGGTTAAAACTCTGTATAGTTGAGTTGTTCCGCCCATTTGTCATATTGGTCTATAGACCTTATCCGCATAATTTCATACTCCTGTGTCGTCACCAACACATGCTAGCATGTGTTTACTATCGTCGTTCCCGATCGTAACTAACACACTTAAACCGGAAACGTAAACAACGACTGATAAGCTCCAGAGAGCGCTGTAGGCAAACACTCCCTCGCAAAAGTAACTCGCGAAAAGAGCTTCTGCTGCAGCTGTTCCGTAAACCAAACAGAGTAGCAGTATTTTTATCGCTCTCGGAGCACAAACTGCATCGGCAACAAACGAGAGCATTACTACTTTTCTCTCTCAGCTCAATTACGTCGTGTGTAGGAGAAAGTGGGGCAATGCGGCCACCCACTTAAAAATAACTTAATGAACATAATAGGCCTGCAACATATGTTTTGTAATATATTATATTACAAAAAAATATGTTGCAGGCCTAGTTTACTTTTAATATTCGATTTGTATTCATAGGGCTTGAAACTGTCCATTTGGTTTAAAATTTCCACTGAAATTAGTGACGATTTTCTTAAGGTGGCCAAACTGCCCCCACTTTCCTCTACGTACAAGTGATCTTCTCGCAGAGAGCGCAATCCAATTCAAGTCGGCTTCGGTCGGCGGTGACTAGACCATCATTGGAAAAATTATTTACCTCATTCAGAAAGTGGTGGAGCTGTCAGACGGATCTCTCCTTCCCTGACCCAGCACAATACTGCCGTGGCGGTGGAGGATATATTTTCCTACATTTGCATTGTTGTGCGGGATAGTTTTGATCCCTTTTACTGTTCGGGCACGGAATAGTGAAAATTCGTGAAGCACCGAATGAAAATTTAGGCAGCAAATTCAACCTTGAAGCCAACGGATCATTCGCGTGGGTGTCCGACCGGGCGTAGTGAAAAAAAAAATGAACGAGTGTTGAGTGTGGAAAACTTCAATTAATCAATAGCAAGCGACGCACATACAGTTCGTGTTTTGATTACATAGACGAGTGGCATAGAAGGGGCATTTGGACAATAATAATTAACATAATATCGATTCTGACGGATCAATAATTCACCACGCTAGAGCGCCCGTATTCCTGCTTAACTTTTTCCGCTTCATTCAGTTTTCGCACAGCGAATCATAGGAAAAGCTACGCCAGAAGTGATTTTGACGGGTATCTGCATAATACAAAGCGACTGAAAATAAACAAGCAAATCCAGATTGAAGTGACGATAACCAAAGAGACGTTATGTTATCGACTGTGAACCCTCACGTAGTCTCGGATTAGCATGGAATAAACTTTGCAGTGTAGTCTTCGCCGTCAGCCAATCTTGGAACAAAGTGTCCACCAATCGATAAATGCAATGTAGAGGGTAGCATAAAAAAAAATCAAGTTTGCTTGCTGCGCTTAACCGCTACCGAAAAACGAAAACAGAGCAGTGCTTTGCGATGCAACTCCACTCCGCTGTGGTGTGATATAAATTATGCAATTTTGTGTAATAAAATACAGTGTTGCTTAATTCGGAAGGTACGCGAAACAAAAGAAGCTTAAAACACAAAGTGCAAATGGAATAAAAAGTAAGCCAGTGAAGCCTCAGCAGAATTTGAAGCAACTGACCTGATGGCTGAAAGCTATACCGAAAGCAAAACACGGATCGCAATAAAAAGAAGTTGTAAACACATGCCAAAATAAGACAACGGAGTTTGGGGCAATCGAAATTGGAGGAAATCTGTTAAGCGTGTGGATAGTTCAGGACTGCCATAGCCTAGAATCGACAATATGGCTTTGAGTGCTTCGCAATTTCAAAACATAGAGGATGAGGATGATGATGTAAGTATTTGGTTTATTTAATATAAAGCTTTTAGTGAAAATAATAATTACAATAATTGAACGAACAATTCAATCACGATGCACATCCGGTCCAGTGAGAAACTACTCTATTGACCCTTTGTATCGCTCCGTCATGAATATATCGAACTTTTGTTCAGTGGTTGGTTTTTACTTTGCAATTGCAATCCAAAGACGACGACAACGGCTGACCTTACAAACAATGGGCGACACGTGACTTTTGCTGCGCTCTGTGGCAGTGGATGACGGACACGATGTCCGGCATTGCTGTTAAGGTGATGTGCTGCAAGCATTAACCCGTGTCCGCGGAGAGTTGAACATGCAAAAATAACAGCCATGTGTTTATTGTGGAGTAGGTTGGTTGGTTTCTTCCGCGGTAGTGACGGTGGTGGCATGATAAAACATTAAACAGAAATGGTCATGACGTCGATGGGGGTTGGGTTGGATTCCAGGAAATGTGATGAATATTTAACCAGGTTGTACGTTTGTACAACGTACAGCTTTCGCTATGATACTTGATGTCAGTCATTCATGGAATGTTCAATAATAAACGGAGTCATTTTGTCAGGAAAACTGATTGACGATTCGAGTACAATGATGTTGCTTCCGCAAAATGGACGTAAAGATGGCATTTGAAGGTTTAAATTCATATTACCGACAGCGTTAATGGCCTCTAATCACGTTGCGTAATCCATCAGAAATAGATAAAATGAGTTATTTTGATCGCCATAGTAAAATTCAAGGAAAATTGGTTCTGTTGACTTATTTCTATGTATACAAATGAAATATAAAATATTAAACATGTATTCAACATTTTATGATGGTAATTTTGTAAAATATCGCTAAAGTCGATTTTTGCTCTAATTTATTCTAACTTTTTTTTACAGTAGATAGAGTGACTTCAGTCCCTAGAAATCTTATTGCAATCGTGGGGCTTTTCTAAAGAAAATTAATCAGAAATGGAAGGGGGGGAGCCGTTCTTCACATATTTTCACATTCTAGTGAAAATCAGATAAAATTATTAATTATCTCATTACCCCCTAGTCTTACTTCCGTCTTACTTACATTGGATGGATTTGGAATTTGTTAAAATCAACAAATGATTAGTTAGTGCAATTCATTCAAAGTGTACTTGTAATTTACCACAATCATTACTCCTTATCCAACATAAGATAATAAATTAAGCACTCACGAACAAAGCTGCCTCTGTCTCTAAAAACAGGTTTTAAATCAACCTTCCTCAACGGTATTAAGCAAGTTTTCAGGAGAGCATCAATCATTCAATGAGGTACGAGCGATGACTTTCATTTCAATGTATTATAATTTCACCCGCTTACAGTACACATACAACATCCAGCTCACAGATGCCGAAAGTCAACAAAACAATTTACACTTATTTTGCATGGCATGCGAAAAAAAAGGAAAGGTTCACAACGTGATCCGGTATCTGAGCAATTCCACGCCAACGGACGAATCGATTTTATTTTTCCCTCTCAGAATTCCATGAATCTTCGAATGATTGTTCACTATGGGGCAATACACTAAGTTTGTGACGGAATTTGGCCATTTTTACTCTCGCCTAATTTTTCTAATGGCCTACATGATATTTTTCAAGAAAACATAGCTCGAAAACGGCTCATACAATGAAAATGATGTCTGAAATAAAGTGGTAGAAAAGGGGCGATTCAAATAAGACGTCCACTCTTGAGGAGTGCTAGAGTTTGTGACAGTACGTGTAATGGGTATGGGAATAAACGTGACACAGGGGAAGGAGGATAAAATAATCGAATAACTTGTGGATGTCATATTGCTCTCGCACCACCAATCCGAAGCAAGAGAAAAACTACAAGGTACAGCCCTATGGGGTTGTACGCAATGGTGACGTAGGACTACGTGGTCTTATATAATAAATGGTAATGTGTATCTTTATTGAGCCAGGTATTAATATGAACCATATTTTAATTATTTTCCTTACCTCATTTTTATAGAGTTGGTTGGAAATGCTAACATGAAGCTTTAGTGTGATGATTTATTAGCTAGAGAATGATCTTTAGAAGAGGGTAGGTGGATAGTTCCGTTAGAGTACGGCAGTATGAAAATAGAATAGAATTTGAAAATGAGCGAAGGGCCATTAATGCGACAGTTTTTAAAGATCGACGCACATTTTTGCCTAACCCGTACGATGTACGCGGGGACTTGAAGTATGTCTCCAAGTCCACAGGCAAAAATGTGCGTCCCTCTTTTTGCTCATAAACTGACTGCGGCTGTGGAATAGTTCTAGCGACGTTTTCATCACTACCTAAAGCCCCACGTTGCGAGAGCATTTCCAGTCGATGGTGTGTTATAATGCAGTTCTTCTTTACCCAACTATTGTGTTGCTCCTCCATTTTTATATTTTGATTTTCTGTTCTATTTACTATCGTACAGATTTGTCGTACAAGCAGAAGCAATACTTTTGTGCGCGGAATCTGAAGAAATATTGCTTGGAGCCAATGCCCATGATTGTACTGGGTAATTTTAACATGGACCTCATGAACGAAGGGAACTTGAAGTTCGTCGAGCTCATGAAGAAATCTTTGCACCTGGACATGGATCGTGAGTGGACTTAATTTTCGTTCGCAACGTCCGCCTTGACAGTAAAAAGTATAACTCTTACACGTTAAACCATCGCCCAGTTTTGTCACTTTTCGAGTTCTAGGTTCTTAACTCAGGGTGCTTATCATCTTTGCCAATCTGCACCGTACCGGAGTGTGAGCCAACAGGAAATCCATGCTGTGTTCATCAAAACTCATCTGACAAATCAAACGGCCCTTTTCAAGGTCACTATGCAATAAGGCAGTTCTGTGTCAACCATATAAGATCACCATAAATACTTCTTTGTACGGCTACGCTGGACACGGGTTGACCTGGTGGATGGAAAGGCAGCGCTAGCCTTCATCGCTACGAGAAATGGGCACTCAGAGAGCCCAGTTGCTTCAGGATTAGAAGCTTGGTTGCTACCGTTTTGCTGGTTCCAGGAATTCCATTCATGCCAAGATTAGTAGAATCAATCTCTTTTGAAATTAGTTGGTGGCCCTGAACAGGGCCGTTTCGGATAGGGAATATGAACGAAGCTTAACCTCAGGTGCGTGCCTGACGCTTCAGGTAACAGCGCCACGAATAATGTTTTCCAGCAACACCTTACCTTGAGCACACTCGGGTTTTAGATCAGACCGGAAATACGCTTGACATCACCACGACGAGCCAGACGACGGACGGCGGACTTGGTAATACCCTGTAAGCTATTAAGCAACACAACTGGCTCCTCTTTTGCCGAATCCTTTGCCTTACTTGTCACGTCCAGTCATTGTTTATGCTGTTGTTGTTTCTTCGTGTAAGGTTGAATCGAATGTGACAAGAAATCCTTTTTTTTTTACTTTAAATGATCTTTATTTCTTGAATTTGTGTGGTTTACATGTATAACTTATCAAGTGACACAGATGCGTATTTTCAACTTTAGTTTTTTTGAATTTCAATTATTATTAATTACAGTTCCTAGTCCTATCAGGCCTGTTTTAGAGAATGACCACCTTGGTGGGCTTAGTTTGTTTTAAATTGAAAAAGACTACTATTTACAACTACAACTAACCTACAACTACTATATACACCTAACCTACTATATACAAATTGCTTATCAAAGCATGTTCTGATAAAATACATTTTTGTGCAAATTTAGTTTGAATTTCGTTAATTCTGGAATCTATTTTGGAATCTATTTTGGCAATGCCTGCCTCTTCGTGTAAATTTGTTATTCTAGTGTCGATCTAGATCAAGTACCATCCTCAGCACTCTATTCTGAGCGACCTGAATTTTGTTCCTATGAGTCTGTGCACATGATTCCCACACCGGAGCTGCGTAGAGGATCGCAGGGCCTATGATTTGTTTGTAGACAGTCATTTTGTTCACCCTTGAGAGGCGGGATCTGCGGAAAATCAACTGATACAGACACCTTACCAAGGTAGAACACTTGACTACAGTTTTCTCTACATGCGAACGGAAGAGGAGCTTTTCATCGAACAACATCCCGAGATAGGTTACTTCGGCAGACCACTCAACCCTTGTGCCATCCATGATTACAGTACAAGATGGAGCCGGTTTCAGTTTGGGCGATTGCCGATGGAGGAACATGATCGCTTGTGTTTTGGAGACATTGATTTTGATTTTCCACGTGGTGGCATAATCAGCAAAGGCGTTAAGGCATCGTGAAATTTGTTCGTTATTCCGCGAGGCATCCTTCCTTTGACGGCTATTGTGGTATCATCTGCGAACAGGAAAAACACGCAACCGTCTCCGAGGGGAGGAATGTCGGAAGTGTAGATGCTGTAAAGCAAGGGGCTCAGCAGACTGCCTTGCGGGTCTCCTGCTGGGATGGAAAACGTGTCGGAAAGACAACCATTCAACGATGAGGTGATTTTAACCAGATGTAATGGGAAGTTGAAGTTACAAAGCTTGTACACAAGTCCGTCATGCCAAACATTGTCAAACGCCTTTTCAACGTCTAACAAGGCCATGGCTGTGGACTTGGATACAGCTTTGTTACTTCGGATGTTATTCATCACCCGTACTAGCTGATGATTGGTGGAGTGCCCCTTTCTGAATCCAAACTGTTCCGGAAGGAGAATGTTATTTTCCTCGACAAACTTGAGCAAACGATTGAGAATGAGTTTCTCGAACAATTTGCTCAGCGCTGAAAGGAGGCTGATTGGTCTGTAGCTTGAAGGCAATGATTTTTGCTACTTTCCAGATGCTTGGAAAGTAGTGCAGTTCCAAACATCTGTTGAAGATTGCGGTTAGAAGAGACTGCACTTTCATGCTGAGTCTCTTCAAGATCAAGTTGAATATACCGTCAAACCCGGAAGCCTTCATGTTCTTGGTGCATTTCAGCGCTGAGCAAATTTGTTGTACTGTAATCATATCCGCCGGAGGCACGACACAAGGTTTTGAACGCATTGCGCAACCTGATAATCGAGCGGACTTTGGATAGTCGAGCCAAGCAAATGCGATGAAGCGACATGCTCGCCGATCGCATTTGCTTTCTCCTGTGGGGTGATTAAAAGCCGATCGTCATCATTTTCGACTCTGAGAGGTGGAATGGGTTTGGGATGAGTTTTCAGGACCTTGGCTACCTTCCAGAATGGTCTGGAGCGGTCGTCCAGATTCTGGACAACACGCCCGAAACTTTCATTTCGGAGTGAGTCCATTCTGGAAGCAATCTGTCTGTTCAGATCAGCCGTTTCACGTTTTTTGCCCAGATCTCCAGTCCTCTGAAACTGGCGTCTACGAACATTTCTCAGGCGAATCAAAAGTTGGGTGTGGGAATCAATGGCAATAAACTTACCCCTCACAGGAACTCGTCGGACGCACGCCTCGTCAGCCACGGTTATGGCTTGGTGGAGTCCCTCCAACGCTCGGTCGATGTCCTCCACGGTGTCAAGCGGCGGGTTGTCGATGATGTGCCTGTCTACCACGCGTCCAAACTGGGCCCAGTTAATGCGATGGTAGTCCTTGCGCAGGCTTGAAGCAGGAGCCACGTTGCAGCCCAGTTCAGCCACCACCGGTTGGTGGTCGGAGCTGAGTTTGTTCAAGGCTACCGGCTTGGACAAGCCGATATTTGTCAGGAACAGGTCTAGCGTCGATGGGTTGCCCGCTGGTGAGATGAATATTGGTTCATCCCAAAACCAAACGGAGTACAGCCCATGTTGTGAGTGGTCGAACAGGAGACGACCGTTCTGGTTCTGCTGGTAGTTCCGCCAGGCGAGCGTTTAAATCTCCTCCAACTACAAAGCGGGAACCGGTACGGGTGATGGTGGACAGGTCCTTCTTGAATTTAGCCGCTAGTCCACTGCTGGCGGCACATTGTCGAGGGCAGTAGACGGCGATGAACATGACGTATCCAGTCGACGATTCCACCAACACACCAAGGGCCTCGATGATAGAGGTGCGGGTATAGGACAGAGTGTGGTATTTTATTCCTTTCTTGACGACGACCGCAACACCCCCCCTAGAGCTGGTACGATCAAGCCGAATAATGTTATGGTCAGGCAACCAGAAGCTGTCGCCGGACATTAGATGGGTCTCGGTTAGAAGGCCCACGTCGATGCTGTGCTTGCGGAGGAAGTCGGCAAGCTCAATCTGTTTTGCTCTTACAGAGCAAGCATTCCAGGTGACGATAGTTAGCGGTTTAGACACCATACTGGATGATGAACTTACCGAGCACTTGGATCTGTTCGGGCTTATTGCGGCACTTACGACACTATTTTAACGACACGGCTCCATCCGCAGGGCAGTCAGAAGTGGCGTGTTCGTGAGCGCAGTTGCTGCAGCGTGGCGTGGCAGTTGCGAGTGCCGTGTCCAAAGTTCAGACATCGTTGGCACTGGGTCACATCGCGATGGCCTCCACGGTATGGCTCTCATCGTATGATTATGGAGTAAATTGAGCGGATAGCCTGCAGCGCATTCAGCGTCACCGTTCCCTTCTGGAAGTGCACCAGGAAATCCGGGTACGTCTTCACGTTTTCGTCTCTCCTCGTCATCCGAAAGACAGCTATTGGGGCCAGCTTGTACCTGTTGATTTCAGCTTCGATCATCTTGAAGTCGAAGTTTGGTAGACCCCTGATGACTACCTTGAAGGGCTTCTCACCGGGGATGTCATGCGTGAAGAATTCCGCCTTGGAATCCTTCAGATATTTAACGGCCATCTCGTACTCCGCTTTCGTACGGAGCATCATCTTGGTGCCGATCCTGCCGAGCTTAAACTCAGCTGCAACGCCCAGCGATGAGAGATCGCCAATCAGCGTGTTGAGTGGTACTTGCTTCACCACCAGTAGAGCAGTGGAGGAAGCTTGACTTTCGCCGCACTCGGGCCGGCAGAATTCTCGGTTTCGACGGCGTCGCCGAAATCACCGATGTCGCTGGTGTTCGTCGCGGTTACATCGTCGCGTCCGCTCGTACCATCGGACTGTCCTTGATTCTTCTTCCTCTTTTTCGTCCGCTTCACCGGGACTGGGTTGGTATTCCCAACATCGGTGGGAAGAGTAGCGTACCTATTTGAGGTAGGTACCGAGCTACCCTGACCACTGTTCTTCTTCTCCGCTTGGTCACGAAGTCTGCTGTTTTCCTATCACGCGATGCGACCGACACTACTGACGACACGACGTGCAGTATATCTGCGAACGTTTGTAACAAACTATAGGTTTATCGAACAACTCGACAGAGCGAGCAAAGACCGAACTGTACTGCTTGACGATCAAGCAGAGAATGATGACGTGACAAGAAATTAAAATTTTCGGCTTTTTTATACCTACTTGAGGGTTAAATTCTTCTTGTTGTTGTGTACTTGTTCTTTCATCGTTTATGATTGGTGGATGTATCCACATCGAATAATGGCCGCACCAAGCAGACCGCTCTTAAGTCCACCGGAGGAAAGGCTCCTCTCAAACAGATGGCCACCAAGGCCGCTCGCAAGAGTGCTCCAGCCACCGGAGGAGTGAAGAAGTCTCATCGCTACCGGCCAGGAACTGTCGCTCTGCGTGAGATCCGTCGTTACCAGAAATTGACCGAGCTGCTTACTGCAAGTTGCCTTTCCAGCGTCTGGTCCGTGAAATCGCCCAGGACTTCAAGACCGATCTGCGCTTCCAGAGCTCGGCCGTTAATGGCCCTACAGGAATCCAGCGAGGCCTATCTGGTCGGTCTGTTCGCCATCCACGCCAAGCGTGTCACAATTATGCCAAAGCACATTCAGCTGACTCTTCGTATTTGTGGTGAATGCTCTTAATTTCTCCGTCGAAATCTAACAAAACCGGCCCTTTTCAGAGCCACTAAAAGGTTCCACAAGAGAGTTGGGAAGGAAATTTCTGCTGCTTACAACTGATCGCATCACAGTGAATCCTGATCTAAAAATTGCAACCAGCAAGTGCCCTAGAACCAAAAGCGGTGCCATGCTATGACGATGACTGTAAGGGGCTTAGAAGCAGAAGGGTGAAAGCCAATTCTCTTTATCGATTTCCTCTTTTGTGATGACCATGGCTTCCTATTTCGCACTATTTCTGCTATGCTCTTCTATCATCCACAACAACAAACGTATCAATGAATGTGGTTGCCGTCGAGTTAACGTTATCTGACCGTGCACTTTGTAGTTGCTCCTCCGTGAATGATCAGAACTAATCCACTTGCACAGAGAACTACATAGATGGTGCATGGGATAAGCTTTCCATCTTCAATGTACAAGCACATTAATTCAATCTATAGATCAATTCTCAGCGCCGGCCACGTCCTCACGGTCTTTTGGGGAGTGAAGGATGATTAGTTCCAATGAGGTACAGTACCGAGGTGTCACTACTTGCTCTGAGTATGGAGCTTATATGGCAATCACAATTCTCGATGAACATTTCAAATGGCCCTATCTGCTTTGATCGATTCTCATCATCGACTTTCTCTTTTCATAACCACTACTATGAAAACAGATTTTGCGCTAATTCTACCGCATAGTTTGATAAATGAGGTTCTTATCTAGCATCCAAAACGTTAAATACAACAGGGAAAGGTTTTGCAGCTGAATTATTGACGAAAGAGGAAGTCGATGAAGAGAACCGTCAGGCGGTTAATTATTGTAAGCTTTTCTAGCTTTGAATCTATGTTCATGTTTACTTCCTGTATGTTGGTAGAATTAGAGCCATCGTGATGCTGAAAGTCTTCCCATCCAGAATTGTCCAGAGAAACCTTTTCGTAACTCTGTTGTCCCTGGCAATGGTTTCACAAGCTCGATTGCCTCTAGCAGTACATCCATATTTGAATTCGAACCGTCGCAAATGTCATTACTTCCAGTCTTCTCTAACACTGATCGATCATCGGAAGCAGTACCTTGCCCAACTCCTTCCGCTCTTTCCTAATGTACCGTTGCTGACGGTCACTACTGTCTGCTTCAGGAGCTTCCGGAGTGCGGATAGTTGGAACAGCTGAAATAACAGAGATGATTTTTGTTATTTTTTATAAAGCTGAGAAAATAAAAATGCCTTACCATCTTTTACCAAAATATTCCGCCCGTAATTGACCAGTGTCCGCTGGGTACTCGCATTGTTTGCGTATGCTTCTGGACCAAATGCTGAGAGCAGACTTGTAGGGAAATTCCAGGATCTTGACAATACCCGAGAATTTGAGCCATCTCGCTCGATTCTTGGGATCTTTCGAGAACGTATGGAACCTTACAAAAAAGTCACTTTTTTCGCTTTCCCCTTCGTGATTCCGCATGTATTCACTGCGCACTATGGCATTTCAGTAATATTCAACGAGCGCTTCAGGAATTAACCGGTTTTACTCGATAAAACCACAGAAAACTAAAAAAAAATGTTTTCTCTTCGAAGCTTTTACCTTTCAAAACGTAAACACAAGTAATGACGTAGGCAAGCTGTGTACTGTGTGTTTGTATTTGTGACATCTTTTTATCATACTATCTGTTCACGCACACCATCTTACGGAACTGCTTCACCTCGGTACTGTACCTCATTGGATTAGTTCGACGTCCGGTTGTTACTAGAGTCCGAGAATACCTCTACATCTCCACGACTGTCTCGGGACGGATAGTTGTGTTAGTGAGGTAGGTTATTTTTAGATCAGGATTCACTGTAGTAAACGATGCGATCGGTTGAAGCAGAATTTGTTTTTATTTAAATCTAGTGGGGATAGAATAAAGCAAAGTGAAAATTTGCAAGGAAGGGGACAGGCCTGGGATTGAACTCCCTACCTTCTGCTCAGTAAGCAGAAACGGTAACCACTGAACTACCGAACCTCGTCGTAATGCTACATCGACATGTTTCGTCTAGGAATGATTCTCTGATGACTGTGTTGGGGAAGCAGCATATGCATGTACGTAATTGGTGGATTTGTTAGTTAATTCGACGCTTTTGGGCAATGCTGGACATTTACCACTTTTTTCAATAGTTTCTTGTTGAAAATCAACATTCGGAAGCATTGTCAATCAACATTCGCATGCGTAGCCATATTTCTGATCGAATGGTGATAAAATTATTGAAATTGGACCAGGGGCAGCTGAGTTATTAACGTTCAAAATCTTTCACAATTTTGTTTCATGTTCCATTTTCGGTTTTCACAAAGTGTACCCCCATATAGAAATCACAGACGTAGTCCTACGTCAAAAAAAAAACACAACATTTAATCCGACGAAAAGTATGCCCGCAACCGGTGTCACCCGTATTCATCTGATTCTTTTCCCGGTTGTTCTCGTCCAGCACCACAAATGCTTCCAAGTAGGACTTCGCAGTATGCAGCAACAGATCGCAAAATCCGTCATGTTTCCTTTCGTTTCTCCGTTGTGCGCTGTACCAAATTACGAAATTCGGGTACCACGAACGGATGACGTTTCGTTTTGGTTGTATAATCTGTTTATTTTCGAAGTGTCAAATTTAAGTGAAGATCCACGAAATGAAACTCAGCCCTAGTGCCGCTGAGTTCATTGTCCGCAGTGAACAATTATGCGAAATTTCATGGAATTCTGAGAGGTAAAATCTAAAATTTGTTTATGTTTTCGCTATTTAGCCTGGAACTGCTCTGGTAAGAGTAGTGTTAGTATCTCCCTACTACACACACGTCGGTAGATCAGGCACCGCCAAATACTTGAATGCATGTAATAATGTGACGTCTTGGAATTCCCATTCGCTCGCTTTCAGCGTACGTCAAGATCCGTTCATTCGACTGACTGCACTGAACTGCTTGCTATCCGTATCAGTCGGTCTGATCGGTTAAGCCTTGTCTAATGCTAATCACGGTGGGATAATCTAACCTCTGAACCAGCCATTTATGCCAGCGTGTGTGAAATAACATTGTTTTGAGCTCACCTAGCTAATAAAGTGCTGAAACGCAACGTTTACTCCCATCAGGAATCACTCAAGATGTAGATTGCTCATGCAAATTAGATGCTTTTAACCTTCCGTTCAAGACTGGAACGTGTTATCAACAACATTCAGGAGTTTGAGTGACTTTACAAACACTGGATCTGGCCCATTTGTTACTCAACGTTCGCACGTGCGCAACGAGTGGCGACCTCAGTATATTCTAGTATCTGCGTTATCTGCTCTCGACGATTGCAATTCTCTCCTTATCGACAGGAAGATGATTTACACAAAAAATGTGACGCTAGTTCGTTTGTTTGGATTGTATTCTGAATGATCCAGATATGACAGGGAATTATCACTAGACCAATAGTAATAAAGGCACCCCATGGAAACCGATCGAAGCAATTCAAGCATAACTTTTCAAAAGGACGTAAGTCGCAAAAATAAACAAATCGATATTTTGCATCTAACCGAATATAAAATACATGCTTTTCCTACGAGTTAATGAAAAACAAGGTTTTAAATTGTAATGCATTATGGAGAATATATTTAATGAATGCCCTATGTGACCTTCTTTCATTGTTTTTAAAATGGTGTTGATACACCCTTTTATTGTCAACATGACTTAACTGTTAAAATTTGATGATAACACAAAAACTGCAGATACGCTCACAGTGAAGCGTCGTATGTGAAAAAACAAAGCAACCACTATCAATCAGCAAATGCGTCAAGTTTGTATGTTTATTTTTGTATTTCCGGGAGTCTATTATTTCAAAAGTATTCTAATAAAATTGCACTTTAATCTTGACTTTAATATTGAACTTCACATACCAATCTGACCAGCGCTTTCTTAATACGAAAAACACAAAACGTATAACATCTGACGGCACATAATGCGGTGACCCTCTCATCTCCGCTGTTAACATTGATTATTTCACAACTCTGGGGAGTTATGTGAATAAACCAACAAACCGACAATTCCACAATGCTTTTCGAGCTGCCGACGTATCTTCACTGCAAAACAAAAACCGGTGTATCTGATTTGACGTATGTGAAAACCCTTCAGTCAAATAGACGAATCATGCAGGGTGTATGTAACAATCAAGGTGTGATACCGACGAATAAATCAGGGTGTATGTGAGTAGTACACAAGTAAAAGGTGTATGATTTTGTTTTATCAAAAGTCTTGTCCGTGTTTGCAAAACTCTACATTTTTCACAATTCTCTTAAACGCTATCCCTTTATCCATCTAATAGCACAAACAGATTTAAAAAAATAGCATTAACTTTTAAATAGCATTTAATAATCTCATATAAACATTGCTATCCAATGTTTCTAATTTCCTATCAATGTTACATACGTCCTTTTGAAAAATTATGCTTGAATTGCTGTCGCTGACTGTGTTCTGTTTGAAGCCGGAGCATGGCATGCTGCTGCTGCTGCAAATATGATAATGAATATGACTGCCTCTAACAAGTTCGAGGATGGGCCAATGTTAGAGCGCTATTAGAGCATGCGTGAGGAAATTATCGCGTTTAGTTGCCATACCGGTTTGATTTACGGAAGTTAGATTCCGGGCACGGAACTTGTAAATTACAGAATGCAATATGAGGCAGACTGCTCTTAGTGTAATTGCACTAACCTGTACACCTACGGACCAATGAACTGACGTTTTCAGTGTTTATAAATAGCTCCGTGCATATTCAAATTATACAAAAAATGCCCAATCATTTCCTTACGAGTCGAAGTGTATGTATATCTCTCCATTTCCGATCATTTCTAGTGGCTTATCACCTAACATGTGTCGTTGCTGTATCCATATCCAATCGGTTGATTCTTCCAATCGAATATGGATTCAAGAGTTGCTTTGTCATGAGACTGTCATCACCTGGACTTTTATCGCAGTACCGTTAAAAGGGCGTACTTTGGCTGCAAGCTTTTCGATTATTTACTATGGGTCAATGTAAATGTAGTGAGGAGAGAAGGTTCAGAGAACGTCCTATGCATGATGTCACGAACTCGAAAGCTAATAAAAGAAGCAGCCGTACCTAATCCCATTATGTGAACCATGTTGACATACTCTGTCGCGGTTGCTTCAAGTTCGCCTCTTTTCGAAAAACAGTGTACGGCAATGAAGTCACGTGTAAACCGCGATCGTGTAGCCTCCGACAGCACATTCTAATCGAATCAATTGCTCAGCTGCAATTGAAGAAAGCGACCAAATCCGGTATGATGAAATCGCATATGAAATGATACAATTCAATTAGGCATACAATGCAACATAAACTAGCCAATAGCGTGTTCGACGCTTATCTGTTACACTCAAGCCAATTCAACGCAGACGTTTTATAGGGGAAGCTTATGCTCTGTTTATACGCACCCCCACCTTGGTTGACACAAATGGACGCAGTTTTTCGTCGACCATCAAGCGAACGTTGTTAAATTGTGGGTCTTCTCTGCCCATTATCAGAGCTATCACTACACGCACTATTTCAACAGTAGCAGGTAGGGCGTTTCCTTCTACTATTGCTCCGTCTGCTTCTCCAATCTTGATGGGGACCATATTATCCGAACTGGACAGTAGTTAGTCAGCATTTTGAAAGCTATTTGCGGATTGGTTTCTGTTTTATGCTGCAGGCCTTGATTTGTTCGGTGCTGAAGATGTATAGGAAGTTCGATAGTATCGTGACTAGTCAACGCTGTGATGATTTTAATTTCGATATAAACTGGACGAACCTGCTGATAAAGTAAAGCCTGCAAACAAGAGCCGCGAGGAAGGTGTGTTCCACAATCGTTTTTCGACTGGAGTGTTTACGCTTGGAAAATATAATTTGTTTGATACTACATTGTCACTACTGTTGAAATTAATGATAACACCCACATTTTTACCACCCATTTCTAAAACGTTCTTTCTTTTATTATTACAGTTTCAGGATGCATGTGACATGGATGGTGCTGCGTAAGTATCATGATTTTCTATAGACAACATTTCAGGTGCCACGTCAGGACGGAAATTGCCTTTTTGATTCTAATAATATGGCATTGAACATAGAGTTACGAATTTTATATTGGCATGTCTTTGCTTAGACTGGTTGTTACTGTGATCAGAATCAGTGTAATTGCCCAATGAATCAACTGTTTGTGGCTAGGAGTGACCGTCCATTCTCATGGTACAAGTTCCAGTAACTCCAAATTTTGAAGTTCAATGTTCAGGCCCTTGCAGTCAGGTGTGAGCGGGGAAGGAATATTAGGCCGCTGCCATAGTGTGAGGGAAGAGGCGCGCGAAGCTTGAAATCGAATTTAAGGAATCATATCAATAATAGGAATCCTTTTGTATAGAACGCTAAGCGCGCCTCTTTGCTCCCACTATGGCAGCGGCCTTAGAGTGGCCCTTGTTGTTTTGGAGACCGTATTTACCTGTGCGTTCCCAAAAAGGTCACACGAGTGGAGATTTTGTTAGCATGTAATGTTCCTTGCATCAGAATTCATCTAAATTCACGTGATTTAGATATTTACGATCTTTTGAAGCCACGAAGATTGTGCAAATGCAAATACTTGGACCGTATCAACTCAGTAATGCTAAGAGACCTGGGGTAAAACTTACGTACTTCTGCAAAAGCAGTGAGCAAAACCGGTCATCCCTAGGCCACCGAGCCCGTACCATCGAAAAATTACGAACGATGATCGAACGATCTCGGCGATATGAAGCTATAGGCCTTTTTAATGCACCACCAACGTAGAGTGCGCCACGCGAGTTCGAGAAGAAACGTCAACCAAACCGTTTGTTTACATCAGAATAACTATTTTTCACAACGCAAATTAAAACATTTTTCATTGAACATCTTGCCAATTTCCATCGGTAATTGTCTTATTGTACGATTTTCTTCAGACCTAAACTGATTTGTACCTTAACTATTCACACACGAGGGTTTTTAGCGGAATGCTTAAATAAAACAGCAAAAAAGGGTTACATTCCATTTAATTCCACTTAATCAATTGTGGTATCCATGACAGATACGTATTTCGACTACAATGTGCAGTCTTCTTCAGTGGGAACCGTGGGAAGTGACCAGACACGTCCGATGACGACTTCTCCGGTGTTAGACAAATGACTGGACGATTAGGAAGTCATCTGTCATAGTCACCCACCGGGGACGTAACGTTTCATTGGTGGGTTTGATTTCGGGGCAAAAATTGCAGAGTAGATTTGGAAACAGTTTATAACAGGATTGTTCTACCGCGGCAGGAAATGGTTGGCTACGGGAAGGGTAATCATACAGTAGGTTGTAAAGTTTATTAGAACAAACTGAACTCTTCCGGCATCGTAGTGCAGCATTTTGTATAACGTAAATAAATCACAACTCATCAAGGAAACGTACTGATTTTTTTTTTCTAGCTCAATTTTTTTCATCATTATGAATTTTTACCCAGCATAGAATGAGAAATAAATTAAATGCAGATTGAAACATGTTCATCGACCATAGATACAGCCATTTAAAAACGCAAGTTTTAAAAATATTGTTGATGTTGTGTACAAGACACAACCGCATAGTTGCCGTAGACTACGATAAGCTGTTTAATGAAATTCTCGGGCTTAGTCTTGATAGTGATTTAAAATACAGTAGAAGTAATCTATGATTTCAGTCATATGTATATAATTTGGATTTCATACTTAGTAAAACTTGGGTAATTTCAGGCCCTCATACAAATCCGAATACATATTTTACTACATTTGGTTCCTGGGTGAGCAATTTTGGCTCTATTTTATGAGACATTTCGTAATTGATCGTGAATATCACATTGTTGTCTTTAAAGGTTTCGTGTGGTTTGTTGTCGCACATGCATCATTTTGCATAATAATACAGGGCATTTCTGTGGTGAATAAAAAAAGTGATTTCCCTATCAATCACGGATTACAAATTCCAGAACTTAGCACAAATTAGCGTTGTAAGTCCCTCCTACTTGGAGAATTATGTAATGGAACTACTTGCTATTCTCCAAGCTTATCTATAAATATAGGAACCATCTGATAATTTCAGTGCTTGGGACTGAAATCTGTAATCTGTGATAGGGAATTCATTTTTTCCCACCACAGAAATAACCGCTGCGAGTCACCGCCGTCCTATGTGAAAATGAACGGAGGAACGACAGCAGCGCTGTTTTATAACTTTTCAGGTTCAAACGTGCAATCAAGTGGTACTCAATTATGAAGACTGGGTTTGGGGAAAACGATTATTTCATGAAAAAAGTGATAAAATTAACACTTTTATGGAAATTAGAAAAGTATTTATTTTTAGTAGATTTGTAGAGCTATTTCCTATCGATTGGTGTGTTTGTATTTTAATTTAATCTATAAACTTAACATTTTTTCGTGACGGTTGCAATTTTAGATTTTCGATTTACCCCCTATACCTTCCCGTAAGACGTAGTCTACGTCAAAAGGTTGGGCAGGCTTGATTTACAGTGTATTATAAAGTTACTCGTAAACCTGAATGGACAACTTTTTGAAACACTGTAAGTAGATAGATTTCTGAAATCAGGGCTGGTGGTCGACAGAAAGAAATTCAGATACGTATTATTGCCACAAGTCGTGTTTCCTAAGGACTAACAAGACTATAAGGTCTGATAAACTGCACCTCATACTAAATTGAAAGACATGTGCTTAGGACCGTGTTTGGCGAAGTATATGAGAACGGTGTATGGAGAAGAAGAATAAAACACAAGCTGACGCAACTCTATGGCCAGGCATGGAAAATCATTTACATTCATTTGCCCCTAATTTTATTCATCAACAGAATTCGGTAAAACGATGTATGGAGCTTTTGTAGGTTTTGAAATCAGTGATTTGACACTGATGAAGACTGCACATTGTAGTCGAAATACGTATCTGTCATGGATACCAAAATTAATTAAGTGGAATTAAATGGAAGATAACCCTTTTTTGATGTTTTACTCTTTTTGACGTTCTTCTAATCACCACCAGAGGTTGAATCAATCACTTAGTTTCTATTAAAATAGCCTATTCAAATGGAATGATGTCACCGGCATAGCTCAACTATATTTTCGAGTCCGAATCAAGCATGAGTAATTTTTTTACCAGGACCTCAATTTTTCCCCACAAACCAGTGGCGTCTTGTCCATATGTGCACCTCGTGCACTGCACAGTCTCGAATTTAAAAAAAGTAAAATTTATATTTCATAAAAGTTAAGAGGCAAAAATTTAATACTCAATTAAAACCATTTTTGTCCGCCCTATTTATTGGTTTCATATGGATAGTAACTGAATTATCCACCACATCACTGGATAGTAGCTGAATTGTTTACCACATCGCTGCTCAACCTCTGTTTTACGCGCCACTGAAAGAAATGTACGTAAAAACAGAAGCGAGGCATAGCGATCTTGTTTTCACGTACGGGCACGCTGGGATTTTACCACGTGCAGACAACACTCTTTTTGGGTTTCTATGGCGAATGAGCGACACAAAACAAGCCGTTCTACCAAAGCCACCGCATGCTTAGTTCTCCCAGTCTGAGCACTTTTGCTTGTGCACTAGAAACGCTCGTATTTACAACCAGATCAATTGTATATGTATTTAAGTCCCGTAAGCATAATTGCCGCTGTGTTAGTGTTTATTTTGTGCACTTCTATCTTTGCACAGTTTAAAGAGAAGAGAATAAATTGGAACGTATAGGCAACGTCGCATTTGAGTTTCTCTCTGAATTGATTGAATCTTGGAGAGCCGTATTCGCTCACTACCAGGTCTGCATTTCATTCAGTAGCCTCAGCGCATTGGAGGAATATTTTTCCTAGCATTGTGCAACATTAAATAGGAATCATGGAACAGGATATTGTTGATGACCTCCTGAAAATAACGTTTGCCAGAAGATCCATGGAGGTATATGGAGCTTATAGCGAGAATGGAAGTCCCACGACCAAAGATGGACAACTTGAAAACGACATGTAAAAGAAATGGTAAAATCATAACGCGGAACTTTGCCAAAAATGGACAAGTGGAAATTGTTGGTTGTGTCATGCTCGAGGAAATTGAGCGGGAAGTGGAGCATTTCGAGGACATCGCAATTGGCGTCAACTCTACGCTACTGCTTAGGAAACGGTGAGTAACGATGACAAATATCATAAACATGAGACTTAAAAAGAAAATCAATGTTTCTATGCAAGAGTAAGCAAAACTGGTAGCAGAACTGTTTCCCATCATCATTTCGTTTATTTTTTATGGTACCCCCGTCGAAAGATTTGTATCCCATTTTTTTTATTATGTATCAAAATTGGCTTCTACTGTTACAGACAAAATATAAATAAAATAGGTGCACAATTAGTGAATTTTCTCACGTGACGCCACTGCTTTTGACTGATTTCTATCAGTAGGTATTGATTTTCTATATTTACCTAGCAGTTCCACGCCAAATGACGATTAGGATGAACTCGAACTTCTCCGATTTGCTTAAAGCTTTGCATAAGGCCGTTCGTAATGCTGAGCTTCAAAATTGTTTCAAACTACTCGACAGTTTTAAAATTTGCAACTGTCAAAAATGAAACTACGAGAAGATCAGCGCAATGCACAGTTTTAAAAGGTGTTTTGTATTCATCCCATACATACGTGTGCGCGTGTAAAGTTTATTCATGTTTCCTGGAACAAGATTATTACAACAACATAGAAGATCCTGCTGTCGAAACATGTAAAGGATGTACTATCTGAAGTGCGATTCGATGATGGAGCAGATTTCAAGAGAGCAAGATAATCCGACGTTCTCACACGCCAAGTTGGCAAAATTGCTGGGTGTGTCCAAATCGACTGTGACTGGGAGCGTCTGTCGACCGCCAGGAAGCCTGGAAGCGGCGGCAATCGTAATCCGGACGTGGCAGCCACGACGAAGAAGGTAGCGGTGAAATATAAGCGGAACCCTAACCTCTTCTTCCGGGACGTCGCTGGCAAGATCAATGTCTCCCATACTACTGTGCAGCAGGCCAAGAAACGAGCGAGCCAGGTTGTCGACGTTTAAGATGGTGTAGGTGGCGTACCGAGATTACAAACAAAACACGTCGGCAAAGCAGCGGTCCCGAAAGCTGTATACGAATCTGCTCACAAAGTTCGACTCTGGGGGGGATGTGCTGTCAAATCAGCCTACTGATCATCTTGTATGAAACTGGTTCCAAACGTAAACAAACGCTGTAGGTTTCTTATGGCTTGTTTACGTTTGGAACCAGTTATGCGAGGTAGGCGACGATTGTTCGTATTTGACAGCCAACTCCCCCCCTTGGTTCGACTGTGTCGTCATGGACGACGAAACTTATGTGAAGGCGGATTTCAAGCAGGAGTTTTATACCGTACAGGAAAAGGGAAGGTGGCTGAAATTTTCAAAACCATCAAACTTTCGAAGTTCCCAAAAAAATATCTCTTCCACACACTTTTTTTTTTTTTTTTTTTTTTTTTTTTAACTCTTTATTTGTTCTAAATTCAAAATAAATTACATTTCATTTTTAACCTAGGTGCTCCAGTTACTACAGTAACTTACCAGCCTTAATTGTTATGATATATATCTAAGTATTTTTACATTGTTCCTGTCTTGGCAATTCAGTATTTTAAACAGGTTTTTTTAACCTGCATGTCAGTATAACAATTGATAGCTTAAAACTAAATAACTAAAACTAAATCTTATCTAAGTATAAAGGGAATTAATCGTTGCAATTGAGGATTGTAACGATTTTTGCCGGAAATTATTAATTATTTTGTTGGACATTTGTGCTAAAGTCTCAACATTCGAAATTCTATGTACTTCGGTAGTACTGTACCAGGGAGGCAACTTCAAAATCATCTTCAGAATTTTGTTCTGAATCCTTTGAAGTGCTTTTTTCCTGGTAGTGCAACAACTATACCATATTGGCACAGCGTAAAGCATGGCCGGTCTAAAAACTTGTTTAAATATTAGAAGTTTATTCGTCAGGCAAAGTTTGGATTTCCTGTTTATAAGAGGATACAAACATTTAATATATTTGTTACATTTGGCTTGAATGCCCTCAATGTGATCTTTAAATGTTAATTTATGGTCAAGTATTAATCCAAGATATTTCACTTGGGTTGACCAGGAAATTGGAACTCCGTTCATAGTGACTATGTGACTACTACTAGGTTTCAAAAAGGAAGCCCTGGGCTTATGTGGGAATATTATAAGTTGAGTTTTGGAAGCGTTGGGAGAAATCTTCCATTTTTGTAAATAAGAAGAGAAAATATCTAAACTTTTCTGAAGTCTGCTGCAAATAACACGGAGACTTCTTCCTTTAGCGGAAATGCCTGTGTCATCAGCGAACAAAGATTTGTGGCAACCCTGAGGCAAATCAGGGAGGTCCGAAGTGAAAATGTTATACAATATAGGCCCAAGAATGCTACCCTGAGGAACTCCTGCTCTAACAGGTAGTCGATTAGATTTGGAATTTTGATAATTTACCTGCAGAGTTCTGTCAGTTAAATAATTTTGAACTAATTTCATAATGTAAAGTGGAAAATTAAACTTTTTCAATTTAGCAATCAAACCTTCATGCCAAACACTGTCGAATGCTTTTTCTATGTCTAGAAGAGCAACTCCAGTTGAGTGGCCTTCAGATTTGTTTGAACGAATTAAATTGGTAACTCTCAAGAGTTGATGAGTAGTTGAATGCCCATGGCGAAATCCAAACTGCTCATCTGCAAAAATTGAGTTCGTGTTGATGTGAAGCATCATTCTATTCAAAATTATTTTTTCAAAAAGTTTACTTATTGAAGAAAGCAAACTTATTGGACGGTAGCTAGAAGCTTCAGCTGGATTTTTATCCGGCTTCAAAATTGGAACAACTTTTGCATTTTTCCATTTATCAGGAAAGTATGCCAAATGGAAACATCTGTTAAATAATTTTACCAGGAAAGACAAGGTACTCTCTGGGAGTTTTTTGATGAGGATATAAAAAATACCATCATCACCTGGAGCTTTCATATTTTGAAATTTTTTGGTTATAGACCTTACTTCGTCCAAATCAGTCCCCCAGGAATCATCAAAAATATTTTCCCGAGAGAAAATATTCAGAAAATCCCGAGCAACCTGATTCTCAATAGGACTAGTAAGACCCAAACTGAAATTATGGGAACTCTCGAATTGCTTAGCAAGTTTCTGAGCTTTTTCCAAATTTGTGATCAAAATTTTACCACCTACTTTAAGCGCTGGAATTGGCTTTTGAGGTTTTTTCAAAATTTTTGTGAGTTTCCAAAAGGGTTTGGAACTCGGGTCTAATTTAGAAACATTATTTTCAAAAGTTTTGTTCCTCAGGGCAGAGAATCGCTTTTTAATTTGTTTTTGCAAATCCCGCCAGATAACTTTCATGGCAGGATCGCGTGTTCTTTGAAATTGTCTCCTACGGACATTTTTAAGACGGATCAAGAGCTGAAGATCATCGTCTATTATAATTGAATCGAATTTAACCTCGCATTTTGGTACTGAGGCAGCTCTTGCTTCAACTATAGAAGTAGTCAGAGATTCAAGAGCATAATTAATTTCATCTTTGGTTTGCAAAGGAATGTTTGGATCGAAGTTATATTCCATAAATGTTCGATATTGCTCCCAATCAGCCCTATGGTAATTGAAAGTAAAGCTGTTGGGATTGGAAATTATTTCTTGGGATATTTCAAAAGTTACTGGAAGGTGATCAGAACCGAAGTCAGCATGGGTAACCAGTTGGCTACAAAGATGACATGAATCAGTTAAGACCAAATCAATAGTTGAGGGATTTCTTGCAGAAGAAAAGCATGTTGGGCTGTTTGGATATTGAATAGTGTAATAACCTGCAGAACAATCATCAAACAGAATATTACCATTGGAATTGCTTTGAGCATTATTCCATGAGCGGTGTTTTGCATTAAAATCACCAATAATGAAGAATTTAGACCTATGACGGGTAAGTTTCTGGAGGTCACCCTTGAGAAAATTCTTTTGCTGGCCTACGCATTGGAATGGCAAATAGGCAGCTATAAACGTAAGTTGTCCAAATTTTGTTTCAACAGAAACTCCCAAAGTTTCAAAAACTTTGGTTTCAAATGAAGAAAGAATTTTATGCTTGATTCGTCTATGAATAATGATGGCAACGCCACCACAGGGTCCATCAAGACGATCATTTCTATAAATCAAGTAATTTGCGTCCTTCTTAACCTTATGGTCAGGTTTAAGGAACGTTTCAGTTATAACGGCAATATGCACGTTATGAACTCTCAAAAAATTAAATAGCTCGTCTTCATTATCTTTAAGAGATCGAGCGTTCCAATTTAAAATGTTTAAAGCTTTAAAATCCATTACTGAATTTTAAAGTCATGACAATATTATTAGCAAATTTTACTCCAGTTTGAATAGCATCAAACATGGAGTTAGATTTAAGCATATCAGAAATCATGTCAATTAATGAATTCTGTAAAAATTCCATTTTAGGGGCAGTAATGCTTCCTAAGTCAAAATTGTCAAAATTTCCGTTAGAACGTTGGTTAGTATTTTGATTTCTACCCGCTGCAATAGCAGCATAGGTAGCTCCATTAACTCGCTGAACATTGTTAGCAGCGAGGGGAGTAGGTACAGATGAAACATTTGAAGCAGGGGTGATATTTGTACCTACGGGTACGAATGTAGAATTTGTTCCTCGCTGACCGTTGTTAACAGCAGAGGAATTTGTACCTGGTCGGAAACGTGGAGCGTTTCCTACCTGACGGTTAGAACGAGATTGTAGGATCGCTTTGCGAGTCTTACATTCCCAAAAATTGGATTTGTGGTTTTCACCACAATTTGAACATTTAAATTTCTTAGGATCTTCCTTCACAGGACAGTCGTCCTTTGCGTGAGAGGAATCACCACAATTCATGCATTTAGCTGGCATGTAGCAATTTTTAGTTCCGTGACCCCATCCCTGGCACTTACGGCACTGGGTGAGGTTTTGGAAATTTCCTCCAGTCTTCCTGAAGTGTTCCCACTTCACTCGGACATGGAGCATAAGGCTAGCTTTTTCTAAGGCCTTAAGGTTGTTTAGTTCACTAGACTTGAAGTGAACTAAATAAAAATCATTAGAAATCCCGTTGCGCGAATCGCCAGGACGGGATTTCATTTTCATTTTGATTACTTGGAGTGGCACAACTCCAAGTAATTTTGCCACTTCATCTTTGATCTGATCCAGGGATTCACCACTGGGCAGTCCTTTCATGACAACCTTGAACACACGTTCAGTTTTGGTGTCGTAAGTAAAAAATTTGTGCTTCTTCTCAGTAAGATACTTGAGAAGACATTTAAATCCGTCCAAGGTTTCAGCCAATACACGGCATTCACCCCGACGTCCAATTTGTAGTGAAAACTTAACTTTCACGAAATTCAAAAGTTCCATGCGAAGAGCATGGAAATCGGTAGTGGTTATCACAATAGGGGGAATCTTTTCTTTCTTGGCATTAAGCCGAGAAAGTTTACTAGAATTTTTCTTGGATGATGGATCATTCTCATCATCCGTGAGCAAATCAAATTGATTACTCAAATTAATTTCATCAGAAGGGGGGTCAAGAGTTTGCCCCTTTCTTTTGCGTTTAGGCGCCATGGCGGCAGTAATTTTTTATCCAAATCGACTTCCAAGCAGATTACTATAAGAATCTGAAGGATCGAAGAGGAATTTTCCAAATCGATATCCAAGAAGGATTACCTCGGGTAGGGTCCAAACAAGGATCGAAGAGGAATAAGAGGAGTTGAACAAGGTAGAAAATTTTTACAGGTTGAGCACTGAAAAGTGCTGTTTAAATTTGTTGTAGCTTTAGGTAGTAGTAACACTTCCTTAAGCAAAAAGCAAATAGATCCGCACGGCAAGAGAGCACGATGCGGACTGACTCTCTTCCACACACTAAGATTTTGTTTTCGTGTTCGGTAAATTTTACCGAAATCAGAACACCTGAACGTTCGGTAAAGCCTTGACCTTCATTTTAAAGGCTACTGAATTTGAAAATAATTTAAAAACATGTTCAACCTTGTTTAAATGATCAAATCTTGTCATTTTAGTGGAGATTTAGTTTCAAAGTAGCTGAAAAGCAATTGAATTGAATTGCATAAATTTTACCGAACAGTTCAGCTGTTCAGATTTCGGTAAAAATTACCGAAGTCGGCGATAATTTTTAAGTGTGGCAACCAGCTATTACTATCAAGTATATTGACGGTTCAGCCTCTCCTTTGCCTGATACCGCTTCAACTACTAGCTGTGTTTCCAGTTCTGCGGCCAACTGCCAGCATGATATGTCAGTCTACTGCGCCGGTCGTTTCGGTGGCCGCGCGTAGTGTGGCGCTGATGCCTTGCATCGGGTGCAGTGTATTCTCCACAAGCCCAGCTGCTATTACCTTGAACAAATTAGAGTGCTCTAAGCAGGCTATCATCCTACGGCCGAGAACAATCTTGCATGGAATAATGGAATATGACCTCGGTATTAATATTCATTGGTTTGTAATGCAGATCAAGAGGTAATGATTTTTTTTTTCCTTTGGTTTGTTTTTTTTCCGTCGATCTTGTTTTCCGTGCTGAGCACCAATGCTACCGACGTGCCAGGAAGGCAGCTCCCACACTTGGACCCTACCTATCGATCCATCAACTCATGAACCGGGGACCAACGGCTTTACTTCCCATCCGAAGGAAGGCGTGATCAGAGATGTTAAGCCTCAGAACATCCCGGCGGCGCCGACTGGGATTGAACCCAGGCCTGCTGGGGTGAGAGGTAATCACGCTTACCACTACACCACCGGCGCCGTTAAGAGGTAATGATTAACCTGATTAACAGAAGTAGTTGGGGGCATTAGTATTACGGCGCGAGAGGTGAAATTCGTAGACCGTCGTAAGACTAACTAAAGCAAAAGCATTTGCCATGGATGCTTTCATTAATCAAGAACGAAAGTTAGAGGATCGAAGGCGATTAGATACCGCCCTAGTTCTAACCGTAAACTATGCCAATTAGCAATTGGGAGACGCTACATTATGGTGCTCTCAGTAGCTTCCGGGAAACCAAAATTAGGTTCCGGGGGAAGTATGAGTGCAAAGTTGAAACTTAAAGGAATTGACGGTAGGGCACCACCAGGAGTGGAGCCTGCGGCTTAATTTGACTCAACATGGGAAAACTTACCAGTTCCGAACTTATTGAGGTAAGGCAGATTAATAGCTCTTTCTCAAAATTAAGGGTAGTGGCACATAACATATGTGGAACTCGATCATCAAAAATCGACCCCCCGAGTGATTTCAAGTGGTATAGAAGGACATCGATCTGTCAAATTGATTATACCAGCTGTAAAATGAGAAAGGGGGATCAAGGGGCTTGTCAATTCTTTTGAATGATTCTACCGTTATTTATAATTCTATATGTTCCTAGCACTCCTAAACTCATGTCTTATTATTTCCTTAACCATTTATGTGCTTTATTTAAAATTATATAGCTAACTTTAACAAATTCATCACCTTGATTCACACAGCAAAACTGTGCAAAACTTAGAAAAAACATGTAGGGGAAATGTCTCTAATTGTTGGCCTATGTATCTAATATTGGGCCCATCGCTAAAAATCTGCTATTTATCTAGCTATTTTATCTAGATGAACGCGTTATTGGGACGTTATTTGGATATTTTTGGTTGCTATTGAAAATTTAGTCGATTGCTGAATTTATGTATGGGCCCAAATTAGGGACACTTAGGCCGAACATTACCTGCATTTCCCCTATGTAACATTTCCTTCTTTGGACACTTTCTATTTTTTTGGAATCAATTGCATCAAACCTTGATTTCATTAGGTTTCGTAGGAGGAAAAACAAGACCGCGTAAATTTGGAATTATGTGCTTACATTTTGAAGTCCAGAGAGAAGCTTCAAAATGTGGAACAAGAGTCAGAAGTACCATTTGAAAAATATTCAGTGTTTTTAGCTGACTTTGTATAGTTCCATTCGCAAGAATTTTGTAAGAAGAACGATGAATGAAATCGAGTGCTTATCGATACCTGCAATATCGAAGATTTCCCTATGTTTCTCAATTGCCGCCAATTGAAAATTTCCTCAAAAATCCACACAAAGAAATACTCTAATTACTTTTTAACAAAAAACATGGTAAGGTTGATCCTAGTTGATTGAAAAGGCAAAAGAGGAGCCATAACAAACTTTTTTTTCGACCTATATGGCTAAGGTCTCAGGGTGAGACTCCTAGCTAGCTGTATCAAAGTTAAGCACTATTTACTTACGAAAATGATCTTTAACACTCCGAATACGGTGGGTAAAAAACTTTACGCCGACTACGAAGCCTCCGAAAAACGTGTAACGGCAAGTTTGCAATGGCACTAGTTAGCCATTTCTAAATGAATTTCAAAAATTGTTGTACCTTTAGAATTCCTTGGGTTTGTAGATAATTTTCATTGTAAAAAAAAATGAAAATAGAGTCGTCTACTTTTTTAAAAAACGAAAAGAGTTGTGCATGGCCGTTCTTAGTTCGTGGAATGATTTGTCTGGTTAATTCCGATAACGAACGTGACTCAATCAAATTAAATAGAACGCTATAAGTAGTCAGATGTTGAAACCGCCGATTGGATCTTTGCTACGCCATCATTGTTCTCACGGAGAAATCTAGATAGAGCTGGAATTAGGGCGTAACAGCTTTTGTAAACAATGACTTCAATCGAAGATTTCTAGGACTTCAAGGCACACCCACGCAATCCAATACAACCATCGGGTAGTGGAAGTCTTCCTCTACCCGATTGTGATGTTGATTTGCGTGGGCGAGCTTTGATTTTGTAGAAACCATCGAGAGAAGTAATTGTTTACAAAAGCTGTTACGCCCAGGACATAGCTCCTTTCTTATGCGAGGTCACATAGCATACTGCTTCCGATTAGATGGTTATGTATGCACTAACGACTCGCATGGCCATGAGCCGAAACGTACTGCTCAGTTTCCTTTGGGTCTGCTTCGTTTCCAGTGCTGCAAACCAGGCTGGACCTCCATTCTAGCTATTGTGTTGATGGCCTTCGAAGTATTCTCACAGCATATTCGACGTGGCTGGTGAAGTTTCGCCGGTCATCGATCATCACTCTCAGGAATTTAAATACGCGCTTCGAGCCAAAGGCGTGCGTTGGACCAAGGATGTGTTGGTACAACCATGCCAGCAACGAATAAAGTTAATGATTTGAATTACTAGATTTGATACAGTGTAGCTTACAGCACACGATCCCATGTAACTGACAGTAAAAATAAAGTTTTAGTTCCTACTCGTTTCTTCCAGACAACAGACGTTGTAGCATTACTTTCTCGCTACGCATAATCCTCCGACAGGTTATGGGCCTGTGCGTGATAGAGAGTGGAAGAACAAAAGAAAATTCGACGCCATTTTGAGATTTCTTGGGTTTTTTTTTTCTTTCGCGAAAATTGTTCGGTTTTTCGCACGGAAAATGATGGCAATCGGTTCAACATCCAACAATTGAACTATTTCAATTATCCCACCTGGAAGTTTAAGGTGGAATTGCTCCTCACTCGAGAGGATTTGTGGCGGTGCGTCGACCCCGGCGTCAAGAAGCAAGGGGAAACCGACGATGCCTGGAACGCGTTGGACTCCAAGGCTCGGTCCACCATCGGCCTCCTGATCTCGGATAACCAACACGGGCTGATCCGTAAGGTCAAGACAGCAAAGGCAGCATGGGACGAGATAAAGAAGCACCACGAAACAGCAACCCTAACCTCAAAAGTTTCGCTTCTGAAGCAGATCTGCGATAAATGTTTCGCGGATTGTGAAAATATGGCAGAGCACCTCTTTGCCATGGAGGTCTGGAGGTCTGGAGTCTTGAGAAGTCTGCCGAGTTCCTATGACACGCTGACGATCGCCCTAGAGAGCCGGTCTGACACCGACCTCACCCTCGAACTCGTCAAACGGTGCTGAAAGTTGGAACTGTGCACGGTCGGAACAACAAGAAGAAACCTCTAATTTGCCACCGGTGCAAAAAGAAGGGCCATAAGCAGCGTTGCCAGGTTGCCAGATTTATCTGGCACAGCCAGAGAAATTTAAGCTCTGCCAGACAGATTTTATGAGAAATCTGGCAGCTTCCTATGTTAATTTGCTGTGCCAGATTTTTGCCAGACATTTTTTTCCGGTTTTGCCAGATTTTTTTCAAAATAAGCCTGGCATCTCTGGCCATAAGCAGTTTGAGTGCCCGCAGCGCGGTCGTGATTCGGACGGTGACCCGAAGCCGAAAGGAAAACAACAGAAGAAAAAGGAAGATTGTGTTTCGTTCGCGTTCGTCGCCGGCGCGTGTGAAAGTTCTAACGGTTCGAAGTCGTAGGTAGTGGACTCGGGTGCGACGAGCCACGCAGTTGCCGATCGGAGTTTTTTCAGTGAATTGAAAAGTTGTGACATTAAATCTGTGACGCTTGCCGACGGAAAATTCGCGAATGTGGAAGGCCAGGGGTGTGGCACGATTGACTATTGTGATGAAAATGGACTACCGAGAAAAATGAACATAAGTGTTGCGCTTTACACACCCGGTCTGCCATAAACTTGTTGTCGGTGCCGGCAATAGTGGAGAAGAACGCCGAAGTGATTTTTGATGCCCGTGGGTGCCGAATCTTGCGTGACGGGACGCCGGTAACCGCGGCAACGTTGAAACGTGGGCTGTACCAGCTGAAGCAACCGGAGGAGGTCGTGTTGTCGGTCAGCAGCCACCACAACAAAGACTGCCAGCACGTCTGGCACAGACGGTTCGGGTACAGGGACCCGACCGCGATCATCCGGATGAAGAAGGAAGACTTGGTAAGCGGTTTGAAAGTGTTTGAGTGCGGCATCGAAAAGCCATGTGATTGTTGCCTGAAAGGGAAGAGCTCCCGCGCTCCGTTCCCGAAGGAGTCATCATCAAACACGAAAGCGACGATGGACCTGGTGCACACCGACGTGAGTGGCCCGGTCGAAGTGCCATCCGTCAGCCGGTACCGTTACTTCATGACTGTGATCGACGATCACTCCCGCTAATGCGTGCTGAACCTTTTGAAACACAGCCAAAATCCGGGAGTACGTGGCGCTAGCGCCGGAACGGTTCGACGAGATGACCAGCGTGACGAAGCATTTTGTGAAGGAACCACGAACGTACGAGGAAACGGTCCAACGCCCCGAAAAGGCTGTCTGGCAGGCAGCGATGGAGGAGGAGATCGGCGCACTCGCCGAGAACCAGACCTGGGAACTGGTGCAACTGCCTCCTGGAAGAAAAGCGATCGGCTGCAAGTGGACGTTCAAGGAGAAGGAGGACGAGACCGGTCAAGTTGTACGACACAAGGCAAGGCTGGTAGCGCAAGGGTTCACACAGCGCTACGGTACGGACTACGAGGAGGTGTTCACACCAGTAGTGAAGCAAACAACCCTCAGGACGCTACTAACGATCGGGGGGTCGAGACGGCATGATGGCAAAACACTTGGACATCAAGTGCGCCTACCTTTATGCCGACCTCGAAGAAGATATCTTTATGAAGCAGCCCCCCGGATTCCAATCGGACGTAAATTTGGTGTGCCACTTGAAGCGTTGCCTCTACGGCTTGAAACAGTCGGCGAGGGTTTGGAATGCGAATATCGACGGCATCTTCAAGCAGATGGGCAAGGCGGACTCGTGCCTTTACGTGAAAAAAAAACAAGGACGGGAAAAGGTGCTTCATCGTGATTTGCGTGGACGATATGGTCGTCTTCTGCCACTCGGAAAAGGAGTTCGAGCAAATTCGGAATGCTCTGGAGAAACATTTCAAGCTGGTTTCTCTGAGAGATCTGCGTCAATTTCTCGGAATCCACATCGAAAAGATCGACGGGCACTACACCATGAACCAAGGAAACTACATCGAGAAGCTGCTCGGAAGGTTCGGACATGGGGACGCTAAGCCGTCGAAGATACCGCTTGACCCAGGCTATATAAAACAAACGGAGGAGACAGCCCTGCCGACGAACACGTCCTATCGTTCACTGGTGGGCAGTTTGTTATATGTCGCGGTCAATACCAGGCCGGACATCAGCATCGGGACTTCGCTACTGTGCAGATCACGACTGGACAGAAGCTAAACGTACGCTGAGGTACCTCAAGGGGACCAAGAACTTCCGTCTGCACCTGGGTGGCGGAACCGAAGGTCTCGAGTGCTTCGTCGAAGCGGATTGGGCTGGAAATGAAGGTGATCGGAAGTCGAATTCCAGTCTGGTCATCAAGGTCGGCGGTGGCGTAGTGAGCTGGGCCACGCGGAAGCAAAATTGCGTCGCCCTGTCGTCCACCGAGGCCGAGTTTGTAGCCCTATCGGAAGGCTGCCAGGAATTACTATGGATGAAGAAGCTTCTCAAGGATCTTGCAGAGGACAGCCCGGACCCCATAATCGTGTGGGATGACAATCAGTCCTGTATAAAAATGGTGGAGTCGGACCGCATGGAGCGCCTGTCCAAACACATCGATACAAAACCCGAGTTCACGAAGGATCTACGCCAACGGGGAGTCATTGATCTCCGTTATCTACCAACGGATCAAATGGTTGCGGACATCATGACCAAGCCACTGGACAGGATCAAGCTGGAGCGGCACCGTGAGTCACTCGGTGTCATGTAAACTTCTATGCGTTGAGGAGGAGTGTTGGCACAACCATGCCAGCAACGAATAAAGTTAATGATTTGAATTACTAGATTTGATACAGTGTAGCTTACAGTACACGACCCCATGTAACTGACAGTAAAAATAAAGTTTTAGTTCCTACTCGTTTCTTCCAGACAACAGACGTTGTAACATTACTCTCTCGCTGCGGATAATCCTCCGACAGGATGGAGCCGTGTGGACCTTCCGCTGTGATCCTAATCGATCTCTGTCCCATTTCTGTCTCGTAGACCAGAACCAGGTTCTGGAAATAGCTCCTAAGAATCCTGCACAGGTAGTCAAGGACCCTCATTCTATGCAGCGCTTTGGCAATGGCTTTCCAGCTGCGCTGTTGAACGTATTCTTGACGTCGATCGTTATCACGGCGCAATATTTATCTCGTCTTTGCTTCTGTTTGGACGCCTTCTCGGCTCTCTCGACCATTGTCCGAATTGCATCCACCGTTGATCTCCGTTTTCCGAATCCAAACTGGTTGAAAGCTGTGAACGATGAACTGGATTCCTTGCCAGAGCTGGTAAATATCACGGCCGTCATTTGACAATGAGAAAACAGGTCTTCTCACTATCACGAGACGAAACTACCTATCATTAGCTTCCTTATCATTAATATGAGCTTGTAATTATGATGATCTTAACACTGTCACGTTCTGTCATGACAAAAAATTCGATGAGATTTTGAAGAAAATCTCTATCATCGTTTTCTCATCCGATGATAGTGACTGAAGTATCTCTATAAATATCGCGTGAGATCTTTCATTGAAAATGATATTTGCCAGCCCTGTTCCTTGCACTTGTCTTGACGGAATCAGGCTATTGCAATCGAAATGGGTATTTCGAGTCAAAGAGGATGAATTTGGCAAACCTATCCGCTACAAAGCTCGCTTTGTCTTTGAAGGATTCCAACAGGTTGCATTTCCAGACAAAGCTGGAATTAGAGCGTAACAGCTTTTGTAAACAATGACTTCTCTTGGTGATTTCAAGAAGCTCAATCACCATCGGGTAGGGGGAGACTTCCGCTTTCGGATGGTTATGTTGGTTTGCGTGGGCGTGCCTTGAATTCCTAGAAATCATCGAGAGAAGTCATTGTTTACAAAAGCTGTTACGCCCTAATTCCAGCTCTATCTAGATATGATGAATTTTCACTAAAATTTGACAGATGATTTTTTTCTTCAAAAAACTTGCTATTCCACTAGACCTATTTGTGACAGACAAGCAGGAGGCTGTCAACCCCATATCAATCCTATACGTTTGACAGTAGGCAACATCACGGGCCTTATTAAAATACGGCCCGCCTGACGTATACATGGTGGAAAGGGACGGAAAATCGCGTTATAAACTGAAAGACAATAGTACACGGCGAATGAGGACAACCCAAATTTGAGTTTAGTTCACTCATAATCGCCAAAAGTGCAGGAACTCAGCGATGAGTAAAATTTGTCCCATGGTTTCCTGTGGAAAACCTAAAAAATCTGCCGGAAAATGAGAAAATTGACGAAAATTTTATTCAGTCTCGGAGTAGTACCAATAGACTGAGTGAATCCAATCTTTACTTTTTTCAAATTCGGGAATTTTTCCCTGGAAAATCTTGGGAAAACATGAGGCAAATTAACTCATCGCTGAGTTCCTGCACTTTTGGCGATTATGAGTGAACTAAACTCAAATTTGGGTTGTTCTCATTCGCCGTGTATATACCGGTGCATTGAACTCTTCTGCGATTTTATTTATTGACCAAGAGTGCGGTAACACTGATAAAACTTTTTCTGCTCATTTCTATCATTAGGAGATGAATTAAACTTATTTTTTAATTGTGTTACCATTTCGTCGAATGCTTCTGCTTTACTGATGTCTGTTGGATCCATATTAAAATTTTTCTGACGTACTGCTTGTGTGATGTTTGCTGATTTTGTTACACGGTAATCCATGGTCCTCATGTTCCTTAATTAAATTGGTGAAACATTCAATGTGTAAACGATGCTATTGAATATTTCCACATTATATGGTCCCTGAAACTGGTCCGCTAATGAAATTGATTCTAATGATGGAATTGACAGTACTTCTGTAAGACAAGAAAAGTAAACCATGAATTAATAAGTGTGCAAGGTTTAAACAAGTAATTTTTTAGCCTACAAATAAAAAAGGTGTAAATTTAAATTATCGTTCTGAGTATTCTTACCTGGTATATCATCAGGTTGGTGGTCACTTTTTGATCCCATCTTGGGATGTATTAACGAGTTGTAGATAAATGGTATGTCTATCTTTAGAAAAAGTTTCAGATTAAAAAAAATGTGTTATTGAGAAATCTCATTTTAAAGTTTAAAAAATATTTTTTTTCAGTGTAGAAAAAATACTTTAATTTTTTATATTTTCTTACAAAAGCTCATTTATTTCTCTGCAAATCATCCTTTGGCAACATTTTTGTAGGATTTGACATTATTGAGTTATAATTTTTTTGAAGAAAATGAAGACAAAAAAGTTCTGCCCTTTCCAAATGTTGGTCTAGATTTTTTTAAAGAAAATAAGTATTCAAAGTTGCTTAAGTAGACGATCTCGCGATCCTGGACATATAGAAGGTTACTGTCTTTGGCAAAGTTGTTCAGTGGATCAAAACCTAAAGATTGTTGGACAGAAGTTGGGAATTTTCTCACTATGCGGCGCTAGTGTGCATGCATTAATGATGCCCTTGTTTTAGTGATATCTTGAAATCCTTGTCATCTAGGAAGTTGCTTTCTTGGGTGAAGTTGTTCAGTGGATCAAGACCTTATCGTTGTTCAGAAGTTCGAAATTTTTTCACTACGTGGCGCTAGTGTGCATGCATTTGTGATATCGTTGTTTGTGTGATATCTTGAAATCCTTGTCATTTAGGAAGTTACTTTCTTCAGCGAAGTTATTCAGTGGATCCCCATGTAACCAAAAGTTCCGCATTCAACGATTAAAATCACTTTCAAGTTCCATAAAGTTCAAATAAAGTTCTGACAGAACTTTCAAGTTCCATAAAGTTCGAATAAAGTTCTGACAGAACTTTCAAGTTCAAATAAAGTTCCGACAGAACTTTCAAGCCACATGAAGCAATCCACACAAGTCTTTGTTAGTAACAAAATTTAATGTACGTAAATATAAAATGATCAGTGGCCCGAATAAATCATAATTCATATATTTATGGAGTGCATCAACATTCTATCCAAACATAAAAAAAAATAAAGAGTAATTTCCTGGATTCGAACTTGTGTATTCGGCATGCGATCTACGATTGCTAACCACTGCGCCACAAGTGTGTTGGAATACCATGCGGGCAAACACCAATTTAAAATTCATCAAGGTGTTGTGTTTTAAGCGGCGCCGGTGGTGTAGTGGTAAGCGTGATTACCTCTCACCCCAGCAGGCCTGGGTTCAATCATTGTGCATAGATTAGTACAGCGTTCGCCAATGTGCAGCTAGCGAAGCATAAGAGACATATTCCATCGTTTCTATCGCATGCAGCCAGCAAGCCGTGCGTTGGCGAACGCTGCTTGAATAAACATTGTAGTCTATGAATTCAGATATCTCAAATATATAAAATTATATGTCCGGCAAACTTTCACCTTTGATTGACGATAAATGGTACATTTCAGAAAGTAAATGACTTTTTTGCTAAAACTACTACTGCTACTTTTTGCTACTTTTTGAGAAACCGGATTATGAAAATCATGGTAATTTTTACTATTTTGGCTAGTATTTCGCATGTATCGACCCAAAACATTGAGAACTCTTCATTAAAATTTGCGAATTATCCGACTTAAAAGATACACGGCGTTAAAAATGAAGAATTTGTCGTTTGTATGGAAAATAGTACAAAAAACGTAAATTTCAGTTAAATTTTACAATATTCACTATATCTTTGTTGTTTGAAGACCTAGAACTTTGAGTTCTTCGGCAATTTTTTATATTTTTTAATGTTCTACAACTTTGTTCAAGACATAAAACCTCTAGCATGTGAAATAAAAAAGTTAGTATCGTAGCACCATCTATGCGGATAAAATTGGAACTAATTTCCATTACCAGATGAAGGCGATTGTAAACCGAGAAACTTTGCCAAAGACACCATTTCAATATAATGCAAACCCAATGCGCTAGAGGTTTTGTCTTGCTAATTTCGGTTCCTGGCCCAGTGTGCATTGGTGCTCAGCACGGTCGACGGAAAACAAATCAAATCAAGAAAAAAAAAGGTGTTGTGTTTCGTATTCAAGTCAGTCAGCTCGCACTGAAAACTCCAACAGTAGGCGGGACAAAAGCTCACTTTAATATATCTTAGATGACGTAGCGGTTCGTGCTAGGGCTCTAACGCAGAAGGACTGGGTTTAATTCTTCAAACCTCCAATTCTACTACTAATGCTGATAAAATCAATACACATTAATACCTGCCTTTAGAAATAACTTTCATAAAAGTGCGAACTAAATATAGAATTGGTGTAGAGGACAAAAACCTTTTTCAATTCATTTTCTAAAAGTTCCGTTCAAGTTCCGCCAGAAGCTGGTTTAGAATGCTCTTCAATTATGGTACCAGAACTTTCAAGTTCTTATAACGACTTAAAAATGAGGCTGCTTAGAATTCTATATACCACCTTCAACCAAGCTGCTTAAGCCACAAATAGCCTTTTATCAGAACTTTTGGTTACTTGGGTCAAGACCTTATCGTTGGTGGACAGAAGTTCGGAATTTCCTCACTACGCGGCGACCAACTATTAGGTCTTGATCTACTAAACAACTTTGCCCAAGACAGTAACCTTCTATATGTTCAGGATCGCGAGATATTCCATGTTGGTCCCTATTAGGTCAAATCCCATATGCTACGTGTACGTTCCCTCGCGTAAACGGAATCATCCGAGACACCAGCGTAAATGGAATTCGTGAAGACCGAGTTCACGTTCTTCGGGGGGAGAGTGAATACTTTACAACCTCTTCTCGTAACTTACAAGTATAACATATCATTATTGCATCTTGCATCCAATGATTCCTTCATCCAAGAAATCGTATTTTATGGCGAAGTGAGTCGAAGAAAACCTGCATGGAATTAATCAACCTGTTGCGTTGAAGTGATTCAGCATCCTCAATAATCATTTTTCTGAGTATAGGAGCTTTTTGGCAAGTACAATTTTTTTTCGCTTACCCGTCGCTACGGTCCCATCTAAACAATAAAACGCGGATAGAGCAATAAGCTTGAGTAGCTACGTAATAATCGTGATAACTAATGTGGTTGCTGATAAACTGTAATGTACCCGTCCCATTTTCTAGAGATGGTGATGTTAATTATAATTCTTCGACAATATAGCTAAAAGCCACTGTACCGTATTCCCAACCAATAGCGGAAATTCAATTATACAGAACTGATAGTGCAAAAATTACCTATCACTCGCTTGTACTGTCCTTGCCGACATTTTCCGATTGAATCACGTACACACGTGTCCATACCGAATTACAACACACAAAATTGCTGCGAGTGAAAAATAGAATGAAATTGAAAACGGACATCCCGTCCAATCCACACCGGACCACCACAGGAATGCAATCGCCTAGTCAGTTAAATACGATTGACATGTCCTGTTGTTTGCACACTATGGGCCATTATTTCCATTTTCCAGGTTTAGGACATTTGCACCCCGACGACTGACGAGTGTTAATTGATTTCCGCTTTCTTGTTTTTTCCCCGGACCAGGCCATCCTGTTCCATGGATCTGGAGGCGGCATTGACGGAAGCCAAGCTGGCGGTCAATCTGTTTTTCAACAACAAATTCAACGAAGCGGAAGCGCTGATGAAACCATGGTACATATATACATACATATGCTGTCAGTTTTCGTTCGACGTAGCATCATTTTCCATTTTCCGTTTTGCAGGGCAATGTCGAGCATGTACCATTCGGTGGGGAACAGCGTGTTTGCCTATCTGGAAGCCATGCTAACGTTCGAGCAGCAGCACATAGCGGCGGCTTCCGATGCACTGAAGCAGTGCCTGGGCGTGTGCAATCGGTACCGGAAGAAGAACACCCTGACGGAAACGATAGGGAAAACGTTCAAGAAGGTAAACTACGACCAGTACACGGATGTGGAGGCCCACGCGGAACTGTGCACGGCCGAAGCCATGCTGCTGAAGGCGATGCTGACGTTCATCGAGGACGAAACGCTGTCCAGCCTGATCAAGGGGGGCATGAAGATACGGAACTGCTTTGCCATGTACAAGTAAGTTGTTGTTGACTGATTTCGGGCATAGGGAATTTGATTTAACTTTTCAAACCAGGGAATGTAACAACATACTGAACCAACGGCAGTGGGAGTCGGAAAATTCAAGGGTGCATTTCGAGAGTGGAGTTCGGATGGGCTTGGGTACTTTTAATCTCATGATTTCTCTGCTCCCGGGGAGAGTCATCAAGCTGCTGGAGTTTATTGGCTTTTCCGGAAATAAGGTAGGTGCTTCATAGCTGTAATTGTTATCAACCTCTCTCTAATCGTTGTACAATTCCAGCAATCCGGCATGCAGGACTTAATCACTGGATCGCAAAGCCTCGGCATCCGACAGGTGCTGTGCACCATGACCCTGCTCGGTTACAATCTCATTGTGTGCTACGTCCTGAGTCACAAGGAGGGTGACCTGAAGTTCTGTGACCAATTGCTTCAGAAGCAGCTGCAACTCTACCCGGACGGTGTGTGGTTCCTGTTCTTCAAGGGACGGCTCGAGTTCATGAAGGGCAATCTGGACGACGCACTGATGTGGTACAAAAGGTCCTGGAAATCGCAAAACGTGTGGCCACAGTTTCACCATCTGTGCTTCTGGGAGCTGCTGTGGGTGAATTGGTAGGTTTGAGGGACGCTCGAAAATGCCTTTTTTTACTAACCTATTTAAATGCCTTTGCAGCTTACGGTTGGATTGGCGAGAATCGCTGCTCTTTGCCACGTACTTGGTAGAGCACAGCAAATGGTCACGTACGATCTACACATATCAGAAGGCATCCATTATGAGCATGATGAAGCGGTCCGATCTCACGTCGACCGAGCTGCGAACGTTGGACGGGCTGATGAAGGAGGTGCCAAAGTACAAGCAACGAATCGCTGGGAAATCGCTTCCGATGGAGAAATTTGCCTGCAAAAAGTCGGACCGCTTTTTCGCCCAGCAATCGTTCCTGTACGTTCCGGCGTTGGAGCTGATGTACGTTTGGAATTTGTTCAAAATCCTCGGAAAACATTTCAATCTGGCCGATGGGGTGTACCGGATAGTGGAGGAAAATTTAACCGAGCTGGAAGAACGACAGCAGAAGAAGACCAACAGTCCACTGAATGCATACGACGTGGATAACAAGGCGTTACTCTTGCTGCTGAAGGGAGCTTGCTTGAGGCAGATGAACAGTCCACTGCAAGCTTTGAAGTAAGTGTTTTAACCGATTCCTAATACCAATACTAAAATAGTTAACTTCCCCCAAACAGGTGCTTGGAAACCGTAGTTGCGATGTTCAAAGATCTCAAAGAGGACTTTTACCTGGTACCGTATGCCATCGTTGAAATCGCTCTTATCTATGTGGATCAGGGGAAAAAGGAACAGGCTGTTCTTGCTCTCGAAGATGCCAAGTACGACCCTCTAAAAGCGCTTTTTTCAGAAATTTTCTCTCTAACAAATGATATTGAAACTCCACAGGAAAAACTACAGTGGCTACTCGCTGGAATCTCGATTGCACTTCCGCATCCACACGGCCCTGATCGAGCTGAAGGGCAAAAGCTACGAAAATATTTCAGCCGGTGGCGGTTATTAGGAACGAGGCAACTTTTTTGCGGGAACAGAATCAAAGAAACGAAGATTAATCTAGTCTTAACGAATACGGATGAATGGACGCATGTAGTTATTTGAATCAAAGTAGGAACACCGTTTGTGCTTGCGTAAAGCACTAGCCGCAACTGAAGGAAAAAGACATACTTAACGAATCGACAGGAGGTATGGTATGGTTGGTAAGATGGGGATGCATTTAAAGACACCGATAAAGAAGATTTTATGTTTACTTGAACATTAGCTGAAACGCTTGATCGTAGAACGATTTGCATTAGTAGATCCTTTGTGTTATGTTTTAAAAATTGTTTTATCTAGTTTATTGTCCGTCACCACAGCAACAGCCACGACGTCTTCTGTATAGGGTAGTGAATCTATTTTGTTTCCTATACGGAGATACTTACAACATCTGAATAAAGTGCACCAAATGGATGTTAACTAGGACTGTACGCAGTGATTTGAGAAAGAAAAGCCCAATCTGTTCCTGAAGGGTATCAATAAATTTGCGTAGCTTAGCGTAGACTGACTTCACATATAAACGGTTGCTGTCCCGCCGTGATTGATCAGAACCAGTAACGTTGCACAATTATTCTACTCAATGGGACTGAGAGTAACCGTCCATTATCAGTGTAAAAATTTCAGTGATTCTATGCACAAAAGATCAGTCAGTTAGGAATGGGTAAGGAATATTAGAGTGATGTTTGTCACAGGATGGAGATTTTGCTAAGTAATATTGGTTAGATAAGGATTCATCTTGATATGCTCTGGGCTTTGGCAAAACCTTGAGGTAGTTTCATTAGACTACCAGGTCCCAGGGCTGATCTGGATCTTTACCACATTGGAAAGATGCACACTAGTGTTGCCAGATCAGTGTTGATGCTTACCAAAAGTGCATTTGAACCCGCTTATAATAGCATATTAACAGATTAATCATCACCGTACATTGTTTATTGCTCTGTACTAATACTAAATGATTAAGCACAGCATTCGATATTTAAGTAGGAATGCTGGATTTAGTCACAGTCACAGTAGAAATCATCTTGTTCATGTCTTTTTTTTTTATATTAAATCCTTTATTGAATTGAATTTATTTCTATGGGTATGCACGTTTGGAAAGTATCATCACAAAGATTCTGCACTCGGTCTACAGCTTGTGGGCGGGAAGCGTTGTTTTTGTTTTTTTTTATTTATTTATAGAGTCACTATAAATGTCGCCTTCCATAGCGCCCACTTTCGCAAGTGAATCCGCCTTCTCATTGCCCAAAATTGAGCAATGCGAAGGGATCCACGCGAAGGTGATGATGAAAGAGCGCACGGATAAAGTACTAAGCAGTTCTCGTATTTTCAAGAGCAAATACGAGAAGTGCTTTACCGGCCTAATGGAACGGATAGCCTCGACAGAATTGAGACTATCCGTAAAAATAAACTAGTGGTCTGGAAGAAGTGAAGCAATAGTTTCCAAAGTGTAGTGAGTTGCTGCCAGTTCAGCCACATACACAGAACAAGGAGCTTCAAGTTTTCGAGAGGCGCTATGAAATTCATTAAATACACCAAAACCAGCGGACTCCTCTATTAGTGATCCATCTGTGAAAAACGTTCTTGCAGAATCAACATGGCCAAACTTTGCAGCGTATAATGACGGAGCAATCATAGGACGATGATGCTCTGGAATTCCGCGGATTTCCTGCGTCATAGATAAATCAAAATTCACTGAATTGCCGAAATCGGAGAAGACTACACGATTGGGAATATTTCTTGAACGGCTGACATCCTGTGTTAAATATAGGTAGTACAAAGTAATAAAACATGTTTGAGGATTTAGCTCCAGAAGCTTCTCAAAGTTTTCGATCACCAGTGGGTTCATTACTTCGCAACGGGTGAGGAGCCTCAGAGATAACTCTGAAAAACGGACGGATAGAGGCAACATGCCCGCCAGCACTTCGAGACTCATAGTATGAGTAACGATACTGGATCCGTTCCAGCTTGATGATGTGCGTTTTAGCTGCCGACTGGAAGCAAAAACTACCGTACTCTAAAACCGATAAAATCGTTGTCCGGTACAACGTCAGAAGATCTTGTGGATGGGCTCCCCACCACGTTCCGGTAATTGATCGAAGGAAATTGATCCTTAGTTGGCATTTTCGTCTCAGTTACTCAATGTGGGATCTCCAGGTGCATTTGGAATCGAACCAGACCCCGAGATATTTAAAAGACATGGAATGAGTGATCGGTTTACCCAAAAGTTGAAGCTTCGGTTGTGCTGGGTTATGCTTCCTAGAAAAAACGACCAACTCAGTTTTCTCCGTGGAGAATTCGATACCTAGCTGAATAGCCCAAGTAGACAAATTGTCCAAGGTATCCTGTAAGGGTCCTTGCAGGTCAACCTCTTTTGGCCCTGTGATAGACACTACGCCGTCATCTGCAAGTTGTCTCAACGTGCAATTGTCACTAAGACAGACAACAATTTCTCTAACGTAGAAATTGTACAAAAGGGGGCTTGAACATGAGCCTTGGGGGAGACCCATGTAGCTAAATCGAAAAGCTGTAGAGTTTCCATGAGAAAAGCTCATATGTTTTTCTGACAGCAAATTGTACAAAAAATTATTCATTAATGGAGACAATCCACAAGCGTGGAGTTTCTCTGAAAGAACTTCAACGGATACTGAATCAAAAGCCCCCTTGATATCCAAGAACACAGAAGCCATTTGCTCTTTCTTAGCAAAAGCCAACTGAATTTCCGAGGAAAGCAACGCGAGACAGTCGTTCGTTCCCTTACCCCTACGGAAACCAAATTGAGTATCTGAAAGAAGGTGGTTCGTCTCAACCCATTTGTCGAGGCGAAAAAGGATCATTTTCTCCATCAATTTCCGAATACACGACAGCATCGCGATGGGCCGATACGAATTGTGATCCGACGCGGGTTTATCAGGCTTTTTAATGGCTATCACCCTTACTCGTCTCCAATCGTCGGGAACAATATTGAGCTCCAAGAACTGATTGTACAAGTTCAACATGCGCCTCTTAGCGACGTCTGGGAGGTTTTCCAGCAAGTTGAACTTGATTCTATCAGATCCCGGGGCAGAATTGCCACACGAAAGGAGAGCGAGTGAAAGTTCCACCATTGAAAAAGGCTGACTGATTTCGTCTATCGAATTCGCGGTTTCGCGAGGAATCAACTGCGACGGCACGGAATCCGGACACACTTTTCGCGCGAATTTAAGAATCCATTGATCCGAGCATTCCTCGCTTTCGTTGTTAGTAGACCGGTTACGCATTCTTCGCGCCGTACTCCAAAGCGTATTCATAGACGTTTCGCGCGACAATCCGTCTACAAACTGCCGCCAGTAACCCCGTTTTTTGGCCTTGATGAGGCTCTTGAGTTCGCGTTCAAGAGATGTGTATGCGTCGAAATGCTCGCGTGTTCCGCGTTTCCGAAAAAGTTTAAACGCGTCGGACTTTTTACGGTAAACCTCCGTGCATTGTTGATTCCACCAGGGCGATGGTGTTTTCTTACGAAATGATGATCACGGCACCGGTCGTGTTTGAGCTTGAAGTGCGCTGTCGACGATGATATTAGAGAGGAAATTATATTCCTCCAACGGCGGAAGCTCTTCCACTGACGATACTGTATCGCCTATCACGGATTGGAACTTAGTCCAATCGATGTTACGGGTTAGATCATACGCGACGTTAACGGATTCTGACGAGTTGAACCCACTGGCAATCGAAATTTTGATCGGCAGATGATCACTACCGTGCGGATCCTGGATTACATGCCAAGTGCAATCCAACGATAGTGAATTGGAGCAAAAGTTGAGGTCTAATCTGCTACCATTCGAGGATGGACCAGCCAAACGTGTTACTTCTCCATTGTTAAGTATTGTCATGTTGAAGTTGTCGCAGAGATCATAAATCAAAGTAGAACGGTTATCATCGTACAGCTCCCCCCAGCCTGTACCGTGGGAGTTAAAATCTCCCATGATCAACCATGGAGCGGGAAGTACCGCACATATGTCGAAAAGTTGTTTGCGATTAACAGAGACTCTAGGAGCAATATATACAGAAGCAATACAAAGGCTCTTACCTTTAATGGTAGCCTGACATGCGACAACTTCAATACCGGGGAATTCGGGAAGATTCACTCTATAGAAGGAATGGCACTTTTTGATCCCCAAAAGTACCCCTCCTCCACGTGAATCCTCACGATCCAATCGAATAATGTTAAAATCAAAAAAAGGGAGATCAATTTCTGAAGAGAGCCATGTTTCACAGAGGGCAAATGCATCGCAATTATTGTTATGGACTAAATACTTGAACGAATCTAATTTCGGAATAAGACTTTGACAATTCCACTGTAGAACAGTGATCAAATCCCCGACCTCGTTTGGAAAATTATCCATCGAAGGAGATGATAGCTGCAAGAAGGGGCCATTTTGAAGTCAATTGCTTCAAGAAGGATTTCACAGTCGGAAGCAATGTGAGGACAATGCTTTTCAGAGGATCAGAAATGTTGAGGTATTTGAGAATACCGTCCACAATGTCATCAAATGAGAACAACCCAGATGAAGAAGGGGTTTCTGTTCTTAAAATTGGGGCATCAGGGGTTTTGGATGTCCCCGGAAGAGGTGAAAAATCCTGGGTATAGTCAGTTCTGCGGAATCCAGGAGGCGTAGAAGTCTCCTTTTTTCCACCACTCCTTGATTTGGGCAAGCTGATTTGGGGTTCTTTATTTGCAACAATCCGCGAACGGATGCGCTTTCGTTTCCGTGCAGAACCTTCCGGAAAACTGAAAGAAGTTCCCTCCTCAGCCAAGTCAGAGTCAGTCTCGTCATCTGACAAAAGAGAAAAGGGATTTTTGTCATTGGTCGATGGCGTGGCTGTCTTAAGCATTTCTGCAAAAGACCGCCTGGAACGTTCCTTAAGGGAGCGTTTCATTTTGTCCCCGAGCTGTTTGTACGCCGGGCACGACGAAAGAGCATGAGGAGGAGTTCCGTTGCAGTACACGCATTTTGGTGCAGTAGCTGCGCAGGCGCCATCCTCATGCTTCTCCCCGCATGTGGAGCAGCGTGCCTTGTTGCCGCAGTGGGAGGCCGTATGTCCCAACCGCTTACAATTCTGGCAGTTCATGACCCGAGGTACAAACAACCGCACAGGAAGACGAAGTTTTCCCAGCTCGATGTATTGAGGAAGGGCAGATCCAGAAAAGGTCACCCGAAACGAGTCTGTGGGGGTAAAACTCTTTTTACCCTCGCTGAGCGATACTGACTTCATTCTATGAACAGCCAGTATCTTTACCGGAGGAAGCAAGGGGTTCTTGAATCGGCCAACCGCTTGCTTCTCCAGTATCTCGGGGTTCAGACTCGCCTCAGTGACCACGCCTTCGATCTCCACATCAGAGGCTGGAATGTACACCCTATATTCCAGTGTGAAAAATTGGGAAACAGCTATTTCATTGGCCTGTTTCAGGTTAGCGACGGTCACACGAAGTTTTGTTGTGCCTAACCTTCGTTATTTCGGTCACGGCAGAGAATCGCTTTGTCAGATCATCAGATATCTGAACAACATTCAAGGGTTTGTTTTTGGGCTGAAAATAGACAACCCATGGGCCAGTCGAGTCAATCGGGTAAGCCCGGAATCTGGTGCTTTTCTCAGCCTGCCCATTGACAGACTGAGACGACGAGCCAGGGATGACATCATCAGTTTTCTGAGATGAATGATCATCCATGTCGTCTTCCGACAAAACATCCATTTTGTTCTACTAGTGGGAGCGCAAAACGCTCTCCCACTGAACAGATGTTTAATCTCGAACAGACACAATATACCTAGATGTTTTTAAGACAGGTGGGCAGGAACTCACGGTCAATCAATGCATAATGTCACTTAAAAGTACCACACATATTTTTTATAAGTTGCACATAGAATGTAAATTTTCTTCTATGCTTACAATTTATGCGTTTTACGCACATGAAAAATATCAGTCGTTTAATTTGAGTTCGCGGAGTCTATCCGGATAGAAAAATAATGGATGATATCCAACTACGTTTATGTCTATCCACTGGATGACTCTATCCGGATAATTGTATTATCCATGCCTATCCCGATAATGTTGAAGCCTGCTCCTAACATGGAGAACGGACGCCTCATTGAGCCGCACCTCCATGGTGAACAGACGCTCGGGTTTGGTGAAGCATTTCCACCATCACCGTATTATGGTTATCGCGCCAGTGTTCGCGACGCACCCCTTCACTTTGCTATTGCCGGACTGGCAACATTGCCCAGGCTACGCCACCCAGCTGTGTCCATGTTTCAGCTGGTAGTCTTTTGTTATCGGGGAGGCGTGAGGTAGGAACTTGTGAGGACCAGAGCTAGGTATCCCGCTCCTTCCAGGTTGTCAACTCACAATTTCCGGAGTGATTTGAGATTTGGGCGTAATTACATTTGTAAAAAAAACACGTCAATCGCCGATTACTGAGCATGAGCATGAGCATTGACGACCATACATTTCAGTAGTTGCTACTGTGTGATTGGCCAGATTTAGCGAAATTTGCACAATGAACCATATGAATGGGGCTTGGGACTAGCAATCCATTCTCAGTGTACAAAATCCAGAGAATACATATTTTTGAGGTCAATAACGGCGCCGGCCACTTCCTTACGGTCATCGGGGAGGGAAAGGATTGCCGTTGTTATTAGAGACCGAGTATACCTCTGAATCTCCACGGTTGTCACGGGAAGGACGTTTTTGTTAGTGGGAAGGGTAAATTAGATCTGGATTCACATTGGAAAGAGATGCGATCTTTAAAACCTGTTAAGCAAATGACAGTAATGTAAAGAGGCTTGGGTTTTAACCCACGATCTTCTGCTCAGTAAGCAAAAACGGTCGCTTACATCACAACAAGCTACGACCAACGATCGTTCATTATCGGTTACAAGAAGCTATTACTACAATAAAATGAAATCATCCAAAATAGTTAACAATGTCTTCCGAACCGATTCAGGCGTCTAAATATACTTATTAGTTTTCAGAATCGTTCCTCCAATTTCTGTTATTGTTACACGACAAAATATGATCTAGTTTTCATTTCGTACACTCAAAAAATTCCACACGTCATCATCATGTGTCTCACACTTAATTTTGCGCTTATTGTGAAACACATCCATTTCATGTGTGAATCTTATGCTATGAACCATGCCTGAACACTATGGATTTGAATTGTGACACACTTGGATTCTATGTGCCTCATATGGTGATATCAATAGCTTTGCACATCATAGTTCAATATTCTGCTTTATCGACTTCTACTTTACCGACTCTAAAAATTGAAACGACAAATATATAATCAAAACTGCCAGAGGCCAGAGCTTTCACATATCTTTTTAATGGGTCTGATTTGAGGCGGGTTAATAGGATAAAGTCACAACTCTTGTTTTCGATGTTTACCTTTCTGAGCAAGCAATTCACATCGTATTGAAATGCAAAACACTTTAAATCCATGTAGCCAGCCCGGGCGATCCGTCTCTAAAAACGTGTGGTTTAAGCGCCACTCCACAAGGGAGACCACACGCCCAATGTAAATTTGCCCGGTTGAGACTCTCCTAAGGGTGAGTCCATTAAATTTCCTAGAAAGGATTTACGGATCAGGCAAGCCGGCTTTCAACTAAACGTCCAAAACGGGAAAACCCTATTATCCCCATGAAACCACAAACACGATAGTCACTCAGAGAGTCGGTGAGAGCTCACCCATACCTAAAAATCTCTACAAAAGAGAATTTATCATCATCGGCAGTCTCGTCACTTGCCACTAGACGTCGCCCCGATCTGGAAGTGGACTACTCTCCCGAACATTCAAACTCTCAACATGAGGACGGGACACGCAAACTACAACGGAGAACGCGAAGTAATGTCGAATACATTCAATTAATTAAAGCTAGGGAGATGGACATTTTACGAAAACATTTATTATCACGGAACTATTCAGGCGGTATATTTAGTGCATAACATTACTTATCCTACGTATATTTCTTTACATGTTCCAATTGATTTCGGTTTACTTGTGTGTGTTCGCTCCTATCTCCTATGTGTGTGCGATTTCTCTCTCCCTAACTAATGTGCTCATGTGCTCTACTCAGTGGTGGCACGAGTCCTGGAGTTTAACATTTTTTCCTTAACATTTGATACTTTTTGCGATAACTATTGTGACGACACACAACAAACTGGCAAGCGGCAAAAATGTCATGACATTTCTAAACTGTTTTCTGCCAGCGACAGAACATTTTCGCACAAAGAAGCAGACAAGACCGGCGGCGCGCGCGACATAAATTTATGTCGTGTAGAATTTTGCTGATTTCTGGCTAATTACTGCATTTATTTTATGTTTATTGCATGGAATTAAAATATAAGAATGAAGACTGACCACTCATAAGCATTGATGTTAAAATTATGCGTAAATAAGGGAGTTGGTAATTTACTGTCACACGCAAGCCTGCAGCTAAATTTTTCATTACAATAAACTGTTTGGAAAAATCAGGCTGCGAGATTTTATTTATTCTCTATCTCCGCTGTTCGCTTGGAATGTAGTTATAAACGGCCACCCGTGTGCTGGCTGTTTTGTTTCGCTCTGGACGATGGTTTTTCGAAAAATGTACTGTTGCCACTCTACTTAATCATGTGTGTGACGTCACTTTATCGGCAACTCAGCTCCAAACGAGTCTGCGCTCCTGGTGACAACGACGTTGGCGTTGAAAAACGTTACTTTTCAAAGGCGGGGATGCCACATCACGAGTTCCGGAAAAGCGTGTCACGGAAACTCGGCGCTACTCGCTCATCAGTCTTAGACTGGCAAAAAATCTCTCCGTGGCGCCCTCGCCGGACGCCACACTCCAAAAATAGAAAAGGCTTGACTCACCAGATGATGTTGGTTTACGTGATGGTCACAGTCGATGACCTATCGACGGGTTCGACGCACTCTTTAGGGATCGTCGATGGTGATCCGATGAATGGAGGTGCTTCGCTGACAATGGCGTTTCACACGCCGATGTCAATGGCGGTTACTCTGCCGTGCCGGTAGGTTGACGAACCGGCGGGTGGACCGTGTCCACGTGGAGATCCCCTGAGTCTCCTCGGACCGATTATGTAACGGATCCGTCCGCTTCCGGCCGGTTGGCGATTGCCGGGAAATTCCGTCCGTTGGGGAGAAGTTGCTGCGTTTGGGCACGGTGTATTGCTGCGAACGATTTAACACGACTACACCAGAACAGTGAGCACAAGCACGAGCACGGACATGGACAGCACATATTGAGCACATCAAAAATTACCTGTAGATTTCTCTAGCCTTTCTCCTGATCGCACACAATTTACTACACGCACACTTATTCTACTAGCTAAAGGAACGAACAAAAATCTTTAATTAATTTTAAACACTAGACATCACTTTAAATTACATACTTTAACTAGGAAAAACGACCACGAACAAACGCGCAAACTTCAAGAACGTTGGGATGTCACGGACGAAATGATCGAGACCGTGAATCCTCAGATAAAGGAAAGTAAAACTCGGACGAACCGGAAGTCCATCATTTCCCGAAACCCTTCGTGTCCTATCGTGAATCTAAAGACACGAAAGATAACTTGGCTTGTTTAATTGCGCGACTGTCCCTTTCATACCTTATCCATAAATTAAATGGACCCGTCTTAGGAAAGATTTCAGCAAAAATGCTTGTGTCTTCCTACTGCCTACCATAAGGAATTTAATTCAAACAATTTAACTTTATCAAATTATATACAAATTTATACAAAATTCCTGATCGTTACATCCATCTGTTTTGAGCAGTAGCGTGATTCAATGTGCAATACACTTGAATAGATAGTGAAAGATTTTAAATATTTCAAAGTTTGAAACACTATAAATTAACGTGTATAACACATTGAACCAAAGTGAAATACACTTAAAGTAAATGTGATTGTGCATTTAGAAAATCAAGTGTTTAAACACTTCGATCAAACGTGTGAAATTTGTTGAGTGTATGTAATGAACAACAGAGATACGCGATAATTCATATACTTTCACCACCTCTTCACTCACCTGGCTCAGAAAAGAAACACGTCAATCGTCGATTTCTAGCGGCGCCGGTGGTGTAGTGGTAAGCGTGATTATCTCTCACCCCAGCAGGCCTGGGTTCAATCCCAGTCGGCGCCGCCGAGATGTTCTGAGGCATAACATCTCTGATCACGCCTTCCTTCGGATGGGAAGTAAAGCCGTTGGTCCCCGGTTCATGAGTTGATGGGTCGATAGGTAGGGTCCAAGTGTGGGAGCTGCCTCCCTGGCTTCGGTAGAATTGGTGTTCAGCACGGAAAACAAGATCGACGGAAAACAAATTAACGAAAAAAAAAAAATCAATGGCCAACAAAAATATCCATTAGTACTGTCCCAACGATGCGTTCATCTGGATAAAATAGACAAATAGCTGAATTTTTTTGCGATGGGCCCAATCTTAGATCCATAGGCCAACATTAGAGCCATTCCCCCTAGGTTCTTTAAATTCAAAACAGTACAATAGCCTTTGAAATGGGTAAAGCGCCTCTGAATGCTAAAATGGCTTTTCAATGTCGACATAATTTCCAAAATGATCTTGAAACACCGAAATTACTGTAATTCATTAGTACACAGGTAAAAAGCGAGGTTAGTCGACATCACTGGTTTAAACTAAGAGAAAATCCACGGTGACGATTACTTGAGCTCTTTTCCTGAACCATTTTGAAAATACATTTATTAAGTGGCAAGCATCAAAGAAGAACATTTTCAACGACAATCAAGAAGAGTTCGTATATTGATCAAGTTCTCACCATCTTATCCGCAGTTATTAGCTAGTTTTTCCTTTTTGATGATTAGCCCACAGTCAGTATAGCGGTGAAGTGCCATAATCCCATAATCGAAATCAACCGTTCTTTTTATGGGTTCGCTACAGGCATGCGCATTGAAGTTCCCAGTGTCGACCGTAAAAGCAACCTCTCTTTTGCTTAGAAAAAAAACCCCGCCAAAACGGAATGCACGTGGTGGTTTAGACCTGACATTCTTGTTCATTTCAATCTTGATTCCACAATTTGAAGCAGTTTAATTATTGTTTACTGAACAGAAAAGTTATCCCGAAATGTTACTGGCCTACTGGTCTCGCTACGCAGCGTTGCCGCAAAAGGAATCTATCAAAGTGATGAGTGAACCAGCAGGACAGGGATCGTCTTGACAACGAACGCGTCGCTTTGCCTCGTGTCAGGACTACTCTGGGTGCCATCGCGAGGGGGTGGTTTTTGTCATCGGAGTTGGGGTGGAAAATTCGTTGCTTTATGGCAACTGCACAGAAGCGGAAGGGGGGAGGACTCGGAAACGCCGCTTCTGTCGAGAAGGGATGACACAAACGCCAGTAGAGCGGCGGCAGCGACGACCGACGGTGTGTGAAAAAGTTTTGTAGCGAAAATGTTGCCCTGTAAAAATTGCCCGTGACTAGTTGGAATAGTTTTTAATCCGTTTTAGGCAGCGCATTTCCGACCGAAAGTGGACGTACGGATGTGGATCGCACTCGAAGTCGGCCCGTGAGCTAGTGCAACGCAACCATCCGCTGTGATTTCCGGGCAAAGTTCAGCAAATCTCTGCAGAGCCCCAATCAACTGCTGATCACAAAGAGGGTAGGGTTCCCTTTGGATTCTGTTTGCACTATGGCGTAGTTGGAGGAAAAGGTCACAAAAAGCAACCAAGGTGACGGGTTTTGCGGTGGTTGATCGTGTCCGGGTGCTTTCGAGAGTGGTTTCAACGGTTGGGGTTGTGAAATTTGCAAATGCAGTGATTTTCGCGAGAAAATCCGGAAAATTTTGACATTTTGCGAAAAATCGATAATTTTTTCCATCCCCTTCGCGTGTGTTGGGGTGAGAATTTTATGGCACGCAGCTGTATGGGTTCGAAAAGTATTATAGTGCCGGTCTTTGTGTGTGGTGGTGACGGCGGTGGTGTTGGTGTGAAAAACGTAAACAAACGCACGTGGGCTTGTTATGATTCAGAAGCCGGTGGTTGCTTATTGTGATTGTGTGTGCGTGTGGGGGGAAAGGGGTCGTTTTCCTTTTTTTGTTTTGACTCATTCTTTGTGTACGTGTTTTGATTTTCGTTACAGATTTAAAGCACTGCATCAAGAGAAGCTTTTGGAAATCCGGACATCAATATTCACTAAGCTGCTTACGATTTTAGCTGACTGGTAGAGGCGCTTTTTTAAGACTAGCTTAAGAAAGATCATCCCGGCGAGAACTACTAGCACCATGGGGAAGGAATTGCTGAACGATAGCTCTTTTTGCCAACAGTTAGGAGCGACACTAGTTCGCAATTTTAAACTTAAAATTAGAGACTCTAGGAAAACGATTGCCGAAGTATTCCTACCACTGTACACACTTGGCACCCTGATCGTACTGAAGATACTGATTCCTAATCCTAATTTTCCCGCCATCACCGAACCACGTGGCGCGGCATCACTTTTCGAACATTTTCAGCACTACAAAGCCCACACCATCGCGGTACTGCCGCAGCCAAATTCGTCGTCAACTGTGGTAAAATGGGTAGTGCAAAATTTTCCAAGTACTAGCCCGACTAATCCCTCTCCGATTTCAGCAATTCCTCGACGCAGTAAACGACCTATGGAAGTCCAACCGGCATCACAGCGCCGGTCTCCATCCCATCAAGTGGAACCTTTACGATTCGCAAGAGGACCTGCTGGCTGCATACTGGCGCGACCCGGACAAAATGCCACTGGCCTTGATTTTCCACAGCGATGACCCCATGTACGGCCAGCTGAAGTATGAAATCCGCACCAATCCGTCATTCTTCGTGACACCATCGACGACGGAGCTTTTCTCGTCTCTGGTCACGTGCAGACAATCAGACAGCTACTGGTCGGCCGTAATACCGATCGAAACCGGCGACTCCTGCCCGGTCAACCAGTACTACTACTCGGGGTTCATTGCACTGCAGACGCTGCTGGATTACACCAAAATCAAGGTCTCACACTCATTCAAATCTACTTAGAAGCATCTTTAGATTAACCCACCATCATTTCATTTTCAGATCGTGACACAAAACGACGACATACAGATACCTCACATCACGCTGGAGATGTTCCCCAAAGAATCCTATACGGGTAATTGGATGGTTGCGTTTAGACTAGTGATACCTATCTATATGGTGATGGCCCTGTCCCAGTTTATCACATATCTGCTGATACTGATTGTCGGCGAAAAGGAGAACCACATCAAGGAGGGCCTGAAAATAATGGGCTTGCGTGACTCGGTCTTCTGGTAGGGGGAAATCTTTGCCACTGGAGTGGAACTATTTTCGGGCGGTCATTAATTTGTATCTTCTTCGATTTTCAGGTGCGGTTGGTTCATTATCTACGCCGTATTTGTCACCTTTCTGACGTTCGTGTCCGTGATTTTGCTGTTCTCACTCGGTGTTTTCCAGCATACCAACTATCTGCCGGTGTTCATTCTGATTTTGCTGTACAGTTTTTCCGTCATACTGATTGGATTTATGATTACGCCGTTCTTCGACAACTCGAGGGTATGTAGAAATGATTTTACGTTTATTGTGAAAGTTCTGTTCTGTTGCAACACATTTGTCGCGATTTGCTAAATTTATCCAGCCTTGCCCGGGAAAGTTAGAATAACCAATATGCCTGATATTTCAATCGAAATGAGATTATTTTTGTATTACGTCTGTTAAGATTTAAGTCCACACGACGAATGAGAACGACCCAAATTTGACTTTAGTTTACTCATAATCGTCAAAAGTGCAGGAACTAAGCGATGAGTAAATTTGCCTCATGTTTTCCCAGGTTTATCCAGGATTTTCCAGGGAAAAATTCCCGAATTTGAGAATAGTAAAGATTTCATTCACTCAGTCTATTGGTACTACTCCGAGACTGAACAAAATTTTCGTCAATTTCCTCATTTTCCGGCAGATTTTTTAGGTTTTTCACAGGAAACCATGAGACAAATTTATTCATCGCTGAGTTCCTGCCCTTTTGGCGATTATGAGTGAACTAAATTCAAATTTGGGTCGTTCTCATTCGCCGTGCATGACAAACAATGTTGCTTCTGTACCAGAGATAGAAAATAAATGGATGCAATATTTAAATAAGGAAATGATCTCGTTTTCTGCATTTCATGATTTCGTTTTCTTCGTTTCATTGAAGTTTTGGCTATTTTGTTAAATCACTCTGATGATGGCTTTCTGCAGGGCACTTTTCTCTTTGCAATGGCAATGAAATTGACCAGGATCTTGCTACCATAGTACTGGGCATCCAGATGCTTAGAGCAAGCGAATGGATATTCCCTTCCGGCTACCAGCTCGGGTGGGGACATGTAGTTGAGGATGAATCGGTTGCTAGAACCGGAAAGAACCGGGTATCGGTTGCTAGAACAGGAAAATACCAACGTAAAAACTATTCCACCAAAGCGCCAGAGACCCCCTTTTAGCCCCATTTATTTTGTATCAAAACAGCAACGTTATTGCGTGATGTTTGTTTTGCTAGCAGGTTCTCCGATGAATTGAGTGTATTTTACGGCATAGATCACCGGCTGAAAAAACTAAGGTTCCTTTATGTCGTGATTTGGCATCGATCTGCCAGATTCCATGACTGGTATCGGCTGGTTTGTGGTTCTCTGTTACGGTTAGTTCTGCGGGGTGCGCTCTGTTCGGCGTCGGATAATCGAATGACGGAATGAGACCGAATAATCGAATGACGGAATGGCTCGTCCTGTTTCTTCGGAGGCTTCACCGGATCCACCTTTAATAACTCGTCCATCAGTTTCTTCGTGGCCTTTCCTTTAGTCTGTCTGTAAGTATGATTATTAATAATAAGCATTAGTTCCATCATAAAGCTATCTGTTTACGTCACTACGTCTTTTCAATCATAGTTTCGTCATTTATTCTTTTAAGGTTCTCCGCCATTTCTATCGGAGTCCTTTATTAAGCATGTAATTCTTACTTTTCATAAGAATATCATGCATATATTCCACCATTTCAATTGGAATATACTTTAAGTTAAGATCCTCCTTTCCTATAAGATCTCAACATTATAATATAGCTCTTTTGAACTCACCTTTTGTCGGGAGGCTTGACTTTGCTACCGTCTGCGCCATTGTCGTGATTTGGCATCGATCTGCCAGATTCCATGACTGGTATCGGCTGGTTTGTGGTTCTCTGCTAGGGTTAGTTCTGCGGGGTGCGCTCTGCTACGGTTAGCTCTGTTCGGCGTCGGATAATCGAATGACGGAATGAGACCGGCAGCCCGTCTTATATAGATGGACTCCGACTTGACGACTGATCTGTGGCGCTCTGCTACGGTTAGCTCTGCGAGGTGCGCTCTGTTCGGCGTCCGAGAATAGAATGATTGACTCGAGCAACGAATATCGCTTAAATACATAAAAGATCTGTACTTCCAACCAATCAGAGGAGAGCAACTTCCCAGTGTTATAGAAACGTACTGGCAATCTATCAGAGGAGAGAATATTATCAGTGATATAGAACAGCTTCTTTCCCTTTTTCTTTTATCAATCGAATGATGAATTTGTAATTCAATAGTTTTAGACTTATTTATTTTATTATTGGATTCATCCGTACCCTACACTTTACACCGAAAACATTGATTGCTTGGGCTGCGCTGTCAAAACAATCGAGATAATAAAATCGTTCATTAGAGAGCAAAAGAGTTCCTCATAGTTACTCTGGATTGCTCTTAATTTCTCACTGTCTTCCCCCTCGGTTCATAGAATAATAAACGTCCTCAAAGGAAGCCGATAAACCTAGCCTTTCGTGATGTGAAAAGCAACGGTCTATCAGCGGCCAAAAAGAATGGAACCGGTGGGGAACATTGATGGAGACCAAATATAGAGGATGATGAATATGACTTCTGTAGTTTGTTTTGTGTGAGTTGCTGCTTTATTTCAATTAAGGGTACTAACAAGGAGTAATAACTCTGCACACTGTGCCGAAACACAGCAGGACACACTATTCGGCACTTTAGGACAAACGTTGACAAGTAGGATATAATCAACATAATATAAAACGGCATCACTGTCGAGAGGTGACGTTTTGCCAATCGTTGCTAAGGTTAACTTCTTTGTTTACTACATTGGGCTTCACATTGGGTTCGGATTCCAAGGAAAAATGCTGTGAATTGTAAGTGGTAGCTTACCTGCCAGTCTATGGCTGGCCCGATTTACCCCGGCTGGGCAACTACGAGCAGGGTACCCCCCCCCCCCACGTTCGGATTTGGGTGAAAGTAAAAGAAAAGAGAAAGAAAGAAAGTAAATTTAAGACTTCTATTAACTAAATTCTGACCTTCCCTTTACCTCCTCGCTGTCTCGGTGGGGCCGCGGTTTCTGTTTGTTCACATCGGCTCCAGACACGGTCTGTGCTGAGCGTCTCCTACTTCACTTTTAGCTGCCTAGCAGCAGTCCTTTACTTTTATTTATTTATTTATTTATTTATTATTATTATAGTCCATCTGACTTGATAGTCTCAATGAAACACTTAAATCTAAAAGTAGTCACTCATTAAAAATTAAAAATTGACCAACAGCAAACGATGACGAAACATCGAGGCATTGATGTCAAAGTCAAATAGGTCAGAGGCTTCGTTGAATTGATGAATCATGGCGACAAAGGAACTGTTTGCAGCATAGTTGGTTGCATGTACTACTTCATGTAGCAAGGTTCTCGGACGGAGTGTTCGGGCAGGAGCATACAGATTAATTTTGGCCAGTAACTCAGGAACATCATATTCTGCGAGTAAAACTTTAGCAACGAAGACGACCTGCGATATGTTTCGTCGCTTAGCAAGAGTATCCAAACCCAGTAAACGACAGCGGTCCGCATACGGTGGTAAATTCTGCGGGTCACTCCATGGAAGATAGCGCAGTGCGTATCTGACGAATTTGCGTTGAACAGCTTCGAATCGTCCACTCCATACAGCTTGGTAGGGATTCCAGACAACACACGCGAATTCCAGTAGTGAGCGTACCAATGAACAGTAAAGGGCTTTAAAACACAGAGGATCACGAAATTCCTTAGATATCTTGAACATGAATCCAAGCTGTCGATTAGCTTTGTCGATCGTGGTTGAGAAGTGGCGAGTGTATGTGAGCTTTTCATCCAACATGACACCGAGGTCTTTAACGTGATCGACACGTTGAACTGCAGTTCCAGTAACGTTATAATCAAACAAAATGGCAGTCCTAGTTCGACGGAAACTAATTACGCAGCACTTTGAGACGCACAGCACCATAAAATTGCGTTCACACCAATCATTAAAAATTTCAAGAAGGTTTTGTAGTTCTAAACAGTCGGCATAGCCTCGAACGACTAGATAAATCTTCAAGTCCTCGGCAAAAAACAATTTACCTCCACGTAGTAGAATAAACGTTACATCGTTCACAAATAAAGAGAAGAGCATTGGTCCCAAAGTGCTATCCTGTGGAACTCCTGATCTGTTCGAGAAACAGTACGATGAGTAGTTTCCAATGCATATAGTAACTTCACGTTGCACGAGGTACGATCTAAGCCAGCTGCAGAAGGAAACAGAACATCCAATTTTTTCAAGCTTTGCTAGCAGAACGTCGTGCACAACTCTATCAAACGCAGCTTTAAGATCAGTGTAGATGGCATCCACTTGAAGTTTCTTGCATACATTTTCCATACAGAACGACGTAAAGCTGACGAGATTAGTTTCCACGGAGCGGCCAGGAAAGAAACCATGTTGACATGTATTTATGTAATGCTTGCAGGAAGCAAACAATCTCTCATTTATCAGCGACTCAAACACCTTAGATTCAACCCCAAGCGAGGTAATCCCACGGTAGTTTTCCACATTGCGTTTGTCTCCTTTCTTGAAAACAGGGAACATAGTAGGCCCTTTGCATAGTGCGGGAAATTTCTGTTGACGAAGTGACAGGTTGAAGAGCAAGGACAACGGAGCAGCTAAGATATCGGAGCATTTTTTTAGGACTGCAGATGGAATAACACTCGGACCTGGTGAAAATGATGATTTGGTTTTACTCATCACAGAGAGAACCATTTGTACATCTATGGCAAAAACATCCATGTTTACGACGTCGGTTGGCACATCACGGACGGCTCGCTCAATTTCTGCTTGCGATGGGGAGTCATTCGAGAAGACGCTTAAGAAGTGCCTAGCAAATAGGCTGCATTTGTCCTCAGTTGTCAATGCTACGTCATTGCCGAGAAACATTTTTGACGACAGTCCAGTTTCCTTCCTCTTAGTATTCACAAACGACCAGAATCCCTTGGGGTGGCATTGCAGATTATGTTGAGTACGAATTACATACCTCTTGTAAAGAAGCTTGTTGTAGTGGCGATAATCATTGCTGGCAATTGAAAAATTTCGCTTGGTAAGGGTACATCGTCGATGAGTGAGAGCACGGAGAGCTCTAGATCGCACTCGTTTCAGGTTGCGGAGAGTAGCGTTAGACCAAGGCGGTTTTCTTGGAGGTTGGCACTTCGGTACTGAAGCACAAACACAGTCGCGCAAAAGGCTATTATATCGAGCGGCTGCTGTATCGATATCAAGGTCATTCAACACATTCCAGTTGATCCGGGACAAGGAACGTCTCAGCAAACGGAAATCGGTCTTCCGGAAATTGAGCCGAGTGGCAGTCATGGTTTCATCAAAACGAATTTGAGATCCGTTCGCGATAGATATATCCAAAGCAGGGTGGAAATTGTCAAGAGGAACGATGACATCAGGCGCTTCAACGACGACACTGTCCAGAAGTGCACTTTCGCTAACAAAAACCAAGTCAAGAAAACGAGACTGGAAATTGGGAACAAGGTTTATCTGGCTCAGTGTCAGTCCATGAAAAGCCGTGCCGTCAACAAGCAAGCTGCTGGCAGGAGTAGTTGAAGATGCAATCGGATCTGGAAACGCATAACCCTGGCCTGAGGGTGACCAGCTAAGCCCAGGCTGATTAAAATCACTAAGCAGAAGAAGCACATCCGTTATATCAGCCATGGACGATGCAAATTCTGTAGCATCCAGATGAAGCTGCATTGTGGTGCACCCATGTCGACGTTCAGGGGGAATATACACCGCTCCAATGAGGATTTCCCGCGAAGTGAGGCTGACCTTAACCCAAACCGCTTCAATTGTAGTAAATAGTTCATTGGAGATTACGCAGGATGCGAATTCGTTGGAAACAGCGATGAGCACACCACCACCGCGAGTACGAATGCTGTTGGATTGTCTAATATGTAGACAGTAAAAGAGTCACCAAACAGTTGCACTGAATTGATCCTCCCATCGAGCCAAGTTTCCGTGAATACATAAACGTCATATTCCCCGTCAAGCGCAGCCAGATAAACATCGTCCAATTTAGTCATGAGCCCCCTGGTGTTCTGATAATAGACACGTAAACCGCTAGAGGGTTCGGTGCGAGCCGTGTCAATGATAACTTGTCCAGGATCCGCACGAGAGAACGGTGAACTATCAGGCAGCGAAAGATCACCTGACGTAGAAAGGCTCGAAGTGGTGGCCATAAGCGAAGATGAACTGAAACGAAGTGGCGGATCAACAGTTGAATTCACATGGACGAGTTCATACTTGCCGTAAACGAGTGGGGGGATGAGCGAGGCTCCTTTTTCGGAACGCCCCCGGCGACGTTGGTGATGAATCACCGGATTGCCTACTCGCCGTAGGCAACCCCGGCAGACACCGCAGTGTTTCTACCCATGCAAACTCACCTGTAGTACTGCCTGCTTCGTCCTGCTTGACGATTAACTGCGGTGGCGAGACTGGCTCTATTGGCTGAGTCACCGCAGTCAGGACGGCGAGTGTCTACTGGATCCTTTGTGGTTAGCCGGGGAAGCGATTAGCTCCTTAGTGCTTAGCTTCCCACAATGGCGATCCGACACTCTGTTGCACTCACAACTTTCACGGCCACGGAGCCGACTTTCACTCGCGGTGCACAAACAAATCCTCACGTCGCGGCTGGGCAAACTTTTCCCAGTTTAAGTCTGTTTTCTGTTTTTACTGCTTCAGCTTGTCCAACCATCGGCCAGTGTTCAACGCCTCCTTGACTGCAGCAAGCTCACTGTCCTTAACTGTTGCTTCAACCAGTTCCTTTATTGTCAGAGCAGTTGGTGTAGCAGACTCCAAAACGGCAAGAAGCATCGATTTTCCATTTTGATCGTACGTGGAACATTCTTCAAATCTCGGCAGCCTTGACAAAGGATCAGCGATGTTAGCTTTTCCAGATAAATGGACGATTTTGTACCTGAACGATTGCAGCCGCAGTGCCCAGCGTTCTATTCTTGGACACTACTTTCGTTTAGAACCAAACATCACCTTCAGTGGCTCGTGATCAGTGACCAACTTGAACTCCAAACCACGTAAATATGATTCCAATCTCTCCGTTGCCCAGACAAGGGCCAACGCCTCCCTCTCATTTTGCGCGTAAGTTCTTTCGGCTGGCGACAAACCCTTACTAACATAGCAGATTGCCCTCTTTTTCCCATTCTTTTCCTGCAACAGCACAGCCCCAATGCCAACCGGACTGGCATCTGCTATCAGGATCGTATCGTCGTAAGGAGAGTAATACCCAAGATTTCTCGGATCTGCTAATACCTTCTTTACCGCTTCGAAAGCCTCAGTATGCCGCCGTTCCCACTTGAATCGAATATCTTTATGCAAAAGCTCTCTCAAAGGCGCCGTTAAGGTAGAAAGATTTTGTATGAACTTACCAAGATAGTTGATAAGCCCAAGGAAGCTCCTCAGCTCTTCTACCGTTTCAGGGTTACGACAACGCCGGATGGCATCCACCTGCTCCTGCTGGACTGATTCCTTCGCTGCTCAACTGGTGTCCCATGAATGTGACTTCCTTACGCCCGAACTCACACTTCTTCTCATTGATTGTTATTCCGTATTCCTTCAGACGATCAAGTACAGCATGCAGTGCTTGATCGTGCTCCTCCTTGTTGCGTCCAAAGATCAAGATGTCATCAATGAAAACTTTCACTCCTTTAATTCCAACCAGCACCCGTTCTATGATGTTTTGGAAAACCTCCGACGCGCAATTCATTCCGAAAGTAAGACGCTTAAAGCGGAAGTAGCCATTATGCGAAGCAATCGTTGTGATTGACCGAGACTCCTCAGCGAGTTCGATCTGGTGGGAGGCCTTGTTGAGATCGATTTTCGAAAAATATTTACAGCTGTGCAAATGCGGAATTATGTCATCGGACGTTGGTAGAAGGTGGTGCTGCGGAATGATTGCTTTGTTGGCATCACGCATGTCAACGCAAATGCGTATCTCCTCGGCATTCACAGCCTTCGGCCGAACGACCAAGCGTGAAATCCACGGCGAGTCACGAGGAGCTGGTTCCATTATGCCTTGCTTCAGCAGCTTCGCAAGTTCTCTCTCTACTTTAGGTTGTAGCGGGATAGGAACACGACTTTGAGTGTGCTGAATCGGTTTTACCTTGAGATCTACTTCAACAGTGACTACCACACCTTTTACTTTACCGATCTTCTCCTCAGCCGACTGTACAGTACAACTAGACGTATTAATTTTCAGGATTCCAAGCTTAGTGGCTGCTCTTTTCCCAAGAAGATTCGACGTACACCCTGTCGCTGATCGAAGACTTTTTGGTTGATATCTCTGCGATGAACATTCCTTCAATCGAAAGCTTGTGGCCGCCGTAGGTAAATAACTTCTTGGCAACCTTCTTGGTTTGGAACTCCACTTTCACTTTTCGGCTTTTCAAAAACTCCCACACATCAACGCTAATCACGTTAGCTCCGGCGCCGGAATCGATCGTCCAATCAAGTTGAACTCCACCCACCTTGCATGTTGCCAAATGACTGCTATTGCTATCGGAACTCATCGCAAACACGTAGCTGACACATTCATCATCCGTTTCGTCATCTTGGTCCTCGTCTACGTCACTTTCGGAATCATCAGTTACAACCTGCCGTAGTTACTTCTTGCGACGCTTCTCCCAGTCACCATCCTTCTTCCGCGTGCTCGCCTCCTTAGTTTTACAACAGCGTTTAAAATGCCCGAGCAGATGACACTTTTCACACTTTTTGTCATGGGCGGGGCAGTCTTCATCATTGGCGTAGTGTCCAGAACGACCACACCGAAAGCATTCACCCTTCGACTTCACGATCCGGTTGACTTCTTCAGTTCGCTGCAAGTTCTTCCGATGCTTTGCGATGGTTTCCAGAGAGCGACCTTCTTCAATAGTTTGCGCCAATGTCATGTTTCCTTTGGTTAGAATCTTCGCTCGCAGCCCATCTGAGTATCCTCGCTCAAAAATCTGCTCCTTAATGTTTTCTTCTAGCCACTCGCCATACTCACAGAGGCTTCCTAGCTCCCGCAGACGCAGCCCAAACTTTTCGATTGACTCCTCCGGGCCCTGTTCGAGATTTCGGAATATGTTGCGTTCTCTCGGTAAGCATTTAAGCGAAAGAAAGTAATCATCGAGCAACTTGACCGACTCCTTGTAGATGTCCGAGCCATTCGGAACCTCCACTTCATTTTCTCCCCGCAAATTGAAGAAAATGTCCTGTACGTCACTGCCGGCATAATGCAGCAAGTAGGAACGTTTACGAGCTGCATTCGTCACATTATTTACTTCCAAAAAAATTTCGAAGCTCCGCTTCCACTTTTTCTATCGAAATGATACCGTGGAGGTATCTGTTGGGTCGAATTTCTGGATGTTGGAACTGCCCGGATTATCCATCTTTTGACGGAACTGATTTTCCAGTCCGTTTCGCGAACTTTCACTTTCACTTTCCCGGTATGCCTGCTACTGTTGTTTACTTCTTCTGCCGGCTTCACAGCAAAACTTTTTTTTTTAATTTTCGATGTTTCTTATTCGAATTGAATCACCATCCGTATTTAAACAATCCGTTGTCGATTCCACCATCGATTTACCTCGGTCGCCAAATGTTGTAACCAGAAAAATTCTGTAAGAATTTAATTCTATTCCCAAGAAATAGAACACTCAACCATTAGGTTTAACCATGTTTAACTTTGTTTATTTTTCTTTTTCTTTCTCCCCGCCCTATTACCCGATGTCAGATCCCGTGTTGCCAGTATAATTTCAATACAATATAACAACCGGCACAATCGGCGCACTTGAGACACACCCCTTGTTATTTTGCCATAAACAGTCCCAAAACAGAATAGTTTACGGGTGGATTTGGACCTGTTTCGCACGACCAGAAGGTGTCCCAAATGCCTTGCCAAATTGATTCCCTTCGCAAGTGATGTAAATAGTTCATTTTAGTACACAAACACTTCTTCCTTCTGTGGCACCTTTGATTATCCACCACGGACAGCGCCTATACTGAGAATGTTGTGTGGAAATTCCACGACAATAGAGCTATTCCAGGAGACTGGAAATGGGCGAGGTACTTAGGTAGCTGGTTAGTCTCCTTGAGACAGCAGTCAGAACGCCTCCACCGCGCGATTTTTGACTGTTCAGGGGAGATCTGTCAGTTCTGAAGACGGAATAAAGTGATTCGAAAAGTTTCGATGATTACAACCAGCCACGGAAACGTACGATCAAATCATATTCAGCCTCAGCAACAGCCAAGAAAAACGAGTCGAATTTAGTCCTCAGCCCACGCACGTTTTGATAATTAAAGGAATACGGTGCGGATGGGGCGGACAGGAAATAACCAGGACAACACTTAACAATGAACAAGTTTTATTAACGATAAAGTTATCTTGGTATGACTGCTCTCTTCAGTGTCTTGATATGGAATAACGCTAGAAAATTGATTGGAGTGTTCAAGACAGCAATCCAACGCCTACTTTGTTAACACCCCCTCTCGTTTGGATACTCCTAGCTTCGTCCTTAATTCCTCGAATCGGCCAGCGTCCAAGGACTTGGTAAAGAAGTCAGCTAATTGGTTCTCACTTGCAATTGGTTCTATCAGCAGCTTACCAGCGGTGACAAGATTCCGAAGAAAATGATGTTTGATATCAATATGCTTCACTCTCTTGCTCTCCACGTTCTTAGCCATGCCGATGCACCCACGATTGTCTTCATATATGGCAACTGGCTCGATCTGCTTTTCACCCAAATCGCCTAGGACACCAATCAACCATATTGCTTCCGATGCTGCAGCGCTTAACGCCACATACTCTGCTTCACTTGATGAAGTGGCGACCGTCGTTTGTTTTTTACTAGACCAGGCAACAGTCGATCCAAACACCTGGAAGACAAATCCGCTCACTGACTTCCTGTCCTCGGTATCGGTAGCCCAGTCTGCATCCGCGAACCCAACTAGTGGTTTTGCTTGAACATCCCGGGTTAAAGTCAAGCAATGATCCATCGTCCCTCTCAGGTAACGCACTACTCGCTTGAGCGCGGTCCAGTGCTGTTGTCCGGGTTGAGCTTGGAATCTCCCCAGGTACCCGACAGGATAGCAAATGTCCGATCTCGTTGATACCATCACGTACATTAAACTTCCCAGTAGCTCACGATACGGTACTCCATTAGCCTCGGAAACTTGACGATAAAGCTGCAACCCTTTCTCCACCGGGGTCCTTGTAGGATTGCATTCCAACATGCCAAACTTCTGGAAGATTTTTTCTAGGCTTGCTTCTTGAGACAGCATCATCTTTCCGTCTTGTCGATTGTAGCGTATCTTCATGCCAAGGAAATGGCTAAGCTCTCCACAGTCGGTCATGGCGAACATCCGGGATAATTCGTTCTTCAATTTCAAAATTGTTGACAGCTTCGCTCCCGCTATGAGAAGGTCATCAACATATAGTACGACGAAAATGGCATCTTCCCCCCTCTCGTCGGTACGGGTGTACAGGCAATAATCGTGCTTGGAACGAATAAAACCTAACTTCAGCAGCGCTTGATTGAACTTCTCGTTCCAGCAGCGAGGGGACTGCTTCAAGCCATACAGACTCTTTTTCAATTTGCACAACGTGCCAGCTCTCGCCTTGACGCCGTTCGGAACCGCCATGAATATTTTCTCTTGCAGCTTTTTATGTTCGTATGGCAAGTATTAATTTCACTGGGAATGGAGGAGAAACTACCGGACCGTATAATGAAAATAGACTAGTTTGCTTTAAGCTCACGAGTCAACTGAACTCTTCCGTATATTTTGTTTATCTTTTTATGCTGCCAGCAGTGCTGCCAGTTGGGCGTAAACAAAACATCGCAGCGTCACTTGACAGCTTGACGCTGTGATAAATGCGCCGGTATGCCACAATTCTTCCCCTTTTAAACAGGCTATCAATTCAAAATTTGACCTTCGTCAACCACAATCAATTCAAAATACTCATATTAATAATCATAACAGAAGTCTTCAAGTTTCTTCTCCTTCTTATTTCTCTTCGACCTTCTGGGTTCCTCTGTCACTGTCACTTCCTGATGTTTCCTTTTTCTTCCCCCACTCGGGGCCTTCAACTCCTCACTACCGATGTCGTCTGCTCCACTGTCACTAACATCCACCCTCGTGGTACTGTCCGGCTCGCAGTTCGTAACTGTCCTAGGCGTTTTCACAGTGACAATAATATTCGGGTACTCCCAGACGACCTCTCGGTAAGGCCTAATTTGTGAACGATGCGCCATCGCGCCTACGCTTCCAATTTGTACCTGGAATACATTGTGAGAGTACTTTTTAATAAAGATTGCTTTTAACCATCTTGAATGAAGGGAAGGATTGTGGTTCTTATACCACACTTCATCTCCAGCCTTCAGTTTATCAATAGCATCCTGTGAATGCCTCGGGATTGTCCCGACCAACTCTTGTTGGATGATTTCATCCGCAGGCTGTGGTAAAGCTAGTTGCTTCTTGTAATGTTTTTTTGGGTTTACCAAGTCCAAAAGAGTCTTTGGCGTATATGAAAATATTCTTTCAGACGGAAAATGCCCGTCGCTAGTCAGGTTGTAATTTCTGAAGTTAAACAAAAAAAGGTTTATCTGATCCTCCATATCTAATAGTGCAATATTTGGTTCCAATAGGAATGTCTTAAGTACTTCCTTTACTGTTCTCACTAATCTCTCAGCTTGTCCATTGCTCGAAGGGTGGTAAGGGGGACTTTTCATTACCCTGACACCTTGCCTCTCAAGAAAACTTATAAAACCATGCGAATTGAAAGGAGGACCGTTGTCCGACACTAAAACATCAGGTAAACCGAAACGCGCAAAAAACGCCACTAGTTTTTTTAATACCCTATTACAATCTGTTCCTTGCTTCATCCACTCCACTTCAATCCACTTAGAAAAACTGTCAACTATCAACAGATAAGTACGATGCTCAAAAAAGAAGAAATCCACATGGATTCTACTGAAAGGCCTTGTTGTCGGTGTCCATTTTGACTTATCCTTCGTTTCCTTGTAAGCAGCCATGCCATTGCAGGCATCACAGCCTGTCACATATCTTTCAATGTCGCTATTGATGCCGAACCAATAGACCATGCGTCTCGCTAACTGTTTCATTTTCACTATACCAGCATGGTTGTTATGCAAAAGTACCAGTATTTGCCTTTGATGCACTTTCGGTATAATCACCCTATCTGCATAAAGTAGGCATCCATCCACTAATTCCAGGTCCTGCTGATTTGCGTAAACATCCGCAAAACGCTTGTCCACTCTATCAGGCCAACCATTGAGCATAAACCATTTAATTTTCTGCAAAAATTCGTCATCCTTAGTACTTTCTGCTATCATTTTCGAATCCATGGGTATATCCTTCCCAAAATTTATGCTTTTAATCGCAGCTGCATCCAAATCTTCAGGAACATTCTGCTGTAAGGGGAATCTTGAACAAAAGTCTGCATTTCCCAGCTTATTTGAAGGTCTATAAATGATGTTGAAATCATATATTGCTAAGTCCAAAATAAACCTCTGGAGTCTGGTAACATAAATCGAGTTTTTACCCGCCTTGCCAAAAATTCCAACCAATGGCTTATGATCTGTGTAAACCGTAAAAGGTTGCCCATAAAGATACTTATGAAACTTTTTGATGGTACATACTAGCGCTAACGCCTCCAAATGCAAAATAGGATATTTCTTTTGTGCCTGATTTAGTGAAAAAGATGTGAAACTTATTGGTTTCTCAATTTCATCCACCACGTGAGCTATTAACCCCCCTAGACCATAGCTTGACGCATCCGTGACAACCACTATTGGTTTCTTTGGGTCATAAAATTCTAAAAGGTTTGCCTTCAACAATGACGCTTTACCGTCCTCAAATGCCCTTTGGCAGTTGTCATCCCAGATGTACTTCACGTTGCTCTTCAATAAATTGTATAAATGGTATAGTTTAGATGATAAATGTGGAATGAATTTATGATAATAATTAATTAAACCCAGGAAAGATTTTAATTCAGATTCATTTCCCGGCGCCTTTGCTTTTTCAATGGTGGAAATTTTGTCTGGACAGGGCATCAGCCCCCTCTCACTTATGATGTGCCCCAGATATGTGAGTTCTGTCACAAAAAACTTGCATTTTTCAAAATTTACCTTAATGTTAGCTTTTGCTAACCTCTCCAAAACCATTATAAGCTTGCTCTTGCATTCCTCCAGTGTTTTTCCTGCAATCAAGACATCATCTAGGTAGCATGACACATTTGCAATCCCTTCCAACACTTTATCCATTACCTGCTGAAAAATAGACGCACTGGAAGACGCACCTTGCGGTAATCTATTGTAAGTATACAAGCCTTTCATAGTATTAATCACCACAAACTTTTTGGATCTTTCTGTCAGTTCTAATTGAGTATAAGCACCTTCCAAATCAAGTGCACAGAAAAAATTGCATCCCGCCAAATTCGCAAAAATGTCTTGTGCTGTTGGTAACGGATAAGTGTTCGGTACGATAGACTTATTAATCGATACTTTGCAATCAATAACCAGTCGTATATCATTATTTTTCTTCATCACAATAATAATGGGTGATGCCCAATCACTGGTATCTATAGGTGTAATGACCCTTTCTTTTTCTAATTTGTCCAGATATTCATCCACCCTGTCCCTTAATCTATATGGCACCTCATAAGCCTTTTTAAAAATGGGTGCCTCATCCCTGAGCACTAATTCTGCTTTAAAACCCTTAATTGGTTTACAGAAATCTTTCTCAAACACATTAAAGAAACGTTTCCTTAAATCTGTCACACCATTACCACCATACTCCTGATTTAAATTGTTGATTATCAACGATTCAGTGAAGAAATTCCTCCAATTGGGATAAAAAACATCAAGCCAAGTTCGACCCAATAACGGAAAAAAATCGTTTTCACAGTCCAGCACTAACAAAGGCATAGACTTCTTCTTTCCATTGAATTCTACCTCGACCATTGCTTCCCCCATGATTTTCAGTTTAGCTCCGTTTACAACAATAAGCTGTTTCCCATATCCACTCAAAGGATTGTCAAATTTAGCCAAATATCTCCTCCTACTAATAACAGAAACGGAAGAACCACAATCTACTTCCATTTCCAGGTCTTTACCTTCCACATTCACTTGTACTAAACAAGGATTACTTATTTTATTAATGGACGAAACCAACAAGCATTGTAAATCACCTGAATCGCTTTCCTCTTCCTCCGACTCGTCCGTGCGCATAAGTTCGAGCAGCTCTGTGATGTGCCTATCCGCTGAAGGTCCCGGCCTATATGAATCGACCAGATTCACCGCATCTCTGTGAAGGTTTTTCAGTTTGAAACACTTTTTCTTGATGTGACCTTTCATACCACAAAAATGGCATATCGTCTCTGAATAATCCGGCCGATGCCCCTGCTTGAACCTTTGCCCATATCTGAATTCACCGGAACTCGTTGTAGGATTTCTCCCTCCGTTCCTTTGCGGCGTCGTATGGTAAGGCGTGTAACCCAAACGGCTTCTTACCGGCCCCCTGCTGTTGCCTGCCTCCTGGTGCGCTAACTCGTATGTCCTTTCCCATTTCCTTTGCGCGTATCCCTTGCCAATGGCTCCTACCAAACCCTCATTTTTAAGACCATCCGCCGTTCCGGCATTTGCCTTAGCCACCTCCCACGTGGCTATTAACTTTTCAGCATTTGCTAAGGATAATTTTTCCTCGCTTAACAGCCTTTGTCTAAGGCTTTTGTCCTTTATCCCTGCTATAATGCGATCCAGTATGGCGACATTTTTAAAATTTTCAAAGCCGCAAAATTCGGCCTGCAATTTAAGGGACAAAACGAAATCTTCCGTGGTCTCGTCTGGATTTTGGACCCTGGTGCTAAATTTATACCTTTGTACTAAATCAGGATCTATTTTATCTAGACGACTTTTGAGTTTGGCAACCAAATCGTCAAAAGCCGCCTGTTCAAAATTTCCCGCCGGATAAAGAAGCTTGATTTCTTCGAACATGACTGGCCCGCTCAACGTAACGAAATAGGCCATCCTGTCTTCATCCTTCACTTTGTTTACCCGGAAGAAATATTTCAAACGAGTAAACCAATCGTTGAAGGAGGTTCCACGACGATATGGTTCAATCGTAAAGGCCACGTTAGAAGAACTCATTTTTCTTTTTCTTTTTTTTATATGTAAGGAAAGTTTTTAAAAGCACACTATTCGTTCCCCAATAAAATGGCTAAAAAGAAAATGACTGCAGTCAGCACAATATGGTCATTACCCAATACCAGAAAGGAAAGGAGAAAAAATGGAACCTAATTGAAAGGTACTTCCAACAAAGGATAAAGAAACAAAAGGTTTTCCACTCACCGACCGAAAACAAAATGTCTTTGCCGACCTTCAGCCGACCTTTTCAAACAAGCGCCGGATATCCTGGCACCGGAGTAGAGTCACCGGCTATGCAGTTCTTTGCCTACGCTGAGAATCCTCTTCCGCCTTGGAGAAGTGTGTTATCACTGGCCCCGTAAGGGAAACTCACCCTCCGTTCCGGCAAGTCTCGTGATATGGTCACTCCGGATGGATTTAGCGGCCACTATCCAGTTTTAATTTACCTGCCGAACGGTTCTTTTGCCTCCGCTAAAACCCGAAAAATACCGGCGGCTTTTACCTCGGCTAAACTAGTCCCTCCTGGGAAAGAAAATATCTCTCCGCTTGATGACCACTATGCCTCCGTATGCACCCGCCGCTGTTGTACACACTCGATGCTGCTGGCGTACTTTTTTTTTTTTTTTTTTTTGCACGAATAGCACTGCGGTTTCACTTTTCACCAAATCGCACGCGAAAACAAAAAGGTGAAGGGAATCGTTTCCTACCCGTCGCCACTTTTATGTTCGTATGGCAAGTATTAATTTCACTGGGAATGGAGGAGAAACTACCGGACCGTATAATGAAAATAGACTAGTTTGCTTTAAGCTCACGAGTCAACTGAACTCTTCCGTATATTTTGTTTATCTTTTTATGCTGCCAGCAGTGCTGCCAGTTGGGCGTAAACAAAACATCGCAGCGTCACTTGACAGCTTGACGCTGTGATAAATGCGCCGGTATGCCACACAGCTCACCGTGAAGAAACGCCGTCTTCACATCCATTTGGTGGAAATGGAACCCTTTTTGAACACCTACAGCCAGCACAATACGGATTGTCATCAGCTTCGCCACAGGTGCGTAGGTTTCGTTGTAGTCCAAACCGGCTTTCTGCAAGAAACCTTTGACGACCAACCTTGCTTTATAGCGCACAGGGTTTCCTTCTTCATCCTCTTTCGTGCGGAAGATCCACTTTGACTGCAGCGGTTTGACGCCGGTTGGGCATGGCACCAATTCCCATATCTTGTTGGCCTCCAGGGATTTCAGTTCTTCATCGATTGCATCCAGCCCCAGTTTTTGGTCATTCCGCGCGTTGATTTCATCGTACGAATCCGGGAAATCTGGGAATTTTGAAATTTTTCCAGCAGACGTTGCTCTGAACCCAGTTAGAAAGTCAAGAAACTTACCTGGGAGCCTGCGCTCCCGTTCACCACGCCTAGTGTTTGACTCTGAACAGTCTTCACCTCTTGATTGTGAAGGGAGCGCCCCAGGTTTTTCAAGTTGCTCCTCAGGTTGTTCGTCTAGTTCAACCTCATCCTCGTCATCACTTAGCACAGGCATCGCGTCTTCGAACTCAACTTGCTGGTCATCTGGCTGCTCTTCCAATTCAGCTTGCTGGTCATCTTCAACGGCCGGATACAGCATTGGAATCACCAACGGTACCCTCGAATCTTGACTGTCTTCAAAAGCGTACGGCAATGAATGTGAATTTGATGTCACGGGCTACGAGGATTTTTCTTGACGTTCTATCCCAAAGGCGGTATCCGTTGGGAGCATAGCCCACCATCACCGCCTCGCGACTCTTGTTGTCCAGCTTTTTCCGGAGTTGACCTGGCACCCATGCAAATGCTTTGCATCCGAAAATCCTCAATTTCGATAGATCAGGTTTCACACCGGTCCAATACTCAGCAGGCGTACGGTTGTCCGATAGAGCAGCAGTAGGGCAACGATTTAATATATACGTACCGGTAAGCACTGCTTCCGACCACATGTACTTGGGCATATTCGAGTCGATCAGCATTGTCCTTACCTTTTCAATTAGCGTTCGATTGAACCTCTCGGCAACTCCGTTCTGTTGCGGAGAATATGCTACGGTTGGCTGGATTTGAATCCCCTTTCGCTTGTAGAATGCTTCTTGTTCCTTAGAGCCGTACTCACGCCCTTGATCCACGGTTAGCTTGCTGATTCGTTTTTCGAACTGGGCGGTCACCATCGCTTCGTATTCTTGAAAACGACCAAAAACCTCGGACTTCTTCTTCATCACATAGATACACGCAAAGTGACTATAATCGTCGATGAATGAAACAAAATACTTCGATCCATCCCAGGCCGGAGGATTGATTGGTCCACACACGTCCGAGTGAATCCGCTCTAGTAGACGACTAGCTCTTTCACGAGTTCCGTCGAAGGGTTCTCTGCATTGCTTACCGAGCACGCAAGTGTCACAGAACCCGATAGCATTGACCTTCGGACCAAATCCTTCCGCCACACTATACCGGGCCAACGTGTTCATCGTGGTCTGACTGGCGTGACCCAAACGACGATGCCAGAGTTTTCCAGCGTCCGATGCGCATAGATTTGCGGTAGCTCCTGACACGTCCAAGTTTAAATCCAATTCGTACAAATTACCTCGTAGATGCGCTACTCCAATTACTGAGTCATTCTTTTTCATCATCGCTTGATGCTTTCCACCACGGCTTGTGAATAGTACGTCGATTCCCGCTTGGGACATCTTCTTCACGGATAGCAGGTTTCCTCTCAGCTCGGGCACGAAAATCACATTTTTCATTTCAAACTTCACACCTTCTCTTGATAGTCCAGTAACTTCACCTTCGTAGTTTCCGATAATTGAAACACCATATTTGGCTACATCGATCACGAACGGTTGTTTGAGTTTCCTCACCGACTGCATGCATTCCAAAGTGTTCACCAGATGGTCGCTGCATCCAGAATCCACAACGAAAACTGACCTCTTATGTTCCGTCTTCGTCGGCATCTTGTTCACCATGAATGAAACTGATTGGCTGTTAACGGCCGCATTCACCTTACCTTCTGGCTTCTTAACATAGCAATCTTTTTGCATATGTCCCACCTTTCCGCAACGATGGCATTTTCCGGTAAACTTTTTGGTCTTCTTATTTCGTCCTCCGACAAACGCTGCACTCCTATCTTCACAAGAATCTTCCATCCGATCAGACCGCTTGGATTCCTCCGCCAACAATCGTTGCTTCACGGTTTCCAACGTCAGGTCCTTTTCGTTTATATTCTCTAAAGCTGTTACCAGCGGTCTTGAGCTGCCGTACGATGTCGTCGAACTGCTGGAAATGATGCCCTCCTTCATCCGAAGTCTTGCCAGTTGCTTCCGTAACAGAGTCTGACTTGCCACAGACTTCTTCGCGAAGGTGTCTTCGAGTGCCTTCCACATATCGCGAGCCGTCTCCTTGTCCCGTACTATGCCAAGACATTCATCGGAAAGGAATCCGACCAGTAGTGACTTCGCTTTCCGATCTGTCTGCATAAACTTCGCTCTTCCAGCATCCGTTGCACCAGGAACTTGCCCCGTAAGCGCTTCTGAAACTTCCGCCGCATCCAGGTAGAGTTGAACGCGAAAACGCCAGTTCTCAAAGTTCGATCCGTTTAGCTGCGGAATTCCAGAGCCTTCCTTCGTAGACGAGCCCATAACCTAAAGGAATACGGTGCGGATGGGGCGGACAGGAAATAACCAGGACAACACTTAACAATGAACAAGTTTTATTAACGATAAAGTTATCTTGGTATGACTGCTCTCTTCAGTGTCTTGATATGGAATAACGCTAGAAAATTGATTGGATTGTTCAAGACAGCAATCCAACGCCTACTTTGTTAACAATAATAAATCCAGGGGCCATTCGAGAAGCGATCCTGGGACCTGGAAACCGAACGGAATTTAGATACCGAAAGTTCAGAATCGCAATCATACTCGCCTGAAGTTGCAGGCCAAAAGACCCCGATTTTTGTTGTTGTTTTGCTTGACAGCAGCATTTCGGTTTCGCACCTCCATATGTTGCTGTGATGCGAAGAGTGAGAAAGCGAATGACACTGATCTTGCTAGCTGAGCAATGTGAGTTACTCGAGGTGTCCCTTCGCTTCGATCTATATACTAGGCTCTATGGGGTGATTACACTTATGCTATTTCACTAGCGCTATTGAACCAGCTGCTAGCAAAACAGCTCACCAGCATAATGTAAGCAGGGCATCAGCGTCTATCAGCAAGAGATTTCAGGAGCAACTGAACTTCGTGCTAGTTGGCCAGCATATTCGCACAGATTTAAACACCACATTAGTGACAACCTGCGACGAGAAGTCAATTCGTATGACGAAGTAAATCCAGTGACGTTCCTATGTGTTTGTACGAAATTGAAACCCGTAGCATCCGTAGGTCAAATTTCCAATCAAGCAGCAGTCTTGTATTTTTAATCAAATAAAAACAATATGTCAAAACTCCAACGGTACATTTGGAGTGGTAAATACATTTAGCCAATAAAGTCATTTAAGTTTTACTTTTTTTCTTCTTCTTTCCAGACCGCCGGCATCCTGGGCAACTTTGCCGTCAACATCATGTCGCTGCTGTACTTTCTGCAGGTGTTCATCGACGATACGCACACTTCGGCTGCCTTGTGGACCGTTTCGCTCATATCGCCGACGGGTTTTGCCCTGGCCATGGACAAGATCCTGGTGCTGGACATCTCCGGCCAAGGCGTCACGCTGGACAATCTGTGGACCGGTCCGGGGATCCCGATCGGCGGATCGATTCTGATGCTGGTGGTAGACATCCTGCTGTACGCCGGATTGGCATTCTACTTTGACTGCGTCATACCGTCGGACCATGGGACGAAGCAGCGGCCGTGTTTCTGCCTGAGTCGACATTACTGGTGCAAGAAGAAAGTGCCAAAGGTGCCGCTGTTGAACGGGGAATCGGCGAATTCTTTCAACAATCTGGACGAACAGGCGAGGGACGTGGAGCCGGTGTCGCGGGAAATGCGAGGCAAGGAAGCCATTAGGATAGTCGATCTGTACAAGACGTTCCATTCGTGTCGGAAACCGGCGGTGAATGCGGTTAACGGGATCAACTTGACGATCTACGAGGGACAGATTACGGCGATTCTGGGACATAACGGAGCCGGGAAGAGTACGCTGTTCAATATTCTGACGGGGTTGACGTCGCCTACATCGGGGACAGTGTACATCTTTGGGTATGATATCCGGGATCCGAACGATATGACGATGATCCGGAGGATGACGGGCGTGTGCCCACAGCATGACATACTGTTCGAGACACTAACTCCGAAGGAGCATCTGTACTTTTTCGCGGCGGTGCGTGGAATCGCCCCGAACTTGGTGGACAGTGAGGTGAAGAAGACGCTGAGGGATATCGATCTGTTTGATTCGGCAGAGACGAGGGTGAAGTACTTGAGTGGAGGGCAAAAGCGGAAACTTTCGGTGGGCATTGCGATCATTGGGGATCCGAAGATTATCATTCTGGATGAGCCGACGGCGGGCGTAGATCCGTACTCGAGGAGGCATATGTGGTCGATATTGCAGAATCGGAAACATGGCAAAGTGATCCTGCTGACGACGCACTTCATGGACGAGGCGGATATATTGGCGGAGAGGAAGGCGGTCGTTTCGAGAGGCAGGTTGAGGTGTTGTGGATCGTCGTTGTTCTTGAAGAACAAGTTTGGAATTGGGTACCACTTGACGTTGGTGCTGGATTCGAATTCGTGCGAGGTGGCGATTACAAAGTTGGTGAATGAGCATGTGGCCAAAGCGGAAAAGGCAAGACGCCATGGGCGAGAGCTGAGCTATATTCTACCGCACGATGCGGTAAACTCGTTCGTATCGTTGTTTGACGATATAGAGCAGGAGATCAAGACGAAACAAATGAATCTGGGTATTTGTTCATACGGAGTGTCGATGACGACTTTGGAGGAGGTTTTCCTGCATTTGGAGACCCAGAGGGAGGAAGAGCAGAAGGTGGAAACAGAGGATGACGACGAGCAGGACAGTGGCTATGCGGTGGACAGCTTGAGTCGAAAAGTCATGAAGAACCGAGCATTGCCGAGGAGTCTGTCGCTGCAGGAACGGAGCAATAGCTATCAATCGTTGAAGAATGATACGAAGAATTTGCTGGAGGAACAGAATCTTGATAATAAGATTTCGCTGCCGGACAATGGACTGGATTTCGATACAATCATACCGATCAATGGACTGACGAACGACGTTGAGGTTGTACAGAGTGAGAAGCATTCGGCGGGGGTGTCTCCGAGCATGAAGACGCAGCGCAAACGGCAGCACAGTAGATCGCGCAATGGAGTTAGCAAGAGCACCAAGAGCGTCTACGAGGATGCCGCCAATAATTCGTCGTCGGTTGTGAAGCTAAACAGTCAAAACAAGACCAACTGGATGGACTTGGAGGACATCGTGCTGAAGCCGTCTTGTATGAACACCATTGTAGCGCTGCTGAAGCTTAGAATTACAATACTCTTTCGTGACATTCAGCGTCTCTATCTGTTAATCATATTACCCCTAGCGTTTACGGCATTAGGTTTATACTTGAACTCGATCCAGGTGATTTCGCCGGTGATGCGTTCAATACTCCTAGATAATACAACGTACGGTAGCAATATTACCAAGATAGCAGTACATGATAATACCAATAGACTGTTTTCGCAACATAACCTCTACCATCATCTTCTGCAGCAGCAGCAGCAATCATCTCCCTCGCCTCTGCTGCTCCATCAGAAGCACCATCAACACCTGCACAACGCTCAGCAGCAATCCAAAGAAGCATCATATCTCTACCATCATTTCATTGCCGAACTGAAGCAATCGTCGAACGTCACCGAAGACTACAACGGCAACTTCTCGTTACTACTGGACATTGCACCCCACATGGCCGCGTTCAACATCAATTCAATATCATCGACGAATGTGTCAATAACTACCTTGTACAATGATACCACTCAGCATAGTCTACCAATAATATTAAACCTAATTAGCAATAGCCTGATGCGAATATTTGTCGAACTAAACCAGCAGTCCATCTACCGGCACCAAAGAATCAACTACGTCGACGAACGTGTCGCTGAAGATCCGTTCGATTCGACCTCCTCAATCACCCCTCCCTCGACGGCCTCGCCGGAGTCGATCCTCAACATCGAACTTCGCTCTCATCCGTTCCAGCAGACGACCCAACCGCAGGAGTTCAACATCGGTACCTTCTCGTCGGCGCTGTTTGTCGGAATGATCTTCGTCCTCATTCCGGTCTCGCTCGCCGTCGATATGGTGTACGATCGGGAGATGAAGGCCCGCAACCAACTGCGCGTCAACGGGCTCTCCTCGGCTCTCTACCTGTCGGCGTACTTTATCGTCCTGTCCGTGCTGATGGTGCTGATTTGTGCTGCCCTGCTTGGGCTGGTGTTTCTGTTCGATATCCCGTCCTTCCGGCAGGTAGGGGTCGGTCAACTGGGAGTTTTAGAAACTAAGCATAACAACTTGTTCTGTATTTTTAGCCCCCGGCGCTGATCACCCTCGGATTGCTGGTGTTCCTGTACTCACCGGCTGGGATCCTCTGTTCGACGTGCTTTTCCTACTTCTTCGATCGGACTGACTCGGCGCAGTCTATTCTACCGAATATTCTAACCTTCGTCGGATTGATTCCTTTTATATTGGTAGTGTTTTTAGATATGCTAGGAATTGGTGAGTATTGCAATATATAGCATTGCGGAGTTATTCTAACCATCCAACTTTCTTCGCAGAGGTAAAAGCAGCGTTTGCCTTACACTTTGTGTTTTCGCTGATCAACCCGATGTACATCCCGTATGCCACGGTGTACTTCGTCGATCGGGTTTACATCGCATGCCAGCTGAGCTCCGCCTGCGCAGAACTTTCGATGGCTCACTACATGACCGAGGAGATGATCGTCATGGCCTGCGGTTGTCTGCTACATATCCCCATTTGGGCATTCTGCCTGCGAGTGTCGGACGTAATGAAGAGCGGTGGCCGCGTACGAGACCTGTTCCATCGCACTGCGGTAATTAGGGGGGATTACTAAGGCTAGTGGGTTCGTAATTGGTGATGCCTATGGTTGTTAATTTCAGAGCGAAGAGGACGTGATGGCCGAGGATCAATGCATCGGCGAGCATGAGGATGAAGACGTTCGGAACGAACGGTCCAAGGTATTCCGGTTGACCACTCAGGATCAAACCGGGCAGACCCAACCAGTGGTCGTGGTGAAGGTTAGTTGAACTGAATTACTCCAGGACCGTTCGCTCAATTTAATCATGGATTTATCATTGCAGAGCTTACGAAAGGAATTCTCACAGGAATCGCTCTGTGGGAACTGTTGCTGCTGCGCAGACGACGAACCTCCCCGCAAAAAAGTATCCGTGCGCAGTTTATCGTTTACAGTGGATGCTGGTGAAGTGCTGGGTCTGCTGGGTCACAACGGGGCGGGCAAGACGACCACCATGAAAATTATGACGGGCGAAACGGTACCCACGAGGGGGACAGTTCGCGTTGCCGGCCACAGCATAACCATCAACCAGGACGACGCGTTCAAAACGCTGGGCTACTGTCCGCAGCACGACGCACTCTGGAAGAACATTACCGTCCGGGAACACCTGGAACTGTACGCTCGCATTCGTGGGGTATCGAGAAAGGACATGAACCGGCTGATTACCACCTATCTCAAGGGACTGCACATAAGCGAGCATGCCAACAAGCAAACGCAACACTGTTCCGGCGGAACCCGTAGGAAACTTAGCTACGCTATGGCGATGGTTGGTTCACCGAAGGTGGTCCTGCTGGACGAACCATCCACCGGGATGGATCCTAAATCGAAGCGATTCCTGTGGGACACCATCCTGGCCAGCTTCCACGGAAAGCGTTGCGCCATGCTGACGACCCACTCGATGGAGGAAGCGGATGCTCTTTGTTCACGTGTCGCAATCATGGTCAAGGGGGAATTGAGGTATTGATGCTCCATGACGCTCCAACTGGGCAAACACCTACATAATTCTTTCTGATTTGATTTCCCACAGATGCCTCGGTTCGACGCAGCACCTGAAGAACCTGTACGGTGCGGGGTACACACTCGAGATCAAGCTGAAGCATATCGAAAGTGTGTACAGCGAGACGCCGATCGAGAGCCAACCCAGCAGCAGCCAGGAGCAGTTGCAGCTCGATCAGAGCAGCGTGGACCACATCGGGCCGGTGCCGGTCATCAGCAACTGCATCGACAACCGATCGATGGCGTTGCGCAACTTTGTGACTGATCTGTTCCCTAGTGCCACCCTGGAGGAGAGCTTCGCCGATCGGTTGGTGTACTCGGTGCCCCAGCAGGCAGTCAGCTCGCTGGCCGAGTGCTTCTCGCGGCTAGAGAAAGGTAGGTGAAATTCATTACGGAACTTTGCAGAACTAGTGCGCGCAGGGTTCTATTGTCACCGGGACGTGACTGCGATGCAAATAGCTTAAAAGCAGACATTTAATCTCGACCGTCTCGAATGTGGAAGATACTTAGCAAAAGTGTTGTTTATGGGCAAATAATTCACATTTGTGTTTCTATTCGGTCAAACTAAATGTTTCAAATTTCCAGTTTAAAAATAAGTAACGATTAGACTTGTGTGCCGATTTTTTTTTAAATATTCTATGTATCAACTAGAATTTACATTTTGTAATGTGCGCGATCTCCAAAGCTTTTCAAAGTCTCTGATATTTTAAATTTCATTTGCTGGATCTAACAAAAAATAATCCAAGCTTGAAGAAATTTTCACGATTCTTCAACGAAGATCCCAGATTAAGGTTCATGGGCTTGAAGAAAATATTTATGATTCTGGAATTTCTAAGGAGTATTATTGAGACCTCCATTAGCTCAGTCGATAAAGACGCAGCTACACAACCAGACTAACGGGTGTTCAATAAAAAATGAGAATTTTTCAGTCATATAGCTAGTAAAAAAAAATTTCATTGAATTAAGAATTTTTTATTGAAAACATAATGTTTATTCTTCAAAAAACGTCAATGAATATTGGAGAAGGGGCCCCTGGTCAGCAGTACGACGCAACTTAGTCGCGATGCTCTCACAAGAGCGCTGGACGGCACTGAAATTATTCTCATTTTTTATTGAACACCCGTTATGCTGGAGATGACTGGGTTTGATTCCCGGTCCGGTCTAGGAATTTTCCGGATTGGAAAATTTCTCGACTTTCCTGGGCATAGATTATATGGTTGTTACTTGCCACACAATTATGCTAATGCAAAAATGGTACACGCATCGAAAGCTCTTAATTAAAAACTGTGGAAGTGCATCTCTGGGACGATTTTCCAGCTGATCTATCTACAGTTTCACTGCCGTTCTACGCATATCTGTCTCATGTTACTTTTGGACGTTTTTCACCTTTGTTCGTAAAACAGTACTGTAAGATGCGATTGAATAAATACTTCCGATACACCCTGTGTTGTGTTCTACTCACTGCACTACTCACTCAATGACGTTTGCTTGTAGTTGTGACATCGTGTCTACAAAACAGCATTGCGGTCTTGCATCGCTCTCTTTCTCTGTTAGTTCCTCTAGCTGTTCACATCGAAGAAGGTGAGTTAATAATCAACTACATAAAATGGTCCTTCGAACCGGATCGTAAATCGGATCCTAAAGTGTTGTGGAAACAAATCAAATTCAATTCAGTGTTTGGAGTAAGAAGTCTGGAGTGTAGGAAGTGGATAATTCAAATGAGAACAGGACGGAAAAGAAGCATTTGTATGTCGGATATCTCAACCGCAAAATTCAAAATGGCGTTGTCGAAGATATGCAACATTTTTATTAGAACGACACGAGGGTCGTCAAATATTTATTTACGCTTAAATACGAGTGACACACGGATCAATAAATTCCAATAGGAATTGAGAATGCTAACACGAGCGTTAGCATTTAGAACAATGCAAGGATTGTTCAAATTTGGATTGATACGTTTGAGGATCAGTGACACGCGGGTCACAAAATTCCAATAAGAATATACGTGAAAATTATGCTAATACAAACAGTGTAAACAAAGCTAACGCGTGGGATAGTATTTTTGTAAATGGGTAAATAATTTGAAGGCGCCTGGGCCGTGAAATATAATTACCACTTGTTGATTGTAAAATGGAGGTAAAAATAAAACCCAAATTGATAATATCATGTTTACTTCGGCAGGCTAAATCATGTCAACCGACGAAGAGGAAATTTATCCGTCGGCTAACCAACCGATCCTAGTAGTTCAATCAGAACAGGAACGCTATGCTATGCAACGAGATCATGCAGTCGCGCGAATCAACGCAACAATTGAAAATATTGCTGTATTTAAGAACGATGTCTATTCATTGGAAACAAGGAGAGAAATGTTGAAGGAATGCTACAAGAACTTTGACCAAGCGCAAAGTTGGCTGGAGCAATGGATCCCGGAAGAATTCACTAAGCGAGATACGATTGACATGCAGTACGTAGGTGGCCTTGCACTGTTTGAAAAAACCATAGCAAGCAAGAAAGTGGCAACGTCGGAAACTCTGGGTAGAGACAATGTGCGCCTTCCGTCAGTTGATTTGCCAATTTTCAACGGAGGCAGTGAAAATTGGCTTGAATGGTACGATAAGTACAATGCATTGATCCACAGTCGCTCCTCTCTGGCAGTCATCCAGAAGTTCGAGTACCTGAAACTATCGCTTAGAGGAACGGCTCTGGCAATCATCGACTCACTGCCAACAACAGAGTCAAACTACGCTATCGCATATGACCTTCTAACCAAACGGTACAACAATCCGAAGTTACTGGTACAGAAGCATACACGAGATCTATTCGAATTGAAAACTGTGGAGGAGGAGTCTGCAAGTGCTCTACGAAATCTTTTCGATTCAGCCAGAAAACATCTACGATGCCTGCAAATATTAGAACAACCGGTGGAGTCCTGGAATGCCGTCCTTATTCATCTAATGGCCAACAAACTGGATGCAACAACCAGGAGAGAATGGGAATCCTCAGCGTCTGGAACCGAGCCTCCTTCATATGAAAAACTGGAACAATTTGTGTTGGACAGGTGTCAGATGTTGGATTCAATGCCAAAAAAACGTAAAACGACAGTGGAACAGTTATCCCAACAGAAAAAGTACAGAACAGAAGTCCGAACCCTGACTGTCAGAGCTGATCAGGTGCAACGGTGTATTGCCTGTGGGGATGAACACTACGTTGGAAAATGTCATCGATTCGAGCAAAAATCATTGGAGGAAAAAGTGAAGCTGATTAAACGATTCTCGTTATGCTTCAACTGTTTGAAGTCGAATCACACGGCTGACAAGTGCCGCAACAGAGGTTGCTTTAAATGTGGAGGGAAGCATCACACGTCCATCCAACGCGAGAAACCAAAGTATCAGCGAACAAACGATCAGGAAACCCGTCGTTACGAGAGCCGTGAGTAAAGCGAAATCTTTTTGATAAACATGTAATTGCTAATAAACTGTTACTTTGAATCTTTAATAAAATTTCACAGAACATCAAAGGTTGTCTGATCATTGGTCGAGCAAATCACTACTTCCAACAGCTTCAGTGGTAGTTACATCTAGTGACAGAGCACCGATCCCATGTCGAGTCCTATTAGATACTGGTTCGCAATCTAACATAGCAAGCTCAGAGTTGATTCAACACAGTGGTGCTCTAGTAACTAATGCTACGGTAAAGGTAGTAGGATTCGGGAATCGTGTACAACGGATCGAGAAACAGGCATATATAACCATTAAAGCAAGGGTATCGGATTATCAGAAAACTATTTCGGTATTGATAACAGACTCTATTACTGGCCCATTACCACAAGAGGATGAAGATATCAGTGAATGGGATCTATCTGAAACTAATTTAGCAGATGCAGAGTTCCATTTAAGTCGACCGGTGGACTTACTGTTAGGAGCAGAAGTAATGCTTGACATTATACGCGACGGGAACAAGAAACTAGCGCATCATTTGCCGTCTATTCAGAACAGTGCACTAGGATGGCTTGTAGGAGGAGATGTAACACGAATGAGAGTAAATGGAGAGGTTACTCAATTCATAAATGGAAACACTACTAGTCTACACGTACGAAGATGGTCAGAAGAGGAAACGCTTTGTGAACAGCTGTTTGTTGAAACCACTGAACGTGATACAAACGGGCGCTTTGTTGTAAGACTACCTTTGCAGCAAAACGCTCATGAGCTAGGCGAATCCAAAAGCACGGCGATGAAAAGACTGTTCCAATTGGAAAAAAGATTTCAACGAGACCCACTACTTCAAGAGGAGTATGTATCATTCATGAAGAATTACTTGGACTTGGGAACTTCGAACGTATCGAAGTTTTATTTCCCGCATCATCCAGTTATAAGGCCCGAAAGTAGCACAACAAAACTGAGAACCGTTGAATACCGTTCAGCTGAAACTTCAAGCGGTATTTCATTGAATGACGTATTAATGACAGGACCGTCGATCCAACAAGATATTTTTTATATTCTTATAAGATTTCGTTGGCCCCGGTATGTATTCACAGCAGACATCAAAAAAATGTTCAGGTAGATTATTGTCAACCAAAAGGATCGTTTACTACAGTTGATACTATGGCGTTTCTCAGCTAACGACACTGTTGGTACATATCGCTTAAACACGGTAACGGTGTTTAAAGGAGTTGGCGAAGCTGTTCAAGCAGCAATACCCTGAAGCCTGTGAGGTCCTTGAAAACGATTTTTATATGTATGATGTGTTGTGATATGCGCAGTACAGAGAAAGGAAAAATAACGTGTAGTACGGTTGACTAACTAACTCGGAATGAAACTTTATTTCTGCTTGTTGTGGTATACAGCAATGAGTGTATTTGTGTATGTGAAAGGAAGAGTGTCAAGAGAATATATATAGCACTGATATAAAAACGATCCTGTCTTTGTTGTGATTGAAATGACAAGAGTCTAACACTCCTCCTCAACGAAGACGGTATCGGTAATGGACCTGATGCCGATCGCGTTCCTGTGTCTCTCTAACTTGATCCGCTCCAAGGGCTTAGTCATCATGTCCGCTTCCATTTCGGATGTTGGAATGTACTTCAGATCGATGACTTCACGTTGCTGCAGATCCTTAGCGAATGCGTGTTTCGTATCGATATGTTTCGATCGCTTCCCAATGCGGTCTGACTCCACCAGCTTGATGCAAGACTGGTTGTCTTCCCACACAGAGATGGGCAGAAGCTGCTCCTCGTTGATGTCCTTTGAAAGCTTCAGATGCCACAGAAGTTCCTGGCATCCCTCCGCCAAGGCGATGAATTCCGCTTCTGTCGACGACATCGCAACGCAAGATTGCTTGCGCGTGCCCCAGTTCACCAATCCGCCGCCATACTTTATGAGAAAACCAGAGTTCGATTTTCTGTCTTCTTCGTTGCTGGCCCAGTCGGCATCAACGAAACATTCAAGGCCTCCACTTCCTCTGCCTAGGTGCAGCCGCAGATCCTTTGTGCCTTTGAGGTATCTTAAGACACGTTTAGCTTCGGTCCAATCACGGTTGGTTGGCTTGGTCACTTTGCGGCCCAGTAGCGATGTGCTGACGCAGATGTCCGGACGAGTATTGACCGCGATGTATAACAAACTACCAACCAAGCTACAGTAGGAAGTGTTGTTAGGTAACACCTCCTCCTCCTTTTGTTTCACATAAGCCGGGTCAAGGGGAATCTTGGAAGTCTTCGCACCCTCATGTCCGAACCTGGTAACGAGCTTCTCGATGTAGTTTTGTTGACTGAGCGTGTAGTGATCTCTGACTTTCTCCACGTGGATGCCGAGAAACTGCCGCAACTCACCGAGACTGGATAGCTTGAAGTGCATCTGTAGTAAACTGCAGATCTCCTGAAACTCACGCTCCGAATGGCAGAACACGACGATATCATCAACGTAGATTAAGATGAACATTGACTTTCCGTTCCGCACACGCACGTATAGGCAAGAGTCTGCATCGGCTGCTCGAAACTGCATCTGTTGAAGCACACTGTCTATTTTCTTATTCCAGACGCGCGCCGACTGTTTGAGGCCATATATGCTACACCTGAGGCGGCACACCCGCCCGTTGTCCGCAGCAAATCCCGGTGGCTGCTTCATATATATGTCCTCTTTGAGCTCGGCATACAAGTACGCTGTTTTAATATCGAGATGCTTAACTAGCATACCTTCTCTGCTTGCAATCGTCAGCATCGTTCGTAGGGTTGACTGTCTGACAACGGGGGCAAACACCTCGTCGAAATCACAGCCGTATTGTTGCGAGAACCCTTGCGCAACGAGCCTCGCCTTATACCGCACAGTTTGGCCGGTTTCGTTTTCCTTTTTCTTGAAGGTCCACCTACATCCGATGGCCTTCTTACCTGGAGGCAGTTGGACTAGATCCCACGTTTGGTGCTCGTTGAGAGAAGCCATCTCTTCCTCCATCGCTGCTTGCCAGGCTGACTTGTCGGGGCTACTTATCGCTTCATTGTAACTTCTGGGATCGTCGATGCTGTGGGTCGTGGCACCCATCATGTCAGCGTACCTCACTGGTGGCTTTCACTTAGTCGAACGCTCGGAACTTCTCGTTGGCTGTCCAACTTCTTCTCCCAGCATAGGATCATCATCGCTGAATCCATGGAAACTGTCGTCTGACTCTTCCATCAAATCTTCAACGGCATCTTCCATCGCATCTGCATCGGCATCCTCTTCAACGATCTGTGGATCTGGCGGATTCAGTTGATGAAACTCGAACTCGACCGTGTCGCTCTCCTCGTTGCTCGAAGTGTTTTCTGGGCTGCGGGCTACGGGTGTTCCATCTATGAATCTTGCATCACGACTTACAATGACTTTCTTCGTTGATCGATCTAGGAACCTGTAGGCCTTATGTTCCGCAGAATAGCCCACAAACGTTAGCTTTTGGGCTGTTTCGCTGAGCTTCTTGCGTTTTTGTTTCGGTATGTGAACCCACGCGGTACTGCCGAAGACTTGCAGATGACTCACGTTCGGTTTCACGTTGAACCACAGCTCGTACGGGGTTACACTCACAGATTTTGACGGGAGAATATTCTGGAGGTACACCGCTGTACTCAAAGCCTCTGCCCAATAGCACTGCGGAAGGTCAGCCTCAAACAACAAACATCGAACCATCTCCACAAGATAGCGGTTGCGACGTTCAGCCACTCCATTCTGCTGTGGGCTATACCCCGCTGTAAACTGGGCACCAATCCCCTGTCGTTTGTAGAAATACCGCAGCCGCTTGCTAGAGTATTCCCCTCCTTGATCCGATCGCACAATTTTCGGACTGCGACCGAAGTGGTTCTTCACATAGGCGACGTACTCTTCCATCTTGTCGGCCACTTCCGACTTCTCCTTCAGCAGATACACCGTACAGTAACGAGAGAAATCATCAATTACCGTCATAAAGTATCGGTATCCGCTCACCGAAGGGACTTCCACCGGGCCGCACACATCGGTGTGAACGATATCTAAGGGGGCCACGGTTTGCGATTTGGAATCTTTAGGGAATGGAATACGTGTACTCTTACCTTTTAGGCAGCATTCACAAGGTTCATCGACGACACACTCGACTACCTCAAGTCCATTCACTAGGTTGCGCTTTTCCAAAATCCTGATGGCATTCGGCTCCCGATGGCCAAACCTCCTGTGCCAAACGTGTTTACAATTGGCGTTGTGTTGGCTCTTTGCTACCAAAACAACCTCGTCGGGCCGCTTCAGCTGGTACAATCCCTGCTTGAGACCGGCCACCGCTACTGTCACGTCATCTCGTTTGATTTGGCAACCACTGGTGCTGAAAACCACTGTCGCTTGCTTCTGTATGAGCGCTGACACCGAAAGCAAATTCATCGCCAGAGTGGGGATGTACAACGCCGAACTTAGCTGCATCTTCCTGCGTTCACCTTTTTCGTCACAGCACTCGATTTCCCCGCATCCTTCGCCTTCCACTTTAGCCACTTTTCCGTCCGCCAGTTTAACGTACTTCACATCACTAGGGCGCAATTCAACGAAAAAATCTCGGTCCGCGACGGTGTGGCTCGTAGCGCCAGAGTCAATAATCCAACATTTGTCCATATTGTCACTCCCGGTAACACAGGTCACGAACGCAAACGAAACACTATCTTCTTTTTTCTTGGTGCGCTGCGGCTGAGCATTGCTCCGCTTTTCCACCTCCCGAATGAACTGCCGGCAAAACTTTTGTTTATGTCCCGGCTGCTTGCAGAAATGACAGATGATCTGCTTCTTCTTTCTGCTTTCCTCCTTAACCTTCAACACTGAGTCCGTCTCAGAGCCCTGACGCTTGGCAGCTTCGTCCAAAAGTTTCCTTTTCACCAGCTCCAACGTAAGGTCGGCTTCTGCCCGGCTCTCGAGGGCAGTTGTCAATGCGTCGAACGAGCTCGGAAGACTTCGCAGGATCATTGCGACAGCGAGGTTTTCTGCCAACTCCTGCCCGGCGTTAGCCAGCCGTGAAAACAACTCCTCCATGGCAAACACATGCTCCTCCATACTTTCCCCCTCCGAGTAGCGTTTATCGCAAATGCGTTTCAGAAGGGAAACTTTGGAAGTTAGGCTGGTTTTCTCGTGGTGATTTTTCAATGCCAGCCAGGTTAGTCTTGCGGTTCTCACAGCACGAATCAGGCTATGCTGATTATCATCAATCAGGAGCCCGATGGTTGCTCTCGCCTTTGCGTCCCCTGCATCCCAAACGGCAGCTGCTTCGGCATCCGGCTTTACTCCTGGCTCAACATAGCGCCAAAGCTCCTCGCGGATGAGTAGCAGCTCCACTTTAAAACGCCAACTGGGGTAGTTTATGTTGTTTAATTTCTGGATGCTAAAACGGGATCCATCCATTTTGTTGCACTCCGACGAAGGCTGCCGCGACGAACAACAAAAACCGCGACGAAAAATTTAACAAATTCCGATCGAGAAAGAAAAAACCGAAAAAAATGGCGTCACTTTTGTATTTTCTCCGCGCGCAGGCCCATAACCTGTTGTGATATGCGCAGTACAGAGAAAGGAAAAATAACGTGTAGTACGGTTGACTAACTAACTCGGAATGAAACTTTATTTCTGCTTGTTGTGGTATACAGCAATGAGTGTATTTGTGTATGTGAAAGGAAGAGTGTCAAGAGAATATATATAGCACTGATATAAAAACGATCCTGTCTTTGTTGTGATTGAAATGACAAGAGTCTAACATGATGTTCTCACTGGACATGACGATATCGAGAAGCTTATCCTGATCAAAGAACAATTGGATACCATATTAAACTGTGCAGGATTTGAATTGCACAAATGGAAATCAAACTTCTCTCGTAAAGAAATAGGAGACCCAGAGGAGTGTTTCGTTAAAATTTTGGGCCTACGATGGAATCCACAAACTGATTTAATCGGTTTCTCAAATGAAGTAATTGATCACCACGAAATAACGAAACGTAATATTTTGTCTGAGGTTCAGCGGATATTCGATCCACTTGGAATGCTATCCCCGATCATTGTAAATGGCAAATTATTAATGCAGGATATATGGCTCGAAAAGATAAGTTGGGATGAAAGACTGCCAGATGCAATTGTGAAACAATGGCATTGGTTTTATAAGCAACTGTCAATGTTGAGCGATATCACACTGCCGCGTCGGGTTGTTGCTGGAAATCATCGTGTAGAGCTACATGGATTCGCTGATGCAGCTAAACGAGCTTACGGAGCGGTGGTGTATGTAAGGACTATTAATGGAGAGGAAACTCATACAGACTTGTTATGTTCGAAGTCAAGGATCGCACCTTCAAACGAGAAAAGCAAAAACGAGTATAATACAGCTCCAAAGTTAGAGTTGAGAGGAGCTGCACTATTAGTAGAGCTGATGGAAAAGGTGAAAGTAGCTATTAATACTCCGATCCATGGAATTCACTATTGGACTGATTTCCAAGTAACATTAGAATGGATTAATAAACCGGCGAACCGATGGCCAAAGTTCGTTGCTAACGGGGTCGAAGCCATCCAGCAGAAATCCTCACCAAGCGACTGGCATTATGTTCGCTCAAAAAATAATCCAGCGGATTTGATCTCAAGGGGTACATCTAACCGAAAGCTCATCAAGAGTTCGCTCTGGTGGAATGGACCGAAATTCTTGTCAGAAAATAATCAACCCTGGAATCATGAAACCCCGCGAGCCATACTGGTTAACACTACGGAACCAACAAGTGACAAGGAGGACGATGATGATTCGCTGATCAATCGCTTTTCGAGTTACGGTAAACTTCAGCGGGTTACAGCATATTGTTTGAGATTTGCACATAATTGTAGACGGCAGCCTGTTGAAAGGTTGTTGAAACAGCTAACCCTTTCTGAACTCAAAACAGCGGAGATCCGGATAATCAAAATGGCGCAAATGAAGCATTTCTCTGTGGAAACCAAAGGACTGGGAGCTGGCAAATCTGTAGCAAAGCAAAGCTCACTTCTCACTCTCAATCCTTTCTTGGACAAAAACGGAGTCATTCGAGTGGGAGGAAGGCTTCAGGCGGCTGGAATAAGTTATGAACAGCAGCATCCAATAGTACTTCCTCCTAAATGCAACCTAACTGTTCTGATTGCAAGGGATTATCATCGAAAATTTTTGCACGTCGGTTTCCAGAATTTGCTGTATTTGTTAAGATTGCGATTTTGGCCTCTTCAGGGTAAAAACCTGGTACGTAAAGTTGTGCACCAATGTATTACATGCTTCAGGAACAATCCTAAGACATTGCAGCAAATTATGGGATAGTTACCTAGTGAACGGATGAATCCTTCTAGACCTTTTCAGTTCTGTGGAGTTGATTTCGGAGGACCCTTTACTATCAAAGAGAACCTAGTTCGTACCAGCAAATGTTTGAAAGTATATGTGGCATTGTTCATTTGTTTGGGAACACGAGCAGTTCACATTGAACTGGTGAGCGGGTTATCAAGCGCGTGCTTTATAGCAGCACTTCGAAGATTTTGCAGCCAACGTGGGGTCAGCAGTACCATCTTTTGTGATAATGCCACCAACTTTGTGGGATCAAAAAACGAATTAAAGGCCATTGCGGAGAGGTTAAATTTTCAAGTGGAGCCCGAAATTAAGCACTTTTGTGCAGCTGAAGGAATTAACTGGCAGTTTATTCCTCCCCGTTCACCAAACTTTGGTGGAATATGGGAAGCTGGTATAAAGAGCGTTAAACACCATATGAAAAGGGTGTTAGGATCAAAAGAAACGGTATGAGCCATTCCGGGAATTAGATGATTTATTTTATGTTGAAAAATATTAAAAGAAACGGGAATTCATATTAAAACACCAGGTCAGAGTTCTAATTTTAAACAATGCATTATTAGACACTTACGTAGAAACATGGCACCCCCACACACCCCCTATTGTGTCTACATGTTTAAAGAAAAGCCTCTAATATAATATAACAATAAGGGGCTGTTCATAAATTACGTAGACAGTTTAGGGGGGGGGGAGGTGACAATTATCCCCGGCCCATACAAATTTTAAAATTTTTGTATGGGCAATTGTCTACGCAGGGGGAGGGGGGGGGGGTCAATAATCCCAAAAACTATCTACGTAGTTTATGAACAGCCCCTAAGTAGCATAAAGGTCAACTCCGTACGGGAAAAATCCTTACTATGCATATTCACTCTTCCAACGTAGTTCTTGAAATCCTACATAGACCTTTCATCAATAGTTTCTCTAGATGACTTTTTTTTTTTTTTTTAACTCTTTATTTGTTCCAAATTTAAAATAAATTACATTTAATTTTTAACCTAGGTGCTCCAGTTACTACAGTAACTTACCAGCCTTAATTGTTATGATATATATCTAAGTGTTTTTACATTGTTCCTGTCTTGGCAATTCAGTATTTTAAACAGGTTTTTTAAACCTGCATGTTAGTATAACAATTGATAGCTTAAAACTAAATCTTATCTAAGTATAAAGGGAATTAATCGTTGCAATTGAGGATTGCAACGATTTTTGCCTGAAATTATTAATTATTTTGTTGGACATTTGTGCTAAAGTCTCAACATTCGAAATTCTATGTATTTCGGTAGTACTGTACCAGGGAGGCAACTTCAAAATCATCTTCAGAATTTTGTTCTGAATCCTTTGAAGTGCTTTTTTCCTGGTAGTGCAACAACTAGACCATATTGGCACAGCGTAAAGCATGGCCGGTCTAAAAACTTGTTTAAATATTAGAAGTTTATTCGTCAGGCAAAGTTTGGATTTCCTGTTTATAAGAGGATACAAACATTTTATATATTTGTTACATTTGGCTTGAATGCCCTCAATGTGATCTTTAAAAGTTAATTTTTGGTCAAGAACTAATCCAAGATATTTCACTTGGTTTGACCAGGAAATTGGAACTCCGTTCATAGTGACTATGTGACTACTACTAGGTTTCAAAAAGGAAGCCCTAGGCTTATGTGGAAATATTATAAGTTGAGTTTTGGAAGCGTTGGGAGAAATCTTCCATTTTTGTAAATAAGAAGAGAAAATATCTAAACTTTTCTGAAGTCTGCTGCAAATAACACGAAGACTTCTTCCTTTAGCGGAAATGCCTGTGTCATCAGCGAACAAAGATTTGTGGCAACCCTGAGGCAAATCAGGGAGGTCCGAAGTGAAAATGTTATACAATATAGGCCCAAGAATGCTACCCTGAGGAACTCCTGCCCTAACAGGTAGTCGATTAGATTTGGAATTTTGATAATTTACCTGCAGAGTTCTGTCAGTTAAATAATTTTGAACTAATTTCATAATGTAAAGTGGAAAATTAAACTTTTTCAATTTAGCAATCAAACCTTCATGCCAAACACTGTCGAATGCTTTTTCTATGTCTAGAAGAGCAACTCCAGTTGAGTGGCCTTCAGATTTGTTTGAACGAATTAAATTGGTAACTCTCAAGAGTTGATGAGTAGTTGAATGCCCATGGCGAAATCCAAACTGCTCATCTGCAAAAATTGAGTTCGTATTGATGTGAAGCATCATTCTATTCAAAATTATCTTTTCAAAAAGTTTACTTATTGAAGAAAGCAAACTTATTGGACGGTAGCTAGAAGCTTCAGCTGGATTTTTATCCGGCTTCAAAATTGGAACAACTTTTGCATTTTTCCATTTATCAGGAAAGTATGCCAAATGGAAACATCTGTTAACTAATTTTACCAAGAAAGACAAGGTACTCTCTGGGAGTTTTTTGATGAGGATATAGAAAATTCCATCATCACCTGGAGCTTTCATATTTTGAAAATATTTAGTTATAGACCTTACTTCGTCCAAATCAGTCCCCCAGGAATCATCAAAAATATTTTCCCGAGAGAAAATATTCAGAAAATCCCGAGCAACCTGATTCTCAATAGGACTAGTAAGACCCAAACTGAAATTATGGGAACTCTCGAATTGCTTAGCAAGTTTCTGAGCTTTTTCCAAATTTGTGATCAAAATTTTACCACCTTCTTTAAGCGCTGGAATTGGCTTTTGAGGTTTTTTCAAAATTTTTGTGAGTTTCCAAAAGGGTTTGAAACTCGGGTCTAATTTAGAAACATTATTTTCAAAAGTTTTGTTCCTCAGGGCAGAGAATCGCTTTTTAATTTGTTTTTGCAAATCCCGCCAGATAACTTTCATGGCAGGATCGCGTGTTCTTTGAAATTGTCTCCTACGGACATTTTTAAGACGGATCAAGAGCTGAAGATCATCGTCTATTATAATTGAATCGAATTTAACCTCGCATTTTGGTACTGAGGCAGCTCTTGCTTCAACTATAGAAGTAGTCAGAGATTCAAGAGCATAATTAATTTCATCTTTGGTTTGCAAAGGAATGTTTGGATCGAAGTTATATTCCATAAATGTTCGATATTGCTCCCAATCAGCCCTATGGTAATTGAAAGTAGAGCTGTTGGGATTACAAATTATTTCTTGGGATATTTCAAAAGTTACTGGAAGGTGATCAGAACCGAAGTCAGCATGGGTAACCAATTGGCTACAAAGTTGACATGAATCAGTTAAGACCAAATCAATAGTTGAGGGATTTCTTGCAGAAGAAAAGCATGTTGGGCTGTTTGGATATTGAATAGTGTAATAACCTGCAGAACAATCATCAAACAGAATATTACCATTGGAATTACTTTGAGCATTATTCCATGAGCGGTGTTTTGCATTAAAATCACCAATAATGAAGAATTTAGACCTATGACGGGTAAGTTTCTGGAGGTCACCCTTGAGAAAATTCTTTTTCTGGCCTACGCATTGGAATGGCAAATAGGCAGCTATAAACGTAAGTTGTCCAAATTTTGTTTCAACAGAAACCCCCAAAGTTTCAAAAACTTTGGTTTCAAATGAAGAAAGAATTTTATGCTTGATTCGTCTATGAATAATGATGGCAACGCCACCACAGGGTCCATCAAGACGATCATTTCTATAAATCAAGTAATTTGCGTCCTTCTTAACCTTATGGTCAGGTTTAAGGAACGTTTCAGTTATAACGGCAATATGCACGTTATGAACTCTCAAAAAATTAAATAGCTCGTCTTCATTATCTTTAAGAGATCGAGCATTCCAATTTAAAATGTTTAATGCTTTAAAATCCATTACTGAATTTTAAAGTCATGACAATATTATTAGCAAATTTTACTCCAGTTTGAATAGCATCAAACATGGAGTTAGATTTAAGCATATCAGAAATCATGTCAATTAATGAATTCTGTAAAAATTCCATTTTAGGAGCAGTAATGCTTCCTAAGTCAAAATTGTCAAAATTTCCGTTAGAACGTTGGTTAGTATTTTGATTTCTACCCGCTGCAATAGCAGCATAGGTAGCTCCATTAACTCGCTGAACATTGTTAGCAGCGAGGGGAGTAGGTACAGATGAAACATTTGAAGCAGGGGTGATATTTGTACCTACGGGTACGAATGTAGAATTTGTTCCTCGTTGACCGTTGTTAACAGCAGAGGAATTTGTACCTGGTCGGAAACGTGGAGCGTTTCCTACCTGTCGGTTAGAACGAGATTGTAGGATCGCTTTGCGAGTCTTACATTCCCAAAAATTGGATTTGTGGTTTTCACCACAATTTGAACATTTAAATTTCTTAGGATCTTCCTTCACAGGACAGTCGTCCTTTGCGTGAGAGGAATCACCACAATTCATGCATTTAGCTGGCATGTAGCAATTTTTAGTTCCGTGACCCCATCCCTGGCACTTACGGCACTGGGTGAGGTTTTGGAAATTTCCTCCAGTCTTCCTGAAGTGTTCCCACTTCACTCGGACATGGAGCATAAGGCTAGCTTTTTCTAAGGCCTTAAGGTTGTTTAGTTCACTAGACTTGAAGTGAACTAAATAAAAATCATTAGAAATCCCGTTGCGCGAATCGCCAGGACGGGATTTCATTTTCATTTTGATTACTTGGAGTGGCACAACTCCAAGTAATTTTGCCAGTTCATCTTTGATCTGATCCAGGGATTCACCACTGGGCAGTCCTTTCATGACAACCTTGAACACACGTTCAGTTTTGGTGTCGTAAGTAAAAAATTTGTGCTTCTTCTCAGTAAGATACTTGAGAAGACATTTAAATCCGTCCAAGGTTTCAGCCAATACACGGCATTCACCCCGACGTCCAATTTGTAGTGAAAACTTAACTTTCACGAAATTCAAAAGTTCCATGCGAAGAGCATGGAAATCGGTAGTGGTTATCACAATAGGGGGAATCTTTTCCTTCTTGGCATTAAGCCGGGAAAGTTTACTAGAATTTTTCTTGGATGATGGATCATTCTCATCATCCGTGAGCAAATCAAATTGATTACTCAAATTAATTTCATCAGAAGGGGGGTCAAGAGTTTGCCCCTTTCTTTTGCGTTTAGGCGCCATGGCGGCAGTAATTTTTTATCCAAATCGACTTCCAAGCAGATTACTATAAGAATCTGAAGGATCGAAGAGGAATTTTCCAAATCGATATCCAAGAAGGATTACCTCGGGTAGGGTCCAAACAAGGATCGAAGAGGAATAAGAGAAGTTGAACAAGGTAGAAAATTTTTACAGGTTGGTGCTGTTTAAATTTGTTGTAGCTTTAGGTAGTAGTAACACTTCCTTAAGCAAAAAGCAAATAGATCCGCACGGCAAGAGAGCACGATGCGGACTACTCTCTAGATGACTTTATAGATCTAGCAAACGACGATCACAGCAATGTCAACACACTTATTATTGGTATCATTTAATGATGCGAACCTACACGCTAAGAAAAAAGTATGCATTAATGTTTAAACTTTAACCAGTTTCGAGAAAACCCGCACATATTCATAAAATGAATAAACGCTGTTTACTCATCGGATGAATAAACACGTTTTTCTCGAAAGTGATTAAATTTTAATCATTAATGAATAAAGACGTTATTCTCAAAAGTGGTTAGATTGTATGCACTGGAAGGAATTTAAATGGCTGATTTCGTTTATTTTAAACATATATTATTATAAATTACAATCGAATAAAATCCAATAAAAAGTAACGTTTATTTCAAGATTCTGGTTCGTGTTGCTGTTTGGTCTACCGCCTTAGTGACCTTGTACACGGTGACCGGGGAATACTCCGTTCTTCTGCTGCCGGCTGGTCCCCTTGGTTTCAACGCAGAATCCATCATGTGATTCGCGAGGCTGTTCATATCGGCAATGGTTGGCAATGGTCAGGAAGATACTCTGCTGTGGTGGCGTTGTTTCTGCCCTTGGTGGTGATTCAATGTTGGGAACATGCTGCTCCTGGTGAATCTATCCTAATTGCGTACAAAGCAGTGTAGTCCGATCACGGAACACCTTAGCACAATCCGGAATCGGATGTTTCCTTGTTTTCGCGATCCTTTCGTCGACCTTCCCGTTCCATTGCCCGGTGAACTCGATCCGGATCATTGTGCTGCCGTTTGAAGCCCTATGTAGTGGGAATCAAAAGTTTTGAAATAACAAAACAATGTACCTTGTTAGATATACTTACTATTATCATCGACCATCTCTTTGGCCTGATCCCACACATTCTGTCCTGTTTCCAAAGTCGGAAACAGAATCGGAAGAAAACTTTATTTTCGTTCCGGCACTTGATTGCGAAGGAAGCTGCTATTTCTGGTGCTCACTAGACGATGATGACTTCATCTTGGAGTTCTCACCGCACTCTGGAAATGAAAACAAAACTATAAGTTAGTTTTAAATTGTATAATAATAATATAAAGAATCTATCTACCTGCGAAAAGTTGATGAATGATGGCCGCTGCGGTTTCGGAAAATAATTGCTGCCAAGTTTTTTTTTCAGCCACTGGTGAATAAAATTTAGACACTTATTTTACAAAATGGTTTTCTCTGGAAATGTCTAAATTGTATACACTTTTTTGCTATAAATTTCAACCACTCTATGACAGCTCGAACAAGCTCCCAAAAGTGGTTAAAAAATAGTCATCAATGCATAAACTCGTTTTTCCGTGTGAGGTTCTAGAATGTTGCGAAGCTGTTCGACTTTAACAGAAAAAGAAAGCCAGCAGTCTCTTCGTCGCATCGATTTGGTCGATTGAAGCTGATATTGTGACGCCCTGATGCAAACACACGAGTAAAGACATCAAACGCAACGTGGCCATCAAAGCAACACGGAAAGTAACAGTTTCTAATGGGGCTCTGACATGCGTAGAATTTCCTGCTCCATAACAAATTTGTCGGCATAACAGTCCCACTAAATATTGTTCCTATAAAAAGAGGTTTAACTGATTTCATTGAAGGTAATTTCTGTACTTTTCACTAAAACATATTGTACATAGCGAAAGATCGAGAGTAGAACTTGGACTGGGAACTGGAACCCGAGAACACCAAAAACTTATTTGCCTTTCGTAGGATCGCGAATATTCCGGTAAATCGAACGATGAAATATAAAACGCGGCCGATTATTACTTCTGATCGTTTATTAATGTTTGTTCATACAAAAGTGCAAGAAAGTTTTACTCTTGGTTCAATGAATAGCTTGTAGACCGGTTGGGCGCCGAGGGGTCGACGCGTTGATGGATTACCAACAATATCTCTCCGCCTTGAGCCAACAGCTCAATCAGGAGGTGGACATAACTTCTGTACCGGACGTTGATACTCCGACTTGCCTCTGCGTAGAGTGACGGTGCGAACCAACCCTTGCTGATCCGGATGCACTGTCACGATGCGAGCCAACTCCCAAGTTGACGGTGGGCTGTTATCGTTCTTCACGATCACCAACTGCCCAGGCTTCAAGTTGTCCTGACTCATTCGCCACTTTCCTCTGGGTTGCAACGTGGCGATGTACTCATCTCGCCATCGTTGCCAAAACTCCGCTGTGTACCGTTGAACCTTCTGCCAACGGTCCAACTGATTCATCCTGATGTGGGTTAAGTCTGATTCAGGCAGCAAATTCAAGGGCTTCTTCTTCTTCCTTGCATTTCAAGCTTATTGCGTATGGCATATTAGCTTATTGCGTGCTCTCAACTTAGTGTTCTAGATGCACTTCCAAAGTTATTAATTGAGAGCTTTCGATGCCTGTACCATCTTTGCATTAGTATAATTGTGTGGCAAGTACAATCATACTCTATGCCCAGGGAAGTCGATAAATTTTCCAACCCGAAGAAAACCTAGACCGGACCGGGAATCGAGCCCAGCCACCTCCAGCATGGTTTTGCTTTGTAGCTGTGCCTTTACCGACTGAGCTAAGGGAGGTCCCAAATCAAGGGCTGCCCGACCAGAAAATGTCCTGGGGTAAGTGCTTCGAAACTATCAGGATTCGACGACATTGGGCAGAGGGATCTCGAATTGAGACAGGCCTCCACTTGACACAACACAGTTGATAGCTCCTCGTAGGTAAGTTTCCATTATCAAACGCTTTCTCAACGTCTAACAATGCCATGGCTGTAGACTTGGATACAGCCTTGTTACTTCGGATGTTATTCATCACCCGTACTTGCTGATGATTTGTGGAGTGCCCCTTCCTGAACCCGAACTGTTCCGGTAGGAGAATGTTTTGCTCCTCGACAAACTTGAGCAAACTATTGAGAATGCGTTTCTCGAACAATTTGCTCAGCGCTGAAAGGAGGCTGATTGGTCTGTAGCTTGAAGCTAGCGTTGGGTCCTTCCCGGGTTTGCGGATAGGTATGATTTTCGCTGTGTTCCAGATACTTGAAAAATAGTGCAGTTCCAAGCATCTGTTGAAGACAGCAGCCAGCAGAGAGTGAACCTTCATGCTGAGATTTTTCAACACTAGGTTGAATATTCCGTCAAACCCGGGGGCCTTCATGTTTTTGGTGCATTTCAGCGCTGAGCAAATCTGTTCCACTGTGATTCTATCCTCCGGAGGGATGGCACAAGGGGAGGAATCAAGGTTGAGTACGCATTGCTCAACCTGAACTTTGAGTGGATGTTGAAGCTAAGCAAGTGCAATTTGGCAATATGCTCACCAATCGCATTTGCTTTCTCCTGAGGGGTGATTATGAGCCGATCGTCATCATTTTCATCTTTTAGTGGTGGAATGGGTTTAGGGTGCGTCTTTAAGACCTTGGCAACTTTCCAGAATGGTCTGGAGCGGTCGTCCAGATTCTGGACAAGCCGCCCGAAACTTTCGTTCCGGAGTGAGACCATTCTGGAAGCAATCTCCTTGTTCAGATTGGCCATTTCACGTTTCCTCGCTAGATCTTCGGTTCTTTGGAACTGGCGTCTACGAACATTTCTCAGTCGAATCAATAGTTAGGTGTGGGAATCAATGGCTTGGACAAGCCGGTATTTGTAAGAAACAGGTCTTGCGTCGATGGGTTGCCTGCCGGTGAGATGAATGTTGGCTCGTCCGAGAACCAAACGGAGTACAGCCCATGCTGCGAATGGTTGAACAGCAGACGACCGTTCTGGTTCTGCTGGTAGTTCCGCCAGGCTTCATGGCGAGCATTCAGATCTCCTCCAACAACGAAGCGGGAACCGGTACGGGTAATGCTGGCCAGGTCTTTCTTGAATTTAGCCGCTAGTCCGCTGCTGGCGGCACACTGTCGAGGGCAGTAGACGGCGATGAACTGGACGTATCCAGTCGACGACTCCACCTCCGCACCAAGGGCCTCGATGATAGAGGTGCGGATATGGGACAGACTGCGGTATTTTATCCCTTTTCTGACGATAATCGCAACACCACCCCCCCCCCCCCTGGAGCTGGTAAGATCAAGCCGAATGATGTTGTGGTCCGGTAACCAGCAACTGTACTTGGACTTGAGGTGGGTCTCGGTGAGGAGGCCCACGTCGATGGTTTTTGCTCTTAAGGAGCAAGCGTTCCATGTGACTATGCATAGTGGTTTAGACGCCATAATGCGTAGCCAGTTTCACGATAGTTTCGAACTGTTCGTTCTTGTTGGTGCACTTGCGGAAAGCGCTTGTAACATGGACGAACATGTTCCAACACTCGTCCACCGAGTACATACCTTCTAGCGTTGGCGGTGTTCTCCAGGATCCAGGGGGAGTGGAGTTTGTTCACCGGGCGTTGGTTGGGGGGGAGCGGGTTGCAATCGCGGTTGCTGGTTGGTTCGAAGAGGCGGAAAATCACCTGGCCCGAAAGTTCTAAGACAAAACTTATTTTTCTTACGTCCTGGTTGGTTGGAGGTCGATGCATCCTTTCGGATACGCTTGAACTCCTCGCGTTTGGGGCACTGCCTGTCAGTTCCATGATGAGCACCGCCACAGTTGACACACTTGATAACCTCAGGACTGTCATCTGGGCAGTCGGAGGAGGCATAGTCCTTGGTGCAGAAGCTGCAGCGTGGGTTGATGTTGCAATTTCGGGTGCCGTGTCCGAAGTTGAGGCAGCGCTGACACTGCGTTACATCGCGGCGGCCACCACGGTAGGACTCCCAACGGATGATGACGTTGAAGAGCGGGCGGATTGCTTGCAACGCATTAAGCGTCACCGTCCCCTTCTTGAAGTGTACTTCCTCTGGCTTTCGTTCCTCCTCTTGCCAGCTTGTACCGGTCTTTAATTTCAGCTTCGATCACCTTCGTTTCGAAATTCGGAAGGCCTCGGATGACTACCTTAAATGGCTTGTCGCCCGGGATGTCGTGTGTGAAAAATTCCACTTTGGAATTCTTCAGCGAAGCCAAAGCTTTGTTGTAGTCCGCTTTGGTGTGGAGGATGATTTTCGTGCCAATCCCGCACAGCTTGTACTCGGCAGCGACGCCAAGGGATGCCATCTCTTGAGCCAGCTTGTTTCAGACCGTTCTGGCCGCCCGTGGCCAAGTTTTCAACGGACCCGCCGAAATCACCGACGTCACTACCGTTGATTGCTGTAGCGTTATTCTGGAGACCACTCTTCATTGGGGTATGGACACTTCCACGGTCGGATGCGTCTCTCTTCGTCTTTTTACCGCCTTGGGCAGCATTAGACTGTGTTGCAGGGTTCGAACCCTGGTTCGAGTCTGTCTTCTTCTTCCGCTTCGACATCTCACGCGATGCATCGAAACGACCGAAACGTGAACAAACGCGCAGTACTATTAATAACACTGGCACTGAGCGAGCGAATAAAACAACCGACTGTTCGTTCTTGAAAAACACTTCACGTTCCGGGTTTTCCCTATTGTCCACAAATGTACACAAACTCCGCGTTACACTGGGCGTACCTATTGGGCTGAGCTAGCAGGTTAAATAATAACACCGGAATTAATTGGTTTTATAATAAAAGTAAACTGGTTTATTAAACATAAAGGACGAACACGAAATTATTGCAACACCGAAAATGGCGTGCCAATTTTCTTATAATGTTTAGAATCAAACCAAAATTTTAGGGTAGTTTTATACATATATTTACTTCAAAAATCAAAAGAAAAGTTAATCGATGTAAAATTGAACGCATTTTCGCTTGATGCCCTCCATCAAAGTCTTTACAGTGTCATCCGGTACCAGTTTCTCAGTTTTTTTTTTCATTTTCTTAACATGTCCTTCTCGTCTTTGACTGTCTTCTTGCTCTTCCGAAGTTCCCGTTTCATTATTGCCCAGTACTGCTCCACCGGGCGCAGCTCCGGACAGTTTGGCGGATTCATGTCCTTTGGAACAAAATGGACAGAATTGGCCTCATACCACTCCAGGACACTTTTAGAATAGTGGCATGTCGGAATAGCGGAGCTTCGTCGTGCTGCTGCAAGAACGGCAAAAGGCGCTTCTCGAGGCACTCAGATTTGTAGATCTCGCCATTTACTGTGCTCTTTGTCACGAAAGGCTCACTCCTCAGTCCGCAAGAGCAGATGGCCTGCCAAATGAGATATTTGGAGGCGAACTTCGACATTTTCTTCTTCTTAAATTTGTCGTCCACATCGAACTTGCTCTTGCCGGTGAAAAACTCCAACCCCGGAATTTGCTTAAAATCGGCTTTTATATACGTTTCGTCGTCCATCACACAGCAGCCATATTTTGTCAGCATCTTCTCGTAGAGCTTCCGTGCCCGAGTTTTAGCCGTCGATTGTTGCCGCTCATCGCGGTTCGGGAAGTTCTGTACCTTGTATGTATGTAGTGCAGCTCTCTTCTTTGCATTCTGGACGTAGCTCTGCGACATGCCGATCTTTTTAGCCAAATCACGGCTTGAGACGTTGGGATTTGCTTTAATCATCCACTTCACCTTTCCCTCCGTCTTTTTGTTCTCCGGTCCCGGTTTTCTTCCAGCTCCTTTGCCGTGGTCCAACGTCAACCGCTCCTGGAACCGCTTCAACACTCTGGAGACGGTTGAATGGTGAATGTTCAACATTTTTCCCAACTGCCGGTGCGACAGGTCAGGAAATTCCAGGTGTTTGGAAAGAATTTGTTCTGTCAACTCGCGTTGGTTCACCTCCATTTTCGTTGAATCGAAAAACACGACTTCGAGTTTGACAGCATGTACACAATACACATCAATGAGAAAGTGTGCAAAATTTGGTTGATTTTTACCCAATGGTAAAAAAGTTATGCCCTGTTGAATGTGTCGCAATAATTTCGTGTTCGCCCTTTATGTGTACAGTACGAGAGAAGAAACGATAATCAGCAAAATGGGCGATCGCAGTAGACGCACCGATCGCATGTGCTTTCTCTATGACAGCACTCAAACAAGCTTTGCGCTGCTGGGTTCGGCCGATTGAGGGTTCGGCAATTGTTGCCTCCCATCCAATATGTTCTGCTCTATCGACACCGCTGTAGTAGATATGGTATTTGAACGATGTGTTGGCGATAGGATCTACCGCCCTGAATTCACGTTCTCCAGATCTAAGCCACCGTACTTCTTGAAGAGCAGCCACACTCACATTCACCTTTTGCAGTTCACGGGCCAGAAGGCCCACTCGTCCAGGTTCATTTAACGTTCAGACATTCCAAGAACCGAGTTTCCATTCATTGTCCTTATTTCGTTGCCGTTGGGTCAGTTGCCGAAAATTCCGTTCGTTTCTTCATTTTTCTGAGTATTTTTATAATTTAGTATGCTACCGCACCAGGGTCGCGATACAAAACTTAACTTTCACGAAGTTCAAAAGTTCCATGCGAAGAGCATGGAAATCGGTAGTGGTTATCACAATAGGGGGAATCTTTTCCTTCTTGGCATTAAGCCGGGAAAGTTTACTAGAATTTTTCTTGGATGATGGGTCATTCTCATCATCCGTGAGTAAATCAAATTGATTACTCAAATTAATTTCAAGAGTTTGCCCCTTTCCTTTGCGTTTAGGCGCCATGCCGGCAGTAAATTTTTATCCAAATCGACTTCCAAGCAGATTACTATAAGAATCTGAAGGATCGACGAGGAATTTTCCAAATCGATATCCAAGAAGGATTACCTCGGGTAGGGTCCAAACAAGGATCGAAGAGGAATAAGAGTTGAACAAGGTAGAAATTTTTACAGGTTGAGCACTGAAAAGTGCTGTTTAAATTTGTTGTAGCTTTAGGTAGTAGTAACACTTCCAGATCCGCACGGCAAGAGAGCACGATGCGGACTGTGCCGTTATCAAATGTTATGCCTGAATTCATGGTGTTCGAGCGAGACAAGTAGAGAAATATCGATGCATGTGCATCCCTAGTAACGGAACATTTTCTCTCTACTTCTCTCACCGAGCCGAAGTGTGTATACTCACACTACCAGTGTCTGATCTCCCTCGATCACCGGTCAGCTGTGTAGTACATAGAGCAGTAGTTTTTTAGAATAAAATAAACCGTCGCGCTTTACACACCGTCGGAGCGTGTTTGATCATCCGCAATAAATGTTTGTTGTAGTGTTCGCGTTAGAAATAAAATGTTTTAGTTCTCGTTATGTTGTAACCGTGAATATTCTTTGTTGTGTCCGAAAAGTCGGTTTTACGCGCGAACATTTTGGTCCTTCGAGCCGGATCCGTCGGATCCCCTTTCGGACACAGAACACGGACATAAAGTGCTGGGAATAAAAACCGTTGAAGTGGTTCAATTGTCGCAAATTGGTGAATTGCACTGTTCTCCTTACGGTGACTGTGAACTTAAACTGTTGTGGGCAGTAGAAAGTTTATTTTTGTGAGAAGAAACTGCCAAAAAACGTGTAGGAAAGCGCGTCTGAAGGACAATTGTGTGCTTTGTTTCTGCCGCGGAATTGTTCGCGGTGCCATTTTGGTCGTGCGACATTCTACTTGCGGCGCCATCGCGAGACCGCTACCGCGCCATCGAGAGTGCAGCCATCGTGAAGCAGCTGGAAAAAGCACGAGTTCGGAAGACATTAGGCAGCTGATCAACCACAAGGATTAGGAAGCTGGATGCCGTATTGAGTTGGGAAGTATTTTCAAGTGCATGAAACATTGGCCTAGTGCATGTGGCTTAAAATTATAATTGGCTAAAGCAAATAAATTATGTAAATTGCATGCGAGTATTTCCTTTCATTGGCAAGTAGCATCCCTTGTGTCCATCGTTGAATGTTGGTCTCAGAAATTGTGTCTCTTCGCTGCTGTCACCTGTTGGGTTGCAAGTCATTCAATTTTTGCTTCGCGAGACCGAGTTAGTGGGACGTCGAGTTGATCGGGAGTGTTAGTGCATTGGTGATGCAGTGTTTAAATTCGAACAGAATCGAATAGGATCGATGCTGGTCACAGTGACAGTGAAAGTGTGGATTTTGCTGTGAAGTGAAAAGTAATTGATGTACGCCAAAATGGTAGCTGATATGCGTGCATTGACGAAGCGTGAACGGCAGCTGTTGAACTCCTTGGAGGGAATCGAGCGGTTTGTCGAGAACTATGATCCATTGAAAGATGAAAGGAAAGCTGAAGTTCGCCTTCAAGTTCTAGAAGCGGTTTACAAGGAGTATTTCGAGGTCCGGAGTAAGATCGAGCTTCTACTGGATGAGATCAACCCAAGCGAGGATTCAGAGGTAAAGACGGACGATGACCAGATCGAAAGGAACAAAAAGGCTCTCAGCGATTTCGAAGATCGCTACTGTGACATAAAAGCGGATCTTCTCGAAAAGATGGATAAAAAATCTGCATCTCGAGATTTGACAACAAATTGCTCATCTGCAAGTGGCTTCCCGAAGGTCAAACTCCCGGAGATCAGGCTTCCGACGTTCAGCGGGAACATTCGAGAATGGGTCCCCTTCCGTGATAGTTTTCGTAGCCTCATCGATTCCAACACCCAGCTGATGGAGATGGATAAATTTAGCTATCTGCGATCATCTTTGTCTGGTGATGCACTGCAGGAGATAAGTTCAGTGGAGCTTTCTGCCGCTAATTACAGTGTAGCATGGGATGCTTTGCTAACCCGCTACGAGAACAAAAAGCTAATAGTGAAGACCCACCTCGACGCACTTTTCGCTGTGGAAGGACTGAGGAAGGAGAGCTACAGTGGACTCAATCACCTCATTAGTGAATTTGAGAAGAATCTTCAAATGTTGGAGAAAATTGGCGAAAACACAGCGGATTGGAGTACAATATTGGCACACATGGTATGCAGTCGCCTGGATGCTGCTACCTTGAGAATTTGGGAGACTCATCATAACTCCAAAGAAGTCCCGATTTATAAGAACCTTGTCGATTTTCTACGGAGTCATTGTTCCGTGCTCCAGTCAGTAGCTCCAACGAAATCCAATCGCGAAGATCAACGATCATCGAAGCCAGCAGTCTGCCACGCTACCGTCAAATCATTTGGAAAATGTCCCTTCTGCAATGAGACATGGCATTCTGCATTTCATTGTGCGAAGTTTATGCGGATGAAGGTTGCTGAGAGGAATGAAGCCGTCATGAAAGGAAAGCTGTGCCGGAATTGCCTCAATCCTGGGCATTACGTGAGGACCTGCGAGCGAGGAGTATGTCGCCACTGCCACCAAAAGCATCATTCCATGTTGCATAGTGGAGCAACACGATCCTCCGTTCCAAACTCGCAGTCAATACCTTCGATGCAATCCCGACAGCAGCAACAATCACAAGTCAGATCAGCACAACCGAACCAACAGACACAAATTCCCAACACTGCTACCTCTGCTAACTCGCACACACAATCAGCCACAGAACAAGCCAACACTAGCCAAAACCTCGTTGCACTTCCCATCACTCCTACACAAAACATACTTCTATCAACAGCACTTCTCAAAATCCAGGATCGATTTGGGAATTCGATGCTGGCACGAGCATTATTGGACTCATGTTCTCAGCATTGTTTGATGACCAAGGGCTTCTCGAACAAGTTAAAGTTCCGAGAAAGTCCATCATATCTGTCGGTCCAAGGCATTGGACCCTCCCAATCGATCTCTACCAAAATAGTTACAGCTCTAGTAGGTCCTCGGTCCAACCATGCCTTGCAGTATGTCGAAGAGATGCAGTTTCATGTCTTGCCGAAGCTGACTGTATCCTTACCCACTGCTGCCATTGATCCATCAACATGGAATCTTCCTCAATCAATGTTCCTTGCTGATCCACATTTCTACGAGCCAGGTCCAATTGACTTAATCATAGGAGCGGAATACTATATGGATCTCCTTTGTAACGAGCGGCAAAAGGCGACCGATAATGGACCTACATTGCAAAATACGGTGTTTGGATGGATAGTTTCCGGACGAGTACCAGACAATTCAGAAGGCAGATTAGTATCGCTAACTCATGTCTGCTCTACAGCTGAAATTCAGGATCAGCTTACCAAGTTCTGGGAACTAGAAACATGCAGATCAACCAGCATCCTCTCAACAGAGGAATCAGCATGCGAAGAAATCTTCAACAGGACCACAGTTCGGGATGAAGCCGGAAGATTCATTGTCACTCTCCCGAAGAAGGAACACCTCACCAACCAGCTAGGAGAATCGAGAACAATCGCCATCAAACGTTTCATGGGACTAGAACGACGTTTCGCATCTAACCCCGAGCTGAAAGAGGAGTACACGAAGTTTATCCGTGAATATGACGCGCTAGGGCACATGGAGGAAATTTGTGGGGAATCTACAGAGGAAAGGGATTATTACCTGCCACATCACGCCGTTTTGAAACCAGATAGCACCACTACCAAGCTGCGGGTAGTATTCGATGCTTCCTGCCGTACGTCGAGTGGAATCTCGCTTAATGAAGCCCTGATGGTAGGACCAGTAGTGCAGGATGATATTCAAGACATTTCCATACGCTTTCGTCTACATCGCTATGTTCTGGTTGCTGACGTAGCTAAAATGTATCGCATGGTCCTGAAGCACATAGCTGATCGTCGATTCTTGAAAATTGTTTGGAGGAACAACGTAAATGAACCGATTCGTACTTATCAATTGAAAACGGTCACCTATGGAACTGCTTCTGCGCCCTATCTCGCTACAAAATGTTTGCAACGTTTGTCGGAAGATGGAGAATCAACATATCCGTTAGCTGCAAAAGTGCTCAGGCAGGATTTCTATGTGGACGACATGCTGTCAGGTGTAGATGACATTGCAGAAGGCAAAGCATTGATTCAAGAAATTATAGCGCTGTTACATTCAGCCGGCTTCACCCTTCGAAAGTGGAACTCCAATTCGAGTGAATTGCTGATAAACGTACCAGAAGACTTGAGGGACAGTCGTTCTATTCTGGAGCTTGAATCAGCTAATTCCAGCGTTAAAACACTAGGATTAATGTGGGAGCCTAGCTCTGATCACTTCAAATTCTGCACACCATCGTGGAACCCCACTTCAATAATCACCAAACGGACTGTGCTTTCGGATGTTTCCCGCATATTCGATCCACTTGGCCTAGTAGGGCCAGTTGTAGTTCAGGCAAAAATCTTCATCCAAGACCTGTGGAGGAAGCAATGTGGATGGGATGAATCGTTGGACGAGAATCTTCAGGAGCAATGGCGGGAGTACAAGCGGAATTTAGTAGGTCTGGACACATTGACGATTCCTCGTTGGGTTGGATACAGCAAGAATGTCGCAGTTGTTGAACTTCATGGATTCTGCGATGCATCAAACAAGGCCTACGGAGCTTGCATCTATTTGCGCACCGTGTTGGAAACTGGTGAAATGTCTGTTCATCTACTGACAGCTAAATCTAGAGTAGCTCCTCTGAATAATCCGAAGAAGGCTGAAAAGCGTGAAACCACTCCTCGGTTGGAGCTTTCTTCAGCGCTTCTGCTCGCACATTTGTATGAAAAGGTGAAAACTGCTCTCCACTTGGAAATGCAGTCATTCTTCTGGACAGATTCAATGATTGTGAAGTGCTGGCTATCATCATCTCCAACTAGATGGAAGCAATTTGTTGCCAACAGAGTCTCCGAAATCCAGCACATCACGAGAGGGGGAGTTTGGAGTCATGTAGCGGGACTGGAGAATCCAGCAGACATTATCTCACGAGGGATGACCCCAGCACAGTTGCAGTATGAGACACTATGGTTTCACGGTCCATGCTGGCTGCGACTGGAAGATCAACACTGGCCTAGCGATCAACGAGTTCAAGAAGCAGAAATTCAAATGGAAGTATTGGAGGAGAAAGGCGTAACGGCAGCGCTTCCAACCGCTATTCCCAGCGAGATATTCAGTTGGAGATCTTCGTTGATGGACCTCGTACGAGTCATTGTGTACATAGATCGTTTCCGCTCAAACACACGGTCGGAGAATCGAAATAGACGACGCGTTGGTTTTGTGACTTCCTTAGAGCTTGACAAAGCTCTCAAAATTTTAGTTCGTGTTTCTCAAAATGAAAGCTTCTCGCAAGAAATCAGTGACCTGAACAGTGGACGAGCAGTACGAAACTCCTCAAGGATCAAGTCACTGAATCCTCAGCTGATCGAGGGCATACTCTGCGTTGGCGGTCGGCTGAAACACGCCATCATATCGGAAAATCGGAAACATCCATTCATCATTGATTATCGTCATCCTTTCGCCAAGCTTGTTGTGGTTCACTATCACAGAAGGCATCTCCATGCAGGACAACAATTGCTGATTTCTGCCATGCGAGAACGATTCTGGCTTACGAATGTCCGAAATCTAGTTCGCACAGTACTGCATGAATGTGTTGCATGTTTCCGATCACATCCACAAGTTCACGAACAGCTAATGGCAGACCTTCCTCCTGAACGAGTCACTCCCTGCCTTCCCTTCCAGCGGGTTGGAGTTGATTACTGTGGACCATTCACAATCAGGTACCCTCAACGTCGTGCACAACTGATTAAATGTTTCGTCGCAATCTACGTATGCCTGGTAACGAAAGCGGTTCACTTAGAGCTAGCAGCAGACTTGTCTACACAAGGGTTCCTAGCTACTTTCAAACGATTTATCGCTCGCAGAGGAAAGCCACAAGTTGTAATGTGCGATAATGCAAAAAACTTCGTTGGTGCAAGACGAGAAATCGCTGAGGTTCACAATTTGATTAAGTCAAGGGACTTTCAGAATTCTGTTGTAAATCTTGCAGCTGAAGAAGGAATAGAATTCAAGTTCATCCCTGCACGATCACCTAACTTCGGAGGACTGTGGGAATCAGCAGTCAAGTCCTTCAAAACCTTGTTCAAGCGAAGCATCGGCGTTCGAACTCTCGTGTACGACGAAATGCAAACGATTCTCGTACAGATCGAAGCAGTATTGAACTCTAGACCGTTGACACCGCTCAGCAATGATCCTGAAGACTTTGAGGCATTGACACCAGGACACTTTCTAATTCAACGACCTCTAATTGCACTTCCGGAAGCTGACCTGGATGGAATTCCAGAGAATCGGCTATCAACATGGCAGCGAATACAACACCTCATGCAAGGCATATGGAAGAAATGGTCTACACAATACCTATCAGACCTACACAATCGAACGAAGTGGACAAAACGAAGAGACAACATCGCTGTTGGGACGATGGTTGTTCTAAAGGATGAAAACCTTCCGCCACTCAAGTGGCCACTAGCGCGTGTAACCGAAGTTCACGCAGGAGCAGATGGGAACGTTCGAGTCGTGACGGTGCAAACCAAGGACGGTAGCTATCGCAGAGCAATTTCAAAAGTATGCATTCTACCGATACGAGACAATCTTGCTTTAGCAGCTGAGGAGAACTAGGACTCCTCCAACGGCGGAGGCTGAGAGGCCTCCGCTTACCAGTTAAGTTACGTATTTCTTAAAATTTCAAAAAGTTGACCGCCTATTTTCTTCACAGTCACGACTCCCCCATTCCCCATTCAGTTTGGACGACTCAAACTACTCACTGAATTTCGTGTTTTCTCTGACCAGATAAGGTAATCTGTGTTGTCCGGTGGTAGTTTCCATGTTGCATGTGTGGTGCATTTTGTGTCCATTCAGTTCCTGCCTGATTTCAATTGAAATCACAGTGGCGCCGAGCGCCTACATTGCACAGCAGTGCTACGTCAGAGCCAATGCTTAATCCCGTCCTATTTTGACACTTCCGAGGTACCTCCAAATAACAACTGCATTCCGGGCAAGAAGTTGTACACTTCAAACCCTGGTTCAACGAAGTGGTCGTCAGCGAACTTGGCCAGTTCACCTGATCGATCATATCATCGGGGAGCCAAATCGAACCTTAGCAGTCAAGAGGGAAGTCTACCTATCAGGAATCATCGAAACGTCATCATTAGCGGGAGATCATCGATGCCAGAAGGCATCCGCGGAGGCCACGAGGGCCTCCGCTCCAGGCAATCATCACCACCGATCGAACCACGGCGTTCGGTTCGTCCTGTCAGTCCACCAACAGAGGTCACTGAGAAGTTCATCACGTCCACCAACATTCACGTTGAAGCAACAACGTCTTAGCAGCAATTGGTCCGAAGATCCACCCGTTGCAATCTATGTCCAGAGGAAATCTCAGCAAACAGTCTATTGAACCATCGAGGTAACAAGATTGGTTACTATCCTGAAGCGAGAGTCAGCACCGCACTACCGAAACCATCAAGGAATCGTCTAGTCAACACCTTACCAAATCTGCGAAGTAAATATTTAAATCGTCAAGCACACGACCCTGGAGATCATCATCGAGCGAACAACTCTGGCAGGCAGATAATTCGCTGTAGAAAATCTTCAGGCAGTCCAACATGGCCTGCCAGGTAAGTTGTTCCGGTTTTATACTGCATTCTATCGTGATACTCCATATTCGTATTCACTTACTTCGAGGGAAACATCACCAACTTAACCAACGATGAGACACACCAGTAGATGACAACAGCGATCGGCTACGAGCAGCGGATTACAATCCTTTCAGTGATCAGCTGTTTCGTATATGGGTCAAGGTCATACCACATCAACAGCAACAGCAGTACAACAGTAGGCAAGGAAAGTGAATCTGGTTGAACCATCCCACTTCCAGCAGGAGAACAATAGTGTAGTTTTATACAAATTTTTTATGTGTCTATTATATAAGGAAGAATTAGCATAGCAAAACAAAATTAACGATTAGGCAGCTAGAAGCTAGAGTAGTGCAATTGAAATCAAAATTTTTCAAGGCGGCCGGCATATGTTCGAGCGAGACAAGTAGAGAAATATCGATGCATGTGCATCCCTAGTAACGGAACATTTTCTCTCTACTTCTCTCACCGAGCCGAAGTGTGTATACTCACACTACCAGTGTCTGATCTCCCTCGATCACCGGTCAGCTGTGTAGTACATAGAGCAGTAGTTTTTTAGAATAAAATAAACCGTCGCGCTTTACACACCGTCGGAGCGTGTTTGATCATCCGCAATAAATGTTTGTTGTAGTGTTCGCGTTAGAAATAAAATGTTTTAGTTCTCGTTATGTTGTAACCGTGAATATTCTTTGTTGTGTCCGAAAAGTCGGTTTTACGCGCGAACACATGGTATTGTATGCCTATCATTTTTATATACCCTGACTAGAATAGTCCGGATATACTTATTTGTGGTACGTAATGATACTGTGAATAATCCTTTTATCGTTTACGATTATGCGGATTCCTATAGAACAAATATCAAACAATATTGCAAAATCGATCATGAAATTTCTACCCTATTTTTATAACTCTTTATTTGAGCCAGATTCAAATTAAATTACATTTCATTTTAACCTAGGTGCTCCAACTACTACGGTATCTTACCAGCCTTAATTGTTATGATATATATTTAAGTGTGTTTACATTGTTTCTGCTTTGGAAATTCAGTATTTTAAATAGGTTTTCTATACCTCCGTCATCTAAATTAAACTAACTTAAACCAAATCTCACTTCACTCTATTCTCCTTACAGCCAAGACGGAACTAGACATCGAGGAATACTCGTTCAGCCAAACCACCCTGGAGCAGGTATTCCTGAAGTTTGCACATTACGACGAGGAGACGTCCAGTGTGCAGTAGTTTTTCCCCTTCTGCTCGCCCTCATCGGATGCTGATGATGACGACGACGACGACAAAAACGATTGACGGCGTAGAAGCCTCACGTAGAATGTTCTCTAGTGGTAGGTGATGAATGAGGTGCGTGAACGAAGAGCGACGAGCGGATGCTTTTTGACGGATGTATAAAGTGAAAGGAAAAAAAAGACACTAAGCTAATAATAATCTAGCCGATAGGTAAGTTTAATTGAAAGCAAACAACAAAGGTAATTATTTAATAATTAAATTCAAGAAAATGCATCTTATAAAGACAAAGTAAAAACGAGACAAAATGATGGAAAAGTGAACAGCTAAATTAATTACCCTTAATATAATTAACTATTAATTACAATAAAGTGAAATTACAATAAGACAAAACTAAAACAACAAAATGGAAGTACTAAATCGACAAGGGCGAAACAAGTGACAAAACCAAAAGAAGACCCACAAAGAGAAGGGAAGATATTGATAGTTCGGAATTACGAAGAAAAAATGATGAAGTGATCCATTCGCAAAGACGATATTAAAAAAGAAATAAAAAAAGAGTTATGAAATTTGTTTTACAACTGTGATTTATTACGATCAGTAAACCAAAAAAGAAATCGGAAAATGGTTCATCCCAAATAAAGTGAATATTAGGAAGAAAATAATAAAGCAAATGCAAAAAAAAAACAAGTGGTTCAAATAAAACTCCTCGCTCCGAATCGCTGCTGAGTAGAAAAGTAAAGAAAGCCATGCTTTCGTCAGACCCGGATGTTGTCCGACAAACCCAACTCGATCCTCTTCCAGGCAACATGTTGAGAATTTCAGGTGATCAACATACCTCATTCGTAGGTATTTCTGTTCCACATCTTAGTCAGTTCAACTCGATCTCGTAGATAATCTTCGAAGCTAACGTAGTTGGGCTGAACGTTGAGAAGGACCAGAGAGCTTCTGATGGAGTTGGTCATAACGGTCATAGCACCTAGCAGCTCCTTATCCGAAAGACGCTTTCCGTCCTTCCAGCTTGGCTTTGCTGCCAGTGTTTCCAGGTTTTGCAGCAATACTAGAATCACTTGGAGTTGATAGTGCTTGGGCATCTTTTCGCTGCTATGCAAGAGTTTGTACATCTCTACAAAACCTTTCAGATCCACTACCAAAAAGCACCTATAATCGGTGTTTTCCACAGGAACAATGAATTGGTTTTCCAGCAAAAGACTACGTTTGTTTGATGGAGGCAACCGTATGAACCATTCCAACTGCAGGTCACTTAAGTCATTCAGAAGTTGATTAAACACATTGGAAAACATCGACAACTCATCTGATGAAACGTTCATATCCATAGCTTTACAGATAATTTGCTGGAGCGTAGTTTCGATTTGATCACATTCGTGTCCAGAAAGTTCACGCAGGAACTTGTCCACACAACACCTAATCATTTTGTTGTACTCCAATGAAACCGAGTCCGAAGTGGTTCGATCGTGTTGAGAAGATGTCATATCTGCCAGCGATCGCAACGCATCACGAGTAATCGTCCGGAGGCATTCCAATGTTTCGCTTCGGAAGTCTTCAGATGCAATGAAACTCACGTATGATGTGAAGAAACACGAAAACATTTGCATTTTGTCGAGATCGGCTTGCACCAGGTCCTTCATGCAGTCATCCAAAAGACACAACCATATGCGGACAGGTTCGGGGATTGCGTCCATATTCTGGAACAGTTTGAACTCATACGGGAAACGGCTAGTGCGGAAAGGACCACCCGGTTCGAAGTGATTTGCGAGCAGGGTAAGCATTTGAAGCTGCTGTCGGAGGCATTTGTTGGGTGACGTTTGGAACTTGGTTTCTTCCCATCCAAGTGCTTCGCTGTAGGTGATTGCGATGTGAGTGCCAAGCTGTTTGGCTACGTCCTGTACGCTCTTGCATACGTACAGGAAGATACGATTGGACAGCGGGTCGAGATCACGGAACTGGTCGTCATTGATTTCTTCAACTCTTGCCAGAAATTTGGAAAAGATCTTCGGCAAGACAGCTTTAAATATGGCTTTGTCGAGTGTCGTCAAACCGGTAAACAGATGCATATCTTCCATGGTAACGTACAGAATGCGATCATCGGGGAGTTCTTTGAGCTTATTCTTCATGGTTGATGGACAAACGGCTGCAAGTCGAGCTCGGCGTCGGTTCAATGCTTCCTGGATTACATTACTGATGAACTCGGTGGACAATAGAGAATCGTTCAAATGACCAAAAATCTCATTCCGTTGAATCAATTTGAGAGCCTTTGTGACATAGTTGTCAAGAGTTGACATTATTTCACTTGATAGACGTAAACAACTTTTCAAATCGTACTTGAAATCCATGTTCAGTGAATTACCATGCTTCTTCAACAACATGCCCAACAGCATCACATCTCGTTTGCGGTCAATATTTTCCCCTGATTCATCGGCTAGTTTATCGAGAATCATTACCAGAACACTTTTTGTCTTGTTGCATTCGTCAAGCTCTTCATCCAATAAGACTTTCACCACCTTCAAGTGCTTCAGAAGCGTCTGCACTGCCTCCTCGAAACCGACAGCTGTGTCCAAATCAACCGTGCCTTCCACGGTGACTTTGGAAATGTACCGTCTGGGTGACATCAGAAAACAGTCCTCTCCGCTCAGCTTCCACACTTCACCGTTCAGGTAGAACTCTGCCGAATACGGAAGACCACCATCGTCCACGTCGCATCGCCCAATGAACTGCCGCCCATCGTGATGAACGATTGTGGTCATTTTGGAGAGGATGCTCAGCTTTCGGAAATCCGTAAAACTCATTTCACTGCCGGCAATGCTGCTTCTGCCAGGGGAATAGATTGACCACTCTGAATCCGGCCTCTCTCCGCTGTCGTGTACAATCTCAATCGATGATGCATCGTCGTCTGGCAAACAATCATGATGCTCATCGACCACAATGATGCCTTCCATTGTGCTTTGTTGTAATACTGAAATTGTAAAATACACTTTTAACACCGACGAACTGTTTTGACTTCCTTCAAATCAAACTATTATCTATACCTACCGATGAACTTAATTCGAGAAATACCGAACCACTTAATGAAAATGCACTACCTTCGAAATGCTGTACTGTTTTGTTTTTTTTTTTTTTTTTTCCTGTGTCCTGAATGTTGGACGGCTCACGGAAAAACGAGTTTATGCATTGATGACTATTTTTTAACCACTTTTGGGAGCTTGTTCGAGCTGTCATAGAGTGGTTGAAATTTATAGCAAAAAAGTGTATACAATTTAGACATTTCCAGAGAAAACCATTTTGTAAAATAAGTGTCTAAATTTTATTCACCAGTGGCTGAAAAAAAACTTGGCAGCAATTATTTTCCGAACCGCAGCGGCCATCATTCATCAACTTTTCGCAGGTAGATAGATTGTTTATATTATTATTATACAATTTAAAACTAACTTATAGTTTTGTTTTCATTTCCAGAGTGCGGTGAGAACTCCAAGATGAAGTCATCATCGTCTAGTGAGCACCAGAAATTGCGGCTTCCTTCGCAATCAAGTGCCGGAACGAAAATAAAGTTTTCTTCCGATTCTGTTTCCGACTTTGGAAACAGGACAGAATGTGTGGGATCAGGCCAAAGAGATGGTCGATGATAATAGTAAGTATACCCGCATAAACGCGAACCATCACATGACCTTACCGATAATGGTTATAAATTGTTTATAATCCCTGCTAAACTTCAACTGAAATGGTTATGGAACCTTACATGAACGTTTGTGTGATAAAGTTTTAACCTTATGTGTTATGGTTTTTTGGAAGCGGACCTTACAAATAATGGGTTGTTAAGAACCATTACCATTCCAAATTCTTGTTTTCTCCATACATTTTCGGAAAGAGAACTATATTAGAACGTTTTTACTTATGGTTTGAGAACATTAATGGTTATGGTTATGGTAGTCAGTAAGGTCCATTAATGGTTTTGTATTATCACTCAACTTTACGTGAAATATATCGTGAATTGGTAATCAGTAATTTACAGGCAACCAATTCGCGATATATTCCACATAAAGTTGATCGATGTTACAAAACCATTCATGGACCTTACTGGTTACCATAACCATTACCATTAATGTTCTTAAACCATAAGTTAAAAGGTTTTAGTAAAGTTTTCTTTCCGAAAATGTATGGAGAAAACAAGAATTTGGAATGGTAATGGTTCTTAACAACCCATTATTTGTAAGGTCCACTTCCAAAAAACTATAATACTTAAGGTTAAAACTTTATCATTAAACGTTCATGTAAAGTTCCATAACCATTTCAGTTGAAGTTTAGCAGGGATTATAAACAATTTATAACCATTATCGGTAAGGTCAATTTATGGTTCGCGCTTATGCGGGTATCTAACAAGGTACATTGTTTTGTTATTTCAAAACTTTTGATTCCCACTACATAGGGCTTCAAACGGCAGCACAATGATCCGGATCGAGTTCGCCGGGCAATGGAACGGGAAGGTCGACGAAACGATCGCGAAAACAAGGAAACATCCGATTCCGGATTTTGCTAAGGTGTTCCGTGATCGGACTACACTGCTTTGTACGCAATTAGGATAGATTCACCAGGAGCAGCATGTTCCCAACATTGAATCACCACCAAGGGCAGAAACAACGCCACCACAGCAGAGTATCTTCCTGACCATTGCCAACCATTGCCGATATGAACAGCCTCGCGAATCACATGATGGATTCTGCGTTGAAACCAAGGGGACCAGCCGGCAGCAGAAGAACGGAGTATTCCCCGGTCACCGTGTACAAGGTCACTAAGGCGGTAGACCAAACAGCAACACGAACCAGAATCTTGAAATAAACGTTACTTTTTATTGGATTTTATTCGATTGTAATTTATAATAATATATGTTTAAAATAAACGAAATCAGGCATTTAAATTCCTTCCAGTGCATACAATCTAACCACTTTTGAGAATAACGTCTTTATTCATTAATGATTAAAATTTAATCACTTTCGAGAAAAACGTGTTTATTCATCCGATGAGTAAACAGCGTTTATTCATTTTATGAATATTGACGAGTGCACGGATGGATTTGAGTTCACTCACTCGACAAAAAGTGACACAACAGCGGGGCCCTGTTTACTAAAAATGAACACATATGTGTTCATTTTTAGTAAACAGGGCCCCGCTGTTGTGTCACTTTTTGTCGAGTGAGTGAACTCAAATCCATCCGTGCACTCGTCAATGTGCGGGTTTTCTCGAAACTGGTTAAAGTTTAAACATTAATGCATACTTTTTTCTTAGCGTGAGCTCAGACCAATTACGTTTATATAATAAGGTCTGGGGCCAAAGGGCTTATTAGTGTTAGTGAATGTGCAAATGTTTAGTGGTGTTCGTATTTTATTGCAATGTTAATCTTTTTACACGAAACAGCTGTTGGCAGTGACGTATTTCTATCTGTTCGGAGATGTTCAGCAATGTTTACAACATTTTTGCTACTAACACCAGCAAGCTGCCTGTTGGCCCAGACCTTATATAAATGTCATTGGGCTCAGACCTAGGCGAGTAAGAGAGGTGCCACAGTCGGGAAAAGTGTTAGTTTGTTTACTTAAATGAACCATGCCCATTTTGTTATGGCAAGCTTGCTATAAGAAATGCTCCTCGTGTTTATTAGCGAAATTCACATCAAAGATTGATTAATTGAGTAGGAAATCAGTTTGGCACGGCATTTGTGACCAACATACACCTTCCGGTCGTACGAAACAGGTCAAAAACAGTCCAAATCCGCAGATAAAAATTTTTGTTTTGAATTTCTGTATGGCAAAATAGTGAACTTTTCGTGAACATTAACGGTAAAGAACTCACCAACACTGGGAGACCGTGAGTTCCTGCTTACCTGTCATTTACCATCTTGGGCTCAGACCGATCACCGTCCACACTCAAAAATATTACTAAACAAAGATAGATTAAAATTTAATCCATTTTCGGTTACGTAATGTTTATACATTGATCTGCATAAATTTCACATAAAAATAATACTAAGTTCGAATAACGGAGAGAAATTCGTTCAGTGTACATAAACAAATAATGTTAAATTTTAAATTACTTCAGTTCAACGTCATGTCTTCTATCATTTTTCCTCATCGATCTGTTCGTTTTCGGTCGCCTGGCTGATAGCTTGTTTGGTGAATTTATTGAAAACCGTCATGGAAAAATACTTTATGAAGGTATTATTTGGAAGAACCATAGGTAGGTTGATAAACATATTTTGAAAACCAAAGAGCTGACATCAAAATTTTATTTTCAATTATGCTGTAATTTTGTTCGTTTCTGTTCCGTGCCGTGATGTCGTTGTCAATACTACACCTAATGACACCTTCCAAAGCGATGATAATGGTGATAAACAGCAGACACGAAAGCTCTATTGCTGTAACGACAGCTTGGAGATTTCTCGATGAACATTTCAAATGGTCCTATCTGCTTTGATCGATTCTCTTCATCGACTTTCTCTTTCGTTAATAACTCAGCTGCAAAACCTTTCCCTGTTGTATTTGACGTTTTGGACGCTAGATAAGAACCTCCTTTATCAAACTATGTGGTAGAATTAACGCGAAATCTGTTTGCATAGCAGTGGTTATGAAAAGAGAAAGTCGATGAAGAGAATCGATCAAAGCAGATAGGACCATTTGAAATGTTCATCGAGAACTGATTGATTTCAATCAGTTGGTATTCTGTTTTTGAGGGTTGAGAGAGAAGTATTTCAAGCGGAAGATGAGTTTAACGATTACGATCCAATTACCGGCGGGGATATTTGTTACCGATCAATGCGCATGGAATTTTCATGGTTCAAAATAGTGATTTAGCTCCACCAAGTTCAAACGATTTCAAATCAGCTCCTGATCATTCTCACAAAATTTGCTCTCATTAGGATGCGAACTCATACTGCACTTGGCCCTTTGAAGTTTATGTGGGAATTGAAAAATTGAACGTTATTAATTGATTAGGAAGATGATGTTCTTCTGACATGGTTCATTTACTACTCAGCAGACAACATTGGAATAATAGGACCAAAAAATCGAGGCTATTACGTCATAAGGGCAAGATGCAGTGTGTTGCCCTGAAAACAGCCGATTAATCCTACCAGCAAGTTATCAACTTGGAAATTAATTAAAACAAATGTTCTTGACATTCAATTAAAAAGTGGTTTTCAACAAAGTTGTAACTGGGAAATTTTCACGTAAGAGCTACCGGGGGGGCTCTGATGGACAACTTTTCCGTAAATCATATGGTGCAGGGCTAGAACAATGAGGACAAAAAATACACTTTTCTTAGAGTAATTCCCATATAAACTTCAAAGAGCCAGTGCAGAATCAGTTTGCCACCAAATTAGCACAAATTTTGGGATATTGATCAGCCTGATTTGGATCCGATTGATCTTGGTGGATCACATTGATAGGTATTTTGCAGCTGGCAGAGAACCAATAGTTTGAAGGGCCCTTTAAAAAAACTTCGTTGTTGAAATTGATTCGTGTGACTTCATCCATCAGTATTTTCAGCCTTTCAAGCTGTAGCTGACATCACTAGTTAATTCAAACATGTACTTAAATTTGAGAACTGTTCAAATATATTTAGACAAAAAGCATGCTGTGTTTGTCCCAAGTAGTAGTCAACCTGAAAATATGATGAGAAATAAAAAAACTGGATTGTAAATTTTGGGATGAATCCAACATATTTGTCACACTCAACGGTCAGTATCTGAATCGAAAACCATGTTTTCCAAAATGTTTATTTAGTAGGCTCAATATCTTTGAAAGCTCTGCGGAGCCGAAGGACTAAACAAATATTACAATGGAGATCTAAATCGGTTTCCTATATTTTTTGTTGTGCTTGCAACGCATCGAATCTCGACAGATCCGCAAACCCTTTCTGCCGAGGATGTTGATGTTCGTTTTTGCATGCTTTATCGGCCTCCTGAGGGCACGTCCATTATCACCACCTCTTCATGCAGCACCTCTACCACAGCCACAACACCAGGGTACGAACTGCTATCCGAGTTGCAAGGAATTTTGTAGTTCTACAAGAAACTTCGTGGTACTACAGGGAACTTTTTAAAAGTTTAGGAAACTTTCTTGAAGTGCAGATTTTTTTTAAAGTTCAGCTAACTTTGTAGAAGCTCACCGAACTTCAGTGAACTTCGTAGAGTTTCATCGAACTGGTTCGGTAACTCTTGTTCTACGTACCTGAAAAAAGTTATAAGACAACGACACTTCATACAACTCGCAGCTCGTAATTGACAGTATGGGCTGAATGAGGCTATTTATACTGTCGCTAATGTGATTAGTAACACTTATGCTTCGTTTGACTCTAATGTTCCGTTAACTGTTTTCACTAGAACACTGTACTGATTTTGAATGTTTCTTTGGTATTATTATTATATTTTGTTTTATGCATTAAGACCAACATATGTCAGATGAATCATGAGCTAAATTTAGTGAAATTATTTGAAGTTCTGAGGTCATGGAAAAGTTCAGAAAACTTCGTAGAAGTGGGAACTTTATACAAGTTTAGGTATCTTCGTAGAAGTTAATTGTTTAATGGCAGGGAACATCTTTATTATTCAGGGACCTTTTTATAACTTCAGAGCTTTGATGAAACCTCATTGACTTGAAATAGTTCAGAGAATTCCGCACAAATTCAGAAAATTTCATGCGTCGAACTTTGCGGAAAATCAACGAGAAACGTAGACGTGAAGCAAGCTTTGATGAAGTTTTGTGGACTGCGTAATAATTCGAGGAACTGCGTATAACTTCATAGAAGTACAGGGCATTTTGAAAAAGTTCAGGGAATTTCGTAAAGAAAGAAGACTTCAGGGATCTTCGTTTCAGTTTAGGGAACTTCATAGCAGTTTGTCAGAGATCTTAAAAATCTCAATGAACTTCCTGAAGATGAAGATTTTGGACCACCGTTTAATTTCAAGGTGCTTTGAAATTTGAGTATATTTTCTAAAACTTGAGGAAATTTTGTAGATGTTCAGGAAACGTTGCATAAGTAACAGGATATTCTTTCAGATATGCTCCCTAGACAGCCAGGAAATTTTAAAAGATCAGCATTTACTGATGTTCTTCTGATCTGAATTAGCGAGTTGCTAAAGAAAGGCTGGCTTAAGAATGTGCTTAAGTTTTTGAATTTTTCAAATGGATAGATCAACTTTCAACACGGTATTTTCCAAATTTAAACCATACACTCTGGCAACATAGTGATTTGATTGGTTGATCTGTTGCAGGTTGTAGCAATGGCTGTACCACGTTCTGGTTTGTTGTATCGAGATGGTGGCGCTTGGTGGTCACTTTGTGGAATTGGTGCCGATACTCAGGCACTTCTTTCTGACACTGTTGGTATACAAAGGCAAGGTCGCCCATTATCTAACCGAAAAGGTTATTTCTTCTTAGCGATTACGGACATCGACCCGAAAACGATGCCGTCGAAACCCGCAGAGCAATGGTCAGTAGAAGCCACCTAGATCCTACCGTGCCAACCAGAAAGCGATTTGAAGGAACGGTACAGAAGTTCGGTAGACTTGGTGATATTAATAATTGGAATGGTAAATATATCACTGCACTGGTCTACACGCTCATCTGAATTAAAGCCAACGATGCCCGCTCATGTCACTATTTTGCTGCAGCTATTTAGCATAGACCACGCCATCACCCAGTGGGTCACCGCTTCTGTTATAGAATTTATCTGAATGCTCGATCACATGAGGCACATTAAAAAAAATCTGAACATTTTTAAAGTAATGGTAACAAAGTACAAGTGAAAGCGTAAAAGTAATACGCCAAGAAAAAAATGTTCTGCAAAAAATTCTTTCACCCATTGAATTATCATAACATTGCTGCATTCGTAGCATTCCGATATAATCTATTCATATTTTGAATCCCATCTAACAATGTATACCAGGTGTGTTGCCGATGAATGGTTAAATTACGTTGAAAATGTGTAAGCGTCTTGCAACGGTCAAATCTCCGTACTAAACAATACCGATACACTTTTTGTAGAATTTTTGTCCATTCTATATTTTGAAAATAGCGTGTCAAAAGATGTTAGTCATGCAAGTAAAGTTTAGTGTAACACCGGAAAAAATAAACAAAGAATATTCTAATTGACCAGCAAATTAATGGCTTTTGCTATTAGAGGATTTCAAGAATTTAAGCACTGCAAATATATGCTACCTTTCCTCTAAAATAGGAATGGTTTGTGCAAACGCAAATGAAATGTCGGTCAAAGCAACCAAGTTTCAACAGCCTGTATTTCGCTTACCTACACCTTCCAGAACTTCGAGCTCTGCAGTTCTAGCATTAACCGTAGCACATGAGATGAGGCACATGAGATTTTTGGGTGTCGCATTTGTTTCTCGCTCGTATCTTATTCTCGCGTGTCTCTTTCTCGCTCGTCACATGTTGTTTTCGTTGCGACGGGAGACGGTTTGTTGAGAGTCTCGGCAGCACATTTTTGCACACACGAGGAAAATGTAACTCTGCAGTGGTTTGCAGTACTCCAGTACAGTGTACTCGGATCTCTCGATATTGTATTTTGTGCAGTGGTAGAGCAAGTGTTCTAGATCTTCTTTTTCGTCGCATAGGTCACAGTTGTCGTCTTCTTCCCAACCCCATTTGTATCTTCTTTCTTTGGTGTTGGTGTGTCCTGTCCTTATCCGGTTCAGGATGATGATTTCTTCGAAGTTAAGATTTAGTCCTTAAAACCAAATCTTTTGTCCTGGTTCTTCCATAAACCCAAAATGCCAGATGCCTTTTTCTGTTGATGTGATCTGGTATGCCGATTTCCAGTCTGCCCATGTATCAGTTTTTCCAAGTTTGATTGCGTTCGCGAGGGTCAGTCTGTTGAATGTTGTTTGTGGACCGTGTGTAGCTTGAACGGCTTCTTGGTCAGCTTTTTCATTTCCTGGGATACCCTCTGGTGGCTGGGTATCCACTGAAGGATGATCTTGATGCCCTTGCTGTCCTGGAGCGATTTTGTGATTTCCCAGGCAAGGTAATTCTCTATCGTCTTCGTCTTGTTGCGTATGGTCTGGCAGGCTCCACGGGATTCAGTGAAGAAAACAGCTTTCGGATATCCCCCCTATTCTGCGAGTTACGTGACTGTCTCTCACCGGTGAGGTGACAATAGTCACCTCGTGTGAGGTGACTCTCCATTTGATTTGCATGGAGAGTCACCTCACACGAGGTGACAATTGTCACCTCACCGGTGAGAGAGAGTCACGTGACTCGCAGAATAAGGGGATCGTTTCTTCTTGGCGATTTCGATGGCAATGAGTACCGCCAGCAGTTCTGCATTGGTGATTAAAAAATTGGGGTTGACCTTCTCTGTAACAATTTGTTGGTCTGTGCAGTCTACAACTGCTAGGGCTGTGCCCGTTGCCGTCTTCGAGGCGTCCGTGTAGATATGGTTGAAATCTTGGTAGTACTGGTTTTTGGTTTCCAGAAATTTTTTTCTCCAGAATTCTTGACTGTAGCCTTCCTTCTTTTTTTGCTCTTCGAAGAGCTTCTCTTTGATATTTCTGGCTAACGTTGAAGTCTGAGTACAGTACTTTCTTCTGTCCTGGAAAGCCATGTTGGGATCCTTAGGCTGTGAACCATTTGCCGAGTTAAATTTAACTCGTGGTTAAAAGTGACATTTCGAAAGTTATTTTCTATGTACGAAAATCCCCGTGCTGTCGATCGACCGGTTTTCGACCCACGGTTGTCAAAATTTAACTTCTTGTCTGTCAGAAATAACCATGCTCGGATAGCAGGGTTCATCGATAACTTTCCATCTGTCAAATTTTAACCAAAAGTTAAAAAAAAAATCGCCAAATGGTTCAGAGCCTTAGGATCCCGAATAGAAATTGTAATGTAGGAAACATCAGCAGACATCTTCAATACATTAAATTTTAACGTGTATTGCCGTAACCTTAATGTATTCAGACTTCAGTGTGACGTCCAAGTACATAAAAATACATTAGCCTCAAACGTTACATCAGAATCAAACGTCTTGACGATGTAAAATTTGACATCAGAATACATCCAATGACAGCAGAACCTAAAGTTAAACGCTGGCCAGACTGAGCAGTTATAACATGTTATAACGGTTGGCAAATTATTGCAACACAGAAACCACCATCAAGATAGTGCTATAACATGTTATAACTCTGTAGTCTGAACGTACTATTACATTAGAATCAAACTTCATCACGATGTAAATCACAAACGAAGTGACAGACGACTAACTGGCGAAGAAATCAATTAAAATAATGTGGTTCGCTGTAACGTATTTTTTGTTTTGATTTGAACATAGTTGATTTTGTGTGCAATATAATCTTTGACAGTGTGCAAAGAGTGTATCATTTTGTCATTTTTTTATGCATTTCAGTTTAGAGTAGAGTGAAAGAGATAGAACCAAAACATTCTAGTACATTTAGTGTTGCCATGTGGTACACTCCAGTAGTAGTGGTGTTGCCAGTGATGCCAGTATTCCAGATTTATCTGGATTTTCCAGATATTCAGTCGTCTAGCCAGATACACAGACAGATCACGTTTATATCCAGATTTTTTAAATATGTTCCAGATTTTCCCAGATTTTTTAAATGTTTTGCTTTATAAATATCCCTGCAATTAATGGACCACCTAATCAAAAATAAAAAAAGCCAAACATACTACTTTAATTACTAAAGGCCATCAACGTTGGCCATTATTGCAACATCATACATGGAATTGTTACAACATGTTTGCAATGGGTTGCAGAATCATGAAAATTTAGACATTTTCTAAACATTATTGGCTGTAAAAAATCTAAATTTTTTTAAAAATATCGAGCCAGGATTTTTTTTTTGTTTTTGTTTAGATTTTGGCTATAATTATTTTTTTTTTGAATCCTGGATTTATAAAAATCATTATTTCAATATGGAGGAATTTTCCTAATTTTGGAATTTAGAGAAATCGAAAACTGTTCAGGATTGAAAACAACAAATTGAGTTTTGGAAAATTAGCAAGGCTTTTGTGAATCTAAACAACCACCATATTTTTGAGGATAAGTAATTGGATTTCTAAATAGAGTTTTAAAGTACCAGTGAACATTGAGTTACCTTAGCAGTCTGTAATACTTTAGAATTCTGAATTGGCCTAGATTTCAGAATTTTAAGGTAATTCTGAAAATAGTTTACAGTGAAGTGTAAGTATGCAGTCTGTGCAACCTTTGATTGAAGTGAAGGCGGTATAAATTGTCTTTTGCAAACTCTGATGACAATTGCATGGAGATTTTGTGAAGAAAGGAAATAGTTAGAATTCGGAAAAGAAATCATAGAAAATTCTTAACATGCTTAAGGAGAATGCTGATATGAATCGTGAAAATAATTTCAATGGAATTCTGTCCAATGATTTTATGGAGATTATGTTTTATCAAGTTTTAAGAAATCTGGAAATTTCTGGGATACTTTCAAGGATATTTTGGCTAAATGAACACTTAGAGTATACTGAAGAGAATAAGTCTGAGAAAGATGTGACGGTCATTCTGAAGAGCGTACCAAGGAAGTTATTAAGAATATTCTAAGGGAATTTCATAGAGAAAAATTTAAACAAAATTATCACAATTCTTGGAAATTATTACCAGTTTGAGAGAATTGTGGAATCAGAGAGTGGTTTATAAGAGATTAAAAGAGATAATGCTAAGCACTCTTAGAATGTTACTGAAAAAGTATGGATATTATCAAGATTAGTTTAGGGGAATCCAGAATAGAAGTATGATGAAATTCTAGGATGATTCAAATTGAACTCTGTAAATGAAGTAAATTCAGACTAAAAAAAAAATTCATGATCTGGATCCCAGTAAAAAATAAATTCCAGAATTTAGAATCATTTCAAGATCCTGAAACTTCAAAAACGACACTTTCAGACTTTCATTATAGTTATATAATAATATTATTCTTTGGCATAAAATTATTAATAATGGTCATGTGGAGTTACCCGTAGTTTAAGTAAACTGTGTGTGAGTACGACGGTGTTAGGCTTTGATTCTCACTTCAGCAAAGAGAATTTTAGTTAAACATAAAATTACCTACTGGTCTACCGAGTGTTGTGAGTTGTATGATGTCAAGAATGAAATTGGAAGTATGATCAATCGCAGAGTAATATTATAATTATTCAAAACTAATAAAAATTTTAAGACATATTCTGGTACTGCATCAAATATTCAGGACTAAATCGACTATTAGTTTTAAAAAATCATCCCATCAAAGTTGCTTGCCTATTTGCTGCTTCAGAATCCTAGAAATATTTTCTGCAGTATTTAACCAAAAAATTAAATCAATTTTGAAATGCTGCGTAATGGATGTTTAAACTTTTTGGGAACACTGTTTCAATACTTTTCTTAACTTTTGGATGATTTTAGTAGTGCTAACAAGTTGGTTTTATATATTTTTTCAAACATGGATTTCATAAACATTCTGATAGACTTTGAATAAATTCCAGATGATCATACTGACCGATTTTTACTGGAGATTGACAAATCACTTTGATTTCAGTAGCAGTATGTTAAAAACAGGATGTTTGGAGCATTCCAGATTTATCCAGATTTTATATTTAGACTGGTCCAGATTTTTCAGAAAATGACCTGGCAACGCTGGGTGTTGCCATGTGGTACACTGAAAAATTACATTAGCAGGTGCGTCACCAAAGTTTTCGAGCCGCTCCGTCTGTCACTTCGTTTGTGGATGAAAGCATAGAGTTGATAGTTCCGTTAGATTACGGCAGTGTGAAGATTGCATATAGATATTAGAATAGCGAGCTAGAACAACTTTTAAGGAAGGTACAAATCGGTTTTTTCATCTCTCTTTACCAAACTCCCCCTTTGGAAATGGATGGTGAGGGGTGTACCCCCCCGCCACCACTGGCAAAAAGAGATGAAAACCGACCCGTTCAAGTACCAACAGTGTGTTTGAAACAGTTCTACCGATTTTTTACCGCACTTCAGTTGTTATTTGAAGGAAGGCATCCAGTCGTAGGTTTGGAAATTGCAACTATTGTTTACCCCTACCACGATATGTGCTCCTGTCATCGTCGACTTGACGATCTCGAGGGGACACGGGTGGGATAGGTGCTGCTACTGTACCTTTCGACCATTGACAGTAATTGATGATATGCTCCCATCCAGAGTTATGTACTAAAACATATAGTCAAAGTATGAGAATTAACTTTTTCAATGCTTTCAATTGTACAAAGCATTAGAGCTAGAAACAAGATCTTGTAAACACTACACACCTTAACTGGTAGTTTGCTAAAAAAAATGCTGCAACAATCGTCAAGCTTGCTGTAATGTCACCAAGTGCCTCGTCACCTACCAAGTGCCTCGTCACCTACAAATTGGCGCCTATGGCAGTGGTCTAATAACTTTCAGCGCGCTAATGGCATAGTTCCCCTGCCGCATAGAGAGTTGCCGCAATGATATTAGCACAAACGAAGTGACAGACGACTAACTGGCGAAGAAATCAACTAAAATAATGGGGTTCGCTGTAATAGAATTTTCTTTGAAGTTTGTGCCATCAGCCACCAGATGGGCTAGTATTTTTGTTTTGATTTGAACATAGTTGATTTTGTGTGCAAAATGATCTTTGACAGTGTGAAAAGAGTGTATCATTTTGTCATTTTTTTATGCATTTCATTCAGTTTAGAGCGAGAGGGGAGACTCTATCTTCGATGCAGAAACGATTTTGTTTTGCTGTGCTTAACTGCACGTACGATGAGTAGATTTTAAGAAGATTGATGAATATAACAGGTTCATGTTGTCCAAAAGAAGAGCGGTGTGAGTCTTGACGCAATAGGAACGTTGAGCGTAGAAATCTGCTTGGCGCACGAAAGTTCAAGCAAGAGAGTAAGTGGGTAGAGTCAATTTCACCACTTAATAACTTCGCGACGAATGTTGCCTGTTGAATTTGTCGCCGTTGTTGTAACGTGTCCATGCTTAGCAAGCGACATCTCTCAGCATACGGAGGTAAGTTTAGTGGATCTCTCCAAGGAAGTTGTCTTAATGCTCGACGAATGAATGTTTTTTGGATACGTCACATCGTTGAAGAAGATTGTGAACAGCAATGGTCCTAAATTGCTGCCCTGGGGAACACCGGAGGTTGCAGCAAATGGTGATGAAGTGCACGAACCCAGCTTGACACGAAGTGTTCTGTTGGAAAGATATGATTTCAGCCAATCAACCAAACCATCCGAAATTCCCAGGCGAGACATTTTCCGAAGAAGAATACCATGACCGATGCAATCGAATGCCGCTTTCAGATCGGTATAAACGGTATCAACTTGAGCCCTATTTTCCAAGTGATTTATACATGTTGAGGTGAACTCCAGCAAATTTGATGTAACTGAGCGTCCTGGCATAAATCCGTGTTGCGTTGCTGAAATGTAGCTCTTGACATGAAAGAAGATAGCATCGTTCACAATGATCTCGAATAAATTTGAAGCTGCAGATAGACTTCTTATGCCACGATAATTTGTCGCGTCACGTTTGTCGCCCTTCTTATGGACAGGGAACATAAAGGAATGTCTCCATATTTCGGGGAAAACTCCTTGGTGCAACGAAGCGGTAAAGATGCGAGCTAGGGGATCAGCTACACCATCAGGACCCGGTGAAACAGATTTCTTCAACTTCCTAACAGCTTTAACGACATACATATTGCTAACCACAAATGTACGCAAATCGATGAGACCCTCAGGAACATTGCAAGCCGCTCTTTCTACTTCATCTGCGTTGGCGGCTGAATCCGAAAAAAACAGAACTGAAGTGGCGGGAAAATAGATCACACGATTCGAGCATATAAGTAGACTCCAAATAGTCAAAAAATACGGATGAAGGAATATTCGACGATTTTCGCTTGGAGTTCACAAACTTCCAGAAGCTCTTGGGATTTCTACGTAAATTGGTCTGGACACGCAAGACATATGACTTGTATAGGGTTGAATTAAGCTTACGATAGGCGTTGCAAGCGCGATGAAAGTTGCGTTTCGTTTCAGAAGTTCGATGTCGGCGAAGTTTACGCTGCCAGGAATTTTTATCGCGTTTCAAAAGCCGCAGGAGAGGAGAACTCCAAGCAGCAGATATAGGAGGTTTTCGTCTTGGAGTGTTATCGGTGAGCCAATTGCAAATTATGTTGCAAAATTGTGCTGCCATATCGTTGACGTCATTTGTTGCCAGAATACTGCTCCAATCACAGCTCATCAGGAACTCGTTGAGCATGACGAAGTCGATTTTTGAGTAGTCGAGCGTATGTTCACCAGCATCAAGGGATTCCACACGGTCAACACAATCGGATTGAGTTGGTAAGGAGAATAAAATCGGTGGATGATGCAAATCAATAGCCAGCAATGGGGACACCGCTTCGTTAACTACAATGTTGCAATCGGAATCACAGAAAACCAAATCTAGGATGCGCCCAAGGTGATTGCGAATAGAGTTGTATTGCCGGATATTCAGGAAGCTCGTTCCATCCATCAGAGCAGCACTGGCAGCAGACGTCGTGGAAGGATCAAGGTTTAAGATTCCATCATCAAGACAATCCCATGCTATGTGTGGTTGATTGTAGTCACCACAAGCAAGCAAAAGGTCACCATCTGGAGTTGCATCACGTAATTCACGAAGAGTAGCTAAATGGGCATCGATAACACCTACGTCCCGACTACGATCTGGAGGAATATATACAGCGCAAAGCACGAACCGCTTTCCGCGAATACAGGCAGACACACTTACATGTTCCAGGTTACTACCATTAATAGTCTTTATCTCAACAGACTTGTAAACGCTGGCCACGGCAATAAGCACTCCTCCAAACTTCGCTTTCTGGCTATTACGAGCGCTGCGATCGCAGCGAAATACATTAAAGTCAGTATCAAAAAGTTGCAGTGAGTTGATGCTGTCGTCAAGGCCCGTTTCTATCAATATGATGACATCGTAATTGCAATCACATACCGCTACAACCAGGTCGTCAATTTTGGTTCTTAGACCACGTACGTTTTGGAAGTAAAGCCAAACATCGTTGTCACCAGCAATTCAATGGGTAAAATATCAAATTTGCGGTAAATTTGAAAAAAGGTAACTTGGAGTGTAGAGCGCACTGCCCACTGGACGATTCTGAAGCCTGGCCAAGTGAGTGGGTTACGGGTTTATTTGATTGTACGTCATTTTCAAGTTATATATAGATACATTCATACCATTGGCATTTTGTATTTGAGATAAGACAGAGACAGGATGCAGAGGGCCCGCTTAGGGGGAGCGTAACCCGTGTTATGGCTTCCATTTATTAGATAGTTCAGATAGGCTGGAAATGATAGGTTCATGGTGAGAAAATGTACCATATGGTACCCGTTCACTGATCAAAATTAAATTAGATTCAAATCGTAATAAGGGGTTTGACGATGATTTGTCAAGTTTCATTTTGCATTTGCATATAATTGTAAGTTTAGGTTTGCTTTTGTAATTGTAAGATAGATAGTTTGGCTCAATTGAAACATTGAGTTGTATAAACTTGACGAATCATACCTCTAAAATAGTAGTAGTTACAGTGCCGCATTATCTAACAACCACTGCCTGCAACTAATGTTGGAGGGGTCGGCAGGGCTGACTACGAATCAAAACTAACATAACTCTAATAGTACGTTCAGACTACAGAGTTATAACATGTTATAGCGCTATCTTGATGGTGGTTTCTGTGTTGCAATTATTTGACAACCGTTATAACATGTTATAACTCTCCAGTCTATACAGCGTTTAACACTGAAATGATCCCGAAACTAACGCTCATTCATTGCACTTTGAGTCATAAAGTAGTTTTATATATTTTCCTACTAATCTATCTACACACTTAGTTTTGACGTAGAACTACGTCTTTGTCGACTATACTGGGGTGCAAATCAAAAAATATGTGTGATAAAGGAGTGTTAGGTTTTGATCGCTTGTAACTTTGTCATTTATAGATGAAATTAAAATGCAAACACGCCAATCGATAGGATATTACATTACGAACCTGTTGAAATAAATATTTTTCCAATTTTTCTGCAATTAAACTATTGAAAGCATACAAATGATAATTTTGTCACTGATTTCATGAAATAAGCCTTTTTCACAAACCCAGTCATCATAAACGAATACCACTTGGTTGCACATCATTCTGCTTGAACCTGAAAAGATATAAATCAGTGCTGCTCTCATGCCACTGCTCATTACCGCTTCGGACGGCGTGGCACTAGGTCCTACATCAAGCAGGACTAGGTTAGCGGCTAAAGGTGGATCACGGCGTATCCACCACAATGAGGAATGAGACTTGAAAAAACGTGCATGTAAAACCCCCTCCCCCTCCCCCTTAACAATAACCCGAAAAAGACATGGACATTGTATGAACAATTAATTTTTTACATGCAGAGCTAACATTTTCAAAAAAAAATATTGCTTAATAGGAGACATACACTCGATGAATTACCAACTACTGACAGTAAAACATATCTGGTACCTCTAATATATGCAATTATATTAACATCCAAAGTCCATCCTCTTTTACATATTCTGCACAAAAGAAACTTTTTGCTCCACCCCATTCATAAAAAACGGCGGGAAATCCTACCAGGTTCTGAACCTGAAAAGATATAAAACAACGCTGCTGTCATGCTTTTGCTCGACCATTCTCTGCTTGAACGTCAAGCAGTACAGTTCGGTCTTTGCTCGCTCTGTCGAGTTGTTCTAAAGTTTCTAGTTTTTTCCAAACATTCGCAGTTTAATCGCGTCGTCAGTAGTGTCAGTCGCTTCGTGTGATGGGAAGACAGCGCTCCCGGAGCAGGCTCCGAGAGAAAACGGAGAAGCAGAACAGCGGTGAGGGTAGCTTGAGTGTACCTATTTCGAATAGGTACGCTACTCTTCCCACCGATGTAGGGAATCCCACCTCAGCCACGGTGAAGCGGTCTAAGAAGAGGAAGAAAAATCAAGGCCAGTCCGATGGTGCGAGTGGACGGGACGATGCCATCGCGACGAACGTCAGCGTCATTGGTGATTTCGGCGACGCCGTCGACAACGAAACTGCTGCCAGCCCGAGTGCAGCAAAAATGAAGCTTCCTCCACTGGTGGTGAAGCAAGTCCCACTCAACACGCTGATTGGCGATCTTTCATCGCTGGGCGTTGCAGCTGAGTTTAAGCTCGGCAGGATCGGCACCAAGGTGATGCTCCGAACCAAAGCGGAGTACGAAGTGGCCGTGAAATATCTGAAGGATACCAAGGCGGAATTCTTCACGCACGACATCCCCGGTGAGAAGCCCTTCAAGGTAGTCATCAGGGGTCTACCAAACTTCGACCCCAAGATGGTCGAAGCCGAAATCAACCGGTACAAGCTAGCCCCAATCGCTGTCTTCCGAATGACAAGGAGAGATGAAAACGTGAAGACGTACCCAGATTGTCTTTTCCTGGTGCACTTCCAGAAAGGGACGGTGACGCTCAATGCGCTACAAGCCATCCGATCGATCTACTCCATCATCGTACGGTGGGAGCCATACCGTGGCGGTCATCGTGACGTAACGCAGTGTCAGAGGTGCCTCAATTTTGGACACGGTACCCGCAACTGCAACATCAAGCCACGCTGCAGCAACTGCGCTCAAGAACACGCCACTTCCAACTGCCCTGCGGATGGAGCCGTGGCGATAAAATGCGCTAACTGTGGTGGTGCACATCAAGGCTCTGACAGACAGTGCTCCAAACGCGAGGACTTCAAACGCATCCGAAAGCTGGCGTCAAGCAACAATCAACCAGGACGCAAGAAGGACAAAACCCCATCATTCAGGACGGAGGATTTTCCGCCTCTTCGTGCTCCCCAGCAAAGGCAAGCGAATTCGCGGGTGCAACCCGCCCCTCCTCAAGAAGCTTCCGGTGATTCTGCTGGCCAAAGCTCTCCATCCCCCCCTGGATTCTGGAGACAACCAACAGGACAAAACAACAACCCCGATCTGTTCTCAGCGGATGAACTGATGGAAATTTTCGTCAACATGTCCGGTGCTCTTCGTAAGTGCCGCAATAAGCCCGAACAGATCCAAGTGCTCGGTAAGTTCATCATCCAGTATGGCGTCTAAACCGCTAAGTACCGTCACCTGGAATGCTTGCTCTGTAAGAGCAAAAGAGATTGAGCTTGCCGACTTCCTCCGCAAGCACAGCATCGACGTGGGCCTTCTAACCGAGACCCATCTAAAGTCCGGCGACAGCTTCTGGTTGCCTGACCACAACATTATCCGGCTTGATCGCACCAGCTCCAGGGGGGTGGTGTTGCGGTCGTAGTCAAGAAAGGAATAAAATACCACACTCTGTCCCATATCCGCACCTCTATCATCGAGGCCCTTGGTGTGGAGGTGGAGTCGTCGACTGGATACGTCCAGTTCATCGCCGTCTACTGCCCTCGACAGTGTGCCGCCAGCAGTGGACTAGCGGCTAAATTCAAGAAGGACCTGTCCACCATCACCCGTAACGGTTCCCGCTTCGTCGTTGGAGGAGATCTGAATGCTCGCCATGAGGCCTGGCGGAACTACCAGCAGAACCAGAACGGTCGTCTCCTGTTCGACCACTCACAGCATGGGCTGTACTCCGTTTGGTTTTCGGATGAACCAACATTCATCTCACCCGCGGGCAACCCATCGACGCTAGACCTGTTCATGACAAATATCGGCTTGTCCAAGCCGGTAGCCTTGAACGAACTCAGCTCCGACCACCAACCGGTGGTGGCTGAACTGGGCTGCAACGTAGCTCCTGCTTCAAGTCTGCGCAAGGACTACCATCGCGTTAACTGGGCCCAGTTTGGACGCGTGGTAGACAGGCACATCATCGACAACCCGCCGCTTGACACCGTGGAGGACATCGATCGAGCGTTGGAGGGACTCCATCAAGCCATAACCGTGGCTGACGAGGCGTGCGTCCGACGAGTTCCTGTGAGGGGTAAGTTTATTGCCATTGATTCCCACACCCAACTTTTGATTCGCCTGAGAAATCTTCGTAGACGCCAGTTTCAGAGGACTGGAGATCAGGGCAAAAAACGTGAAACGGCTGATCTGAACAGACAGATTGCTTCCAGAATGGACTCACTCCGAAATGAAAGTTTCGGGCGTGTTGTCCAGAATCTGGACGACCGCTCCAGACCATTCTGGAAGGTAGCCAAGGTCCTGAAAACTCATCCCAAACCCATTCCACCTCTCAGAGTCGAAAATGATGACGATCGGCTTTTAATCACCCCACAGGAGAAAGCAAATGCGATCGGCGAGCATGTCGCTTCATCGCATTTGCTTGGCTCGAATATCCAAAGTCCGCTCGAAGTTCAGGTTGCGCAATGCGTTCAAAACCTAGATGCCTCCCCTTGTGTCGTGCCTCCGGCGGATATGATTACAGTACAACAAATTTGCTCAGCGCTGAAATGCACCAAGAACATGAAGGCTCCCGGGTTTGACGGTTTGACGGATCTTGACGAGACTCAGCATGAAAGGGCAGTCTCTTCTAACCGCTATCTTCAACAGATGCTTGGAACTGCACTACTTTCCAAGCATCTGGAAAGTAGCAAAAATCATACCCATCCGGTAAGGATCCAACATTGCCTTCAAGCTACAGACCAATCAGCCTCCTTTCAGCGCTGAGCAAATTGTTCGAGAAACTCATTCTCAATCGTTTGCTCAAGTTTGTCGAGGAAAACAACATTCTCCTACCGGAACAGTTCGGGTTTAGGAAGGGGCACTCCACCAATCACCAGCTAGTACGGGTGATGAATAACATCTGAAGTAACAAAGCTGTATCCAAGTCCACAGCCATGGCCTTGTTAGACGTTGAAAAGGCGTTTGACAATGTTTGGGATGACGGACTTGTGTACAAGCTTTGTAACTTCAACTTCCCATGACATCTGGTTAAAATCACTCGTAACTACATTCAGCAAAGGTCGTTTAAGGTATCGTTGAATGGTTGTCTTTCAGACACGTTTTCCATCCCAGCAGGAGTCCCACAAGGCAGTCTGCTGAGCCCCTTGCTTTACACAATCTACACTTCCGATATTCCTCCCCTTGGAGACGGTTGCGTGTTGTCAAAGGAAGGATGCCTCGCGAAATAACGAACAAACTTCAACGATGCCTTAACGCCTTTGCTGATTATGCCACCACGTGGAAAATCAAAATCAATGTCTCCAAAACACAAGCGATCATGTTCCTCCATCGGCAATCGCCCAAACTGAAACCGGCTCCATCTTGTACTGTAATCATGGATGGCACAAGGGTTGAGTGATCTGCTGAAGTAACCTACCTCGGGATGTTGTTCAATGAAAAGCTCCTCTTCCGTTCGCATGTAGAGAAAACTGTAGTCAAGTGTTCTACCTTGGTAAGGTGTCTGTATCAGTTGATTTTCCGCAGATCCCGCCTCTCAAGGGTGAACAAAATGACTGTCTACAAACAAATCATAGCACCTGCGATCCTCTACGCAGCTCCGGTGTGGGAATCATGTGCACAGACTCACAGGAACACAATTCAGGTCACTCAGAATAGAGTGCTGAGGATGGTTCTTGATCGTCCTTTCGAGACTAGAATAACAAATTTACATGAAGAGGCAGGCATTGCCAAAATAGATTCCAAAATAGATTCCAGAATGAACGAAATTCAAACTAAATTTGCACAAAAATGTATTTTATCAGAACATGCTTTAATAAGCAATTTGTATATAGTAGATTAGGTGTATATAGTAGTTGTAGGTTAGTTGTAGTTGTAAATAGTAGTCATAAGTAGTTTTCTTTTTCAATTTAAAACAAACCAATCCCACCAAGGTGGTCATTCTCTAAAACAGGCCTGATAGGACTAGGAACTGTAATTAATAATAATTGAAATTAAAAAAAAACTAAAGTTGAAAATACGCATCTTTGCCACTTACATGTAAACCACACAAATTCAAGAAATAAAGATCATTTAAAGTAAAAATAAAAAAAAGAATTTCTTGTCACATTCGTTTCAACCTTACCTGAAGAACCATCAACAGCATAAACAATGACTGGACGTGGCAAGTGAGGCAAAGGACTCGGCAAAGGAGGAGCTAGTTGTGTTGCATGATAACTTACAGGGTATTACCAACAATCAATACGAAACTAACGATTTTAAATTGGCTCACTACTTGACTAGCCTATTGGTCCCAAGCAAACGATTAACGTACTCCATTCTAGTCGAAATTCTAGTACTACACAATGTTTGTTTTGATTCGCTATGAAAGTTTGACAGATAAAATGAGGGGTTATTGGTTTTTCCTATGTTTCGAGGGGTGAATCGATTAGCTTGGGACCGAAGAGAGTACCAGAGCTGAGCCAGAAAGTTGAGCACGTTTCTTCGGAACCTTCTGGTCTTAGAATTACCTCTATGGTACTACCCACCACAGTGTACTCAATAGATAGCGGTAATTTTTTAGCGACGATGTTTTACAGTGAGAAATATTCAGTGTGTTATGTCTGTTTGTCTGTGATTCAACGATAAATTTTACGCCGTTGATGTTGCTGGACATTTTTTTTTTTAATTTGTGACGTAGATGCCGTGGTATCGATCTATCCTTGAAGACCCAAGCGAAAAGCCCGATCTGAGTAGGCCCAACAGTATAGAGCTTTTTGACGTTTAATCAGCGCACACTACTGCACCATTTAAATCGAACGAGTGCGAGCAAGAGGGAAACAGATTAGTGGGAAAACAAACCGTTCATTCATCCATGTGTGTCTATCTAGCACAAAGACGATTAAACGTCAAAAAGGTCTATACTTGTCGGATTGAAAACTAGTTAGATCCAAATCGACGTCGGTTAGGCATCTTGATGACATTTCTGACAACTGTAAAACTTTCCGTTTCCGGTCCGCTTCCGCCCACATTCGTCAATCGTCGCAACGTTTCAGCACGATTCGCTTCCTTTTCCAGAGAGAACAGAACAGATGTGGTCGGCCAATAATGGAGGCGGACGTGCACTCTTGGGATTTCCCCCTATTAGGGACCGTTCTTTCCAACTGATCATCCTTTGTTGTTGTTTTTTTTTATTGATCATTATTATTTTATTTACCATAAATTGTTATAGCATTTTACCAATTCGTAATATCATACTGCGTGTGTTTTTTTTTTCTATGTGTATGCACGTCATGCATGCTTGTGTGTTTATGTATTGTTGATGGTGATGGTGGTGGATCAAAAAACATCAGCGCCGTATGTTTCCTACAACAAATTGTCAATAACACCATACACACAAGGGAGCGTGGACAGGGGAGGGGAGTTCCTACGCTCTGATGCCAAATGCGCTAATTCGGCCTTTGCGCTGTTATTTGTTTTAAAACCGGGGGGATGGAGGATTCTAATTGTGTTTGTCTGTTTGAAATATTCGTTCGAGTTGGTGGTCTAAAGGCTGCTATTGCGGTTTGCGTTGCTCTTGCATTATTTGTTGGTTATGTTTTCTGCTATTTATTTTTTTTTTATTTCGTTTGGACTAACGTGGACTGCTGAGATTTCAATGTTCGCATTGCAATGACATTTGAGTTGTGTTTTTAAAATGTTCGTGTTTATCCTAGTTTACTTGGTAGCGCGGACAGATTGGCGTGTTCTATTCGTTTGTATTTGTTTTTACTTCTTGCATCTAATATGTCTTTAAATGTGTCTGTGTGTGTATGTGTTTATGTAACTTTTATACTCCTTTTTGTTTATCAATTTAATAGTAAAATTCCGCTTTCGCTTCGATTTGTTTAATTACTTTAAATGGCCGTATTCTTGTTTTGAGTTGGGGTACAGGAGAATTTGTTTAATTATGAGATATATACTTGTTTACGCATTTGTTTTGTTTTTGTTTTTGCATCTCTTTGTTTGTATCTTTTTTTTGCTAGGGGTATAAAAATATAACGTTAAAGGATGAAGGGGAAACTCAGCGGAAGAAGGGTGTCTTTTTCTCCTTTACATCTCATCCATATTTTAGGAAATAGTTGCTAGACTTAAAAACGAATTCCCAATTCCGTGCGGAAGAAAAAATCGGGTCAAGAAAAAGAAATATACAACAGCTACACTTCAAACCTACCGCTAGTGGATGCTTTTCTGTGTTGAGTTAAAACCTACCGTTCTAGATTACCGTTGGGTGTGGACTCTCTTTCCTCTCCGTGAATGTTTCCTTTATTATTCGTGGAATCTTATCTCAGCTACTGCTCTGTTGACTTGTTAATTAATGTAATTAATTAAAGACAGAAGGTTTCGAAATGATTCTGCTCAATAAAGGTTATTCAAATGTACAAAAACCAAAAAAAAAAAAATTAGGTTAACATATACGAATCGTAATTGATGCGGAAAGTTCCTATATGCCTTGAGCGAAAAAATAAAACAGAGAAACAAACTTTACACTTAGATGAAAACTTAAAGAAACAAACAGGAAAAAGAACGTACAAATCAAGGCGTACTATGCTAGTCTCGAGGAGTGCGCAGCTGAAAAAGGAATTCTCAAATCGTTCGCCAGACGTCATCGGTTGATCTAACTAAGTAGGCGGACGACTTGAAAGGACTTTTTCGCACTCGGAAAAATGTGAATCTTAAAACTCGTTCATCATTTTTGTTTTGTTTTCCATTATTTGGCTATAAACTGTGTGTATGTGTGCTAATGAAAACAACTAGAAGGCGAGTGTCTTTGCGTCGTCATCTACATTAGCGCGGTTTTCTTGTTTTTCGAATCGTTTTGAGCCTGCTCTCACTCGTTTTTTCTTCATCGTTCATCGGTCGGTTTAGCAATGTGTTTGGGTGTCTGGGACGATGTATTGCACGTGTATTGATGTGATTTCTATCCATTTAAGACGAATTCGACGAACGCGCATTTGAGAATAGTATAAAAATCTCTTAAGCAACCGTTTGAGCGTGTATTTTTGTTTTCTTTTCCTTCGTTTGCTAGGTTAGAATAGTTGCTTAATTGCTTGATTTTTCGATTTTACTGCGTCGCGGGACGAAATAAGCTTCATGTTGAATATAGGCCTGCTCTTGCGATCGTAAAATGCGTTTTTTTTTTGTCTTTATGTTTGTCAGTTTGTATATATGTATATGTGTGTGACAGAGTGCTGTGTGGAGTAGTATCTATCTAGAACATTTACGATGCGCATGGTTTCTACTGACTGTTTAGTCGATTTACCTTGGGGACGGCACCGACGATTCGGACCCGTTTGCAGTTGGGATTGTGACCGCCGACCAGCCCTGCAGCCGAATGGTGCTGATGCTGGTGATGGTGGTGGTGATGTTGCTGTTGCTGTTGATGATGTGGTTGCTGGGGTGCTCCAGCGACCGAATCGCAAAATTCAGCCGGTGGAGGAAGCACCATCGCCACCCCAACCCCATCGGTGCCATCCACGGGCAGGGCACCGGAATCGGCTTCATCCGAGTCGGCTTCGATCGGCGGTGGCAGCGTTGCCAAAGTAACGGCGTGCCGCTGTTGAATGTTTTGCTGATAGGCTTTCGCACGGTTTGCTGCGATCGTTGCCGCTTGCTTTCGCGTGAGTGAATTGTGCCGCTGGAAACCTGTGGCTGGCGGACTGGGACTCTGATCATCGTCGTCATCGTCACTACGGACGGCCGGAACCTTCGCCGTGATCATGACGGCGATCTTTTTCTGCTCCAGCAGTGATCCGACCTTCTTCGGATCGATCGTGGGCGCCGAAGCCTTGGCAGCCGGAACGTCATTGCATGTCACTGTGACTTCCTGATCGCTGCTCACTCCGGATGAGCTGTTATCGCCGTTGTCTTCGTTGGCCTGATTGCCGCCACCCCCAGCTTGCTGGTTCTGCTGCCGCAGGAAGTCATTCGGGTAGGATTTGGATGACTTCAGCTTGGTGCGGATCTTCTGGATTTCGTCCACCGAGAAGGAGTGCGGGATCGAGCTGGAACCGGAACTGCTACCACTGAAAAGATTAATCGAATGAGCGTTCAACCGCTTCCAAGAGCTGCCCCCTCCAATCCTTACCTTGTATTACTGTTTCCGCTGGTTTCGGCAGCCATGCCGGGGTTAATGGTTGCGGCCCCGCCGCCAATGGAAACCTTACTCGATCCGTTCAGCTCCGCCGCTGCTGGGCCACCGTTGACCTTTTTGAGATTGCTCCTGACCAACCGGACCGAGTTGTCCTCTTCGGCGTCCGATTCGCTCAGGCTGTAGTCCGGATCCGGCAGCGGAGGCCCGGAAGATTTGTACTGCTGCTGCTGCTGCTGCTGCTGTTGCTGTTGCTGATGATGATGCTGAGGTTGTGCCGTCTGCTGCATAGCCGCAGGTCGACCAGGTTGCGCATACGGATTGCTGCCTCCACCAAGGCCTCCATCGGCAACTCCTCCTCCGCCGACGACGCCACCGCCGCCGCCTCCTCCTCCTCCGCCTCCGATGGTAACGGTGGTCACGTTGATTGCACTGCCCGTGCTCGAGTTCGACCGGATTGATGAAGTTTTGCGGATCTGTTTGGGGCGAGAGTGGAATGGTGTTGAGAATTCGACATTTCAAGAAGACTGGCAGCTTTGATTAATCTTGGGACAGACTCCAAGGGACTGATACAGTAGGGACGTAGGATTTTAGGGTGACCGGCCATCTAGAAAAATACCCTACAAGGGGGAGGGGGACCAAAGTTGGTGCTTCTTGTAGAATTCCATTCTTAAATTCTTGCAGATTTCCATTCCAAAATTCTTGTAGAATTGCATTCTTATTTTTTATAGAATTACAATCCGAAATTCCTTGAGAATTCCATTTAGATTTTTTTTTTGGAGAATTCCATTCCAAAATTTTTGTGGAATTCCACTCCGGAATTCACGAAGAATTCAATTTCAGAACTCTTGTAGAATTTCATTCTTAAATTCTTGTAGAATTTCATTCAAAAATTCTCGTAGAATTCCGTTCCTAAGTATCCTAATTTCTTATAGAATTACATTCCAGAATTCCTTGAGAAATTAATTCTGGGTTTTTTTTTGGAGAATTCCATTCCAGGATTCTTGGAGAACTCCACTCCGGTATTCATGAAGAATTCAATTTCAGAATTCTTGTGGAATTCCATTCTTAAGTTCTTGTAGATTTCCATTCCAAAATTTATATAAAATTCCATTCCTTATATTTCTTATAGAATTACATTCCAGAATTCCTCAAGAATTACATTCTGGATTTTTTGAAGAATTCAATTTCAGAATTCTTATTTCTATTCCAAAATTCTTGTAGAATTCCATTCCTTATTTCTTAGTATTCCATTCCAAAATTCCTTAAGAATTCCATTCTGGATTTTTTGGTAGAATTCCATTCCAGAATTCTTCTAGAATTGCACTCCGGAATTCATGAAGAATTCAATTTCAGAATTCTTATTTCTATTCCAAAACTCTTGTAGAATTCCATTCCTTATTTCTTAGAATTCCATTCCAGAATTCCTTATGAATTACATTCTGGATTTTTTTGTAGAATTTATTCCAGAATTCTTCTAGAATTGCACTCCGGAATTCATGAAGAATTCAATTTCAGAATTCTTTTTTCTATTACAAAATTCTTGTAGAATTCCATTCTTTATTTCTTAGAATTACATTCCAGAATTCCTTAAGAATCCCATTCTGGATTTTTTTTGTAGAATTCCATTCCAGAATTCTTGTAGAATTGCACTCCGGAATTCATGAAGAATTCAATTTCAGAATTCTTATTTCTATTCCGAAATAATTGTAGAATTTCATTCCTCATTTCTTATAGAATTACATTCGAGAATTCATTAAGAATTCCATTCTGGATTTTTCGTAGCATTCCATTCCAGGATTATTGTGGAAATCTATATTCCAGAATTCTTGTATGATTGCATTCCGGAATTCATGAAGAATTCAAATTCAGAATTCTTGTAGAATTCCTTTCTTAAATTCTTGTAGATTTTCATTCCAAAATTCTTGTAGAATTCTTGTAGAATATACTCCAGAATCTCGCCTAGGTCCATGGTACTCAATATGCCCGCCAACCATCTTATTTCGGAATTCTCATGTGATTGAGGCAGGTGGGGGCGAGCATAAGTCAACCTTTTGCGGTTACCTTGAAGATGCCTGCGATAGGCCACACGACTCACCTCGGTGCTGGTACTGCTATTGCCGCTGCTGCTATTGCCGCTACTGCTGGAAGCCACGCTCGTCGTCCGGTAGCCCACGTTCCGGATGTCCTGCGGCGAAGCGTACAACTTCGCATTGGAAGCCGGCTTGAAGCTGGACATGATTTCCGCCTCCTGAATCTTCGAACGCTGTTTGGCCTTCTGCTGGATGTGCTTCTGCAGTGCGGTGAGACACTCGTACTCGGAGCCCCGCGAGATGTCCACCTTGACGACCTGGCCGATCGGGGGCGGAGGCGGCGGGTGATTTGGTGGTGGGAGATTCAGTCTTTGCATCGACATGTGTATGCTGTGCATATCGTCTTGAGATCGGTGTCCCTTGTGGCCGACGGTGTTGAACCAGCTGGCCGAGGGCGTCAACGTTCCGGCACTGCCGGTGGCCGAAGCCGTTCCGCTCGAGGCCAGATCGGGTGTACTGTGGAAGGTACGCTTCAGATCGGACCCGACCTGCGGAATCGGAATGGGGCGGCCCTTGAGTGTACCGATCTTGGATGACTTTTTGCGCTTCATTTCCGCCACACTGGCGTACACGATTGGTCCCTTCTGGGGAGAGGTGGGAGGCGTCGCGGCGCCACTGTCAAATCCGGACTGGAACCGAGAGCTGGTCATCAGCATCGAGCATCGATTCGCGTCGACTCCTTGCTGTCTTTGGAAGAGTTCTTCCAACTCGGCAGCCGTAATTCGACTAGAGGTGGGCCGCGACTTGATACTCGCCGTTCTCGGCTGCACCGGAGTTCCCGGTCCCCCTTGCGTCGGTGTACTGATGGCCGATTGCGAGTGCTGATGGATCGACTCCACCGAGGTGGACTTGGCCTGGTGAGGAGTATCCTCGTCGTCCTTCTCACCACCGCCTTCCAACCCGGCGACCATCGATTTGGCACGTGCTCGTCCTACGCTAAGTGTTGTCTTTGGATCTCTTCGTGGTGGCATCGGGGCAGGTAGCTTACAACCGGCCAAACTGGCCGGTCCTCCGTTCATCCGTCGTGGCAGCGTCGAACATTGGCGTGACGACGATACCGGAGTACTCATACCGGAACCGGAATGTTGACTTCCATCGCCGACGGAACTGGAACCGGCAGCGATCACATTTTCCAACATCGAATTGACCAGGTTATGCGGAAGCGTGACCACCATCATCGATACGAGCGAACCCGAATTGCGAATCAGATCGACCACGTGCTCGTGCGAAGCACACGTGACGTCTTCGTTGTTAATCTGCAAAAGGGAAATGGTTTCAACGGGTCATCTGGTTTAAAATCACCCTACAAGATACTTACGGCAAGCAAGAAATCACCCGGCTTCAGTCCGGCCATATCGGCCACACCGCCCGGGTCCACGTCGTCCAGATACTGCAGAGCCGGACATCGCGGCGACGGCTTGAGCTGCATCAGCGGGGAAGAAGCTTTGGCGCCACGCAGGATGAATCCGAAACCGCGTTTCGCTCGATGCAGAACCACCGCCCGGGGTTCACCGGTTACACTGAAAGATCGATTAGGTTGGATCAAGGGGTTCAAGGATTCTAGGTTTATAGATGAAACACTTACGCTTTCTTCATCCTCGGTGCCGTCTGGCTGTTGTACTGTTGCTGCTGTTGCTGTCCCGGGTGTTGCTGCAGCAGCTGCTGCTGCTGCTGCTGTTCCAGAATCTCGTTACTGCTGGTGTTGATCACGTACAGATGATGCGGCGTCGAAGTCGACACGTTGATAATACTCTTCTGCCGGAACTGAACCTCCTGGACGCAATGGGCCGGGAAGAAGCCGGTCTTGTTGGTTCCGCGCACGAAACCCTCCAGCAGGCCGCAGTCCGTCGATCCGACCACTTCTATCACATCGCCCGGCTGGATCTGGATGTGCCCGGACAGGCCACCGTCGTAGCCCTCCATGCAGACCACGGTCGTGCTGGGGTGCCCGATCGAGCAGGCAGCGGAATCGGAATTGGTACCGACGCCGGACGAATCGCTGATGATGTCGCTCGTGTCGCCGAGACTCTTGTCTGAATGGAAACGGTGGAAGAATGGGTCAGTTTTTTGTGTGTTTTGCTTGATCATGCAGTGATCGTGTGACCGGGGCTGATGAGCGATCGACGCCCACGGGTCATTAAGTAGAAAAGGGAGCGTGTTCGATAATTGGGGCACGTGGCACTTGTTTAATGTGAGTTGGGGGCCGACGATTAATTACACTGTGCAGCAAAATTGCATTCGGAAAAAATCCGAAGATGTGTCAACTTTAACAAGAAATTTAGTTTAGGAATGGCCTCAGTTAACTAAAGAAGATTTTTGACGAATTCAAAAATTGCGAACCAAGCGAACTTTAAAGAAGTACAATGAGACGTGTGATCTCAATTGAATAGAGTGTCTTTAATCGTTAAGAAGTAAATATTTTGCTGCACAGTCTGCTCATTTATTTTGTTTTACAATTCAAGAACAACACGAGAAAAGGACATACAAGCTTTTTGTAAACAAACCTTTTTATGCCCTTTTCTCGCCACCCATATGACATCAACGCAAACCATTAACATTAGCGGGTAGGGGAAGCTTTCCCCTTCCCGATGATGTTGTTGGTTTGCGTGGGCGACCCTCGGTTGGCGAGAAAAGGGCATACAAAGGTTTGTTTACAAAAATCTTGTATGCCCTTTTCACATGTGGCTCTTGAAATAGTTTAATGTTGTTCTATATTTAAAAGGTTGTATGGAATTGCATTCAGTTACTCATGTCGTTGGAATCGGTTAATTGCTTTCTGTGTATATTTTTTGTATTAACAGTAACAATTCGTTAAAAATGTATTCAGAGAATGAAGGAAAAAAAATAAGAACATGAGCATGATCGAGTTAGAGTAAAACATTCACAAAAATGTCATATTGTTAGTTACTAAAAAAATACACGTAAACCGTACGAACAGCTAACAATGTACATGCACTAGAGGAAAAGTAACAATGCTCATTCAAAGATTTCAAAGAACAAAAACAAAAACTGGCAGCACTGCATCTTTTCACCTTCACCACTGTCTTCCCGTCCCGCAATGCATCTTCTATCGGTCTATATATTGTTCGTTACCACCCAACCGCACACTTACCTGTCACGATGCTAATGTCATCCTCGTGGCTCCGGTGGCTGGACGATCCCTCCGAGAGGCTCGAACTGGCCGAACTGAACGGGTGATGCTCGGACGGACAGGGCGACGGTGGACCACCGTAGATGCGGGACAGCGTCGAACCCCAGCCCAGCCCGGAACGGCGCCGCGGGTTGTACCGAGGGGGACCACGGAACGGGACTGCAGAGAGTGAATGCATTTGGTTTGCGGTGTTTATTTATCGGTTCAAGAAACTTGGCGCTCGATCATCATCATCGTCATCATCATCATGAAGATTGGGACACAGTAAGCTTTGATAAAATGGCTAGGGAAAGATGACTGCGATCGCACAGCCATCTGTGGTCGCATTTTTTGCGTGTGATTCCATTCCGGAGATATTATGGGAAAGCGAGAGATAAGTGACACACGTGACGCGCGGCTGGGCTGTTGCTCGATTATGAATTAATTGCCCGATGTTTGATTCTTCAAGTAGAAAAACTTCACGCGACGGAGCGTTTTATCGTTTTCTGCCAAACGGTTGACTAAGTATACACATAAATACAGGTGGCGTGTTTTGCAAAGTTGTGTTCAAGTGCTTTGGGAAACAAGTGACAAATGGGTGACATGGCGAAAAAGCGTGTGTGTCGAGTAAACGGGTATAGTCGAATGTGAGTCATATATGGAAGAAACACGATGTGAGTCTCGTGATTTTGATAGAATTTTAATGCAGTTACGGATTTCACGCCAACTCGACCTGTGGTTGGCAGCACCCTCCCAGATTCCAATGAACCTTTGTGGGTGTAAGGATTTCATCTACTTCAGCAATTTTGCATACTTATTTTTCTTGAAAAAATAATCTAGAATATCATTTGAACAGGTCGGAACTATTTATAAAACAAAAAAAAATAATAAGACATACAAAAATGTTGTCCAAAAGTCATTATCATTCCTACACTGAAAAAAATAAATTAAAGACATTTTTTTCCAAATATGTCATTTGTTATTCTAATTTTTCCGTGTTCTCAGCAGAGCAGTTGCTATGTCAATCATACAAGGTCTGGAACAACAGGCAGCTTGCTGGTGTTAGAAGCAAAAATGTTGTAAACATTGCTGAACAAGAGAATGACGATGTCACGGCAGCACAACATTCCATACTGCGAATGGCAGACGTGTCGTCACAGAAAATAGCTGTTTCGTGTAAAAAGATAAACATTGCGATGAAATACGAACACCACTAAACATTTCCACATTTCACTAATACCAATAAGCCGGTTGGGCCAGACCTTATATAATTGACATCGGAGCAGTTCCACCACCGAGTAAAAAAAAGTAGCTTCTGTCACGTTGGTTCGTCGGTAGTTCCACGCCAACTGACGAATCGATATTGTTTTTCCCTCTCATAATTCCATAAAACTTCGTATAATTGTTCACTAGGGGCAATGAACTAAGTTTGTGCCGGAATTCAACCATTTCTAATTTTTCAAAATGGCTTTTTCGATATTGCAAGAAAATTAAATCATTGCAAAAAAAAACGATAGACTAATTGATATGATTTCTGAGATAAAGTTGTTGGAAAGTGGATTGCCTTTCAGAAAAAAAAACTCACATATTTTCGTAAAGATTAAAAAATGGATAAAACTTCAATAGCAAAAAAGTACATTTTTAAGATTTATAAACTTTATTTCAAAACTTATCAAAAATGCCAAATTTTTTGATTTCGCAGACGTCATTTTGATGAAATATCACATTTTCAAGTTATGATTGTGTTCCTTCATACCGATGGATTTTGCAACGCGCCACAGATGACGACAGATGCAGTGAAGAAATGTATAACACTGAACTAAATTTATAGTAATTTTTCTTTTGCTATTTGTGTTTACTTCCATTTTTTGATTTCCTTCGTACACATCTTTTTGTACCTTTCTAAAATCAACCAGAATAAACAAAACGTTCTTGTACAGTCCGCGTGTTTTTACTACGTCTCGACATTTGGTCCTAAGGCTGTGTTCCATTTGGTGAATTTTTACTTAAATTTGACAGATGGAAAATTTTCAAATAAACCTGCTATTCCAGCAGTCTTATTTCTGACAGACAAGGAATCAATTTTGACAGACGCTTTCTCGAAAATCGGCCGATCAACAACAGAGGGATTTTCGAACATCTTAATTTATTTTCGAAGTGTCAAATCTAAGTGAAAATTTTCCAAATGGAACACAGCCTAAGTCGCCGGATTTTCGAAGTATTTTCGCGTATTCTCGGTCGATTTATACGATTTGCACGGTTCATGGTCGGAAGTGAATGCATACTCCTGTGAAAGATCCGGATTGGGAGGTGTTCAGCACACCAGTCGGAGAACAGAAGCGGGTACAGGCAAAAAACCAGCGGAAAAAGAAAATGGCGGAAGAATTTCAAGCTCTCGTCCAGCAGCGAAAAGCCGTAAAAGGCAAGGTTATGAGAATCAAGAATGTGCTACAACGGGCTGAACAGAAACATACTGTTTCAGATGAATTTCTACTACAAACGCATCTCAAAACGGTTGACGCTGCTTACGAAGAGTTAAGGTAAATCCTTCCAGAATAGGATTTACGCTCTATTACCAGGAAATACTGAAGAACAGGAGGCAAAGTAGTCGAGTTCGAGGATCTGCATAACGAGGTGAGAGCAGCTGTATGCAGATTGTTAGAAGCGGTCAAACGTGAAGCAAACATCGTTCCTGCACCATTACCTGTTCAGCAACAGGCAGTACGAGTTCAATCATCGTCGCTGCTTCACACCCCGCTGCCAACGTTTGATGGCAAGGCTGAGAATTGGTTCAAGTTCAAGGCCATTTTCACCGATGTCATGAACAAGTACCCGGGGGAATCTGATGCTACGAAACTCTACCACCTTGACAAGTGTTTGGTTGGTGATGCTGCAGGAGTAATCCACCAGAAAACGATCAACGGCAGCAATTTCAACACAGCTTGGCTTTATCTCCCGCAGCGGTTCGAGGACAAACGAAAATTTGTGGACATACACGCAAATGGTTTGCTCAACCTCAAGGCGATGACAGGTGAAAGCGGAAAACAATTGCGCAACTTGGTGGAGGCACTCACAATCCACGACTACGAAGTGCAAGGTGTTTCGGAAGTTTTACTTGTCAACATTTTGGCTTCGAAGATGGATTGGGAAACACGGAAGCTTTGGGAAGGCAGTATCACGCACGGAGGAATTCCAACATACGAAGAAACGACTACGGTTGCTGCAAAACAGAAGAGGCCTATCGGTACTACTACTGCGATGAAAGTTTCTCCAATGAAGGTGTCATCTCTAGCGGCATCGGTGGATATCCGGTGCAACTTTTGTGATGAGTTTCATGCGAGTTCTTGAAGCTGGGTCCGAACCTGTCCGAACGAGCGTTTTGAGAAAGCAAAGCAAGCAAAAGTTAGCTACAATTGTTTGAGGAAAGGGCATAACACAGTGCGATGCTCTTCTGCTATGTCGTGCAAAGTCTGTAAAAAGCGGCATCATACTACGCTACACATGAATGTTGCTACTACGACGGGTGTTGTGAATCCGCAGACGTCTACGCCAGTACAGAACCTATCTCAGGATACCAACGCAAGCGATTCCACATCGAATGTTAAAGCCAGCAATTCCTCGACGTCCACAATCAGTGCATCTTGTGTTACTCATCGTCAGCGAGCGCTACTGTATATGGCGATTGTGTATATTGTTGGCAATGGTGAATCTACTCACAGAAAAGCTAGCGGGTTTGCTGCAATTCAAACGACAGTCGGTGGATGTCAAAGTTATTGGTGTTGATGGTGCTGCTACGAGGGTAACTACGATGGCCAACGTCACCATTCAAGCAAGAGGCAGTGGTTATGCGAGTGAAGTTGAGTGTCTGGTGATAAACAGTATCACTGGAACTATCCCATCGAGTTGCATCGACATTTCTATCTGGCCGATACCACCTAGTCTGCATTTGGCAGATCCGGGATTTAATCGCCCTCAGCGATTGGACATGCTCATAGGCATTGGACACTTCTTCGGTCTCCTGAAATCAGGTAATGTCAAGCTTGCTGACAATTTACCGTTCTTACAAGACACTGTGTTCGGATGGGTCGGATCGGTCGGAAGACTCGTTGATTCTACAGCCTGGAACTACAAGATGGTCCGTTGCAATGTGGCGGGTCAAGGACCAAACTTGGACAAGCTGATTGAGAAGTTTTTGGGAATCTGAAGAAGTTTCTACAACTACGAAAAAATGTCGCCGGAAGAGGTGGTATGTGAGGACTACTATACGCAAACTATTACGAGGGACTCGAGCGGACGATATACTGTGAAGCTACCATTTCGAAGCAATGTGAATCAACTAGGTGACTCGAAGCATCACGCTCTGTAACGGTTTACCTACCTCGAGTAGAAATTGAGCAGAGATGCGGAACTCAAGAAAGCGTTTTATGAATTTGTTGAAGACTGCATTCGGCTTGGTCATTGCCGAGTTCTGAACGAAACGGAAGACATATCGGACGGTTACTTTCTATCGCATCATGCTATACTGAAACCTTCGTCATCTACCACGAAGTTACGCACTTTATTTCACGCATCTGCGAAGTCTACTTCTGGTCTATTCCTAAACGACACGCTTATGGTGGGGCCGACCATACAAAATCCTCTCGTTGATATATGCGTACGGTTTCGAATCTATCCCGTCGTTTTTACTGGAGATGTTTCGAAAATGTTCAGGATGATTGCAGTGAGCCTTGAGCATACCAAGTTCCTGCGTGTTTTCTGGAGATCCAACCCTTCCGCTCCGTTGATGATTCTCGAGCTTACTACAGCAAAGTACGGTACGGCGTCAGCACCATACTTGGCCACTCAAACTTTGAAGCAGTTACTACAGGACGAAGGACACGCATTTCCAAGGGCAGCCAAAATACTGGAGAACGATTTTTACAACTACGATGTGTTGTCAGGAGCCGATAGCTTGGAAGAAGCTACGGAAGTACGAAAGGGAGGTTTTGAACTACACAAGTGGTGCTCGAATTCTCCAGAATTGCTAGCATTAATCCCAGAGGATCTTCGTAAAAAGCAGGTGTCATTCGAACAACACGGAGTCAACAATGTGATTCGAACGCTTGGCTTACTTTGGAACCCGTCAAACTACCAATTGAGGTTCCATATAGAGCCAGATGACCATTTGCAACTGGTAACGAAACGTTTCATTCTCTCTGAGATCGCCAAAGTCTTCGATAGAATGGGTCTCTTGGCACCGGTGGTGGTTGTTGCTAAGCTTCTAATGCGTTAGCTGTGGAGGGAAAAGATGTCGTTGGATGAAGAACTACCAACGGAACTGTTGGAGGCATGGAAACGATTTCGTGCTGGTCTGCAAGTATTGACGGAATTGAAGCTCGAACGCCTGGTAGTTTCGCCTCGGAGGATTGCAGTCGAGATACACGCATTCTCTGATGCAACTTTGGAAGCCTTCGGAACGTGTGTTTACCTTTGAAGCATTCATGAAGACAATACGTTGGAAGTTCACTTACTGGTCAGCAAATCTCGGGTAGCATCCAAGGGTACTATTCCTAGACTTGAACTGTGTGGCTTTCAGCTCATGGCAAGGTTGGTTACGCGACAACGGCACTCAAGATTGATTTTCGACGAAAGATAATGTGGTCAGATTCGCAAATAGTCTTGTGCTGGGTACGAAAGGCTCCACACCTGCTGAGTACAAGAACTTACGTCTTCCTACGAATACGGTTATGTTAAGTCGAACGATAACCCAGCAGACCTAGTGTCACGAGGTCTCGATGCGAAGGCTCTAGTTCAGAGTCATGTTTGGTGGCACGGGTCAGAGTACCTACTGCAAAACCAGTACGGAGAAGAGGTTCCGGAAGAAGTGAAGGATCTACCAGAAATGCGAGTTGCGATGTTGGCAAGTTTTTTCATGACCGACATGCCTGTACTTACGGAGTTCAGTTCCTTCAGACAGCTGCAGCGTGTGATGTCTTACGTTATCCGTTTCTACAATAAAAGAACTTTTATAAAGTACATTTTTTTCACTTTCCTTGTGCATCCCGTTCGTCGATTGGTCAGGCATCATGTAATTTGCTGGATGCCTATTGCACTGCAAGACTCGGACAGATGAATGGAATTCCAAACCTTAACAACCGCATGCTCGATCTCTGTTTCGTAAGTGAGGAGATGTGCACTGATTGTTCCATCATATCAGGCCCCTCTGGGCTTGTTAAAAACTGTAGACATCATCCTCCTGTGCTGGTGAGCATAAAGCTCAACGTTCATCGTAATTTCAAAGACACTGCAGAGAGCGTCCTCTATCGCTTTGGCGTAGCCAACTTCAGCGAAATGAATGATTTTCTCTCAAATGTCGACTGGGAAGAGGCACTGCGTGACTGTGATTCTAACCTCGCGGCATCGACGACATCCAACATTCTTTTGTTCGCAATCGAGCAATTCGTACCTAAGCGAATCAGTCGCAAACCTGTCGAATTCAGAGCTTAAGCGATTGAAATTTTTTAAAAGGGCTGCTCTTCGTAGGCACAGCAAATACCGAACCGATTCCACGAAAACATGTTATTCTAAAGCGAACACGGATTACAAGCGACTCAACAACCAACTGTACCATGCACAGCAAAACTAGCTTCAGCGTTGGCTGAAATCAAATCCTAAGAACTTTTGGCGCCATGTGAATACCCAAAGAAAGGCAAGCGGACTACCTTCAAGTATGACGAACGGCGTAGTGGAAGTGGACTCTATCGTGGGTATTGCCGACTTGTTTTGCACACAATTCAGCAGTGTCTAGTAACGTCTCTCCCTCAACCTTCTCCAGCCATCCATTTTCTATCACCAGCGAAATGGTTATTTCATCCGGGAAGCAGCTAAAAACTTCAACGGGTTCCGGCCCCGATGGCGTACCGTCGTTAGTCCTCAAACGCTGCCTGACTGCTCTCACGACAGCTGTAGCCAACGTTTTCAATCTCTCCTTGATGTCTGGGGTTTTCCCAGCTTGCTGGATAGAGTCTTTCGTGTTCCCAATCCACAAGAAAGGCTGCAAAAGGACTATTTCAAACTACCTTCGTTAAGTGCTACCTCCAAACTTTTTGAGCTGATTATACTCGAAAAATTGGTTCAAAGTTTTGCACACTGTATTTCGACGGATCAGCATGGCTTCATGCCTAAGCGTTCCACGACGTGCAATTTAGTTACGTTCACTTCGTTCATCATTCGTGAAGTAGAACGTGGCCATCAAGTAGATGCCATCTACACAGACCTCTCCGCAGCATTTGACAAAATGAACCATGACATTGCGTTGGCTAAATACGACAGGATAGGTGTTCACGATGGCCTGCTTACTTGGCTCTACTCACTACCTGACTGGTCGAAACATGTTTGTCAAGATTGAAGACTATGTTTTTTCATCCTTCCCATCTTGGGCGATTTCTGTTTCTGTTGTACATGAATGACGTCAATACCATCCTAAAATCAACCGATCGACGACGATTGCTGCGTTAAGTGGAATCGGTGGATCAGTCGACTTCCAGAGGTTGAGAATTTTATTACTTCCGAAGATGCAGTTCCGTCGACTACAACTCCCTCCAACTCCACGTTCTTGTCGATGCCAGTCAAGACACGTACAGTGCTACTGCGTATTTTCGCGCTTTGACGGACGAAGAGCCGTTGTGTTCCATGCTGATGGGCGAGGTTGAAGGTCGCACCGTTGCAGATGCTGTCGATTCCACGTCTTGAGCTGCAGGCAGCAGTCGACGGATCCAGGCTAATGAATTCCGTGATCGAGGCTCATTCGTTGGACGTGAAGAAAAGGTTCATCTGGTCCGATTCAAGGACGGTGATTTCGTGGATTCAGTCGGAGCAGCGCCAATACAAACCATTCGAAATTCTGAGTCTCACGAAACACAGCGAGTGGCGGTGGATCTCTACGAAGAACAATATTGCCGATGATCTAACGAAGTGGAAGAAGGGAAGCAGTTTGGATTCGAATGGTCCGTGGTTGCAAGGCCCGTGATTCCTGTATCAGCCGGAAGAAGAATGGTCGCAGCAAGACAGCGTGGAGCCGAATACCCCAGAAGAAGTCCGAGCATGTCATCTGATTCATGATGTCTCGATAGCGGTCAGTGTTCACTCGGCTGTCGACAAAAGCAGGCCACTCTCGATGTGTGCTACGCGATCGTCTGTTTACTCGGCAGCAACCATTGTGTGGTCCTCCTCATTGTTCTTCATCAGCAGTTCTTTCGGTCGATGCGTCGTCGACTTTGGAAAGCAACCGTTTCGTGATGAGTGTGTGAGTGCTGACCACGTTTTGCGTCCATTGCTGCAATGGACGCGCTCTGACCCTCGTTGGCGTACAACAATTTGCCATACAATGAAACTACTGGAAGCGGCTCCAGTTCTGATGGAGGAGGCTTTTTGGATAGCGGAAGATAAAGTGTTTATTGTGTTGTACCTTTTGACTATAGCTTTAAGATGTATTGTATAGTGACCATGAATCCTCGGCTCTGTTAAGTTAATTCGGTTGAGCCTTATCAAATAAATTAATATACAAGTCTCGATAGCGGAGTCCGTGGTAGATGTAGCGTGCATGTACCGGTTCACGTCCAACTGCATCAGAAAACGGGAAGGCTTGGCGATTGAAACGGTGTTGGCACCAGCAAGGGTGCAACGATTGGTGAAGCGGTCTGTACAAGCGGTGGTGGTTCCATTGAAGCGAGAGGAGTTTCAACGTGCTGAAGCCTACCTGTGGTGTTCTGCGCAGTCGCAGTTTTACGGGGAAGAAATCAAGATCCTGTTAAAAAAACGAGAACTTCCATACACCGAATGGCATCCGTTGAAGAAAAACAGCAGTCTGTACGACCTCAGCCTATTCTTGGACGAGGAGGCTCAGGGTTCATTTCTCCCATTTGAACTCAGATTCCCCATCATTTTGCCCAGAAAGCATCCAATCACGACCAGATTGCTGGAGTCATCAGCAAGCAGCTCATGCGAATTCGGAGACTGCTGTAAACGAAATCCGACAGCGTTTCCGGATTCCAAATCTCCGGACGGAATTGAAAACAGTGGCAAAGGCGTGTGGTTCAGAGTGAGGAAGTGTACTCCGAAAATCCCGAGAATGGCTCCACTTCCATCGGCACGAGCTACTCCAGGTTTACAGCCCTTCAGCTTCACTGGCGTTGGGCCAATCACTGTTACCGTTGGACGTCGATCGGAAAAGCGGTGGATTTGTCTCTTCACTTGCCCAACAACGAGGGCAATCCGTCACTTATAGCTTGTCAACTTGTGCCTGATAACCATCCGATGTTTCGTTTGCCGAAGAGGCAAGCCGATCGAGTTTTTCTCGGATAACGGCACAAACTTCCAGGGTGCCAGCAAGCAGATTATGCAGAAGATTGAAGGAGAATGCGAGGAAGAGTTGCAGGATTCCAGGACCGGCTGGAACTTCAATCCCCCAAGTGCGCCACACATGGGTGGAATCTGGGAGAGACTGATCCGTTCGGTTAAAGCGAGAGACGGACGAAGTATTTCTAACTACGTTGGCAGAGGCAGAAGATCTGATCAATTCCCGCCCGTTAACGTACTGTAGTCTTGAATCGGATGCAAACGAAGCCCTAACGCCAAATCATTTCGTCAAGGGTTTCGGGAACCGCGGTAAAGCAGAACTAATTCCCAGCACGAACGAAGCTGAAGCTTTGCGGGACAGTTTCAAACGGTCACAAATCTTTGGTAGACCAGCTGTGGAAGAGATGGGTGACGGAATATCTACCCACGATCAACAAGCGATCGAAGTGGCATTCGGAAGCGCAACCAGTCAGTCGTGGAGACCTGGTCTTCATCGCAGACGAAAGCACACGCAAGACTTGGACTCGTGGCGTCGTAGTTGAAGTCTACCCTGGAGCAGACGGCAGGATCAGGCAGGCGTTAGTGAAGACGGCGAAAGAAGAGTTCAGACGTCCCTTATCTAAGTTGGCGGTGCTGGAAGTTCAGGATCGTAAATCTGGTTCCGTGGAGGGACCCTCACCAGAATTACGGGGAGGGGGTATGTGCGCACCGCCGAGCACTATCGATACACCTTGCGACGTGCGCAACCTGCGAAACACATGTAACCTTGATTCCAAATGTCAGTGAGGGACCGAGCAGAAAGGAATCGAAGGTGAGTGAGTGTGTGAGAATGGATAGAGTAGGATAACCAAAAGATAAACTCACTGAAGAAAATAGTTATCAATAACTTTGTATGGCAAAAGCGCGTTGCACAAGGCGTATCGATAGTGCTCAGCGGTGCGCACACTATGTTTGTTCTGATACGCTATGAAAGTTTGACAGATAAAATGAGGGGTTCGTGGATTTTCCTATGTTTCGAGAGGTGCAGCGATTAGCTTGGGACCGAAGAGAGCATCAGAGCTGAGCCAAAAAGTTGAGAACGTATCTTCGGGACCTTCTAGTTTTAGAGTTACCACTATGGTAATACCATACAGGTAACTATGGTAACTATTTCTGACCAATTATTGCATTTATTTGATGTTTATTGCATGGTATTTAAAGATAAGTATGAATACTAACCACTCATTAGCCTAAATGTTAAAATTATGCGTTAATAACGGAGTTGATAATTCACTGTTACACTGTTACAGTTACAATAAACTGTTTGAAAAAGAATGAGCTGCGACATTTGTCCTATTCTCTATTTCCGGCGTTTTCTTGAAATGTAAATATACACGACCGCCCATGCGCTGGCTGTTCTGTTTCGTTCTGGTCGTTTGTTTTGAAAAAAAAATATACATTTGCCACCACTGCTAACAACATATAAACCTAGATGCGGGCGTTCTATTCCTCGCCCCAAAGACAAATCCGGAGCAAATCTCACCAACTGTCATAGTTCGATGCACCAAAACTTCCACGTCCTTGGTTGTAGTATTCCGTATTCCGAGATTTCTTCACTACAAACTTGCTGTGCTGTATACTCCATCAAAGTTAAACTGCTACTACCAGCTAGTTATGGGCGAAGGTGGAGCCACTAATCGGCACTGCCTTCGATCAAAAACAATCACATTCCATCGGACCGTACTCATCATCCTGATATGGTGCGATGACAGCGATAAGATATGATGTGATGCGTAGTTCGATTAACGTTTGTTGGGCGTTCCAGTTGTTGAACTTTGCAAACTATTCAATAAACTTCAACTATCCCGAAAGGACACGCACATTCCATTGACCTAATTTTACGACTTCACACGTTCGTCATCGCTCTTATCGGACGCACTCGATTGCTACAATTCTTCCAAAATCATATCAAGAATAACAATGTGCAATCCGCGTAAATGGCCGCGAATGCTTTGTCGGTGAGGTGTAAACACTGTAGTATCAAAGGAGTGCCGGTTGAATACGTGTTGGGTCCATCCTGGTCAGGCGCCAGTTGAGTAATCATCATCGGAGGAAACGTTTTGCTGACGACTGTTTGTTCGAAGAATTGTCATTGTCGCTCGGTATCTACTTCGATGTAGCTGATAACTTATTATCTGGAACCTCCCACGTCGTCGTCGTCGTCGTCGTCGTCGTCGTCATCGTCGCCGTCGTTGTTGGTGAAAGGATTATGCTGAACGATGCACTTAAACGCGCAACCAGTGCAATGTTTAGACTTCAGACTGTCGACAATCCAGGCTTATCGTGTGTTGATCCTTCGAGGTAGTCACTAGCTCGCTCGCGCCCGGTAGTGTTTATTCAAACAATTCGCATTCGCCTACTGTGGATGGAAATTATCATGAGCTGTCTGTGTTTATGGCAACCGGCTATCTTTGACTGATGGTGTAGAAAGAGGAAGCCACGCCGTTGTTGAAGGAGGAACTTCAAGTAGGGAAACAGAAATAGCTCTCGATTATTGTGTCAACCAGTCGATGGCAGATTATTTAGTAGCAATTTAATCGAATCAGTTGCATAATGCTCAGTGCAATTTCAGTCAAGGACAAATCTTTCTAACCCCACATTTCGGGGGAGGGCGCGCTCGTTGACACGTTTTCCACATTGAACGTGCATTCTTGTTATATTTATGTTCAAGTCAGGCCTGCTTTGCTGCCTGGAACTCAAGGCATACTGCATACATACTCATACTACTCATTATATTTCACGTAGTCAGCGGCGGGTCGGCTCGAGTGCATTGTGCCGGTTTCCTAATTAAACATGTATACCTCTTGCTCGAGTGCTTTTGCATGATGCAGGAGAAAGAGAGAAAAAAAAACGTCCTCATTGTATTTTTTATAAATTTTTGCATCGCTTCCCTGCTTGTGTGTGGAAGGTTTCCTTGTTGGTTTTACCCAGTTGTTGCCATAAACAAAAGAATGCTTCATTTTGTTTAAGCCGGTTATGAATTATAGAACGATTCGTTTGCAAGTTTTTTGAATTAAAAGCGATTCACCTTTGTTTGTTGATTTTGAGATCTCATCTCATCACGATCTCAACGAATTGTTGATTACTGATGCATAGGCACACATTTTGGAACCATAGATCATACTTTTAAAAACATAACCTGGGCTGGAATCATGTAACTTCGACATCGACATCGACTGAAATATGCGTCGGAGTTGCATGATTGCTAAAATGAACTGGATTGTCGCGTTGTTTACATTGAAAATAAATGCATAAGATGACTAGATAAACATTGCAATGTTCTACAAAGTTGGAGTCCATTAATAAGGTGTTTCATCAAGGGGAACTCAACTCTGTGCCGACAGCTGTGCCCAGCGCTGCGCCGAACGTGCCGCATTGTGGCAATCAAGCTGTCGGTCTCAGTACTCCATGAGTTTGGCAACCCTGCAGTTATGACTTTTGAGATTGTTTGTTTACAACTTCAAGCTATCATGGATGATTCATTGGAAAAGGGAAACGAATGTTTCCCTAATTTCAAAAGATGATTAGGCTATTATCGATCATGTTGATAATGGATGGTGTTGTTGCTATTGTTTTTTTTTTCTTTATTTAGGAGATTTTTAGCCGTAGACTAGTTCATCTCCGTAAAGGGTGGGAAGCCTTAGAAAGAGGTCCCCCAGCCACATTGCTTGAGTATCAGGCAACGAAGGTGCTCGAATTGTGGACATACGCATAACACGTGCTGCACCGTCGAAGGAATATGGCAGAATTCACAGGTCTTCTGAAGGGTCTTCCGCTAAAATCCCGTGAGATTAGGGAGTGTCCTTTCTGGAGTCCGGAAAAAAAACCTCTGATCTCGCAGGTTTGCAAGGTCCGTCCACTTACCGATGTCCCCTTTAATTTTTCTAATAAACTGGACCATTCCGTTGCCCACGCTGTCCGCACTGTGCAAGTGATCCATCTCTTCACGTCCTGCAACGCTACCTTGTGCGAGTACCGAGGTCCAAATGGGCCTGACCCGGCTACTGTGTTACCTGACTTATAGCGAATATACGTTGTATACGAGTACCCCGAATACAACGTATCACTCGTCTAATTTTGCATAGTATTTGCAATGTAAAATTAGACGAACTATACGTTGTATTCGGGGTACTCGTATACAACGTATATTCGTTATAAGTCAGGTAACACAGTAGGTTGTCCGCCTCGATGTTCCTTGGGATCCCTCAGTGTCCGGGAATCCATGTGTAGGTAGTGTTTGGTGGCGCAACCTTCAGGATGCCCTGGATCGAGGGGTGGACCGACAGGATCAGGATTGGGCGATCCGCAGGAACCGTGACGATATGAAGAATAGCCGCTGCTTCTGCCGAGAACACCGAACATTGTTTTGGCAGACTTCTACTCGTTGGGAAAATGTCACCAGCGATTCCAATTCCGACTCCAGCTCTCGATCTTGACCCGTCCGTGGAACGATGCATTTAGTTTGCGTACAATCCGGTCAGCTCTGCAACCGATCTCCTAAGGGCTACGGAATTGTCCCCGGCTCTGAACTTCTCCTTTATCCGGCTGTCGATGTTTGGTGTGGGAGATTGCCAACTCTTATCTCCGTACCAGTGAATCTTGGCCACTGGGGGGAGCTCTGCGTTGGCGATTGTACGGAGAACTCTGTCCCCCTCTCTGAGGAGGTAGATTCTGTCGTTTCCGGCAGTATTTGCTGAAAATGCAGCGGCTTTTTTGGCAATGGCTGCGTAGATGCGGTACCGGAAAGGGAGAGTGCCGGCTTCGACCCTGCTGGCATCGGCTGGCGTCGATGGTAGGAGACCGGAGATGATGCGCGTGTGGCTATTGTATTGCCTTATCGGTGGCGATGCAGGTCAGCTCGAGTCCATACATCAGCCGGCTATCTACGATGGCCACGTACTTCTCTGTTGTTGGACCGGTGGGGACGGGAGATTGTGCGGATGAGGTTGATCCTGCTGCGACAGCTGGCCTTGATCCCTTGAAGATGCTGGTCAAAACTCAGCGACCGGTCAATGACAACCCCCAGCAGTTTCACAGTTTTCTCCAATGGGATGGGAAGGTCCGCAGACCCGATGTCGGTATCGGCAAACGTGGCATGTAGCGCTCTTTCCAGCAGACAGCTGAAAGCCTTTCGGAGCGGCCTATCTGCAACGGTAGAAACCCCTGCTTGGGCTCTAATCCTCGTTCATCCCGGAGTTTGACCTGTGGCTACGATTAGCAAGTCGTCTGCGTACACGAAAATGTAGATGTTCGCTGGTAACCACTCGAAGACACTGTTCATGACTACCAGGAACAAAGTGACAGCGATCACTGAACCTTGGGGAACGCCAGTTTCCTCGCAGGAAGTGCGGGATTTGGTATTACCTACCGAGACTCGGAAGGATCTGCCAGTCAGGAAATTTTGGACGAAATTGATGATATGGCCGCTAAGGTCCCAGCTGACGAGTTGCTTCAGTACCGCGGGCGTCCATGTACGTTTGAAGGCTTTCGCAATGTCCAGGGAAACCAACTTCCTATGCAGACCGTTATCATCCTTGGCATCCTTGAGGAGATCTCCTAGCGTCGCAAAATACGTGGATGTACCGTGGCCTTGCCGGAATGCGTGTTGGCGATAGTCTAGAAGGCCACCAGACTCGAGAAACTGCTTAAGGCGTCGGTTGACCATCCGCTTGACCTTTGTCATGCAGCAGGTGAGCGCAATTGTTCGGAACTTTGTCACGTCCCGTGTCGGCTCGTTTGCTTTGGGGATGGGGACAACCAAGGTTCCAGCATTTTTACTTTACCCGGGGTAGGCAGGTTCTTGAGCAGCGGGTAGCCGATCTAGTCTGGGCCAGATGATTTCCCCTTTGCTTCTACTTAGCGCGAACTGAAGCTCCTGCCAGGTGAAATCGTGTTTGATCCTCCTGGTCTTCACGGATTCGCACAGCGTCAAACAAGCCCTGACATCCGAGGCCCCGACTCATCCCTGGGTACAGGCGACGATGAAGTCCGCGCCACCAAAAACGGTATTCTGCTGAGCTGGCTTTCTGGCTGGTGCAGGACCATCTGCCACTCGCTATACCAACGAAGTACCGTTACACGATGTCAAGCGCTGGATCGTTAGCAAAGAGTGGGAAGCTTGGGACGCGAAGTGGGTCCAAAACCGCTCTCTCTCTCTTCATCAGACGGATCAAAGGGACGACGAGGAAGTGGACAGAACCGTTGAACCAGTGGGATCAGAAGATAGCGGCCCGTTTGAGGACCGGTCTCAGCAAGATCTCACACAATTTCGGTGGAACGCTGTTTCACAGGACTTGCGTCGGTTGTAGAACCCCAGCCTCAATCGAGCACATTTTGTGCGTATGCACTCCACGGGCTACCAAATAGCATATGCTTTTTTTATTTGGAGTAAACAAACCTAAGCTACGGGTAAATCGATTAGAAAAACTTCAGCGCTCAACAGTGTTGCCGTTTTATATAATATTGTTCGCGTCATACGTATCAGCGTGTGCCTTAACGTGCCTAACAGTGTGTCATACGGTGTTTCGGCACAGTGTGCATTTTTTTCCCCTTGTGTTTCATACTGCTTCTGACAGCAGGTTTGAAGAAAAATCGCTGTTTTTTCGAAAATCTCCATACCGCGCAACTGATTTATCCACCACTGGCGGGACGACATCTATGGGATTTACTCGAGTATCTATTTTGTGACCACACAGTAGTTGTCGGTTTCCCCGGTTGGGTGTCGCTAGTAAATTCGTTAAACAAACTAGCTAAAGTTGCGTCGATAAGTGAAGGACGCAACTCAACAATTATTTATAACTTTTGAAGATCGATAGATATAGCTTTGGAATGTTCTACAAAATTGTCAGATTATCTATTCAGTGCCAACATTTCAAAGGGGCGTAATTGTATTTGTAAACAATGGGTTTAGCCGTCGATTTCTCGCGAATGAAAACTCACTCATGAAAAATAATGACACCAGCAGGTAGATGAATGTTTCCTCTACCAGCTAGCATTGTTATTTTGGAGAGGTAAGATTTAATTCGCGAGAAATTGACGGCTATAGTCATTGTTTACAAAATCAATTACGCCCCTTTGAAATGTTGGCACTGAATTATCTACCTAATGATAAAATTATTCCGGTTTTCTAAAATCCAAGATAACTGTCAAATGCCTAACAGTATGATTATTTTCGGAACGGAGACAACGAGTAGATGCCGGAAATCAAGGTTCGAAGCTATTCTGGAATTCAAGCTGGCAACTTTCAGTTTGTGTCAAACTGTCAAATATCAGCGCTTTGTTCAGAGAGCGCGTGCGTTGTGCCAGATTGGTCTAGGCACATTTCGAGTATGAGAGGGTGATTGCAGTTTTCTCAAAAGTACCTGCGTAAAATGCAAGCCCCTTCTCGGAACGAGTGTATTGTTAAGTATCATTGACAATAATCATAACTAGATGAAATGCAAAATTAATATGATAGGTAACTGAATCATCGTTGCGTATTCAATCTCGACGACTTCTAATTCTGCATGTCAACGCCTTTGACTCTCCTTTCTGTTATCCTTCACCTATGCATCTACGCTTCTATGATAAGACTCAACTGAGCCTCATTTATTTTCGGCAGATTTCAATCGACTCGCATATGTTTGTAGACGATATTGATAAGATCATAATATTTAGTAATATGTCATACTATTTTAAAAAAATTCGAGATGAGGAGGGACCATCAGAGCACCCAATTGAAGCGATTTGGATGGGGAGAGTGAAGATGTTAACTCCCTGTTGCTATCATTTCGTGGATAAAGGGCGGGCTCTTCTCTCCATTCATTGGGGCATCTTCCTATTGGTTGGCTCTTTTTCTGACCAATTGGCCGATCATGTTGTTGGAGTGAGATTTTCAACTGTCCCAAGGAAATGAATAGGCGAATTTCCTATCAAGCCATCCATTCGGTTTGGGGCCATCATATAGCGATTTGCTGATGACAATCAGAGGTTATTAAGCTTGATCAAGTTCAACCGTGAGGAGAGCCCACAGCTATCGGACTAGTTTCCGGGCTACAATGAGTGGGAGGCCAATATCATCATCATCATCAACTGTCAAATACCGTTCAATATGGATGGAACGGGGACGATGTGTATAGGCCGGAAATCGAAGTTTGACGTTTTTTGGAAATCCATGATGGGGACTTCCGGTTGCGAAAAACTAAAATAAAATAAAAAAAAAATATCCAACAATATGGGTTGTTTAGGAACGGGAATGACATGTAGAATAAAACGGCTAGTGATTTTTGCTCAAAACGTCAATAATTATTCTGTAACATGTCAGGAAGGAGACGTCCTACTAAGCACAACCCGCGCTTTATCTCTCTTTTCTGAATGAGTTTACCCAAAAAATTTAATATTTCTGTCAAAGATGACTTCTAAATTTATTCAACTTTCCATACGTACCGCTAGATTTGATAAAGAGTCACAAATTGTTGAGATATTGTTTAAAATCTAATACTGCTTCTTAATTCTAAATTCGTTCTACGAGTTTCAATTACGTCCTAACGCATTGAAACGCCATTAGATTTTCTTCATCCTGGATGGATAAACGTACAAAAAGGGGATTCGCTAGAAGCGTTTCTTTTGCTTTGAGAACAATGAGCGTAAATATTCATACAATGCGCTCTAACAGGATTTATGTTGTAGCAAATGAACTAACGCATCGAAAAAAAAACCTATTCTTGATTTGTGCACAGTGAAATCATTGATGTTATTGATCTTTTCTGATCGATAGAACGGAAATGGGCGATTACGACGAAGTAGTGCTCTACTCTACTCCAAATAATTTAAATAAATTAATAAGCATAAGACCATAAATTTAATATATTTTAAGGATTTCGAATTTCTTTGGACTACATGTATTTTTTTTTTCGAACTCCGAGTGGATCATTGCAACCGAATGATAAATTGAACTAGGAAATTTATTTAAGATCTATGGAATAACATTAGAATCTAGGATGCCGAAATTTCGAAACTAGGCCAGTTTTTCACATTCTTGAAATTTTTAAGACTTCAGAACCCGAAAAGTTTAACTTATCAAATACGGCGTAGTTGTCAAGATCTCAGATTAAAAAGAACAAATCTTGGGCAAAATTTTTAAGGTATTCTAGAGATAATTCCAAAGACATGCTGAGGACAAGTTCCAGGTAATTTTAAGAAGTATTTCAAGAAAATTGTAAGGAGGAATAAAGGTAAATTCCAAGGTAATTCTGTAAAGACTATTACGAGGATTTTTGAGCAAATTTCTTGAAGAATTCTGAGCACAATTCCAGGGTGGCCACAGAATTTTTATTTTGAAATTCCCGGTTTTTTCCCGGTTAAAACATTAATATTTTCCCGGTTTTCCTCAAACAAAATAAAATGAAAATAACTAAGCAAGTTTTCGACAATTTTCATCCACAAAAACAGAAAACCAAACTCATAGCTGAATCCAGATGAAGATACAAAAATAATAGGAAAATATGTTTATGTTCCATACAAAATGGTCGAATCAGTTTATATTTAAAAAGAAACCTTAATATTACACTTTACTTTCTCAGCTCTTTTAGTTTAACGTCCAAAGCAGCAGCCTCTTTCTCTGCGTCTGCCAAAAATTTAGCCTTTTTCATTTCCAGCTCTTTTATTGCTTTGTCCGCTTCCCTCTTTCGGCTAGCTTCTTTATCGCTTGCAATCCCCTCAGCTCGCTTTGCATCCAAACATTCCTGGTACCGACCTCGTACGTTTCGACAGTACTGAATAAGCTGCTTGTCCACTTGAATGTTGGTCACACCACCAGCCGCTAAAATCCCATCATGTACAGTGCGTTGTGCTACCAGGCTTTCCTCGGATTGATTTACCACCAGGCATTCCTTGTTGACGAAAAATCCGCGCTCCTGGGCTGCATTTCCGTGAGATATTATCTATATCTTCTTGACAAACGATGCCAAATTCGGAATCAGTTCAAAATCAGCAATTGCCTTCAACCAGAAATGATCGACCCGTGTCTCCTGTCTGCGATATCCTGAAGCAATTAACTTGAAGAAGGCCATCGTGCGAAATTTGCGAATATTCATCCTTCACCTTGTCCGCAACAGCTCCAGCCAAATGATCTTTCTCCACCATATGTTCCAAACAAAACTCAAGTCGTTTCTTGGCTACATCTGGGGAGTTTGAAATGACAGATGGACTTAAACAAGAAATATACCTTGTTAGAGCATATCGAAGTGGCGAACGATCGAGGAGTTTCGTCAAAAATGCAACATAATAGTTTTTGCAGTCGCTGCGAAACACCAAGAGTTGTTGTTCAGACATTTTTCCACGGATTCCTTCCGCTTTGATAGCCGCTTTTACAGCAAATCCCACGTCTCCTTCAGCTGATCTAAGAAGGTTGTCCTGATTTAAGTCAATCTCCGTTAGCGCTTTAGGTTTCTTTTTAAGGCGGTCTGGCTTCACCACTCTCTGCATCGCATTTTGAACTAGGCTTGTTAGTTCATCGTACAAAAAGGGAGCAAGTGGTGCATCACCCTGAAATTCTTTCAAAAATGGTTCCACATTTGCCGCTGCAGCTACAAAAAAGCTCAATTTAGGTCCAAAGAGCTGATCCGATACCGCTTGGGACACCACTGAAAACGCGTTGGAGCTGTAAACCGCCTTAAAGCTTCTCCTGAAATCGGGATGACTTTCTTTTCGTTTTGACTCTTGTTGAAATTTTACTGCCTTCACATATGTTCGCAGATGAGGAAGCATATCTAGAGCTCGTTCTGCTACTCGCTGGTTTTCCACCCACCTGACTCCGCAAAATTTGAGCGGCAATATGGTGCTACCAGTAACTGCTATAAAATCAGCACGTCTTAGGGGAACATCTTTTAGCAGGTAGTACAACGACATCATCTGACACTGATCGATCTTCCAGTCCGTGTCCGTGTGAAGACCGCAACTGCCAATGCTGAGTAGACTGAAGGAACTGCTCTCACGCATCTCTTGCAATTCGGAGGACAGATCGTTAAGGAGTCGCCAGTTCACGTTGGGTCCATCCATAGACACCTGAATAACTTCTTTCAACAGTCCGGGATATGCTTCGAAACACTTCTTGATCCCACTCATCAAGTCAATCGCTCGTGTCGATCATAGGAAAGCTGAGCCTACATATCTTGCCTGTACTTCCTGCTTGTCGTCATCCCAAAAATGAATGCTTACATCAAGTTGCTGCCGTTGTGCAATTTTGTTCAGTGTTTCGTCGAATCCAAGGACGACCTCGGAGCAACTTTCAACTTTGGTCAGTAAGATCTTCTTGAAGTAAGGTGCCAGACCTTGTGGTATGAAATAACCAACTTTGGTGCGGCTCATCTCCATCTTCGAAGCAATTTGGCTGTCAGGAAACATCTTCTGGAACAGAGCAACACTGGTACCTGCACTACGGTATGAACCATGGGCGGCCACAGTTTCAAGTGCCCATAAAATTTCAGTGGACGTCACCGAATCGTTTAAAAAATACTTTTTCATGACAGCCTGATTGGCGCCTACTGCCACCTCAGATGATGTTGAAGCATTTGTCTGAATTGGATCGACCAAGGTAATTGTATTCACCTTGGGATCGACAGTCAAACTTGAAGTTGAAGATATGATTTTATCATTTGTTGAACGATCTGAAATTTGAGATAGAAGATCAGTATTCAATTCATAGAATTCTTGTATTAAAGTCTCAGCACATGATGAACTTGATTCGATAGCAACCAAAACAATAATCGAAGCTTCGTTGCAAGTTTCAGTGCATTGTGGTATAATCAAGCGTGTTATTTCGGACCTTACCATTCGTTCCAAAAAAAGCTGCTGATCGGCAAATTTGAGCGACGTGCGCAGCCTGATGCTGATGGCCTTTGCTTTTTTCATGACTCCCAAAGGCCACCCTTCCCATCGTATCAATTTTGAATGATTTATTGCACCAGGTGCATCGAGCAGAAGTCGGTACTTTGGGATCCGGCGCGCTCCATGGATAATCCTTCTCATACCTCGTCGAATATTTTGTAGTCATGGTTATTTGCTGCAACTTTCTCAAATTTCACTACTCTTATTTGATAGTTTTACACTTATAAACACAGATGGAAAACGCGTCTCACTTTTTTCAATGCAAATGCGGTTTTGAACAGGCCAATGCTCGCGAAATGAATGAAAAAAAACACGAAGCTTTTTCATTGACGAAGGTTGATAGCTCGTCGTTGGGTCGGTACGTTTCAGAACATACCAATACATGCGAAGAGCCGAACGTGAGGTGAACGAAAAAACTTTTAAAAGAGAATGTCGAACGAATCCGATCGTCCTACTTTGCTGAATCTTTTTCAGAAGCTTGATCGCCGTCGAAAAAAAAAAGAGCTTTAAGCCGCTTAATGTCGTTCGTTTTTGTTCTGGAGTAACAGCAGATCTGTACTACCGTACACCCAAATTTTTCAGGGTGTAGCTGTTTGATGCATGTTTGTTTATAAACGAATGATGCTGAGCTGTCAATAGCTCGAAATTCTAAGAGATTTTCTCAAGAAAATTGTCTGAGGAACAATCCCATGTGAATTCCAACATTATTTTGGGACAATACTTTGGGAAGCCTCGGGTGAAGTCCAAGAGCAGGAGAATCTTGAATACATTTCATAGATGATTGTGATTAGAATTTCAAGAAAATTCTGAGGTGAACTTTTATGAAATTCTGATGAATATTCAGGGGTAAGGAATGGAGATGTTTTCTAGCTTCTGTGACAACATGGAAAATTGGTTCTTAAACTTAAAAAAGTTATGTAAACTGCCGGACATAGATGAGATATCGTAGTTAGACTCAAGTGTCCGAGGTTTGGAATTTTTTAGAATTTTCACTGCAACCATTTAGAAGAAAATAAAAGGTTCTTGCTTGACAAATTTATGAAACTCTGAGACATTGTCATACATATTTTAAGGTTTAAATATAATTCCCTGTTATTTCCCGGTATAATATATGTTGCAGTGACTGTATGGTGTTCAATAGCGAAGGAATATAAACATGTTGATGCTTTTCCTAATGCAGATTTCTTTTTAGGTCGATGCGTAGTTTTCTTTTAATTGTTGTAAAGAAGCTATTTTAGGTCAGTGTGGGATAACGAATTGTAGAAAACTTAAATCCATTGTATTTTTGCATAAAAAACAGTCCACTAAATTTTCAAGTATCAATCTTTAAACTAGGCTAGGCTATTTATCTGACTCCCTGTCCCCGCTGGTGCAGTTTGCTTCACACGCGCATGCTGTGTCCGAAGTGGCAAAAACATCAATAACCAATCATCATTTATAGAATTGCATCATTTTTTTTCTAATAGTATATTTTAGAACCAACCGATTTGTATATTTAATCCCCCAAAGTGATTACAAATCATAGGTCCATGAATGTCGAAAAACATTCACGGAGAAGCAAAAGAAAGAGAGAAACAGAATTAACACCGTCTCCAAGACAAGAAGAATGAAATGTGCTGCACGATTTAAAATGCTCTTTCACGTCTCTTTGGAAATGAGAGTGTAGTCTCGCAACAGCGTGTGTTTTACTCGCAGACAATTGAGACACCCAAGTGGAATATCACTCAGCACATTGTGCCGAAATTAGATTCGGCACAGCTTGGACATATCCATCGGCACAGCTTCGGCACAATCACAATCTCATAGGCATTGGATTGTTGAAACTAAAATGGGAGCACTGCTGGACAACTGTCATTGAAGTTGTTCGCAACATTACGTGCTGTTTGGAGCATCCTCCAATTGAATATACCACAGGAACTCAGACCAGCAGTTCACTTATAGGTCTAAATATGAAATGTAGGTTCTAGAGTGGGCTAAGGAGAAAGAGACAGTTAATCAGATAATGCTGCAACTCACGAAAAACAAAATAACATCATCCTCTATAGTCGGTCTCCATCAATGCTCCCCACCGGTTCCAACTCTTTCCGGCCGCTGATAGACCGATGCTTTTCACAACACGAAAGGCTAGTTTCTGGTCTTCCTTGTTTACCCCTTGAACACAAAACACCAAAATTTGGCACACCCGCCACTTTCCGTGTCATCCTCAATTCGGTTTATCCTTGCGATTTCAAACCAAAACATTCAAGGTGTCAGAAATACCGGGTTGCCGGGATGGGTATTTTACAAACAATCGCAGCTTGCTCTATGACCGGCCCAATCGGCACACCTGCGGCACATTTGCGGCGTACTTACAAGATTGGTGTGTGGAGTGACCTACCCCTTGGTAGCACCCGATCCCCGCGATAGAACGTCGACCAAAGGAGGCATCGACTTGTGAAAATATCAAGATACAGGTTATTGAAAAAAAAATGAGAACCCTGATTTCAAGATAAAAAAAAACCAAGATTAAGAAACTTGAAAGGCTCATGAAATTTGTTGAGAATTTCTAAGGAACTCTAGGCTTAACTTCAAGAGAATTTAGAGGTGGTTCTGATTCTATGAATCCTAAGGCGCATTCAAAGACAGTTCTGAGTAGAATCCTTGATAGGATGCAAAGGAAATTTGAACGAAATCTTGAATTTCTGAGGTTCATTCCTTATAAATACCGAGGAAAACTTCTGAAGATAATTTAATGCAAATAATATGGAAAATTCAAAGATCCTATGGAATTCTGTAGAGAATTTTAAGGAATTTTTGGGAGCATAGAAAGGAATGCAAAGCATAATTCCATAAGAATTTTCGGTGAATATTAGGGATTATGGTATGTTAAAGAATGATACAATTGTGAGAAGAATTCCTGGCGAACTTGAAAGGATTTCTGAGCTTCATAATGCCTTGCAGGCTTGCTTCCACTCACTTGCTATAAAAACATGATTTTCTGAATTTTGAAATCATTAGATGTTATAATGATATTTTATACTTGTTAGATACAAGAAGAGGTTGGAAGGCAAGTGTTCGACTCATAAAACCTGTCAATTTCGCTACCAGAGTGTTACAATCAGCGATTTTATGATTCGTGAGCGTTCACTCAGAGTGAGCGCTCGCGAGTCGTTAAATCGCTGATTGTGACTATCTGAAAGCGAATTTGACAGGTTTTATGTGTCAAACACTTGCCTTTCAACCTCTTCTTGTTTCTAACAAGTACAACATATCATTATAACATCTAATGATTTCAAAATTCAGAAAATCTTGTTTTTATAGCAAGTGAGTGGAAGCAAGCCTGATGCCTTGTTAAGACTGCAGAGTTATAACATGTAACAAGGGCGGTTTTATAACTATCGTCAAGAAAAACCGCCATCAAGATAGCCAAATAACATGTTATAACTCTGATGTCTGAGTGGAAAATTCTAAGAAATTTGTGAGCAGAACTGCAAGTGAATTTTAAGGAGAATTCCAAGGTAGGAGTAGATTGTCAAAGGAAGGTGAAGAATCTAAATTTACGGGGCATGTTTTAAATTAATTTAACCTAAGAATTTTGGGGACGGTCCCGGCGTAGTGTTGAATATTCAATTTAATATTCTCACGCCAAATTCACGAGCTCAAATCTCATCCCTGGACAAGTCACGAATAACCCAAGAGTGTTTAGACTATAATTAAAAAAAAATCGTAAGAATCCTGAATTTTGAGGCTGGAATGGCCTTTTTTCACGCTCTGTCAGTTTCACGATGAAATTATTCCTTAAATTACTTATGAAATGTGCTCAAGAATTCCTCCAAATATGTTTCATAACTCGCATGGAATTCCACTTTTAGTTTCCGTGAAATTCTCATAGGAATTGCATTGGAATATTCCTTGAAATTTCTTTCAGACTAATAATTCCCTTGAACATCTTCTCAGAATTCCATTGGAATACACCTTAAATTTAATTTGGATGTATCCTCATAACTTCCATCGAATTTTCCTCATAATTCTCCTGAAATAATAGCCAAACTCCCTTGAAATTTTCTTCAGAATTCGTTGAAAGTCTCCTTCAAATTCACCTATAACTCTCTTCCCAATTCCTAGCCAATATTTCTAGGCAAATTTTCTCCTTTTGTATGGCTTCGATCTCCCGTAGATTGGAATGCTCTCAGAATACCCTTTGAAGGTCTAACCCCCACTGGCCTGCAGTGTTATTATGGAAGAACTCTCTGTACAATGTCGCATTTATGGTCTTTGTAGACAGCTTTAGTCCGGGAGTTAGAAAGTGATAGCTCTATTGCAGATCCAGCAACCCATTTCAGAATGCCTGGAGAGTCACGCCCACTTTCACTCACAATAAGCCCCGCATGTATGAATTACTTCTATCAATTGGATATTGGTATTACACACCCACTTTCAGTTTCAAAATGTTCTTTTGAATCCTGGCACGTATTAGGTTTATTTTTTTGTTGGTAATTGTAAAATGTATTTGGACTGGTCGCACCATGATAATTTGATCCTCCAATCCATGGGGTCCGTAATATTGTTTTTCACTACGCTTTGCATCTCATCTCGTGATTCACCTTTGTCGCAATACTTCCTTCAACGAACACAAATTGTCTTGCATTGCCAAGGTCATCTGGGAGGAGATTCACGTCTAGTGCTTTCCCCAGGAACAGTTAGCGATCACCAACTGCCACCCGTCCAGTCTTGGATGTATCCAGCGAGGCATCTTTCATATTGCTCGCAATCTCCGACAGCGGCGAGAGACCAGCAGCCGAGCACTTTTGCAAGCGAAATACTTGCTGATTCACGGCAACGTCGGCCACCGAATCAGCACCAAAACTCGCGGCGGACACATTATCGACACGTTCCTGGGCTAATTCACCAACCGGTCCGGGTTCAAACTCGCCCACGGTGACGAATCTCTCAATAGAACTACACATCGAAAGTGTGGCATCCGAACTCGGAGAACCGGCCTCCCGGAAGGCAATGAAAACCGACACCGAGCAATCAAAATGAATCGAGTCACTCAAGACAAACTCAGGCAAAACACGATATAAACTAACTAAATTTCAGGACACAAATCAAAAAATTTAAAGCAAAATTCGTTGACGAAAAATACACAGCAAAAGAAAAACACGTCAGCTTTCAAGCGCGGCCTACTGCGATCCCAATTATTCGCACTTGCTTAGTATGCCTAAATAATCTTTTTCATTTCTTCTCACTTTGGAATTCTACTTAGAATTAAATTGAAGCTCTTCTCATTTGAATTCTTCTCAGAACTCCCTTGAAAATCTCCTGAGCATTTACCAGGAATCAAAGGGTCATCCGAATTACCTTGGAAGCATTCTATAGATTTCAATTGAAGCTATCCTCAAAACTAAAATGGAATTCAAGCTAGCACTCTCTTAGAATATTCCGTAAAATTCCAACTCGAAATGCTTCAGAAAATCTCAAGTTATTGCTACGAAACTCCAGAGTCATTAATGCTTTTTTCAAGCCCATGAACCTTGAGAATTGTCCAAGATCCATTATATTAATATTTGTTTTCAAATCTGTGATCTTGCAAAACATTTCATGATCCGAAATCTACATCTTCAGTCCAGAATCTTGAAAAAAAAAATTAAAGGTGCAAGAATTGAACATTATATTCTTCATCTTCTTCCTCGCATTTCAAGCTTATTGCATACCGCATATTAGCTTATTGCGTGCTCTCAACTTAGTGCCTTAGATGCACTTCCACAATTATTAATTGTGAGCTTTCGATGCCTGTACCATTTTTGCATTAGTATAATTATGTGGCAAGCACAACCATATGCAGTCGATTTATGTGTTTCTACAAATGTCTAGTATAAGAATTTAGTTCATTTGTCTTTTGTATCTCTTTATTAGTTTTTGTTTGTCTTGTCCCCCGTCTTGATGAGTCTCATCGTCGCCCACTGGACACCATAGCTGGTCGAGCTCCAGACGAATCTAGAACCACACTACCGTTCATACTGTCGACATTGCTCTGATGAGACAACGAACCCCCCCTCTACCCCCAAGCTCCTCCCCTTTTCCTATCCTTCGACAATGTACCCCTCTAACCTCGGGTAAGCCGCGAGTATTCGGCCCAACTCCTACTAGACATAGAATTAAGTGAATTTTGCTACAAACAAAGAACAATGAATAATCGGCTCCGTAAAGCTAACGCGATTGAGCATTACAAATAAACTAACTAAAAAAAGAAAAATGTACAACCATACTCTATGCCTAGGAAAGTCGAGATATTTTCCAACCCGTAAAATTCCTAGACCAAAACCGGGAATCGAACTCAGCTACCTCCAGCATGGTCTTGCTTTGTAGCTGCGCCTTTACCGACTGAGCTAAGGGAGGCCCCAATTATGAGAATTCAGAATCTGAGGAATCAGACTCATGGTTTTGAAATTTACGTTAAATATCACAGAAGATCCTTCTGTAAAGTGAATCAGTCAAGTCGAAAAAATTTGTATCGGATCTCAATTATTAAAATTTCAAAATATCTGAAATAATTTCAAAACTTATCTCTTCAGTTTTCAAAATTTTTGTTTCTGGCATGTATTCCATCCCAGTAGCGTTAACAGACTCCGGAAAATTGCTAAATCAAAGAATGCAGAAGCTTTGACATATCGAGTTCGTCTATCGATACGAATGCTTTGCGTTACGTAACAAAGATAAATAGAACGTGTATTTTTCTGAGTAAAGTTTCAACACAGACAAACAGACATAACTCTTAGAAGAAAATTCTTCAAAATATATCGTCAAGCGTATTTTGCATGCGCACTAGCACCATCTATCATCCACATTCCCAAGCAATGTTTTGCAACCGGAGCATTCCTCGTGCATGCAATTTTTCCACTAGTTGCTTTTCTCCGTTCTGTCAACGCGTCAGCTGTGTTGAATAAAAACAAAACAGATGGAAGTCAGTGATGTCGGTTCTACGAAATTTTCCAAAGATCTATAGAATTGATTGAATTCTGCAGAAATACGGATCCGTAGGAAAAATTCTCAGAAGCTAAGACTTTTATTTAGGGATTTGCTTTGTTTGCTTAGTGTGCTTTTTATTTAGCTAGAAACAAGTTTTTAAACAAGGTAATGCATCACTTATTAGTGCCCTTTCTACTTCCGCTCATCGCTTCAATGTGTACACAGAAGAAAAAAAAATCATATGTATCAATCAATGATATTCATGATTGTATTGAACATCAATAACTGGTATAAACTGATAGAATATTACAGTCATAAACATGATTTATTCTCGAATTATGTGTACATCGTACAACGTTGTTGTTGTTTATTTATTTTTGAAGGATTTTAACCTTTAAGGTCATTCATCCCTAAAATCGTACAACGTAATATTATGAACGGAATGACTAATGTGCAGCAGTTTTGAACTTTTTTTTATGTATTCGTCAGATGTGGTATGAGTCTCCAGTGGGATGCCTTGCCACTTATCATTTTCAAGAGCTGACATCTACTAACTAGACGAGAAAAAGAACTAGCATCACTGATGAGTTCGAAATGTAGTGGCTTGCTCAATGCTTCAGTGGCGCCACCATGACAAATGCAAGCACATTCCCACCTAAAAGATTATTTACGATGAATGTGATTTTGAGTGTATGTCTGTTTGTCTGTGGTTTTAATATGCACGTCAAAAAAATTCATCACATCAAGTTGTTTGCAAAATGGATTTTCTATCTTGAATTTCTTTACTTTCGTTAAACTTTTGCATCTAACCGAAGACAACAAATCAAGAAGACTGGCAACTCTTCCATTTTCTCATACGAACGCTATGAGCCAGGTACAATCGCGTCATCTGCCGCTCAAAGGTAAATGCTTCGAACGAATTTGATAGCAAATATTACATCCTCAGAAGAAGGGTTTGTGTATTTGTTCATTTTTCTATGCGTTGCTTCCACTTTAACTCAAGCGCAGCGCCATTGTATCTGTCGCTTGGATTCTGGCAAAGTTGCCAGTCTTCTTGATTTAACTCAATTTTAAGGAATAACAATAAACAGAGTAAAATCTCAAATTTTGGGTAGTTTTATTTCTCCGTGCAGCTGTCACAAGGCCGTCGCTTGCAGAGTACTGTTTGTTTTCCTATTTCCGATTCAAAGTTCGCATCGCGCTTGGCGTCTTGCAGTGAAACTTTTCCATGCTTTCGCCACCTACATTTCGAAGTGAGAACTACTAGAAGGAGGATATTTTCCAAATTCTTCAAGTAAAACAGACGATTTTTGGGGCAAATCGGTACATAAAGAAAAACTAATAATTTCCCGTGGAAACTTTTGCTTGAATCGTGTAAGAAAATGTGTTTGCAAACTAACTGTTATTATTTCGGTATGGATCGGAGATGTTTTCATGGAAAATTATGCATAACAAGTTTGCACCCACAGGGAGAGGTTACCTCCTGCGCAGCGGCATTTTTCGGAAAATGGTGAATATGTGCGATTTCCACTAGGATGAAAGTGGAAATTAAGTGAATTTACTTAGGAAAGGTTGTATCACAGACAAACAGACATAACACTCGCAAGTTGTTCATCGAACAAGCATTTAACGGTCAATTTAAAAGTATCATAGTTGGTAGTACCGCCACCTGTGGCGCGCATAGTCAATTCCCTTGCGTTTGACGTTTACACACTACCGCCATCTGTTCAGTGTAGTGCCCACCAGAGTGTACTCAACAGATGGCGGTAATGTTTTAGCGACGATGTTTTACAGTGAGAAATATTCAATGTGTTATGTCTGTTTGTCTGTGGTTGTATCATGCTGATGGTTATGGAGATTGGTTGTATAGGACGCCAATATTCAATAAATGTTCATTTTGACCTTTTGTTAGCAAACATATTGATGCTCACAATTTTCGACGGAAAACGCAACGGAACTTGCTTTACTCAACACGCACCATACTATAAAATGGTGCTAGATGGTCTTCAAAGTGATAGCAAGATGACAAATCATCTCTATTTTGAATAATTGAGCAATTTACTTCTGTTAACATCATATTTACGATGCAGCATTGTTAGAGCCGCGAAATGAAATGAATATATCTTATGAAAGATCAACTGGAAAAGTCAAAGTTGCACATCAGTCTGATCGTAAAAACGTTTTCTTCTGCAATTCGAATATTGTATTGGAAGAATTTTACACAGGCTTGATGAAAATTATGATTTAACGCTAATTTTCACGAATTTTATATGCAGTCTGTCAACATTATCATCATCATGCAGTGGCGACATCTGCGTTGAGCTTTTACGGCAATCTTCCACTAGTGCAGGTTGTTTTCCATGTGATCGTTAAAGTGTGAGAAAATTGATCGAAACCAACATTTCCAGCAATTCTTTGGCAGCGTAGCGAAAGCCTACCCATCAAAAAAAAAGCAGCATTCCCTGTTGTGTTTGACGTTTTGGGGGCTCGTTAAGAACCTCCTGTATCAAACTGTGTGGCAAAAAAAAAAAACGAGGTATATTTTTAAAGCTGTGTTTATCAAAAGAAATAGTCGATAAAGAGAATCTATCAAATCAGATAAGACTTTTTGAAATGTTAATCTTGAATTGTGAGACGAAGCCCAGGAGAACTTGGAATTAATTTTGAGGGGAACTTAATAATGCCTTGTTCAGACTACAGAGTAAAAACACGTTACAAGGGTCTTTTATAATAATTATAGCCAAGAAAAACGTCATCAAGATAACAAAACATTATAACATGTTATAACTCTGATATCTGAACATAACAAAAGAGTTGTGACTATAAATCCAAATAAATTTTGCGAACAATTCTAAAGAAATTTTTAAGAGAACTGCAAGTGAATTCTAAGGAGAATTCCAAAATAATTTTAAGTAACGGGTGGCAACTAAAATTTTGGAATTTCTTTCTCAAGCTGTCAAAAAAAGACAAACATACTTGAAGAAGATCTGATTTATTGAAATTAAAGATGCATTGTCCATTGTTGAAAAAAAAATTAGTGAACATTTGAAAACGGTCCGTAATCGGATGTTCGGCCAAGCTTCCGTTTGATGTCGGAACAGGAGCGTTGTACGGCCTTCATGTCAACTTTGTTATGCATATCTTGATTCTACCAATCAACTGTTTGCAATTCGTGGCTCTCCAGTTATTTTTGTACACCAAGGAGCTCAAAACCCCGAAGAAATCTTCGATTGGGCGACACTGAGGCAGGTGTTGTCGGGTTGTGGTTTTTGGGTACAAATGGGATCGAATGGGTATTCAAGAACGATTGTGTTTTTTTTTGCGTAATGTGATGACGCTTTATCCGGCCAAAACACGTATTGTCCATCAGCATGATGTTTTTGTAGAAACGGGATCAAAATTTTCTTCAAACATTCGTGCTGGTACACATATTGATTGATTGCCAAACCAGAGGGCTTGAACCATGGCTTAGAAATGCCTTTCTCTGTCCTATTGCGTCCATAATTTTATCTGGTCTTCCACTACCTTGCTTGCGAGCAGTTGTTGGGGATCTTAGGATATGGTAAACAGTCGAAGCCGCAACATTTTCGCTTTTAAAATGTTGTACCGTATACTTTTTGCCGAGATTTCTGTGCAGTTCGTAGAGCTGTACAACGCGCTCGCGAAATACTTCTTGTTTCGACGGCATTTTGAGCCAAACTGAGCAAGCATAAACAAAACAGAAAATACTATCAGAAAGAGGAGAGAAAGAGCTAACACATACACACTCTTATTTCTCTCTGAGCTCGTTTGTTGTTGAGCATAGAGGCCTCGAAGAAATTCCAAAATTTTAGTTGCCACCCGTTAGATTGTCAAAGGAAGATGAAGAATCTAAAGATAATTCTGTGGAAAGTTTAAAGGGGATTCCGAGAAAAATCCAAGAGAATTGAACTCCGGGGAAGGTCCTTCGAAATTTTAAGAAAAGATCGAAGGATATAGGCATTCTTAGGTGTATTCCAAATACTTCTTGGTGTATTCCAAGGCTATTTCAAGGAGGATAATTGTATGCAAATTTTGGTAGAGCACTCAGCGAGTGCCGAGAAGAATTCCAAGAGAAATTTCAGGAGAATTCTTCGGGGAATGTGTGGGTAATACTATTAGAATTATTAATGAATTTCTAGTGTATTTTGGAGCTAATTATATGAAAAACTAGACCTAATATTAATTTTCTAAGCTGAACACTGAGTAAATTCTGATTGTGCGTTAATTCTTGAGAAAGTTCTAAAATCAATCATGTGAATAATTCCAAGGCCGTCAAGATGATACAAACTCGTCGGGGAATTAGTCTCATGCTAATACCAACAATCAATACGAAACTAACGATTTCAAATTGGCTCACTACTTGGCTAGCCTATTAGCATAGAGGTAACTCTAAGATCAGAAGGTCCCGAAGAAACGTGCTCAACTTTTTGGCTCAGCTCTGGTACTCTCTTCGGTCCCAAGCTAATCGATTCACCCCTCGAAATATAGGAAAATCCACTAACCCCTAATTTTATCTGTCAAACTTTCATAGCGAATCAAAACAAACATAGTGTAGTACTGGAATTTATACTAGAAGGGGGTACGTTAGTCAATTTGCTTGAGACCAATAGGCTAGTCAAGTAGTGAGCCTTTAAATTGTTAGTTTCGTATTGATTGTTGCTATTAGTCCCAAGCAAATCGATTACATACCCCATTCTAGTCAAAATTCTAGTACTACACTATGTTTGTTTTGATTCTATATGAAAGTTTGACAGATAAATTGAGGGTTTAGTGGATTTTCCTTTGTTTCGAGGGGTGAATCGATTAGCTTGGGACGGAAGAGAGTACCAGAGCTGAGCCAAAAAGTTGAGCACGTTTCTTCGAGACCTTTTGGTCTAAGAGTTACCTCTATGCTAATACCATAGAGGTAACTCTAAGACTAGAAGGTCCCAAAATAACGTGCTCAACTTTTTGGCTCAGCTCTAGTACACTCTTCGGTCCCAAGCTAATCGATTCACCCCTTGAAACATGGAAAATACACGAACCCCTCATTTTATCTGTCAAACTTTCATAGCGAATCAAAACAAACATAGTGTAGTACTAGAATTTTGACTAGAATGGGGTACGTTAATCGTTTGCTTGGGACCAATAGGCTAGTCAAGTAGTGAGCCAATTTAAAATCGTTAGTTTCGTATTGATTGTTGCTAATACCGAGTCAAAAACGAGTTTGCAGACATTTTTGATAATTCCCAGACATTTCAAATGTTCATTGCAGACTTTGAAACAAATAAGCTAACAGTTTTTTTTTTGTTTTTTGCAACTGACCTAATTGATGTAAGTATTTCACAACAAACAAAGATGATGATTCGTTGACAATCAGCGATACCTTTTGTTTTCACCACTCTTCCACCAAGCTGTCATCTCTCCACCTGTCATCGTTGTCCACTTCTGTTAGACGAGCGCACACAACCCTCAATTGCATGATTGATGAGCGTAAGTGAAAATAACTAATATAGACCTCGGTCGGGCCTCTAATTATCATCTACCTCATTTTTTAACACATTCCGCTAAACGAAAAAAAAAAAAACATCAACAACAGAAGAAGAAGAAGAAAAAGAAGAACAAAAAGAAACTGAAACGCATAATATCTATCTTTAGAGCGCAGGCAAAGCAGCCCGAAATGTGCGCCGCCACGTCTGTATTATAATATGGAGAGAGCATACAGTTTGTAAACAATAACAATGGTGGCCTAGAGTAAATATTTTAAAAGAAAGGAAAACAACGATTCCTTCGGTTGCGAGTGTTTTGCTTTTTGCCTTATCTCGCCTCGCTCTAGAAGCGACATTTCTTCCTTGTTACAAAGTTTGCATTCCGCTATAACTCTAGTGGTCAAGGAATCAAAAATATCTCCAAATGACAAACTAACAAGCGATCAACGAACCGAATAATAACGCTATGTCAGAAGTTGAAAACAATAATGATATAATCTTCACCGTTCTTTTTCATGACAAGCAGCTCGTGCGACCCGACTCATTCGGGGCGGTAGAAGGAAACGAGCAAATTGTTGGCAAGCTGCTTCACGAAGTAAAGCCGAAGATGATACACGTGTGTTAATGGGAATTTTTTTGTTATGTCTTTTCCCGATTCATATCAAGCTATGTCCTCATCCGTGTATATTGCAACAAAGCAGGCAAGCAATATATCATTATCCTTCTACCACTCGGATCGAGCTTTGTTACAGAGCGAGTTTGTCATGGTAGTCGTAGCAACCGTTTTGTTTGTATCGTTGGTTGCTTTATGTGTTTGGATTCGCTGCTAGTGGTAGAACATTTAGATCAAAATGGAAATTTTCACACATACACACATATATATTAGACACAACGGGACGCCACGCCGACAGAATAATGAAAATGCATTCACATCTGGATCTGGTGCATGATTAAAAACAGAAAACTGAAAACGAATCAAAGTAGGCGAAATGTCGCGCAACTGCGTCGCTATGGAACGTAAATGTGCGTTTCGAGAAAGTGTGTTGTGCGACAAGAGAACAAGAAGAAACACATCACAAAACATTATGAAAACACAAAAAAAAAATGACGGTGAAATGCTGCTAGCATAAGAAGAAAAAAACGAGCAAAAATTACGGCACATCTAGCGAGAGGCGATATACAGACACACACAGAGAGAGAGAGAAACAAACATTGCAAAAAAGATGATTGCGTTGTTGTGGGTAGGTATGTATGTGTGAATGTGTCGAGCGCGTGTGACATGAGCGAAAGACGAACCGAATGAGAAAGTGATTAAAGATTTTTGTTCTCACGCCACCCCCCCTATCAACCGCCCGATGCCAGAAGATCGGTGCGAGGAAGGCGTGGAGGCGAAATCGAATCCAAGTGAGTGCGAGTGTGTGAATTCAAAACAAAAAAAAAAGATCTGCCAAATAACAAAACGCAACACAATCAAGATGATGAGCAAACGTATTTTTTTTTCGTTTAAACTTGCTAAAATAGAAAAGAGATTATGATGATGACGATGATGCGAGCAGAAAAAAGATATCGATGTGATTTGAAAAAAAACGCAAAAACAGCGCGATTAACGAGTTGCGAAAAAGAAAAAGAAAAAAATGCTTTGGTGTGGATTTCAAAACACTTTTCTGCTGCGCGGGTTGCTACGTTTTTGATGGTTTACTTACCGATATCTTCGCACTTGTAGTTTTGTATCATCTCGGCCAGTTCCAAATTGCCGGCAATTACGGCGACCTGCGTTTTAAAGATGGTTGGTAAACATAGCAAGAAAAGGAAGAATAGGAAGAGAAGAAAAACGCGACAACGCGATCAATTAGTACACTTTCATATATGTCGGTACCAAAGGGGAAGAAGCTGTGGATGTGGGTATAGGTTTTTTTTTAAAGGTGTGGATAATAATGATGTTTGTGTTGATGGTGCTGCGAAAACAAAAAAAAACATAACAAACGGGTGCGAACAAGGAAAAACGAGACCCCGCAGGGTCGTTGGATAAACGGACGGAAGATGTCGCTTGGTATTTCATGGGAAAGGGGGGAAAGAGACACGCGTTGACGAATGTACACTTAAGTAAACCTCGTCTGTCAGAGTGCAAATGAGGACTTGATGGTTTTTTCTTCGCCATCGGCTAAACATGCTAAATTGGAGGAAAGGAAGGATGACGACAAACTGTTTTGTTGGTGATGGTTTGCGGATGGATTTAGGTGGGTGGGGTGCAAAGGGAGAAAATCTTATTTGTACAACGGTTGTGTCTGAATGTCACTGGTAAATCGACACGCAAACTCGTGATTATATGAAAGGGTGGTTTTTACATAATTGTTAAGGTATATTTACATAGGTTATTAGGAGATTGGGAGTGAGACGCTGATGGAGCCTATGGGCTGGTGAAAGAGTAATGCTTGACGGGTGTTGATACACTCTAGACAACACAGAAGATGCTGGGATTTGTTTTAAAAGATGACTTGATTTGCCCAATAAGACCCATGAGAAGCCCTCTGAACTTATCATACGAAAAGACCTTTACCTTAAAACCCACTATAAATCTTCTAGACTGCCTATAATCGTATATCAGTCCCATTAGGGTTTTCGTCAATTTTAAGATAACAACGTTATCCACTATCGATTGGCATCTACTTTCATATTACGTGATAAAACTACGGAGTTGGACCATGAAAAATGTGAACACAACATCAAGTCAGTTTGTTCCATTAGGCAAAGTAAAATTCGACAGTCCAGAGGTCTAGTTACAGTTCTGCTTTTTGGATCGCCATATTTTTCGCTGATATAACAAAACATGCAAGCTTCATTGAATCAGATTTCAACTTGTAAATATTATCGATTAATTAATTAAGGGGACTGATATGGGATAATAGGCAGTAGAGTTCAATTAACTCGTAAAAGCCTGGGGCAAACTTTTTATTTTTTTTGTATCCCAGAGATGTCATGACCGATTATACTGATTTTTTTTTTAAGCTCATTCCGGTGAGTGGTTCTTACGTCGTAGAGTGGTACTCCCTCCAAGCTCCTCCCTCTTTGTAATATATTCAAGAATGTGTTGGCAAGGGGTGTTTTTGACGTAGTACTACGTCTTTGTGGACTGGGGTGCAAATCAATAAAATGTGTGGCGAAATAGTGTTAGGTTTTGAACGCTTGTAATTTTGTCATTTATAGATGAAATCAAAATCTGAAAACGCCATTCGATAGGAAATAACTCTACGAATTTGCTGAAATAAATACTTTTCTAATTTTCCATATAAAAACATTTGAAAAACGTACCAATGATAATTTTATCACTGTTTTTATTAAAAAAAAAAAAACGTTTTTCCCGAAACCCAGTCCACTTATAGCGAATTTGTTTATTATTCAGTTCCAACCTGGATGGGGTATCAAGATTGGGTCTGCTTGTATTCTGACAAACGTCAGTTTGATCGTTTGTTTTTAAAACCTACCTCAGGTTGAGGTTCGCACTGACGAAAAGTTCGGTTTCGCACTGGGTTGGAACTGGTTCCAACCCCGATAATAAACAAATTCGCTATTAGTTTCACATCGTTCTGCTTGAACCTGAGAAGTTATAGAACAGCGCTGCTCAGCGTGCCTCTGCTCATTTCCGCTTTGGACGGCGTGGCAAGCAGAAAGCAGGAGCGCATTAGGTGGATTTTCTCCCTCTCTTTCTGCCGTCGTGCTGAACATTCTCACAGGCGCTGTGACCGGATGATATCGGGCAGGTGTGGGATGAGCTTTAAGTTAAGAACGATGTCGCACCAAAGCTAATTTTTGCATCGAACCATCAGCCCTTCTCAGGACCACACATTTTTACAGAAAGAGTTATATTGCTGGGATAAATTGGCGGTATTGGAGTTAAGTTTCTAAACCATTTATTTTGTTATCAATATATAAGTGAATGGAGCAGCAACAAATATCTAGCAGTTCTACGTCAACAATGTGGTCGTGCGTTGGACACAACCATGATGACAGACTAACGCCCCGGTTCTAGGCGCCTAATAGGTGCCACACAAGGAAGAAGTGTTATAGTTCGTTTACTAAAATGAACTATGACGATTGTACGTATATGGCCAGTTTTGCTATAATCAATGCTCTTCGTGTTTATTCGCGAAATTCATATCAAAGATTGATCACTTGCGTGGGAAATCAATTTGGCAAGGCATTTGTGACCAGCATACACCTTTCGGTCGTATGAAACAGGTCCAAATCTGTCCAAATCCGCCCGTAATTGTTGTTTATTTTGTCACTGTTTATGGCAAAATAGGGGACTTTTCATGAGCATTAACGGCAAATAACTCACCAACAGTAGCAGACCATGAGTACTGTGTTACCTATACATACTCCCATCTTGGCGCCAGTTCACTGTACCTACGCGCATGCATCAACACAGCAAAGAAAACATCCGTAGAGCGAAAAGAACGTAGAGCGAAAGGTCTTGCAATTTTCCTGAAGTTAATGGGGCTGCTTTGAAGTTCTCTGATAATCCTCGAAGTACTCGGAACCTCCCTAATTATAAAGAAACTACCGGAAAGTATCTAATCTTCTTTGAAGGCCTCTGGGCTTGCTTGAAGAATTCGGACCTTTGTCTTGAAATTAATGGAACATCGGCATTGAAGTTTTCTGATCTTCTTGATTTTATAAATTTTTAAAAGTTCTCGAAACTGCCATTGAAAATCACAGAACTTCACTTAAAATGTTCTTAAAATTGTCTAATGTTCATGTGACTTTCCTTGTGTTTGCTGAGGTTTTCGGAAATTCCCTGAATTTCTCGGAATTCCTTCAAAGTTTCAGCAATTTCCTTGAAATAAACTGATGTTCTCTAAATGGAACTATCCTGAAAACCATTACATGTCCTTGGAGTGCTTTGGACATGTAAATTTTGTCTAAAGTTCCTTAAGTTCACCGGAGTTCACTGGACTTTCCTGAAATTCCCGGGTTCTCGAATGTTAACAGCAGTTAATGAAACTGTCTTTCAATTATCGGAACTTACGCTTCCAGATCTTTAAACTTATCAAAAAGTCTGGTCTTACCTGAAGTTTCAGAACTTCTTAAAAGTTCCTGAAATTTTCCTGAAGCTAATGGAACCGCAATAAGGCTTAGGAAGCATTCCTAAAATTTCGCGGAAGTAGAAAAAAACACTGGCGGGAGAACACGGAAGAACGTATTGAGCGAGGCTAGAAGAAGCTTCCATGGGAAGAAGTCGAAGCAATTTTCTGGGAGGAATCCGAAAACAACTTACGGAGTAAGGTGGAAGAAAACACCAAGGGACAGTAGGAAGGTTCCAAGTGAAGATCCAGGAAGTTAAAAATGAACATTTTGATGGACCTATTTTTTCACTTAATAAAAGTATTTCTCGACTCCTGAGTAGCCAAAAACGGGGAGAAAATGGAAACATTAGTCAAAACCCCACTAACACAAGTTCATAGAATTATATTGAGTAAACTGCTACACAACCAAAATCAGTCATATTAACGTTATATAAACTGCAATAGAACATGTGTGTTGCTTGGGAAGAGTATCGAGCATAACACATTTCTAACATAAGAGTATAAAGAGCATAACATATTTCTAACGATGCATTTTTGTTTGAGCAGACTAAAACAATTTGAGTTATTCAAAAAGATAAAAATCTCTCACAGTTCAGCAGGCAATAATCATTTTGCTTATTAAAAAATCGGTATTAAATCTCAAAAATCAGTATTCTGAAAAATCTTATCTGTATATCCGGATCAAGTTCGAAAATCGGTATAAACACCGATAAATCGGAATATCTGGCAACACTGCTGCTGCTGCTGCAGATCGACAAGACGGTCAACACTTAGTTGAGAACAGTGCTGCTGCAAAATATCTACAAAACACGGTAATATTGACATTTCTGCTTTTGTCACTCATTTGAGCTAACAGTCATCGTCAAGACCAACCATGTCAATTGTCAGTGACGACCATGTGTAGATTTTTTTATTAACTAAATTTGTCAGTGGTCACTCGGCTGTCGACAGAAGCAGGCCACTCTCGATGTGTGTCACGCAATCGTCTGTTTACTCGGCAGCAACCATTTTTGTGGTCCTCCTCATTGTTCTTCATCAGCAGTTCTTTCGGTCGTCGACCTTGGAAAGCAACAGTTTCGTGATGAGTGTGCGAGTGCTGACCACGTTTTGCGTCCACTGCTGCAATGGAAGCGCTCTGCCCCCTCCCTTTGGCGATACTGCCATACAATGAAACCACTGGAATCCATTGTGATGGAGGAGGCTTTTTGGATAGTGTTCATCTTTTGACTATAGTTTTACGATGTTTTGTATGGTGAATCCTCGGCTCTGTAAAGTTAATTCGATTGAGCCTTATCAAATAAATTAAAGAAAAAAAAAACTAAATTTGTAACGAAATTTTGCTTATTACTTAAGTACAAAACAATTACATCGAGCCATTCAAGTGAACAAGCATCTACGTTCTGAATTGCCTGGATAACCATAATGTGACACAGAATGCACGAAATGACATTTTTGTTTGCCAGCTGAATCTTTGTTATTGACGAAAAAATTAATGAGATTTTGACGAAGGTTTTTTTGATGATCAAGTTTGTCAGTGATTATTGGGGTGACAATTTGGTCAATATCGCGCAAAAGTCTGTCAATGACAATGACAAATCAGTGTTCACTCGGCTGTCGACAAAAGCAGGCCACTCTCGATGTGTGCCACGCGATCGTCTGTTTTCTCGGCAGCAACCATTGTGTGGTCCTCCTTACTGCAACCGTTTAGTGATGAGTGTGTGAGTGCTGACCACGTTTTGCGTCCATTGCTGCAATGGAAGCGCTCTGCCCCCCGTTGGCGATACTGCCATACAATGAAACCACTGGAAGCGGCTCCAGTTCTTGTGGAGGAGGCTTTTTGGGTAGCGGAAGATAAAGTGTTTATTGTGTTGTACCTTTTGACCATAATTTTAAGATGTATTGTATAGTAACCAAGAATCCTCAGCTCTGTAAAGTTAATTCGGTTGAGCCTTATTAAATAAATTAATAAACAGAACAGATAATGACAAATCTCAGCACTGGTTGAGAATTCAATCACCACGTGGCGCTAGTGTGCTATATGACTCTTAGTTACCTGTTTAACTTGACTGCTGGAAAAGGCAGCACAGTTCAGAATTCATTCACCAGGGATGTTAGTGTACCGTTTGACCACAGACAAACAGACGTAACTCTTTGAAAAAGTTATCCTTGAAAACATATTATTTCAAAACATAGAACCTCAGTAACGGCATCTCTCGGGCTTCTCGCGGAAAACAAGCTTGCTCGCTAACTCGCAAACAATATTGCATTAAATTTCTATAGAATGTATAGAAACGTCAAAATGATCCGATGCCAGCGCTGCGGCGAGTAGTTCGCGGAACTCATAATATTCAAATCAACCGTTAAATGCGTGAACGAAGATACACAATGAAGAGTTACGTCTGTTTGTCTGTGGTTTGACATTTAATGGTGCATCAGATACAAGTTTGTTGTCTTCAGCAAAGTTTTTCAGATTAACAAAAACTGTTGGATAGTTCAGTTGAGAATTCACTCACTAGGCAGCGATAGTCAGATAGCCATTTGGTTTCAAATGGCTTGCTTTAACATGATAGATCAAGTACATAAAAGCTGACTGTCTTCAGCTAAGTTGGTGTACATTACAGTTCACAATTTACTCACCAGGCGGCACTAGTGTGCCATTTGATTTAAAATTGTTTGTTGGAGCTTGACAGCTCGACTAGGTAGAAGCTAGTAGTTATCTTTGGCAAAGTTGATCTGATCGACAAGACCTATTGGATGAAGGACAAAACAGATAAGAATTCACTCACCAGGCGGCACGAGTGTACAATTTGACTTCTTTCGGCTTGTTTTAACTTGACAGCTCGACAAGATATTGTGAGTTTAGATAAAAATTGTCTGTATGTCGCTGATGAATTTTCTTCTGACGCAACCGGCAGTATTGCAAAAGAGCTGTTGCAAGTATCGACAGTAACAAGAACATCAATATTAAAGTTATGATTTCCGTAAAAGTTGGAAGTAGATTGGGTCAGACTTCTTCTTCTTTTTCGAATTGCAAGCTCACATTAGCTTATTGCGTGCTATCAACTTTGTGTTCTAGATGCACTTCCACAGTTCAAATTTGTCTCATACGTCATTTCGATCAGGAATGCCGTTAGCTTGTGATACAATTAATTGAAACATTTCCAAAATGGCCGAATTTTAGCAATAATGCGAATGATTACCCATAACAAACAGTTACGCAATGTTTCGTACAAATCGGAGAAGATCGATTCAAAATTTTATTTTTTGACGTAGGACTGCGTCTGTGATTTCTATATGGGGGTACACTTTGTGAAACCGAAAATGGAACATGTAACAAAATTATGAAAGATTTTGAACGTTAATAACTCAGCAGCCCCTGGACCAATTTCAATAATTTTATCACCAATCGATCAGCTATATTTCTACGCATCTGTTAAGTTTAAGTTTTTTATAATTTTTCAAAATGTCACTATTGAAAATTGCGCGAATGTGCAACTGTTGCTATGAGCATTAAAATCATCACCGATTTCCTGCGAAAAGCAATTTCCCTAACACAGATTTCAAAGTTGAATTCCATCCGGTCTCACCAAACGGTGTTTATTCAATCACCGCGTGGTGATTGGTGGTGTGTTCTCCAGTACACAACGAAAGGCTGTCTGCAAGCCGCGAGCTGCAGCCCATATGATCATCCATAGAAGGAAGAAGAAGCCGGACCGCTATTGATCGGAATCAGTAGCTCTTCGTGAGACGCTGTGGGCCATCTATGTCAAGCGCGTCATACTAAAGAGTATAAACAGAGAGAACCCCGCTCAAATTCCTATTCCTACACAAAACACAAGCTCCTGCTGCAGTTAACAAATAGGATTTATCCACTCAGTCCTACGTCCCAACAGATGACCGTCGATAAGTTTGACTTTGTTATTGTTAATCTCTACTTGAATTCAAACAAAACGGTTTTAGCGTTTAAAATTTAGTCTTAAATCTTTACATAAGGTTATAATTATTTTTAGTTAATTGTTAAAGCTATCTTCGGAAAGGTTGTTTTCAGTAGTTTCCATGGAATCAATTCCAGTAGTGGCCTACTCCGTTACCCAAATTTAGTACAGGTCTCGTGGATGTGGACGGGGGAATGGGAGAGCATACGGATGGAAAGGAAGTTCGAAACAGTGGGAAAATTCTACACGTAATAATACAATTAATTACGAACTTTTCTACAACAGAAGTACGGGATAGAGGGAAAGAGAAAAGTATGTATCCTACCTGATACGGTGTCTGATTGGCATAGTTTAGTGCGCCCCGGTTGGAACCGCGAAAGAGAAGCATTCTAGCGCAAGCCTCCTGATTGTTAACAGCGCAAACATGCAGCGGCGTATTGCCGGAAGCGTTCTGCCCATCCATATCCGCACCGTAGAACAGCAAGTGCTCTAGGTGATGCACTAACCCGTTCCGACAAGCCTACAAATTATTTTCGATCGTTGTTTGGGTTGTTGTGGTTTGTGTGTAATCGTGTGGGGGGTTTTGGGTTTCAAGAGTTTCGTTCAATTTGGATTTACAGTACAGCGGGGAAGAGTGGTAGTTTTTTGAAAGTTATTTCGTGGACCGGAAAGTGAGGGATAGTGAGGGTCAGTGGAAAATTGTATGTAGAAGAAAAATAAGAGAAAAGAGAAGAAAAAAGAGAATTATTAGAACATTGGCAACTCTGTTTCAAGCTTACAACTTTTTGAAATCGTATTCGCGGAAACGTTAAACAGTCTCTTTTTTCCTTAGGAGAAGGATTTGACAGAACCGGAGAGTACTTAGATCAAACAACACTACAAAATTACAAACGCCTACTTGGATACCTACAAAATTCCTTCTCCAAAAAACATTGGATACCTAAAAACTTTAGTTCCCGATCACCTTTCTAAACAAAAATCAAAATCTACTGAAACGAGTTACGAGCTGAAACCGAACTATGATTCTGACGCTGGTTTTTTTACCTGGTGCACTTCCTGCCAGCCCTGGCTGTCTTGGATTCCGAGGATGGCGTGGTCGTGTAGGAGAATTTCGCAGATTTTCGGATCGGTCTTGCGCGTCACCGAGAGGTAGCCCGGGGTGAGACCCTTGGTGTCCCGGTAGTTTGGCGACGCGCCCAGCTCCAGGAGGGTGCTAGAATAAGAAATTGAAAAAAAAGAGTATTAGATCTATCAACTACGGTTGTCTTAAATTAATCTCGAATCGCTGCAATTAACATGCAAAACGGTTGAGACAATCGTTGCTAGATTGATGTAAATCGAGCTCTCAAGTCTCAAGCGCGACCACGTGTCAAAATTAGCATTGCTAATCTTTTGCATCTAAGTAAGCTGCTCCTATACAGTCCTACACAGTACTAAGGGGTGCTGTCTGATATTGGGCGCATGGGCGCCGAGTTTTGTGGGGGCATGACATTTTCCAATTCCTTTGAAATCTCACTTTGATATAGCAACTTTTCGCATTTATGATCGCAAATTAGAATAGCAACCCCAGCAGTTTCTCGAATGAGCAGTTCCACGACAAATGACGAATCGGATAATTGTTCGTTATGGCCAATTATTGACATTTTTGCAAAAATTCGGGCCATTTTAGATCGTGTCAAATTTTCAAAATGGCGTCTTTGAAATTTCACAAAAAATCGTGGCACGAAACGTAAGAGTAACTAGCTCCAAAACCGTACAAGCGCTCCTCTTACCAAAGCTGCCTGTGGGATAGAGGAATATCCACCTTTAGTTTATTTTAATCAAATTCAGCTCCAGAGAATAAGCAAATAATAAAAAAATCACTGCTTTCCAACAGCTTGAACGTAGTCTTTCAAGTATCTTGGGGCCCTTGTAGCTCTGTGTTCTCTTTGCATTACGGCTCCACCATTGTTTGGCTGATGATGTTTATCCTCGGTGTCTTCAGGTTTGCTGGTGCCACGCCACGGATAAACCTTCTTTGCCTGAGACACATGTCTGTTGAAGACGTGTCCCGCATTATCGTTTAGAGTCAGGTTTCCATTTCGTTCCTCCACTACTGTATATCGGGTAGGAAAGAATCGAGAATCACCTTTCGTGCAACTTGACCGCTCTATTATTACCTGGCATGCACGGGCGCGCCGTCGGTTATCTTCGCGCTGCTTCCCTAATAGTTTCGCTTTCCGGTCCCGTTCGTTCAGTAGTTTATCGTCTATATCTACTCGTTCATGACACAGAGGTGAAAGACCCCACTTTATCTTCCGGCCAGACATGACTTCTTCCGGGGCTGCGTTTGTGATTCGGTGAGCTGCTACATTATGTGCGTGCACTGCTACACGCAACTCTTCGATGAAATTGGTGCTTTTAGTAGTTGTACTAACCATGGCCTTGTTGATTATCTTCATATAACCTTCAACAAGGCCATTCTGCTGAGGAAACAGGGGAGTGGAATAGATTGTATTAATGCCCCGTTCCACGCAGTAGTGTTTACATTCCTCTCCGTTGAATGGTGGACCATTGTCGGTCTTGATGTTTTTCGGGAAACCTTCTTTTTCGAACACGCTTTCCTGGTCGATTTAACAGGTTTTGCAATCAGGTACCGCGATCGGTAATCGACGATTACCAAAATCGAAATACCGCCGTATCTAGCGTATGGTCCGTTGAAGTTCGCTGCAATTGTGTCCGACACGACTTCCGGCGCAAGAATACGCTGCATTGGTGTAGTCTTCTCCGGTTTGCCGTTCATAGCACAGGTAGAACAAGATTGCACCCACTTCTCAGCATCACCAGGCATCCCAGGCCACCATAGACGTTGCCTCATTATGGTCTTCATCTTTGCAGCAGATGGGTGGCCTTCGTGTGCTACTTCAAGAGCTTTCTTGCGAAGTGCTTCTGGGATTACAGCACACCCTGTTTTAACTACCAGTCCGTTTCGTACAGCAAGAGTGGCAGGCCACTCACCGTAGGTTGGCAGGCCACTCACCGGTTTGCAATGAAACTATCAGTTGCTGAAACGTCGCATCTTGAGTTGTATGATCTACAATTTCCTTTTCGGTCAGAAAATCGGCTGCGTTTGCCTCGACAACCGGTACTTTCCAGGGACTGGTTTTTTCATCAAAAGGATCGTCACTACCGTTGTAGAGCCGTGAAGATGGATCTGCGATATTGTCCTTGCCTCGAACATATTCCACCTCATAATCATAAGGACTGAGTCTGAGCGCCCAACTATCGGCTCTTGTGAGGGCTCTTTTAGAATCTTCCCCTGGTTCGATTCAAAATAAACATTACGCCTTGTGCATCAGTTCGTAGAGTAAATTCGCCTACCAAGTAAAAAATAAGATAAATGCTCCACAGTCCACACGGCGCTCAACGCTTCCCGTCGATTCTGTGGGTACTTCCTCTCTGTGATTGTAAGGGCTTTCGAAGCGAAGCTAATGATTCTGTGGCCTCGTTCTTCACACTCTTGTACGAGTACCGCACCCAAGGCAACAGGAGAAGCATCTGTGTACAAAACAGTTTTCGCGTCATTTGAAAAGAACCCCAGAGATACAGTGCACTGCGCAATCCGTTTTTAATGGTATCGAAAGAATTTTGCTGCGGAGTACCCCACGTCCATGCATTTTTAGAGACTGCTGCCCACAATGGACTACTAATATCTGCAATATTTTGGATATGGGGACTTACGAAGGAAGCTAAACCCAAGAAGCTTCGTAGCTCCGAAATGGTCGCTGGATGCCGAAAACCAAGCATGCTCTGTATTTTCGCTTCCTCAACAAAACAAAAGTTGTGTAGCAGTTGGGCTCACTCAGTTTTGGACGCAACCTGGCCGCCCTGACGATGCTCTGGAGCTCCTCGCCCATCGTCAAATACAATAACTGCGAGCGTTGAATTGGATCAGATGCGTTTCCCAGAGATGCCGCCATCTCGAAGTTTTCGATGTATCTATTCCAAGCCTCCCACATCTTGTTGGCTGGAATGCCACTCGGGAAAGCTTTGATGTGATCCCATCGAACAACAGACGTGGTACCTGGCGGTCGACCAACGAACTCACTAGGCGCGTTCCAGATAGACTCCAGCTCATACGGTGCTGGGTCTCGAGAGGTAGTCGGGCGTGCGTAGGCACCCAAGGTTTGGGTCAGCTCCGCAATACATTTCTCTATCCGCTCGAGTCTGTCGAGTGTTTCTGGATTTTCTCTACCCGTGTGTTGCGGTGTTTGAGCTTTTTGTCTGGTCTGGTTTCATTACTTCATCATCGCTACCAGATGGATGTCATCTTGACAGTCGCCCTCTTCTTCCATACTTCCATCGCTGAGTTCACTACTATCACCTTCCTGAATTGCTTCGTTCGTGCAAGTGGATTCGTCGACGTTGAGTGCCTCAGCATGGTCCTGATCGTCAGAATCACCGGTCATCCTTACACATTTTCCTTCGCTCTCCATCGCATCAACGTTTGACGTTCGTTGGAAATGAAATACCTGCAATTGTGTACATTGAACGAATATAGTTCATCGGATTACCACCAGCAAAAGAATTGAATGGGAAAATAAACTTCTTTCCCTCGGTTGTTCCAGTCGTGGGATATATGCTGCTTTATGTTCGTTCTTTAGATTCTCACTGGTAATCACCCAGCATATGGAAATGTGGGATTGCTCGTAGCACACACGTCTTACCTCCAGTAAAGTCATCAGTCGAAAGAGGCGATGCATTATGCCACGTCACTGATGATCGAGCTCAACTCTGACCGAATGTCTACACTAATCTCCAAGAACAGCAGGGATGTACTGACGCAGGGTTGAGTACATATTAGGATGTACAATAAACTAAAGGTGCATATTGCTCTATCCCACACTGCCCACCAAAATGCAAAATTGCGCTGCAAACCTACAATACGAAAAAAGGTCTGTTCTAATCCAGATTAGATCTGTGCTCTTAATTGTCTAATGGAAATGTTTCAAGACCTTTAGGAACGATCAGAGAACTTCGGGGCAGTTCCTTGGACGTTAGAAAAATTGAGGGAGCTTTCGAAAACAGCCGGAACGATTTGAAAAATTCAGCGCTATTCTAATAACTTCGGAACAATTGCAGAAACTTTACAGATGTTCCTAGAACACAGCAGAAGGAAGTTGAGATACACTCATAGAAGTTTAAAGAACTTTAGGCAAGTAACGTTAAATTCAGGGCAGTTCCATGCACATCAGGAAAAAATGCGAGTACTTAATGAAGTCACGAGAGCTTAAAGAACATTTCCAGAACTGGTTGGCAGTTCCATTAAGTTCAGCAAAATTTCAGTATCCTTCAATCAGTTTTGAAAACTTCATGGATGTTCCAAAAACTCCAAGGAACTCCCTGAGACTTTAGGATAGTTCCAATAACTTCAAGAACGTCCTGAACTTCCGCGAAGTTAAATTACCTTTAAGGCTATGTTCCGATTGCTTCAGTGTATTTCCATGGATTTCAGAACAATGTCGTGATCTTCAACCAAGATCATAGAGTTGTTCATTAACTTCAGGAAAATTTTAAGAACTTTACAGCAGTTGCCGAAGCTTCAGATCTTTAGGGAATGAATAACAGTAAAATTGCAGGAACTTCAGGGATGATCCGAGAAGTTCGAGTAAATTTCGAGAACATTGGGGCATTTCCATTAATTTCAGGAAAATAGTGCGGACCGTCAAGAAATACGGAACAATTCAGAGAAGTCCAGAAAACTTCTGAGAAGCTAAGAGAACTTCAAAAAAATTTCATGAATTTCTTAGAACTTCCGACAAATTCCAGTCCAGAGAACTTGAGGGAAGTTGAGAGTTCTTCAGCTAATTAAAAAATGAGCAATTCAGTTTATATCAGATCAGTTCCAGGAACATCTTCAGGAGAACTGCGTGAACTTGCCGTCCTATATACTTCTGGAAAATTTCAGGCACATTCGTTCCGAGGAATGAAAGACCATTCCATTAGTTCAGAGAAGTTTCATAAACAAGCAGCCGGCAAAAACTTCTGGAAAACATTGTGAACTTCAGCGAAGCTATGAGAACTTACGAGCGGTTCAATGAGCTTCAGAAAAATTGTGGGAACTTTCAAGAAGTTTTGAGAACTTCAGAGATGTCCAGAGAACTTCAAAGAAGTCCAGAGAACTTGAGGAAAATTGGAGGAACTTAAAAGAAATTTCAGTCACTTCAGGGAATCTCGCTGATCTTTAGGGTTTCAATGACTTCAAGGAAACTCTAAGAACATCAGAAAAGTACAGACATTCGGTGTGGTTAATTTCCGACACATTCAGGACAGTTCCATAACTTCAGTAAAACTTCAAGAATGTTTCAAGAACCTTTAAGAAGTAAAGGAAATTTCGATGAAGTCCGGAGACCTCGAAAGAAGTTTGAAAACGTCAGAAATATTTCAGAAACGTCACCGAAGTTCAGAGATTTTTTTATTTTTTCGTTCGTTTATTTCGTAGGCTCAATCGCGCTAGCTTCACGGAGCCGATAATTAATTGTTCATTGTTTGTAACAAAATTAACTTATTTCTATGTCTAGTAGGAGTTGGGCCGAATACTCGCGGCTTAACCGAGGTTAGAGGGGTAAATTGTCGAAGGATAGGATCAGGGGAGGGGGGTTTCGTTGACTCATCAGAGCAATGTCGCCAGTATGAACGGTAATGCGGTTCTAGATTCGTCTGGAGTTCGACCGGCTATGGTGAACAGTGGGCGACGATGACACTCATCGAGACGGTGGTTCAGAGAACTTGAAGGAAGTTTAAAAATCATAAGGGCAGTTTCATTAACTTCAGGGCAGTACCAAGAACGTCCGGAGAAAAGTGAGAACCTTAAGAACCTGCTCTGAGATCTTCAGACATCCTCAAGGCAGTTGCATTGACTCCTAGTCTATTGCAAAAACTTCAGGGAGGCAGGGAATTTCCAAAAGCTTCAGTAATGTTCCGAGAGCTTCAGAAAAAACTGAAACTTCAGGGAAATTATATGCACTGGAATTTCAGAAATTTTGCGGGAAAACTTCAAGAATGCTCCATGTACTTCGGGGTAGATCAGAGAACTTCATAGCAATACCATTAATTTCAAGAAAATTACAGTAACTTTCCAGAAGTTTTGAGGAATTATTTATGGGGAATTTCGGTATTTTCAGGTACTTTCCGAAAACTTCAGGAAAATTTTCAGACCTTTAGGGAAGTTCCAGAGTTTTCAAGGCAGCACCTAAAATTTCAGAAAAGTCCAGAGAAGTACAGAGAAGTTTAGAAAATTTTAAAGAAGTTCCATGTTGAAGATCGAAATTTTTAAGAAAATTGCGGGAAATTCGTCATTTGGCATGGAACTGCTCAAAGGTATCAGAAGCGTTTCAAGGGATTCAGAGAAAAATTTCAAGGTAATTCCGAGGACAGTTCTGAAGTAATTCTGATGAGAAACCCACAAAAATACTGAGGGAAAATTAAAGGAATTTCTGGAATAGATAATTTGGAATTGTTTTGATAATTCCAAGAAGATATTAAGGAGAATGCCAAAAATATCGGATTAGTAATCCCAGGAAAATTAAATTATGGACTGAATTCCTTTGAAATTATGTGAAGAGAAACACTAATGGGCCTCTGAGGATTTTTTTCTAAGGAACTCAAAAGATAATTATAGAAAAAAAAAATAAACGAACTCTTGTGAGAATTATTAGGGATTAGGAACAGTTTTGTAGGTATTCCAGGATGATTCTAGGGACATTATTGCGAAAATGTCAAAACCAAATTCAAGATCCAGAATTTGGGAAACGTTTTCAAGATTCTAAGACTTAAAAAAATGCCCCCTTCTAGTTTGGACCCCGGATACGCCCTTAAAATTTGCTCTTATCAACTCTTTGCACCCCCTAAAGAGGTATCTAGCTAAGCAAATTCTTCCACCAGAAGTTTCTTTTGATTTATTCCGAAAGTGTCTTCTGACTTCTCTAGAAGTTCTTCCAACATATCAACGGAAGTTTCTACTGGCCACATCCGGGTAATTTTTCTGACACCTCCTGAGGCTTTCTTTCGAACTCTCCAAGAAGTCTCTCTGGCTGTTATTAATCAGGATTATTGCTTAAAAATTTCCTCCAAAAGAATCATCTAATTTGAACCAAAAATTTAACCCTGCTTCCCCTAGATGTCCCTAAGTAAAGCTTTGCTTCCCCCAGAACCTTCATCAACAGTTGCTTCAAACTGTTGAGGAATTTCAGCTTCATCTGTTGATCGTTGTTGAATGGAATCTCCAGCCTGACTCCAGCAATCCGAAAAGCGATTTCTTCAAATGGCAGGTACGACCTAAACTTTGACGGGCGTTGGGCCATTAGGCCGAAAACCATTAGGCCGAATTGTGAAAAGTTAAAGATTTCATTTAGTAATTCTTGAAAATGGAACTTTGTGAATTGTTCAAGACTTCTGTCCGAAAAGGGATATGAAATACATGACATAGGGGAAATGGATGTAATAATTTGGACCCATACATAAATTCAGCAATCGACTAAATTTTCAATAGCTACCAAAAATATCCATAAGTACCGTCCCAATGACGCGTTCATCTAGATAAAATTGATAAATAGCAGATTTTTATCGATTGGCCCAATCTTAGATCCATAGGCCAACATTAGAGCCATTTCCCCTAATATTAAGTTTTAATTTTGTAGAGATTTTGCAGTTTTTCAAAAATTTCAAATTCCTTTTGGTAGGAATGAAAAATTTTGGAACTTGAAAAAATTCAGATTTACTGCCTTTGATTTTTTTTTATTAGATCTGACTCCAAAAATATGAACTAGGATCCAGGACTTAATCCTGATTATAAGATCACAAGCTAGAATACTTTTTCAAATTTGAGAACTTAGATAAATTTTAACATCAAGGGTGTAGGACGAATTTTAAGAACTGTGACTTGGAAAGGCATATTTGTTGCTGAGGAATTTTTGGGCAATCATTGTTCATAACAGATTTTTCCTTCGTTCAAACATGAGCAGTTCTTTCGAGTTTCAAGATCTCTATCTCAAAGAGCCTGGGTTCAATACCAGTCAGCGCTGCCGGGATTTTCTGAGGCATAAAACCTCTGATTACGCCTTCTTTCGGAAGGGAAGTAAAGCCGTTGGTCCCGGTCCATATCAACTCGCCTCTCTGGGTACTCAGTACGGAAAACATTCGAAACATGAGTGGTGCTTTCTGGACATATTGTAGCTATGTATTCTTATATTGGAAATCGACATAATTCTGCCTACTTCATTAGCTGCTCATTATTTTCTCAACCTGGTACAATACAGAAGCCTTACCATGATAAATGAACAAATATTAGAATTTCGGCCTTAAGGCCCATTCTGCCTAATCGCATTTGGCTTACTGGCGTTTGGCAAAATTTAATGCCGCCTAATGACCAATCACCCTTTTGCCGTACGTCTCGTTCAGGTCATAACTATGTAGGCTGAGCATACTGATCATTGTGGCTATATAATCACGAAAAGTGAGAATCAGTCAAACGGCAGATCCTTGGTGGAAATCCATCCATACATTGAGGAAGTCAACGTACTCGACACCGTTGAGCTATATGATCATGCAAATGCCCATTATCAATTTCCTGGATTTTGCCCGATTTATTCCCGGAATTTTGAAAATTTTTCCGGTTCAAATTGAACACTTTACTATGCTACTGAATACTGGTTCATGACTACCGACAGCAGATTTTTTTTGGGGACGTTCCCAGCATGCTGGATAAGTCACAAATGACCAAACATCCCTTAAAGTCTGTTTACAAAAGCAGTCATCCTGGATTTTAATTTAGTCTGCTTCCAAGTAACAATTTTGGTTTTATGAGGGTTTTGTAGACCATGATTTAGACTTGTAGCATGCTTTAAAACCTCGATAAAACTTGCAATGTTACTTGGGCTGTATTGCTCGAAATCTTCAACGTGTGCCTAATATTTAACTACCTTGATATTTAACTCAGAACTCTTCACTGGATTTCATAATGGTATTCTCAAGATTGTTCTTTACAGGGCTCTGTTCAGAATTTTCCTCCTGAGATTCTCATTATAACAGTTCGAAATCCCCTGCAAAATACTCAAAACAGTTCTTGAAAAGCCCCTTAAGATTCTCTTTGAATTTTCAATTATTCTCCCAAGAATTTGCTGAAGCTTCTTTTAAAATTCTCCCAAGGATTCCTATGCATTTCACATCTGGAATGTGTTGAATTTCTGCTAAGAATTATCATGAAGTTCTCCTGTAAATTCTTCTGAAAATTCACTTGAAATTGTCTAGAAATTCTTCTCCGAATGCCCTTGGTATTATCGTCAGGATTCTTTTCATACTCTTCTCATGTTTCCTAGGGAATTGTAACCTCAAAATTCGATTCCCTTGATATTCCTTCACGAAATTCTCTTTATATGCTAATTAGAATTCACCTCTGGAATGTCTTGAAATTCTGCTCAAAATTGTAATGGAGTTCTCATCTGAAATCTTTTGATTACCTTCTAGAAATTCATCTCCGAATACCCTTGGTATTATCCTCAGGATTCCATTGAAACTCTTCTCATATTTCCTAGGGAATTGTAACATCAACATTCGGAATTTTCTTCTGATGACCATTGGAATTCACCTCTGGAATGTCTTGAAATTTTGCTCAGAATTATCATGGAATTCTCACCTAAATTCTTCTGAAAATTCACTTCAAATTATCTAGAAACTCTTCTTCGAAAGCCCTTGGTATTATCTTCAGGATTCCTTTTAAACTCTTCTCATAATTCCTTGGGAACTGTGACCCCAAAATTCGATTCCCTTGGTATTATTCACGGAATTCTCTTTTGATTTCAATTGGAATTCACTTATGGAACGTCTTGAAATTCTGCTCAGAATTATCATGGAGTTCTCCTCTAAATTCTTCTGAAAATTCACTTCAAATTATCTAGAAATTCTTCTTCGAAAGCCTTGCTTTGAAACTCTTCTCATAATTCCTTGGGAATTTTAATCATAAAATTCGATTCCCTTGATATTCTTCCCGGAATTCTCTTTAGATTTCAATTGGAATCTACCTGTGGAATGTCTTGAAATTCTGCTCAAAATTATCACGGAGTTCTCCTCTAAATTCTTCTGAAAATTCACTCGAAATTCTCTAGAAGTTCTTCTCCGATTGCCCTTGGTATTATCCTCACGATTCCCTTGAAACTTTTCTCATAAATTCCTTGGAAACTGTAACCTCAAAATTCGATTCCCTTGATATTCTTCACGGAACTCTCTTTAGATTCTCTAGAAGTTCTTCTCCGACTATTCTTGGTACTATCCTCACGATTCCCTTGAAACTCTTTTCATAATTCCTTGGAAACTGTAACCTCAAAATTCGATTCCCTTGATATTTTTCACAGAATTCTCTTTAGATTCCAATTGGAATCCACCTCTGGAATGTCTTGAAATTCATTTCAGAATTATCATGGAGTTCTCCTCTAAATTCTTCTGAAAATTCACTTGAAATTCTTCTCCGACTATTCTTGGTATTATCCTCAGGATTCCTTTGAAACTCTGCTCATAATTTCTAGGAAATTGTAACCTCAAAATTCAATTCCCTTGATATTCTTCACGGAATTCTCTTTAGATTCCAATTGGAATACACCTGTGGAATGTCTTGAAATTTTGCTCAGAATTATAATGAAGTTCTCCTCTAAATTCTTCTGAAAATTCACTTGAAATTCTCTAGAAGTCCTTCTCCAAGTATTATTGGTATTATCCTCACGATTCCCTTGAAACTCTTCTTATAATTCCTTGGAAACTGTAACCTCGAAATTCGATTCCCTTGATATTATTCGTGGAATTATCTTTCGATTCCAATAGGAATCCACCTGCAGAATGTCTCGAAATTCTGCTCAAAATAATCATGAAGTTCTCTAAATTCTTCTGAAAATTCACTTGAAATTCTCTTTTGAAATTCTTCTACGACTATTCTTGGTATTATCCTCAGGATTCATTTGAACCTCTTCTAATAATGCTTTGGGAGTTGTAACCTCAAAATTCGATTCCCTTGATATTCTTCACGGAATTCTTTTTTGATTAAAATTGGAATTCAACTGTGGAATGTCTTGAAATACTGCTGATGGATTTCTCCTCTAAATTCATCTAAAAATTCACTCGAAATTCTCTAAAAATAAGCCCTTGTTATTATCCTCAGCATTCCTTTGAACCTCTTCTAATAATTCTTTGGTAATTGTAACCCCAAAATTCGATTACCTTGGTATTCTTCACGGAATTCTCTTGAAATTATCTTTAGATTCCAATTGGAATCCACCTGTGGAATGTCTTGAAATTCTGCTCAAAATTATCATGAAGTTCTCCTCTAAATTCTTCTGAAAATTCTCTTGAAATTCTCTAACAATACTTTTCCGGATGCCCTTCGTATTATCATCAGGATTCCCTTTGAACCTCTTCTAATATTTCCTTGAGAATTGTAACCTCAAAATTCGATTCCCGATTGATGTTCTCCACGGAGATACTATTCTCGTAATTCAGTATCCTTAAAGTTCTACTCGGAATTTCCTTGGAAACCTCATAAGAACTCTCTTGAAAGTCATCTCAGAACTAATTAACTTATTATTATAAATTATACGGAAGAATTTGCCAAATTTGAAAACATTACAAGGACCAGAATCTAATTATTATTACTTCCCGGATATGGGACGAAGTTTTTCCCGGATTTCACTGGTCACCCTGCATGATGATCTTCTATTTATCATTCAACGATCAACAGATCAACAGTGCAATAATGAGCAGTGCAATCAGCAATCTGAAAATTTGGGTTCACAAATTTAGTCGAGACATCGAGGAATCTGTAGAGCTTCAATATCTGAACTACAGGACAATTTGGAGAATAGAACACATTTTGTTAATACAACTTCTTATCTCACTTCATATGATGAGGTCCCACGAGGCAGCATGGATTCGTATGATAAATCTGGAGATCATACAACACTTTGTTAGGCCTGAAAAAAATTAGGCTCCTCAGGATAATTTGGAGACCCCAACATGTTTTGTCATTACAACAACAGTCTTCTTGATAAGTTGTCTTAGATTTTAAGCTACTAATGCGGGAAATAATCAGTAACAATTATTCCACAAATATCGGTTAATTTAAGCATTTGTGATTAATTTTAGTAAGAAACTCCAAGCAGCCACCTTACTCCAATTTTTCTAAAAGAACAGAAGAACTGTTCAAAAGAACTAGTTCTTTTCAGTGAACTGAATGACTCAGAACCGTTCATTGAAAAGAATTATTTTGCCCATCTCTACTCAGAAGCGACATTATGCATTTTATTTCGGATATGCAGACTTCAATCAATCAACTTCGCATTGGGGATGATTTTCGGCATGCCCCTAGACCATTACTTCATCTTATCGGATAGTCTCAGTTCTATTGATGCCCTCCGGTCGACGAAACCAGAGAGGCTTACTTCGTTACAAAAACAAGCGAGCAGATGCGTGCGTTGGTCGAAAGATCATTTACAATTACCTTTGTATGGGTCCCCTCACATTGCTCAATTCCAGGCAATGAGAAGGCGGACTCTCTAGCAAAGGTAGGCGAGATTTATGATAGAAGAATTATACATGACGAATTTACGCATAAGTACGTCAGATTTCTCTTCTAAGTTGGCAAAACGATTGGACAAGTGATTCTCTTGGGCGGTGGTTACATTCCACTATTCCAAATGTTTCTTCGAGAGCGTGGTTCGAAGGTCTGGATGTAAGCCGGGGCTTCATTCGCGTGATGTCAAGACTTATGTCCAACCACTACTCGCTAGACGCACATCTCTACTGAATAAACCTCGTTGACAGCTTCGACTGTTGGATACCCTATAGTGGCCCGAGGTAGACAACCCTTCCGTGAAGTAAGAGATGTTTTGGGAACTCGTGATCTTCCCTACATGCAGGCGATCCACGAATTCCTTTGTTTGTCTAATTGTTAGAATTTGATGTGACCATGCCCTGCCCTCCTTTCCACATTTTTCAGCCATTGTGTCCCAGTCTTACTATCCTCGCAGTCAGCATTTGATCAAACGTCCGAGAGTAGTATCTGAAGGAGACTTAGGAAACCAGTTCCCTGCCTAGATTCTACGAATTGAAATTTACCCATTAACCTCGAGGCCGCCACGAGTAATTGGTATCCAATACCAACCGGCTCCGCAAAGTGTCGCACACGACTGAGCCTAGTAAATAAACGAACTTTAAAAAAAAATCTACTAGCAAATATCTTTAAGATTTTAGGCTAATCATTTCCAAGATCAGAAAAGATCAATAATATCAATGATTTCACCGTGCACAAATGGATAAAAGGTTTGTTCAGATGCGTTAGTTCATTAGCTGCAACATAAATCCTATTAGAGCGCATTGTATGAATATTTACGCTCATTGTTCTCAAAACAAAAGAAGCGCTTCTAGCAAATCCCCTTTTTCTACGTTTATTCGTAGGCCGAAGAAAATCTAATGGCATTTCAATGCGTTAGTACGGAATTGAAACTCGTAGAACGAATTTAGAATCAAGAAGCAATATTAGATTTTAAACAATATCTCAACAATTTGTGACTCATTATCAAATCTAATGGTACGTATGGAAAGGTGAATAAATTTAGAAGTTATCTTTGACTGAAACATACCATTCTTTGTTCAAACCCGACCAAAAAAGAGAGGTACAGTGCGGGTTGTGCGACGGAGATTAGATCCAAAACCCTCTCCGAGGCAATTCCAAGGTAAATCTGATGCGAATTCGTAAAATCTAAGGTGATTATTATAATAGTGGCATGGACATTGTCCATGAAGCGATCGACCGACTCGATGCTTTACTCGTCGATATAAAAAAACAGCTGACGGCAACTGGAAGCAGTGGTTCTACTGACAACGTTAGTGCTATTAAAAACCACATTACCTCGCTTTTTGACATAGCGATGAAAGCTTCACAAGAAAATTTTGCAAATTCAATGCCAACAATGACAGCAGGAATTTCCGAAGACCTTAACTTTCTCAAGGACGAGCTGAAAAATATCAGCAATATAACTTCTGACCTGTGCTCTACTGTTGCAATGCAACAAAACCCTATACTAGGGTTAGGTATTGTATTAGATGAGCTGAAATCGTTATCGGCTGGTATTGGCAACATCGAAACCCAAATTAACTGTGTCACACTTAATATGCCAGACTCCCCATACGAAGTGATATCACCATCACCTGACCCTCTCCCCAGTTTGCTGGAAGAGTTAAACAATGAGCAAAACGTTGATGACTCAGGGTGGCGTCTTTTGGGCATGAGGAGGGTCTGGAAGGCAGACTGGTCAGATTACGACGCGCGCAAATCACGACGGCTAAATCAACAAAAACATGCTGAAAAAGCTAGAAGGAAAAGGAAACAAAATACAGCACGAAATTATTCTAACGTAAGGAACAACATACACAGCAACAGTTTAAAGCATCGTAATCATCGAAACATGAATTCCGACAACGGTTACAGTACCAATCACAGCAATATTTTCGGTCACCGGAGCATCATTCGACATAACGAACAGGATAACATTAATAGCAATAACAAAAACAACAGTTCCTACCAGTCCCACATCAGAAATCATGGCAACCCCCGTTTTCTTCCACCTGATCGAGAGCTGCTTTCAGCAGCAAAAAATGTCTTCAACAAACCACCGGTTGATTATCAACCTACGATGCAGTTTGAAAAAAGGGAAACTATAAACCCGTACCCAGTAAGCGGTCTTCAGAATTCACATGGTATGGCTCCGGGGAATTCTTCCTCTACATCGTGTCAGCCGTGCACATGTAGACATGCGTGTTTTCGGCACCACTGACGCACTCACCTGAGGTAGAATATGACAACATAGCTGAGCCCGAGGATCATGGCATCTCACATAACTTGAGGGATTTCGGACAGGATGCAGCCACTTCACCCCCTGACCAGCACGACGTAAGTGACCATGTCGCTAGTTTATCAAGTAGCTCTTTTTTAAGTGAAACTACAGTCTATTGCCAAAATTTTAACCGTATGCGTAGTGCGTATAAAATAAATGAAATTCAAAATAAAATAAGCGGATGCACATATGATATAATAATTGGAACAGAAACTAGTTGGTCTGATAGCATTAATAGCGAAGAGGTCTTTGGTAGTAAATATTGTGTTTTTCGATGTGACCGCGATTTATCATTATCAGGTAAAAAATCAGGTGGTGGTGTACTTATTGCTGTGAATGCTACATTTCAAGCTGAACAAATTGTTAGTGAAAGCCAAAAAGAATTTGAAGATGTGTGGGTTAAAATTTTAATAAACGACGAAGAACATCTTTTCGCTTCTGTCTACTTTCCTCCACACTTTTCCAAAAAACCAGCTTACGAAAAGTTTTTCACTGCTGCAGAACTGAAAATTCAAAGAGAAGATCCAAGAACCAAAATTCATATTTATGGAGATTTTAACCAGAATACTGTTAATTTTATACAGGATAGTGATAATGATTCTCTGTTGTTACCAATTGTAGGAGAAAACGATACTTTGCAATTCATCTTTGATAAAAGCAGCCACTTGGGACTTCATCAAATTAACCATGTTCGTAACCAGCTCAATTCCTATTTGGATCTTATGTTTACTAATTGTACAGAAGATTTTTGTATTGTAGAAGCAGCAGTTCCATTATGGAAGAATGAAAAATTTCATACGGCTATTGAATACTCAGTGTTCACAGACTCGCATCGGTCACGCCCAAGCGTTGTTGATTTTGAATTAGTTTATGATTTTAAAAATGAAAATGTTCCTGAATTTAACAACAGACTGAATAACATAAGTTGGCAAAACCTTTTAAAAGATGAAAACAACATGGACAAGGCTGTTGACATATTTTATACTAACTTATACAATATTATTGAAGAATTCGTTCCTAAAAGACAAAAGAGAATAGTGAACAGCACCAAATATCCTGTGTGGTATACACAAGAAATCAGAAATATTAAAAACAGGAAGCAAAAAGCACACAAGGCGTATAAAAAGTTTAAAACGTCACAAAATTTAGAAAAATACGTTGAAATTTGCGGAGCACTTGAGGCAGAAATATCGTCAGCATATGAGAATTACAATTCAAGAGTAGAGAAAAATATAAAATCAGATCCCAAAACGTTCTTTAACTTCGCGAACGAAAAAATGAAGTCATGTACATTCCCATCACGCATGCAGTTTGAAGAGTGTGATAGCACTGATAGTGAGGATATTTGTAACCTATTTGCTCGTTTTTTCCAAAACACATATAAGAAATCCAGTAATGCTCTCGATTTGAACTATTTTTCTTACCTACATGAAGGGGAAAATGACGTATCAGTTAAAAATATCACTGTTAAAGAAATTTTTATGACTTTTGAAAGTCTCGATGCTGGCAAAGGACCTGGTCCTGATGAAATACCTCCATTTTTATTGAAAAAAATAGCAACAAGTTTTGTTAAACCATTGTTTTGGCTTTACAATTTATCTCTCAAAACAGGTGATTTTCCAAAAATTTGGAAGAAATCATTTTTAGTTCCAATATTTAAATCTGGCAAACGGTCAGATATTAAAAACTATAGAGGTATTGCAATTATGTCATGCATTCCTAAAATGTTTGAAGCAATTGTTAACCAGAAAATATTTAACCAGGTTAAGCATCGCATTTCAAATAATCAACATGGTTTTTTTAAAGGTCGGTCAACGTCTACTAATCTGTTGGAATTTGTAAACTTTTCTATTGAAGCAATGGATAGAGGTAATACCGTTGAAACCTTATACACTGACTTTAGTAAGGCCTTTGACAGAGTAGACATTCCCTTACTTCTTTTTAAATTAAAACGTTTAGGTATGACAAGTACACTTTTAAAATGGATTGGATCATACTTGACAGAAAGAACACAGATGGTCCGCTTTAAAGGAAAAATATCTTCGCCAGTCAATGTTACCTCGGGAGTTCCACAGGGATCTCATTTAGGTCCTTTATTATTTATTTTATTTGTGGATGACGTGAAGTTTGTGTTAAATCGTTTAAATGTGCTCATATATGCTGACGATATGAAACTGTACATGGAAATCTTTGACAATTCTGATTTGCTACATTTTAAAAATGAAATTGATGTTTTCTACAACTGGTGCGTTAAAAGTCTGCTGGATATTAATGTTAAAAAATGCAATATTATATCATATTCCAGAAAAAACACTACTCTAGATTTTACATGTACTCTAGGAAACCAGCTGGTTGTAAGGTGCGATAAAATAAGGGACTTAGGAGTAATTCTTGACTCGAAGTTGACATTTGTAGATCATGTGAATACCACAATTCACAAAGCAAATAATATGTTGGGATTCATAAAAAGATTTAGTTATCATTTTAAAGACCCATATACCATCAAAACACTTTATATAGCTTACGTGAGATCAATTCTCGAATACTGCAGTGTGGTTTGGGCTCCATACCATGAAACTTATATAAATCGTATGGAATCAGTTCAAAAACAGTTTTTGTTATTTGCTCTTAGGAAACTAGGCTGGACCTCTTTTCCCCTTCCTTCTTATGAGTCCCGTTGCATGTTGATAAACATTGAAACACTTAAGAAACGAAGAGAAATTTCCATGATTTCCTTTGTCAATGATATTATCTCACAACGCGTAAATTCAGAAAAAATATTAGCAAGATTAAATTTTTACGTACCATCACGCATGTTAAGAACTCGAAATGTATTTCAACTGTCACCTCACAGAACGAATTATGGTAAAAATGGACCAATTAATAGAATGATGAGAGTGTATAATAATTATTGTGAGCATATAGATCTAACGATGTCTAAAGATACAGTAAGGAGAACACTAACTGCTAGGATTTCATCTCGTTAAGTTTAAAACAATTTTTATTTTTTAGATATTTGTATATGCAGTCTACATTTGCCGACAATTTCAAATAAAACGTATGTTTTAAAATAGCATGTAAGGCAACAGCACTATTGTAAAACGGTCTACACTGATTGACGACAAATAAACAAATAAACAAATAAACAAATTTTGACTAAATTCCTAGGCAGTTCTGAATTAAGTTCCAAGGGATTGTGAAAGGAGTTTTAGTTGCATTTTAAAGAGATTTAAAGGGAATTACAAAATCAATTTTAAATGAATACTGATTAGGATTCTATGTGAATCGAATCATCCGGAAAGTTCCAAAGAAATTCTGAAGAGAGTGTTAAGGAAATTCCGAGATCCTATGGAGGAATCTGAAGAGAGTTCCAACGAAATTTGGAGAAGAGTTCCAAGTTTAAAAATATGACCAAATGTTGATGTTCTACGATTTTTGTAAATGTTTAAGTTTCATTTAAGTTTGCATTTTTATGAGCATTTTAAGCATAAATTATAAATATTGAAGACACACCTTTTGAGATATTTCAGTTCATTTCAGCAAAAAACAAACTGTATATTTTCCCCAGAAAGACTTGTCTTTTCTAAACAACTTTGTCTCAGACGTCATTTCAATCAGACATAACATTTTTGCGCTACAATTGATTTAAAAAATGTAAATGACGCCATTTTGAAAAAAAAATACAAGATCCAAAATGGCCGAACTTTTGCAAAAATGTGAATGACAACCCATAACACACAATTATGCTAAATTTCATGTAAATCGGAGAAGGTCGACCCTAAGCTACAGTTCGTACAGTTCAAGCGGCGTCTATAGGTTTTACATTTCGAAACCTCTAGAAAATGTTGTACAAAATTGCTGAATATTCTTACTTACCTAAATGGAAATTAAAAATCCATTCTAATAAAACCTAAAGTTACCGATGAAATAAAATACTTTCAAAGCCCCCCTCACCGTAGGCGCCACTGCTTCTGTTTGCACTGTGTTCGACTGCACGCAAGTGCAGGCAGCAGCGGAATAATTAATCGGTAATTTATTGGAACCACTAGAGGTCGCCATAGTTATCCTCGCCGCCGCCACACCGCTGTCATTTACTTGTCGTTGTTGTTGTTTTCAGTTTTATCTCGTAAACAAGCAGCTTTACCGAATGCATCACGGCGGCGACGATTGCTTTGGATTGGAATCGATGAATGAAACGACCTACACACTACAACAGCTTACAAAAGCCAATCGCCTGCGACCCCTGCCTGACGACAACTGAGACAGACGACGGCGCGGGGCAGCACAGGGCCTACTTAGCAGCGACTGTCTGTCAGTCGTGTCGCCGCTCGTGGGTTCCAATCCGCGTTCTATTATTTATTTAACATACGAAATGTTAATAAATTCATACGGTGAATTCTTAAAACGACGAAACACGCGTCTGTCACACACACAAACACACCATTTGGTGTCGATTGTTTGCTTTTGTTTTGTTGAAAGTAACTGGGTGACGACGACGAGGACGCAAAACCGTTATTGAAACACGCGACGTGCGATCTGTCATAAAGTTGCGGAACGGGTTCGAAATGTGTTGATCACGCACAGGCCCAAGAGTAAACAATACTTTCCAAAGTAAATAATTATGTTTGAGTTGTTTTTTTTTTTTCAAACGAAACCTAACAGAATCCGGTAACTGAAGCCGGTCGCAAACTTACCTCACCGCCTCGAGACTGTCCCGCTCGACGGCCCGGTGCAGCGCGGTGGCTCCGTCCCGCGTCCGGTAGTCGAGCAGGGCCCCACCGTTGACCAGGGCAATTAGCAGCTTGTTGGGCTTCTTCGTTCCGGTGGCGATCGTCAGGGGCGTTTCGCCCGTTTCCTGACAGTGGAAGTTCGGATCGAGTCCTTTGGCACACATCTTGGCAACCTTCTCCACGTGACCCCCGTTGATGCACTCCAGGAAGCGCCGCAGATTGGCCCGGGTATGCAGGGCCTTCAGCTGCCGCTCGTCCAGGTTCAGCATCTTGTACACCCGGCGTTTGTATTTGAGCTGGAAGAAAGAGGAAAAGCTCATTAAAATTAGCGATAGAATTAATTAGAGCCGCAGACGACGCGCCGTGACAGAGTCGGCGCGGATCAATAATAAACCGTAGCGTGGTCAATCGCCTGCTTCAGGTTAAGGCCCAGCAGGCTTTGGTATGTAGAAATCTTTTATGTCGTGATTTGCCTTTCATTCGATCTTAATGATTTTGCACTTGCCTTCATCTAGTAGGCCTTTTGTTCGACGGCAGCGCTCGGCGCACTCAAGGAAGGTATTCAGCGTGTCGTTAGACCAGCTCCACTGCACGAGTCGCTGGATATCGGCCTTTCGCGGGGACTCGGATTGCAAGACAAGTGGCCCAATGTCCATAGATAATGTGCATATAGGAATATAGGGATAAAGGAGGAGCTGCAGCGTGATTAACACAATACACATGATGATGTACATATTTGCTGTTGTTGGTTGAAAGCAGTAGACAGCAGAATGGCTTGATCGAAATGGATGTTGACCTCATTCGGGGGGCTTCTTGAGATCTCTGTAGTGCACTGAAGCTGGTGAGGATAGTTCGGTCGTTATCGTCACTCTGGCCCTTCGTTCGCTTTAAAGTGCTTCTCATCCGCGGAGACGGAAGTGTTGCAGTGGATGAAAGTAGGTGTTGGAAATTTGATTGCTATCTCGCAATAATCAAAAAACTCATAGCTCATAGCATAGTCGTTTTTAGTTATTTGAATTTTTACCCAAAATTACTTGAAATTTTTTAATCGTGTATATTTGTGTAAAAAGCAATTATTGTCTCATACAAGTTTACCTCAGACGCCATTTCGATTGGAAGCGATGGCTCCGAGTTATAATTTGTAGAAAAATTTCGAATACGCCATTTTGAAGATTTTTTTGCAAAATTCAAAATGGCCAAGTTTTTGCTGAAATGTGAATGATTGACCATAACAAGCTATTTTGCTAAGCTATTTTTTTTTATATTTGGCCTGGAAATGATCGATGCAGATTAATGATGGAGCAAAACCTTATTTTAACTACTGAAAATTGCATGAATTTATTGAAAGTTTTGTCGACTGCCGGAAGTTCTATGAGCTGGTCGGAAATTCTATGGACATTTAGGAAGTTCTATGAACGTCGCGAAAATTCTATTAACTGCTGGGAAGTTCTATGTTCATCTCAGAAGTTTCATGCTCATCTTGGAAAATCTATGAGACCTTAGGAAGGTATAGAATAACCTTCACAGAAGTTCTATGAACTGCTCGGAAATTCTATGATCACCTCGGAAGTTCTATGAGAATCTCTGAAGTTCTATGAACACCTCAGAAGTGCTGTGAACTGCTCGGAAGTTCTATGAACATATCAGTAGTTCTATGAACTGCTCTGAAGCTATGGACATATCGGAAGTTCTATGAGAGTTTTGGAAGTTCTATGAACATCTCGGAAGTTCGATGATTTATTCAAAAACTCTGAGTACTGCTCGGAAGATCTATGAACTACTTAGAAGTTCTATGAACTACTTGGAAGTTCTATGAACTACTCGGAAGTTCTATAAACTGCTTGGAAGTGTTATGATCATCTCAGAAGTTTCATGCTCATCATAGAAGTTCTATGAGAGTTTTCGAAGTTCTGGAATAAACTTCTCGGAAGTTCAATAAACTGCTCGGAAATTATATGATCATCTCGGAAGTTCTATTAACATCTCGGAAGTTCTATGAGAATCTCTGAAGTTCTATGAACACCTCGGAGGCTCTGTAAACACCTCGGGAGTTCTAAAAAGATCTTGAAAATTGTCTTGTCGACTGCATGAAGTTCTATAAACTGGTCGGAAATTCTAGGGACATTTCGGAAGTTATGTGAACATTTCGAAAGTTCTATCAACTGCTGGGAAGTTCTATGATCATCTCAGAAGTTTCACGCTCATCTTGGAAGATCTATGAGAGTTTAGGAAGTTATAGAATAACCTTCACAGAAGTTCTATGAACTTCTCGGAAATTCTATGATCATCTCGGAAGTTCAATGAGACTTTCCAAAGTTCTATGAACACCTCAGAAGTGCTGTGAACTGCTCGGAAGTTCTATGAACATCTCGGAAGTTCTATGAACTGATCGGAAGTTCTATGGACACCTCGGAAGTTCTATGAGAGTTTTGGAAGTTCTATGAACATCTCGGTAGTTCTATGAACTATTCAAAAGCTCTAGGTACTGCTCGGAAGTTCTGTGAATATCTCGAAAATTTTATGAACTGTTCTATGAATGTTCTATGAGCATCTCAGAAGTTTCATGCTCATCTTTTGTAAGTTCTATGAAAGTTTTGGAAGTTATAGAATATGATCATCGCGAAAGTTCTATGAGAATCTCTGAAGTTCTATGAACACCTCGGAAGTACTGTGAACTGCTCGAAGGTTCTATGAACATCTCGTAAGTTCTATGCTCATCTCGTAAGTTCTATGTACTGCTCGGAAGTTCTATGAACTGCTCGGAAGCTCTATGAATATCTCGGAAGTTCCACTAGAGTTGTTGAAGTTCTAGGAACTATTCAGAAGCTCTAGGTACTGCTCGGAAGTTCTATCAAATTCTCGGAAGTTTTATAAACTACTGGGAAGTTCTTTGGACTACTCGGAAGTTCTATGAACTGCTTGGAAGTTCTATGATCATCTCAGAAGTTTCATGCTCATCTTGGAAGTTCCATGAACATCTCGGAAGATATATGATAGTTTTGGAAGTTATAGAATAATATTTTCGGAAGTTCTATGAACGTCTAGAAAGTTCTATGAGAAGCTCTGAAGTTCCATGAACATTTCAGAAGGTCTATCAACATCTCTGAACATCTATGAAATGCTCGGAAGTTTTATGAACTACTCGGAAAGTTTATGAACATCTCGGAAGATCTATGCACTGCTCGGAAATTTTAGGCCGCCTCGAAAGTTCCATGAATATCTCGAAAGTTCTATGAACTGCTTGGAAGTTCTATGATCATCTAAGAAGTTTCATGCTTATCTTGGAAGTTCCATGAACAGTTCTGTGAAATGCCCGGAAGTTCTATGAACATCTCGGGAGTTCTACAAGCTTCTCGAAAATTATATAAATTTCTTAAACTCCTGTCGACTGCATGTATGAAACCGTCGGAAGATCTAGGGACATTGCGGAAGTTCTATGAATATTTCGAAGGTTCTATTATCTGCTCGGAAGTTCTATGAACCACTCGGATTTGATTTTAATAAAGACAATAATAATAATACACCTCGGAAGATCGATGAACATCTCGGATGGTCTATCAACTACTCGGAAGTTTTACGAACAACTTGGAAGTTCCTTGAACTGCTCGGAGATTTTAGAACATCTCGGAATTTCCATGAACATCTCAAAAATGTTATGAACAGCTTGGAAGTTCCATGAACTGTCCAGAAGCGCTAGGAACTGCTCGAAAGTTCTATTAAGTTCTCGGAAGTTCTATGAACTGCCTGGAAGTTCTATGAACTGCTCGGAAATTCTATGATCAGCTCAGAAGTTTCTTGCTCATCCTGGAAGGTCGTAGAACTACTTGGAATTTTTACGAACATCTCGGAAGTTCCATGAACATCTTAGTACTTCCATGAACATCTCGGAAGTTCCACGAACATCTTGGAAGTTCCATGAACTATCTAGAAGCTCCATGAACTGTTCAGAAGCTCTATTAAGTTCTCGGGAGTTCTATTTACTGCTCGGAAGCCCTATGAACATCTCATAATTTCTATTAGAGTTTTGGAAAATCTATGGACTGCTCGGAAGTCCTATGGACATCTCAGAATTTCCATGCAAATCGCGGAAGCTCTATGACCATTTTGGAAGTTCAGTGAACTGCTCAGAAGATCCATGAACATCTCGAAAATTCTATGAATTTCTCTAAAGTCTCGCGAGGTCTATCAACATCTATGAACTTCTCGGAAGTTCTAAGAACTGCTCGAAAATTCTAGAATATCTCGGAAGTTCCACGAACATCTTGGAAATTCCATGAACTATCCAGAAGCTCCATGAACTGTTCAGAAGCTTTATTAAATTCTCGGAAGTTCAATTAACTGCTTGGAAGCCCTATGAACATCTCATAATTTCTATGAGTGTTTTGGAAAATCTATGGACTGCTCGGAAGTTCTATGGACATTTCATAATCTCCATGCAAATCGCGGAAGCTTTATGAACATTTCGGAAGTTCAGTGAACTACTAAGAAGATCTATGACCATCTAGAAAATTCTATGAATGTATCTAAAGTCTCGGGAGGTCTATCAACATCTCTGAAGTTCTATGAACTGCTCGAAATATCTAGAACATCTCGGAAGTTCCACAAACATCTTGGAAGTTCCATGAACTATCCAGAAGCTCCATGCACTGTTCAGAAGCTCTATTAAATTCTCGGAAGTTCTATTAACTGCTCGGAAGCCCTATGAACATCTCATAATTTCTATTAGAGTTTTAGAAAATCTATGGACTGCTCGGAAGTTCTATGGAAATCTCAGAATCATCATGAAAATCGCGGAAGCTCTATGAACATTTCGGAAGTTCAGTGAACTACTCAGAAGGTCTATGACCATCTAGAAAATTCTATGAATGTATCTAAAGTCTCTGGAGGTCTAACAACATCTCTGAAGTTCCATGAACATCTCGGAAGTTCTATGAACTGCTTGAAAATTCTAGAACATCTCGAAAGTTCCACGAACATCTTGGAAGTTCCATGAACTATCCAGAAGCTCCATGAACTGTTCAGAAGCTTTATTAAATTCTCGGAAGTTCTATTATCTGCTCGGAAGCCCTATGAACATCTCATAATTTCTTATTAGAGTTTTGGAAAATCTATGGACTGCTCGGAAGTCCTATGGACATCTCAGAATCTCCATGCAAATCGCGGAAGCTCTATGAACATTTCGGAAGTTCAGTGAACTGCTCAGAAGATCCATGAACATCTCGAAAATTCTATAAATTTCTCTTAAGTCTCGGGAGGTCTGTCAATATCTCTGAAGTTCTATGAACTACTCGAAAATTCTAGAATATCTCGGAAGTTCCACGAACATATTGGAATTTTCATGAACTATCCAGAAGATCCATGAACTGTTCAGAAGCTTTATTAAATTCACGGAAGTTCTATTAACTGCTCGGAAGCCCTATGAACAGCTCATAATTTGTATTAGAGTTTTGGAAAATCTATGGACTGCTCGGAAGTTCTGTGGACATCATCGCAGAAGATCTATGAACATTTCGGAAGTTCAGTGAACTACTCAGAAGATCTATGAACATCTCGAAAAAACTATTAATTTCTCTAAAGTCCTGTGAACTGCACGAAAGTTTTATGAACTGGGGAAGGGGATGCTGAATATCAATACAAAGAATTCGTGTTGGAGCTCTTTGAACTTGTCGGAAGCTCTATGAATATGTCGGAAGTGCAGTGAACTTGTTGGAAGTGCAGTGAAATTGTAGTAAGATAAGTGAACTTGCCGTAAGTTTTAAGAAACTTGTCGGAAGATCTATGAACTTGTCGGAAATTTTGTGAACTTGCCGGACTTGTCGGAATTTTGTTGAACTAGTTGGAAGTTCTGAGCACTTTTCGGAAAATCTAAATATGGCGGAAGTTCAGTGAACCTGTCAAAAGTTCTGTTACCTTGTCGATAGATCTCTGAATCCTTTGGACATTTTTCAAGACATCAAGTTGATCAGGTATTATTCTGAAGATCAACATCCGATCAACAATTCAACTAATTCTCTCAGATATTCTCTCAAGATATCAGCATGACCAGGAATTATTCCAAAGGCCTTAAGATGGTCAAACACCTCCATAAAGTAATTTGGATATTTTTTCAAAACTTCAGCTTGGTCAAATATTATTCTGAAGATCATCAACTGTCCAACAGTTAAAGTCATCTCCATATAGTCCTTTGGATAATTTTTCAAGACTACAGGTTGATCATGTTATAGATCTCCAACATTCCATCATTACGAATTATGTCTCCAGGATATTTTCTCAAGATATCAGGATCATCAAAAATTATTCCAAAGATTTTCAGTGGATCAAAGATCTGCATAAAGACCTTTGGACCACGGGTGGGTCGTGGGCTGCCAACTTGGTCATTTTCTAAATTGTATGTAGAATTTTTCGTATTTTTAATTTTTTTGGAGATATTTGGATAACAATTTAATCGTTTCAAAATAATTTAATTAAATTTAATAATTATGAAAAGTTTGATTTTAGAGATTATTATACTATTTGGCTGGCTGATAAAAGGACTTACGGACAATATGGCTTGATTATAGATACTTGAGGCCATTTTAGCGTTTTCAAAGACCATTCTAGCGTTCTGAAGCCTTTTCGCAAACTAAGGTTATTTTGACGTTGGAAGTTGGCCAGTAGGCGGTTTTTTAACATTTCAATATATTGAGGTGCTTTTCTAATTAGTTATACCTCTATATTGACTTATGTGACTCGATGACTCTTGCAGTGCTTTCAAATCTTTTCAGCACATTTCAACTCGTTTTGGACTGTTTGGTGTTTTTAAGCTGTTTCTGGGTTTCAGGATATCATGCAATTTGAAGGTTTTGTTTGCATTTTATAGCCATTTTGGAATGGAAGATCATTTTGGCATTACATTCAATATTGGTGGATCGAGAGCTTACAGCATTTCTCAAAGTGGGTCGCAATCGAAAAAAGTTTGAGAACCGCTGAAAACGTAAAATTAGCTCGAGAAAACCCGCAAAAATGACACCTCAGGAAATAAGTATTTTATTTTCCATAAAGACCTATACTGCCGTTCTACGCATAACTGTCCCATGTTTTATGCAATCCTTATGCACCGTGGGACTCTTATGCGTATAACGGCAGTATACTACGCCAAAAAGGCACTAATTTGAAAATAGCTACTTTGGGTGTACCCCCGGTGTTTGTCTTTTTCATCAGTATGTCGCTTAGTTCGAGATCAAGAGCACATTTCTCTCCAAACCTTGTGTTCTCAATCCCTACCCTGCCATCCATTTATTACAACTTGTTACCCATAACCTCGAGATAGCCACGAGTAATCGGCCCCCGCTTTACTAACGCTAGTTTAAAGTTAGTTCTGTGATCTAAACAATGTGTATCGGCTCCGCAAAGCTACAGCAAATGAGCCTGGAAAAATAAACGCATTATTAAGAAAATAGCTAGTTATGCAACAAGTTGCAAAAAGATGATTTTTTCAGCACGAGTCGTAGGTTATCCAACGAGGCTTGCCGGGGTGTGCATAGGGTCTTTTTTTTGAGGCAATGAACACCCTAATATTTATATAAAGAAAATGACAAGATACAATTTTGAAATTGAAACTCACCTCCAGGTAGCCAACGGGCCCGTTGAACGGGTAGTCACCCAGTCTTCGTTCCTCGTCCAGAAACTTTCCCGCTTTGCCATTGGACGGCGGACAAAACAGGCCGTAGTTGAAGCTTTCCTTCAATTCCTGAAAAGAGCAAACAGAAAACGAAAATCCTATTAATTCCTAAACTGGCAACATTTTTTTCTTCTACTCGACTCGACGCAACTCATTTGACGGCGATTAGATCATCACGTTCAAGGTTTTTTTTTTCTTACCCCCGCACATATACAATAAAAATGTCTTCTGACGACGATGTCAAGACCAAAAAGCGCAAGCATTGCACATTGTTGGAGGGAGATCCGGTGTGTCGTGTGTTCGCACCTCCGCATAACCGCGCGTGGCATAAAATGTTGCAAATAAATCACGAGACGTTCCCACCTTCGGCTACCCACGAGGATCTGCTGGTGCTGATGCAGCAATCAAGATCTGTAAGACTGGCGAAGAAAATCGAATTTCATGGATGGTTGCGCACTGACACATCACCCCCGGCCCAGCATCAAATTTGTCGTCTAGGAACGAAACAAAAAGGTGTGGCGGTAACAGTCTAAGATACCGATTTAAATTTCTGTAGAGATGTTTGCGATTTCTTCAAATTTCAACGGAAACGATAGTTTCAGTGTAAACAAATGTGCAAACCTGCCTACTGCGACGGACCACACGAGTAGAAGAATTTCCCGGAGCCGATCGAAGTAACCCGACTTTTTTGCATTGTCCGCTTCTATGTGTTTACACTTTGTTTTTCGCTTGCCAAAGGCATTTTGACAGATGCTGATCAGCACCATCAATTCGAATAGGTATCAATCCGCCTCAGGAGAAGAAAATGCTGACTGACGACGTCAACCCACGACGATCGATTTGCAGCGCTTGATTCTAAACAAAACATCCGTTTGTTTCATTCGAGTTTAATCAACCCTAAACGATACGTTTGCTGCTGTTGCACAATCGGTTCCCGTCTTTGAATCGAATGACACATGCGGTCTTCATCGTCGTCGTCGTCTCCGGTTGGTCGATCCGGTGTCAATTTGCGCTTAGTAGCGGTTTCACTTTTCACTGTCCATCCGCGGCAAATTGTTGGGTTGAGATTCACGCTGAATCGGCGCCACCGTCCATATAGATTTCTCCGAAACCGGAATGAAAGACTCAATTAAAAAGACAAAAGAAAAAGAATAGTCGTGCGGCAATTAATGGCCTTTTTAGGGAGGAGAGAGGCTTAAAAACAGCAGCAGCAACAATGTGAGGCACAATTCCAGTTAATTTTCACGCTCTTGTGTAATCGAAATTTGTATCGTTTCAAATGATCCAAGCATGCTTCGTTTTGCTGACCGGCAGCAATCCGATTAGAAATTTACGTTCGATTGACGTTTCGATGTCTGCATCAACATCAAAATGTGGGATTTGGCTGTCGTAGAGGTCCGAAGAATGAAATGAACGACGGTCAAGAACCGGGACGGCCCAGGAGCAGACCCGGGGATGGCGTCAAGAGCAGAATGGAAATGTTATAGGCCATTAAAACTTGGCCTTTGCGGCCATCTGGAAAAAAATGCTGATGATGCAGATTTCGAAATTTTGCACGGTGAGGTATGGGATTAAAATTTTAAAATGCTTCTATTTCTCCTTTAAAGCTTTTATTATTTTTCCGATGATTTACGACGGATAAAAACTCAAGGCCTACTCACTAGACGTATTCAGAAATTCCAGTGAAGGAAAACCGTTGATCCCCGGTCCATGAGTTGATGGGTCGATAGGTACATGTAAATTTAGGTGCTCTGAGACTGACATATACGAGCGTCAATTTTGACATAAAATTGAGTCATAATAGACGTGAAATTCAGCTCAATCAAACGTACTCTAGAACTTTTCAGTCTCGAAGCACTTAACTTTACATGACATGTTTGTTTACGTCTCATTCTTTATGTCAAAGTTGGATTCCGTCACGTGTAAGATTAGGTATTTCTAAGTGTGTAGGATTCAGGTATGAGAGCTGCCTCCCTGGCGTCGGTAGCATTGGTACTCAGTACGGAAAACAATATCGATTTCGAAGTTAACAAAACATCGCGCTTCGCGATTAGCACTGGAATAAATCAATCATTTTGGAAAATTATCACGATCTAAGACTAGAAAATCTTTCGAAATTCTGAGACATTCCTTAATTGTTAAAATCTCACACTTCATTTTTTGTATTCCGTACTAAGAAAAAGATAAAAATTCCAAACTTGAAGAAATATTCAAGATTCTAAGATAAATATTCGAGAATAATGGACATAGATTTTTTCCTGGAGGCGGACCAGCCCCAGGCTGAAAACCTCCTTAACAGGGCTGGAAAGCGCCTCAGAGCGTTTGCAAAGCAACTTTGTGCATGCATCTCCCAACACTCGACAAAGAGTGTGTGGTGCTCCCATTTACTTCGCACACTCTTTTCCAACTAATCTGTGAGAAAGCGATCCACACAATGAGCGGTACACTCCGTGCGGCGCAGGGAGCGAATATAATACAGCAAGCGCTAATGTCTTTTTTTAATCATTTGCATACTTGGCTTACCACGACTGCATGAATAGGAGATGAAGAAGAGCGTAACACTGAGTGGCACTTTTTGCGTCGGAGCCGTCGGAGCGATGGCTACACATTGAATTTTCGTTATTTCTGTGTGTGTGTCTGTTCTCTCTTCTCCGCTGCTTTACACTTGCGCAGGGTGAAAGACAAGCAAACTTTGTGTTTGCTTGATTCTCACTTTGTTTATTTCAGAAAATCAAGACATTGCGCACATTGAGTGATGAGATGACAGCCCTGCTCCTTAATAAAGAAAACATAACCTAACCTGGACTTAGAATGTCTATTAGCAAAATTCGATTAACTCTCAAATCCCCAACGCCAAAAACTTCCCCATTATAATTCAAAATATTTTCGGAATAAAAATATTTCTTCAAAATCCTATAAAACTTATCAAAAGATGGATCGATAAAAATCTGTTCAGTAGTGACAGAGTTATGATAGATTTGGCATTTTTCAGTATCAGACGTTGGGGGTTTGAGAGTTAAAACCAGGGCCCAACAAAGTCACTTTCAATTGAAAATCGTCAAGCCCCGACGAAGCTGTCAACCACCACTTTCAATTGAAAGTCATTCTGTCTTCTCTTCGAGCATATCCCCTTCAACATCAACAGTACCACTTTCATTTCGTCTTCCATTGTCAAATGAGCTTACTTTCGCATTGAAGCGAAGCTATTTGATCCAAATTCGTGCTGTTTTCCTGACTTCTGTTGATTGTTCACTCGGGTAATTTTCAGCGCATGTGCAAAAGATCTGTGCACGTGGATGTCGAATTTTTCATTGTCGGGTGGTTTGTTTAACCATCAATATGGGTATTTGTGACATCGGGGTGACGCCAAATTGAAATTCAAGATGGCGGCTTCCAGTTTAAGAAAAAGTGGGAAATACTGTCAAATACCCATCAATATTGGTATTTTTGGAACCGGGATGCTGTCTAGAGAATGAAAATTGAATTCCGACGCCATTTTGAAATCCAGGATGGTGGCTTCCGATTTCAGAAAAAGTGGGAAATAGTGTCAAATACCTATCAATATATGTATTTTTGGAATCGCCATGTCATCTAGGGATTGGAAATAGATAAGCGACACCATTTTGAAATCCAAGATGGGGGCTTCCGGTTCGAGAAAATGGGGAAATACTGTCAAATACCCAACAATATTTTTGGAATCGGGATGACGTCTAGGGAATAAAAATCGATATTGATATTTTTTCAACCGGGATGCTGTCTAGAGAATAAAAATTGAATTCCGACGCCATTTTGAAATCCAAGATGGCGGTTTCCAATTTCAGAAAAAAAAGTGGGAAATACTGTCAAATACCCATCAATATGGGTTTTTTTAAATCGGGGTGACGTCTGGAGGCTGAAAATCGATATCCTACGTCATTTTGAAATCCAAGCTGGCGGCTTCCGATTTCAGAAAAGGTGGAAAATTCTGATGCCGACCCATCAATATGGGTATTGACATCTAGAAACTGAAAATTGATATTCGACGTCATTTTGAAGTCCAAGATGGCGGCTTCCAGTTTAAGAAAAAGTTGGGAAATACTGCTAAATACCCATCAATGTGGGTATTACGATATCCCAGTACCGTCTAGAGGTTAGTTACCAATCTAATATGGAGAGATTGGTTCAGAAAAAGTGTGAAATACTATCAAATACCGATCAATGTGCATATTTTTGGAATCGGGGTGATATCTAGAGGCTGGAAATCGATGTCCAACGTCATCTTAAAATTCAAGATGGTGACTACCGATTCCAGAGGAAGTGTCAAATACTCTACAAATGGCGTTGAATATTGATTCTCCGTTCCGAAAATACCCAGATCTTAGTGTTTTTGACACTTTTTCTGTAACCCGATGGCCGCCATCTTGGATTCCAAAATGGCGTCAAATATCGATTTTTGGCGTCTACGTGTCGTCCCCGTTCCGAAAACACCCATATTTTAGGGTATTTGACAATTTTCTGAAACCTGATAGCCACCATCTTGGATTACAAAATGGCGTTGAATATCGATTTTCGGCATCTACATGTCGTCCCCCTCCCTTATCTTAGGGTATTTGATACTTTTTCTGAAATCCGATGAACACCATCTGGATTCCAAAATGGCGTCGAATATCGATTTTGGGCATCTACATACATTTCATCCCCGTTCCAAAAATACCCGTATCTTAGGGTATTTACGAGGGGGGCGACACATCTACATCTCAATTCTAAATGCTCAAAAAATCTCACCCTAGCGAATCAATCTTCGAAAAATCATCTTTCATTTCTCGCATCTACTTGCATCGTGCTTCATATTTCTGCAGGAAATCTTCAAAATCGACATAAATCTTCCTTCTATCTACTCAGCGTGCGTGCAGCTAGCCACAGCAAAACACAATCTTTTCTGCATCGTAGATAGAGTCGTCCCCCTCGGGTATTTGACACTTTTTCTGAGCCCGATGGCCGCCATATTGGATTCCAAAATGGCGTCGGACATTGATTTTCTGCACCTTCGGGTCGTCCCCGTTCCAAAAATACCGATATTGTAGTGTATTTGAGACTTTTCCTGAGCCCGATGGCAGCCATCTTGGACTCCAGAATGGCCTCCTAAATTTAATTTTCGTTTAAAATAAAATAACATTTTATTACTACACATAATCCGGATGCGATCCCTATCGGCATCCGATATTGTGCGGATACTACATTTTGATGCCTGAAGACGCGACGCGTGACAAATCGAATGAGCCCCGAATTGAAGTGAAAGTGGAAAAAAACGAAGGAAGCAGTTTTCGAGTCATTCATTGCGTCAATTGAGACAAGTCTTTGCTTCAAATAAAATGAACTGATGCACTTGACGAACGAAACAAGCCATAGCCAAGTCATGTTTGACAGGAAGAATGTTCATAGTGACTCGATAACAAGAAACACAAAGAATTACACATAAATGATATTGCTCGAAATGAAACGATTCTGCGGAGAGTTAATTTTCTTGTCTTTGTTTCGAAAATGCAGAATCCCGGTTAATACAGTTAATAAGGTTTTGATCAACTTCTCGGATATTTTTCGGTTTTACACGATTGTTTTTGATACCCGGTTAATAACCGGTTCTCCCGGTTTTGTGGCCACCCTGCACTCTGATCGACCAAAGGTCAAGCTCAAACACTGCATAATCGAACGATTTTCGGTCTGTACTCTTTTAAATCACACTCCGTGAACAAAGGCGTTGCCCATCGCAGCAACCGAACAATAGATCAGCGCAGTCGAGGTCATAACAAAGGGAAATACGAGAATCATTTACTTTCATATACAGTGTATAGCAAAATTGAGCGTACATTTTGAATATTTTTTGAAACATTCTGAATAGATGTATTTTTTAAAATCTTGGCTGGTGGTTCAACAGATGTTTATTGATTTATCGTTTTTGTTTTGGACTGTATTGGAATAACCTGTATGAAGTTGGATTTATTTTAGTTAAACGCACGATTTTCAACTAAACGCACAATTTTAGTAAAATTAGTGGAATATGAACGATTTTTATTATGACTTAAAATGAGCAAAATTTCAAAAGGTACAGTTCATTATATTTCAAGATATGAAGGTTTTTAAGGAAAAGGCGTTTTTTTCTAAAATAGCTCTTACTTTTAATAAACGCAATCAAATAAACGGAACACTGTACCAATAATTGATAAATTATGATGTCTAAGTCTCGTTGATAAAGGAAAAAAAAAAAGATAAATTATGATTCAGCAGCCAGAAATTCAGAAACGTATCTCTTTAAATTGAGCTTTTGAAGTTTGTTTTTTTTTCTAAAATTTAAGGACATCTGTACGCTCAATTTTGAGGTACACTGTTCATTCATTGGCTGCTAACTTTTTTTCATCAATATAGTTTTCATGTTAGAAGTTCTATGAGAGTTTTCGAAGTTCTGGAATAAACTTCTCGGAAGTTCAATGAACTGCTCGGAAGTTCTATGAGAATCCCTGAAGTTCTATGAACACCTTAGAAGTTCTGTAAACACCTCGGAAGTTCTACAAACATCTTGAAAATTTTATGAATTTATCGAAAGTCTTGTTCACTGCATGAAGTTCTATGAACTGGTCGGAAGTTCTAGGGACATTTCGAAAGTTCTGTGAACATTTCGAAAGATCTAATAACTGCTGGGAAGTTCTATGAGCATCTCAGAACTTCCATGCTCATCTTGGAAGTTCTATGAAAGTTTTGGAAGTTATAGAATAAACTTCTCAGAAGTTCTATGAACTGCTCGGAAATTCTATGATCATCGCGGAAGCTCTATGAGAATCTCTGAAGTTCTATCAACACCTCGGAAGTGCTGTGATGATCAATGTTCTATGAACATCTCGTAAGTTCTATGAACTGCTCGGAAGTTATATGAACTGCTTGAAAGCTCTATGAATATCTCGGAAGTTCTATTAGAGTTTTTGCAGTTGGAACTATTCAGAAGCTCTAAGTACTGCTCGGAAGTTCTATTAATCTCTCAAAAGTTTTAAGAACTGCTGGGAAGTTCTATGAACTACAAGGAAGTCCTATGAACTGCTTGGAAGTTTTATGATCATCTCAGTAGTTTCATCCTCATCTTAGAAGTTCCATGAACATCTCGGAAGATCTATGATAGTTTTGGAAGTTATAGAATAATCTTTTCGAAAGCTCTATGAACAGCTCGGAAATTCGATGATCATCTCGGAAGATCTATGAACGTCTAGAAAGTTCTATGAGAATCTCTGAAGTTCCATGAACATTTCAGAAGGTCTATCAACATCTCTGAAGTTCTATGAAATGCTCGGAAGGTTTACGAACATCTCGGAAGATCTATTAACTGCTCGGAAATTTTAGACCGCCTCGGAAGTTCCATGAACATCTCGTAAAATAATGTACAAAACTTCGCAGGTAGCAATTTGTGCGCTTGTGGTAGTGGTTATCACGAGATCGTCCACATGCTTTGGTCATGCACCCTCCATTGTGTTGCTAGATCCGAGTTATCCGCTTCCCTCAGGGCCCGAGGAAAACAACCTATGCAGTTCGTTAAGCGCTGGCCAGACTGAGCAGTTATAACATGTTATAACGGTTGTCAAATAATTGCAACACAGAAACCACCATCATGTTTTAACTCTGTAGTCTGAACGTACTATTAGAGACATCTCGGCGAGCCGAGATCTCGACTATTGGAATTTAATTTATGTGTGTGTTCCCAAGTTGTTAGCTGCCCATCGGTGTACCCCCATGTCTGTCTTTTTCATCAGTAAGTCGCTTAGTTTGAGATCAAACCTTGTGTTCTCAAACCCTGCCATCCATTTATTACAATTTGTTACCCCTAACCTCGAAATAGCCGCGTTTTACTAACGTTAGTTTTAAGTAATTTTGTAATCTAAACAATGAATATCGGCTCCGCAAAGCTACGACAAATGAGCCTCGAAAAATAAACGCATTATAGAAAAAATGAAGGAACCTTCTGTAGATTCTGATATTAGCTACAACTTTTGTCAGTAACTAAAATCTGTATCTCTTATGCACGGTGAACGAGAGCGAACAGAACCGACCATTATTTTTCAGTGAATGTAAATTACATTCACCGAAAAACAATAACAAGTTCTGCCCGCTCTAGTTCATCATGCATAAGAGATACAGATTAGAGATGTTCACAAAAGTTGTAGCTAATATCAAAATAAGAAAAAAAGCTTTATACATAATTTTAGGGAATTCTGTTGATGACCAAAGTTAGAGGTAAATTCATGTAAATGAATGCACGAAATGAATGCAAATGATTTTCCATGCCTGGCGAGAGCACACCAAGCACCATTGCATTGCCAATACGAGAACAAAACATTAACAAAAGCAGAGAAAATCAGTGCAGAAAATCAATCAAAGCAGATAGGGCCTTTTGAAACATTCATCTAGACTTTTCCTTGAATTTCTCTGGAAATCCTATGAAATTTCTCTCAGAATTCATCTGGGATTTTTTTAAATTTTATTTTCTGTCGATACCACACCGTTCACGGTTCAGAAAAATTTGGCCACAGGGATTGTCCCCATCAAAATCGATTCAATCAGATGGGTTCATTCAAACAAATATTCCAAAGGCGCACGGTGTTCAAACATATTGCCAAAATATTTACGCTACATGACTAACGCCTGCCTTCGGTAAAGCAACACATCAATTCCACCGAGATGCGGCAACAAACCAAACGAGACGTGAGTCAACCTTTTTCGTGTCATTACGCCATCTTTCAGCAGAACCCTCCACCCTTTCATCTCTGGCACCCACTCCGCAAAGGGCTGCGATCTGAAACACGCACAACTCGGTTGTAATTCAAAGAAACTCCCATTGAGCATATTTCCCAGTTCGCCGCCCTCCGACGACGACGACCGGGCCAAGAAGGAAGCAGTGTGCTCTTCTGTAATTAAGATTAAAAGCGTGAAATTTACGACGCAGTTTTGAAGAACGAGAGACAGCTGCCTCGCTTTTCCGCAACATAAATTAAACTTTCGTAAACATATTGAGGAACCCCCCTAGTGTCGTCGGCGTCGGAAGAATACACTTGCCCAACTGACGCTGATCTCCAACGCACCAATTGGTTGGGCATTGATCGCATTGGACAAACAAAGCAACCCGCAATTGCTGCTCCGTTCGATTCGGATTAGGGTGAAGAGGAGACCTCTCTGACCGGAAACGAAGTCGAAGCGCTTACTGCCTTAATTGGCGCATGGCACTCTAGGTCTCGAGCGATAGCGGCGATGCGGATTATGGTGCATTGTAATTGCGAGCATAGTGTGCCATGGATTGCGGAAGCGTGTCACCTTCTTTCTTACGTTGCGTGGTCTACTGCGATCATCTGGCTACGTACATAATTTGAAATGGTGCGTTTTTATTGTTTAATTGGATGCACAGCGGAGCAGGGTTGAAGTTTGTCCGAGGACAAAGTTGCGTGATTCCGTGGGCACCCCTGAACCCAACTAGGAGGCATACATATATTCCCATAGGAGCCGGTCTCGATCGGCGACGTCGGTATCCAATTTGGTTCAATACGACAAACAAGGCCTATCGGAAGGCAACGATCTTCACTGTACTATTGTTACATTTCTGCGCTACGCCGACGACGACGACGACGACGCTTTCAAGAACAAATCGCGAACCACTAACCGTTGCTGCTGAGGTGTTCTCACGAGACTAGAGAAGTGCCATTCAAGTGCCACCGCCAGTAACGGTTGAGATGGGTGAAAAGCGAACACAAAAGATGTCCATAACCTTCAAACGGAACGCTTATAAACCATGCGAGCGGTTTTTCTTTGGAAGCTCAACCGACTTTATTAGCATACAATTCTCCACCAACCATCCATATTGACGACGACCTTTGCGTTTGCCGATCAAAGCCACCCATCCGGCTAACGAAAGAGGCGTGAAAAACGCAAAACCAGACTATCAAAGCAACCTTCTTCGGCTACCGATTGACCAATTTTCGCCATCAAAGATCGAATACTCTTCAAAAATTAACTCAAGAGCACTACTCGTCCGGCTCGAGGAGTTGTTTTCCCTCTCGTCCTAATAAATCCCGGCCTACCAAAAACAGATCGAATCGTCCGATCGAGTCAGTTTGATTAACAAATGAAATCATCCAGTCTCAAGTGCGGTTTCGGAAAGTAAATCAGTGGACCACACACTACCCACCTACCCACTTATTCTCGTTATAACGCACAGTCATGAGCGCAATTGTTGCCGATAATCGCAGTATAAGCGCTGCTTTGTTATTGTTGATGTTGTTGAAAAACCGAGTCAAGATGAAGAGAAACACGTCGGGGCGAAAAATGTAAAACGACCACCGAAAAAAAAAAAACAAACCAAAATGCAGGCCAGCGCTTCCACACTTATGCAACTGCACACAGTTTTGCACACTTTGTCCGATACGATTTTGATAATGGTCTCGATTGGCATCTCTCTATGTGTCAGTGACATTTGCCGCCAATTGTTTTGTTTTGTTTGTTTTGACTTGTTGTGCCGGAGTATGTCAAGTGGGAGGTTTCATGTTATGCGATCTTTGGCTGGAAGCACCAAAGTGCACAGTGGTTTAAAAGCGCTAAAACGTGCGTTTTATTAGATTCATTTAGATATTCAGTGTATTTGGAGAAGTTTGTGTTCATGATTAGCTCATTCTTTTGAACCTAACTTTTTCATAAATAATCCACTTATAAGTTCTAAAAAATCATCAACTTTTACGAAGTTCCTTTAAATTCTTCGAAGTTTCCTTAGGCTTCTTCCGAGTTCTAATTTTTTTCAAAATTCATAATCCTACCAAGATCATAGAACATCTATGAACTTCACCGAACTTCCTGATAACCCTCATCCTTTTGTATGGATGTCCTTGAACATCTGGGAAGTTTCCTGAAATTAAACGACGTTCCCAAACCTTCCAATAAGTTCATTAAGTTTTTTTTTTTTTGAGAATGATCTCTGACAAAATGCTGCCAAGTTGCCCAAACTGAAACGAGCTGCTACGAAATTCCATAACAATTTTGGAGTGGAAGGAAATGCTATACTAATATGAACGTGAAGCTTTAGTGCGATACTTTATTAGCTAGATAAAGTTGAAAGTTGAAGTTGAAATTGAGCGAAGGGCCATTGATGCGACAAAACTAATCAAATGCGCACTCCTTTGCCTAGCTCACCTACTGGAAGAGGGGATTTTGAGGTATTTCCTCATATACTGTATGCGGCTGTGGGATAGTTCTAGCCAAGGTTGCAAAGACTCATTTCAGCTAAAACAATGTTTTTCTAAATTATGAAATAATTAGATGCCATGATCAAATTTTGAATTGGTAGGATACAAGAAGAGGTTGCAAAGAATGTGTTTGACATATTAAACCTGTTTATTTCAAGGTTGCAAAGACTCATTTCAGCTAAAACAATGTTTTTCTAAATTATGAAATAATTAGATGCCATGATCAAATTTTGAATTGGTAGGATACAAGAAGAGGTTGCAAAGAATGTGTTTGACATATTAAACCTGTTTATTTCAAGGTTGCAAAGACTCATTTCAGCTAAAACAATGTTTTTCTAAATTATGAAATAATTAGATGCCATGATCAAATTTTGAATTGGTAGGATACAAGAAGAGGTTGCAAAGAATGTGTTTGACATATTAAACCTGTTTATTTCAAGGTTGCAAAGACTCATTTCAGCTAAAACAATGTTTTTCTAAATTATGAAATAATTAGATGCCATGATCAAATTTTGAATTGGTAGGATACAAGAAGAGGTTGCAAAGAATGTGTTTGACATATTAAACCTGTTTATTTCAAGGTTGCAAAGACTCATTTCAGCTAAAACAATGTTTTTCTAAATTATGAAATAATTAGATGCCATGATCAAATTTTGAATTGGTAGGATACAAGAAGAGGTTGCAAAGAATGTGTTTGACATATTAAACCTGTTTATTTCACTTCATGAGAGTCACAATCAGCGATTTTTCACAAACTCACTCACTCACTCACTCACTCACTCAGCGATCAGCAAATCGCTGATTGTGACTCATAGAAAGCAAAATTTACAGGTTTTATGTTTCCAACGCATACTTTGTAACCTCTTCTTGTAAGTTACAAGTAAAACATGCCATCATACCATCTTTTGGTTTTATTATTCCGAAAAACATTATTTTAGCTGAAATGAGTCTTTGCAACCTTGGTTCTAGCGACGTTTGTGACTACCTAACGCCCCACGGTGCCGAAAGCATTTCCAATGTTATAATGTTTCAAAATTCCTTTCATTCCTATGTCGAAATTAAATTAAGGTCCCGAACATCTTCGCGGATCCCTAAAATCAATAACTGTCCATTAACTTCTAGGAAATTCCCCAAACTTGCACATAATTTCTGATGTTTTACAAAATTCTTTGAATTTCTACGATGTACCCCGATCGTCTAAGAAGTCCTTGAAGTTTTGTGAAGTATCCTGAAATTAAACAAAAAATCCCTGAACTTCAAATAATCTCCCTAAACTTCTCCAAAGTTCGCTCAATTTCTACAAAGTTCATCAAACTACTGAGCAGTTCCATTCAAAATAGCGAAAAAATAAACGAATTTTTGAATCGACCTTCTCAGATTTGTATGCAATTTTGCGTAATAGTTTGTTATGGGCAATGATACATATTTTTATTAAAATTCGACCATTTTGGATCTTGTAAAATTGTGGCGCGGAAATGGCATCTGAGAAAAATTTGTGGAGAAAAATAATACCATTTTGGGTAAATAAACATAACATGTTTTTATTTTTTATTTTCGTTAAACAAAAATAAAAAAAACTAAACCCAAATATCTCAAAACGTCCTTGCCCGATTTTTATTTATTTTTTGAAAAAAAAAAAATAAATAATGAGAAATGTAAATTTTTGCATTGTCCAAAACCATGTCATGTCATGCCATTTTTGCATTGTCCAAAACCAATGTCTTCAAAGTTATGTTCAGGAATCTCCTCACTAATTCGCGATGGGATTATGTGCTGACCACTTTTTAAATTCCCTCCTCTTAATGATTCTCGCGAGAATTTACCTAAATTTCTCTCGATAATTTTCTTCAATTTTTAGAGATCTTATGGTATATTTTTTATAATTTAGTGTACTTCAAAAAACAAATTCTATGGATTTACCCGCAGAATTCCAAGTGTTATTTTTTTCAGATCTTCGTTTAAATTATTTTCCATATGCCCTTGAGAAAGCTCTTGAAACTTTTTTAGAATTCCCTTTGTGAATTTCTCGAGCATTCCTTAAACTTCGAAACTCAAAAATTTCCTATGAATTCTTCTTCTTTTAGCTCTCTCGAAAATTCATTGGGCTTTTCTTAGGAATTCCTTAAAATTATCTTCGAATTAGTTTGAAATTCTGGACAAAATATGTGTGATCTTTTTGGAGCTCTCCTCAGAAATCTCTGTGATAGCTGTCTGTCTGTCTGTCTGTCTGTCTGTCTGTCTGTCTGTCTGTCTGTCTGTCTGTCTGTCTGTCTGTCTGTCTGTCTGTCTGTCTGTCTGTCTGTCTGTCTGTCTGTCTGTCTGTCTGTCTGTCTGTCTGTCTGTCTGTCTGTCTGTCTGTCTGTCTGTCTGTCTGTCTGTCTGTCTGTCTGTCTGTCTGTCTGTCTGTCTGTCTGTCTGTCTGTCTGTCTGTCTGTCTGTCTGTCTGTCTGTCTGTCTGTCTGTCTGTCTGTCTGTCTGTCTGTCTGTCTGTCTGTCTGTCTGTCTGTCTGTCTGTCTGTCTGTCTGTCTGTCTGTCTGTCTGTCTGTCTGTCTGTCTGTCTGTCTGTCTGTCTGTCTGTCTGTCTGTCTGTCTGTCTGTCTGTCTGTCTGTCTGTCTGTCTGTCTGTCTGTCTGTCTGTCTGTCTGTCTGTCTGTCTGTCTGTCTGTCTGTCTGTCTGTCTGTCTGTCTGTCTGTCTGTCTGTCTGTCTGTCTGTCTGTCTGTCTGTCTGTCTGTCTGTCTGTCTGTCTGTCTGTCTGTCTGTCTGTCTGTCTGTCTGTCTGTCTGTCTGTCTGTCTGTCTGTCTGTCTGTCTGTCTGTCTGTCTGTCTGTCTGTCTGTCTGTCTGTCTGTCTGTCTGTCTGTCTGTCTGTCTGTCTGTCTGTCTGTCTGTCTGTCTGTCTGTCTGTCTGTCTGTCTGTCTGTCTGTCTGTCTGTCTGTCTGTCTGTCTGTCTGTCTGTCTGTCTGTCTGTCTGTCTGTCTGTCTGTCTGTCTGTCTGTCTGTCTGTCTGTCTGTCTGTCTGTCTGTCTGTCTGTCTGTCTGTCTGTCTGTCTGTCTGTCTGTCTGTCTGTCTGTCTGTCTGTCTGTCTGTCTGTCTGTCTGTCTGTCTGTCTGTCTGTCTGTCTGTCTGTCTGTCTGTCTGTCTGTCTGTCTGTCTGTCTGTCTGTCTGTCTGTCTGTCTGTCTGTCTGTCTGTCTGTCTGTCTGTCTGTCTGTCTGTCTGTCTGTCTGTCTGTCTGTCTGTCTGTCTGTCTGTCTGTCTGTCTGTCTGTCTGTCTGTCTGTCTGTCTGTCTGTCTGTCTGTCTGTCTGTCTGTCTGTCTGTCTGTCTGTCTGTCTGTCTGTCTGTCTGTCTGTCTGTCTGTCTGTCTGTCTGTCTGTCTGTCTGTCTGTCTGTCTGTCTGTCTGTCTGTCTGTCTGTCTGTCTGTCTGTCTGTCTGTCTGTCTGTCTGTCTGTCTGTCTGTCTGTCTGTCTGTCTGTCTGTCTGTCTGTCTGTCTGTCTGTCTGTCTGTCTGTCTGTCTGTCTGTCTGTCTGTCTGTCTGTCTGTCTGTCTGTCTGTCTGTCTGTCTGTCTGTCTGTCTGTCTGTCTGTCTGTCTGTCTGTCTGTCTGTCTGTCTGTCTGTCTGTCTGTCTGTCTGTCTGTCTGTCTGTCTGTCTGTCTGTCTGTCTGTCTGTCTGTCTGTCTGTCTGTCTGTCTGTCTGTCTGTCTGTCTGTCTGTCTGTCTGTCTGTCTGTCTGTCTGTCTGTCTGTCTGTCTGTCTGTCTGTCTGTCTGTCTGTCTGTCTGTCTGTCTGTCTGTCTGTCTGTCTGTCTGTCTGTCTGTCTGTCTGTCTGTCTGTCTGTCTGTCTGTCTGTCTGTCTGTCTGTTTTTACCTGTAATTAATTTCCAGAAAACTTTTTTTGAGACATTTCAAATCATTTCCGGTGAAAAATTCACAAAAAAGCGTAGTAGCAAAAAGTTCCAAAAATTTCCCAAAAGTGTTCTTGTTCTACATTTTTTTTTGTCAGTTTTCAAGTGTGAAAATCCAAGAATCCATGAAAAAAAAATACCATGGGGAATCAAATTTTGAGAGTACTATTCCAACCCAAGTAACATTTCAAGTTTTATAGTGGTTTTAACGCATGCTTCAAGTCTAAATCATGTTCTACAGAACCCTCATAAAACCAAAATTGTTACTTGGGAATGAAATTATGCGAAAAGTTTTAATAAAATTCCGAGGATGAGTTCAAGGGCGGCTCGACAAGAATTTCTAGATAATTTTAAGAAGAATTCCAAGTGAATTTCCATAAAAATTTAAAGGAGAACTCCAAGATAATTCTGAGTAATATTTTAATTGTTATTTATTGTATGTTATCAACAGACTAGTTTGGGCTCTGCAAAGCTACAACAAATGAGCCGGAAAAATAAACGCATTGTAAAAAAAAAAACAGACTAGTTTGGTGTCCAAATGATAAAAAGTTATCTTAAAGCTAACAAAAATTGTCTTTTAAGAGAGTTGCGTGACATGACACAATCAAAAACTGAGGAGACTCGGTCCGTCCGTTGGAGAGCGATTAGCCCGAAATTCGGCGCTTAGTTAGTTCTCCTGAGTGGGATCAGGGCAGGGCAGGACAATCCATACGGTCCATTAGAATATCAGCGATGACAAGTGCCTTAGCCACCTCACGTCGTGTTTGGAGGCTGTCCAGCTGGATCATGAGGCAGTGGCTTTCGTAGCTCGGTAGATTAAAGGGATCCCTCCAAGGCAATCTTCGGAGAGCGTATCTGATAAAACGCCGCTGTACCGACTCGATTCGTTCAACACCATTTTGGAAATTAGGTTCGTACCAGGGAGCAATATAGAACAATATACGTCTTGGAACTCTTTTGCTACCCGAAAAATGAAGCCATGGTTTCGTGAGGCTTTCGTGACTACGTACAACAAATGTGTCTTCAATGTGAGTTTTTCGTCAAGAATCACTCCTAAGTCTTTAACCTGGTTTTCCCTCTGCAATTGAGTGCCCATCAAGGAATAGTCGAAGTTTCACTGGGTCGTCTTGCTCGAAAATGTGACTACAGTACATTTACTGGGCATGCAGTTCATCTCACACCACCGTTGAATTGTCTCCAGGTCGTCTTGCAGCTCGATTGTAACGATTTCATGTGCATGTAGATTTTGAGATCATCAGCAAAAGATAAACGATGGTATATAAGAAACAGGTTGATATCGTTGAAATACAACAGGAAGATCCATGGCCCAAGATGGCTACCTTGAGGAATACCAGACAGAGCGGGGAACGGAACTGACAATTCGTCACCAATTTTGGTTCTGATGCTTCTGTCACTGAGAAACGATCGGAACCAATGCAGTTGGGAACCACCGATGCCAAGCCTTTCTAACTTTGTCACAGCAATATCGTGGTTGATTCTGTCGCTTCACGTGGAAATAGATTGGTCCCAGGACCATCAACTCGAACAATTTGGAAGTCGCACACAACGTTGAAATTCCACGATAATTGTCAGCATTTCGTCTGTCACCATTCTTGTGGACGGGAAATATATACGCGTCTTTCCACAGCGAAGGGAATTTACCGATCGTTAGAGGGGCGGTCAGTGATGATGGGATGCCATCAGCCCATACATTCGCGACGGTCTTCGGTGACAGTGTCGTTTGACAGAGCCTGTCATATGACATTTTAGTCTGTAATTTGATAGCTTGTTTTGCAAGTATCAGTAGCAAAGGCAGTCGATTATCACTGAAAATGTGTCGACTACGGTGACCGCTTACAAGACTGATCCCAGTTGATACCATCAAGGGCATTGATAATGCCATCATAGTCGGCATTATTGAAGTCATAGTAAGTGGATAGAGGAACTACGGCAGGTTCGGCCAACGGACTATCCTCGAGATGAAGGAGAATCGGTGGGTGATGGGGCACTACTTTTATTAAAGGAGATGGAGCCTGTGTAATACTTTGCGGGGTGTCGGAGCTCAGGAAGCACAAGTCTAATGATCGGCCATTTTCATTTGTTATGCTATTAATTTGGCGTAGGGAAGCAACGGAGGATTGATCGAGTAATGAGTTAGATTTCGCATGACTGCGCGATCCGAATTAAAAAACTGCCAGTAGCACGTTGCCATTTAATGCCAGTAAGGTTGAAATCACTCGTCACTAGCAGTTGTGTTTTCCGATATGTGCATAAGCTTGAGCTTGAGCTTGAGCTTGATTGACCGCCCACGGTTGCTACTCTGTTACTGCCAGATCAGCTGTAATTACACAGAGAACCAATAGACGATGCTTGGGACTAGCAATCATCCTCAATGTGGAAAAACTGGTGATCTTAAATTAGGCAATACCAGCGCCGGCCGCGCCCGAACACAGGTCAAGAAAGGAATGGGAAGGATTGTGTTGACATGACACTCGCTTTGATGGAAGCCGAGAACACCTCTGCACTTCCACGAGGAATCACTGGGATGTTGGATAAGAGGGTTGGGTTTGCAGCAGGGTTCGTCTTGGTAAACGATAAGCTGAATTGATGTCCTAACGATCGTATAACGCGAAGGAGCTTGGGACTAAACCCACGGTCTTCTGCTCAGTAAGCAAAAACGTTTGCCACTAGGCAGACGAGCACCTTCCGATATGTGCATAACTGATTGTAAATGCACATTTATGAGATCGTCATCTCGAACCCTGTATGGTGGAAAATGACCGGCGCATAGATTAGATACCATGTCGAGCTCTTGAGATCCAGAGATATCCACACTTGCTCAACAGAATTCCATGATTGATTTTCGATAATGGAGGCCTTGAGCCCGTTACGTACTGCTACTAGGACGCCTCCACCGAAAGCCTTACGGCTGTTTTGAAGACTGCGGTCGCAACGGAATACCTCGTAAAAGGAACCGAAAGCAACATTAGAGAGTGTAGTCCCATTAGCCACGTCTCTGTTAGGACGATAATATCGTAGCTGCAGCCGGAGAAAGCCAAATAGTATTGATCCAGGGTAGAGTTCAGACCGCCGACGTTCTGATAATAAATCAGCAGTCCATGTGCAGGGATGCGTGCATCAGGCAGCTTTGAAACCCCTTTCGTCAGCACTACACTCAGGGCCGGGACGACTTTGATGGCGGGAACGATCAGACTGGACAAAACTGGAGCTGGCAGTGGGTGCGACTGAGCTAGGTGGGTCCAGGGCTTCCATACTGCTTAGTGACGTGCGTCCTGGACTGATTGAGGTAACGGTTGGCGAATTATGAAGATGAGTATCGATGTGATAAGTAACGTGTAGTTAAAGAAACTTGCCTGGGAGAGCCAGCTTCACCAGAAGCGACAACAGGTCTGCGACGTCTCCGATGAGCGATGACAGCAGAAGGCAGGACTGTTTCGAACTGAGAAGAAGTCTCCATGATGCTTACTATTGCGCGTCGCGGATCGGCTGGTCCTCTGGAGTGTGAATTGGAGCTTTGAATTCCAGGAATTAGACGCCTTTAGGCCATGTTGATGAAGAAAGGGCTTTTTTTCATCTCTGTGTTCATTTCGATTTTGAAGGAGATGAAAGTCATTGAGCTTACATCTTTCCCGTTGGCCACAAGTCTGATCTCTGATGTCGTCCGTCCCAAGGCGCAGTTTGGCTAGTGCACACAGAATTTTTGAGACGGTGCTACTTTTATGTCACCAAGCGATGGCGACAATGACTCGGCAGAGCCGCAGATCAGAGGCTGTTGAGGTGATTGCTTCGCTTTAGGTTTGCCGAAAATTCTACGGCGTACGGATTTATTAGCACTGTCTGTTTGCCTCGAATCATTAATGATTTCCGTCTTGAGGCTCTCGACGATTTGATTATGCTTGTTGAGCACAATTTCTTGACCAGATTCCTAAGCCGAGCGCACTGATCTTCGTAGATGAATATCACCCATAAGCTTGGAGCACGATTTACACAGCCAGAATAGCTGCATGGTTTTGGTTACTTCTTCCAGGACTGGTGGAGAGATTCCGCAGCATAGTGAATGAAATTTTGCCCTGACACGTGATAATCGGGCCCATGATGTCGGTGGCACAAGAGTGGCACGTGATGTTCATTTTGAGGCAAACGAGAGTATCAATCAGCGAGCGTAGGACCGAATAAATAAACCGCCTTTGAGTATGCAGCCACAAGACGAGTCGCTTGTATGCAATAATTGCATAGGAATTAAGAAACTAAGAAGAATTCACACCAATGTTTAAAAATAGAAGGGTGCAACAGTGAAAAAGTTTGAAATTCGAAGAGAATCTACAGACGAATTTGTTGGAGTTTTCTACAAAGAATTTCTGGATTGTTAAATATAACGGAACTTTGAATAGACTCCCACAGAGAATCTCAAATATATTTTAGAAAATTCTGAAAAGAACTCTGAGAATCGTAAAAGAAATGCCTAAGGACAATCAAATAAAACCCTGTTAAGTTTTGAGCGCATTTCAAAGGCAAATTTTGAAGACTTCGAACGCAGAACCATTGAATTATTTTATCCTGAGAATTCAATTCCTTTGAACATATTCTCAAAACTATCGTGTGCAGACTACAAAACTCTCCTCAACAATCCTGAGTCTAGTTCTTTTTAGGTTATCATCAGAACACTCTTTAAATTCTGTTTAAAAGAACAATGAATTATCGGCTCCGTAAAGCTAACGCGATTGAGCCTTACAAATAAACGGACTAGATAAATTCTGTTTATTATTCTCGACATAATTGTCCTGAAATTATCCATAACATTCACTTTCTATTCTCCTCCAACTCTAACTCTAACTAGTTAGGCTTCTCTGCTGTACATAGAATTGCTATCATCCTCACGATTTCCATAAAATTCTCCTCAGAGTCACATATAAATTCTCTTTGCATTTCTTTTCTCAACTCTCATACATTTATTCTAAGGATTACCTAAGAATTAATTTTACGGCGTCTTTTCTTCCCTCAGAATTTTCTTAAAATTTATCTCAGAATTCCTCTGGACATTTTCTTGGAATCCAGGTCATAATACCCTTAGGATTTTTACGAGAATTTTATAGTTTTTCTTCTTTAAGAAAAACAAATTAACACATTACTTCCTTTTAAATTTCAATTCCCTCAGAATTTCAAAGATTTTTTTCTAAGCTGTTGGAGCCCTGAAAATTCTTCGAAGTTGCAGAACCTTGAAAACTTTCCAGGACCCAAATAGTGTTCTTTAAAATCTGGGATCTTGTTATTTTCCAAAACTTTACGTTTGGAGTTTTTTTTTCATTGTTAACATAAGATCTTAAAGTTTTTATGATCATAATCATAGTCTTACACTCCTTACTAATGACGAAGCTTCTGTTAGTACAGACTACGGAGTGTTCAAACAATTTTTGATGTAGGAAAGTGAAATATTGGATGTGCAATTTAAAAAAAAAAACAAAATCAACCACGTTACGAAAAGTGGTCAGGTTTTGACTACTTATAACTCTGTCAATAGCGGATGGATTTTAATTCTAAACAAGCCAATCGATTGAAATTTTTTCTACGAATCTGCTAAAATGATCAGTTTGTCAATTTTCAATTGGAAATTAGACAAATGTCCAACTGTTGCAAATGGTGATCAAAATTATCACCGTTTGTCTGCAAAAAACGCTTTCCCTAACACAGATTTCAAAATAGATCCGGTTTCGCCGAACGGTGCTTATTCAATCACCGTGTGCGGTGGTGTCCGGTCGGTCGTCATCATCAGTACTGCTACTGCAGTGCTTTCGGCGCGTGGCATTGTACATTTTCTCCATTACACAAAAAAGGCAGCTAGCTATCAAGACTGCCCTCAAGAGCCCTCTAACACCGAAGAAGGAGGAAGAAGCCGCACCGCTTCTAATCGGATTCAGTAGCTCTTCGTGAGTCGCTGTGAGCCATCTATGCCAAGCGCGTCACCCTCGTTCCAAATAACATACAGCTCGCCAGCCACATCTCTGTTGAACACTCTAACAGTTCAGCATTACTCAACCATCACGACAAAACGGTTCTTATCAGGACCACCATAAATTTGTTAAAGTTTATTTTCTGGACATTTGTCAAGGTAATGATTTGGATGTCAGTTCCCACAAGTTTGAATCTAACATACCATATATTTTTAAGGCAACATTGGGGGTGCAATTTAAAAAACCGAAGACGGTCGCGGCATGAAAGTGACCTGATTTTTACCCAGAGATGATGGATTTTAATTCATAATACTCCAATTAATGAGAAATTTTTCTACGAATCTGTTAAAATTCAAAAGGTCACTATTGAAACTTGCACGAATGTGCAACTGTTGCTATGATAATTAAAATTTTCACTGATTGCGTGCGAAAAGTGCTTTCCCTAACACGGATTTCAAAATCGAAGACCATCCGGTCTCGCCAGACGGTGCATATTCAATCACCGCGTGTGGTGAGTGGTGGAGTCCAGTCGTCATCATCAGCAGCAGCAGCAGCAGCAGCAGTGCTTTCGGCGCGTGGCATTGTACATTTTTCTCCAGTACACAACGAAAGGCTCCCCGCAAGCAGCTAGCTATCAAGACTGCCCTCAAGAGCCCTCGATTCACCAAAGAAAGAGGAAGAAGCCGCACCAAAATCAAAATCAACCACGTTACGAAAAGTGGTCAGGATTTGACCACTTATAACTCTGTCAATGGCGGATGGATTTTAATTCTAAACAAGCCAATCGATTGAAAATTTTTCTACGAATTAGCTAAAATGAACACTTTTTCAATTTTGAATAGGTCAATATTTGAAATTACACAAATGTCCAACTGTTGCAAAATTATCACCGATTGCCTGCGAAAAGCACTTTCCCTAACACAGATTTCAAAATCAAATTCCATCGGGTCTCGCCGAATGGTGTTTATTCCGAATACCACATGATCTTGTTAGTTGACCAGAAACAATTCGAAGGAAGGTAATGTTTTCTCTAGAACGCTAGAAAAAAAAAAGTGATGGGAAAAAGTGGTTTCCCTAACACAGTCGCCGAACATTGATTGGACCTCTTTCTTTTTTACTATGAGATCTCCAACAATTTTCCGAAGATCTCTTCAGGATTTCTAAAATATTTTTTTTTTTAATTCGGTCTAATGACCCATGGAGCTTAATACCGTTCAGTTTAGTGACCATAAACATATTCTATGACTCCGTGGCTCAGTAAGTTCTGGGGCTTTGCAAATATAAGAGGTCTCTAGCTTAGACAAGTGAGGCAAATTGGTTTTTTCTAAGCATCTCGATAACATCACTTATGAAATAATTTATACAATCACTCCACAGTTGAGGATGACCGATAATTGGCATTGGGAACCAACTGGGCATATGTTTCCAAAGCCATCTACCGGTCCTTTAAGAAATGGTCAAAATCACTGTTAAGTGAACTGTGTTGGTCATTACCCAATAGTTTTCGACCAGCAAAATTCTTTCGCTACCTTGTCACCGACCGACTTGTACTGCTGTAGGCTTGACAACATGATCTTTGTTCCAACGCTACAGATCTTGAATCGCGGGAACAATTTGCGTTTTGCCAGCTCATCCCTAAGCCGGGCGACGTCCTTCATCGGGGTAAACAGCGGGGGAATCCGCTCTTTTTTGACAATTTCAACGGCATCACCACCGCCATTTTCTACTCCGAGCACCAAGAATTGGTTGCTCTGTAGCAGCCGATTTGCTGCGTCATCCGAAGCAGCGCTGACATCCGTTTGGGCTTTCTTAGTAGGGCCCTCCGAAGCAGGAGCAGTAGTGTTTGGTGGCAAAGTGCAATTATACTTGCCAATGTGCCTGTTGATGACGGCACTTCCACGACGCGAACGTAGCAATGAAACGGACTAGAAAAAAAAAAAACTCGATAGCGAAGCGAACAAACGAACGAACTATACTGCTAGACGGCCTAGCAACGAAAAATGAGGATCTCCCAGATTGGCATACCATACTCAATAGCCGGCAGAATGATCTGCTTGTGGATAGCAAGCTTGTTTTTGAGGGACAGGGTGGACTTCCTGTTTATCAGAGGGTAGAGCGACCTGATCAAGATGTTACACTTGGTGGATGTCTTGTCCACATGGGATCGGAATAGCAATTTGCTATCGAGGGTGAGACCAAGGTAGACTACTTCACTCGACCATTCAATGGGAGTGGATCTTGACGTTAGCAGGCGGAACAAGCCGAGGTGAATTCGAGTGTGGAAACAGAATGGTTTGTGTTTTAGCTGCATTGATACAAATCTTCCAGCTCTTGAAATAGTCGGACAGAACATCCAGGCCTGATTGTAGTTTACTCGCCAGAGTACGGATCACTCGACGTCTGACGTGAAAATGTTGAATAGGATAGGCCCAAGCAGGCTACCCTGAGGAACCTCTGCATCAACGTTGAACGTATCAGAGGGGACATTGTTCAAGTAGACCTGGAATGATCTGCCCGACAAGTAGTTTTTGATGATCTTCACAAGGTAGATCGGAAAGTTGTATCGAAGCAGCTTGTACACTAGTCCATCATGCCAGACATTGTCGAACGCCTTCTCGACGTCCAACAATGCCATGGCGGACGGACTTATTCCGCTTGATGATCTTAGTAACCCGTGCGAGTTGGTGGATGGTAGAGTGGCTTTTCCTAAACCCGAATTGCTCTTTGAGAAAGGTGTTATTATCATTTGAAATCACCAGCAGACTGAATATCAACTTTTCGATTAGCTTCGAGATGGAGGACATGAGACTGATGGGGCGATAGCTTTTGGCACTGGTAGGAATCATTTTGGCTAACTTCCAACATTCAGAGAAGTAGCCAAGCTCCAAACATTTTTTGAAGATAACGGTAAGATGGTTGAAGAAGTCAATACTGAAGGTTTTCAGCTCGAGGTTGACTACACCATCCATACCCGCGGCCTTCATGTTTTTAGTGCTTCTAATGGCTGCTACTACGGGGGTGTCAGCGACTCTAGACATTGCCTCCAGTACGGCAGGCCCATGGGGGCTCACCATGGTTTGGCCAAGATTATGTGCGATCACAAAATATTGGCCTTTTCAACTGGGGTTATGAGTAGGGATGGGTCCAAGTTCTGGTCAACAGAGGAAAGCGGAGGGATCGGTTTCAACTAATTTTTCAAAATTTTAGTGATCTTCCTAAATGGTTCTGCAGCACAATCTGGGAGAGAGCGAATCTTGTTGGCAAATTTCTGAGTTCCACCATCCTGGCCTGGATTACTTTGGTTAGCCTATTGACATTGGTTTTCAAATGGGGCAGCCCATAACGCTGGAACTGCCTACGAATGGTGTTACGGAGCCTGATAAGATCTTTGGTTGGGCTGTCAAGGTTCAGAGTATGACTCACCGGTCTGGATGCTGGTACGTGTTGCTCCCTGGCACGGGATATCGCCTCTTCGATGGTTTGCAGACACTGATCGACTTCTTCGAACTACTCCGGTAGGACGTCGTAATCGATTGCTGTGTCCACACAGCGCTGATACTGCTGCCAGTTGACACGATGGTAATTTCCCCGGGAAACTTGAAACCTATTGGTCGAGGACCCTACTTCGGCCACCACCGGATAGTGGTCCGAGCTCAGCATGGTGGCATGAGCTCCGGATCGACTCAACCGGGTGGGAGTGTCCGGACAGTTGTAGTGGGCTTCCTGCAGATCGTAGTACAATATTGTGCCGTTCTGGTTTCGCCGACTATTGCCCCTGGCTTGATGCTTGGCGTTCAGGTCGCCAGCGATTACGAAATTTTGCCGCCGTCGTGTTAGCTTGATGATGTCTCTTCGGAGGTCTGCGGCCGAGCCGTCCCTAATGTTGGTTTGCTTGGGGCAGTAGACCGCGATGATGGTGATTGGACTAAGCGATGTGCTCACCTCAACTCCGATAATCGTCAGCTAGAAGCTGCAGCTGATGCTCCGTCTCGCAGCGATAGCCACTCCCCCTGCCCCGGAGCTGGTGCGGTCAAGTCTTACGAGCCAAAAGTCGGGAAGGAAGACGTTCAGCTCGGGCTTCAAGTGAGTCTCGGTGATGACAGCTATGTCGATGTTTTTGCTCTTCAAGGAGCAAGCATTCCAATTTACGATCTTGATGGCTTCACGGTCCATGCTTAGTGACAAGGGACAGGGCAGCGTGTAGCTGTTCAGATCGAGTCTTGCATGTGCGCATGATGATGATGACCTCGGCCACGAGCGTCACAAGTTCCTCCGAGGTGAACGGCGAATCGTCGACAGATTCACCTGAGACAGCACCAGCGTATGATAAACCAGGGGCGGTGGATGAACCTAGAATTGGCTGGGCCGCAGCAGCAGCAGCGAGACGATGCTGAACTGTCCGACTGGGGCTGGAGAACTGGGTACTGGACTTCCATGAGTACAGGAGGCGAACGATGCAGTTGACACACGTTGGCTCGATGTCATCAACTTGCTCACTGGACGCAGTTGAGTGACATCCAGCACACTTGCCGCAGTTTTTGGTGCCATGGCCAGAGGAGAGGCAGTTCATACACTGCGTAACATCACGATGTTGGGGTTTGTAATGCTCCCAACTGATGATGACCTGAAACAGGTCCCGGATTTTGGATCTCAGAGCCACAAGACTGGTGGATCCCTTCGTGAAGTGCACCAGGAACAACTGGTCGAGGAAGCTGGAACGCCGGTTCATCTGGTACACGGCCTCAGGTTTGAGCCCAAGCCGCTCCAGCTCGGATTTCACCGCAGCCGCCTCGAACGACGGTAATCCACGCAAAACCACCTTCAGTGGCTTGCTCGATGGCAGAAGAAGTCCACGTTGTTGTCCTTCAGGAAACATCCTATTTGATTGTACTCCTCCAGGCTGGAGCGCAGGATTTTGGTACCGATGCTGCAAAGCTTGAAGCGAGGCAGCAGCTTGTGTTTTGCCAGTTCGGCACCCAGCTTGACAACATCCTTCACCGGCGTGAAAAGCGGGGCAATCCTCTCTCTTTTAGCAAGGGGAACGGCGTCACCATCGCCATTTTCTTCCGGGAGTACTGCATATTGGTTGGCTTGCAGTACCCGTTTTACGGCGTCATCCTGCGACGCGCTGGGCTTGATTAGCACCTTCTGCTGCTGTCTCATTGGCACGTTTACGTACCATTTGTGTCGTGTTTGCAAGTTCAAGTAAACTTGCCAGAACGCGAGCAGGTGGCGACACTCCCACGGCGCAACGCGACAGCACAAAACGAAACAAAATCGAAACGAGAACGTGAACGAAAATACTGACTGAACAGCTCAACAGTTGAGCAAAGAATCATGAGAGATGCAACGAAAATTGGCAAGACTTTAAATTCTAATAACTTGGTCAATAATCAAAGGATTTTGATGATTTGCCATCACTGTTAAGTGAACTGTGTTGTGTTTCGACCAGCAAAATTCTTTCGCTACCTTCTCGCTTGGCTGGCCGGCTTTTGGCGTGTTCCACCTATGAAGACCCTCGCTACGAACCTGCGCCTCCCAACTGTAACCTTTCACTTCATATTAAGTGGAGAAAGGTCGAAGGCACTAACAGCAACGGTTACGCTCCGTCTTCGCCCCAAAAGCCAGTCTCCACCCGACGTTCCGAATCAGGCATTGATTGAACGAAAGGAACAGAAAAGCCTGTATTGTACCATCTTGGGCTGCTGATGAGGATGACGAGCGAAAACGATTTATCACACGCCAATGGCGTCTTCTTCACCGATTAACCAATTCAATGCTCTCCCTCAAAACGCCAAGGTTCGTTGTTCAAAAGAAAGCCTCAGAAATTCTCATAATTGCAGCAGCGGAAATTCCGTGATTACACGTGCTTCGCTTAGGAGGCTTACAATTACAGCGTACCAACGGACGAAGCCCAAACATCGATCATTGTGGTGTTCTTTCGCTTGTTTTACATCCAACAACTAGTCGTAATTTGTGCGAACCCAAATGCTACAAATCGGTACGGCCAGGTAGGCGGGTTGAGGTGCGTGCTCATGCGATGCTCTTTCGTCGAACTCATCACAGCAGACACAGAGGTGTCTTTATGCATTAGAGACGGCGTCGGTCGGCGGAGAAGGGTGCGGTGAGTAGCGTGAAATGTTTACACAGCAATTAACTCCTCCAGCAGCAGCAGTAGAAGTAGTAGTCGTAGTAGGCGCTGCTTAGGCCAAGATGCGTGGATTGATGGAAACCGGTTGTGGGATGGGGCAGAAACAGAAGGCTCGGTGGGTGTGATGATAATGGGTGAATCTCTTTCGTTTTCCGCAGGAGAAAAGCATATACAGAGCAAGGAAGAAAGGGGCATAATCTGCTGCTACGGTCGGTGGTGATGAACTGAATTAAATTGGGGCTGCCTTCTGGAAATGTGCGAGCATCATGATCGCACTTATGGGATGAGTTATTCAGCTGCTGCCGCCGCGCAGGAAGGAAATTAGTAATCTTTTCTTGGCTGGAGCAGTGCCAGATGGCGGTCGGCGGTCGGCGGCTAGGAGCAATCGGTATGAATGATCGATAACGATGAAGATGCTGTTAATGATGATGAAGCGTGTGTGTGGATTTATGTGAGCATCTAAATCTGAAAGCTCTCGCTGTAGGAAGTCTAGGTGTGTTTAGTGGGGCAATTTTGTATGTGCAAAAGCAGCGATGGGAACCAGTTCTGCCAGGAAAAAATTGGCGAACGATGCTCTCAATGAGTCTCACGATATTCGTGAGTGATTAAATTTCACATGCATGTACTAATGAGCATTACAAGTGCAATAATGAAATTTTAGCGTTACGTATGAGCAATGGGTTGCAAAAATGAGGCGGCCATTTTGGTATATTCGTTGTTGTTTTCAATAATTTGTTCGTAAGTGCCATTACTTCCATTATACGATTTGAAATATTATGACTTAGTTATTATAGACTATGAAGAGGTCTTGAAATTAACTTATGTTTTGTCCATTTATTGTCTGATTTTTCATGGGAGAGCCAATCAAGGAATCCTATCTAAATGACACAAATACGGCGATAGGATTAATGGATCGAGGACGATCTTTTCTCCCCGCTCGGTTTCTCTTGGAGCTTTACTCAGAACTACCTTGTAATATTGGAATTCTAGCCAGAGCTCCCTAGGAATTCTCTTGAAAAATTATCTGCAAATCTCGTTGAAGTTCCTATTCAAAATTCCTTGGCATTCCCTCAGTATTTTTTCTAAAATTCCCGTGAAATAATTATTTAAATTCCCCCGTTGAATTTCTCCTACCTAGCTTTAAAATCTCCTCGGAATTCTCTTGAAACAATCCACATCATTTCTTAGTAAATATGAATTTTCTTCAGTATTCACTTGGAATTCTTCTAGAGGACTATCTTGAAATTCTTACAAATTCAATTGAAGCCATTCTCCTTAGATTTCTCCACAGAACTATTTAGGTGTTTTTTTTCAAAACTTCGTCGAAATTCTCCTGAGCATTTACCAGGAATCAAGAGGTCATCAGAATGACCTTAGAACCACAAAGGATCTGATTTGATTTAATCTTCTAATTAGGGATCTCCGAAAATATTCAAAGCCCAACATCTGAATCTCCGTTTGAAATTTTCTTCAAGCTTAGTTGATTTCTTTTTCCGAAAACATCGAGTAAAATTTTCAGGGAAAATTAACAACCTCGACTTTCTTGGAATTTGTTTTCGTTCATATGATCATAAACTCTACCTGCCGGCAAAATTTCACAAAATTTTAAGACTTATCAGCCCAAACCTGTCCGATAATTTTAAAAATACCCTCAAAGGGTCCAAGGTATTCAATATTCAAAAAGCTTAAATTTGTTGTGACCTTTTTAAAAATAAATCAAAAATACAATATTGAACAAAATCAGGTTTTTTAGGAATTTCAAGTAAAACTTGAAAAAAATGGTGGGGTTGTGTACAAAACTACATGGTTGATGTAGACTACGTTGAACTTCTCAATAACTGTTTTCTTGATATTGATTTAAAATACAGTGGAAGTAGAAGTGAAAATCACACGTCTGGTTTCCAATAAGTAGGTGCTATAGAACAATAATAATTGAAAATTAGGGGTATTCAGTTATCAGTGTGGCCACTAATGTGACCATGTTACAGTCGCTATAAATCAATGGAGACGCATGGTATTCTTATCGCATAGGAGTATTGAGCGAAAACCCAACATTTGATAACTTTAAAAAAATATAGCTCAAAAACGAAAAAAATTGCGCATCGCTGATTTTTCGATATGTTGTGTAAAAAAGCCACAATTTTCACGGAAAAATATAAAAACATATTGCGCCCTCTGTCTACAAACCATGAAAAAAAAGCATGAAAGCATGATTGACCGCCCACGGTTGCTGCTCTGTTATTACCAGATCAGCTGCAATTACACAGAGAACCAACAGATGATGTTTGGGACTAACATTCATCCTCAATGTGTAAGAACTGGAGATCTAATATTTAGCAATACCAGCGCCGGCCGTGTCCGAATGCAGGTCAACTAGGGAATGGGAAGGAATGTGTTGACGTGGTACTCGCTGTGAAGGAAACCGAGAAATCCTCTGCGCTTCCACGAGAAATCACTGGGATGTTGGATGTGGGGAAAGGTTGCACGCACACGCAGGGATCGTTTTTTGGTAGAGCGATTATAATACACAAACACACACACACACACACACACGCGCGCGCACTCATCCAGTTTCTATTTTTTTTTAGATCAGGACCCACACTGTGGTAAGTGATGCGATCGGTGTTAAAGAAGAATTTGTTTTCATTAAAATCTAGTGGGTATAGAATAAGGCAAAGTGGAAAATTGCAAGGAAGGGGACGGGCCTGGGATTGAACTCCCGACCTTCTGCTCAGTAAGCAGAAACGGTAACCACTGAGCTACCGAGCCTCGTCTCTGTCTACAAACCATGAAAACCAAAAAAACAAATACAATTAATGTTTTTCAATACAAAATCCTATTTTTCATTATATTTTTCCTAAAAAGTATTTTGAATAACCTTTCATTTAATATTTTGATCTTTTAAATCGGTTCAATGGATCAAAAGTTATACATTTTTGAAAAAGTTAATTTTTGAAAAAGAAATTTAAAAAAAATCGATTTATTGGACCACCCAAAACATGGAAATGGTCACTTCAATAATAAAATAAAAAGAATATGGTTCTAATATTTTGTGATAAGGAACAAAACTACCAATTTTTAAGAAATTCTGAGAACTTCTTTATCGTTTTGCTATGGAATTGCTGTATAGTAACCGGATTATATTAATAAAATAATAAATACGGTAGCTCAAAATCTTTTTTTTTTTGGAATTCTAAATATTTCTTCCAGTTCGAAATTCGTTAATTATCCATAGTATAAGATACTAAAAATTAAGTCTGTGGTCTCAACATATCAGCAATGTCCCAAAATTTGTTAAGTTTAACATCCAAAATTATACCAGTGAGAATCCCAAACAATTTATAAACGTCAGACACGTGAAATTTGGGTAAAAGTCTCGACTGTTTTAAGATGTCCAATGTCCGGCATTTTGGATATGTTGGTTCATTTTATAACCTTGAAAACATTTCATGTTACAGAATCTACCAAATTCCTCCATTATTAGAATTACGTCCGACGTATAGAAGATTTGATATCTGACACATCTCACTGTTCCACTTTTCATACTATCTCTCTGTGTCAGTGTTAGACATTTTCAGAAATGTCTTGTCCCTCAGTTTTCCTAGGAAATTTCATAACTTCTGAATTATAACTTTTTCTTTGGAATATTTTTCTCAATAGGTTTGAAATTTTCTCTTTCCTTAGGATCATTTTCAAAATGACTTCAGAATAGCTTCCAGAATTCACTTCAATAATCATATGATTCACTTCGAGATTTCCTAGAAATTTATCTTCTGTGCAATTCTGTGCAGAACATTTTAACAATTCCCTCTAGCAAACTTTTGTTATTATTTTCGTTTTCATCTTCGTCAATTTCTGTTCATAATTATCTTTGAAATTCATTTGGAATATCTTCCAGAAATCTCTCGGTTTACCCTTTTGAATTGAGAAAGTATTCTCCCAGAATTTCCTTGGAGTTTACTTCAGAATTGCATGGGAACTTTTTAGAAAATTCCTTATAAATTCTTCTCAAAATGTCCTTAAACGAACCTTGAAACTTAAAAATCCTGCAAATATATAGCTATGTTCAGAATAAAATTCCTTTGGAATTACTATCGATGTTGAAGCTCTCCTCAGAATTCTTCGACTGATCGATTAAAATTTAAAATATTTTCAACCATGGGTGATCATTTTAGGCTTGCTGTGATTATCATTCAGGGTTATTCTGCGTGGCGAATGAGGTGAGGTGACTCTAGTCACTCGTGTCACCCGATTCCAGCTGGCGAGTGAGGTGAGAAAAGTCACTTGGGATGAACCCGATGAACTCTCACCTTATTCTCACAGTCGTATTTCGGTGACAAAAGTCGTACTGAAGTGACGATTTTAAGTGACAAGAGTCGTAACCTCCGCTGCAGTCGACTGGATGGAAAACCTTAGAGTTCTATAAGCGATGGTTGCGGTTTTCGGTAATTTATTACTTCTAAATTTGTTTCAATCAATTTTTTTTTGTTTCTTCGGCTTCCTCAATATGGGTATTTTTGGAATAGGAGTGACGTGTAGGAATCGGAAACCCATGTCTGAGGTCATTTTGAAATTCAATATGGCGGCTTCCGGTTGGAGAAAAATTTGGAAATTCTGCCAAAAATCCCACAAAACTGGTATTTTTGGAGTCGGGATGAGGTGTAGGGACCGGAAATCGATGTTTGAGGTCAATTTGTAATTCAAGATGGTGGCTTCCGGTTGGAGAAAAACTTGAAAATTCTGTCAAATACCCCTTAATATGGGTATTTTTAGAATTGGGGTGACGTATAGGGTCCGGAAATAGATGTCTGACGCCATTTTGAATTCAAGATGGCGGCTTCCGGCTAGTGAAAAACTTAGAAATTTTGCCAAATACCCCACAAAACTGGTATTTTTGGAGTCGGGATGACGTGTAGGGACCGGAAATTGATGTCTGAGGTCAATTGAAGAAAAACTTGAAAATTCTGTCAAATACCCCTCAATATGGGTATTTTTAGAATTGGGGTGACGTGTAGGGACTGGAAATCGATGTCTGACGCTATTTTGACTTCCGGTTGTAGTACAATTTGGAATTACTGCCAAATTACGCACAGTATTAGTATTTTTGGAGTCTTGGTAACGTGTAGGGTCCAGAAATCGATGCCTGAGGCCGTTTTGAAATTCAAGATGGTGGCTTCCGGTTGGAGAAAAACTTGAAAATTCTGTCAAATATCCCTCAATATGGGTATTTTTGGAATTGGGGTGACGCGTAGGGACCGGAAACCCATGTCTGACGCCATTTTGAATTCAATATGGTAGCCTTCGGTTAGAGAACAAATTGGAAATTCTGCCAAAAAGCCCTCAATATGGGTATTTTTTTTAAATCTGGGTGACATGTAGGGCCCTGAAACCCATGTATGACACCATTTTGAATTCAATATGGCGGCTTCCGGCTAGAAAAACTCGGAAATACTGCCAAATTACCCACAATATTAGTATTTTTGGAGTCGGGGTGACGTGTGGGGACCAAAAAACTTGTCTGACGCCATTTTTAAATTCAATATGGCGACTTCTGGTTAGAGAAAAACTGGGATATACTGCCAAATTAGCCACAATATGGGTATTTTTGGAATCGAGGTGACGTGTAGAGCCCGGAAATCATTGTCTGACACCTTTTTGAAATCCAATGGTGGCTTCCGAATACAGAAAAATAGAAAAATACGGATGGGTTTTCGGTCCTTACACGTCACTCCGATTCCAAAAATACCCATATTTACCTCTCAATTGGACAGAATTCCCAAGTTTTTCTCGAACAGAAACCACCATATTGAATTCAAAATGTCTCTACACACCAGCAAAAATATCCATATTGAGGGGTATTTGATAGTATTTTTTTAATTTTTCTGTAACTGGAATTTCAAAAAAGGCGTGAGACATCGATTTCCGGTCCCAACACGTCACCAAGATTCCTGAAATACTCATAAGGTGGTGTATTTGACAGAATATCCCAGTTTTTATTTAACCGGAAGCCGCCATCTTGGATATCAAAATGGCGCCGGGCTTGGATTTCCGGTCGATATACGGAACCCCGTTTCCAAAAATACCCATAGTAAGGGGTATTCGACAGAATTTCCAAGTTTTCTCCAACCGGAAGCCGCCATATTGAATTTCAGAACGGCCTCAGACATCGATGTCCGGTCTCTACACGTTACCAAGATTCCAAAAATACCCATATTGAGGGAAATTTGGCAGAATTTCAAAGTTTTTCTCTAACCGCAAGCCGCCATATGTAATTAATATGGCGTCAGACATGGGTTTCCGGTCCCTACACGTCACCTTGATTCCAAAAATACCCATATTGTGGATAATTTTACAGTATTTCCAAGTTTGTATTTAACCGAAGGCTCGCATTTTGAATTTCAAAATGGTGTCAGACATGGGTTTCAAGTCCCTACACGTTAGGGGTCGTCCATTAATTATGTCACACTTTTAGGGGGGAGGGGGGGTTTTGGAAACTGTGACGAGTCATACAAAAAAAAATTAAGTTCCATACAAAATATGTGACAAAGGGGGGAGGGGGGGTTGAAAATGGACTAAATTTGCGTGACATAATTAATGGACCTTCCCTTATCATGATTCCAAAAATACCCATATTGAGAGGAATTTGACAGAATTTCCAAGTTTTTCTCTAACCGGAAGCCGCCATATTGAATTTTAAAATGGCCTCAGACATCGATGTCCGGTCCTTTCACGTCACCCCGACTCTAACCAATAATCTATCAATATTGTGAGGTATTTGACAAAATTTTCAAGTTTTTCTCTAGCCGGAAGCCGCCATCTTGAATTTCAAAACGGCCTCGTATATCGATTTCCGGTTCCTACTCGTCATCAAGACTCCAAAAATACCCATATTATGGGTAATTTGGCAGTACTTTCCAGCTTTTATCCAACCGGAAGCTGGCATATTGAATTTAAAATTGTGTCAGACATCTATTTCCGGTCCCTACACGTCACCAAGATTCCAAAAATACCCATATTGTGGGTAATTTGGCAGTTTTTCCCTAACCGGAGGTCGCCATATTGAATTTGAAAAAAGCCTCAGACATCGATTTACGGTCCCTTACACGTCACCCCGACTCCAAAAATACCAATATTGTGGGATATTTTACAAAAATTCCGAGTTTTTCTCCAACCGGAAGCCATATAGAATTTGAAAAAGGCGTCAGATATAGGTTTCCGGTCCCTACACGTCATCAAGATTCCAAAAATACCCACATTGAGATGTTTTTCACAGAATTTCCAAGGTTTTTCTCCACCCGGAAGCTTGAAAAAGGCGTCAGACATGGTTTTCCGGTCCCTACACGTCACCAAGAATTAAAAAAATACCCAATATTGTGAGTGATTTGGTAGTATTTCCCTAACCGGAAGCCGCCATCTTAAATTTCAAAACGGCCCCAGACATCGATGTCCGGTCCGTGCACGTCACCCCGATACCAAAAATACCCATATTGTGGGGTATTTGATAATATTTTCAAAAAACTTTTTTATGAAATAAATCCCAAGTAATGGGTTTTTGTTACGTCTGGTTCGATTTACGAACCGCCGCGCCGGTTTGGTTCGTAAATGAAGGTTCTAGTGTATGAATAATTAAAAAAAACACGATCGGAAAAAAAAATCATCGCTCGCAATCGAAAACAACAAACAGCAAAAACTGAAAGGGTCTAGCACAGGTCGAACATTTTCAATCCATTTAAATGATGTTTTTATGCATGATTTCGAACATGTGAACGCGGATTATGTTTAAGAAAATAATAAAATATTTTAATCTACCTTGTTTGACATAAAATACGACTTGAAACGCATGTTCATAGTAAAAAATAAAAACCTGCGATTAAACTGATAAATGAACCCATAAAAACTGCGTAGGCCCTTTTCGAAAAACAAAGCAAACTGACATTTCGGCGAATGAACACCGAGTCACTTTGCAACTCACCTAAGAATGAACCTCTCACGTCACCCGAGTCGACTGTCGGAATCAAGTGAGAAGAGTCATGTGACTGCGAGGTGACAATTGTCGTCTCACCTGATTCGCCACGCAGAATAACCCTGATTATCATCATTCAGTTTTACTTAGGTTTAATTCACTTAGTATTCTCCTCCAAGTTCCCTTAGAATGCTGAAATTAATTCTCATTTGCTTTATAGTTGCCTGAATCCAGAACTATCTTGGAATTCTGGGTTTCATCTTAAGTTCTCCTCAAAATTTTCTTGTAGAAGGTGCGTGAAAGAGCTCGGTACGGTCGCTGTTGATGTTGGTTCGCTCGCAACTATTTTTGCAAAAAAGTAAGTGTTTTCGACGAAAAGTCTATCAAAAGTGCTTCTGAACGCGTTTCGCAGTTGAGTGTGGTGAAATTAGTGCATTCCCGGTTGATTTTCAGTGGAAATTCCGTATCAGAAAATTGCTCCTTTTTTCTTTTTTTTTGCCGTTCGAAGACGATGAGTTTGTGTAAGTGTGCTTGTGATTTTCATTGCCTTCCGGGAAGCCGGTTTACCGTGTTCAGATGTTACGCTTTCGGCGTGCAGTTCTATCGAGATTCTCGTCACAGTGTGCGAGTTTGAACATGGTCCGGTTGGTAAATTAGCTGGGGAAGTGCTAATATTGTGTCCGCCGTGAGTTTTGGTGGTGATTCGTGAATCAGCTAGTTTACGGCTTGCAAAAGTGCTCGTCTGCTGGTCTCTCGCCAGTGTCGGAGATTGCGAGCAAGCTGAAGGATGCCTCGCTGGATACGCCCAAGACTGGACGGGTGATAGCTGGTGGCCGTGAATTGTTCCTGGAGAAAGCATTAGACGCGAACCTTCTCCCAGATGACCATGGCAATGCAGGAAGTATTACAACAAAGGTAATTGCTATTAGATATTTTTGCAAACAGTGACATATAGCAGACATGAAGCTCAAGTGGAGGTGCCGGGCGAAGGTGTTATATCCTAGACAAATGGTTGTCGTTGTCGTATTCGCCGTCGTAGTCGCCATAGGCAGTACCGTTAAAGGGTGATACGGTTAAAATTTGGTCAATATCAACTTGACGTATTTCTTTCAATTTTGCATTTAAAAAACCTGAACACCCCTCATTTTGAAGGTGTGTGTGTGTAGAATGTTGCTCCTATTTTGATTTTGGAATTCACTCTTCAGTTGTCAAAATGCCGTCCAAGCAAGAAGAGCAGCGTATCAAAATTTTGCTCGCGCATCGCGAAAATCCGAGCTACTCGCACGCAAAGTTGACAAAATCGCTAAAAGTTGCCAAATCAACCGTTACAAATGTAATTAAAGTGTTTGGGGAACGTTTGTCGACAGCCAGGAAGTCTGGATCGGGGGGAAATCGAAAACCGGAAGCCGCTGAGACGACAAAGAGAGTTGCCGGTAGTTTCAAGCGAAACCCTAACCTCTCTCTCCGAGATGCCGCAAATAAGCTGGGTGTATCGTCTACAACCGTGCATCGAGCCAAAAAACGAGCCGGACTATCGACTTACAAGAAGGTAGTGACTCCAAATCGCGATGATAAACAAAATACGACGGCCAAAGCGCGATCCCGGAGGCTGTACACGACGATGCTGACGAAGTTTGACTGCGTGGTAATGGACGACGAAACCTACGTCAAAGCCGACTACAAGCAGCTTCCGGGACAGGAGTTTTATACGGCAAAAGGAAGGGGAAAGGTAGCAGATGTTTTCAAGCACATGAAACTGTCAAAGTTCGCAAAGAAATATCTGGTTTGGCAAGCCATCTGTACCTGTGGCTTGAAAAGCAGCATTTTCATAGCTTCCGGGACTGTCAACCAAGAAATTTACGTGAAAGAGTGTTTGAATAAACGTCTGCTGCCTTTCCTGAAGAAACACGGTTGTTCCGTACTGTTTTGGCCGGATTTGGCATCTTGCCATTACGGTAAAAAGGCCATGGAGTGGTACGCCGCCAACAACGTGCAGGTGGTTCCCAAGGACAAGAACCCTCCCAACACGCCAGAGCTCCGCCCAATTGAGAAATACTGGGCTATTGTCAAGCGGAACCTAAAGAAGACCAAAAAAACTGCTAAGGGCGAGCAGCAGTTCAAGGCAAACTGGCTTTCTGCGGCGAAGAAGGTGGACAAGGTGGCTGTACACAATCTGATGGCAGGGGTCAAGCGTAAGGCCCGGCAATTCGGATTTGGAAAAGCGGAAGCCTAACTGAATATTTTTCCTGAATTTTATACTAATTGAACTTGAAAAAGAAATTTAATTTGATTTTTTAAATAAACGATTTCACCGATTTACACGCGTTTTCCCTTGACCAAATTTTGACCGTATCACCCTTTAGTATATTTAAAATTAACCATCAACCGCTGAAACTATATGAATTATCGCGTATTTCTGTTATTCATTACATACCAAGTGAAATTCGAGAACGTAATTTCATTTCAACAGCTAGTTTAACCAGGGCTTGAACAATCGTCACGTCGGTCATATCTTGTTATGATTACCTGAACCATGCGTAAAGAGCAAATCGAAACATTGAACATCGCGTGAAAGTGGAACTTAGTGAAGACCTAAGTACTCTTTCGTAGCTTTCAGTTTTAGGATTTGAAAGATCGTTGCAATCCCAGGTCCTTTCATATTAAAAATGTATGGTAAGATCGCTTGTTTATCGTGTATTTTGTAAAATTTTTCGTTGTCGTCGGTGCCGGATTTGAATAGTTATAACAACTTAAGTAACGGTATAATGTGATATGAGGGGCTCGGTGACCTTAGAGCAACCGTTTTTGCTTACTGAGCAGAACATCATGAGTCTAATCTCAAGCCCATCCACATCATCCACATTCAAGATTCGTGAATCGTTTTATTTGTTAACATGACTACATGGTTATAGCAGCAACTCGATGATTAAAAAGGAGCTCGTCTGCCTAGTGGCAAACATTTTTGCTTACTGAGCAGTAGACCGTGGGTTCAATCCGAAGCTCCTTCACGTTACATGATCGTTAGGACATCAATTCAGCTTATCGTTTACCAAAACGAACCCTGCGGCAAACCCAACCCTATTACCCAATATCCCAGTGATTCTTCGTGGAAGTGCAGAGGTGTTCTCGGCTTCCATCAAAGCGAGTGTCACGTCAACATATTCCTACCCCTTCCTTTCTTGACCTGTGTTCGGGCGCGGCCGGCGCTGGTATAGCCTAGTTTGAGATCACCAGTTTTTACACATTGAGGATGATTGCTAGTCCCAAGCATCGTCTATTGGTTCTCTGTGTAATTACAGCTGATCTGGAAATAACAGAGTAGCAACCGTGGGCGGTCATCATGCTCATGCTCAAGTTCTCCTCAAAATTTTCTTGTAATATTTCTGAAAATTACTTGCAATTTCTCATCAGAATCCTATTAGAATGATTCATTTGACATTATCATCAAAAATCTCTAGACAATACTTCAAAGTGTTTAGCTTCTAAAATGTTGTCCAAATCAAAACCTTGAAAAGTTCAATAATATAAAAGTCATAGCCTCTTTAAAGTTTGTTCGTGTAATATTTAAAACAAATCTTAATCCGAGATCTGCCGATGATCCGTTGTTTTATAAAAGAATTTATAAGTTCAATATATCACTGAACATACAACTTCTTTCTGATTTCTTCGGTCTTCTTGTCTAGATCAAACAATTTTGAGAAATTATATTTTATCAATATTTAATCGATGGCATAATAAGACGTCTTCAGGCTCTACAGGACGCTCCGGTCGAATAAAATTCGCCGCCGCACGAAGTTGACTGTCTACAAGAAGCTGATTAGACCGGTGGTCCTCTAGGGCCACGTGACCTGGACTATGCTTGTGGAGGACCAACGCGCCCTTGGTGTTTTCGAACGGAAGGTGTTGCGTACCATCCACAGTGGAGTGCATATGGATGACGGAACGTGGAGGAGGCGAATGAACCACGAATTGCACCAGCAGCTGCTAGGAGAACCATCCATCGTCCACATTGCGAAAATTGGGCGACTGCGGTGGGCTGGGCACGTCGTAAGAATGCCGCACGACGACCCAGTGAAAATGGTTCTAGAAAGCGACCCAACAGGAACAAGAAGAAGAGGCGCGCAGCGGGCAAGGTGGATCGACCAAGTAGAAGGCGACCTGCGGACCCTTCGCAGACTACGAGGCTGGCGAAGTGTGGCCATGGATTGAGTAGAGTGGAGACGACTTCTTCGGACAGCAGAGGACAACAAGGCCTTAGCCTGATTGGTAAGGTAAGTAAGGCTCTACAAATTGGCTATGAGCCCAAAGATTTTTCTTTAAAATCTGGGAAATTCGTAAAACTTCAAGGACTTCTAGAAGTTCAGAGGACACTTAGTTGAAATTCTGGGCACTTCATAGATCTTCAGAAAAAAATCATAGAAACAAGGAACTTGGAAAAGTTCTGAAAACTGGAAAATGTATCTAAGTTAGAGGAGCTTCGTAAAAATTAAGGGAACATTATTTTATTTCAGGGCACTTTTTTGAAGCCTCTTAGACTAGGAATAGTTGTGGAAATTACGTTCGTTGCGTCGCGGAAAATCAACGAAAAACGTAAGAGTACAGCAAACTTTTTAGGAGTTTTGCGAACTTCGTAGCATTTTGAGGAGCTGCGTGATACTTCATATGAGTGTAAAGAATTTTGAAAAAGTTCAGGGAATTTTGTAGAAGATCTAAAAATAGTTCAATGAACTTCTAACAACTTCAGGGATCCTCACTTCAGTTTAGCGAACTTCGTTGCAGTGTGTCAGAGATCTTACTTCAAAATAGCTCCATGAACTTCGTGGCGGATTTGGGAACTTCGTTAAATTCCAGGGAACTTTCTAGATGTTCAAGAATATTCTTAGATGTCTTAGATGTCTTTCCAGAAGTGTAAAGAGAGATGGAAAAAATAAGTAATTTGGAATAAATTCAGGGAACTTCGTAGAACTTGAGGAAATTTTGTAAAAAACTTAAGGGAGTTTTGTAGATGTTCAGGAAACGTTGCATATGTTACAGGATATTCTTTCAGACATTCAAAGGATCTTCATATAGACAAAGATATTAATAATGAACTCTGGATATTTTTCCAAGACTTCAGGTTGATCATGTTCTGAGGATTTACAACTGTTTAAAAATTCAAATATTCTTTCAAGACTGTAGGTTGTTCAGCAAGTATAAAAAAAAATACAGCTAATTGAATCTGATGGAATCTTGAATGATGAATCTAGATTTATGGACCTGTTTGTACATTCTCTATTGGAAAGACCCGTGCCAGCTGCTGGGAATTCTGGAAATTTAAACTTCTAGAATTTAATTTAGGAATCGTGATGATGAAATATTCAAAATAAAAAAAGCTAGTTGTAAATTCATTGAGTACCTAACTCTGAGAATTTGCCTAAGTTTGAGATGCTTAAATTTGAGAGATTCGGACACTTTGTGATTTTATTACAAAAAGCATGAACAAACGAGCGTTGCTTGTTCAAAATTAGTTCCCCGATTGAGGTCCGAATCGTTTTTATGAAATAAATATAATCAAATTTAATGTTCAAAATTTGATATTATTGTTCACAGAAAAAATGTACCCAAAAACAAGTTGCCTTCACGCAATTTTATTGAATAGCATCTTCGCGAGTTTTTATTTAGCCGTACTTTAGCAAAATAAAATAAAATGCAACAGGCCCCCCTAGGCCCCCTACAGAACAGATAAATATTTTAGCTACGCTAATGGTCTTGAGTGTGGAGGAATCTGAGATTAAACTCATGATGTTCTACTCAGTAAGCAAAAGTGGTCGCTCTAAGGCCACCGAGCCCCTCATATCAGATCATGCCATCTATGATCGAGTTGTTGTCGTAACCATTCAAACCCGGTACCAACAGCGACGACGACGACGATAACAAGTTCCGAGTACCCACACGTTTAAAAGCGATCTTGTGCATAACTTGTCTAATAAAACATCAAAATAGTACACCTAAAGCATAGCATGGTGTTCCATACGCAACCGAACAAATCGTGAACGACTTTTCCAAATACAACCGAAATTAGCCACGCGCCAAACCTGCATCCAAACGCAACGAATTAAAAAAACAGCAGTTTTATCTATAGTTTTTAAAAATAAGTTGTAGTCAGTCATTTTCATATCTTCTGTGCGAACGTGAAAGCAAGAGTAGTTTGGATTTATGAATTTGAGCGCTGATTCCAATTTCGAGGTTATAGCCTGCTTATCAACTCTAAAACCAATATCCTCGTGAGGGTTCAATACCGCAACCCGACCAGCCTTAGAAAAACACTGCTACAGTAGATTTCGGTTTGCTCTGTTCCGGGAGTAAGTTTTTCCCACTTTCAAAACTGATTCTCACGGAGTCAATCAGCAGGCAGTTCCGGTGTCCACGATAGAAAAATGTTCCCATTTAAGCGACCGTAGACAGTGGGAAAGGAAAATGGCTGGTGGTGTTGGTTAGGAGCAGTTGACGTTTTTCACTACACTCAGTTGACAGGCTGTTTGTATTCGTACTCTCATGCTCTACCGTCGTCTCTCTTACACAACACAAACGGTAGAACAACATTCGAGCAAAAATATTATCAAATAACTATCAAATGACATACATGTGTGATTTCGTTCCAATTCCTCAATTTGGTGGAAATTAAACCATTTCTGATCAGAAATGGTATTACTAGGACATCGTTGCTTGCTATTTTCAGAATTCATACAAGCACATCATCAGCAGCTCTTATTACGAGAAAAACTAAAATACATACATCCGTGACGGTCTTTGGTGGCAGTGTCGTATGACAGAGCCTATCATATGACATTTTAGTTTGGTACTGTCATTTGATAGCTTGTTTCGCAAATGTCAGAAGCAAAGGCAGTCGGTTATCACAGAAACTGGTTAGGAGTTGGGTTGAGCGGATTTTTCCAAACGGTTCTTTTGAAACTAGTTCCCTCCTGTGACTACTGGCTGTCGCTTAAATAAAATTGATCACTAGTTGTATTTTATTAACATTATTATGTTAAATATTAAAAAAACAAGCGTTAAATTCTAAAAATTTGTGTAATTCTATTCGTATTTTTTTTTAAATGATTTGAATGAGTAGAAACGACGCTCAAATAAATATCTCGTCGTTTTACTCAAAATTGAGAATTCCGGATAACTTTGAGATTAGGGCGTAATTGCTTTTGTAAAAAAACACGTCAATCACCGATTTATCGCGAATCAAAGCTCATTTTAAAAAAGCATTAACATAAACAGGTAGAGGAATGATTCCTCTATCATTTGGTATAGTTTGTTTGCGAGATTGAACTTTTATTCGTGGGCAATCGGCGATTGCCGTGTTTCTTTATAAAAGCAATAACGCCCAAATCTCAAAGTTCTCCGGAATTGTCTAAGTTACTCAATTTAGAGTAGATCCAGATTTAATTAAATTTAGTGGCTTTTCACTCATTTTTGAGTAACCTTGAGTGACCGTGTAGGCAGTTTGTTGTGAATCCTCTTCTCTTTTATCCTAGACTCTTACTAGCAGTGTTCGGAAAATCACTCTCAAATATCATTCATAGAGCCAAAGTTCACGCTTGATATTCTCATGCATATTCATGCACTCACACTCACAACGCCGAAGAATAATTCCAGCTTCAAACTCATATTAATCACTCAAACGTCAAATGTACGTACGTCAAAACTGTAACTAGGCGTGTCATGTGCCAGAGGTGGTAAATGTCATAAAAATGTTATAAGGAAAAATGTTATGACATTAGTTTCCTCCATACAATTTGCAGTAAAATGTACATTTACCACTCATATAAACCAGCAACATCATCAAGCAATATCTCTCAATATCACGCGTGATATTGAAAAAAATATCATGCTTGGTATTGATTTGACAAGCTCCTTTGATATTGCGAGACTATTCATAACGCGCAAAAATCAAGCTGAGAGTTGACTCGACACAAAAATGATTCCGTTGCACATCGTTTTCTTAGAAAGAGAAAGTATAGTTTGCTATCTCTTTTGAATGTTCACCGATGGCAGACACGAAGTGATTGCTGCCAGCCGTTATGGAAGCTTTGGTTGCGTTCGGGTGTAAAGCAAAAATCATGAAACTCAATCTCACTACAGTTTGTTGAGATTTGCAGCTGGTGGGTGAGTTTTGTTACCTTGATATTCCGAGCTGCGATATCACAGCTTGCAATATGAACCGCAGTTGTTTCCTTGTGTCGAATCAACTCTCAGCTTGGTTTTTGCATGTTGAGAATAGTCTCGCAATATCAAAGGAGCTTGTAAAATCAATATCAAGCATTATATTTTGTTCCAATATCACGCGTGATATTGCAAGCGCATGAGAGCGGAAAAATATCAATTGATTGCAGATTTTTCCATCACTGATGTCAACACACAGCCGTTAATAAGAGTGAGTTCAATCATAGAATCCAAAACTTCTATGTAAACATACATTCACATTTCGATTCGGGGCTCCATCCCGATGGGACCGAAATGACACTTGTAGCGATAAAAGAACAACATGAACAGTATTGGTCGTAAAAAAATGTTTTCTCCGCTTTCCACTGCCGACCCTTCCGTGCGTGTGACAATTTCCACAACTGCTGGGCTTGCCAATAAACATGGAATGTGATGCCCATCCCTCGAACAACAATAACCAACGACTTTTATTATCGTTGCTTCATTCCGCAATCCCCATTGGACTCAACTATACCATCGATCGAAGCCGGCTGTGACTCGCACGGGGCACCGTTTCAAGCTGTCATTCTACTTTTTTTTGGCTTTGTTTTGTTTTGTTTATTATGTCAGCCGCACTTTGTAAACGAAACGACCAAACTTCAATCGAGCTGGACTAATGTTGCGAAACATGGCAACTGAAAATAAAAATGCGACGGAACAGGTTCTGGACCGACATCGACATGCATGATTTAGCGTGGAAGCTTTTGTTGTCTCGCATTGCAGAACAACGACAGCGAACGAGGGGCTTTTGTTCCAGTTGTGCTGGGATTTTACAGCTGACTGCACGCGTTCGGTGTAAAAATTCGACCCGTGCAGGTAAATTTCACGCCCTGACCTGACACCGCCGAATGGTCTTTCCCCCCTCCACCCTGTTAAAAGAACTGCATTCAGCATTTAATAATTCAATCAATTCTTCCCGTAGCTTCGGATAATCACCGCGAAAACTGGCATCATTATCCAACCGATCATCATCATCAGCAGCATCATAGGTGGCGGCGTTGCGAGCGATCGTGTAACATGCCGCACTCGCGGCGATCACGATTCGCACGAACAGAATCGAAGCGAGAGACAGAGAGAGCAATTTCACCGACTGCCAGTCGATGTGCATCATCCGAATTCCGAAAAACAATGGTGCACGCGCGTTCACTATCAGAGCAAGCCGATAATTTCCATCCAAGTGTCGAGGTGGTGGTGGCCCAGATATGGCTTCGTTTTATGGTTTTTGACGGCGAAGACGAAGCAGGCCATGTAAACAAATATCGCATCATCGGAATTCCGAAACAAAGCCCGACCGGCCGCAGATAATCTGCAGCTAATTTTGCGCGTTTATATCATCCAAGATGGCCGGAGGAGGAAAAGGAGGAGGAGGATAAGGCCGAGATTTTCGCGTCATCGGCATTATTAGTCGCTTCTGGTTGCGATTTATAACAGATGATTGCCGGTTGATGCGGTCGGTTATCAATCGCAAGTGGGCACGGAGAGTGTGGGAATTGGATTTATGTTTTTTTCCGAGCTAGGAAGTGTGTGCAATTTCGATGGCAACGAAAGCAAAAGAAACTGTGGCAGTTGGGGATCAAAATTAGTCTTGGGTTACGCAAAGTTGGTGATTTGTTTTAAATTACCACCGAATTGCGAGCATATGGGAACCGACGGGAAGTGTTGAATAAAGTGTTATCAATGAAATTTGTACGAAAAATGCCCATCAGTTTGGAGTCGGGTTTGTCCTTGGCAGAGAGCGTTTTTCACATTCTTTCAGTTTCTCGCGTGCTTCGCTTTCTACTGCTGTCTTCGTGCCGAGTCACTTGCTTGGAGAAGCTTACATTCGTTCAGCAGTTTTTTTTTCAGCTACCCAAGAGGGCTACATTGGGGTCTCTCATAGCTCAGTTTGTAAAGACGCAGTTACAAAGCAAGATCATGATGGAGGTGGCTCTATTCGATTCCCGGTTCGATCTAGGATTTTTTCGGGCCTTGTTTATTTTTAGCTGCAACCACAGGCGTCATTTCAATCAGAAATGCCGTTTCCGTGCAAGGGTGCCATTTTGAAAAAAAATTCAAGATACAAAACGGTCGAATTTTAGCGAAAATGTCAATTATTTCCCAACACAAACAGTTACGCAAAGTTTCATACAAATCGGAGAGGGTCGATTCAAAAAATTCTATTTTTTCCACTATTTCGCCTGAAACGGCTCTGTAGTTTCCTTGAAGATTACCTGCGACTGAACAAAAAATTTAACGGAAGTTCCCTTATTATCCCGCAGTCTGATCACGAAACATCCCCAAAGTCGTCGGTATTTTCTTTCATTCCTCGGAACTTCTTCCTACAATTTTTGTAAACCCCTCTTGAAGTTCTATAATCTTTCCTGAAGTTTTCGATACTCTTCTGATGATGTTTCTGGAATTGCCCTCAAGTGACTAAAACTATTCTAAAGATCTCCAATTCCCCGACGTTTTTGGAATCTCCATGAATGCTAACTATGTTTCCGGAATTTTTCCAATGCTTTCCGAACTTCCCCCATGTTCCCAGTAATTTTTTAAACTTCTAGGTTCCCAACAGTTTCCTGAATTCAACGAAATTGCCCTACGGTTCTTAAAATTTTCCTGATAATCATGGCCTGAGTTCTCAGAATTGCTCAAAGCTTCTTATCTTCCCTTAAGATCGTTTAGGTCAACTTAAGTTTTGGCAACTTCGGTTATGATTCAGCAAATTTCCAGTGGTTAATGGACTTCCCTGAAGCACTTCGATCTTCGCTGAATTTCTAGAAATTTTCTGGAACTCTATTGAACTGCCCTGAAGCTATCGGAACTTATGTGAAAGATCTTACAACTCTGCCGTAGCTCTGGACATTCTTGAAGTTTTCGGAACGAGCGACCCTCAAGTTTCCAAAACTACCTTTAAATTATTGGAAATTCCAAGAATTTCTAATTATTGAAGTCTGACGGTCATGGGACTCCCAACTTCTATGAAGTTTTCTGAACTTTTTCTTGGAAAATCTGTAAGTTCCTGCAGTCTTTTTTTTTCTGAAACAAAGAACTTCATACAGAAGTTCAGGGAACTTAACAAAGAAGTTCAGGGAAATTCGAACAGAAATTCAAAGAAATTCGAACAGAAGTTCAGAGAACTTCACACAAAAGTTCTGGGAGCTTCACACATGCATTGAGGGAACTTCGCAAAGAAATTAAGGGAACTTCGAAGAGAAATTGAGGGAACTTTACCAAACTTCACAAAGAAGTTGAGGGAACTTCACGCACATAAGTTCAAGGAAACTTCGCTCAAAAGTTCAGGGAACTTCGCACATAAGATCATGGAACTTCGCTCAAAAGCTCAGGGAACTTCGCTCAAAAGCTCAGGGAACTTCGCACATAAGTTCAAGGAACTTCGCTCAAAAGCTCAGGGAACTTCACACATAAGTTCAAGGAACTTCGCTCAAAAGCTCAGGGAACTTCGCACATAAGTTCAAGGAACTTCGCTCAAAAGCTCAGGGAACTTCACACAGAAGTTCAGGGAACTTCGCACATAAGTTCAAGGAAACTTCGCTCAAAAGTTCAGGGACTTTCGCACAGAATTTCAGGCAACTTCGCTCAAAAGCTCAGGGAACTTCGCACAGAAGTTCAGGGAACTTCGCACAGAAGATCAGGTTACTTTGAAGAGAAGTTCAGAAAACTTCGTACAGAAGTTCAGAAAACTTCATACAGAATTTCAGAAAACTTCGTACAGAAGTTCAGAAAACTTCGCACAAAAGTTCAGGGAACTTCGCACATAAATTCAGGGAACTTCGCACAGAAATTTAGGGAACTTCACACATAAATTCAGGGAACTTTGCAAAGAAATTCAGGGAACTTAACACAGAAGCTCAGGGAACTTCACACAGAAATTCAGGGAACTTCGCAAATAAATTCAGGGAATTTCACACAGAAGATCAGAGAACTTCGCATAGAAGTTCAGAGAACTTCACGCAGAAGTTCAGAAAATTTCACAAAGAAGTTCAGGGAACTTCACACAGAAGTACAGGGAACTTCGCACATAAGTTCAGGGAACTTCGCACATAAGTTCAGGGAATTTCGCACAGAAGTTCAGGGAACTTCACACAGAAGTTCAGGGATACTTCGCACAGAAGGTCAGGAAACTTCGCACAGAAGTTCAGGTTACTTTGAAGAGAAGTTCATAAAACTTCGTACAGAACTTCACACATAAATTCAGGCAACTTTGCAAAGAAATTCAGGGAACTTCACAGAGAGCTTCAGGGAACTTCACACAGAAATTCAGGGAACTTCGCAAATAAATTCACAGAACGCAGAAGTTCAGGGAACTTCGCACAGAATATCAGAGAACTTCGCACAGAAGTTCAGAGAACTTCACACAGAAGTTCAGAAAACTTCACAAAGAAGTTCAGGGAACTTCACACAGAAGTTCAGGGAACTTCGCACAGAAGTTCAGGAAAATTCAAACATAAGTTCAGGGAGCTTTGCACATACGTTCAAGGAACTTCGCTCAAAAGCTCAGGGAACTTCGCACTGAAGTTCAGGGAACTTCGCACATAAGTTCAGGGAACTTTGCACATAAGTTCAGAAAACTTCGCACAAAAGTTCAGGGAACTTCACACAGAAGTTCACTGAACTTTGCACAGAAGTTCAGGGAACTTCCAACAGAAGTTCAGGGAACTTCCCACAGAAGTTCAGGGAACTTCGCACAGAAGTTCAGGGAACTTCGCACAGAAGTTCAGGGATACTTCGCACAGAAGGTCAGGGAACTTCGCACAGAAGTTCGGGTTGCTTTGAAGAGAAGTTCATAAAACTTCGTACAGAACTTCACACATAAATTCAGGGAACTTTGCAATAAATTCAGGGAACTTCACACAAAACTTCAGGGAACTTCACACAGAAATTCAGAGAACTTCGCAAATAAATTCAGGGAACTTCACACAGAGGTTCAGGGAATTTCGCACAGAATATCAGAGAACTTCGCACAGAAGTTCAGAGAACTTCACACAGAAGTTCAGAAAACTTCACAAAGAAGTTCAGGGAACTTCACACACAAGTTCAGGGAACTTCGCACAGAAGTTCAGGAAAATTCACACATAAGTTCAGGGAACTTTGAAGAGAAGTTCAGAAAACTTCGTATAGAAGTTCAGAAAACTTCGCACAAAAGTTTAGCGAACTTCACACAGAAATGCAGGGAATTTCGCAAATAAATTCAGGGAATTTCACACAGAAGTTCAGGGAACTTCGCACAGAAGATCAGAGAGCTTCGCACAGAAGTTCAAAGAACTTCACACAGATGTTCAGGGAACTTCACACAGAAGTTCAAGGAAACTTCGCTCAAAAGTTCAGGGAGCTTCGCACATAAGTTCAAGGAACTTCGCTCAAAAGTTCAGGGAACTTCACACAGAAGTTCAGGGAACTTCGCAAATAAGTTCAGGGAACTTCGCACAGAAGTTCAGGGAACTTCACACAGAAGTTCAGGGAACTTCGCACAAAAGTTCAGGGATACTTCGCACATAAGGTCAGGGAACTTCACACAGAAGTTCAGGGAACTTCGCACAGAATATCAGAGAACTTCGCACAGAAGTTCAGAGAACTTCACACAGAAGTTCAGAAAACTTCACAAAGAAGTTCAGGGAACTTCACACAGAAGTTCAGGGAACTTCGCACAGAAGTTCAGGAAAATTCACACATTAGTTCAGGGAACTTTGAAGAGAAGTTCAGAAAACTTCGTACAGAAGTTCAGAAAACTTCGCACAAAAGTTTAGCGAACTTCACACAGAAATTCAGGGAATTTCGCAAATAAATTCAGGGAATTTCATACAGAAGTTCAGGGAACTTCGCACAGAAGATCAGAGAACTTCGCACATAAGTTCAAGGAACTTCGCTCAAAAGTTCAGGGAGCTTCACACAGAAGTTCAGGGAACTTCACTCAGAAATTCAGGGAACTTCGCAAATAAATTCAGGGAACTTCACATAGAAGTTCAGGGAACTTCGCACAGAAGTTCAGAGAACTTCACACAGAAGTTCAGAAAACTTCACAAAGAAGTGCAGGGAACTTCACACAGAAGTTCAGGAAAATTCACACATAAGTTCAGGGAACTTTGAAGAGAAGTTCAGAAAACTTCGTACAGAAGTTCATAAAACTTCGCACAAAAGTTCAGGGAACTTCACACAGAAGTTCACTGAACTTTGCACAGAAGTTCATGGAACTTCGCACAGAAGTTTAGAGAACTTGGCACCGAAGTTCAGAGAACTTCGCACAAAAGTTTAGGGAACTTCACACAGAAGTTCAGGGAAATTGGCACAGAAGTTCAGGGAACTTCGCACAGAAATTCAGGGAACTTCCCACAGAAGTTCAGGGAACTTCACACAGAAATTCAGGGAACTTCCCACAGAAGTTCAGGGAACTTCCCACAGAAGTTCAGGGAACTTCCCACAGAGGTTCAGGGAACTTCCCACAGAAGTTCAGGGAACTTCGCACAGCAGATCAGGGAAATTCGCACAAAAGTTGAGGAAACTTCACGCAGAAGTTCAGAAAACTTTGTCAAGAAGTTCAAAAAACTTGGCACAGAAATTCAGGGAATTTCGCAAAGAAATTCAGGGAACTACACACAGACATTCAGGGCACTTCACGCAGAAGTTCGGAAAACTTCGCACAGAAGTTCAAGTAAGTAGAAAACTTCGCACAAAAGTTCAGGGAACTTCACACAGAAGTTCAGGGAGCTTCACACAGAAATTCAGGGAACTACGCACAGAAGTTCAGGTAACTTCACTCAAAACTTTAGAAAACTTCGCACAGAAGTTCAGGAAAATTCACAGAGCAGTTCAAGGAACTTTGCCCAGAAATTCATGGAACTTCGAACAGAAATTCAGGAACCATCGCACAGAAAATCCTGACCAGTTATGTCAATAGTAATTTTGACCAACCTTATTTTTAACAACCTGGGAAGTCTGAGTTATATTTTTGGGTTTTCGCTCAATACTCCTATGCAACTGGACTACCAATAACACACAATTACGCTAAGTTGTACGCAAATTGAGTAAGGTCGAGTTTTTCCGATTCGTCATTCGGCGTCCAACTCAATGCTTTTTCGCTTTTCTCGCTTACTGAAGATGCAACACTCAGTGCACTCTTCAATTAGCGTCATAGTCGTCGACGTCGTCGTCGTCATAGTGAATAATGAAAGTCCCTCATCGCCCACTATGATCAGCCGTGATCAGCCATAAACCATCGTGTCCTCGTCAAAGTCGTATTTACAAATTGGTTAATCCCCAGCACAGTTAGTTGCCGGCTGGGAGTCGAGCTCATCTTAATCATCTTGTTGTCGTTGCCGTTGAACTCCAATCACGCTTTCGGGTCAAAGCTCGAGGCTAACGGGCGATCATCCCCATCATCATCATCATCATCATCTTCGGCGGCTGCTGTCAATCCCAATCAGCACTGACTGGTAGTCAATTTCCCCCTCAAGGCCCAACTGTCAAACACAAATTTGGCCCGTGGCCAGTGATTGCTACTTTACCAGTCTCCGAATTCCTCAACGAGCAAAAAAGAACACCTTCGAAGATGTGGGATAATTATACACTCTTGAGATGACAGTGGCCCGTCATCCGTCGAACATATGTACGTGGCTTCTTCATCGTGATTGCGAAAATTACTCGGGCCATCTGGTGCTGCTGGTTGAAAACAAGCCTTAGCCTACTTGATTGATCATAACCACTGCTGGCTGCAGCAGAGACGAGTGAGAAAAATTTCCATTTCTTCCTTCTACTCGCCTCCTCTGGCTGGGGAGGTGTGGCCCGTTAGCATGGTACCCGGTAGTTGGCCTACTAAGAAGCTGCTGCCACAGGAGTGGAACTTCGAATCAGAAAGTGGCTCCACTTATCATTTGCGAACACTAGCGCACCTAGCGGTAGAAGGCATCTTCGCCCTGCAGTTAAGATAGGCAGCATGCTATGATAGTGTGAGTGCACATAGAAAGCCCGCGTGGAACGCTACCACAACACATCGCTCGTTGAGCAGAAAAACGAGCACGTTTTGATTCACCGATTTGTTTGCACTTCCCCTTCTGTTCTGTGCTGCTGCCCTCCACCTTCGATGGCATCGGCAGGGATCGAAAGTGAAAATGTGCAATTTCTTCGGTCGGAAATGGGAGCATCACTCGCTGAGCGTTTGACCTTTGCCGTTTGATTCCGCTAAAACTGGAGCAGATCGTTGATCCCGGATCAATTGATTATTCCAACCGTCACAGAAACGGGGGCAAATCGGATGGCAGACAGAGTGGCTATTCCGAGCGCGACGTTGGCAATTTGCGTTACAGGCAGGTGGAAAGATAAGCCCCGATTCCTTATTTAGTAGCGCACAGAACGTCAAGTCTCGCAGCACGTGAAGGCGTTCTCCGTTTAATCTTCTGGACCGGTTTTTGTGACTCACGCTCTGGGACAAGTGGTGGCTCTAATCCACCACTCACCCACGGTAATAAATTATTATATCACTCGTTTCATAACCTAGAACCAGCAACGAACGAATTCGCTCATACAGTCAACCGAACAGGTCCATTTCCTGCTCCAAACAAATTGGCACCAATTTCATCGATAAACCTAATAATTTCAACACAAATTTCGCTAATTATGTCCAAATCACCAAACCCACGAATAACATCGACAACAAAAAAGCAGAACCGAAAATTGTTTTAAATTTCCGCTCCACGAGCAAATCAATCATCAACGCAATCAGCAATCTAGTAATCATTCGCCATGGCAATAAATCGCTCGCCGCCTGCTTTGCCTCACCCTTAAGCGCGATCGGCGATCGACCACAGTACAGTTCATCCGAGTACCGATCGAGCACCGAGTGGAAACTAAACCCGATTAAGCGACGCCTCCGCACATTTCAACGGAATCGGATTGGTAAAGTTTAGGAAGTGTCACGTTCGTTCGCCTCCATCATCATAAATCTCAGCAATCGACGCCGGCTTGACAGGTCAATTTGCGGCGGGGAAAAATGGCCTACTTTGATGACGTTTCAGTTTTTCGTTTGACCTGGTCAGTTCGAAATTGAGACGTTCGTTTCGGCAAAGACACGTAAGGTTGCAAAGTGAAAGTACGACCTCTGCAAGTCGGTATTTAATCGAATGCTGAAATTGGTTTCGGGACCTACCGAATCCACGGACTCGACGAACCACGAGAGCAGCAGTTTAACAAGCACCCCGGTAAGTGACTGCTATTATGCAATCACTGCAGCTGGGAATCATACTTGCTGAACGTACCTACTTATTTACTTTCATGCTTGATGCGGTTGTTGTGGCATGGAGATAAGAGCAATGAGGAATGAGCGGAGTTTGGCGATCGTGTAACCATATGGCTGGAGGGCACAATTTGGTTGTGTGTATGTCCCACATGACATGGACCTTTGTGATACCCAAATGGGGACCCTCTTTGCAGGAAAATCAAAACCGAAAGTGTGCAGTTCGAAAAATATCTGACGTTTATTCGTTGCGACCACTAGCGACATCTGCTTTTCAATGATTGCTACACTGAGCGAAAAAATCTGCCATATTCGCTTTGATTTTCTCTTCAGCTAGTTACGTAGCTTGGATCGGTTCTGAGAACTCAACCCATGATGATCAGAAAAAAATTGTGAGAATTTTAGGGCAGATCTGAGACCTCCAAGTAAATTTCGAGAACCTTGGGAAGTCCTTTTGAATTCAGGAAACTGTTGGGAACGTAGAAGATAAACAAAAACTACTGAGAGCATCAGGGAAGTTTAGAGAACTTCAAGGGGTTCGTCACTCTACGCGCTTATTTTGTAACAATTTTTTCTCAGTGTGTCTCACGTGTGCCGCAGTTGTGCCGGCAGTGCCGAGAGTGCAAGTCACAATACTGACTTTTGTTTGCTTGTGAATAATGACATGCTCGGCAACCCGTTTAATTTGACAGTTCGAATGTATTGAACACAATAAGCAGTGGAATCCGAACCAAGGCGATGATCCAGAGACTGGACAAACTGACCCGATTGGAGAATCCTCTCGAAAAGGTGATGGAGTTCCAAAGCAAAGACAGCATCGAAACGCATCTGATGGCATTCGGAATTTACAACCGCCGGGGAAAGCTGCTGAGAATGTTAAAATCACTCTTTCGGCGATCGAAATTGGCTGCGGAGATCAGAAGGCTAACTGGCTTCGAACCGGTTCAACGTGGATACGCGATTTGAGGAGGCTCAGAATGCGACGAAAGTGTTTCGCTGCTAAAGAATGACTTCTTCAATGGTGTCACCGACAAGCAGGTGGATGCATTAAACCGGAGTGATCATGTTCCCGTGGAGGGACAGTCGGCGAAACTAAACTAAAACTAACATATCCGAAACAATATAGAGTAGCTAATAGGGACGAGTCCGTATTCCTTCCTTGGCCGTTTCTCATCTGCCACACAAAACTACAGTGAAACGAACAAAATTTTGGCATTTTTTCATGTATTGCACGGAATGAATCACTGTTCGGACAGGCTAATGCCTGTGTCTGTGTACTGTTGGGGATTCTAGTGGGAAATCCAACTCGGTTTTGGGGAACTAAACGAAAATTCTAGGTTGCGTTTCAATGATTTGACACATGCGCTAAGCAGGCGCAGAGAAAGTACAGTGTTGCTAGTAACTTCAAGGATCATGAATGTTTTCTACCATGGGTGCCAAACTGTGTCAATTAGCGTGCCCATGTGTGCCCAAATCCGATCTTGGCACACTGTGTGGAGTGACCAACCCCTTGGAGAACTTAAGAAAACTTCCGAAACACTGAGGTTGTCACGGAGATTCAGAAAACGTCAGAAAGTTTTGAGATCTTTAGGGTGGTTTTATTAATTTAAGGGCAATTCCACGAAAATCACCAGAAGAGTAGGAAGAGTATGAGGAAAGAGAATCATGAACCGTGTAAGAGAACTTCAATAGAACAAGAAGCTTGTAACAGAGCTTCAAGAGGATTCACAAAACATATGTAGGGAGAATTTTCAATGATTGAAAGAAAATACCGAGGATTCCGGGAAAGTATCAGTTTTAAGGTAACTGCAGAAACTTGCATGAAGTTATATGACTTCAGCGATATCCATAAAATTTCAGAGATGTCAAACAATCATGTGAGGAGAAGTCTGCAGAATTTTTAGGAGAATTGTTAAAACTTTCAAGAAAGCTAGCTAGATCTCCAGGTAAGCTCAGAGATTTTAAGTTCTGACTTCCGGGGATGTTTAAAGATCTGTAGTTTTAGCGAGAGGAGTTCTAAGATCTGTAAATGCAATATTCGATGAATTCTATAAGCTTCAGGAAAATTTTGAGAAACCATAAGAAGTTCCGGGAAGTTCACGGAAGTTCAGAGAACTGCAGTTTCATTATGTTCCGAGTATTTCGAGCAGTTCCGTTAATTAACTGCAGGAACTTTCAAGAAGTGCCGAGGAATTGAAGAGCGTTCCGAGCATTTCCGAAATGTTTCAAATGTTTCAGAGAAAATTGTTGGAACGTAAGAGAAGTTCCGAAAAATTCTTGAACATGTAGGGGTCTTCATTAAGGAACGAAAACTCCAGACAAGTCCGGATAAACTCAGGGAATTTTATAGATTAGAAGGGAAGTTTCAGGAGCTTCAAAAACTTCAGGTAAATTTCAGCGATTCCTTTTTACTTCTGCTCCAAATTCCTATTAGTTTTTTTTAAATGCTTCTCATAAATTCCTTGGAACTCTCTTTTGCAATTTCTAATAATTATCACCGGAATATCAATACTCCTCGGAATTCATTTGGAATTTTTCTCAACATTATTTTGGACCTATCCTCGGAATTCTGAATTGGAATCTCTTAGAATTTTACTTGAAATTACCTTGGAAAAACCCTTGGAATTATGTTCAGAATCCGTTGAATTCACTTCAGAATTCCCTTTCAAGTCATAACTCTCTTGGAATTCCTTTGAAGTTCCTGGAATTATTCTCAGATTTCCTAGTAATCCTTATTTCAACATAACCTCTAAGTTTTGTAGCTCAGTCTTCTCGGCAACCACTGCAGCGAATTGAACGCAATAACCGCCCAATAATAGCTACCATGGTCCCACACGTTGCAACTGACTTTTAAGAATCGGTCAACCAGTTCCGGAGATATGGCAAGAACATGTAGCGCTGAATATGGGCCATAGGACGATAATAAGTACCCTGAAATGTGCATAGACACATCATGCGACACATCAAAACACATGGGAGTACGAAAACAAGATCAATGGTGGCCATATTGAGTGCCCATTACCCCACTGGCCTCACCCGGACATGTTCCGAGTACTCTCGGAGAAGTGGTCAGTTTCTGACGTGAACCAAAACCTAACATGCGACACCTCCAATCACATTAGAACTCCAAACCAAGTTCAATTTTAGTCATATAGAGTTCCCAATACCATTTTAGCCACATCCGGGCATGTTCCGGGTACCCCCGGGAAGGTGGCCAGTTTCGTACTTGAACCAAAGCATATCATGCGACGCCTTAAATCACATGAGAATGCAAAGCCTAGTTCAATCTTACTCATACCGAGTGTCCAAGACGATTTTAGCCACATCAGGACATGTTCCGGGTACCCCCGGGGAAGTGGCCAGTTTTTGACATAGACAAAACCTATCATGCGACACCTTAAATCACATTAGAACTCCAAATCAAGTTCAATTGTAGCTATAATAAGTGCCCAGAACCACATTTAACACATCCGGGCATGTTCCGGGTACCCCCGGGGAAGTGGCCAGTTTCTGACTTGGACCAAAGCATATGATGCGACACCTTTAATCACATTAGAACTCCAAATCAAGTTCAATTGTAGCTATAATAAGTGCCCAGGACCACATTTAACACATCCGGGCATGTTCCGAGTACCCCCGGGGAAGTGGCCAGTTTCTTACTTGGACCAAAGCATATCATGCGACACCTTTAATCACATGAGAATGCAAAACATAGTTCAATCTTACTCATACCGAGTATCCGAGACCATTTTAGCCACAACTGGACATGTTCCGGGTATCCCCGAGGAAGTGGCCAGCTTTTGAATTCGACAAAACCCATCATGCGACACCTCAAATAACATGAGAACTCAAAACCAAGTTCAATGGTAGATATAGTAACTACCCAGGACCACATTGAACACATCCGGGCATGTTCCGGGTACCCCCGGGGAAGTGGCCAGTTTCTTACTTGGACCAAAGCATATCATGCGACACCTTTAATCACATGAGAATGCAATACATAGTTCAATCTTACTCATACCGAGTATCCGATACCATTTTAGTCACATCCGGACATTTTTCGGGTACCCCCGGGAAGGTGGCCAGTTTCTTACTTGGACCAAAGCATATCATGCGACACCTTTAATCACATGAGAATACAAAACCTAGTTCAGTCTTAGTCATATCGAGTGTCCGAGATAATTTTAGCCACATCAGGACATGTTCTGGGTACCCCCGGGGAAGTGGCCAGTTTCTAACATAGACAAAACCTATCATTCGACACCTTAAATCACATGAGAATGCAAAACCTAGTTCAATCTTAGTCATATCGAGTATTCGAGATCATTTTAGCCGAATCTGGGCATATTCCGGGTACCCCCGGGGAAGTGGCCAGTTTCTGACTTGGACCAAAGCATATGATGCGACACCTTTAATCACATGAGAATGCAAAGCCTAGTTCAATCTTACTCATACCGAGTATCCGAGACCATTTTAGCCACATCAGGACATGTTCCGGGTATCCCCGGGGAAGTGGCCAGTTTCTGACTTAGACAAAACCTATCATGCGACACCTTAAATCACATTAGAACTCTAAACCAAGTTCAATGGCAGCTATAGTAACTACCCAGAACACACATCCGGACATGTTCCAGATACCCCCGGGGAAGTGGCCAGTTTCTTACTTGGACCAAAGCATATCATGCGACACCGTAAATCACATGAGAATGCAAAACCTAGTTCAATCTTACTCATACCGAGTGTCCGAGACGATTTTAGCCACATCAGGACATGTTCCGGGTACCCCCGGGGAAGTGACCAGTTTCTGACATAGACAAAACCTATCATGCGACACCTTAAATCACATTAGAACTCCAAATCAAGTTCAATTGTAGCTATAGTAAGCGCCCAGGACCACATTTAACACATCCGGGCATGTTCCGGGTACCCCCGGGAGGTGGCCATTTGACTTAAACCAAAACTCATCATGCGACACGTTAAATCAAACCTAAAATTATTACCGAAAGAGCATCGATGGAGAAAAAATGGATCATTGCACATTGGATCGCTTGAAATGTTCATATGGAACTAATTAGTATCCCTAATTTTTACTTCACCCAAATTAACAAACATATTCCGATAGATACAGCCAATCTTAGCATCTATTGGAAAAAACAACCCAACCCCCGTCGGCCACAGTATCTGTCAAATTTCCGACGGATAGCTCCACATTGGACAGTCATCCGTAACGCCGCTTTCAAGCTTCAATCACTTAGCCCTGATCTCGCATGTTCCCAACGCCGTAAGTACTTATTCAGGAAACCATAAATCGACCATAAAGTAAGAGCAGAGGCCAAACCCACCGCAACACATACACACACACACCTTATTTCCAGTCGCCATCACTTAAATCACCAACCAAAACACACACACACGCTGCATTGATAGGTTAGGTTAGTTTGGTTCGGAAAGAGAAAGACTCTCCGCCGCCATAAACAGACTCGCTTCGATCAATATTGGTCTTCGTCTTACTGGGGACGTACTAGGCCCGGTGTGTTATTTATTATTCAGCGGAGCATAATTTGATTGAACAACAATTATCGAAGAAGGACAGAGAGCCCGCCCGAGGAGGGCGGGGCCCGATTGCATAATTAAATCAGCAAAATTCACGCAATCGACGACTACGCAACGGAGCCGGCGGAAGGACCCCCTCCTGTCGAGTCGTCACCGAGCGAAAATGCCAAGCAGCTGATGCCTTCTTTGTATGCCGAGTTGAAAAACAGTGAAAGATTAATGGAAGGTCCTGGGCTGTAAATTCTCTCACCCAATGGCCCTCCGGGGTGTTTTGAAATCGGATTAATTAAGATTTGTGAGATTTCGCCAAAAAGACCAAGGGTGTTTATTGTGCATATGTTTACGGAGCAGTGGCAGCAGCAGCAGTAGGTTGGCTTACTGCGATTCAGTTGAGCAAGAGCTGACAAATAGGTAGCTTAGACAATCACAGCAGCCCGGGAGATCATTAAATGAGACAAGTTGATGAATGGGTCGAAAAGTTGCTTGTGGTGGCAACGAGTGTGAGAAGCCTCGGGCGTGTTCAGATTATCGCCTGAAAACAGCGAGTTAGTTAAGCTGGAGCGACGCGAAAAATTTGTGACATAAACGGTAAAGTTCAAGATGGTTGCAGGTTAATTTGGTGACCATGTACTGAGCACTGCACCTCTTAGAATTCAATAAAACTTCGCATAATTGTTCGCTAGGGGTAATGAACCAAGTTTGTGCTGGAATGGCCATTCTAAATCATTGCCAATTTCTTCAAGCTGCTGAATGTGAATGCTGCTGAGATGGAAGCAAGCTATCGGATACCGGAGGAGAAAGCCCTATTCATCAAGTTTAATTGTTTCTGTTCTAATTTTGTTTAAGGCATATTTTAAGGAACTTTTTGTTAGAATTTAGCAACAGAATTTAGAGTACAGAAACAGAGAAACATTCGAAAAAAAAAATTTCTGGGATGATCTAGGACATCCAAATTATTCTGAAGTTTAGACCTTTATCTTTAAAAGATCAACAGAGACTCAAAAGAGATCTTCTGCAAGGATATGTTTTCAAAAATCCTCGTAAATCCCAGTCAATCCCGTATCAAATCAAGAACAGCAAATACGTGGCACCATAAGATCTTCAAACCATACTTAAGAATTGATCTTGAAGTTTTTTTTTCGATACACCGACAATATGTACGACTCCAAAGAGCTTTGTAAGGGCTCATTATAGCAGGGAAGATATATATTTATTTGTGATAACAAAATATCTAAGCTTTTTCCAAATCGTCCTGCAGTTTAGATCTTCATGTTTCACAGACTTAAAGAGATATTGTGCGGTGTTCTGGCTACATTTTGGCATCCGTAAAGCCCCGTTGAAATGACAAAATGATCGTTTATGTCTTTAAATGCAGATTAAAAGTAAGAGTGACGGGAGTAGGCTGTGCGTGTGATCGAACCTGACGTTTTTTTTCCGTGGATTTTTTTTTTTCAAATCTATGATCGGATGCTGATCTGGCCAAAACCAGGCCCAAGAGACAATTTCTAGTTCCTCATTTTAGGTTCCTATTATTTGCCGCTGAAAAGCTGTTCCGAACCCAAGTAGAACCTCCACGAGTAGAACCTCCGGCAAATTTTAATTCATTTGGGTACCGTTATAAATAAAGTAACATATTTTTGATCAATTTTAGACCCCTCCTCCCCCTCGTAGCGTATTTTTCTATATCCAATACATGGCCGGTCACAAATTCTGAAACCCCCCCTCCCCTCTCAAATGCTACGTCATTTATGCGTATTCCCTTTGGGGAGTCTTGCTTCTGGCCGGCCTAGGCTTCCTCTATCGTTCTCGGGTCCATGTTGGAATCCTGTATAGGTGCAGATCCTTCAACGAGATGCCGGTAATCACATCCATCGGATCGAATCCCGATGGGTTTTTTTACTTGTGGTTTCAGCAAGCAAAACAAAACATACCAGCTGTCAAAGTACCGGGATGCCAAAAATGTAATTATTCACCAACATGCAACGTCACCCCGATGACTGCCATTGCCGGTACAGCACGGCACACCTGAGGCACACCGAGAAAAAAGTTGGCGCAAAATCAGTGTGTAGAGTGACCACCCCCAGGGTGGCCAGCAAACCGGGAATACCGGGAAATATCCGGGAATTTTAAAAGTAACCGGGAAACCGGGGAAAACCCGGGAATTCGACGAGAGAACCGGGAAAAATAAATAAACCATACCATAGGAACAAATTTTTACTCCAGAATTTCAGAATAAACCATTAAAATAGAGTGATCCTTTACTTTATCCTGTCTTGCTCTATTTGCTGCATAATTATCTTCAGTTTCCCGTCTTCTTTTTTTTTTGTTAGAATCTAATCACTCAGCAATATTGCAAATTGATTTTCGTCGTTTCAATTTCAGATGTAAAGTGCATGGTCCTTGAAAGAAAATATTGAAGATACCGAAACTGAATTATTCTTTTCCGGGGTTTTAATTTTTCGTTGTTCAAAATTTTCATGAATTCCCTTGAAACCCCTTCTAAGAATTTAATTGGAATCCTTCTTAGAATTCCCATGAACCTATTCGGAGACTAATCAAAGGAATAGTCTTCTTTGGAAATCTTTTTAACAATTTCTTTTAACTCTATTCAAAACAGCAGAAATCTTTCGAAATTTTATTTAGAAACCGTTTGGAGTATTTTAAAGAATTTGTTTCTAATTTTCAGCTAATTATTGCCAGAACTCTCTTAGAACTCTGTTTCTTGTTGAATTCTGATCATAATTCTCTTGAATTTTTTCTTAAAATTCATTTGTCATTTTCTTCACGATCCCCATACAAATCTCCTCAGAATTACGTAGGAATTTTCCTTGAAGTTTTGTTTTTCACAACTCTTTTTGAAATCTTCTAAAATTACCTTTAATTTAATTTAGAATTTGCATTCTTCTCCACAGAAATCCCTCCAAATTCATCTAACAATTTCTAAGGACTTCATGTCAGAATAGTTCTGGAATTATGCTCAGAACTTCTCCTTCGAAAACTGTGCGGGAATCCTTCTCATTTGTTTGCAATCAACACTTTGAATTCTTTTAAATTTTTCTAAAAACTCCAGGGTTTGCCCGCAAGATTCTATAAATTGTTCTGTAATTTGTTATAACCCCTTAAAATGCTTCCAAGTCTCAGAGCGTGACAATTATGACTCCACTAGTCATAAGGATGATTTTTATTTTTTCAAATCTGTGCTCTTGAATTTTTTTCAAAATCTCACATTTGAATTATGTTTTCTCCAAATCTTGCATCACAAAGATTGCTGTCACTTTGTTTTGTCCTTTCAGTAAATTCCTTTAAGCACGTTTTTTTAACCAGGAAAACCGGGAAAAACCCGGGAATTTCAAAATGAAAATTCACTGACCACCCTGCACCCCTTGCCCTAACCTCAATCTACCTGTGCACCGACTCGCAGAACATAAACAATTATTAAAATATTCCTTGAAGATCATTCGCCTTGACACCAGTCCCGAAGTGACGTTCCTTCACACACATTTTGACAGTTCCTTATGGGGTTTTGCGTTGAAGTGAGAGAATAAGAAAAAGTCCGCCATGTTTCACACAAGGACTGACAGTTACATATGAGATTTCTCCATAGGAGTAAAGAGTTACAGAGCTCTCGTCAACGCCAATTTGCATTTTACAACAAATTCGAGCATAAATATATCATTAAATGTGGATGAGCCGTTTTTGTGCTATGTTTTATTGAAAAATATCGAATACACCATTTTGAAACATTAGGCGTAAGTCAAAATAGCCTAATTCTAGTAGAAATACTCAGAGGAAGAGATGCACTCAATAAATTCCACACGTTTGATCGAAGTGTTTAAACACTTGATTTTTGAGATGCACAATCACATTTACTTTAAGTGTACCTTGGTTCAATGTGTTATACACGTCAATTTCTAGTGTTTCAAAGTTTGAAATGTTGAAAATTGTTGCATTCATCCTGCTAGCCAGAAGAGCGGACTACCATTGGCGAAAGTGACAATCACTGGAGGGCTAAGCTCCAACCAAAGAAACAAACTAAACCATTCAATTTACTTGCGAATCATTGCTATATTCTCATCGTGCCTTCCCACACGGGCATCCCAGAGTCTAAATCATTCTCCTATCTGGTTCCCTTGTGCTTATGCGACTAACAAATTTTGGGTTTGCTTAATGGCTAAATACGTCTACTCACGCACACGGACCCATGACTCGTTGTTGTTTCGGCTACGTCATCGACCGACCAAGAATGTCACACGATCAAGCATCCCGTCGACGCTCGTTCACTTGTCGGCCTGCTCCTACTGGCACCGGCCAAGTCTTCCTGCCGCACGTGAGTGCTTCCTGGCTACGCCGTCCGTGCGGCCACGCGAAGTTGGCGCTTGCCTATGGAACCCAATGAGCACTCTGCTTCCGTCAATCACCGCCTTGGCGAGCAGTTGACTCCCTGCTTCGGCGATGTTGGCCGACGACGTCTGCGGGCCCTTGAAACTTGTCTCTATCTGAGAATGCTGCAATAAGACCCTGCGATGGAACAGCTGATTAGTACCTGACAATTGGCCGTCCAGATCGATGATGCTTACCCTTTGATGGAGTCTTCTTTGTGTCCGTGTAGCCTTTCTGGTTGTGACCACCAAGCCAGGCTGCTAGCCGGCGATCTAACACGGGTAATGTCGGTCGTATGATTTCGTCCAGTGACGATGCTTTGGTGCGTTCCTATGGAATGCATCATGACATTAGCGTCAAATGAATGAAGAATGGAGTTTACCCCTAGCTCACTTACGGATCGTACTGCTTCCACCCGTGTGCGCTTCGAGTCCGTTCTTGGCGTGTTCGGCTGTCGTGCAATTCCTCCAAGTGCGGTTGGTAGAACGCCGATCGTTTGACTTCGTCCGGTGACGGTACTTCCGCTTGCCTCTATGGAATGTACCGGAACGTTACGGCTGAGCAGGTGGAAGTGGAATTCGTGTGGAACTCACCTGTGGAACGGGTTGCCACCACCCACGTTGCAATCCGAGTCACCGGTCGTTTTTCCTCTGGCCGAACTGCTCTTAAAAGCAAGGTTGACTGTGTCGTGTGATTTCCAACGTTTGGCCTAGTCTCTTGACGGTTCTTTCGCTCGTTCCTACGGAACGTGTTGCTTCCCCGTAAACCGAAATCCAAAACGCCAGACTAGCTCTTCTACGAGTATGGCTGCTGGTCAACTTCCCGTCACTTTTCACAAAGCACACCAAGCGCGTGAATCCACCGTACACTGGACTACTGGAGAATAAGCATGACGAAGCAAAAGCATCCGATCTCGCTGCTGCCCTTGCTCGCTTTTGTTTGTTTGATGCGTCCGTGTGAGTGCAATCTTTTCGCTCTCTCGTTGCGTTCGTTTGCAGCGTCGCCTTGCAAAAGGCCTTTTGCGGTGGAGTATTTTGACTTGGCGGTTGGTCGATGCGTGCGTACGAGCGTACTGATGACAAAATTGTACTAATTCTTCGGCACTTAAAGCTAATGTTTCTCTGGTTTGTTAATTTGTTGAACAAGTGCAAGAAATAAGCAGAATTTGCTTACACCGTAACAAAATCTTTCACTATCTATTCAAGTGAATTGCACATTGAATTACACTACTGTTCAAAACAGATGGATTTAAAGTGTTTTGCATTTCAATACGATGTGAATTGCTTACTCAGAAAGGTAAAACATCGAAAGCAAGAATTGTGATTTTATCCTATCAACCGACCTCATATATGAGAACAACCGTGGCACAGTGAGATCGAACGAAGACTCCGGCAGCAGCACACCCCCAACAGTCCATGATCGAATCCCAAATCAGACCCATTATAAAGATATGTGAAAGCTCTGGCCTCTGGCAGTTTTGTTTATAGATTTGTCGATTTATTTTTAGAGTCGGTAAAGCAGAAGTCGATAAAGCAGCATATTGAACTATAATGTGCAAAGCTATTGATATCACCATATGAGGCACATAGAATCCAAGTGTGTCACAATTCAAATCCATAGCGTTCAGGCATGGTTCATAGCATAAGATTCACACACGAAATGGATGTGTTTCACAATAAGCGCAAAATTAAGTGTGAGACACATGATGATCACGTGATGAATTTTTTGAGTGTGGGCAGAGAGAATGTTTTGAGCCAAATGAACTGTCAAAATCTGAGCCAATCGAACATTCCCATTAGATTTTTTCCGATGATTTCTTATTCTTACTAGATTAAATTTGAGAGTATTGCCATCGAACAGAAATTCAATCGCCTTTATGTTTCGTGTGCTTTTCAAATTCAACTAGTTTTTGGAACCAAAAGCAATATTCTAACTCTATTGATTAATGGATCTTAGTTGGTTAATGAATGGCACCAAGAAATGTGCAAAATCTTACGATGCAATCAATTATTATTTTGCACGTAAATCGAATCAAAAATAAAAGTCATGTGAAATGCTGGCTTCTAGCAAGGGTTGCAAGATAACTTAGGTACAAATCCCTGCTGCCGAATTGTATTTTGTTTTATCCGCCCATCTCTCCCTCTGAGCATTTCTAAATAAATTCTAGCACAAACTATTGTAAACCAAAAGAGGATCACCCTACAACATCCAAGCTACCGGTCGTCATAAGTCATTTCCCTTCACCGGCACTTTCTTCAGCCAAATGTTCTCACGTCGGTCAAATTCGATACGTGTCTTACGGCTTTTTGAACCACTGCCAAAAGCGACCAAAACAACCGATCGATATACAGTTCCGTGGAGGCCAACGACGATTCCGGCAGCTGATGAAAATTCAGTTCCAGCTGCATGTTTGGCTGTCGAATTCCCCGTGATGTATGACGGGAATAATTTACACGAACATTTACCATAAATTACGAATCAATCGACAACAACCTCGAGGTGACGTCATCCGAATGGCCTACTGAGGAGGTTCTTCCATTATAGCATAGTGCAACCAAATGTCAAAGTGCACTTGGATGGCTAAAATTAGCTCTGCTCTCGCTGCTCACAGCTCGCATGTGATCAGTGCCAGAATTGATTAAATTAATTATGCAGAACATTTGCCCGACAGGCAAACGTTAACTCGCCAGACGGCTCGACGACGATGACGTCCCCGCACCGCGCCGTGCTGCACATAGTGCATCCGTCGTCGTTGGCTCCACCCTTTTTGCCAGCAGCCGAGAGCTGTAGCTCTATAAAATCGATAAACCGGCGGCCCCGACAAATGGAAGTCATCTGGGCAGTGGTGTCAATTAACCTAGAAATGCTTCCACTGCTGCTGCGATTGAGAAGTAAACATAACAAAGCTTCCCCCACTGACGGGACTGGCACATCAACATTGTAATCATTGATCGACCGAATCTAGAGCAAAAGTCAAAACAATCGAAGCCGATGGAAATAAAGAAGTTCTGACCTGCCAGGCACAGGAAGGTGGTTTGCGTGACTGGAGCTAATCGAAATGCATCTTTACCTTTACTGCTACCATTTCTCTTCCATCCGCCGCCGTTGCGTGATCGTAAACAATGTTGATAAAGAGAAAGGTTACATAACCTAGAAAAGGGTGCCTACCCTATCGGTCAGAACGCGGAATGCAGTTTGACATTTGATTTATACCACGGGAAATATAATCAGACTACTGCGGTCATCGAACTGCTGTTATTCGTCATTTGAGAATTTGTTCCAATTAACATTTTTCGGATTCACAGACATACGGACTAGGTATGTGGTGGTGCGTGCGCTCGGTTTGGGCTACTACTGCATGCGAACAAAGTAGAACTGCGAGGGGAGGTGGGTTACATTTATTTTGCACATACAGCTTCTCACCATACAGGACCACTTACAATTGGACACGAAAATTATGCATAAATGCCGTGCAGTATGCTTTTACGTAGAGAGTGGCACGGATCGATGTGAGAACAGTGGGAACGGCAGTTATGGGGCAAAGGAACTGGGGGGAGAACGTTTATTGTAGGTTTAACCGTGTAGTGATCGAATTGAAATTGAGTCGACCGAGATTAATTCCAATTCGACTTGATTCATAGGGTTAATGTCTTGATGGCCTAAGTATCCCTAATATTGGGTCCTTACATACAGTTCGGCGTCTCAATACGAGGAATCACAGAGCGATAAGAGCTTCAGATGTAACGAGGCCTTCAGTTCCTAGAGCTACTGGAGTTCCAGAATTGTGTTCAATTTCATTACAAGCTGGTTCTCGCGAAGAGTCTATGGCTTGGAGATTAGTTCTAAAACCTATGCAGAAGAATTAGGACTGGCGACCAAGAAAAACCTTAAAAGCGGTACATTTATGAAATTGAAAATCGAGGTTTATGTAACAGTTCTGCATTATAGATCCGTTAATGTCGCATCGATTGCATTCTACAACTCGATGATAAGTGATGGGTTGTATAGTGAATGGCTCGGTGGCCTAATGGCAACCGTTTTTGCATACTGGTCAGAAGTCGGGAGAGAGCCGGATGTGGACTGCTGGATGAGCTCTTCTCAATTAATTGATCTATTCTGAAACTCTCACAATTTTCCTCATGTTTTGAAGCTCATAAAACTTCCCCAAAGTTCACTAAATTTTCCAAGAAATTCTTGAAACTTTTTTTTTATTATAGTCCCTTTAACACTCTTGGGTCATTCGTGACTTGTCCGGGGTGAGATTTGAACTCGTGCCATTGGCATGAGAGGTATGGATGTTAACCACTACGCCGGGGACGCCCGCCTCTTGGAACTTCTCTTATGTCTAGATAGAGCTGGAATAAGGGAAGTCCAGTGAACTACAGAGAAGTTTAATGATTTTTAAGCAGATATTAGAAAACTTCAGAGCACTAGCATTAATAAGTTGCAGGAACTTTCAAGAATTTCCGAGATATTATGGACTATTCCGAGAATTTCATAAATGTTCCAAAAATTCCTTGAAAAATTGCGTTCTTGGGGAAGTGCCATGAATAGCTGAAAATTTTTTGAACATCTAGATAGAGCTAGAATTAGGGCGTAACAGCCCACTTAAATCTACATCACCATCGGGTAGGAGACAACTTCCTCTACCCGATGGTTATGTTGGTGGACGTGCCTTGAATTCCTAAAAATCATCGAGAGAAGTCATATTTTACAAAAGCTCTTCTAGATGTTCACAAATTTTCCAGCTATTCATGGAACTTCCCCGAAGACCTGAATTTTTTTTTAGGAATTTTCGGAAGATTTATGAAATTCTCGGAATTTTCATAATTTCTCTGAAATTCTTGAAAATTCCTGCAACTAATTAATGCAAGTGCTCTGAAGTTCTATAATCTTCCTCGAAATACTTGGAACATCCATAAAAATAATGGGACTGCTTAAAAACTTCTATGTAGCTGTCTGGACTTCCCTGAAGCTCTCAGTGTATTGCTAAAGCTTTCGTAGATTCCCAGAATTTCTGGGAGCTTCAGTAAATTTCTGGAAGTTAATTGAACTTCTCCGAGGTTCACTGATCTCGAAGCCACCCTAAAATTCTCACAAGACTCCTGAAGTTCTTTGTAATGCCCTGTGATTAATTGAACTGTCCTAAAAATCTTTAAATTTCCCCGAAATTCTCTATACAGCTGTAATGTTCCTAAAAAATGTCTGAAGTTTTCTGAAACATTCCAGCGTCTCTAAAATAGTTGGAACTTCTTAATATTTCTCAAAATTCTGCTGACTTCCATATTACTGTCCTGAATTTATCGGAACCTAACCTAACCTTCTAGATGCACTTCCACAGTTGTTAATTGAGAGCTTTCTAAGCCTGTACCATTTTTGCATTAGTATAATTGTGTGGTAAGTACAATCCTACTCTATGCCCAGGGAAGTCGAGATATTTTCCAACCCGAAAAATTCCTAGACCGGACCGGGAATCGAACCCAGCCACCTCCAGCATGGTCTTGCTTTGTAGCTGCGCCTTTACCGACTGAGCTAAGGGAGGCCACCGGAACTAACCTTCAGTGATCTTTCAACGTGTCCAAAATTCAGAACGCTTCTGAAGCTATTAAGATCTCTGAGCCTCCCTTAAGATCTCTAGACCCAGTTTCCCGGAGGTTATTAGATCTTCCTTAAAGTTTTCACATGTTTCCTCCTGAAGTGTCCATAATTTAACAGAACCTTACTATCTCGCAGTCTGTTCAAGAAACTTCTCCTTCTCCTTTCATTCCTTAAAACTTCTTAAAAGTTGCTACAATTTTTTATGGTGCTGTCTTGAGTTTACCGGAACTAACCTTCACAGATCTTTTAACGTGTCCGAAATTCAGAACGTTTCTGAAGTAATTTAGATCTCTGAGCCTCCCTTAAGATGTCTAGACCCAGTTCCCCCCCCCCCCCCCCCCCCAGTTTTCTGGATATATCTGCAGTTTTTTTTTACTTCCTTGAACTTTCCTGGGAAGTTCCAGAATCTCTTCCAGAAAAAACTGTCGTAGGAACTTTAAAGAAGTTCCAAGGACTGAAAGGAGAAGAAGTTTCGAGGTTCTGTAAAATTGTGGACACTTCAGGAAATCTTAGAAAACATCAAGGCGGTTCTATTTACTTCAAGAAACTTCTTCTTTCATGGCTTGGAACTTCTTTAAAGTTCCTACGAATTTGTCTGGACCAGATTCTGGAACTCTTCTGATTGATGTTCCTGGAATTTTCCAGCGTCCATAAAATACTTGGAACTTCTTACAGTTTCTCAAAATTCTGCTAACGTTTATGGTGTTGTCCTGAATTTTTTGGAACTAACTTTCACAGATCTTTTAACGTGTCCGAAATTTAGAACGTTTCTGAAGTAATTTAGATCTCTGAGCGTCCCTGAAGATCTCTAGACCCAGTTTCCATGAGGTTATTGGATCTTCTTTAAAGTTTTCACTCCCCCCCCCCCAGTTTTCTGGATATTCCATAAGTTTTCTTGACTTCCTTGAAGTTCCCTGGGAAGTTCCAGAATCTCTTCCAGAAAAAAAGTCGTAGGAACTTTAAAGAAGTTACAAGGAATGAACGGAGTTAAGGAGAAGTTTCTTGAACAGACTGCGAGATAGTAAGGTTCTGTAAAATTTTGGACACTTCAGGAAATCTTAGAGAACATCAAGGTGGTTCTATCTGCTTCAAAAAATTTCTCATTCTCCTTTCATGTATTGGAACTTCTTTAAAGTTCCTACGATTTTTTTCTGGAAGAGATTCTGGAACTCTTTTGTTTGATGTTCCTGGAATTTTCCAGCGTCGCTAAAATACTTGGAACTTCTTACAGTCTCTCAAAATTCTTCCAACGTTTGTGGTGCTGTTCTGAACTAATCGAAATTAACCTTCACAGATCTTTTAACGTGTTCGAAATTCGGAACGTTCGGAAGTTATTAAGATCTCTGAGCCTCCCTAAAGATTTCTAGACGTAGTTTCCCGGAGGTTATTGGATCTGCTTTAAAATTTTCACAATCCTCCTCCCCCCTTAGTTTTCTGGATATATCTGAAGTTTTCCTGACTTCCTTGAAGTTTCAGAATCTCTTCCAGAAAAAAAGACTTCAAGTTCCAAGGAATTAACGGAGTAGGAGAAGTTTCTTGAACACACTGTGAGATAGTAAGGTTCTGTAAAATTTGGACATTTCAGGAAATCTTAGAGAACATCAAGGCGGTTCTATCTGCTTCAAAAAACTTCTTATTCTCCTTTCATGTCTTGGAACTTCTTTCAAGTTCCTACGATTTTTTCTGGAAGAGATTCTGGAACTTTTTTGTTTGATGTTCCTTGAATTTTCCAGCGTCACTAAAATACTTGGAACTTCTTACAGTTTCTCAAAATTCTGCTAACGTTTATGGTGCGATCCAGACCTAGTTTCCCTGAGGTTATTGGATCTTCTTTAAAGTTTTCATACACCCCCCCCCCCCCCCCCCAGTATTCAGGATATATCTGAAGTTTTCTTAACTTTCTTGGAGTTCCCTGGGAAGTTCCAGAATATCTTTCAGAAAAAAAGTCGTAGGAACTTTAAAGAAGTTCCAAGGAATGAACGGAGTACGAGAAGGTTCTTGAACAGGTCTAGAGGTTCTGTAAAATTGTGGACACTTCAGGAAATCTTAGAGAACATCAAGGTTCCTACGAATTTTTTTTCTGGAAGAGATTCTGGAACTTCCCTGAAGTTCTCGCTACACTTCTTTTGATGTTCCTGGAGTTGTCCTGAAATTGATAAAATTGCTATAACGATCTCTAAACGTCCCGAAGTTTTCTGCATATCCGTGAATTTCTTGGAACTTCTGTGGGATTTCAGACATTTTTCTTGATGGGACTGTTTTTAATTTTTGGAATTTTTTCGTAAAGGTTCTAGCTATATTTATGAATTGAATTGAACGGTCTAAAAAAATACTTGAAATTCTCGGAACTTCCTTGAAGTTCCCGCAATTTTCCTGATAATCATGGAAATTCCCTGAGGTCTCAAAACTGCTCGAAGCTACGTAGCTTCCCTAAAGATCTTTAATCTCAACTGGAGTTTTGCTAAATTCAGTCAAGTTTTTACAATCTTCCTGGAATTGAACTGTCATGAAGCTCTTTGATCTCCACTGAAGTTCTCGATGTTTTCCTGAAGTCTTTGGAGCTACCCTGAAGCGTCCGGAATTATCTTTGAATTCTTGGAATTTTTAAGAAAAACGCAGATTTTCTTGAAGGCGTCCGCTATCTTTCTGGTGTTAATGGAACTAATATATTTTTTTTAATTCCATAACTTGGAACTTCATGAAAGTTCCCGAAATTTTCCTAACGGGGGGAGGAACTTCCAACATCTTTAAAGTTTTGTGGAGTTTGTTCTTAGAGCATGTAGTTAGTTCCTGCTTTTTTTCCAGAAGTGAATCGAACGGACCTGAAGTTCTCAATACTTTTCCTGAATTTCCGGAACTACTCTCAAGTTTCCACAACTTTCCGGATGTTCGTGGAACTGCCCTGAAGTTATCCGAAATTTTTCGCAAAGCTCTTTGAACTTACTGAAAGTTTTCTGAAATTTTCAGGAAGTCGTGAATCGTGAAACTGTCGTGCAGTTCTCTGATATTCTAAGTTTGCAAAATGTTCCTGAAGTTCATTGATTGTACTGGAGCTCTCGGAACTTACCCTTAAAGATCTTTAAATTTTCCCGAGGCTCTGGACTATCCTGTACTTCTCGAAACTTTTTTGAAGTCCTTATAAGCGCAAATTTTTCATAGCTGATGAGTTCAGAACATGTGTCATAGCATATTTGTAGGCAGTTCATTTAATTTTGTAGGCTCAATCACGTTAGCTTTACGGAGCCGATGATTCATTTATCATGGAAATAACCTGATATTTCAAAACTGCTCGAAGTTAAGTAACTTTCTTAAAGATCTTTAATCGCAACTGAAGTTTTGCTAAATTAAGTAAAGTTTGAGCAATCTTCCAGGAATGGAACTGCCATGAAGCTCTTTAATCTCCACTGAAGTTCTCGATGTTTTTCTGAAAACTTTAGAACATTGCAGAAATTTCCGGAACTTCCTTAAATTCTTGGAATTTTTATGAAATTCTCACAACTTCTTGACGGCGTCCATAATCTCTCTGATGTTAATGGAACTAACTTTTTTTTTTCCTATAAGATCTTGGAACTTCATGAAAGTTCCCGAAATTTACCTAACGGGGGGAGGAACTTCCAACATCTTTAAAGTTTTGTGGACTTTGTTCATAGAACATCTAGTTAGTTCCTGAATTTTTTTCTGAAGTGGATCTAACGGACCTGAAGCTTCAAAATTTTCCTAAAGTTTCCGGAACTTCTCCCAAGTTTCCACAACTTTCCGGATGTTCGTGGAACTGCCCTGAAGTTATCCGAAATTTTACGCGAAGCTCTTTGAACTTACTGAAAAGATTCACAACTTTTCACGAAGTTGTGAATCGTGAAACTGTCGTGTGTATTCCTGAAGTTCATTTATTGCACTGGAGCTCTCGGAACTAACCCTTAAAGATCTTTAAACTCTACCGAGGCTCTGGACCTTCCTGTACTTCTCGGAACATTTTTGATGTTTTTAGAAGCGCAACAATTCTATAGCTGATGAGTGTAGAACATGTGTCATGCATATTTGTAGGCAGTTCATTTAATTTGGAAGGCTCAATCACGTTAGCTTTACGGAGCCGATAATTCATTGTTCATATAATCATGGAAATAACCTGAGGTTTAAGAACTGCTCGAAGTTCCGTAACTTTCTTAAAGATCTTTAATCTCAACTGAAGTTTTGCTAAATTCAGTAAAGTTTTAGCAATCTTTTAAGAATGGAACGGCCATGAATCTCTTTGATCTCCACTGAAGTTCTCGATGTTTTCCTGAAATCTTTAGAACTACCCTGAAATTTCCGGAAGTTCCTTACATTCTTGGAATTTTTATGAAATTCTCACAACTTCATGACGGCGTCCACAATCTCTCTGATGTTAATGGAACTAACGTTTTTTTTTTTTTCCCATAAGATCTTGGAACTTCATGAAAGTTCCTGAAATTTTTCTGGAGGACCTTCCAACATCTTTAAAGTTTTTTGGACTTTGTTCTTAGAACATCTAGTTAGTTCCTGCATTTTTTTCTGAAGTGAATCAAACGGACCTGAAGTTCTCAATACTTTTCCTAAATTTCCGGAACTAATCTCAAGTTTCAACAATTTTCCCGATGTTCGTGGAACTGCTCTTAAGTTTCCACAATTTTCCCGATGTTCGTGGAACTACTCTGAAGTTATCCGAAATTTTTCGCGAAGCTCTTTGAACTTACTGAAAATTTCCTGAAATTTTCACGAAGTTGTGAATCGTGAAACTGTCGTGCAGCTCTGATATTCTAAGTTTGAAAAATGTTTCTGAAGTTCATTGATTGCACTGGAGCTCTCGGAACTTACCCTTAAAGATCTTTAAACTCTCCCGAGGCTTTGGATTATCCTGTACTTCTCGGAACTTTTTTGAAGTTTTTATAAGCGCAAAAATGTTGTGCTGATGAGTGCAGAACATGTGTCATAGCATACTTGTAGGCAGTTCTTTTAATATGGAAGGCTCAATCACGTTAGCTTTACGGAGCCGATAATTCATTGTTCATATAATCATGGAAATAACCTGAGGTTTAAGAACTGCTCGAAGTTACGTAACTTTCTTAGAGATCTTGGATTTTTTGTGAAATTCTCACAACTTCTTGAAGGCATCCGCAATCTCTCTGATGTTAACGGAACTATTATAAAGTTCTAAAAACTGTCCATGAATCATGGAACTTCGTAAAAGTTCCTGAAATTTTACTGACGACTGGAAGGACTCCCAACTTCTTTAAAGTTTTGTTGACTTTGTTCGTGGAACATCTTTTAGTTCCTGTAATTTTTCTTAAGTGGATCGAACGGACCTGAAATTATCAACATTTTTTGGAAGTTTCCGCAACTTCTCTTAAGTTTCTACAATTTTCCGGATGTTCATGGAACTGCCCTGAAGTTTTCAGATTTTTTCCCAAGCTCTTTGAACTTAACGAAAGTTTTCTGAAAATGTGATGAAATCGTGAATCGGGGAACCGTCGTAAAGTTCTCCGATATTCTAAGTTCACAAAATGATCTTGAAGTTCGTGAATTGCACTGGAGTTCTCGGAGTGTACCTTTAAAGATCTTTAAACTCTCCCAAAGTTCTGGACTTTCCTGTACTTCTCGGAACTTTTTTGAAGTGCAACATTTTTATAGCTGATGAGTGCAGAACATGTGTCATAGCATATTTGTAGGCAGTTCGTTTAATTTGGAAGGCGCAATCGCGTTAGCTTTACGGAGCCGATAGTTACATTGTTCATATAATCATTGAAATACCCTGAAGATAAAATCGGTTTTCAGAGCTGGTTACTCATGGAGAAGCCATGAGTAATCACCATGACAGGCCTGATTATGAGAGACCTTTTGTTTCAAAAAGGCACCGGGATATGTCTACAATTTTGACAGTAAATACATTTCAATATGACAACTATATGTTAGCTAATTTTCGCAACTTTAAATGCCAAAGTCAGTCTAATATTTCAAAACTTTCGCTGAAATTCCTTCGTACACAAAGCTAAACTGCCGGATCCTAATTCATCATTCAAAAGGAATCCTTCGGTAACGCAAATGAAGCCCTTATTCCCAAGTCCCTCGTGCAATATTCACCCACCTTCGAAAATTTTGAACTATAATTCAGTTCAGCAATAAATTCACTACATTAAAAATAGACTCTTTTTGAAAACCCCGAGAAACGAGATTACGAAATCCATAATCAACTGAAAAAAAAGTTGTGAAACTTTCAACATTCACTACACCGAACAAAGCCTTCTTTTCAATTCGTACGCCAATAAACCGCCCAAATAAGGGCATTCCAATCACTCAAGCACGTAATTAACTTTCTGCCCTACTGCTGTGTGAGTGGCGCTGGCTGCTGCCCCGTTCGAAGCCCCAAGTAAACCACTCATAAGGGCAAAAAAATCACCTTTCAATATCCAACCACAGTAAACAACAAACAAACAAACATTACAAACGAACGAATGAATCAGTGCCGCTGCCGGTGGTGGGCCAACGTCTAATGGAACGTGAAATTACGTCGCCAAATGGGGCCCAAATGCATCGAATTATGTCACCTGATGGGCCACATTGTACCTAGTCATTCTGAGCCCGCGTTGGTTATTTATGGATCTGATATTTTAATTAGACTAGTAAAGCTGCGGCGGCGGCGGCGGCGGCGTCGGTCCAAAAATTTCAATGGGTCATTGTTGGACTGCATTTTTCTAATTTTCCGCCTTACGACGATGACGACGAATGTCACCCGCCTCAGCCTTCGCTGGGTTGAAATTGATGGCAGTAGGCCGCTTCGGCCTCCCTTTCGCTCTCTCGCTCTCTCTCTTTCTCTAATGGGCGTTGAGTTGCGAGACGACCCTGGAGAAAGGATTTTGGGCAATTCATCAAATGGCCCTCTGATGGGCATTTCGTTGTTGTGGAGTTGGGAAATAGTGGGCGCTAAATGGAGAATTGCACAGTCACGTATGTAGGTATGCATGTTTACGTGGGAAAAGGGTTGCCAGCCAACGGCCAGCTGTCACCTTTGCTGCGAGTGAGCGAGTTCCATATAAAACGGTAATTACGGCAATTATAAGTCGAACAATTATCTTTCCCCGAGTCCGGATTGCTTGCCGTTGCCGGCCACAAATGGCGACGACGGGGTCAAAGCCAGAGCGGGGTAGGAGTGGTTCTGACAAAGTGTTAAAAGTACTGTGCAATTATCGCCTGGTTGGGAAAAACAAATTACGGCAACCTTTTAAATCAATTGCAAATGCAAAAAAAAAATGATTATCGTCATAGTAGGCAGCGATGGCAAATGTGTGTTCGTTGCTGGGTAGCAACGCAGGTGGAGCTGTCAGCTTTCCGCCGTCGTGTCCTTGACAGGGGTCGAATCCGATTCCCTACTTACGAAAATGTCGCTTAATCATGCAACGTACCTGGAAATAGAAACGAGAAAATAAAGCAATCGATTAGAAATTGAATACGTTCGGTTCGGAAATCGGGGTGGGTACACAGTACGTTCCCGTTAGCTTGGAAAATGACATTTGATTTGATGTCGATTGGAACCGATACCGGATTACTGGGAGTGTACTGTAGAGAAAATGTTCCGTGCCGGTAGCTTAAATAAGAAATCGATAAAGGAGACTACGGGAGGACGGCTGGGGAAAAGTTCCTGCTCGCTTTCCAGGCTTTCAAAGTCATCAATAAACCATCCGGAGTGAGTTCGGCAAAATTACTTATGCATGCGAAGCGAGTGTAATATTGTCTCGGGTTGCTTAGTCGATTTTTCGAATGTGTATGAAGAGATTTTTCCGGGAAGGGTTTTGGGGCCGCTGTGCACGGTAGAAGGATCCTCGTCTAGATTTGATGAATAAATATTGCGCTAGAATTCACTGTACTTCAGTAGATGTTCTGCAATTTAAATTTCAGTCGAATGGGGAAAGTGGGACGCCACTCAAGTGTCTAAGGCACAAACCGACAAGTCTAGAAAGGCCTTACCTTAACCGGGATAGGATGAAATTTCCCATTGTTTTGGAATTTGAAAAGAATTCGAAGACGCATACTAACACAAAATTAGTATTCTGAACTTGAAGAGCATTTCAGAATCCAGAATCATTATGTTCAATAAAATTTCAAAATTTACCCCAACAACAGGAATGGGGTATGGGAATGACATTGATGAAGACTGCAAATTGTAGTCGAAATACGTATCTGTCATGGATACCAAAATTAATTAAGTGGAATTAAATGGAAGATAACCTTTTTTGCACGGGAAAAAATCCGATTCAATTTTCATGAATAAAAAATCATGAAATGAAAAAACTTGCCATCCCATGAAATCGTAACAATGATTCATGATTTCGTCATGGAAATTCATGATTTCATAATGCAGTGGAATCAAGACCGCTACAAGCGTTACACGTACTTGGCAAACCGTTTCCATAAACCGCACTACATAGGTATCTCTTATACGCCTTTTGTCTTCCAACTTATACAAGTGCTGATAGTCTAGTGGTGAAAGTATGGGTTTAGTGATCTCAAGGTTCTTGGTTCGAACCCAGTCTGATGCTTTATTTTATTCTTTTTGCATTTTTTGGTTACAAGTTAAACCCATGAATTTAGCTCATGATTTCAACTCGGATGATTCATGATTTTGGGAATATTTGCTGCGTTACGCAAAAGTTGCTCATGATATCATGAATATTATTCATGGTGTATTTTCATAACATGAAAATACGCTGTGTTCATGAAATCATGAGTCATTTTTCTCATTTCGGAGATCGGATTTTTTCCCGTGTGCTGTTTTATTTAAGCATTCCGCTAACAACCCAATTTCATTACTTCATTCAAAACGGTTTAAGGATCCCACAAATTTTTTCTAAAAAACTACCAAAAAATACTCTTTAACAAATTTATGGTGGTCCTGAAAAGGACCGTTTTGTCGTGATGGTTGAGTAATGCTGAGCTACTATGGTGTTCAACACAGATGAGGCTGGCGAGCTGTATGTTGTCTGGAATGAGGGTGACGTGCTTGGCTTAGATGGCCCACAGCGACTCACGAAGAGCTACTGATTCCGATCAATAGCGGTGCGGCTTCTTCCTCCTTCTATGGATGCTCATGTGGGCTGCAGCTTGCTTCTTGCAGGTAGCCTTTCGTTACGTACTGGAGAACAATGTTCAACGCCACGCGCCGAAAGCACTGCTGCTGCTGCTGATGTCGACGACCGGACACCACCACACACGGTGATTGGAACTGAATCCGATCAGCGGTTGAGAACACCACCACTCACCAACCGGTGATTGAATAAACACCGTTTGGTGAGACTGAATGGAATTCAACTTTGAAATCTGTGCTAGGGAAATCGCTTTTGCAACATTCGTGCAATTTTCAATAGTGACATTTTGAGAGAATGATATAGTCCTAATTCCTAACAGATGCGTAGAAGTATTTCTGATGGATTGGTGATAAAATTATTGAAATTGGTCCGAGGGCAGCTGAGTTATTAACGTTCAAAATCTTTCACAATTTCGTTACATGTTCCATTTTCGGTTTTCACAAAGTGTACACCCATATAGAAATCACAGACGTAGTCCTACGTCAAAAAAAAGTATGAATTAAATAAGCAATGTTTTTTTATATAAACTATTTACTAAGTTGATATTAGATCCAAATCACACATTAGTAATTAGATCGCAAAATTGAGACACAGAGAAAAACGTTCCAAATCAAAGATTTAGACGCATTTTGACAATTTTAGGGCAGTCAATTTTAAATATCTAAGATATAGCTGAAGCGATGCGATTAGCGATTAGTATTTTAATTAAAAAAAAAAATCGTTTTCCTCTTTGTAGCCTCTATAGCGCACTGGTCGTCTCCATTCCTTCCAAGAAGAACACATAGAAGCAAATTCATAACTGTGGGACCTAGACTTGGAGCTAGACAACTTTTCTAGATCGCAGTTTAAAAAAACATCTCATCATTATGGAACGAAGAAAATTATTCCAGATGGAAAGATCGCGGTTATAAACAAAATTTGAATGCGTCTAGGACTAAAAATCTCGATCGAGAAAAATTAGGGATTTAAGGATGCATTTTAGAGTTTTGAACAATTTATTTTTTTATTGCTGGGCTTAAAAATTCGAGATCTCTAAGACAACCAAATTGATACACAATGTAAGTTAACAATCCTTGAACAATTTAAATGCTTCTGAAACATAGAAAATATCTTATGATCATGGACATATTTTGTTTTTCTAAAACCTGAACCAGGAAATTTGTTTTCGTAGAACCGGAAAAATGCAATGGACTTAAAAAGGAAGTCCGGATTCTGTGACATGAATTTTTTCTCCATGTTTGACCTTTGAAAAAATGTCGAGAGCTTAAACACTTTCCTAGACTTTTTTTGCCATTTTAGGCTTGGAAAACATGCAAGATCTCGAAGGAAAATAGCCAGGCTATTGGGTCTAGATCTTTTTTCGAAACCTCTGACATTTTGTGATAGGTCTATAACTAATTCGAGATAAAAAAAATAAAATATAAGTGATTTCGTCAACATCAATTTTACATTTAACATTTCCGTCTGTTCGCAACTTTTCTTGTCCGTCAGAATTTACACGGATTTTTAATAAATCTTCCTAAAACACATTTGCTACCAAATCAATCTGTGATTTGATGGGAGCTTTTAAAGTTATTTTTTTTACTCTCAATATTAGTCGTAAAAAAGTGACTTTAGTGACTAAATTTTAAGGAATAGTTACTTTAGTGACTGGCTTGAAAATAGTGACCAAGTCACTTAAAATTGACCAGCCCTGCCCACCAAAAAAAAACTGGCCGATGTGCCAATAGTTAAATTGAAATTCTCAATAAAAAATGTTGAGACACCATAAATATGTAAAATTAGAGCAGTAAATTTATAAATATTCTCCATAAAACAAAGAGAAATGATAAATAAGAAATGTGAAATACAAATTGGTTAAATAAACCATAAACAGTTAATTTAAAAATATTCTTCAGAAGAAAGAGAATTTATGAATTAAAAACAGTGAAATATTTCATAAAAAGCAATGGTATATTCCATAGAAATATGAAATGCACCAAAAAAGACAACATGTTCCATAGACAGTAAAATTAAAACTTAATATCCATTAAACACGGAATTTATTAATAAAAACAATGAAATGTTTCATAAACATGTATTGAAATTTTTCTAAAGCATTGCTAAAATAAAAATAAATCAATCCATAAAACAGATTAAATGTTCAATAAATAGAAAATTAGAAATATTCTTCATAAAAAAGGGAACTTATGAATAAAACAAATGAAATGTTTCACAAAAAAGTAGTGAAATGTTTCCATTATGTCCGCTAAAATGTTCCAAAAGAAATATGAAATGAATCAATAAAAAAGATTGCATGTTCCATATATATAAAATTTAGAAAAAATCTTCATAAAAAATGGAATTTATGAATAAAAACGATAAAATGTTTCATAAAAAGTAGTGAAATATTCCCTCAACATTGCTCAAATGTTCCATAAGAAATATGATATGAATCAATAAAAAAAGATTAAATGTTCCATAAATATAAAATTTAGAAATATTCTTCATAAAATAGGGAACTTATTAATAAAAACGATTAAATGTTTCATAAAACAGCAGTGAAACGTTTCCAAAACATTGCTAAAATGTTCCATAAAAAGTATGACATCAATCCATAAAACAGATGAAATGTTCCATAAATAGAAATATTTTATTCAAACATGGAATTTATGAATAAAAACGGTGAAATATTTCATAAAAAAGTAATGATATGATTAATAAACAATGCTAAAATGTCCCATAAGAAATATGAAATAAACCAATAAAAAAGATCAAATAATCCATAAATAGAAAATTTAGAAATATTCTTAATAAAAAAGAGAATTTATGAATAAAAACGATGAAATGTTTCATACAAAATCAGTGGCGTTTTAATTGGCGCATTTCTTCTTTTTTAGGGAGCATTTCATATTTTTCTTGGTGCGTTGATTTTTTAGTCAGAGGAGCGGAGTGACAAAAGAAGCTTCTAAAAGATTAAATGTTCCCTAAAAGTACTGAAATGATCCACAGCAAATATGAAATGAGCCATTAAAAGATACCAACAGTTGCCAATTAAAAAGATTTAATGTTCCAGGTTCGCTGAAATTTATGGAACGTTCAATCTTAGCAAAACGATATAGTGGATCCCAGAATTTCGTAAATTTTTGACGTAGGACTACGCCTTAAATTTCTATACTGGGGGTCACATTAAAAAAAAATCAAAATTCAGACATGTAACGAAAAATCCCAAACACGAACGCAACGATAGAGCACAAATCGAACACACGAACTCAATGCTCGGTTTACCGCTCACCATTTCACCAATGAAAGGAAGAGAGAAGAAAAGCAGCGATAATATAATCGCTTCCCATATCATTTCCTTTGTCATTCTCTGCTTGTCCGTCAAGCAGTTCAGTCCGGTTTTAGCTCGCTCTGTCGAGTTGTTCGATAGTTTATTCCAAACGTTTATTCGCGTCGTCAGTAGTGTCGATCGCGTCGTGTGATGGCGGAGAAGAACAGTGATGAGAGTAGCACGAGTGTACCTATTTCAAATAGGTACGCTACTCTTCCCACCGATGTTGGGAATACCACCTCCGCCACGGTGAAGCGATCCAAGAAGAGGAAGAAAAACCAAGGCCAGTCCGATGGTGCGAGTGGACGTGACGACGTCACAACGACGAACCCCAGCGACATCGGTGATTTCGGCGACGACATCAACAACGAGTGCGGCAAAAGTGAAGCTATCTCCATTGGTAGTGAAAAATGCCCATTTTAATGAGCTCATCGCGGATCTAGCGACGCTGGGCGTTAAAACCGAATACAAGTTGGGCAGAGTCGGCACCATGTCGGTGCTCCGTACCAAAGCGGAGTATGGCTTGGTCGTCGCCAACCTGAGGACTTCCAAGGTGGAATTCTTCACCCACGACACCACGGTCTCAACGCGCTGAAAGCCATCTGCTCCATAAATTCCAACATCGTTCGCTGGGAGCCACACCGTGGCGGCCATCGCGATGTGACTCAGTGCCAACGGTGTCTGAACTTCGGACACGGCACCCGCAACTGCAACATTAAGCCACGCTGCGGCAATTGCGCTCAAGACCACGCCACTTCCGACTGCCCTGCGGATGGAGCCGTGGCGTTAAAATGCGCCAACTGTGGTGGTGCTCACCAAGGATCCAACAAGCAGTACCGTAAACGCGAGGATTTCAAGCGCATCCGAAATCAGGCGTCCACCAACAATCAACCAGCACGAAGGAAGGATAAGGCCCCGGCTTTCCGCCTCTTCATGGAGAAGCGAATCCAAGGGTGCGATCCACCCCCCCCCCCCCTCAAGAAACGTCTGGATCTTCTGCTGGACAAAGCTCTCCATCGCCCCTGGATTCTGGAGACAACCAACAGCTCAACCAAATAATCCCGATCTATTCTCAGCGGATGAATTGATGGAGATTTTCATCAACATGACCGGTGCTCTACGTAAGTGCCAGGAATCAAGTTCTACACTCTGCCCCACATCCGCACTTCTATCATAGAGGCCGTTAGTGTGGAGGTGGAATCACCAACTGGAAACGTCTGGTTTATCGCTGTTTACTGCCCACGTCAGTGTACCACAAGCAACGGCCTAGGCATCCAATTCAAGAACGACCTGACCGCCATCACTCGTACTAGTTTCCGATTAATCGTTAGGGGTGACCTAAACGCCCGTCGTGAAGCTTGGCGGAACTACCAGCGGAACCGGAAAGGATATCTATTGTTCGGCCACGCACAACACGGACTGTACACTGTGCAATTTCCGGACGAACCAACATTCATCTCTTCGGCGGAAAATCCCTCCACCCTGGACTTTTTCCTGTCAAACATCGGACTATCCAAGCCGGAGGCGCACAACGATCTCAGCTAAGACCACTAACCGGAGGTGACTGAAGTCGGTGTCAACGTGGTTCCTGCTAGAAGCTGCCTGCGTAAAGACTACCACCATGTCAACTGGGTGCAGTACGGACGAATGGTGGACAGCAACATCGATGAAAATCCACTGCTCGACACTGTAGATGACATCGACCGGGCGTTGGAAGGACTCCAACAGGTCATATCCATGCCTGACGAGACATAAGTTCGACTAGTTCCTGTGAGGGGCAAGTTCGTTGCTATTGATTCCCACACCCAATTACTGATTCGGTTGAGAAATGTTCGTAGACGCCAGTTTCAGAGGACTGGAGATCTGGGCAAAAAACGTGAAATGGACGATCTGAATGGGCAGATTGCTTCCAGAATGGACTCACTCCGAAATGAATGTTTCGGGCGTGTTGTCCAGAATCTGGACGACCGCTGCAGACCATTCTGGTCCTGAAAACTCATCCCAAACCCATTCCACCTCTCAGAGTCGAAAATGATGACGATCGGCTTTTAATCACCCCACAGGAGAAAGCAAATGCGATCGGCGAGCATGTCGCTTCATCACATTTGCATGGCTCGACTATCCAAAGTCCGTTCGATGATCAGGTTGCGCAATGCGTTCAAAACCTAGATGCCTCCCCTTGTGTCGTGCCTCCGGCGGATATGATTACAGTACAACAGATTTGCTCAGCACTGAAATGCACCAAGAACATGGAGGCTCCCGGGTTTGACGGTATATTCAACTTGATCTTGAAGAGACTCAGCATGAAAGTGCAGTCTCTTCTAACTTCTAACTGCTATCTTCAACAGATGTTTGGAACTGCACTACTTTCCAAGTATCTGGAAGACAGCGAAAATCATACCTATCCGCAAACCCGGGAAGGACCCAACGCTAGCTTCAAGCTACAGACCAATCAGCCTCCTTTCAGCGCTGAGCAAATTGTTCGAGAAACTCATTCTCAATCGTTTGCTCAAGTTTGTGAAGGAAAGCAACATTCTCCTTCCGGAACAGTTTGGATTCAGAAAGGGGCACTCTATCAATCATCAGCTAGTACGGGTAATGAATAACATCCGAAGTAACAAAGCTGTATCCAAGTCCACAGCCATGGCCTTTCTAGACGTTGAAAAGGCGTTTGGCAATGTTTGGCATGACGGACTTGTGTACAAGCTTTGTAACTTCAACTTCCCATTACATCTGGTTAAAATCAACCGTAACTACCTTCAGCAAAGGTCGTTTAAGGCATCGTTGAATGGTTGTCTTTCAGACACGTTTTCCATCCCAGCAGGAGTCCCGCAAGGCAGTCTGTTGGGCCCGTTGCTTTACAGCATCTACACTTCCGACATTCCTCCCCTCGGAGACGGTTGCGTGTTTTTCCTGTTCGCAGATGATACCGTAATAGCCGTCAAAGGAAGGATGCCTCGCGAAATAACGAACAAACTTCAACGATGCCTTAACGCCTTTGCTGATTATGCCACCACGTGGAAAATCAAAATCAATGCCTCCAAAACACAAGCGATCATGTTCCTCCATCGGCAATCGCCCAAACTGAAACCGGCTCCATCTTGTACTGTAATCATGGATGGCACAAGGGTTGAGTGGTCTGCCGAAGTAACCTATCTCGGGATGTTGTTCGATGAAAAGCTCCTCTTCCGTTCGCATGTAGAGAAAACTGTAGTCATGTGTTCTACCTTGGTTAGGTGTCTGTATCCGCTGATTTGCCGCAGATCCCGCCTCTCAAGGGTGAACAAACTGGCCGTCTACAAATAAATCATAGCACCTGCGATCCTCTACGCAGCTCCGGTGTGGGAACCATGTGCTCAGACTCACAGGAACAAAATTCAGGTCGGCAGAATAGAGTGCTGAGAGTGGTTCTTGATCGTCCTTTCGACTTTGGTGCTCAGTACAGAAAACAAATCCAAGGAAAAAAACGAGCATTTTGTGTGGTCGTTGGGGGCGTGTGGTTCTGAATTGGCACCAAAATGTTCCGCAATTGCATCCTCCCTATTCGTACACGCCCGAAGATCTGAGGCGATTGTCACTTCGACTTGTTTCATCTAGGAACCATTCTCTGATGACTGTGTTGGGGAAGCAGCACATGCATGTACGTAATTGGTGGATTTGTTAGTTATTTCGAAGCTTTTGGACAATGACATTTACCCCTTTTCAATAGTTTCAATTTGAAAATCAACAGTCGGAAGCATTGTTATCGATGCGTAGAAATGTTTCTGATCGATTGGTGATAAAATTATTGAAATTGGTCCAGGGACAGGTAAGTTATTAACGTTCAAAATCTTCCATAATTTCATTTTTTGGTTTTCATAAAGTTTACCCCCCTCTTCCCGAAAGACGTAGTCCTACGTCAAAACAATGAAATGTTTCATAAAAAAGCAGTGCAATGTTTCCAAATCATTGCTAAAATGATCCATAAAAATGTATGAAATCAATCAAAATGTTCCATAAAAAGAAATTTAGAATAAAAACGATGAAATGTTTCATAAAAAGTAGTGAAATGTTTCATAAACAATGCTAACATGTCCCATAAGAAATATGAAATGAACCAATCAAAAAGATTAAATGTTTCATGAATAGAAAATTTAGAAATATTCTTTATAAAAAAAGAGAATTTATGAATAAAAACGATGAAATGTTTCATACAAAATCGGTGGAACGTTCCCTTAACAATGCTGAAATGATCCAAAACAAATATGAAATGAGCCATTAAAAGATAGCAGAAAGATATTCCAGAAGAATTTAGTGGAGAGCTCCAAGATAATTCTGAGGAGAATTGCATGAAAATTATAAGGAATATTCAGACTAATTCTAAATAGAATGCAAGGAGTATGTAAGGAAGTTTCAGTAAATTTTTTCGAAACGAATCTTAGGAGGAATTCTTCGATCTCAAAACAACCGGGAAAATTACCAAAATTCCGGGAAAACCCCGAGAAATTACAAACTGGGATTTGCTGGTCACCATGATTAGGAGTAATGCAAATTTGATTTATGTTTTATGTCACCCAAAATTTGAAAATTTAAAATCGTTTTCCACTCCACTTTCCTAAAAGTACACAAAACATTTTTTTATTATTAATTTATGAATTTATCATTAAATGAGTTGCTTATAGGTAAACTTATTTCTTTTTTGATATTTAATATTTGCCCCTCCTCGACCTTTTTGAGTGATGTCGGACATAAAATGAAAATTTTACTTGCATCATCCTTATGCCTTATTAGGTAATCAAATAATAATAACAAGAGAAATGTTGACAATTTTTAGACAATCAATTTTAAAGACCTCGAATATAGAAACTTTTGAAACACCCCAATTTTTCATAGCTCTAAAACATACACAACTTGGTAGAGGTCCAAGAAAAAATCTCATTACTGTGGAACGAGGAAAATTTTCCAAGATGGAAAGATCGTGAATGCACACGGCAAATTAATCTGACTCATATTTGTGTCAAGTTCACTTAAATTCGCAAAAACGTAGGTCACAGGAATGAGTAATTTTTTTTTTCAAAGATGCGTAAATGCATCTTTGTTATAGTTTACCACCTCATATTAGTTTTTGTTTTATTTTTCAATGCTCCTTGAATTCGAGGGACATATTCTCAATTACTATATTAATCACTACCTAACGTAACATTTGAAGGGTCTTACAACAACATAACTTGTATGGCCCTTTTCGCGCTAACCGAAGTAGGAGGAATTGCAAAACTTAACAAATTCTCGTTTTATCACAAGGCTAACTTTTTCGACTGAAGTGTAATGAAGAATATCCGTCAAACACTTCCGAAAACATGTTTTGATACAAAACAGTGTCAAAATCTAGAGAACATTCATGAAGTCCTCTGGGTAGCAAATTTATTAACACTCCGAATACGGTGGGTAAAAAACTTTACGCCGACTACGAAGCCTCCGAAAAACGTGTAACGGCAAGTTTGCAATGGCACAACTTAGCCATTTCTTAATGAATTTCAAAAATTGTGGTACCTTTAGAATTCCTAGGGTTTCTAGATAATTTTGATTGCAAAAAACTTGAAAATAGAGTCGTCTACTTTTTTTAAAAGCGAAAAGAGTTGTTACACGTTTTTTTGAAAGGTGTGTTTGAAGGGTTTTGCAAGTGGCGCAAGATCTGTAATTTAGATTAATGGGCACAAATGTTCACAATTAGCCAGAATACAGTCATGGTTCCTATATATGGATCCTGGAGACAACGGAACGGTCCTCGAAAAATCCGGAACATCCGTAAAAATGGTCAATCCATGATCCTGATCCCAGAGCTCTGCGGTTTTTTTGAAAACATTAGGAGCTGTGATATAAACAAATATTTGAGGCCGTGACATCAACATGTACATGGATGGCCATGGGACCGTTCTCCGGAAGATCCGGAACATCCGTAAAAGTGGACAATCCATGAAACTGATCCTAGAGTTCCGTGTGTTTTTTTAACATTAGGATCTGTGATATAAGAATGAATTTGGGTCATGGACCTTGATGGCCATGAGACCGTCCTCCGGAAGATCCGGAACATCCGTAAAAGTGGTAAATCCACTCTCCTGATACTAGAGCTCCGCGTTTTTTTTAAACCTTAGGAACTGTGATGATAGAAAGAACTTGGGGTTGTGGCATAAACATGAACCTGGATGTCCATATGACCATCCTCCGGAAGCTTCGGAACATTCGTGAAAGTGGTCAAGCAATGAAAATGATCCTAGAGCTCCGCAGTTTAAAAAAAAAACACTAAGAACTGAGATGATAGAAAGAATTTGGGGTCGTGACATAAACATGGACCTTGTTGGGTATGGGACCGTTCTCCGAAAGATCCGGAACATTCGTGAAAGTGGAAAATTAACGAAACTGATCCGAGAGCTCCGTGGTTTTTGTGAAAACGTTAGGAACTGTGATATTAGAATGAATTTGGGATCGTGACATAAACATGGACCCAGATGGCCATCGGACCGTCCTCCGCAAGATCCGAAAATACCGTAAAAGTGGTCATTGTATGAAACTGACCCTAGAGCTCCACGGTTTTTTCGTCATGACATAAACACGTACCGGAGACGAACCAGCCCAGGGCTGAAAGTCTCCTTAATAGAGATAAAAAAACACGGACCTGGATGGCCATAGGACCGTCCTCCGGAAGATACGGAACATCCGTAAAAGTGATCCAGAGGTTTCTTATATCACAGTGTTTAAAAAAGAACTGCAGAGCTCTAGGATCAGTTTCACAGTATGATAAATTTAAGGATGTTCTGGATCTTTTGGAGGACAGTCTCATGGCCATCCGGATCCATGTTTATGTCACGACCCTAAATTGTATCTTAAATCGCAGTTCCAAGAGTTTTCGAAAAAAAAACCACGGATTTTTTCACAGTTTCATCGATGATCCACTTTTACGGATGATCAGGATCTTCTGGAGGACGTTCCAATGGCCATCCAGGTTCATTTTTACGGATCTTCCGGAGCACTGTCCCATGGTCATTCGGTTCCATGTTTATGTTAAGACTCCAAATTCATTCTAATATCACAGTTCCACGGTTTTTCGTTCTTGGATCAATTTTATGGCTTGCAATCGGGCTAAGGCCTTGTTGTCCTCTGCTGTCCGAAGAAGTCGTCTCCACTCTACTCGATCCATGGCCAGACTTTGTCAGCCTCGTAGTCTGCGAAGAGTCCGCAGGTCACCTTCTATTTGGTCGATCCACCTTGCCCGCTGCGCGCCTCTTCTTCTTGTTCCTGTTGGGGCGCTTTCGAGAACCATTTTTACTGCGTCGTCGTGCGACATTCTTACGACATGCCCAGCCTACCGTAGTCGCCCAATTTTTGCAATGTGAACGATGGATGGTTCTCCAAACAGCTGGTGCAATTCGTGGTTCATTCGCTTCCTCCACGTTCCGTCATCCAAGGGCGCGTTTGTCCTCCACGAGCATGGTCACGGTCTCGTGGCAGTAGACGGCCACCGGTCTAATCAGCGTCTTTTAGATAGTCAACTTCGTGGCGAATTTTATTCGACCGGAGCGTCCTCCGGAGTCCAAAGAGGCACGATTCCCTGCCATAATGCGTCTTTGAAATTCTCTGCTGGTATCATTTTCGACGGTCACCACCCGAGCAAAGTTAGAAATCAAATTGAAATCAGAATTTGCTGTTATGATGTAACTTATTTTGAATACTCCATTTGATCTAATTTTGGTTGACTTAACGGTTAACACAGCAAAAATGAGAGCAAAATTTTACACTGTTGAATCAAACGGAAAACTAATTCTGCTTTCAATGAAATCAATTTGATTACTTATTTTGAATTCATTATGTTTGACTTAATACGGGCCTGTCGTAAATAGTTAGCATCCATGCTTCTCACGCTGAAAGATTTGAGCTCAAATGTCACCTCGGGCTATTCACGAATGACCTAAAATGTGTTAAACAAAACAAATAAACAATATTCGTTAGTTCAACGACAGATGAACTTAAATCAAATTTTAAACAAGAAATTAACAGCAGAACTTCAAGTTAAGTTGCTTTGATTTAAAAAGTCTTGACTGCATAATGAAAGCACAATATGATATCAGACTTCTGTCGCGACAATTGAAATCAAAATGAGTTTTCATTATGATAGGAACTGCAAACTTTAATATCGATTTGCTTTCATTTTGTTAACCGACTTTGCTCGGGCAGTGATCCCAAATACACGAACTCATCGACCACCTCGATTTCGTCACCGTCAATCTGAAATCGGGGTGGGAAGCTAACATTGTCTTCCCTAGAACCTCTTCCTTTCATGTATTTTGTGTTTAATGCGTTGATGGCAAGTCCAATCCACCTAGCTTGAAGCCAAGAAGCTGTCTTGATACTCGTGTCTATCCCAACTCTTCTGATCACACCTTCTAACGCGATGTTGAATAGCAGACACGAAAGTCCATCACCTTGCCATAACCCCCTTTCGAGATTCAAAGGGACTCGAGAGTGTCCCCGATACTCGAACAACGCACATCACTCGATTCATCGTTGCCTTGACCAATCGCGTCAGTTTATCTGGAAATTCGTACTCGTGCATAATCTGCCACAGCTGATCACGATCGATTGTATCGTATGCGGATTTGAAATCGATGAACAAATGATGTGTAAGCAAGTTGTATTTGTGGCTGCCGAATCGCGAATATGAACCCATGAATTCCTGCTGGTATTGCCCAAGAAATCTCTTGCAAAAGGTGACAGGCGGCGGCGTATAATTTGGGAGAGTACCTTGTAAGCGGCACTCAGCAGTGTGATCGCGCGGTAGTTGCAGCAATCCAACTTGTCGCCCTTTTTGTAGATTGGGCATACAACACCTTGCTTCACTCCTCCGGTAATATCTCCTCCTCCCAAATCTTGGCAATTACCCAGTGCAGTGCTCTAGCCAGTGCTTCACCACCGTATTTTAATAGCTCACTTGGTAGTTGATCTACACCAGTTGCTTTGTTGTTCTTCAGTCGACCGATCTCCTCCTCAACTTCTTGAAGATCAGGGGCCAGTAGCCTGTCGTCGCCTGCACGTGCTTTAAGGTCTGTTGCCGTGCCACCTTCGTTTTCTGCTGCATTACCGTTGAGGTGCTCGTCATAGTAATGCTTCCACCTCTCAATTTTATGGAGTGACCATTTTACGGATGTTGTTGATCTTCCGGACGACGGTCCCACAGCTATCTAGGTACATGTTTGAGTCACGATCACAAATTCATTCTTATATCACGGATGTTCTGAACTTACCAGATGATGACCGCATGGCCATTTGGGTCCATGTTTATGTCATGACCCCAAAATATTTCTTATATCGCAGTTCCACATGCTTTCAAAAAAACCGTAGAACTCTAGTATCAGTTCCGAGGGTTGACCATTTTTAAAGATGTTCTAGATCTTGCGGAGGACGGTCCCATGGCCTTCTGGGTACATGTTTATATCACAGTTCCTAACGTTTTAAAGAAAACCACGGAGCTCTCGGATCAGTTTCGAGAATTTCTCATGGCCATCAAGGTCCATGTTTAGGTCACGACCCCAAATTCATTCCATCATCTCAGTTCTTAGTGTTTTTTTTTTTTCAAAAACTGCGGAATTTTTCGGATCTTCCGGAGGACGTTCCGATGGCCATCTGGGTCCATGTTTATGTCACGATCCCAAAATCATTCTAATATCACAGTTCCTAACGTTTTAAAGAAAACCACGGAGCTCTCGGATCAGTTTCGTTAATTTTCCACTTTCACGAATGTTCCGGATCTTTCGGAGAACGGTCCCATGGACATCCAGGTTCATGTTTATGTCATAAGCCTAAATTCTTTCTATCATCACAGTTCTTAATGTTTTCAAGAAAACTACGGAGCTCTAGAATCAGGATCGTGGATTTACCACTTTTACGGATGTTCCGGATCTTCCGGAGGACGGTACTATGGACATCCAGGTTCATGTTTATGTCACAAGCCCAAGTTCTTTCTATCATCACAGTTCCTAATGTTTTCAAGAAAACAACGGAGCTCTAGGATCAGGATCGTGGATTTACTACTTTTACGGATGTTCCGGATCTTCCAGAGGACGGTCCCATGGCCAACTGGGTCCATGACCCAAATTCATTCTTATATCAAAGATCCTAATGTTAAAGAAACACGGAACTCTAGGATCAGATTCATGGATTTTCCACTTTTACGGATGTTCCGGATCTTCCGAAGGATGGTCCCATGGCCATCCAGGTACACGTTTATGTCACGACCACAAATATTTGTTTATATCACAGTTCCTAATGTTTTCAAAAAAACCGCAGAGCTCTGGGATCAGGATCATGGATGGACCATTTTTACGGATGTTCCGGATTTTTCGAGGACCGTTCCGTTGTCTCCAGGATCCATATATAGGAACCATGACTGTATTCTGGCTAATTGTGAACATTTGTGCCCATTAATCTAAATTACAAATCTTGCGCCACTTGCAAAACCCTACAAACACACCTTTCAAAAAAACGTGTAACAACTCTTTTCGCTTTTAAAAAAAGTAGACGACTCTATTTTCAAGTTTTTTGCAATCAAAATCATCTAGAAACCCTAGGAATTCTAAAGGTACCACAATTTTTGAAATTCATTAAGAAATGGCTAAGTTGTGCCATTGCAAACTTGCCGTTACACGTTTTTCGGAGGCATCGTATTCGGAGTGTTAATCAACTCCTAATTTATCAGAACAACGCTATCAGAATGAACCAGGGGAAGCTCATAAGTTTTGACAGGCGCACCGGCGCAACCATCGGCAATTGAGAGATTTTCAACTGACAAGAGAGTTAGAGCGAGCTTTTGCGCTCTCTTTCTCCATTACTTTCTTTGCCTGCAATCAGATATCCAAGTGCACAGCGAGAAATGCACGCTTTAGGCACCCATACATCACAAATGTTCTTCTAATTTAAACTCACACATTCAAACAGGTCTGCAAGTATGATAAAGCTGGGCTTAGACTACACGGCGAATGAGAACGACCCAAATTTGAGTTTAGTTAGCTCATAATCGCCAAAAGTGTAGGAACTCAGCGATGAGTAAAATTTGTCTCATGATTTCCTGTGGAAAACCTAAAAAATCTGCCGGAAAATGAGGAAATTGACGAAAATTTTATTCAGTCTCGGAGTAGTACCAATAGACTGAGTGAATCCAATCTTTATTTTTCTCAAAATCGGGAATTTTTCCCTGGAAAATCCTGGAAAAACCTGGGAAAACATGAGGCAAATTTACTCATCGCTGAGCTCCTGCACTTGTGGCGATTATGAGTGAACTGAACTCAAATTAGGGTCGTTCTCATTCGCCGTGTAGGCTAGTCAAATGATCAACTCAGTTGAATTCAATTGGCTTGAAAAGTTGAGCCTGGTTCAACTTTTTTCAATTCAAGTGAGTTGATCAACTCAGTTGAATGGCATGGTTTACACGTTCAATTCGCGTTCAAGTCAGTTAAATTCAACTGACTTGATCAATTGACTTGCCTTGTCTAAACCCAGCTTAACGTCCAAAGCGTACCAGACTGCTGTTTCCGTGTTGCTCCCGTTTGACACGTGACTGCTGAAAGTTTCAAATACAACTAGTGGTGTAAACCGCCATGTATAGATATTAGTGACGTTTAACGCACGCACACTAGCGGGAGCAACGGCGTGTAAAGTTGTTTATAATTTTCCTCTGGCTAACCTAAAAAATGTATGAAAGTAGATCTGTCAAAATGAGTTTGACATCGATTTGTTATGTATTTTCCTCGGATATTCACTAACACGCTCTCACATATCGCACCAATACAACTGGACGTGAAAATCTCTATTGTGGTAAATTTGTGGTATGTTTCAAGAGGTGATAGAAGGTCTGCTTGGCTTACATCAGGCATTTAACCATTCACAAACTTGCCAACCGCCACCCAAAAAAGCTCGCTTTTAGGAGCAATATTTGACGAGTTTTGTCATGGTAGTGATATCGATATGCTTAGAAATCAATGCATTAGGGATTAGGCAGACCATCCGAACTGAACTGAATCCTTTTTGAAGCAAATCAAGGTCGAAGATTTAATTAAGCCACACTATAAAATAGTGTATTCATGGTCACTTGTGGTCTGGCGTAAAGAAGTATATACAGCTATAATGTGACCATCAAATCTATAAACATTTAAACGCATTTCTTAAATTATTTACACCTGTGTCGTGCACAGGTTGCACATGTGGACGCGACACCACTGCGTAAATGTCACTCATATATGAATAAATTTTATTCAAATATGAGTGATATTTGCTCATATTTGAGCAAAAATTTACTCAAATGCTGAATTTAAAAATTATGAGCAGAATTGTATGACAATTCTAAGGAGAATTACATCAAAATTATATGGAATGTTCACAATACATAACTCTAAATAGAATGTAAGAAGCATGTAAGGAAGCTTCAGTAAGTTTTTTTCGAAGCGAATCTTAGGATAAATTCTTTGATTTTTTTTGAGAGTTCTGAAATGTTCTATATTTCAAGGGTCTCTCGGAGCGAATCTCAAATTAATTTTAGAGAAACTCTGAAAATAACTCTGTGATAGGAATTTTAGTGAACGGGACTTACACATGAGTCAGATTTATTTGCCGTGTACAATATTTTGCATGCGTTTCGGACTTAACATCTGAAAATCAAAAAAAATGGAAGATTCCGGAATAAATTTTAGAGATTTTGGACCAATTTTTCAATGCTGGGACTTAAGCATTCGAAATCTCTAAGACAAACAAGTTAAGAAACTTGTGCGGCCCTGAATAATTGTCATATTTTGAATACATGGAATGTAAGTTCACAGTCCTTGAAAAATTTAAATACTTCTGATCTTGGGATCTTCTTTCTAAAATCTAGTCTTGGAAATGTTCGGACGAATATTAAAGCTATCGAGCTTCAAAGGTTTGTCAAAATTTTAGTCTTTGAAAAAATGTCTAACGCAAGTAAATTTTCCTAGACCTAGACCTATTTTTCAAAATATCTAAGACTTGGAAAACTTCCAAGATCACGAAGTAGAGAAATCCTGGCTTCTCCTGACTTCGATAAAATTTTCTTTGGCTATTTCTAGATCACAAGGCAAAGGAAAAACTTAGAAATTGTATAATCTGGTCTGGAAAAAACGGACCTGAATGTCTGGATCACAGAGATGAAAAAAAAATATTAGTTATTCCATCAGCCTCAATTGGACAGTTCTGGTCTGTTCGCAACTCTTCTTTGTCGGACGTTACACACTGATTTTTAATGAATCTTTTTAACACAAATTTGTAACCAAATCAAGCTGTTACTTGATGTGATTTTTTTAGGGCAAATCATTTTCTCTTGACACTATTAGTCGTAGAAAAATGACTTTAGTGACTAAATTTCAATAAATAGTGACTTTTAGGTGAAAAAAGTGACTCTTTAGTGACTGACTTGTAAATAGTGACCAAGTCACTAAAAAGTGACCTGCTACCAGCCCTGAGATATAGTGGTTCCCAGAATTTCGTAAAAAAATGTAGTTTAGTTCCTTAGCGCAAAATATTAGACCCGATACCTAAATTAATAAAGTGGAATTAAATGGAAGATAACCTTTTTTTGGCTGTTTTATTTAGAACGATCCCATTTTTGAAAGTCCATGCACGTGTTTAATTTCGGTTGCCAATTTTGCTCGTTCCATTTTTTCACGCATCACCAAGTCAATCTTCCGACCGTGCCGTGGCAGAACCTAAGCTAAATTTAAAAAATGAAACAAAGCTTAGTACATGCGGGGCTTCGCGCGCATATTTCCAGGTCCAAGTTCGTGCATTTTCTTTCTCCGGAGAATTCCCATCAGCGTGGCAGAAGAAATTCAATCTTCCACGCTCTCCCGCCGCCAGGGAAGGCAATATATCTGTGTAATCCGAGAATGGCTATGTGTACCATTATATTACGAAAATCACTGTCAGTGGGGTTTTCCTATTCCGTTCCGCGCCTTGCACGCGCCCCCCCAATGACTGTCTGGTGTGAAAACCAATAAAATAATAATAATTTTCCCATTTTTGCTCCAACGCGAGAGACACGAGACGGCCACTTTGCATACGGCTTTGGACATGGCACAGTCAACAATGGGGCCTTATTTCAGCATTCTTTCGATTTATTGGCGGTTCTCACGGAGCAATTTCCTGTGCCCAGCAGAAAAGCGACCATAAATCTTTGTCTCAAATTCGCGACGAAAAAAAAAAAGCATTCTGAGGACGTGGCAACTTGAACTTAAGTCAACGTAGGTATTTATCGCCGGTGCATGCGATTTGGTGGCTTTTGGACTTTCTGTTCTCCGTCTCTCTTTGCCTAGAGGCGGGTGTATCAAAAAGCGATGAAGGGGTTTCGCAATCAAAAGACGCCGCCCATGAGGATTGTAGTAATGGCAGTTGCGAGTGGCGGTGCTAATCCGGTTGTAGATCAACGTGGCACACGATAAGATTTGACGGCATGTGTGGATTTCGTGCGATTAGATTGGTTCTTGAGGATTAGGTGAAGGAAAGGGTTGTAAAACTGATTAGATTTCGGAAAAGCTATTCTTTACGATGGATTTTTATACACTCAGATTGGTCATGAAGAACTTATCAATAGCTAAACGAATGTGTTTTGGACACCGGAGAAATTTCTGATTTAAATTGGGCACCTGCAATCAAACATAAATAGCATATTTTTTTTTGTTCATTAACTACGTAGACAGTTTAGCCCCCCTAATTATCCACGGCCCATACAACAAATGGTAAGTTACAAATTCTCTGTTGTCGTTGTCGTAGGCGCCGTCGTAGTCGTAGGCAGAACCGTTAGTATATTTAAAATTAAACATCAACCGCTGAAAATATGAATTATCGCGTATTTCTGTTGTTCATTACATTCCAAGTGAAATTCGAGAACGTAATTTCATTTGAATAGCTTGTTTAACCAGGTCTTAAACAATCGTCATGTCGGTCATAGCTTGTTATGATTGTCCGAACCATGCGTAAAGAGAAAATCGAAACATTGAACGTCGCGTGAAAGTGGATCTTAATGAAGGCCTAAGTACTCTTTCGTAGCTTTTAGTTTTAGGATTTCAAAGATCGTCGGTTGCAGTGGCTTGCTTACTGAGGAGAAAAACGCGGTCCCAGACCCTTTCATATTAAAAATATTAAAATATCGCTTATTTATCGTGTATTTTGTAAATCTTTTCGCTGTCGTCGGTGCCGGGTTTGAATAGTTATAAAAATTTGAGTAACGCTATAATGTGATATGAGAGGCTCGGTGGCTTTAGAGCAACCGTTTTTGCTTACTGAGCAGAACATCATGAGTCTAATCTCAAGACCATCCACATTCAAGATTCGTCAATGATTAAAAAGGAGCTCGTCTGCCTAGTGGCAAACGTTTTTGCTTACTGAGCAGAAGACCGTGGGTTCAATCCCAAGCTCCTTCGCGTTATACGATCGTTAGGACATCAATTCAGCTTATCGTTTACCAAAACGAACCCTGCTGCTAACCCAACCCTCTTACCCAACATCCCTGTGATTCCTCGTGGAAGTGCAAAGGACTTCCATGCACGGGCTTCCATGCACGGCTTCCATCAAAGCGAGCGTCACGTCAACACATTCCTACCCATTCCTTTCTTGACCTGCGTTCAGGCGCGGCTGGCGCTGGTATTGCCTAATTCGATATCACCAGTTTTTACACATTGAGGATGAGTGCTAGTCCCAAGCATCGTCTATTGGTTCTCTGTGTAATTACAGCTGGTCTGGCAATAACAGAGTAGCAACCGTGGGCGGTCAATCATGCTCATTATCCACGGCCCATACAAATTTTAAAAATTGTGTTTGGACAATTGTCTACGCAGGGAGGGGTGGGGGTGGAAAGAATGCCAAAAAAGTGTCTACGTAGTTAATGAACACTCCCTAAGTAGAGTATTCGGCCCAACTCAAGGTGTAGGTCACTCCGCACACCAATCTGTGGTCATCTATTTTTGTCAGTGTGCCGCAGATGTGTCGATTGGGCCGGTCATAGAGCAAGCTGCGATTGTTAGTAAAATACCCAACCCAGCAACCCGGTATATCTGACACCTTGAATGTTTTGGTTTGAAGTCGCAAGGATGAATCGGATCGAGGATGACGCGGGAAGTTGCGGGTGTGCGAAATGTTGGTGTTTTATGTTCATAGGATGATAAAGTCCAATGCTTTAGGGTTTTATAATGCCCTTAAAAGCAGACTAGAAACCTTGCCTATCGTGCTGTGAAAAGCAACGGTCTATCAGCGGCCGGAAAGAGATGGAACCGGTGGGGAACATTGTTGGAGACCGACTATAGAGGATGATGAAGAGACTTCTGTAGTTTGTTTTGTGTGAGTTGCATAATTTAAGCTGAACATTGTATTAGGTTCTAAGTAACTAGATAAAAGCTTCTTTTATCGATCTGTGTGCTGAAAATACCTGGGAATGTTTTTAAATGGCCGTAACGTGGGTAGATCACCTTTTCGTGGTACGTTACGGGATGTAAGATCTACCACCGATTCCTAGTCCTGACTACTTCAAACTAGGGGAACAGGATTTTTCAGTAATCCAAGGAACACATCTTAGTCCTTGTTACTTTTTATGCCTTGTTGATAGTGACAAGACTCGGCTTTGTCTACCAAGGATGATCTTGAAACAAGGCAAAACAAATGAGTTAGTTGTCTTCATCTAAGTGATTCCTAATCTTCTCTTCGTTGTTCCCTAGTTTGAAGTGGTTAAGACTAGGGTTCTGATGCATGGTCATTATCGGTGTCATACCTTAATTTTGTTGCTAAGGAATCCAATTTTGACTGACAAAGGGGCGCGCCATTGGAGGGGGTTTCAACACTCCGAAGGGTATAAATAGCGGGACCTTTCAATTAGAGTCGGATCCTTGCGATAAATGCAAGAGTGGCAACTGTAAAAAAAATCTAATACTTCATCATTTCTCAATAGTGATGGAGTAATACGACATGCACTAAACTAAGGATACGGGATATACTACAATAGATCAATTTACTGGTCGCAGTAGTGTTAGGTCCCGAACAGAGGAAAAAAAATGGCCGTCAGGATACAAAGAGAAAGTCGACGAAGAGGATCTGTCAATGTTACTTAGGACCTAATGCAATTTTCAGCTTGAATTATTTGAATTAAGGGTGCGAATGGGGTCTGAATTTCTGCCTCTTTCTCTTGAGCCCACTCTAGAACCTACATTTCGTATTTAGAGCTATACGTGAACTGGTGGTCTGAGTTCCTCTGGTATATTCAATTAAAGGATGTTCTTGAATAAACAGTCAAACAGCACGTAACGTTGTGAACAACTTCAATGGCAGTTATCCCACCGACAAACCGAGATGAATGACCATACAAAGTACCATCAAATTTCTGATCAAAGCACAAAACTGACATCTGCCGCCGTGTTCGCGGAAAAATGTGTATCCTAGCCACGAACACACATACACAATGTTTGAGTTGGTTTGTGTCTAATCTATTTCGGGAAAATTATATTTATCTATATAACAAATTCCTATGGTTTTGACAGATGGGATCGCTGCCCATTTGAATCCGCCGTTATGGATTCTCGATCAAGAGTTAAGTTTAAGTTTCATGTCGGTTTGTCGGTTGTTATCCAGCAGTGCTCCCATTTTATTTACAACAATTCAATGCCTACGAGATTGTGCCGAAGATGTGCCGAAGGTGTTCCAGAGGTGTGCCGATGGACGTGCCCAAGCTGTCCAAGCTGTGCTGAGTGACTAACCCTTTGGCCCAACTCCTATTAGACATGTAGAAATAAGTTAATTGTGTCACAAACAACTAACAATTAATTATCGGCTCAGTGAAGCTTATTGTGACCAAATTTTAATTCTAAAATGTTGGTTATGTTTTTTTTTTTCTATTTCTCTAATTTCTGTTCTGTTGTTCAATTTATGGTGATCCATTCTCAGAGATTAAGCTTACGTTATTTGTTTTGTTGATCAGTTTTTTGTTGTTGAATATGTTGATGATTTATTGCTGGTGTCCAATTAAGGGCGGCCTAATCTCTGATTATTTAAAATTTCTGTTCGTTTGTTGTAAACAAAATGTCTGGAGTTTCATTGCTCATACCCAACCAAACTTTAGTAATTCCTGAAAAGAAGTCAAGCTTATCGTCCTTGATTTGATTGGTTCTGATGCCAGTGTTCAGTTTGTATTGTTTAATTAATATTTCCCTAAGGGGTTGTACGCAATGGTGACGTTGGCCTAAGGGGTCTTCTATATTAAATCCTATTTGTTAACTGCAACAGGAGCTTGTGTTTTGTGTAGGAATAGACATACTTCAAATCTCCGCGTACATCGTACGGGTTAGGCAAAAGGTGTGCGTTTGATTTTGTACTGTCGGATTAATGGTCCTTCGCTCATTTTCAATTTATATTCAATTTTCATACTGCCATACTCTAATGGAACTATCTACCTACCCTCTTCTAAAGATCATTTTCTAGCTAATAAATTATCAAACTTAAGCTTTATGTTAGATAGCATTTCCAACCAACACTGAAAATCGCAAACTTCGCGTATGAAGTAACATAAAAACACTTTGAATGTAGGAATAGGAATTTGAGCGGGGTTCTCTCTGTTTATAATCTTTAGTATGACGCGCTTGACATAAATGGCCCACAGTAACTCACGAAGAGCTACTGATTCCGATCAATAGCGGAGCGACTTCTTCCTCCTTCTATGGATGCTCATGTGGGCTACAGCCTTTCGTTGTGTACTGGAGAACAATGTTCAACGCCACGCGCCGAAAGCACTGCTGCTGCTGCTGATGCCGACGTCCGGACACCACCACACACGGTGATTGGAACCGAATCCGATCAGCGGTTGAAGGCAGCCTTGATAGCTAGCTGCTTGCGGGGGAGCCTTTCGTTGTGTACTGGAGAACACCACCACTCACCACGCGGTGATTGTAAAAAAACCGTTTGATGGGGCCGGATGGAATTCAACTTTGAAATCTGTGTCAGGGAAATCGCTTTTCACAGGCAATCGGTGATAATTTTAATTATCATAGCTACAGTTGCACGTTCGTGCAACTTTTAACAGTAACATTTTGAAAAATTATAAAGTCTTAAACTTTACAGATGCGTAGACATATTTCTGATCGATTGGTGATAAAATTATTGAAATTGATCCAGGGGCAGCTGAGTTATTAACGTTCAAAATCTTTCATAATTTTGTTACATGTTCCATTTTCGGTTTTCACAAAGTGTACCCCCATATAGAAATCACAGACGTAGTCCTACGTCAAAACCAACATCAAAATTGACAAAATATTGTTCAGGCAGTTTTTGCCCAGAGTTTAAAAGAACTTTAAAAAGGCTCCCAAAGAATAATTCTAGAGCAAGGCAGTTATTTGTCTCTCAAATTGCCATGATACCCACAGTAACTATTTGTTATCTTAATTTTACAAAATACTGCTCATGATTTAAAGAAGGAAAAATATTTGATTTTATTCTCCAACAATTAAACCACTTTATCCATTTAGACATTTTTCGAACATTTAGACATTTTTCCTTTTGTCTCTCTAAGTTCAATTCGATTTTTCGTACATTCGATCTTTTGTACATTCGTCCTTTGTCTTTCGACCTTTTGTCCTTCGACTTTTTGTGCTACAACTGGAATCTGTAATGTCTTAATTTCAATCAATTTTCGAGGTGTCCAATTTCAGATGTTCAACTGATGGTATTCTCGATGCTGCTTCTTCTTCTTCTTCTTCGTATTTCAAGCTTATGGCTTATCTCATATTAGCTTATTGCGTGCTCTCAACTTAGTGTTCTAAATGCACTTCCACAATTATTAATTGAGAGCTTTCGTTTCCTGTACCATTTTTGCATTGGTATAATTGTGTGGCAAGAACAATCATATACTCTAAAAAATCCTAGACCGAACCGGGAATCGAACCCAGCTACCTCCAGCATGGTCTTGCTTTGTAGCTGCGCCTTTACCGACTGAGCTAAGGGTGGTCCCAGTGGTATTATCGATGCATGATCCCAATTTCAGATGTTCATTCCCTAGTACCCAGTTTGTTATTCGAGTTCAACTGTTGATCCCGAAGATGTTGGTGTCCATTTTCTAATATAGGGGAAATGGCGCTAATGTTGGCCTATGGATCTAAGATTGGGCCCATCGCTAAAAATCTGCTATTTATCAATTTTATCTAGATGAACGCGTCATTGGGACGGTACTAATGGATATTTTTGGTCGCTATTGAAAATTTAGTCGATTGGTGAATTTATGTATGGGCCCAAATTAGGGGCATTTAGGCCGACATTACATCCATTTACCCTATTTATTTTTAAAATTTTGATGTCAATCAAAATTCATCTTGATTCTTGAAATGAACCCAAAATATCCCGGAAATCAATAATGTCCAGCACAATCCCATCATCGCCCGTAACGCGTTTCCACCAAAAACAACTCATCACCTTCTCGCACATCACGCACCATAAGACCCGAACCGGTCCATCTGTCTCGTGCGATCGCTTTCGATTTCCGCGACAACACCGCATCAATCACCCTCTGGCGTCGAACAAGAGAAACACAACAATGTGGCCATCAATCAGTGACAGCCCAGTGCATCAAAGTAGGCTGCATTGCTTTGCTTACAACAATAACAACAACAACAACGACCGCCCCGTGGCGAAAAAATTGGTTCGTATCAGTGCCCGATGGCGTAACGGGGATTGAGTGTTATCGCGCGTGAAATTCGGAAACAATAAGTCTCCAGTCGGCGGAAAAGGGAAAGCATCATCGGATTGTAAACAAACAAGGCAAACGAACTCCACCTGCTGTGGCTGGGCTGAATACGGTTTCATTATCAGGGCCGTGTAGTGATTCTAATTATCAATTCCATCTCGTTCCTTTGAAGCTGGGCTTTCATGCCCGCAAGATCAAGATAGAGGGCGACGCTCTTTCCGTCCGTCCGTCCGTCTCCCTCTCACCGCACCGCCGTCGATGGAGTGACTTTCGATTATTGTAATTGATAGAAGGTGTAGTATCGCGAGTCGGCATTGTTAAGTCCTTTGAATGGAAGTATAGCACCGGTGCGGCGGCCCTGTGGTGAGAGGCATTGTGAGCCTAACGAACCGTGTGGCAGCAGCAGCAGTGGCAACGAAAGCGAAAAGCAGCCAGTGATGTGATGCAGTGAAGAAAGGTTTTTGTGTTGGTTTTAGCATAAAAGGTCTTTCGCGACGGCGGACGCCAGAAGAAAAGAGTGCATTCTCCTTCGACGCTCTCTGGGTGGTCAATGAACGCAGAAAAATATTGCTCTTTCGGCGGAACCAATTTGGCTGAAAGGGGCGTGCAGCATGATTTCTTCTTCGTTTCTACATGGAATGGAGTTTTTTTTTTAATCAAGGAAGTGTGGAACAGTGCAAATGAGAATTCGTGATGTAGCATTTCTGCGGTAATGGAAATAGAATCGATAAGGAAGTGCTAGTGAAGGTCGATAAATTCTGTGGACCTTCTTTTTATCGCATTTCAAGCTTCGCATATTAGCTTATTGTCTGCTCTCAACTTAGTGTTCTAGTTGAGTCTAGTTCACAGTTATTAATTGAGAGCTTTCGATGCCTGTACCATTTTTGCATTAGTATAATTGGGTGGCAACTACAATCATACTCTTATGGTCAGGGAAGTGGTGAAATTTTCCAACCCGAAACATTCCTCCAGGCCTTGCTTTGTCTTTACCGACTGGGGAGGACCAACACTTCTGTCAATCTGTCAATCAAAACAGTCAAGCTGTCAAAGGAAACTTCAGAATTCAGAACTCGCTCGAGTTGGGGAATTCTGAAATCCAATATCGAAGTGCCCGCAAGTCACTTAAGTAACTTCTTCTTGTAATCGGTCAATTTTTGAACTTTTTTTAGCGCGAATTTATATCAAGATTGGTCATACTTCATGTAGTTTGTAGGATCTGATAGTCCAATCGAGGTCTTCATTTTGTTCTAATTTTCAAGAAATTCGAAGGTATTGTGCTTCTTCTATAGAGTTTTTTTTTATGTTTAATCGCCTTTCTTTATTTACAGGTTTTTTCTTTATTATAGAGATTTTTAGCCATGTGGCTAGTTCATCTCTTAAGATTAAAAAATGGAGGAAAAAAATTAGGTTCTCAGAAGGAGATTCCCAATCTTGGCTGTGGTACATTTATCTTGCTATTATGAAAAGGTGTAGACAACTGCCAAAATGGGCCAACCCGAAGGTCTTCCAACTCCGCGCAGTTCACGAGGATGTGCTCCACGGTGGCTGGCACTCCGCAGGTTTCGCAGGTCCTCCGGAACGGTGTTCCTCCGAAGTTGTGGGAGACTCTCCTGTGCCCGGTGCGCAGCCTTGACACCACTCGCTGTTCTCGTAGGTTTGGTCGATCCTTCCAGGTTCCGGTGGTCGCCTAGATCTTCCAAAGATGTTGTTCCTCCACTCGGTGTCCCAGGCTCTCCGAATCGTCCGCTTGATCCACTTTTTGACATCTTGGAGCGGTACATTGCCGGTGGACCTGGGTCCGGTGTGGCCTGAGCCGGCGAGGTGGTCGGCTATTAGGTTCCCTTGGATCCCGCAGTGACCGGGTACCCACATGAATACTGTGTTGGGCGGCGCGTGCTTTACCGTTCCTTGGATCCACGGATGCTTCGGTGTTTCTGTTGTTAGGGCCAATATCACGCTGCGTGAGTCACTTACGACTAATATCGGCGGGTTGACCGGTAGCTTAACCGCGTGGAAAATTGGCGCTGCCTCAGCTGAGAACACCGAGCATTGGGTCGGGTGCGATCTGCTCACAAGCAGACCATCTCCGGAGACCCCCATTCCCACTCCGCTCGTGGAGAGAGAGCCGTCGGTGTACCTAACTTCATAACTTTGGTAGTGCGCCCCGGGAGTTTCGACAACTGTCCGGCGTAAAGCCAGCGAGCTGTCTCCTGCCCTGAAGCGGTCCTTGATTCGGCTGTCAATTTCAATCTTGTGCGATTGCCAACTTTTGTCTCCTTGCCAGTGGACCATGGCCACTGGAGGGAGATCTACGTCGGCGGCCGTGCGGAGGAGTCGGTTCGCCTCGTCGATCCTGTTGTTTCCCGACGTTTTAGCGAGAAAGGCAGCCGCTTTGGTAGCTCTAGCTGCGGTGAAAACGAGCCGAAAAGGTAGGATACCGGCTTCAACGCATGCAGCGTCGGCCGGGGTAGAGGGCAGGAGACCGGAGACTGTTCGAACGTAGCCGTTGTACACCGGTTCCAGAATCTGGACGGTTTTCTCGGCGGTAAGGCATGGAATCTCTACACCGTACAGTAGGCGACTGTGGATGATGGCTCAACCTACGCGGATGCGGATTTCGCGATTGCTGGATCAGTGGGGGCGGGAGATGGTCTTAATCAGGTTGGACCGACTGCGACAGTCCTTCTATACTTGTTGGAAGTGCGGCTCAAAGGATAAATTCCGATCGAGGAGCACTCCCAAGACCCTCACGGTGTTTTTAGTCGGTATTGCTTGTTTTTTAATCATTATGGGCTGTCCGTTGTTGCGATGCCTGGTGGTACATATGTGGCAGCGCACGCTCTTGCCGGCGGAAAGCTGGAAACCAACAGAGTCAGCCCATCTGACCACCGAGGAGTCTGCCGCTTGCGCTCTCAGTTTCGTCCTCTGCAGGGTGGGACCCACCGTTACAATGAGGCCACCAGGAAGAGGGTGACCGCGATCACCGAACCCTGTGGCACTCCGGTTTCCTCACTGAAACTTCCGGATTGCACGTTTCCAACCGAAACCCGAAAAGATCGGTCGGTCAGAAAGTTCCGGACGAAGTGAAGGATGTGTCCTTTCAGGCCCCAATCAGCAAGCTTCTTCAAGACAGCTGGTGTCCATGTTCGGTTGAACGCTTTGGAGATGACCTTGGTCCTTTGCCTCCTTCAGGACTTCCCCAAGAGTGGCGAAGTAGGTGGAGGTGCCAAACCCTTGCCTGAAGGCGTGCTGCCGATGGTCAAGCAGCCCCTTGGCCTCAAGATATTGCTTCAGCCTCCTGTTGACCATCCGTTCCTGGACTTTCGCCACGCAGCAGGTCAGTGCAATGGGACGGAGCCCAGTAATGTCTTTGGTCCCGACATTGGTTTTCGGTAACGGTATAACGAGGCTTTCTCTCCAGTTTTCCGGGTATTCTTCAGCGGTCCAGAGTTGGTTGTAGAGGTCGAGAAGTTTCGTTTTGCCTTCGGGTGGAAGGCGCTTTAGCAGCCGAGTTCCCGTTGCTCCGACTGAGAGCGAACACGAGTTCTTCCCAGGAGAGTGGGCTGTCGATCGGTAGGTCGTCGTTGTCTGGAGGAATCCCGAAGGTAGACACAGAGGAGAGAGAGGGGCAGACTCACTGTCGGAAGCTTTCGCTGTACTCCGAGATGCCTTTATCTACAGGGTGCCTACTCATTTGGCTAAATAAAATACCCCAAGTAACATTTTAAGTTTTATGAAGTAATACAAAACTACTATAAAACAACATTCATAAAACCCTGATCAAGGCTACTTTGTCATTGATGCATCCGCTAAAACCTCTTTAAGACTAGAATCTGTCTAGTTGGCCCATCCTGGTGAAGGTTCCGAAGGGTATATTTTCGAAGCTCTTCAAGATTGATTTACTACAAAAAGGTTGTATGACGAACGTTTTAAGAACCATTTTAAACCTGTATTTAAGCTACAATAAAAGCTATCTGGCAAACAATAAAAACCCTTTTAAATCCATTTTCCCCAGCCACTTGCTGAATCCACTAGAAAAATCATCAATCAAGATAGAAAAGGATTCATAACTACACTGAAGTCTTTTTTTACACGGTTATGTTTACGACGATTTTCGAAATAACGCGGTTTTTTTACACGGTTTTTTGAAATAACGCGGTTAAAGAGCCAAAACATTCGAAGTGTTTTCTGAGGAACGGACTTAGCCAAAAAACAAACTTAGAAGTGTGCTTCGAGTGGATTCACCGGACAATATGATTACATACATACTTTTGGAACCGAGACGACATGCAGAGGCCGGAAATCGATGATTCATGCCATTTTGGAATCCAAGATGGCGGTTTCCGGTTTGTGAATGTTTAAAAAAAAAGTTAGGCAAAAAAATTTTAATTAACCTTTTTTATTCGATTATCTGTAATCAGGGTTGCTTCCACTCACTTGCTATAAAAACATATTTTTCGGAATTATGCAATCATTAGATGATATAATGATATGTTGTACTTGTAAGTAACAAGAAGAAGGTTTAAGGTATGTGTTTGACTCATAAAACCTGTCAATTTTGCTTTCAGAGCGTCACAATAAGCGATCTTATGATTCGTGAGCGTTCACTCAGAGTGAGCACTCGCGAGTCGTAAAATTGCTGATTGTGACGCACTGAAAGCAATATTGGCAGATTGTATGTGTCAAACACATACTTCACGTCCTCATCTTGTAACTTAAAAGTACTACTTATCACTATACCATCTCATGATTTCATAATTCTGAAAAACATTTTTTTATAGCAAGTGAGTGGAAGTAAACCTGTCTGTAATTAATCTTCTTACATTTACAAGAATTTCATAAATTCAATGTAAAACAACATTTGATACCAGTGACTTGTTTGTGGAATGCATGTAGCACTAGAGGTTATACAGGTACAAGTGGTAATGACCTGCACACTTACTTACTTACTTCAAAAATCATCAAGATAGATTTTTAATATGCTAGAACTGTCGTAGTATGAAAAGTTATCGTTTCATAGGCGTAGCCAGCTAGCTGTCCTTCTAAACTTAGCAACTTCAAAGCGTTCGGAAAAATGGCGTTCGACCTAATGCCGTTTGGCAAAATACTTCAAAGTAACTCTAGTTGGAAACCTGACTACGCTTATATTATTTACATAAATAAGACTTATCGATACTTAATACAAGCAAATGATGAAATTAAAGCATATCCCGTCAGTCAATGCTAACCAGAATATCATTGCGGTAATGCTCTTCGACAGAGGAACCATGCCATTAGTGCGAAGCATTTTTAGTCCACTGGCGCTCATTTCTGGAAAAACTTATAATTTATTCATTGCTTGCAAAAATAATAGATGAATCAGGGCGCATGTATCAGAATAAGTCATCGCTGTTGAAATGCCTTTTCACTGCCGTCAAACTATCCGGCGCTTTGTTTATATTGATCCGACTATTTGGATTAATAATGGATGAAAGGGTTTTGTAGAACATACATACATACCACCATTTTTTTGACTACTCGGATAGAAATCTCCTTATACCTTTTGGCAATTTTCTATTGCTGATTATTAATAAAATGTATAAGTCAACTAATAAGCAGACGCCTTGCAAAAAGTTAATGAAGATCATGTGTCAAATGAAATGTATAAGCGGTCACACATACCTTTTATGCATTATTATAGGACCTATGTGGTTTGTCTTATGGAATGTATAAGGCTGATGTTTTGGCGAAAATGTATAAGTGAAACACATGGATAAAATCATTGATGTAGGAGAAACAGCGGAATTTAAATTGAAGTTTAATTTAAAGGGTGTACTTCAGTACATACCGCGCACTGGTAGTGGCAGCGTCCATGATGTCTTATTAGCAGGGTGGCCAGTGAATTTTCATTTTGAAATTCCCGGTTTTCCCGGTTCAAATCTTTAAAAAATTCCCGGTTGTTAATATTCAACAAAAAAAATGAAATTGAACGCATTTTTAAGAACGTGCTAACCGGAATTTACAGAAAGCATAAAAAAGTGGTTTAAGAAGATTCCCAAGATTCTGGAGCTTTAAAATTTATGTAGAGTCTGAAACTAGACCTTTTTTTTAATTTGTGTTTAATAACAATCTTCGTGATGCAAGATTTGGAGTAAAAATAATTCAAATGTGAGATTTTGAAAAATTTTCAAGATAACAGATATGAAAAAAAATCATACTTATGAGTCATGGAGTCACGCTCTGAGACTTGGAAGCATTTTAATGGTTATAACAAATTACATAGCAATCTATAGAATAAAGCGGACAAACCCTGGATTTTTTAGTAAAATTTAAAAGAATTCAAAGTGTTAATTTCAAACAAATATAGAGAAGGATTCCCACACAGTTTTCGAAGGAGAAGTTCTGAGCAGATTTCCAGAATTATTCTGACATGAAATCATTAAAAATTGTTAGATAAATTTGGAAGGATTTCTGTCGAGAAGAATGCAAGTTCTAAATTAAATTAAGTTGCGAAAAACAAAACTTTGCAGAAAATGACAGATGAATTATAAGAAAAATTCCAAGAGAATTATGATCATAATTCAACAAGAAACATCGTTTTGAGAGTGTTCTGGTAATAATTTCAACCCTAGTGCGAAAGATTCATCACAGAACTCCAACAAAATTGATTGCAAAAAATTTGCTGATTAGAAAAAAATCTTTAGAATACTCCAAGGGGTTTCTAAATAAATTTTCGAAAGATTTCTGCTGTTTTAAATAGAGTTAAAAGACATTTTTGAAAAGATTTTCAAAGAAATAAAGAGTCTCCGGATAGGCTCAATGGAATTCTAAGAAGAACGAAACATTAAAACCCCGAAAACGAATAATTCAGTTTCGGTTTTTACAATTTTTTGTTTGCCAAAGTCCAGCATCTTCAATATTTTCTTTTAAGGACCATGCACTTTACATCTGAAATTGAGACGAAAAAAAATCAATTTGGAATATTGCTGACTGATTAAATTCTAAAAACAATAAGAAGGTAAACTGGAATTATGCAGCAAATAGAGCAAGACATTCATTTGGTGTAATTTTGTTTTCCTAGGGTATGGTTAATTTATTTTTCCCGGTTCTCTCGCTGAATTCCCGGGTTTTTCCCGGTTTTCCCGGTTATTTTTCAAACTCCCGGATATTTCCCGGTATTCTCGGTTTTTCCGGTTTGCTGGCCACCCTATTTATTGGCTAAACATCGATTTCAGTGACAAGGATTCTTCGTTCACTGTGTTTCATGACTTTGACTATTCGGCCAGCGAAAACTGTATTTGAAATTCCTGTAAATGTAAAAAGATTAATTGCAGATTATCTAAAATAAACGTTGCTTAACACTTTTTGCTCAGTTTTTTAACGATTTAGAAGCGAAGTTTTCACTGCGTGCATATTTTATTGGTGGTTTCAAAGAGCAATCCTACATACTTAGAGTGATCTCCGTACAAACTTATGTGACCGCTCTAAATCATCTGCAACAAATTATACCATGCAAGAGTGGAAATGGCTGAATTCCAGCACAAACCTGGTTCATTGAGGGGGTTAAAAAGAAAGGGGTGTAAGTGACTTTGATCGATTCGCTTCATCGACTTTCTCTTTCGTTAATAATTCAGCTGCAAACACATTTCTTGATGCGTGTGCCGTTCTGGATGCTAGATGAGAAGCTCCTTTATCAAACTAAAGCGGTGGCTATCAAAAGAGAAAGTCGATGAAGAGAATCGATCAAAGTCACTTACACCCTTTCCTTCTGACCCCCTCAGCTTCATGTAATTCTGAGAGGTAAAACCTGAAAATCGTTTAATTTTTCACTATTTACCGGAATTTTGAGGATCAACATAATCAGCAAGTTTATGTGTACCGTGATGTACCCTAATTCAAGAGCAAATTTCCATTACGTCGAAAGTAACAAAGCTAAACAAAGTTGAGCTATCAGTGTCAATCGATGCTTCTGCTATTTAATATTTTTCGATGTTACTTAAGTCACCCGATTTCTATGGAGATGCCGTTCGTCTTAAATAACAGCGCAGAGAAACCCGTAAAAAGTGTACGCTCGTCGTCGGCAGGCCTAAGTATGCACCTTTAGAATTGATAAAACGATCTATAAAATATTGAAAGTCCTTTTTTAAAAAACATCAAAATGATCCAAAAAACACCGCAGGAAATTCCATAAAAAGTGTGAATGATCCTTAAAAAATATCAATATGATCCATATTTTATGTAAAATTTATCAATACAATTGTTAAAATGTACCGCTGAATTTCTTAAGAATGGGCTTTGAAATTGCACGAATTACCCATAAACATATTGCAAATGATCCATAAAACATTCAGCAATGAACCTTAAACTAATGAAAGTGATCGATAGAAAATCAAGCTTGCGCACTTAAAAATATAGGCACGATCAGGGCGTCACAATATCAGCTTCAATCGACCAAATCGATGCGACGAAGAGACTGCTGGCTTTCTTTTTCTGTTAAAGTCGAACCGCTTCGCAGCATTCTAGAACCTCAGTCGGCGTGCACAAACAAATGTTCAATCGCTTGTCTCTCTTTCTCCCGTCGCTCCATTGGTCTTCCTTTCAAGCTTCGTCGAAACGGATGAGCGAAAGAGCGCTCGACTTTGATAGTTTTCTCTTTCATGAAACACATCAACAGAGGTTTCATGACGTATATGACGGAAAATGAAATAACACATTTAAAGCATTTCTCACGTCAAAACACTTGAAGATTACACGTCATATTTTTAATTTATCTTTCATCCATATATTTATCTAAAAAAAATGATCGAAAACGGGACATAACGCATTTTAAACAAATTGAAAGAGCGGTGATAGAGTGTTCGTGAAAGGGGATTGAAAGCCATAATGAGGTTCGTTTAACTAGAAAATCGACGTTAGTTACATTGAAAGCGATGAGCAAAGCAACGACGAGAAGTTCCACAGCCAGCCTTTCCTTCTAAACGTCCTGCTTTTTTATTTTCGTTTCTTGCTGATAGTCTAGCTAGGCGTTATAGAAATGAAGTGTCGAACACGTATGTATGAGAGAAACAAAACACGAGTTCATTTTAGAGCTTCGAAATTGTAGAGCCCTGGGCACGATCCATAAATTAGAGACATATGAATCATGTTTTGGACACTATTTCTTTTAAATTGGATCCATTAGCCTTGGAAAATTTCCCCATTACTGCGTAGCTACTCTGGTTTACTGTTCTGTCCGTTTTTTTTTTGGAGCCATGGGCGAGCATCTAGAATAAGGATGTAAAAGAAGCTTCTAAAAAGTATTCCCTAGGATGCATCTTAACACTCCGAACACGATGCAACTGGTAAAATGTGTAACGAAAAATTGGTAATGTTTGCAAAATCATTTCTCAGCAATTTATCAATAGATTTTAAACCTATTCATACCGAATAAATTTTTAAAATCTTTAGTTTGAAGTGACGCCCATAGATTTGAAATTCGTCAATAAATAGCTGAGATATGATTTTTCAAACATTACAAGTTTGCCGTTACACATTGGACCAGAGGCATCGTGTTCAGAGTGTTAAAAAGATTATTATAGACGCTTTTTTTTTTGGAAGCTTACCCGTCGCTTCGCACTAAAAAAACACGGGTATCTCAGTAAATCTAATTAGCTACGTAGTAATGGAACATCTTTTCAATTGGGAATAACACTGATGAAGACTGCACATTGTAGTCGAAATACGTACCTGTCCTGGATACCAAAATTATTTAGGTGGAATTAAATGGAAGATAACCCTTCTTTGCTGTTTTATTTAAGTATTCCGCTAACAACCCAATTTCATTACTTCATCTTTTCAAGGTTTATGAAACAAAATCAAAAAGTTAGTGCCCAAAACATGAAAAATATATGTCTAATTTATGGATCATGTCTATATTTTTAAGAACACAAGCTTGATTTTCTATGGATCACTTTAATTAGTTTAAGGTCCATTGCTGAGGACGCTCCCGTCGAATAAAATTCGCCGCACGAAGTTGACTGTCTACAAGACGCTGATTAGACCGGTGGTCCTTTACGGCCACGAGACCTGGACTATGCTCGTGGAGGACCAACGCGCCCTTGGTGTTTTCGAACGGAAGTTGTTGCGTACTATCTACGGTGGAGTGCAGATGGATGACGGAACGTGGAGGAGGCGAATGAACCACGAATTGCACCAGCTGCTGGGAGAACCATCCATCGTCCACATTGTAAAAATTGGGCGACTACGGTGGGCTGGGCACGTCGTAAGAATGCCGCACGACGACCCAGTGAAAATGGTTCTAGAAAGCGACCTAACAGGAACAAGAAGAAGAGGCGCGCAGCGGGCAAGGTGGATCGACCAAGTAAAAGGCGACCTGCGGACCCTTCGCAGACTACGAGGTTGGCAAAGTGTGGCCATGGATCAAGTAGAGTGGAGACGATTTCTTTGGACAGCAGAGGACAACAAGGCCTTAGCCTGATTGGTAAGGTAAGTAAGTCCATTGCTGAATTTTTTATGGATCATTTGCAATATGTGTATGGGTAATTCTTACAATTTTAATGCTCATTCATTAGATATTTAACGGTACACATTATTACAATTGTGTTGCTAAATTTTACTGAAAATATGGATCATATTCATATTTCTATGGATCATTCACGCATTTTAAGGGATTTTCACTGGGGTTTTATGGATCATTTGGGTGTTTATTTAAATTTGTTATGGATAATTTATTAATTTTTTTATAATCAAAAGCATGTTTGCCCGCGTCGTTTCGCTTTCTCATTATTAAAGTGAACAAATCGAACTGTTTGCTGTTAAAATCATCTCCTAAAATGATGAATATGCTGCACGTAAGGAGACGTGATTGATACTTCTCGCAAATATCCTGGTAAAAACACTTTGACTTAAGTAACCTTAGGAGGTAATGTTAAACATTTGCTAACACTATGAGATTAAATGTATTTAATTAAAAATAGGAATAACTTTTCGGTCATCAAAACACAACTGAAATTTTTTTCTCAGATCGGTGTGAATGTTACTTTCGACATAATGAAAATTTGCTCTTGAATTCCAATTAGCGTCTAACTTTGTTCACGTGGGTCGACAAACATTCCAAAAGCTTGCATTTTTCATAAGGCTTTTTTTCTGTTTTTTTTTTTTCAAAAAGTAAGTACATACATTTTTAAATACTCAGGTTATTCAGGTAAATTACTGATGTTACGTGACAAATCGGTTTGATATTCAATGTTTAATTTGCTTGGATGGAGTTAGGCACTGATTGAAATTAGGATGCACCACGGTATGCACATTTGCACCACGTAGATATGGAATTCATATACATATGTATGTACCTACAACGTTCTACTGTTCATTACTCAGCTACGGCAACAGCGTTGTTGAAGCCAGCTGCTTTCAAGATGGTTAGGATTTACAGATGAGAGAAAATTCCAAAATGGTTTAAACAGAGCATTCGGAAGGTCTTTACCTCCAGAAGAACTTTATCATGAACGAATATGTTCTAAGTGATCATGTTTCAGTTTTTTGTTATGATGAATTTTGAAATAACACGGGTTTATCACACGGTTTTGTGAAACACACGTTTTTTTTACACGGTTTTTTGAAATAACGCGGTTTTTTTATACACGGTTTTTTATTGAAACAACACGGTTTTTTTACACGGTACGTATCCTCCGTGTAAAAAAAGACTTGAGTGTATGGCGGTGGCTTAAAAATTGGTTTTCATTGGTCATTTGTGAAAAAGTTGTTTTACTTTAATGAAATCCCTAACAATCGGGAAAATGTCCTGGACAGACTGCGGGATGGTAAGGCAAATTCTGAGATAATTGAGACTTCAGGGAAGCTTTGAGAACTTCAAGGTTATTTCACCGGCTTCATGGAAACTGCAGGAACTTTTAAGAAGTTCTAAGATGTTCAGGGAAGTAAAGAAAACTTCAGAGAAAAAAACTTGTGGATACTTTAGGTCTAGGTCTTGATATATTCAGACAAGCTCAAAGCTCTTAGGGGAAGTCCCAATAACTTCAGGAAAGTTCAGACTTTTGGAGAAGTTAAAGATCGGTAAAGGATAATTTTTATAAATTCAGGATAGCTCCTAGAATTCTAGGAAAATTTCCAGAGTCTTTAGAAAACTTCAGAGCTTTATGACAACTGCACGAACTTCCGGGAGCGCCTGATCACCGTCCTAGTGCCAGCGTGGGATTCTAAACAGAGCTGTGCACGATGGTCCCCGTGTGAGACAGGGGGCTGAGGCAGGCCCAACCGGTCAGGAAAAAATATAAATTTTCCAATAACTGGTGATAGAAATACGGACCTACGCGTCGAAATAAGGATTACGATTGGAAACTCGAAACATGGAACTGCAAATCGCTCGCCTTCCTGGGTTGCGATAGGTTAAGAAGGCGACCTGCGGACCCTTTTTTCGCAGACTACGAGGCTGGCGACGTGTGGTCATGGATCGAGTAGAGTGGAGACGACTTCTTCGGACAGCAGAGAACTTCAATACCCTTATCCTGATTCGGGTAGCCTCAAGAACGTCAGAGAAAATCACAGAACCTCAGTGCAGTTCCAATTAACGTAACTCAGGGAATTTCCAAAAACTTCAGTAATGTTCTCAGATCTTCAGAAACGTGTTTAGATTTTTCGGCACATTAATTATTTTTTGTGGAATGTTCAGAGTATGTAAAGGTTCATCAGAATTAATTAATTGCTGGAACTTTTTCGAGAAATTATACCGTTCCGATTCAAATTTCGGACGATTCAAATTTCGGACACTTTCATTTTTAATTAAATATTACATCCAGTTAGAAACAAAGTAATAATGTTAGATGATCGTGGAGGGCACTAGTCAAAAAAAATTAAAATTTACAAGACATGTGGATCATATTCGACCGAGATAATCAACTTTTAAAAGTGTCCGAAATTCGAGTTTAAGTGTCCGAAATTTGAATCACGGTACGGTAGATAATTCCAAAAACACTCAAAAATGTTCCAAAAATGACGAGGTTTTGAGGGACATTCCATCAAAATAAGGAAAATAATTGCACTTCCGAGAACTCTTCAATAATTAAGGGAACAGTTTTATGGAGGAACGGAAACTTCAGGTAAGTTCAGAGAAGTTTGGAGATTTGACCTTAAGTTTCGAAAGCTTTCGGAAAATTTAGGAACTTTTGGACAGATCAATTAAAATGAATGAATGAATGATTGTCCATAATGAACAATTATGCAAAGTTTCATGCCAATCGGAGATAGTCAAGTCTGATCGATTCGTCATTTGGCGTGGAACAGCTCTTCTCAGAATGCACCTAACCTCTAAAACGTCAAACAAAGGGTAAGAAAAAGGCTTTAACCGTTTTTTTTCAGAATGGCCCCACTGTGAGTCGTGAACTTCGCAATTATTCTGACCTAGCGTTGAAAATCAATGCATTTATTAAAACTTTCTGGACGCAAGCCACAATCAGTGCCCATTTCTCAAGCCTGTCTACGCGCTCATTCTACACCTCTTCATCGTCGAACATTGCTGCAGAACAAAAACCAATCGTCAGTTCAGAACTTCGCTCATGCACACTGCACATATGCTGCTTGGCATGCAGCACCATTCACAGAATGCTAATAAATCATGCCAGGAAAAGGTGGTGCGATGGCATCGGTCTAGGCATTTCTCAGAACAAAGGTCATCCAACTCCCGAGTGCTGGAATGTATGAAAATTACCCATGCACGAATCGTTCGCCCGTTCTCGATGATGACACCCGGCGATATCCGGTCGGTGATCTACCCGAATACGCAGCGCCAATATCGGTCCGGGTCGTAGAAAAACCGGTTCCGTCACCGAGTAGACAGAATCATTGGCCTTGACTCCCAGCAGGCAGCGAGGACACTTGTTTGAGGACGCGAGAGTGATTATCGCACAATGTCTCGCAGTGTCATTAATCCAAACGACTATCACGGAGAGTGCTGAAAAACTTGTTTAATGAGTTTCATTATTGCTGCAATCGACGACGGCTGGCCATTAGGCTCTCAGCAGCTGGCTGGTTTGTACACCGCCGACGATGATTTATCAAAAATAGGTACGATCGTTAAAAGCAAGTGCTGCTTCTCTTCCATCAGGCTGCGGATGAGTTGAGCTTGTGATACGAGAGATGCGTAGAACCAGTATCGGATCGGGTTGGCTAATGAGGGCAACTCTCGTTTTTTTTTTGAGGAAGAAGATGTCATAAATGTGATGCATTTAACAAATAGTTCATGCTTTGGAATTTGTATTTTGAGGTCAAGTTCACATTCTCTATTGTCCATTTAAATCGAACATTTCTTTTAACGAATCCCATGTTTTGTTATTCTATCATATCGATACTTAGTTTAAAATATCCAATATTGGATGTTCCATTAGTGTCCATTTTGTGTTGCATAGTTTTAAGTGCTTATTTTCTGGTGCCGGGTACTTCGTTCAACTCGTCGTACAAGACACTGAAGAAGTCTGCACACTGTAGACGAAATACGCGTATCTGCCAAGAACAAGCAAATGAGGTATGGGAATTAAATGGAAATTACTAATCCTTCTCTCTCTTTACATAGATCTATTAATTATTTCGCTTTGATTCCAAGAAAATTACGGGAGCTTAGAGAAGTTCCAGAAATTTCAGAAAAACTTCGAAGAAGCGCAGATATTTTCAGAAACATTTCGAGAGGTTCATAGACATCTATGGAACTTAAAGGAAGATACGAGAACTTCAGGAATTTTCAAGCACATTCTCAAAATGCGGGAGCATTTCAAAGACGTTTGGTAAGTTCAGTTCCATTAGTTTCATAAAACAAGCAGGAAATTTCCAAAAGTTCCCAAATTTTCAAAGAACTTCAGAGATGTTAAGAAAATTATTGAGTTCTTCACATAAGTTGAAAAGTTCACCGAAACTTAAACAGGACAGTTCAATTGAATTCAGGGCAGCACAACAAGTTTAATGAGAACTGCAAAAACAATCAAGAAGATTCTAGAACTGCAGAAAAGAAGAGAGAACATCAGAGCAGTTCCGTTAACATTAGATAAATTACATAAATTTTAAAGACATTTCGAGAATTTCAGCTAATTGTTAAAACTTTAGAGAAGATCCCGTGATCGTTAAGAAATTTGAGGATACTTCAGAAAGTCCCAAAAAGGTTCAGGGAAGTTTAATGATTAAATGAGAAGTATTGTGAGCATCAGACTAGTTTCTCAAACTACAAAATAATGTCAGGGCAGCTTAATTTTTTCAATAATTCGTTTATTTTTCCAGGCTCAATTGCTGTAGCTTTGCGGAGCCGATATTCATTGTTTGGATAACAAAATTACTTAAAACTAACGTTAGTAAAGCGGGGGCCGATTACTTGCGGCTATCTCGAGGTTAGGGGTAACAAATTGTAACAAATCCATGGCAGGGTAGGGATTGTGAACACAAGGTTTCGAGAGCAATGTGCTCTTGATCTCGAACTAGGCGACACTCTGATGAAAAAGACAAACATGGGGGCACACCGATGGGCAGCTAACAACTTGGGAGAACACAAGATGACACTAACTACTAAATCCTCAGATCTATCCGTTTTAAAAACACATAAATTAAATTCAAATAGTCGAGGTCTCGGCAGGGCAGCTTCATTAATTTCAGGAAAATTTTGGGAACATTCAAGTAGTTTTGAAGACCTCATAATAGTCCATTCCATACTCCGTATGGTTCAGAAAATTCAAAAGTGTCAGGGAATTATGAATATACATCAGAAAATTTCCCGGAACATTAAACAAATTTAGAGAATTTTAGGTAAGCATAGAACACTTCAGAGATGTCCAGATAAGTTGTGGGAAAATGAGTGCGAGCGTGTTTAAAGTTTATAAAACGTAAGGAAAATTGCGGAAATTTCAAGGTAATTCCATTTATTTCAATAAAATTTCTGGTTCTTATAAAAAATACTGAGAAATTCAGGGCATTCTGGAGAACGTTTAGGAAATTCAGAAATCCGTTGGTCACTTTTAATAACCACAGGAAATTCTCTACACTATTGAAGAAGTTATGAACTAGTGTCGATAATTTAACGGCGGTTCCATGAGCTTCAGAAAACTCTTGAGAACTTCAGTGAAAATCCTATTAATTATTTCGTTTTGATTTCAAGAAATTTCAGAAAAACTTCGAAAACTTCACAGAGATTCAGAGTTTTTCAGAAACTCTTCGAGAGCTTCTTAGAAGTTCCAAGGTAAGATTTGAGAACTTCAGGATGCTTTATGAACATTCGCAAAATGCGGGAGCATTTCAAAGACATTTAGTAAGCTCCAAAAATGGGGGGGAGTCCATTAGTTTCAGAAAATTAGTGGAAAATTTTAAGAAGCTCCCAGCTTTTCAGAGAATTTCAGCGCTGCTAAGAAAAATGAATGAGGTTTTTACAGAATTTCAGAAGTTCACGGGAGCTTAAACATTTTTAGGACAGTTCAATTAAATTCAGAGCAGTACAATAAGCTTCATGAGAACTGCAAAAACTTTAAAGAAGATTCGAGAACTGGATGAAACAACAGCGAACTTCAGAGCAGTTCCGTTAATATTAGCGAAATTACATAAATTTTAAAAACGTTTCGAGAACTTCAGCGAATTGTTAAAAATTGAGGAAATTTTAGGAAGTCCGAAAATGTTCAGAGAAGTTCAAAAATATAATGAGAAGTATTGCGAGCATCAGGCTAGTTTCTCAAACTACAAAAGAACTTCAAGGCAGTTTCATTAACTTCAGGAAAATTTTGGGAACTTTCAAGTAGTTCAACGGAGATTTCATATGAAAATTCACTTGGAGTTCTCCTCAGCATTCGCTTTGTATTCTCCTGAAACTCACTATTCTAGAAATTCCCTAAAAATTTCACCAGAATATACTTAGAATACTTCACGCAATTCTATTGAAATATTCCTCAGAATTTCGTTGGAATTATCCTCCGAATTCAATTTTCTTTGAATTTTCCTCAGAATGACTTTTAAATTCTCCTTATCAGAATTTTCATTGAATTCATTTCCGATTTCCTTTTGAATCGCACTCCTTCCCTTGGAATTCTACTAACATTGAAAGTCACTTAAGAATTCATTTGCATCTTCTTCTTCTTCCTCGTATCTCAAGCTTATTGCGTGCTCTCAACTTAGTGTTCTAGATGCACTTCCACAGTAGTTAGTTGAGAGCTTTCGATGCCTGTACCATTTTTGCATTAGTATAATTTTGTGGCAAGTACAATCATACTCTATGCCCAGGGAAGTCGGGAAATTTTTCAACCCGGAAAATTCCTAGATCGGACCGGGAATCGAATCCAGCCACCTTCAGCATGGTATTGCTTTGTAGCTGTGCCTTTACCGACCGAACTAAGGGAGGCCCCATTTGCATCTCTCCTCACAAATTCCTTAGATTTCTCCTCATAATTTGTTTGACAAACTCTCCTGAAATTCTTTTCTGAATTCCTTTGAAGATCTCTTGGAGTTACTCTCAGATGTAATTTTAATACTCCTTTTAGCTCTTTCAGGAATTCCTTGAAGGTTACTTCCATAAATCCATTTCAAATATGTTTGAATTCTCCTTAGAATTTCCCTGCCCCCAACCTCAGAAATGTCAATTTCTGCTTAGAATAATCTTGAATTTCTTCCCTTCTCCCCTGAATTCAATTCATATTCTCCTCAGAGTTCGCAAAACAAAAATCCATCTCTGAATACCCTTGAAACTCTTCTCAAAATGCATTTGAGATGACCCTCAAAATTTGATTCCATTGGAATTCGTCTCGGAATTGATTACGAACTCTTTAGAGTTCTCTTGGAAGTTTTCTCAGAAATCATCCCTGAATTCTTTTAGAACTAACCGCAGAGATGCTGAGCGGCGCCGGTGGTGTAGTGGTAAGCGTGATTACCTCTCACCCCAGCAGGCCTGGGTTCAATCCCAGTCGGCGCCGCCGGGATGTTCTGAGGCATAACATCTCTGATCACGTAGTAAAGTAAAGCCGTTGGTCCCCGGTTCATGAGTTTATGGATCGATAGGTAGGGTCCAGGTGTGGGAGGTGCCTCCCTGGCGTCGGTAGCATTGGTGCTCAGCACGGAAAACAAGATCGACGGAAAACAAATCAAAGGCAAAAAACTGCAGAGATCATCTTTGTATTCACGGGATTTCATTGGAATTTTCATCAGAAGAGCACTCTTGAAAAAACAATCAGAACTAATTTTGAATTCTTATTAGTATTCAACCTAGAATCCTCATCCAATCATCATAGAATTCTTCTCAGAACTATCATTGAAATGCACAAAGAGCTCTTCTCTCAATTGTATTGGAATTATTTCCAAAATTGTCAGTTTTTTCATCTCCGCTTAAGCCTTAAACCAGGTTAACTAAATGAGTAAACCAGGTTTAAGATTATGCCTCAGAACATCCCGGCGGCGCCAACTGGGATTGAACCCAGGCCTGCTGGGGTTAGAGGTAATCACGTTTACCACTGCTCCACCGGCGCCGCTGGTATTATTCGCTGACATATATTGGTGTCATCCCTAGAATTCCTTTAACATTATTTTAAAATATCCTTTTGATTTTTGACATAGGATTACGTCTTTCGGCAACATATTGGGGGCGCAATTTCAAAAAAACCAAAATTGACCGCGTCACGAAAAGTGGTCAGGTTTTGAGCACTCATAACACTGTCAATAGGTGATGGATTTTAATTCTAATCAAGCCAATCGATTAAAAAAAATTCGACGAATCTGCTAAAATGTCACTATTGAAAATTGCAAAAATGTCCAACTGTTGCAATGGTATTCAAAATATTAATACCGAGCATGTAATCCTACGTCAAATCTACGGTCGGGTCTTGGATACAATCTCTTCCTTTTGATGTAAGACTTCGTCTGTGATTTCTATATGAGGGTACACATTGTGAAAACCGAAAATGGGACATGTAACAAAATTATGAAAGATTTTGAACGTTAATAACTCAGCTGCCCCTGGACCAATTTCAATAATTTTATCACCAATCGATCAGAAATATTCCTACGCATCTGTTAAAGTTAAGACTTTACCTTTTTTCTTTTTTCAACATGTTACTATTGAAAATTACACGAATATGCTGTTGCTACGTTAGTTATATAATCACCAATTGCCTGCGAACAGCGATTTCCCTATCACAGATTTCAAAGTTGAATTCCATCCGGTCTCACCAAACGGTGTTTATTCAATCACCGCGTGGTGAGAGGTGGTGTTCTCCAGTACACAACGAATGGTTGCCTGCAAGCAGTGAGCGGCAGCCCACATGACTATAGAAGGAGGAAGAAGCCGCACAGCTATTGATCGGAATCAGTAGCTCTTCGTGAGTCGCTGTGGGCCATCTATGTCAAGCGTGTCATACTAAAGAGTGTAAACAGAGAGAACCACGCTTAAATGCCTATTCATACACAAAACACAAGCTCCTGCTGCAGTTAACAAATAAGATTTTTTATATAAGAACACAAAGTCCTACGTCACCATTGCGTACAACCCCATAGGGCTGTTCTTTGAAGTTTTTTTAAGTTCTTTAAAATTCTTCAAAGACTTCTGAAAATCTAGCACAGACAAATACCCCTGGAAAGTTTCCATGGCTTAGAAATTATGTTCGGAGAAAGGAGGTATATTTTCCCCGATTTGTAATCGAAATTGCAGACATTTCCCAGTATTTTTGCTGGTGTTTTAAAGTTCTTTGAATTTCTGCGGTTCACTGATCAATTTTCATGTGTCTATGGTTTAAAATGATCAAAAAAGTTTGTATTTCTCATGAGCTAAATTCTAAAAGTAAATTTTAAATATTGAAGATATACTATTTAAGATATGAGCAATTCCCTACATATTCGCAAATCGGTTTATTTTTTTTTATTTGGTTGAAAATTTGCAGAAACGTTCCTTATTAAAACATTTACCGACTATGCCATTTTGCATCTTCATATCGCCAATTTGAATCCAGCATTATTTTTGAAAAGGGCCTATAGTAAAAAATATCAAGCTTATCTTCAGAAAATTTTTACTCGAGAATTGTTTGCCCGATCGGTTTGGTGTTTTGAGCAATATTGCAGATAGATGAGACTATTTGAAAAAAAAAATGCACTCTAAAAAAATTACCCTACTTTTTTTTTTAAATTTCATATAAAATCCTAAAAACAATTTTTCTTAAAAAAAGTATTTTTGTATTTTTTTATTTTTTTATATGTTTTAGGGGACAAAAATGCCATCTATTGCACTATAAGCCAAGATGGAAAAATGATGGACAAAAAAGTTCTTATTTTTTTTTGAACTGGAAAAATATCAAAAACTTGGTCCAATTACTTTTTCGACTTTATATAATGAAAGTACACTAGATTAACAATATAAATGCACCTTAGTAAAATTTTGCTATGTCACACCGTTTTAGAGATGTAGCGGTTTGAAAGTAAATATTTTCAAAATGTTGGTAGTTTTTGGCCATTTTCAAATGCATTTCGCGGTTCTCCAGTTCCAAAAATATTTTTTTTCCGAAAGATCGGAAAATTTTACAATGAAAATACTCTTGGTAGCTCATCGATATGATCTAAATTATCCAGAATGTGTATGTTTTAAAACAATTTATTTTCTTGCAGAACTTTTTTGTCCATCAATTCTCCATCTTGAACTATAGTGCAATAGATGGCATTTTTTGTCTCCTCAAACATATTAAAAAATAAAAAAAAAAAAAACAAAAAATCCTTTTTTGAGAAAAAATGTTTTTAAGACTTAACTTGAAATTTTAAAAATAGTGAGTATTTTTTTTAGAGTGTATATTTTTTTTCAAATAGTCTCATTTATTACCTGCAATATTGCCTAAGACACCAAACCAATCGGACAAACAGTTTACGAGTAAAAAATTTCTGAAGATAAGCTTGATATTTTTCTATAGGCCCTTTTCAAAAATAAGGCTAGATTCAAAATGGCGATATGAAGATGCAAAATGGCATTGTCGGTCATAAGAAAAGTTTCCGCAAATTTTCAACCAAATAAAAAAAATACATTTGCGAATTTGTAGGGCAATTGAATGCATTTTTACTCTTAATTACTCCCATAAAAAAGTGACGTTTTCGTGTTACACTTTATTAAAAAAAAAACACAATTAATAAAAAAATCAAAATCCAAAATGGTCGATTTTTTGAAAAATTTGCAAAGTTTCATTCAAATTGGAGAAGGTAGAGTTTACATTTTTATTCTGGTCTCCAGATTCTGGAAGTATTATAAGTTTCAAGTTCAGAATTTCAAAACTTAGTTCAAATTTAAATTTTTTGGGAAACTTGAAGAATTTAGAAGAAAAAACAAACACATTTTACTGATGATATCATGACAGTGGTTTACCATCCATTGTAGCACGGAAAATAAGTCCGATAGCAGTGGGCTCTCTTCCCTGTTTGTTTTGATCAAGCTTAATACTTTCTGATTGTCCTCAACATGTCACTGTATAAAAGTCACCTCTCCGCATCTACGGGACAGTAAAGAATCTCCTTCGAGTAAAATGATCGCACAATTGGTCAGAAAGACGAGCTCCCAAACGGGAAGATGCCACAATGAGTGGGGAGACGAGCTCACCCTTTATCCACGAAATGTTGTCAACAGGGACTGTTACTGTGTTCCTGAAGATAAATCCACTCTGAATTTCAAAAAGTTCACTATGTGAATGAAAATAATGAGCAAAATTAAATGATTGTATTTCAACATGCAATATTTTCTATAAAATATCCTTCGAGCATGAGCATGATTGACCGCCCACGGTTGCTACTCTGTTATTGCCAGATCAGCTGTATTTACACAGAGAACGAATAGACGATGCCGCGCCCGAATACAGGTCAAGAAAGGAAGGGGCAGGAATGTGTTGACGTGACACTCGCTTTGATGGAAGCCGAGAACACCTCTGCACTTCCACGAGGAATCACTGGGATATTGGGTAATAGGGTTGGATTTGCCGCAGGGTTCGTTTTGGTAAACGATAAACTGAAATGATGTCCTAACGATCATATAACGCAAAGGAGCTTGGGATTCAACCAACGGTCTTCTGCTCAGTAAGCAAAAACATTTGCCCACTAGACAGTCGAGCTCCACCCAAGAAATGCAATCAAGAGTTTTGCAAAACGGAAACCAATTGACGAGTGACACAATTTTTCGGTCGAGTTTCTAAAACAGAAAATCGATCCGATTGTTTCGGACCAGCTCCCAGCGCAGTCCAATTCTCGGTGTCCAATTGCGCCAAATTTCAATTCGGACCAGGAAATCGAACTTCCAACTTCGAAACGAAGCCTCTAGAGTTTGAGGGTGACCATTGTTCCACATCGTCAGTTCTTCTCTAAATTCCGCAAGCACCGAAAACACAAACTCATATCGAATTTCTGCTGGGCCACTGCCTCCACTAACCATTAGGCAACGTGGAACGTTCATGTTCAGAACTCCGCCCGGGACCGCCAGAGCACACAATATCTCTAATTGAGATATTTTTCATGCTTTCATTGCCTGCACCATTCGGGCCATTTGTTCGGAGTTTTTACGAACTTCCTCTTCTGGCCGTTCCTATTCTCTTCCACTTTTACAGGGTCTAACCGCAAAATGGTCAGATCATGGAGCCGCGCCTGGCTAGTCCATACTCCTATGTAGGTTACGAAAGCCGTGTACTTGCACAGAGCAACTTGAACTAGAAAAACTCGATTCAGTTTATGCATTGCCTCTCAATGGGCCGCAATGTTATTGTTATTAACCGTAATTTGTTATATTATTGGCTGGAATAGCGCAAGAAAACCAACATTCGCCGATCGTGCTGCTGAGTGGAAGGAAGAAACTCATTTCGCTGATTGAATGCACGTTTTTTTTTTCTCTCCCCCGAATCGATCAAAGAAGGGTTCGGGTCCTGCGGCGAATCTTTGCAACCCGCGTGAATCGATAATTACCTGCTAAATTGCACGAACTGCCCCCTCTCGGTGGTGCCATTAGTCATCCAACCTGCAACAAAGTAGCTCAAGATCCAGTTTGCCGTCGCCATAGCTATTACAGCCGTCGTCGTCGTCTTCCGTTACCGATTTAGCGCTAAAATTTACAGCTTGTAATGAAAGCCTCGCAGCAAGCTGGAAACGTTCCCGCCCTCTTCTGATCCAGTCTAAGGGCACTAATTATCTCCATAAACGTGTCCTGATGTCGGTAAATCACGATTTTTTTTTTCGCCGAACGCCTGACGTCTGGAAGTTTGAAAGTTGCCCTCAAGTAGGCTCTGTCTCGGCAATCGCCTACTTTGATTGAGACTAATTTTCCACTTATCTCGCGGCGCCAATCTGGATCTGGTCGTGTGTTTTGAGTGCAATTGAAGCGGTGCTGGGCGGTGAGTGACGGATGCCGGCGACCGACCAATTAGGGAAATCTACTGCCATCTCTCGGTGGATTGGATTCGTTTGGTTGGATGCGTAGAAAAGGGGGTTATTGGTATGGAAATGTCTTCCTCGAATGCAAATTTGTAGCGATTTGCTTGTTTGGAGCTTGATTCGTTGAATTGTAAATGGACAGCGTCGATTCGCTTTGGTTGCGGAATGTGATTTGCGTTTTGTCAAGGTTTCCTTGTTTGAAATGAACCGATTAGTTGCAGATGGGCCAAGGGGTGGTCACTCTACACACTTATTTTGCGTCAAGTTTTTTCTCCGTGTGCCTCAAGTGTGCCGCGATGAGCCGGCAGTGCCAGTCATCAGGCTGACTTTGTTTGTAAATAATTAAATGCTTGGCAAACCGGTATTCTGACAGCTTGAAGGTTTTGTTTTTCTTGCCTAGAAGATAATAAAGCGGTGATGACAGTACTGTACTGACAGGTACTGTTTACTTGGACTTTCCGATTTTTTCTTGGGTAGATTTTCTCGATATTTTTTCAGACTGCAGTGAGATGTAAACCACACTTTTGCAAAGTTCGCGAGCAACATCCTTTGCAATTTTAAAATATTTTTTTCGATAAAACTTTTAAGTGCTTGTAGACAGTACCACTGAACTGTCAAAATTGTTCAGCCGATTAACACTGGGTTCATTTGCGACGTCACGCTGGAGTACCTAATATCTGATGCTCGACCGGGAGTACACTATCCGAGAAACGGAACTTAAGCTGCGGACAGGCTGCGCGATGAATATGCCAAGATTTGCGAAATTTTCGAAGCGTTTTTGCTCTAGATTTTTTCTAAAATCTGCTCAAATTTGCTTCGGAAAAAATTCTAAAATTCTCTTAATAGTTCTTCAAAGTGACTGTAGTTATCCTGAAAATCTAGACCAGTCGAAGGATCTTGAAATCTTATTGTTTTCGAAAAGATGATGAGGTATATTTTTCCAGATGCGTCATGGGATTGGGATTTGGGATTGGGATTTTCCCGGCTTTTTTCGGTTTTTCCGGTTCACCGGTCACTCTTCATTTCACATATGAAACACTTGCTTTTAATCCCATTATATTTGTTTTGCCTTGAGCACATTTTGAGACCCAGCTCCGGAAGAAAATTATTCCGGATAATATGCTTAACTAAAAGCTATTTCTCGGGCGGATTCCTCCGGTGGGATTTTTTTTAAACTTTATTTGAGAGATTTTTAGCCGTTGGCTAGTTCATATCTATAAAATAGGAGGCCCCAGAGGATTCTACCAGCAAATTTTGTACTCAAATAGAAGCAATTAAAACAGATTCCAGTAAATAGACTAACAATAAAGGCAACGAGAAGAAAAAAAAAACAATCTGGTACATCAAAGTTAGGTAGGGTTTGGAAAGAGATCGGAGCTCCACCGTAGAGATGTACCGTCAGCCAAAAGAAAGTTAAAAGGACCTACATGTTGTTGTATAACCCAGCGTCCTTGAGGAAATAAATAACTGTCGCTAAAGTGGAAGGTTCGTCGCCCAGTATGTCCCTAATGCTGTTGGGAAGTGCGTACTGCTCCCTTAGTTGTTGGTATTGCGGACACAGGCATAGGATGTGTTCCACCGATGCAGTGGTTCCGCAAACGTAGCACATTCTGTGGAACTGCGTCCCACCAAAACTATGTGAGATCCTTGTATGGCCTGTCCTAAGACGAGAAACCACCTTCTGGTCCCGTAGTTTCGACATATCCGTCCACTTGCTCGTCGTTCCTTTGATTCTTCGGATGAAGAGGGATTGGGATTGGCACCACTCTGCTTCCCAGGCTTCCCACATTTTGCTGACTATCCATCGCTTTATGTCCTGTAGTGGCACTTCGTCGGTGTAACGGGGGCCAGCTGGTCCAGACCCTGCCAGGCTGTCGGCTTCGCTGTTTCCTGGGATACCGCAGTGCCCAGGAATCCAGGAAAACAGCGTGTTCGGAGGTGTGGCCTCCACAATACCCTGTATCCAGGGGTGTGTCATGGTCTCCGATGTAAGGGCTTGTATCACGCTGTACGAATCGGATAGCACCAGTATGGGCCGGTCCGAGGGTGTTGTAACGGCAACAAAGATGGCCGCAGCTTTGGCGGAGAAAACCGAGCATTGTGGCTGCTACTCATCGGTGCTGAAATTCCGGCTACTCCAATTCCGACCCCGTCTCGGGAAAGCGATCCGTCAGTGTATATGTGGGCATGGGTTGGGTAGTCCGAGCCTAGCAGTTCGGCTACTGATCTCGTCAGCGCTGCAGAGTTATCTCCAGCCTTGAACCTGCTCTTTATCCAACTCTCGATTTTTGGTGAAGGCATGCGCCAACTTTTGTCTCCGTACCAGTGGACCTTGGCCACTGGGGCAGCTCCAAATTGGCAGAAGTCTGTTCCCCTCATCGAGGAGAAAGATCCTGTCATTTCCGGAGGTCATTGCGGTAAAGGCAGCGGCTTTCGTTGCAATTGCTGTGGTTATACGATGGCGGAAGGGCGCAGAATACCCGCTTCGATGCATGCGGCATCGGCATCGGCAGGCGTTGACGGAAGAAGACCGGAGACAATCCGAACGTAGGTGTTGAAAGATGGTGCTAGTATCTGCACGAGCTTTTCGGTGGCGATGCACGTCATCTCAAGACCGTACAGTAGGCGACTATCGATGACGGCTCTTGCAACCCGGAAACGAGTGTCACGATTGTTAGACCGGTGGGGGTGAGAGATAGTGCGGATCAAGTTGATCCTACTGCGACAGTTGTTCTTGATCGCCTTAATGTGCTGCTCGAAGTTGAGGGACCGGTCAACAATTACCCCCAGAATACGGACCGTCTTCTTCAGTGGTATGGGCTGGTTTTGAACTTTAATAGGTGGCCCGCTGACACGGTGCCGGGATGGACACACGTGGCACCTGACGCTTTTGGTGGCCGAAAGCTGGAAACCTACCGCGCTGGCCCACCTGGCTACAGCAGAGACTGCTGCCTGGGCCTTGATCCTGTTCCGTGCTGCTGTTGGGCCGGTAGTTACAATAAGTACATCGTCTGCATACACGAAAATGTAAACATTTTTCGGCAGTTCTCCGAAAACTCCGTTCATGGCCACAAGGAAGAGGGTAACGGACGCCCGTCTCTTCTCTGAAAAGCTGGGACCTCGTGTTGCCCACTGCGACTCTGAAAGAGCGATCGGTCAGAAAATTTTTGATGAAGTGGACCATGGGTCCACACAACCCCCAGTTGACAAGCTGCTCTAAGGCGAGGGGCGTCCACGTCCTGTTGAAGGCCTTCGATACATCCAGCGAGACGATCTCGGTGTGGAGACCGCTATCGTTGGCACTCTTGAGGACCTCCCCGGTGGGAAATAGTAAAAAGAACGATTTCATCTCCAAAATTCTGTTAGTTAATTCCATCTAAATTGCAACAGCAGCAACAATACTATATTACAACTTTACTGTGGAGCTAATTTTACGAGATAATCAGGTTTACAATGAATACTTAATACAGCCACTCTATGCTGTCAGCTTAACTCTTACTCATTCTTGCATTTACTCAAAAGCGTTCCAACGCGCTCAAGGGATTGATTTTTGTTGGACACAGCTGGATCGAGCAAATGAAATTGAAAACCATCCTCAAACTACAACGAGTTATTAAGTTGTTTGAATCTAGCGAAGTCAACCACTTATGAACATGTTTCTGTTATAAAGAAATATTTCCCTGACTTTGAATGAAATTCCCTGACCATCCCTGAAAATCAAGGATTATCAGGGAATTCCATTTTGCACCTGGAAATCCAAAATGGAATTCCCTGATATTCCCTGATTTTCCATGTTTTCCCAGGTAGTTGACACGCTGCGTTGGTCCCCGGTTCATGAGTTGATGGGTCGATAGGTAGGGTTCAGGTGTGGGAGCTGCCTCCCTGGCGTTGGTAGCATTCGTGCTCAGCACGGAAAACAATTCAAGGAAACAAAGGGACACGTTCCAATGTCTCATCTGCCGAACTACTTCGCATGTTCAGGGGCTCAATCATCCTGTAGCAGCGCAGATCCAAAAATTGTTTTCATCGAATGCTTCTCTACAGCAAACACTGACAACTTTATATATTAAGAAGATCCGAAAAGGCTTCCGGAAACCATGTTCTTAAATATGACAAAATGGTCTTGAAATCGTCAAATACCTTCAGTTATTTGTCATTTGATTTGGAAGGAAGGCATCAGTCCAACAGATTCCTTTGGCTAAAAATCTCGCAATGAAGAATTAAAAACAAAAATCGTACAGAGTGTTTTCAAGTTACTTCTTGTTTTGCATTGACAATTCCAGTTCGTCGGTTGCATCTATCAATCTAAACCGCATCTCTTCCGCCCCATTAACCGCAACACAGAGCCGGATGGGTCATTTCCTTCCATTCAATACACTAGTATGGGACGAACTTTGCTCAACCACCACTCGCTGGGGGAATCGAACCAAAAAAGCAGTCCAGCCTTGCTGCATACATTCATCCACAATGTAGATTCTACGTAGATGCACAATTGCAAAAAGCAGTGGCAGAGAGCAGAAATTAATTTGATTCCCACTGAGCTTGAATCCAGTGTCCCACTGCTGATGAAATGTTACAGTTTTGCGGTTTTCTGCCGGAGTGAACCTCCTCCCACGAATTGATTTCCTTGACCAGCGACCCTACGGGAGAGGAAAACTCAATTTGTGGTTTTCATCAGACAGCTCAGTCTCAGTTAAAAGCAACCAAACGGGGAAATTACTTAAATTAACAATTTTACGATCACTCATTTCGAACGCTCACACGGCAAGGAAAAGGCATCAATTGCTTTCCATTAGCCATCCATCGACAAGTGGGAATTCCTACGCATTTTTGTGTGCGACAAATGCGGCGCGGTTTTTCTTCTTTCTTTCTCTTCCTTGTTTGAGTAGATTGAACGCAGCTTTTTTGTTTGTCTGTTTCGGAGATGCGACCCAAGGCATTTCCCGCGGCAGTGGCGGCGCACAGTGGGGTTAAATATTTTGTTTCATGAATTATTATTTTTATAATATTTCTTTCAGCCTCTCAGAAAAAGTTTAGCCTCAAATGCAAAAAATCAGGATAATCAGACAAGAAGAAAAATGTTGTACATAGCAGTTTAGATGAAAATTCGTTGAAAAGTAGTAGTTCAGTCCACATCGTGCTCCCTTGCCGTGCTGATCTATTTGCTTTTTGCTACAACAAATTTAAACAGCACTTTTCAGTGCTCAACCTGTAAAAATTTTCTACTTTGTTCAACTCCTTTTATTCCTCTTCGATCCTTTTTCGGACCCTACCCGAGGTAATCCTTCTTGGATATCGATTTGGAAAATTTCTTTTCGATCCTTCAGATTCTTATAGTAATCTGCTTGGAAGTCGATTTGGATAATCGCATAATCGCACTTTTCAGTGCTCAACCTGTAAAATTTCTACATTGTTCAACTCTTATTCCTCTTCGATCCTTGTTTGGACCCTACCCGAGGTAATCCTTCTTTGATATCGATTTGGAAAATTCCTCTTCGATCCTTCAGATTCTTATAGAAATCTGCTTGGAAGCCGATTTAGATAAAAATTTACTGCCGCCATGGCGCCTAAACGCAAAAGAAAGGGGCAAACTCTTGATCCCTCTTCTGATGAAATTAATTTGAGCAATCAATTTGATTTACTCACGGGTGATGAGAATGATCCATCATCCAAGAAAAATTCTAGTAAACTTTCCCGGTTTAATGCCAAGAAGGAAAAGATTCCCCCTATTGTGATAACTACTTCCGATTTCCATGCTCTTCGCATGGAACTTTTGAACTTCGTGAAAGTTAAGTTCACTACAAATTGGACGTCGGGGTGAATGCCGTGTATTGGCTGAAACCTTGGACGGATTTAAATGTCTTCTCAAGTATCTTACTGAGAAGAGGCACAATTTTTTTACTTACGACACCAAAACTGAACGTGTGTTCTCAAGGTTGTCATGAAAGGACTGCCCAGTGGTGAATCCCTGGATCAGATCAAAAATGAACTTGCAAAATTACTTGGAGTTGTGCCACTCCAAGTAATCAAAATGAAAATGAAATCCCGTTCTGGCGATTCGCGCAACGGGATTTCTAATGATTTTTATTTAGTTCACTTCAAGTCTAGTGAACTAAACAACCTTAAGGCCTTAGAAAAAGCTAGCCTTATGCTCCATGTACGAGTGAAGTGGGAACACTTTAGGAAGACTGGAGGAAATTTCCAAAACCTCACTCAGTGCCGTAAGTGCCAGGGATGGGGTCACGGAACTAAAAGTTACTACATGCCAGCAAAATACATGAATTGTGGTGATTCCTCTCACGCAAAGGACGACTGTCCTGTGAAGGAAGATCCTAAGAAATTTAAATGTTCAAATTGTGGTAAAAACCACAAATCCAATTTTTGGGAATGTAAGACTCGCAAAGCGATCCAACAATCTCGTTCTAACCGACAGGTAGAAAACGCTCCACGTTTCCGACCAGGTACAAATTCCTCTGCTGTTAACAACGGTCAGCGAGGAACAAATTCTACATTCGTACCCGTAGATACAAATATCACCCCTGCTTCAAACTTTTCATCTGTACCTACTCCCCTCGCTGCTAACAATGTTCAGCGAGTTAATGGAGCTACCTATGCTGCTTTTGCAGCGGGTAGAAATCAAAATACTAACCAACGAAATTCTAACGGAAATTTTGACAATTTTGACTTAGGAAGCATTACTGCCCCTAAAATGGAATTTTTACAGAAATTTGACATGTTTTCTGATATGCTTAAATCTAACTCCATGTTTGATGCTATTCAAACTGGAGTAAAATTTGCAAACAATATTGTCATGACATTAAAATTCAGTAATGGATTTTAAAGCATTAAATACTTTAAATTGGAATGCTCGATCTCTTAAAGATTATGAAGACGAGCTATTTAACTTTTTGAGAGTTCATAACGTGCATATTGCCGTTATAACTGAAACGTTCCTTAAACCTGACCATAAGGTTAAGAAGGACGGAAATTATTTGATTTATAGAAATGATCGTCTTGATGGACCCTGTGGTGGCGTTGCCATCATTGTTTATAGACGAATCATACATAACATTTTTTTTCTTCATTTGAAACCAAAGTTTTTGAAACTTTGGGAGTTTCTGTTGAAACAAAATTTGGACAACTTACGTTTATAGCTGCCTATTTGCTATTCCAATGCAGAGGCCAGCAAAAGAATTTTTCCAAGGGTGAACTTCAGAAACTTACCCGTCATACGTCTAAATTCTTCATCATTGGTGATTTTAATGCAAAACACCGCTCATGGAATAATGCTCAAAGCAATTCCAATGGTAATATTCTGTTTGATGACTGTTCTGCAGGTTATTACACTATTCAATATCCAAACAGCCCAACATGCTTTTCTTCTGCAAGAAATCCCTCCACTATTGATTTGGTCTTAACTGATTCATGACAACTTTGTAGCCAATTGGTTACCCATGCTGACTTCGGTTCTGATCACCTTCCAGTAACTTTTGAAATATCCCAAGAAATAATTTGTAATCCCAACAGCTCTACTTTCAATTACCATAGAGCTGATTGGGAGCAATATCGAACATTTATGGAATATAACTTCGATCCAAACATTCCTTTGCAAACCAATGATGAAATTAATTATGCTCTTGAATCTCTGACTACTTCTAAAGTTGAAGCAAGAGCTGCCTCAGTACCAAAATGCGAGGTTAAATTCGATTCAATTATAATAGACGACGATCTTCAGCTCTTGATCCGTCTGAAAAATGTCCGTAGGAGACAATATCAAAGAACACGCGATTCTGCCATGAAAGTTATCTGGCGGGATTTGCAAAAACAAATTAAAAAGCGATTCTCTGCCCTGAGAACAAAACGTTTGAAAATAATTAGACCCGAGTTCCAAACCCTTTTGGAAACTCACAAAAATTTTGAACAAACCTCAAAAACCTATTCCAGCGCTTAAAGAAGGTGGTAAAATTTTGATCACAAATTTGGAAAAAGCTCAGAAACTTGCTAAGCAATTCGAGAGTTCCCATAATTTCAGTTTGGGTCTTACTAGTCCTATTGAGAATCAGGTTGCTCGGGATTTTCTGAATATTTTCTCTCAGGAAAATATTTTTGATGATTCCTGGGGGACTGATTTGGACGAAGTAAGGTCTATAACTAAAAAAAATTCAAAATATGAAAGCTCCAGGTGATGATGGAATTTTCTATATCCTCATAAAAAAACTCCCAGAGAGTACCTTGTCTTTCTTGGTAAAATTATTTAACAGATGTTTCCATTTGGCATAATGGAAAAATGCAAAAGTTGTTGATAAAAATCCAGCTGAAGCTTTTAGCTACCGTCCAATAAGTTTGCTTTCTTCAATAAGTAAACTTTTTGAAAAGATAATTTTAAATAGAATGATGCTTCACATCAATACGAACTCAATTTTTGCAGATGAGCAGTTTGGATTTCGCCATGGGCATTCAACTACTCATCAACTCTTAAGAGTTAACAATTTAATTCGTTCAAACAAATCTGAAGGCCACTCAACTGGAGTTGCTCTTCTAGACATAGAAAAAACATTCGACAGTGTTTGGCATGAAGGTTTGATTGCCAAATTGAAAAAGTTCCACTTTATATAATGAAATTAGTTAAAAATTATTTAACTGACAGAACTCTGCAGGTAAATTATCAAAATTCCAAATCTAATCGACTACCTGTTAGAGCAGGAGTTCCTCAGGGTAGCATTCTTGGGCCTATATTGTATAACATTTTCACTTCGGACCTCCCTGATTTGCCTCAGGGTTGCCACAAATCTTTGTTCGCTAATGACACAGGCATTTCCGCTAAAGGAAGAAGTCTTCGTGTTATTTGCAGCAGACTGCAGAAAAGTTTAGATATTTTCTTTTCTTATTTACAAAAATGGAAGATTTCTCCCAACGCTTCCAAAACTTAACTTAACGATTAATTCTCTTTATACTTAGATAAGATTTAGTTTTAGTTTTTAGTTTTAAGATACCAATTGTTATACTGACATGCAATTGCCAAGACAGGAACAATATAAAACACTTAGATATATATAATAACAATTAAGGCTGGTAAGTTACTGTAGTAACTGGAGCACCTAGGTTAAAATGAAATGTAATTTATTTTGAATTCGGAACAAATAAAGGGTTTCAAAAAAATGAAAAGCAGTAAATATCAAGAAATTTAATGTATATGAATAGTTAATTTCAATAGCACGATTTTTTCTCATCTAACACTTTATACCATTTTAAGCCATCAACGTTAATATGGGGTTTGTAGTGTCTGAAAAGGGTATCTGGGCAACATTTGGCTCAAGTTTGTGCTTCTATGTTAGAGTTGATTATGTTCAAAAAGATTGATTTTTTTGGGCCTAATTTAGGAGTCACCTTAGGGTTTCGATTTTGTCCTGATCTAGAGCGCTAAAAATGTTTAATGATATTGAAAAAAAATCTAGACATCGACCCAGAAAAGAGTAAACATAACATGATATTTGCAATGAAATTATTTAAATAACCTATCATTTATTAAATCATTTTGAACGCAGAATGTGTATTCAGGAGCATCAACATTTAATTACGACCGGTTTTCGTATGGAATCTCCCCACTGTGCGGCGGGCGGTGTCCGCCTTTTACTTAAGGCTGAAGCGGTGATCAGTCAATGATGACGAGGCGCGGCTTTCGCTTTTCGTCCGCCCAGTCTCGACGGCCTTGATTTTGGACATTTTTCTCACGGTTTTATTACATTACGTGTGGACGGAAGGGGGTTTCAGCGTTGATTGGTTGTTTTGATCGAAAAGTCAATGACCGATCGAACGGGCGGTGGTAGTGTAGAGGCGAATCGAAGTGTCTTCAATGGGGATACTAAAACGAAAATAATTCATTTTTTTCCCATGTTGCAGCTGGGATGTTGAAGTATTTATGACTTATAATATTGACTACTGAATTGTTTTAAAATTGTATTTTCCGTTCCAGAGATACTCATGTAGAAATGACACTTATTTCTATCCACCAACATACATTGACATTTTTGCCACAAATCGGCTATGGTTGTGAACCATTTGCTAAGTTAAATTTAACTCGTGGTTAAAAGTGACACTTCGAAAGTTATTTTCTATGTTCAAAAATGCCCGTGCTGTCGATCGACCGGTTTTCGAGTCACGGTTGTCAAAATAAAACTTCTTGTCTGTCAGGAATAACCATGCTCGGATAGCAGGGTTCATCGATAACTTTCCATCTGTCAAATTTTAACCAAAAATTAAAAATTTTGCCGAATGTTTCACAGACTAAGAGCTTATTGATTACTGGAGACATTGCCAAGCCTGTGCAGAATGTCAAAGGCTTTATAATGACATTTTCAACTCATGGTCAACTAAGATTCAGAAATTGTTGTGTCCAATGCTTGCAAACAAGAAACCGCGAAAAACCTGATTCGTTCAGAAACTAATTGACTGTCAAGTGTTCTCCGCAGATTTAAATTGAAACGAAAAATTCGCTGCAATTAGTCCTTGATGTTCAATAAGTCACTGCAAACTTTTTGCTCATCCTCATGAGCAGTGTGATCCACAACCAGCTTATGTAATTACATTCTTCAAAAATTATTACCAACGAAAGCGCCGGTAATCTCGAAGCCGGACCCAAACCACCCCAATAAGCCCAATTAGACCAATTTGTCTCAGCCCCGATTCTGAAGACAATACCCGGACAGCGGACCGATGCAGGCAATTTTGCATGTCCAATTTTCGTCTGCTGGCGCCACCGCAGTTCATCCGAATGGTTAACCTGCTCCGTCACCACGGCCAATTTCCCACGCGACACACATTCACACGGTTTTGCCCTAATCATCGAAATCCGTCAACAAGTCAATGGGCTAGACTTGGCCACCAATTGGTCGTCGTTAGTCCTAGCACTTTCAAGGTTTCCACCTGAGCGGACTTTCTCCGCTTCTGGTCCGCATGAGCTAAGACAATTATTAGACACTTATATCGAACTCTCGCGTACCGTCGTCGTCGTTGTCGTTGCTTTTCCAGCACTTCGCAGTTAACCTCAAAACCAGCTGTGCGCACTTTTTCTCTCTTTCCGTTTTAAATCCAATAACAACCAATATAGGCTATATACGATGACGATGTGTGCGGATATGCTTGCGCTTTCAGTTGCTACCCGAGCAAAGCTGGAGATCAAATTGAAATCAAAATTTGCTGTTACGATGTAAATTATTCTGAATACTCCAGTTGATCTCATTTTGGTTGACTTAACGGTTAACACAGCAAAAATGAGAGCAAAATTTTACACTGTTAAATCAAATGGACAACTAATCCTGCTTTCAATGAAATCAATTTGATTGCTGATTTTGCATTCATAATGTTTAACTGAATATGGGCCTGGCGTAAATGGTTAGCATCCATCCCGAGCAAAGTCCAGCATTAAAATGACAGCGAATTGAAATCAAGTTTTAATATCAACATCAAACTGAAATCATAATTTGATTTCAGTTTACGCAATGGACAAATTTAATACCAAATTTTGTTTTCATTTTGCTGTACATTTGCTTTTCAAAAATATTTTGTTGCGGGTTTGTTTTCATTGCCTTAGCATAACATCAAATTGAATACTTGTTTTGTTATCAACAGGAAAAATTGATATCAAATTTAGTTTTCAGTTTGCTTTCACTGCTAGCAGAAATAGTTTTCAATGTGATGTCACAAGAAGATTTGTTTAATCTCAATTTTGATATTTTAACCGTTAAAACGGCCAAAACGACAGCAACCTGAGTAATCATTATTAGCGAAATCACAACATCAAATTTAGATTTCAATTTGATCTCAGACTTTGCTCGGGATGCTTCTCACGCTGAAAGACTTGAGCTCAAATCTCATCCCGAGCAAGTCACGAATTACCTAAAATGTATAAAACAAAATAAATAAACAATAATCGTTAGTTCAACGACAGATGAACTTAAATTAAATTTTAAACAAGACGTTAACAGCAGAATTTCATGTTAAGTTGCTTTCATTTAAAAAGTCTTGACTGCAAAATGAAAGCACAATATGATATTAGACTTCTGTCGCAAAAATTGAAATCAAAATTAGTTTTCATTATGATATGAACTTCAAACTTTAATATCGATTTGCTTTCATTTTGTTAACCGACTTTGCTCGGGTAAGCTACCGCCGTCGTCGTCGTCGTCATCGTTATAGTCGTTGATGGCCTACTACCTGACTGCATGTATGAACACAGATCAGGTGAATGAATGTTTTGAATGGAGCTAACCTAGAAAATTAGATCCGTCGTTCGATGGTGCAGCTGTCAGGCAGAGTGGCACCTTTTCGCACCTCGTTTGTATTTTTTTCGGGGCGGCTGCGAGCGACCTTGATCTGTCATCGCGAACTGAGCAGCGCGAACATTCCTAGCGAATTGTTCCCCGATTCGGAACCTTGGATTTGCGGCGGACAATTGACTGCTAGGTACCTACCTATTACTGATGTGTCAAATTGAAATTCGAACGTTCGGCACAATCGGCAGTAGACCACGGTGTGGTGGAACAGGTTGCCGTAGAGATTGGCACGGCATAGTTTTTCATTTCTAATCTAACGATATTACCCAACACAACAGACGCAGCAATTTCCGCGAGTACGTACCTGGAAATGAAACCGAGAAAAAATGAGATCAATTAGTTTATTGAAATTATCAAATTGTATCAGAATTTTGTAATCATTAGCGAATCGGAGACAGAGAAGAAGAAAAAACGCAACCACAAAACGATGATGGTGGTAAACAGTCATTATGAGAATGATCGAGGAAAAGGTAAGAAGGAAACAGAAAAATAATAACCACACACTGGAGCTAAATTCATCACGGATAATGATGATCGCCGTCATTAGCATAAATTGCGAACCATGCAACTGGCTGACTGACTGACTGACAACGCGCGCCCATGTCAGTTGCCAGAGCTCTGAAGTCCAGCCACAACTCGCTGAATTATCGGGAATCTACCGATAAGAGGAGTCATTTGAGAGAATGCATGCGTATGTGTTTTTGTGTTACAGTTGTTACAATCATGACTGAGGCATATTACGGAACAAGTGTGCTCTAATTAGATCAGAAATTATTAGCCTGATTTGAATGCGGATCGGTTGATTGGTAGCTGAGCACCTGACAGTGCGGTCGTAACTACCCATCATGAACGGTGATTATGGGTGGCTTATGATATCAATCAAATCAAATCTCGGGGAGCTACTGATTGGGGTATTGTTTCGTTGCGCGATAAGGATCAACAATTGTGGAATGTGGGAAACTCCGGATTAGAGAAAACTTGTAATCTACATCTAGACCACAGACATTTAAACAGCTGCAGCTGGACATGCTGCGGAATGCAGTGAAGCTTAAGTCGATCTTTGGGAAGCCATCGACTTCTGTAATTGATACTGGGTCATTAGGCCCTAACGTATAATGGAATTGTGAATAATTAAAACTCATAATTACCTTGGAGCTCTCCTCTGAGTTTTTCTGAAATTTCACTTATAGCGGTAAGCTCGATCGAGAGTAATACGCGGTTTCATCCAGATTTTCGAAAATCTGGATTAAATCTTAATCTTCGATTCGATAAGCACCAAGAAAGGATTAAACTATCAAAGCACGCTACCATTTTCTCTCATATTGTATGTGTATTACACATTGTGTAAGTGTATTTACTATTTAGTGTATTTAGTACCGGAAAAAAACAGTTGTTATTTTTTCAGATTATTTCTGGAGCAACAATAGAAGAGGGCTCACACCGTATGAAAAAATCTATAAATTTCTGCGATATATAGCAAACACGTTATTAACGCTAGATTGGAAGTAATTTTACACGTTATTTCATGTAAATTGAAGCGCAATATTGCATAAATATGCAATATTTTATACAAGCTTGTAAGCAATTTCCTTACGTGGATCGGAGAACGGACAGAAAAATACCCATAACTGCCCTCTCACTTATGTCCCTATCAACATAGAAAATAAAAGCAAGTGCCATGTTGCTATGGAACGAGCTACTCATCGAAGCTCATCAATAATCGTCAGAATTTGACCTGGAATTCCTGGATTTTTTTCGGAAATTCCGTATACGTCTCAGCGGCCATTTGGTGTTGATGGGAATGGTTTGAAATGCTTGGTATTACCGAAAACAACAAATCAAGAAGACTGGCAACTCTTCCATTTTCTCATACGAACGCTATGAGGCAGGTACAATCGCGTCATCTGCCGCTCAAAGGTAAATGCTTCGAACGAATTTGATAGCATAGATTACATCCTCAGAAGAAGGGTTTGTGTATTTGCTCATTTTTCTATGCGTTGCTTCCACCTTCACTCAAGCGCAGCGCTATTGTATCTATCGCTTGGATTCTGGCAAAGTTGCCAGTCTTCTTGATTTGTTGTCTTCGGTATTACTCTCTTTGCTGGTTGGTTTCCTATAGATTTCGAAATTTAACGAAGACGTTTCCCTAAGATCTAAGAAGGGGAGTTTGCCGTCTCTCTCTTCTTCGTGAGTAAATTTGATGTCCTTGTGAACGTTACTTATGGCCTCCAAAGTTTTTGATAAATCTTCCCTTTTGACAATGTTAAAAATGTCATCCACGTACCTATACCAACACTTGGGAAACAAATCCCTATCCTCCAGAGTATTTTCTAGGTTAGCCATGAACAATTCACATAAAAATGGAGAAAGCGGTTTGCTCATAGGAGCGCCTTAGTTTGTTTGACGGCAAACATTTCCTCTGAAAATGAAACAATTTTTCCTCACGTTGCTTCAGAAGCCAGACCTCTAAAAGGCTGATGGCTTCCTTTACTGGTACACTCGGAAAAAGTGCTGTGGCATCAAATGAAACCATGACTTCATCTTCCCGAATATCTCCTGATGCCTTAATGCTGACTTGCGAATTCCTGTGTGCTGTTAACTGAGCGAGTGGAAAAGGGTTTAGGCATATTTTGAAATTCCTTTACTAGCCATTTGGCAAGCTTATGAGTGGGGGATCCTTCAGCCGAGATAATCTCCCTCATTTCGTTTCCTGGTTTGTGAATCTTTGGTAAACCTTTGATCCTAGGTAGAATAGGGTTTGAAACTTTCAATTCAATTGATTCGTAGTGTTGCCAATAAACGCCTTGCACTCTTTCAACGTTTTATTCACATGTTTAACTATAGATGGGAGGGGGTCAGTCCTCAACTGTCTGTATGTGCCATTAGTAATTTTTTCCGTCATCTGATTGTCATAGTCCTCTTTGTCCAAAATCACTACTGCATTACCTTTGTCCGCTTTTGTACAGAATACCGGCTTTGTTTTTAGTTCTTTGAGAATTCGAATTTCCTCTTTTTTTTTGGTTTCACTAAGTGAATGTCCCTTTCGGTTTTGTATTGTCTTTGAAATAATATTCCTGGCAGTCTCGTGTAATTGGACTGTAATTGTAATTCGCATATCCTAATCCCTTGTTGAGAAGTGCCAATTGTTCTTCTGAGAACTGCTGCGTCGAGCGATTTACCACAAAACCTTCGACGCATTGAACCACAGCTGTGTTAACTGAACTGTGTGATTTCTGATCTCTCTGTTGTGTTGTGTAATTCAAATAGTATTGTAGTGACCTCAGTTTGTTGTTATGTAACTTTCTTTTCCTTTTTTCCTCGCAGTCCTCCAATACTTTTACTTTAGTCAAAAACAGTGGAAATTCCATTATGATATTCGATATATTCCGATTTCAAATGCAGGGAATAACATTCCAACGACTTTGTTTCAAATTAAAAATAATTTTAAAATTTCATTTTAACCTAGGTAACTACAGTAACTACAGTAACTTACCAGCCTTAATTGTTATGATATATATCTAAGTGTTTTTGGGGCCTCCCTTAGCTCAGTCGGTAAAGGCGCAGCTACAAAGCAAGACCATGCTGGAGATGGCTGGGTTCAATTCCCGGTCCGGTCTAAGAATTTTTCGGGTTGGAAAATTTCTCGACTTCCCTGGGCATAGAAGCATGATTGAACTTGCCACACAATTATACCAATGCAAAAATGGTACAGGCACCGAAATCTCTCAATTAATAACTGTGGAAGTGCATCTAGAACACTAAGTTGAGATCACGCAATAAGCTAATATGCGATATGCAATAAGCTTGAAATGCGAAGAAGAAGAATAAGAATAAGAAGAAGAAGACTAAGTGTTTTTACATTGTTCCTGCCTTGGCAATTCAGTATTTTAAACAGGCTTTTTAAACCTGCATGTCAGTATAACAATTGATACCGTGCCGATTCAAATTTCAGACACTTAAACTCGAATTCCGGACACTTTTAAAAGTTGATTATCTCGGTCGAATATGATCCACATGTCTTGTAAATTTTAAATTTTTTATTGGAGGCGAACCAGCCTAAGGCTGAAAGCCTCCTAAATAAAGCTAAATTAATTAATTAATTTTAAATTTTTTTGACCAGTGCCCTCCACATTATTACTTTGTTTCTAACTGGACGTAATATTTAATTAAAAATGAAAGTGTCCGAAATTTGAATCGGAACGGTATCTTAAAACTAAAAACTTAAACTAAATCTTATCTAAGTATAAAGCGAATTAATCGTTGCAATTGAGGATTGCAACGAGTTTTGCCTGAAATTATTAATTATTTTGTTGGACATTTGTTCTAAAGTTTCAACATTCGAAATTATATGTACCTCGGTAGAACTGTACCAAAATCATCTTCAGAACTTTGTTCTGAATCCTTTGAAGTAATTTTTTCCTGGTAGTGCAGCAACAAGACCATATTGGCACAGCGTAAAAACTTGTTTAAATATTAGAAGTTTATTCGTCAGGCAAAGTTTGGATTTCCTGTTTATAAGAGGATACGAACATTTTATATATTTGTAATATTTGGCTTGAATGCCCTCGATGTGATCTTTAAAAGTTGATTTTTCGTCAAGTATTAATCCAAGATTATATATATATACTTGGTTTGACCAGGAAATTGATACTCCGTTCATAGTGACTATGTGACTACTACTAGTTTTCAAAAACGAAGCTCTAGGCTTATGTGAAAATATTATAAGTTGAGTTTTGGAAGCGTTGGGAGAAATATTCCATTTTTGTAAATAAGAAGAGAAAATATCTAAACTTTTCTGCAGTCTGCTGCAAATAACACGAAGACTTCTTCCTTTAGCGGAAATGCCTGTGTCATCAGCGAACAAAGATTTGTGGCAACCCTGAGGCAAATCAGGGAGGTCCGAAGTGAAAATGTTATACAATATAGGCCCAAGAATGCTACCCTGAGGAACTCCTGCTCTAACAGGTAGTCGATCAGATTTGGAATTTTGATAATTTACCTGCAGGGTTCTGTCAGTTAGATAATTTTGAACTAATTTAATAATATAGAGTGGAAAATTAAACTTTTTCAATTTAGCAATCAAACCAAATTTAGCAAGGCAAACACTGTCGAATGCTTTTTCTATGTCTAGAAGAGCAACTCCAGTTGAGTGGCCTTCAAATTTGTTTGAACGAATTAAATTGGTAGCTCTTAAGAGTTGATGAGTAGTTGAATGCCCATGACGAAATCCAAACTGCTCATCTGCAAAAATTGAGTTCGTATTGATGTGAAGCATCATTCTATTCAAAATTATTTTTTCAAAAAGTTTACTTATTGAAGAAAGCAAACTTATTGGACGGTAGCTAGAAGCTTCAGCTGGATTTTTATCCGGCTTCAAAATTGGAACAACTTTTGCATTTTTCTATTTATCAGGAAAGTATGCCAAATGGAAACATCTGTTAAATAATTTTACCAAGAAAGACAAGGTACTCTCTGGGAATTTGTTTGATGAGGATATAGAAAATTCCATCATCACCTGGAGCTTTCATATTTTGAAACTTTTTAGTTATATACCTTACTTCGTTCAAATCAGTCCCCCAGGAATCATCAAAAATATTTTCCCGAGAGAAAATATTCAGAAAATCCCGAGCAACCTGATTCTCAATAGGACTAGTAAGACCCAAACTGAAATTATGGGAACTCTCGAATTGATCTTTTTCCAAATTTGTGATCAAAATTTTACCACCTTCTTTAAGCACTGGAATAGGTTTTTGAGGTTTGTTCAAAATTTTTGTGAGTTTCCAAAAGGGTTTGGAACTCGGTTCTAATTTAGAAACATTATTTTCAAAAGTTTTGTTCTCAGGGCAGAGAATCGCTTTTTAATTTGTTTTTGCAAATCCCGCCAGATAACTTTCATGGCAGAATCGCGTGTTCTTTTATATTGTCTCCTACGGACATTTTTCAGACGGATCAAGAGCTGAAGATCGTCGTCTATTATAATTGAATCGAATTTAACCTCGCATTTTGGTACTGAGGCAGCTCTTGCTTCAACTATAGAAGTAGTCAGAGATTCAAGAGCATAATAAATTTCATTTTTGGTTTGCAAAGGAATGTTTGGATCGAAGTTATATTCGATAAATGTTCGATATTGCTCCCAATCAGCCCTATGGTAATTGAAAGTAAAGCTGTTGGGATTAGAAATTATTTCTTGGGATATTTCAAAAGTTACTGGAAGGTGATCAGAACCGAAATCAGCATGGGTAACCAATTGGCTACAAAGATGACATGAATCAGTTAAGACCAAATCAATAGTTGAGGGATTTCTTGCAGAAGAAAAGCATGTTGGGCTGTTTGGATATTGAATAGTGTAATAACCTGCAGAACAATCATCAAACAGAATATTACCATTGGAATTGCTTTGAGCATTATTCCATGAGCGGTGTTTTGCATTAAAATCACCAATAATGAAGAATTTAGACCTATGACGGGTAAGTTTCTGGAGGTCACCCTTGAGAAAATTCTTTTGCTGGCCTACGCATTGGAATGGCAAATAGGCAGCTATAAACGTAAGTTGTCCAAATTTTGTTTCAACAGAAACTCCCAAAGTTTCAAAAACTTTGGTTTCAAATGAAGAAAGAATTTTATGCTTGATTCGTCTATGAATAATGATGGCAACGCCACCACAGGGTCCATCAAGACGATCATTTCTATAAACCAAATAATTTGCGTCCTTCTTAATCTTATGGTCAGGTTTTAGGAACGTTTCAGTTATAACGGCAATATGCACGTTATGAACTCTCAAAAAGTTAAATAGCTCGTCTTCATTATCTTTAAGAGATCGAGCATTCCAATTTAAAGTATTTAATGCTTTAAAACCCATTACTGATTTTTAAAGTCATGACAATATTGTTTGCAAATTTTACTCCAGTTTGAATAGCATCAAACATGGAGTTAGATTTAAGCATATCAGAAATCATGTCAATTAATGATTTCTGTAAAAATTCCATTTTAGGGGCAGTAATGCTTCCTAAGTCAAAATTGTCAAATTTCCGTCAGAATTACGTTGGTTAGTATTTTGATTTCTACCCGCTGCAATAGTAGCATCCATTTACTCGCTGAACATTATTAGCAGCGAGGGGGTAGGTACAGATGAAACATTTGAAGCAGGGGTGATATTTGTACCTACGGGTACGAATGTAGAATTTGTTCCTCGCTGACCGTTGTTAACAGCAGAGGATTTTGTACCTGGTCGGGAACGTGGAGCGTTTCCTACCTGTCGGTTAGAACGAGATTGTAGGATCGCTTTGCGAGTCTTACATTCCCAAAATTGGATTTGTGGTTTTCACCACAATTTGAACATTTAAATTTCTTAGGATCTTCCTTCACAAGACAGTCGTCCTTTGCGTGAGAGGAATCATCACAATTCATGCATTTAGCTGGCATGTAGCAATTTTTAGTTCCGTGACCCCATCCCTGGCACTTACGGCACTGAGTGAGGTTTTGGAAATTTCCTCCAGTCTTCCTAAAGTGTTCCCACTTCACTCGGACATGGAGCATAAGGCTAGCTTTTTCTAAGGCCTTAAGGTTGTTTAGTTCACTAGACTTGAAGTGAACTAAATAAAAATCATTAGAAATCCCGTTGCGCGAATCGCCAGGACGGGATTTCATTTTCATTTTGATTACTTGGAGTGGCACAACTCCAAGTAATTTTGCAAGTTCATTTTTGATCTGATCCAGGGATTCACCACTGGGCAGTCCTTTCATGACAACCTTGAGAACACACGTTCAGTTTTGGTGTCGTAAGTAAAAAAATTGTGCCTCTTCTCAGTAAGATACTTGAGAAGACATTTAAATCCGTCCAAGGTTTCAGCCAATACACGACATTCACCCCGAGGTCCAATTTGTAGTGAAAACTTAACTTTCACGAAGTTCAAAAGTTCCATGCGAAGAGCATGGAAATCAGAAGTGGTTATCACAATAGGGGGAATCTTTTCCTTCTTGACATTAAGCCGGGAAAGTTTACTAGAATTTTTCTTCGATGATGGATCATTCTCATCATCCGTGAGTAAATCAAATTGATTACTCAAATTAATTTCATCAGAAGGGGGATCAAGAGTTTGACCCTTTCCTTTGCGTTTAGGCGCCATGGCGGCAGTAAATTTTTATCCAAATCGACTTCCAAGCAGATTACTATAAGAATCTGAAGGATCGAAGAGGAATTTTCCAAATCGATATCCAAGAAGGATTACCTCGGGTAGGGTCCAAACAAGGATCGAAGAGGAATAAGAGTTGAACAAGGTAGACATTTTACAGGTTGCGCACTGAAAAGTGCTGTTTAAATTTGTTGTAGCTTTAGGTAATAGTAACAGTTCATTCAGCAAAAAGCAAATAGATCCGCACGGTAAGAGAGCACGATGCGGACTGATGGTAGAAACCAATGAGCTGGATTACCGAGGTGAAGCAATCGGTTAAGTTGTGTGAGTAAAACCCCTGTACGATACAAGCAATTACCGAATCCACTTGTTGCTTAGATTCTATGTAACGTGATATCGCTGATACACAACACATTAAGTTCGATGTTGTTGAACGATGCTTCATAAAACCGTGCTGACTCTGTTGGAGATGATCGGTGCAGCAGCTCTGTACAAAACTGTGTGGATCAGTTTATCAAATACCTTACTGAGACTACAAAGTATGGATACACCTCGATAATTGGTGACACACTTGTAGCTTCCGGATTTATGGATAGGTACTATAGACGCTGTTTTCCATGCGAACGGTTGAAACCAGCAGCAATGGGCGTCGCCAGCGGCACAGTTCTTCAAAAACACAGGAGGCAAGCGAACTTCGTCTGGAGAAAACTGTATACACGGTAGATTAATGTTATGGGACGGTATCTGCTCAAAACAGTTTTGACGTTGTACGGGCGATTAGTAAAAAACACGATCTTGAAGCAAGTTGCAAAGAAATTGGCTGCTTCTGAACTTCAACGAGAATTTGTTTCATCGAAGTTAACCGAGCCAGGGATTCCGTTTCCAGCTTTCCGTTTCTTGATGAAGTCCCAGAAGCGTGAAGGATTTTGCTTGCCGGTTGACTGAAGACTGAGCAAATAGTTTTCATGTGTTGCAGAAATAATGACTTTGTACTCCAACTCAAGCTCACGGCGTATAGCTTTGTCGGACCCATTTTTTGTAAGGAAATATCGGTTGCGCATCTTACGTACATTGTTACGAAGGTTACGTAGCTCAGGAGTCCACCGCGGTTGGTTGAAAACAGATATCGATTTTTGTCTTTTATGAGGAACATGACGGTTGATAACTTCCGAGAGGGATTGGTAAAAAGTTGATAGCATCTGATCTACCGTACCATTATTCCATAATCGTTCCCACTCAATATCCATAAAAATACAGTTCAACAAGTCAAAGTCGCATGCCGAATAGTCAAATTTGAAACATTGATCATGATTGTCAAGTAGTATTGGTGCGCCACTCTTGTCAAGTAGTAAAATAACTGGTGTGTGATGGTTAGCTACGGGTAACAGCGGAGAAGACGGTGTAATGAGGTCAAGATATTGCGGTAAATTGGTAAATACAAGGCTTCTGTAAAGTTCAGTAGATACATTCGAAAGAATGAATCCATTAATGTCCTCGTCAAGATGCCATCGCAAATTAGGAAGATTGAAATCAATGTGGTGAATCAACAAGCTGCACAGAACAGAAGTGAAAGAGCAAAAAATCGGCGAATCAAAAAGGTGAAACAGTAAGCGAAGTGCTCTACAGTAGTAATTTCCCCAAAACCGCCAATTTTAAAAACGAGGTGCAGGTAAATGCGTTATATCTTGTACATTTGTACGCAGGTCTTTCGTGGTGGTTACTTTGGATACTCCATGAGTAACCAGCTCCGTAAAACGATTTGATTTTTTAAATCAATACTACTTCGCATTTCAAGCTTATTGCTTATCGCATATTAGCTTATTGCGGGCTCTCAACTTACAACAAAATGGTGAGTTGACAACCTGGAAGGAGCGGAATACCTAGCCCTGATCCTCACAAGTTCCTACTTCACGCCTCCCGAGTCATATGATAACAAAAGACTACCAGCTGAAACATGGACGTAGCCTGGGCAATGTTGCCAGTCCGGCAATAGCAAAGTGAAGAGGTGCGACGCGAACACTAGCGCGGTAACCATAGTACGGTGGTAAAGGAAATGCTTCACCAAACCCGAGCGTCTGTTCACCATGAAGGCGCGGCTCAAAACGGCGTATGTTCTCCATGTTAGGCCGACAACATAGTAGAAGCGATTCGAAGCGATTCGATGCGATAGCAATTGGCAAAGCGAAATGCAGCGGCAAGCGAAGCAACCTATGACATAGTGAAAGCGTTTTTGAAAACATTACAGTCGCGCGCGCAGTGCAAAATATTTGTTCAAATTTCGGTGTCCATTTTTCCTCACTAGAATCAGTCCACTTGCGTTCGAAGGCGTCAAAACACAACACGAACAGCTCTGTCGCTTTGCTGAACGCTTTACACCTCTTCGCATCGCTTTCACTATGGCTGGTTTGGGCGATTCCCATAGAACGCTCATAGAGGGTGCTTTCACGCAAGCGCTCCGCTTATTGCCAACGAATCGAATCGCTTCGAATCGCTTCTACTATGTTGTCGGCCTTAGGAGTGCCAGCGTGGGACTCTTAACAGAGCTGTGCACGATGGTCCCCCGGCGAGACAGGGAGTCGGAGCAAGCTTAACAAGCCACCCTTGAAAAAAACATAAAGTTGCAAATACTGAAGAAAGAAATACGGATCGTTTCGGCACAGACCGACGCGACGAAATAAGGACTACGATTGGCAACTCGGAACATGGAAGAGGGGTGCTCTAGATGCACTTCAACAGTTTTTAATTGAGAGCTTTCGATGCCTGCTACCATTTTTGCATTAGTATAATTGTGTTGCAAGCAGAATCCCTGCTCTAAGTTCAGGGAAGTCGAGAAATTTTCCAACCCGAAAAATTCCTAGACCGGACCGGGAATCGAACCCAGCCACCTCCAGCATGATCTTGCTTTGTAGCTCCGCTTTTACCGACTGAGCTAAGGGAGGCCCCCTTATTTGTCATATCAACTGCAATAAAGGTATTTTTGGCTATTCCTTCAATCATAATTAATGAAAGAAAAACGATGAAAGTACGTCACGCAATTGAAAGGCGCACTTTTTAGTCGTTATCCCTAAAGTACATGGAATACAAATATAATGTTCATTATTTTTAATCTAACTAGTATCGTCCAATTTAAGAATTAATTTCGGAAAAACCAGCCTGTATCACACCTGATGACAGTGTCTTTATATAAACGTACTACGACGTGGCTAAAAAATTAATGAAAAGAATATGTCATACCATCACTGACTTAGTCTCCCATGCGGGCCTGCAGCATGAGATTAAGCTCTCCCACCTGCGGCAAGGTGCTTACGAATGGCCTATCGGAGGGAACTTTTCAAACTCTGAGACTTTCGAAAACTTCTAGATTGGGCCTATACTATATGAACTAGTGTTTCGTACGCGGGATGTAGAATTTAACAAATTTCACATTTCCCGGTTCCTGGGAAGCTACTCTGACTACCCGGGAAATAGCTTTTTTTGTACAGACACCATCCTAAAGACATTGTTTTAGTAAAAGTGACCACACAACGCAGGATATATACTTCTTCGATTTCTTAGAGGAACAACTGAATTTGTCTCAGACGTCATTTCGATCAGAAATGCCGGTTCCTTGCTACGATTTTTTGGAAAATTTCAAGTACGCCATTTTGAAAATTTTACAAAATCCAAAATGGCTGAATTTAGTAAAAGTGTGAATGATTTCCCATAACAAACAATTACGCAAAGTTTCACGCCAATCGGTGAAGGTCCAATTTTTCCGATTCGTCATTTACCGTGGAACTGCTCAGCTGGACCAACATTGATATTGGGTCATATTGGTGTTTCTCCTCATTCATGACAAGCAAAATCGCAAAAATCTATCCTGAGAATTTTCAAACATGATTATGATTTATGATACACTAAATACAGTGTTCGTTCGATTGCTGTACTTGCGTTAAACCGGATTAACCGGAGATAACTCATAAATGGAAATCGAGCTCTTTATCCAAAAAATGATCACCTTTGCGTTTTGGCACAAGGTCTGACATAGGAACATCGTCAGAGAATCGATTGATGACTATTTTCACCATAGACAGCCTATATAATTCCACTCTTTAGTTTCCCTACATTCATGATCCCAATTGGAACCGGGAGTTTATAAAAGAGAGAGCGCGCGCGGAAGCTAATCATCGAAACGTGTATCTCAGACAAACACATCGACACGAATTGACGACCCGGGTAATTACACGACTCTAATCCCATCAGTGGATCTTTTTTTCCGCGTCCATATTGTGTACATACGTACGTACTTGTTTACCCGTTCTCATCACGACGACCAACGACGGGAAGAGTGCTAATTCCCTGGCAAATGATGAACATTTCTTTCCCCCTTTTCACCGCCAACTGTGCCCAACTGTAATGGAAGGGTAGAACCTAAATACCGACCAGGTCTAGCCAGCGCCACCTTTGGGAAGTCACGTGAAAACGAGTGAATCGCGAGCGCGATCTATCCGCCCGTCGCTAATAATGCCTATCTACCAACCATATTATTCCCAGGTTCATTTAGTGGATGATGGGGAAAAATGCAAAGAAGGGTGGGCGGGGGATGGTGGAAGAACACACTTTAAATCGTAGCAATTCTCTGATTGAATGCATCCGGTTTTCGACTTGATGATGTTGGGCTAGCTATGGGAAAATGCACGATGTGAAATGATGCATTCAACTCTCGAATGGGGGGGAAATAAATCATGCCGCGAAAATGTGAAATGTGGCTCGTCGCCGTCGTGATGGAATGGAAGTCGATATCACGATGCCTTAGAAGTAAAAGAGCGGGTCATGCACTATCCGTAAACAGCCATCCAAGCGTGGTGTTTTGTTTACATTTGGCGCTTACCCTGAACCAGAAGGCAACCTGCGATTTTTTGATGAAGTTGTTGGTTTTCCAAGAACAAATTCGCACCATTTATCAGCATGAAAGCAGCAGTAGGCGGCCGCAGAGTTGAAGGTGGGTGGTGGGCGGAGCGGGGCGGTGTGTTGTGCGTGGATGCACGCGTGAAATTTGACACCCGAGAAAGGTGGTCAGGTGGTGGCGATGGAAGCAGGTCAAAGAAGGCCAGGTGTGTTTGTTTTGTTTTTACGATTGTAGCAGCGCAGCGTTGGTGTTGATGACATTGTCATTGAAGTTGGTGCCGGCGTTCGGGTTGTTGTTGTTGTTGTTGGTGGTGATGATGGTATCATCGTTGTGTTGTGTTCGGTATCATAACAAAGCGAAACGCACGAATGGAAATAGAGATAAAATAAAAAGAAATAGGTTAATTTGGTTTTACGATTTCTGTGACATTTCGGCATTCACGTGTATTTGAAGGGTTTCTTGCGACTGGTAAGGTGTTATTGTTTTTTGACTGTGAAGGAGTGAAATGTTTCCCAAGTAATAAACGTTTTTTTGTTTGTATAAAAGCAGAAGGACAAAAAACACAGTTGAGTGAGAAATCCGTTCAACTCTGTGTCGATTGAAATTCAGGCATACACAGTTTAATAAAATTTTCCACTGTAAATATCCTCCCTAACTCGACGGTTGTGATGTAGAGCTTATCAGTATTAACTAACAAAGTTATCATAATGTCAGTTTAGTCAAGTTTGTAATAAGTAATCACAAACACACAGCTTTGTTTGTACATAAATCAGTAGTTCTTCTATACAATCGGGTGGGATATTCTTAGAATCCCTGAAGAAATTTGACTAGAATCTCAGAAAATATTGGGGTATGTATCCCAGAAAGGAATCTTTTTGAATACCAGAAATGATTCTTTTGAATACCAGAAAAAATCGTATTGAGTCTCAAAAAGGATTCCCTTATTCAGAGCTGGAAAATATCACGGCCATCATGCGACAATGAGAAAACAGGTCGTCTCACTATCACGAGACGAAACTACCTTTAATGAGCTTTCTTGTCATTCCCTAATGATCAAGCACTCATGAACAATTCTCTTACGGTTTTGACATCAAAATTTCTATCTGATTTAGATGAATTTAGGCAATCAATAGTATGTAATCGGTAGAGTGAATATATTTTTCAGATTTCCGCGATACAAGTAATAATTATATCAATAAATGAGCTAGTAATTGCGATGTTTATAAAACAGTCGTGACAAAAAAAAAATCGATGAGATTTTAAAGAATATCTCTATCGTCGTTTTCTCATCCAGTGATAGTGACAGAAGTATCTCTCTAGAAATCGCGTGAGATCTTTAAATGAAAATGACATTTACCAGCCCTGCCCCTAGTATCCCAAGAAAAGATTTTCCTAGAATCATCGTAGAATCAAACAAACTCTTCTTGAAAATCAGAACAAAATCTTCTTGAATTCCAGAAAAGATTCATCTAGAATCCCGGAAAAGATTGCCATAGAATCCTAGAAAAGATTCACCAAGAATTCTAGAAAGGATTCTCGATGAACCCTAGAAAAAATGCTTATAGAAAAAACAACATCTTTTTGAATCCAAGAAAGGATTCTTTTTGAATACCAATTGAAAAAAAAAATCTTTATGGATTCCAAAAAAGCATCTCAGAAAAGGTGTTCCTAGAACCATCGTAGAATCAAACAAAATAATCTTCGGGAATCCAAGGAAAAAAATCTTTTTAAATCCAAGAAAAAAATCTTCTTGAATCCAAGCAAAAAATCTTCTTAAATTCCATCAAAAAATTCCCCAAGAATCCCAGAAAAGGTTGGCCCAGAATCCTAGAAAGGGTTCTCGTTGAACCCCAGAAGTATGTCATAAAAATGTTCCTAGGATTGCCGTAGAATCCTACAAAGGATTCTCTTTACTCGTAGAGAAAAAATCTGTTTCATTTCGAGAAAATATTCCCATACAATTCCAGAAATAATTGTCCTAGATTCCCCAAAAAGATTCTTTTTGAAAGCAAGAAAATAAAACCTTCTGGCATCCCACAGCATTCTTCTTAAATCCCAGAAATAATTATTCTTTAATTAGATTAAATATTTCCCTAGTATCAAAGAAAGGACTCCCCTAGTAGTGCAGACAGGACTCTTCTAGAATCTTAGAAAAGATTCCAGAAAAGATTGCCATAGAATCCCAGAAAAGATTTCCAAGAAGAATGCTTCTTGAATAACAGAAAGGATTCATCTAGTATCGCATGGAAGATTTTCCAAGAATTATCATAGAATCTGCAAAAGATTCTACTTGAATTCTAGAAAAAAATCTTGAATCCAATAAAAAAATCTTCTTGAATTCCATAAAAAATTCCCCAAGAATCCCAGAAAAGGTTGTCCCAGAATCCTAGAAAGAGTTCTCATTGAACCCCAGAAAAAATCTTCAAGAAGTATCCCATAAAAATGTTCCTAGGATTATCGTAGAATCCTACAAAGGATTATCTTGAATCCTAGAAAAAAAATCTTTTTCAATCCCAGAAAATATTCCCTACAATTCCAGAAATAATTGTCCTAGATTCCCCGAAAAGATTCTTCTTAAATCCAAAAAAATAAAATCTTCTGGCATCCCAAGCATTCGTTTCAAATCCCAGAAAAGATTATTCTTTAATTCGAATAAATATTTCCGTAGTATCAATGAAAAGACTTCCCTAGTAGTGAAGACAGGAGTCTTCTAGAATATTAGAAAAGATTCTCGCAGAATCCCAGAGTAGATTCTTCTCAATTAAAACCCAGAATTTTTTTTTCTTGAATTCCAGAAAAGATTGCCCTAGAATCCCAGAATAGATTTCCAAGAAGGATTCTTCTTGAATAGCAGAAACGATTCATCTAGTATCGCATAAAAGATTTTCCAAGAATTATCACGGAATCCTACAAAAGATTCTTCTTGAATCCCAGAAAACATCTTGAACCCCAGAAATGATTCCCTTAAATTTTCAGAAAGGAATCTCGTAGAACCTTAGAAAATAATCATCTTTAAGTCCAGAAAAGAGCCTCTTGAATCCCAGAGGATTCTTCTTGAGTCCAAGAAAGGATTATTCTTGAATTCCATTAAAGATTCACTCGAAGATGAACCAGCGTCTGGCTTAAAATCTCGTTAATAATGATAACTAACCAACCAACCAACCACTAAGGATTCCCCTAGTACTGCAGAAAGGATTCTCCTACAATCTTAGAAGGGATTCTCGTAGAACCACAGAAAATATTCTTCGTGAAACGCAGATAAAATCTTCTAGGATTCCAAAAAAGATTCCTCTAGAATCCCAGAAAGATTCTCATAGAACCCCAGAAAAGATTCTTCTTGAATTCCCAATGGATTCTTCTTGAATCGCAGAAAGAATGCTCCTTCAATTCGATTAAAGATTACCCTAGTATCACAGAAAGTATTCCCCTAGTTGCACAGAAATGATTCTCAAAGAATCCCAGAGAAGATTGTTTTTGAATCCTAGAAAAAAAATCTTCTTGTATTCCAGAAAGGCTTACTTTAGAATCTCAGAAAAAAATTTCATAGAATCCCAGTAAAGCTTCCCCTAGAATCCTAGAAATCATTCTTCTTGAATCCCAGAGACTGCTTCTTCAATTCCATAACAGAATTCCCTAGTATCGAAGAAAGGATTTCCCCAGTATCACAGAAAAGCTTCACCTAGAATCCCAGAAACAATTCTTCTTCAATTACAGAAAAAAATCCTCTTGAATCCGAGAAAAGATTCCCTTAGAATCCCTGAAAGTATTCTCCTGAAATCCCATAAAAGATTTCCTATGAATCCCTGAAAAGAGTCCCCTAGAAACCTAGAATTAATTCACGTAGAATGCAAAAAAAATGCTTCTTGATATCCATAAAAGATTATCCACACAGAAAAGATTCCAGAAAGGATTGTCCTAGAATCCCAGGAAAGATTCCCCAAGTTTCCAAGGATTCTCGAAGAATGCCAGAAAAGATTCTTTTTGAATCCCAGAAAACAACAAACTTTATTTTATCCCAGAATAGATTATACTAGAATCCCAGAAAATATTCCTCTAGAACCTTAAACGGATTTTCGTAGGATGTCAGAAATTACGTTTCTTGAATTCCATAAAAGAAAAGATTCCTCTAGAATCTCAGAAAGAATTTTCCTAAAATCTCATAAAAAATTCTAATAGAATTCCAAAAATGATTTTTCTTAAATCCCAGACAGGGTGCTGCTTGAATTCTATAAAAGAAAAAATTACCCTAGAATCCCAAAAAAGAATTGTCCTAGAATCACAGAAAAAATTCTCTTGAATCCAAGAAAAAAAAAATCTTCTAGATGTCCAGAAAAGATTCCCCTAGAATCCCAGAAAGATTCTCGTAGAACCCCAGAAAAGATTCTTCGTGAATTCCCAAAGGATTCTTCTTGAATCTCAGAAAGAAAGCTTCTTCAATTCGATTAAAGATTACTTTCGTATCACAGAAAGGATTCTTCTAGTTGCACATAAATGATTCCCGAAGAATCCCAGAAGATTCTTCTTGAATTCCATAAAAAAAAATCTTTTTGAATTCCAGAAAAGATTTCCTTAGAATCTCAGAAAATATTTTCCTAGAATCCCTGAAAAGCTTCCCTCAGAATCCTAGAAATAATTCTTCTTGAATCCCAGAGAATGCTTTTTCAATTCCATAACAGAGTCCCCTAGTAGATCACCGAAAAAGCTTCTCCCAGAAAGGATTCTCGTGAATTCCCAAAAAGAATTCTTCTTCAATAACAGAAAAAAAATCCTCTTGAATCCGAGAAAAGATTCCCTTAGAATCCCTGAAAGTATTATCCTAGAATCCCATTAAAGATTTTCCTAGAATCCCAGAAAAGATTCCCCAAGTTTCCAAGGATTCTCAAACAATCCCAGAAAAGATTTTTCTTGAATCCCAGAAAAAAAAAACCTTATTTTTTCCCAGAATAGATTATACTAGAATCCCAGAAAACATTCCTCTAGAATCTTAAAACGGATTCTCGTAGAATTTCAGAAAGGATGCTTCTTGAATTCCATAAAAGAAAAGATTCCTCTAGATTCCCAGAAAGAATTTCCCTAAAATCCCATAAAAGATTCCAATAGAATCCCAAAAATGATTCTTCTTAAATCCCAGAAAGGATGCTTCTTGAATTCCATAAAAGAAAATATTACCCTAGAATCTCAAAAAGAATTGGCCTAGGAATCACAGAAAAGATCATCTTGAATCCAAGAAAAAAATCTTGTTGAACTCCAGAAAAGAATCCCCTAGAATCCCAGAAAAGATTCTTCTTGAATCCCAGAAAAAAATATTCTTGAATTCCAGAAAAAAAAAATCCTTTATAAGATTCTTCTTATTTTTCCTTGATTTGTTTTCCGTCGATCTAGTTTTTCGTACCGAGTACCAATGCTACCGACACTACCAGGGAGGGGTGATCAGAGATTTTATACCTCAGAAAATCCCGGCGGCGCCGACTGAGATTGAACCCAGGCCTTTTGGGGTGAGAAAAGATTCTTCTTGAAAACCATTAAAGATTCCCCTAGTATCACAGAAAAGATTCTCCTAGAAGCTTAGAAAGGATTCTTATTGAATCACAGACCATCTAAAATCCCAGAACGGATTCATCTAGTATCTCATAAAAGATTTTCCAAGAATTATCATAGAATCCTAGAAAGAAATCCTCTTGAACCCCAGAAATTTTCATTAATACTAGAAAAGATTTTCTTAAGATTTCCAGAAATGAATCTTGTAGAAACCCCAAAAAGATTCTTCTTGAATCCCAGAAAGGATTCTTCTTGCATTAAATTAAAGATTCCCTTATAATCGGAGAGAGCATCCTTTAGTAGCGCAGAAAGAGTTGTCCTAAAATTTTAGAAAGGATTCTTGTAGAATTCCAAAGATGGTGTTTCATGAATCCTAGAAAAAAATCATCTTGTATTCCAGAAAAGATTCACTTAAAAATCCTCTAAAATCCCAGAAAGGATTCATGTAGTATCTCATAAAAGATTTTGCAAAAATTATCATAGAATCCTAGAAAAAAAAAATCTTCTTCATTAATCGTAGAAAAGATTCCTTAAGATTCCCAGAATTGAATCTCGTAGACACCCAAAAAAGATTCTTCTTGAATCCCAGAAAGGATTCTTCTTGCATTCCATTAAAGATTCCCTTATAATCGGAGAGAGCATCCTTTAGTAGCGCAGAAAGCGTTGTCTTAGAATCTTAGAAGGGATTTTTGTAGAACTCCAGAGATGATTCTTCTTGAATCCTAGAAAAAAAAATCATCTTGAATTCCAGAAAAGATTCCCCTAGAATTCCAGAAAAAGATTCTTCTTGAATCCCAGAAAAAAGTCTTCTAAAATCCCAGAAGGGATTCAATTAATATCTCATAAAATGTTTTCTTACAATTTTCGTAGAATCCTACAAATGATTCTTCTTGAATCCCAGAAAAAAAGTCCATTTTAATCACAGAAAAGATGGTTCTACAATCCCAGAAAAAAATCACCTTGAATCCAAGAGGATTCTTCTTGAATCCCACAAAGAAATTGTCTTGAATTTCATTACAGATTCCCCTAGTAGCGGAGAAGGGATTCAAGAATTTTAAATTCTCGTAGAACCCCAGGGAAGATTCTTCTTTGGTCCCAGAAAGAAATCATCTTGAATTCTAGAAAGGATTCAGAAAGATTCCCCTAGAATCCTGGAAAGGTTTCTCGTAAAATCCCAGAAAAGATTCTGCTTGAATCGCAGAAAGGATGCTTCGTGAATTCCATAAAACATTCACCTAGTATCATATACAAGATTCCCTTAGAATCCCAAAAAGGATTGTCCTAGAATTCCAGACAAGTTTCTCCGAGAATCCTTGTATTCTCGTACAATCTCGAAAAGATTCTTCTTGAATATCAGAAACAAAAAATTACTTGAATTTGAGAAAAGAATCCCTCAGAATCCCTGAAAGGCTTATCGCTGATTCCCAGAAAAGATTCCCCTTGAATCCCAGAAAAGATTCCCTTAGAATCCTAGAAAGTATTTTTGTAGAATACCATAAAAGATACTTCTTGAATTCCATTACAGATTCACCTAGTATCACAGACAAAGTTCCCCAAGAATCCCAGAAAGGATTGTCCTAAAATCCCAGAAAAGATTCGCCATGAATTCTAGGATTCTCGTAGAATCACAGAAAAGATTCTATGAATTCCATAAACAAATTTTTCATGAAACCGAAAAAAATATTCCCTTAGAATTGCTGAATGGATTAGCCTAGATTCCCAGACAAGATTCCCGTAGAATCTCAGAAAATATTCTCAGAGGATACCCCCAGTAGCGGAGAAGGGATTCAAGAATGTTAGATCCTCGTAGAGACCCAGGCCCCTTCTTTAGTCCCAGAAAAAAATCATCTTGAATTTCAGAAAGGATTAAGAAAGATTCCCCTAGAATCTTAGAAAGGATTCTCGTAAAATCCCAGAAAAGATTCTTCTTGAATTCCAGAAAGGATGCTTCGTGAATTCCATAAAACATTCACCTAGTATCACATACAAGATTTCCCTAGAATCCCAAAAAGGATTGTCCTAGAATTCCAGAAAAGTTTCCCCGAGAATCCTACTATTCTCGTACAATCTGCGAAAAGATTTTTCTTGAATATCAGAAACAAAAACTACTTGAATTTGAGAAAAGCTTCCCTCAGAACCCCTGAAAGGTTTATCGCAGATTCCCAGAAATGATGCCTTTTGAATCCCAGAAAAGCTTACCCCTAGAATCCTAGAAGGTTTATTTTGTAGAATACCAGAAAAGATGCTTCTTGAATTCCATACAAGATTCCCCTAGTATCACAGAAAGGATTGTCCTAAAATCCCAGAAAGGATTGTCCTAAAATCCCAGAATTGATTGGATTATCCAGAGAAGATTATTGATATATCACAGAAAATTATTTTCTTGAATTCCAGAATTCAGAAAGGATTTTCCTAGAATCTCAGAAAAGATTCTCCTAGAATCCTAGAAAGGATTCTTGTAGAATCTAAGAAATAATTCATCTTTAATTCCAGAAAGGATGCTTTTTGCATTCCATCAAACATTCACCTAGTATCACATACAAGATTCCCCTAGAATCCCAAAAAGGATTGTCATATAATCCCAAAAAGGATTGTCCTAAAATCCCAGAAAAGATTCCCCGAGAATCCTACTATTCTCGTACAATCTGCGAAATGATTCTTCTTGACTACCAGATAAAAAATATATGAATTTGAGAAAAGATTCCCTCAGCATCCCTGAAAGGCTTATCGCAGATTCCCAGAAATGATTACCCTTGAATCCCAGAAAAAGATTCCACTAGAATCATAGAAAGTATTTTTGTAGAATACCAGAAAAGATGCCTCTTGAATTCCATAGAAGATTCCCCTAGTATCACAGAAAGGAATGCCCGAAAATCCCAGAAAAGATTCCCCATGAGATCTAGGATTCTCGTAGAATCCCAGAAAAGATTCTACTTGAATCCATAAACAAATTTTTCGTTAAACCGAAAAAATATTCCATTAGAATTGCTGAATAGATTATGCTACATTCCCAGACAAGATTCTCGTAGAATCTCAGAAATTATTCTTCTTGAATCTCAGAGGATTCTGCTTGAATCCCAGATATGATGCTTCTTCAAATCTATTAAAGATTATCGGATCACAGAAAGGATGCTCGCAGAATCCCAGAAAATTATTTTCTTGCATTTTAGAATTCAACAAGGATTTTCCTAGAATCCAAAAATAATTCTTGTAGAATCTCAGAAATGATTCGTCTTGAATTCCAGAAATGATGCTTCTTGAATTCCATAAAAGATTCTTCGTTAAATTTAGAAAAAAAATTCTTGGATCCCAAAAAGATTCTACTTAAATCCCATAAAAAAAAGTCATCATGAACTCGAAAAACAAATACCTTAGAATCGCTGAATGGATTATCCAAACATTTTTCCTGAATCCAGAGAATTCTGCTTGAGTCCCACATATGATGCTTCTTCAAATCCATTAAAGATTATCGTTTCACAGAAAGGATTCTCACGGAATCCCAGAAATTTTATTTTCTTGAATTCCAGAATTCAGAAAGGATTTTCCTAAAATCCCAGAAAAGAACCCTGTAGAATCTTAGAAAGAATTCTTGTAGAATCCCAGAAATTATGCTGCTTGAATTCCATAAAAAATTCCCTTAGAATCACAGAAAAGATTCTTCATCAAATCTAGAAAAAAAAATCTCTTTTTAAATCCTAGAATTCTCGTAGAATCCCAGAAAAAATTCTACTTAAATCCCATAAAAATCATCATCAATCCGTTAGAATCGCTGAATGAATTATACTTGATTCCAAGACAAGATTCCCGTAGAATCCCTGAAACGATTCTTCTTGAATCCAGAGAATTCTGCTTGAATCCCACGTATGATGCTTCTTCAAATCCATTAAAGATTATCGTTTCACAGAAAAGATTCTCGCGGAATCCCAGAAATTTATTTTCTTGAATTCCAGAATTCAGAAAAGATTTTCCTAGAATCCCAGAAAAGATTCCTGTAGAATCCTAGAAAGAATTCTTGTAGAATCCCAGAAATTATGCTTCTTGAATTCCATAAAAGACTCCCCTAGAATCACAGAAAAGATTCCCTAAGAATCCTAGGATTTAGAATCCCAGAAAAGATTCTTCATCAAATCTAGAAAAAAAATCTTCTTGAATCTTAGAATTCTCGTAGAATCCCAGAAAAGATTCTACTTAAATCCCATAAAAAGTCATCATGAATCCGAAAAACAAATAACTTAGAATCGCTGAATGGATTAAACTTGATTCCCAGACAATATTCCCGTAGAATCCCTGAAAAGATTCTTCCTGAATCCCAGAGAATTCTGCTTGAATCCCATATATGATTCTCCTTCAAATCCATCAAAGATTGTCGTATCACAGAAAGGATTCTCGCAGAATCCCAGAAATTTTGTTTCCAGACTTCAGAAAGGATTTTCCTAGAATCCCAGAAAAGTTTCCTCTAGAATCCTAGAAAGAATTCTGGTAGAATCCCAGAAATTATGCTTCTTGAATTCCCTGAAAGATTCCCCTAGAATCACAGAAAAGATTTCTCAAGAATCCTAGGATTTTCGTAGAATCCCAGAAAAGATTCTTTGTCAAATATAGATAATAAAAATCTTCTAGAATCCCAGGAAAGATGCCTATGGAATCCCAGAAAGCATTATCCTAGAATCGCAAAAAGCAGGGTGGCTGCACTGCAAACTTGCAATGTTTGAAAAATTATAGCTCAGTCATTTATTGACGTATTTCAAATCTATTGGCGCCACTTGAAACTTCATACTTAAAAGATTTATTCGGAATCAATAGATTTAAAGTCGATCGATAAATTGTTGCGCAATGATTTTTTTTTTCAAAAAATGCCAATTTGCAGGAGTGTTGGAGGAGAAAATTGTTGAGATCTAGAGGATGGAAAATTATTCCATTATGTAATTGAATTCGAAACATTTTCAAAATTCTAGAATTTGAAAAAAAAAAATGTTTCTATGCTTGAACCTTTTTCAAAAAAAGTGTAACTGAAGATTAATTTTCCAAGATCTCGGGTATCATGGAAATGTTTAAAGTCTTCAATCCTCAATGATTTGCATTGCTCATCCTGGATTTTGAAATAATTGTAAGTTCCCAAAAGAAGAAAACTGGTCTCGGACTTCACGGCATTTTCTAAATTCTGGGGCTTAGCAGACCTAGGACTTCGAAAAATGAGGACGATCCTCGACATGGAATTTATTTTTCACGAATCTAGGGGCCCAAAACTTCCGATTCCGATTTTCAAATCCTGAAATACTGAAAACGAGGTGAGATTTTTTAATTGGATGAAATTTAAAGATCCTGGACAGATCAAAACATTTCAAAATCGGAGATGAACCAGCCTACGACTGCAAATTTCCTAAATAAAGAAAATCAAATCAAATTTCAAAATTTAGGCACTTTAAAAAATTATCAAGATCTTGAACTATGAAAACAAATATCAAAAACGCTAAACCTAGATAAATTGTCCAAATAAATTAAACTTAAAGTTCTTTCCCGGTTGTTCTCAATTTCTGGTTCAGTGACCTTTTTAGGTTTCTTGTCCAATATCTCGGATGATATGAACTAACACAAATTTTGATCATCCTCACTCCTATTGACTTGTATTGCAGATCCTGGATTTAGAAATAATTGCAAGATCTCTGGAGAGAAAAAACAAGATCGAAAATAGTTGAAGATGCTAATTTCAAATAACAGACTGTAGTGGTAATTTTTATATGATAGATGGAGTAGATGAAAGTATAGAGTTGATAGTTCCGTTAGAGTACGGCAGTGTGAAAATTGCATATAGATAGTAGAATAGCGAGCTAGGACAACTTTTAAGGAAGGTACAAATCGGTTTTTTCATCTCTCTTTACCAAACTCCCCCTTTGGAGAGGGATGGTGAGGATGGTCCCCCCCGCCACCACTGGCAAAAAGAGATGAAAACCGACCGCTCAAGTACCAACGATGTGTTTGAAACAGTTCTACCGATTTTTTACCGCACTTCAGTTGTTATTTGAAGGGGGACACCCCTCACCATCCCTCTCCAAAGGGGGAGTTTGGTAAAGAGAGATGAAAAAACCGATTTGTACCTTCCTTAAAAGTTGTCCTAGCTCGCTATTCTACTATCTATATGCAATTTTCACACTGCCGTCCTCTAACGGAACTATCAACTCTATACTTCAATCTACTCCATCTATCGTATAAAAATTACCACTACAGTCTGTTATTTGAAATTAGCATCTTCAACTATGTAAATCGTTGACTTCACGCAGAAGTAATACTAAACATATAGTCAAAGTAAGATCGAAAAGTTTACAAAACTTTCAGAATTCTGGAGCTTAAAGTTAAATATTTCAAACTGCAGATTTGCAGATTGCAGATCTTGGACTTAGACAAATGAGGAAGATCCAAGATATAAGTTTTATTTTTCAAGATTCTAGGACCTCGCATTTATTTTTTTCGTCTCCTGGAACTCCGAAAAAAAAATTGGGATCACTAATTTGGACACATTTTTAGGGTCCTGAGGTAGATTGAAATATTTCAAAATTCAGTCGCTTTCAACAATCACCGCGAACGTGAACTATGGAGCAATTTAAAAAAATCTAGACCTAGATAAATTTGCAAAATAAATTAAGTTTAAATAGGTAAACAAATTACATTAAGGACGCGATCTAATTCCCAGTTATTTCCCGGTTGTTCTCAATTTAGGTTCTCCCGGGTTTTCTGCTTCAGTGTTTACCCTGCTTTTTAGAATTCCGTCAATAAATTGGTATTCTCGTTAGAATTCCTTTGGGTCATCTTGAAACTGTAAATTCTTATCGCAGTTCCATTGGAAATCATGTCCGCTGGAGCTCTTGTCAAAAGTTTCTTGGAATTGTGACCTGAATTCCCTGAATGAAATTGCTTTAAAATTAACCTCCGAAATGGTTGAAATTATCCTCAGAGTTTCCTTTGGAATTCTTCTGGACTTCTCTTTGCAATTCAGCTCATACCTTCCTAAGAATTCTCCATAGAATTCAACAGCATTTCTCCTCGCAAAGCCTATGGAATACTTTTCAGAATTAGGCCAATGGGATTCTTTCCCAAATTCCCTGGAATTTCTTTATGAAATACCCTTCAAACTGTCCTAGTTCTCATAGAAATTCCCTTGAAAGTAAGTTCATCCAAGTCCAAGAGCCTTGATAATTCTACAGGGCCCAAAATCTTGATTTCTATTTCGAACGTGAGCAGTTCAATTTTGGAGCATAACCTTTTTCAATATTCTTGAACTTACAAATCAGTGCTCATTTGGCTGTCGACAGAAGCAGACCACTCTCAATGTGTGTCACGCGATCGTCTGTTTACTCGGCAGCAACCATTTGTGTGGTACTTCTCATTGTTCTTCATCAGCAGTTCTTTCGGTCGATGCGTCATCGGCTTTGGAAAACAACCGTTTCATGATGAGTGTGTGAGTGCTGAACACGTTTTGCGTCCATTGCTGCAATGGAAGCGCTCTGACCCCCGTTGGCGAATCTGCCATACAATGAAACCACTGGAAGCGGCACCCGTTCTGGTGGAGGATAGCGGAAGATAAAATGTTTATTGTGTTGTACCTTTTGACTATAGTTTTAAGATGTATTCTATAGTGAACAAGAATCCTCGTCTCTGTAAAGTTAATTCGATTGAGCCGTATCAAATAAATTAATAAAAAAAAACTTACAAATATTTTGAAAATTCTAAAATTAAATTGTGTTGCTGAATGAGGCGGGAGCATTGACCCTTTTCCTCCGTCTCCTGTGGCTCCTCATGAATTCCCATATCGTTTCCATAGAATATAGGGAGGGATCTCAACAGATCTTAGAGACATTCCATTGCTTAATTTCACTGAAGTCTTTGATTTTGATATTTTAGATATTTAAAAAATAGTACATTTTCTGTCCACGGAGCCTCAACAAGGACATAAAGGAAGCAGACAGGACTCTAACCTGGGTCCAAGTCAAGGCAAAAGACACCAGCTGCCCAGAATGGAAATCTATTTTAGATTTGAAAACTTTCCCGTGGCAGTATTTCTGAAGATTTAACATGGAGCTAAGATTTCATTGTGCTCATGGTTCTCGAAAATTTACAAAATTTATCGACATCATCTTGAACAATGAGAAAGTTGATCGTTCTCTTATTCGGCTGACTCCAATAAAGCCGCGCACCTTTATTCGTTCTGATTCATTGGATTTAAAATACAGCAAATCAATAGAATGACCAAAGTCAACACATCTCTTCCCTTCTCTTCCCTGGGAAAAAAATCCGAACAAATTAGTGAAGAATTTGGTAAATTTTCAAAACACATTCAACAACTGCTGCCATCCATCAAGCTGAAATTCCACCTCGTGAGTGGGGATCAAACGAGAGAAAAGTATTATGGTCAAGCAAGCATCGATTTCCTAACGAACGGCTTCCCCCGTCCCGGTCCCGCCACTTGTCGACCCCCCGGATTAGTTTCCACCTCTAATCCACTCGCTCTATGTTTGTGTCACTCGACACAAGTGCCTCAGTCATGAACAACCGCTAATCGTGCCGTCCGTTTTCCACCTTTTTTTTCTCGCCGTTCACAGATGACTTGACTCGAAGCGATCCGAGCGCAGCCGGCACCTGAAGTGGTTTAGCAGTGTCGTCACACATTCACACACACACACAGTCACATCCGAAGATGTGTCTCCCCCTAGCAATGTAGTTTATGAGAGTCATCCACAAGTAGGCATGCGAGCGATGAAGGGAGAAATTCTCGGTAAACTTATGTGGGTCGCCTACTGCGGCCGGCGGAGAAATGTGAGAGGCATTTCTTGTGCTGTTTGTCTCATCCGAAGATTGGTGACTTCCGGAAGAGTTGCGGGTACGAAATTGTTCTGATGGCGGTGGTCTGCAGATCCAAATTGATGGGTCAAGTGGCGCTATTAAAAAGCGATTCAAATCCGCCTGGCCGTGGGATCCAATCATAAAGTTCGATATTTATCACCGCTGCTTGTCGCACTTGGGGAGCTGTCCAGCAGTCCCATATCTCATTAGCTCAGCGCAACTCGACGCCTACTCTGTGAGTGAGTGAGCGAGCGAGCGCGACCTTCAGGTCTCGCCGGGGAGCAGAAGAGAGTGTAATCGTCTTCGTAAAGTGCACCACAACTGACAGTGCTCGAAGATCAAAGACCTTCGATGCCGCTGCAGCCGTAATCATATGTTGATGAGTACCTTAAACGAACGTGCTTCGGTAAAACTCCAACTCCCAACTTATCATTATGTAAATATTGCCTCACATGGCTGCGCACAGCTCGCCGGCTTGTTGACACACGGTAAACATCCCCACCCAGTCCCTGGGTAGTTGGTAGCGAATCTTCCCCACACCCCGACACCCTATTTATCCAGAGCACTCAACCCAATCAAAACCGCGGAGCTCAATTGACGAGTTGATTCATCCGTCCGGACCATAATTGGCAGCCGGTTGGTTGTTTGCTTCCTTAATAAATTAATTCGCCGAGCACTTGACTCATTCTCACCTCGTAGTAGGCGGAGGACCCGCGTCGCTATGGCAATAAAAAAGCGAAAGGTTCTCTGCTCCATCTAGCCTGGCAGTCAGACCCTAATGAGTCCCCGGTCTCGCCGCGTTCGCGTCCGCTCGCAAAGTGACCATTAAATTAGAACACAATATTTTTTTTTTCTTTTGTTTCGCCTCTCGGAAAAGGCAACACTTCATCATCCGAAAGGCGAAGGTCCGTCCAAGGCGCGAGAAACTGGAACAATTAACACCCCTTTCGGTTGTTCGGACAAATTTTTCAAGGCCAACTGTGCGGCAGTTGTTATCATGATGGTACTGAAGAAGTCGAACAGGTTCCTGCGCGCGGCGGGTTTCGATTCGGAGCACTCAGCCTGGTGTGGGCCATAAAACGAAATGGTGTGTCTAGTCCTGCTGGGTAAATGGGAACCGAATCGGACCTCATCGTGACTATTTTTGGGCAAGAAGCCCGTGGCATACGAAATTTATACCGAGAGCGATTAAGATATTGAGTCCATTAAGGCTCGGTAGAGGAGGCGACGACCGGTCACTCGTCGTCTGGAACAGGGGAGCCGAGATTGCCCGGAAGAGTACAAGTAAAGTGCAGTCGGTGAAGAAAATGGGTTTGATCTTTAGATCGGTGCGGATTATTAAGATAATGTAAGATGTTCTTGGAAAACGACCACTGCTGTCATGCTAAATTTGGAACTGGTTAGTCACTGATTTTCCATATGTGCGTGTAATTTTGATCCCTCTAATTAAAACTAGATATCCAGGTAACAATTTGATGCTTAACAAGTGTTGTTCAATCGATTTTAATTCAGCCTTAGTTTGAATAATTGTTGTACATATACCACGTTAACCTTTGTTCAGCTTTTAAACATCTAAATCTGGTGATTTTCATCAGCCAAAAGCTTAACAGTTATATAAATTATAAGCTTTTTAAGGCATTCAATAACAGGCTTCTTCAACCCTTATTCAGCCTTCTAATTTTATTTAGTTGTAATAATGAAAATAATGGAATTCATATCTTATATATTTTATGGGACTACAAGGTGCTGACTAATTGGATTTAGATATTTATATTGTTATTATAAGTCTAAAAATTACCTTTGCATTTCGAGATTCAAACCGGCAGTCGCTAATTCTCAGGCAACAATCATACCTACTGGACCATATGTGTTTCAAAAGGTATGATCATTAACTTGAAACACGTCAAATTTAAGATGAATAACAGCAACCGGAAGAGTATTGTACAGCAATGCAGAATTGTAAACAACAACTGGTGAAGTAAAACATTCCTCTCATTTTCAAGTGTAGTTAACGCAATGTGTACACAAGTGCGCGATTTATTTCGATGGTCATGGGAAAGCTATTTTAGTGCCATTATTGAGTTAGTAAAAAGCTCCTCTACTTTGTCTCTACTGCTGCCGCTGCTTGGGATTAGAAAGGTAGGCAGCTAAGAACTAAAATGCCGGAAATGCAACGAGTGACGCTTACTACGTTTAACAAATCAGGCTATCAAAATATTTGCAGTGCATTGCTGATTTGTGGAGTATTTAGTGTTAAGCTAAAATAAGGCTAGGTCATTATTTAGATCTGCTAAGTTATTGTGGTTGAATTATGGGGATACAATTAGCTTCATGCACTACTAATCATCTTTATATTGAGCCTGCTGTTAATCAGCTTTGTACACCTTAAATCAACCAATAATCAGCTTCTGTTCTTACTGTTCAGCTTGAAGGGCAATTCTTCAAGATCTTGAAGGTTCCTCAGAAGAAGTTTTCGGTGCTTCCTTGACGTAATTGGAACTGCCCTGAGTTTTTCAGAAGGTTTTAAAAGTTCCAACCATTTTCCTCAAGATAATTGAACTGTATAGCAGTTCTTTGTTCTACTCTGAAGCTTCCGCAATTTTCCTGATGTTTTCGCTTTCATGGACAAAAAAAACTCAATAATACAATATTAAAATAAATGAATATTACCTAGATTTTCAAAAACTTCCCGAATCATGAGTTATGTTCTCTAATTGTTCGTGTACTTATCGAAACTTCTCTTGCCTTCCAACAATTTTCGTGATATCCATGGAACTTCTTTGAAGACGCAGCAAATTTACAGGAATTATTGGAACACTCATGCAATTCTCAGAATAGTCCATAATTTTTCGGAACTTCTTGAAAGTTCCGGAAAACTGCTCTGAAGTTCTCTGATCTTCCTCGATATACGCGCTGAAACATGAAACGCGTTTTTCTCGGCTTGCTGATTTGTGCTATGGACGGCAGTAAAGTTCTCTGAACATCCCGGAGCTTTGCTGAAGTTTTCGGAAATCAGGGTGGCCCCTGCATAGTGGGCTAGGAATAAATTATAGAAGGAAAAATAATAATAACGCTCTGGGATTGCATCCAATTGAGCTGATGTCTTGAGTGAAGTTTCTTGGATTAGTTAGGACTGTCGTAACTGGGCATCATCCTACTCGAGATTTGGCTGGATTGCGCTACTTATTTAAATAAAAGGGCTTTCCGTGCCAAGTTCTCGATCGTAATAGGCTGCTGGTGTTTGCTGATCGGTACTCGGTGGTTACCTTGGTTACAGTCGACAGAGAGCTCGCTTGGGGACTCTCGCTTCCAGAAGAAGGAGAGAGCTCGCTTGCTCGTCGTTCGGTCGATTTTCTACAGTTGCTTGGTTGATTTGCTGTTGCTGCCGGGTTGCCTTGGCTACCGTCGTTCGGTCGGTTTGCTATCTAGCTGCTGTTCCTTCCTGCTTTCGAAGTAGATGCTACCTTTTCAGCGTCAGAATGAAGAATGACCCACATGATAGTAGTAGTAAAATTATGTTCATTTCTGTTGATTATGGTAGTACATTGATTTACCATTTTAATTGATTAGCCTACTTGACTCTTCATCTTTGTTTAATTTGATATTCTAATTTAATATTTGCGTTTTTCAACTAGTTTACAGAATACCCCTTTGGGGATTTGTTTTATTTGAATTGAAAAAAGTGATAACCTACCTAACTACGAGTATAACTTAACCTAACGTGCTAGATCACGTATGATCTAATGATTTGATCTCAGACAGGTGTCTCTGAACCTTTCCAGGATGAATACTCTCCGTTCTTCTAATGTCTGAATTCCAGCCAGGAGGTGGATCTCAGAATTTCTAGTCCACGGGGGACTGTTTAGGACCATCCTAAGGATCTTGTTCTGGATCCTTTGAAGTTTAAGGTGATGGCATTTTGCGCAACTCTCCCAGATTGGCATACCGCTTATTTTTCAGGGACAGGGTTGACTTCCTGTTGATAAGTGGATACAACGATCTTATCAAGATGTTGCACTTGGTTTTTGTTTTGTCAACGTGTTCCCTGAAAAGAAGCTTGCTGTCTAGTGTTAGCCCGAGGTACACGACCTCTTTGGACCATTCCACCACTGTGCCGTTCAGGCAGATCTTGTTATTCTCCAACGGAACAAGTCTAGGAGATTTAGAGTGTGAAAAGATAATGACCTGGGTCTTATTATCATATATATATATATATATATATATATTATGATTAAAAATCAGTGCCAGATGGTTGTAGAATCTGGAACTCAAGTGTTTGAGTTCCAGATACAGGATGTTGTCGAAACCTGGGGTCTTCATGTTTTTAGATGATTTGATATAGGCCAACAGTTCGTCAGCCGTAATCTCGGATTCCTCTGGGAAAAATGTTAGGAATCTGAAGAAGATTGGTTGCATTTTCAGCAACCTCAGATTCATGAGGGCTGACGATGTTTTGTCCGAGATTATGGGAGCTGACGAAGTTTTGACTTATCGCGGCAACCTTCTCTTCAGGAGTTATCAGATGAACCACTGGGTCGCCGGGACGATCCAGTGGGATGACCCACATGGACAGTACACCCTCTTTAAATAACTGAAGGCTTTTACACTTCAACCAATCAGAGATTGCGAAGGGGAATTCAATCTCATTAGGGAAGTTCAAATATTCTTATTACTATTATTATTATTATTATAATTAGTAATGTCGGTTACCTGTTGATTAATGGGGACATGACTTCGATAATAGTTCCACATTTTATATTCTGGATATTAAAACACAATTATTATTTTCTAATTTATTTTATTTATTTATTTTATTCGTTCATCGCACCTTTATACTACAAGGACTACAATTTGGCGGATACAAATAGTTCAAGTTTTGGCCGTAAAGATGGCACAGCGATATACATTTTTGTCTTATTTCGCAAGATAGAGGTGACTTCGGTAAAATTTTAGAAAAGTTGCCGAGAAATAAAGGCTGTGCATCGTCAAACAATTGAGATATACGAAGTTTCATAAAATTTGTTTGGATTTCACGTTTCAAATTCAGATCATAACCAAATTCCAATCCTCTCATTTCAAATAGAATACACTTTGGAATTCTCATGCAAATCTCCCAATAATTAATCATGTTACCATGCTTCTGCGATAATTTTCCGCATACACTTAGTTCCGTTAATTGTTGACAGAGGGAGGTGCGGTCAAAATATGTATGGTATATCTATATAAAGGGTGATACGGTCAAAATTTGGTCAATATCAACTTGACGTATTTCTTTCAATTTTGCATTTAAAAAACCTGAACACCCCTCATTTTGAAGGTGTGTGTGTGTAGAATGTTGCTCCTATTTTGATTTTGGAATGCACTCTTCAGTTGTCAAAATGCCGTCCAAGCAAGAAGAGCAGCGTATCAAAATTTTGCTCGTGCATCGCGAAAATCCGAGCTACTCGCACGCAAAGTTGGCAAAATCGCTAAAAGTTGCCAAATCAACCGTTACAAATGTAATTAAAGTGTTTGGGGAACGTTTGTCGACAGCCAGGAAGTCTGGATCGGGGGGAAATCGAAAACCGGAAGCCGCTGAGACGACAAAGAGAGTTGCCGGTAGTTTCAAGCGAAACCCTAACCTCTCTCTCCGAGATGCCGCAAATAAGCTGGGTGTATCGTCTACAACCGTGCATCGAGCCAAAAAACGAGCCGGACTATCGACTTACAAGAAGGTAGTGACTCCAAATCGCGATGATAAACAAAATACGACGGCCAAAGCGCGATCCCGGAGGCTGTACACGACGATGCTGACGAAGTTTGACTGCGTGGTAATGGACGACGAAACCTACGTCAAAGCCGACTACAAGCAGCTTCCGGGACAGGAGTTTTATACGGCAAAAGGAAGGGGAAAGGTAGCAGATGTTTTCAAGCACATGAAACTGTCAAAGTTCGCAAAGAAATATCTGGTTTGGCAAGCCATCTGTACCTGTGGCTTGAAAAGCAGCATTTTCATAGCTTCCGGGACTGTCAACCAAGAAATTTACGTGAAAGAGTGTTTGAATAAACGTCTGGATTTGGCATCTTGCCATTACGGTAAAAAGGCCATGGAGTGGTACGCCGCCAACAACGTGCAGGTGGTTCCCAAGGACAAGAACCCTCCCAACACGCCAGAGCTCCGCCCAATTGAGAAATACTGGGCTATTGTCAAGCGGAACCTAAAGAAGACCAAAAAGACTGCTAAGGGCGAGCAGCAGTTCAAGGCAAACTGGCTTTCTGCGGCGAAGAAGGTGGACAAGGTGGCTGTACAAAATCTGATGGCAGGGGTCAAGCGTAAGGCCCGGCAATTCGGATTTGGAAAAGCGGAAGCCTAACTGAATATTTTTCCTGAATTTTATACTAATTGAACTTGAAAAAGAAATTTAATTTGATTTTTTTAAATAAACGATTTCACCGATTTACACGCGTTTTCCCTTGACCAAATTTTGACCGTATCACCCTTTATGCAGTCAGGTTAACATCCGGAGTCCCTCCTTTCTTACACACTCGACGACAAAAATACCTGCCAAGCTCCGCCTCTGGATACGAAGCCTTGTTGCATATATAAGGGTTCCAACAGTTTTTCAGGGCAAGGTACTATATTTTGAAGTCTGTGAAAGGGAAATCACATATTGTGTGGCATCAGCTCGTGAGAGAAAATGGTCGCTCATGGATTTGATTTTTTTCTCTCTCTTGGGGCTAGTGAGAACCGGGTAACAAATGTATGGGAAAAGACTGTTTTTATTTTATTTTAGCTTGTTCTACAAAAAGTGAACAACAAAGTTCCTTGAAAAATTGCTCGGTCACCATTTTGAAAATTTTACAAGATTCAAAATGGCAAATTTTTTGCAAAAATGTGAACCACTGCCCATAACAAATAATTACGCAAAGTTTCATACAAATCGGAGAAGGTCGATTCTTAACTTAATATTTTTTTTTCGCTCTGATTTTCCCTAATGTTTTCACAGTTCTAAAAAAGTTCAAAAATTTAACTAAAAGTTACGATTTGGGTCAAGTTTGAAGTGCCTATTGTGTCCAATATCAGAAAAGTTAGCATATAGTAAATGTACTTTTTTGACGTAGGATTACGTCCTTCGGCAACAGATTGGGGGTGCAATTTCAAAAAAAAAATTAAATTCGACCGCGGTCAGATTTTGACCACTTATGACTCTGTTAATAGCGGATGGATTTTAATTCTAAAAAGCCAATACACAATTAGCCAGAATACAGTCATGGTTCATATATACACCCAACCGGTGGATGTAAGATTCGCTTACAATTATGTGGGATTCATCATCAGAGGATGTAAGTGGAGACCGCATGAACCGAGGATGCGATATACCTAGCTGCGGTCCGATGTAAGAAAATTGGAGACCGAAAAATGTGGAGTGTATTAGTGAGTGAAATTAATTATGTCGAAAAAAATAGAAAAAAGGTTGCCGACTGGACTCGAAACACGGACGTTGCGACTATCAGACCTGTGCTTTCTCCACTGCTCTCTCCATGCTTATGAATATGGTTAGCCTAAAAGCAAACATGAAGCGCTCATTTTCTCGCATGCTCGACTTCGTATGCTTTTTCTGCTGGAGAGATTCGAGACAAGTGTGTGCGTCGTTCTACAATGTTCTACAATGTGCGTCGTTCTACAAGCTTACTGGTATAGTCGAAAGCGTAGATGGAACACGAAATAAAAAAGACAAAAAACCATTACATCGCCTGCATGGTCAATTTCTAACATTCGTTGCGATGTTCATGAACAGAGGATGATAGGAAACGGAACTAACATTCATTGTAATAGATTTTTGGTTTGCGTGTATGGATCATGGAGACAACGGACTGGTCCTCCAAAAATTCCGGAACATCCGTAAAAGTGATCCTAGAGCTCTGCGGTTTTTTTTAAAACATTAGGAACTGTGATATAAAAAAATGGGTGGGTTTGGTTACAAGACACGACCGCATAGTTGACGTAGACTACGTTGAAATATTCAGTAAACTTCTCGTGCATTTTTCTTGATATTGATTTAAAATACAGTAGAAGTAACTTATTTCTTCAATTTACTCCATTTCCTCTCCTTGACATGTAAGTTTCCCTTATTATAGTTATTTCGACAATGAGCATGCATAAGGGCGTAAACGCGATGATCGATTCTCTTCGTCGATTTTCTCTTTTGTTAATAATTCGCTACATTTAACGTTTCTCGGTACGTTTGCTGTTGCTTTTGATAACCAATACAACCAGTTACTACTCTGCATTGAACAAATTTTAGAAAATTGTTTCGCTTAGCTGTAGCAATGTGAAGAGAAAATCGATGAAGAGAATCGATCATCGCGTATTCGCCCTTATGCATGCTCACCAGTGCTGTAAATTCTCAAAATCATTTGAACATTTTTGATGAAAATGAGAAAAGCAGCTATCAAAGGGGACCTCATCCGAATGGGTGATATCAGTTGATTAGTCATTTGACGAAGGCATTGATCATTCTCATTTGAGAAACGCTATATATCATTCAATTGAGTGTAACTTACACACAAACGGAGCTCTGGTCGACATTCCGGCAAAAAAGCGGAGCCAACCCGACACCAACCTGACTTCTATCAAACCCCAACCCGATTTTGACCCGACATTGACCCGACATAAACTCAAAATTGACCCGACAACAACACGACATCGGGTCGACATCGACCTTAAATTAGCCTTACATTGATCCGACATCGGGTCGACTTGTCTGTTCGGGACCATTTTGCTGGATTTCTTCCATACTCCACTGTCGTATATCAAATGATAGTGAGTGACTCAATTGACAGTGACTATGAGCTTCGAATGAGAAAGGGGCTCTTCAAATTATGGTCATGTGAGAATTCGTTTCTACAGTATTGATTGAATGGTTGTATTGGTTCATCTTCAATCGAATGATATGAAAATTTACAGCACTGATGCTCACTGTCGATTTTCCTAACTGTTTCTGGACTTTCCGTTCGGGATATTTTCGTATATGAAACACTTGTCTTTAATTCTCCGTTATAAAACATATTCCCTGGGCACACTTCAATGTCCATCCCATCTCCGTTGAACATTTGTTATGGATAACACGTTTAACCAAACGCTTGATCGCAGTGGGTTACCTCCGGTGGGAAATCGTTCACAAGCACATTCCACAATTCCATGTTCGCATCCAAATGAGCTTAAATTTTGGGAGAATTACCAGGACCTGATTTGAAGTCGATTATGTTTGCTGGAACATAATCGATATTTTGAACCACTCACACATTTTCTCTGCTTTGAAAGTTGAATACACATTTCTTTATCGTTAAGAGAAAATTGATTCAAAAATTCTAATACAGAATTTCATTATTCTGTTATCAGTAATGTTGATCGAAAAAATAATTGGGAAAAATTTCCCTTTTTCTTTTTCCTTGGTTTGTTTTCCGTGCTGAGCACCAATGCTACCGACGCCAGGAAGGCAGCTCCCACACCTGCACCCTACCTATCGATCCATCAACTCATGAACCGGGGACCAACGGCTTTACTTCCCTTCCGAAGTAAGACGTGATCAGAGATGTTATGCCTCAGAACATCCCGGCGGCGCCGACTGGGATTGAACCCAGGCCTGCTGGGGTGAGAGGTAATCACGCTTACAACTACACCACCGGGCGGCGCCGCTAAATTTCCCGTTTTTGTCAGCCTAACATTTGAGAAGGGGCTGACAAAATCGGGAAAGCACTGTATTTGGGTCTAGTTTATTTTTCCAGAAATACATTATTTTTCTCTAATACTTTCAAAGAGCCATATGGGCATTGAAGAACCGATTCTGGGTGTTCCGGATATCAGTTTCAAGTAGCCACATTCGTCACCTATCGAATCACCTTTTTTCGATTAAATATTCCCAGCAAATTCAACTAGTAATCAGTTGACACACTCTTCACCGCTCATCTTGCAGTCCTAACCTCGAAAAACAAATGCATTTGATCCAGTTTCGAGTCGGAGAGAAGCGCGCTCGCCAAAGCCCACACTGATCGTGCTCTCGATCTCCCTCACTCCTCACCAACCAACCGCAGCCAGGAATGCCTGCATTTGAGTGTAACCGCAATCCGCAACCGATCCAGGCGAGGAGAAACCGGTTTTTTCCCCCCTCCAGATCCAGAACGGACGATTAACGAAATGGGGCTGAAGCAGCAGCAGCAGCTGAAGGGCGATTGATGGACAATGGCCTCCAGGTCCCGATCCAGGTCCGGGTCATTAGGCATTACACACAAAAATCCCGCAGGCCCGCACACAACAACAGAAAGGCCCCGAATGAATGCTGCTCATCCGACGGCGGACTGCCGAAGGAATTTAAAGAGACCTTTTCCGAACCTTACCTAACGGGTTTTGTGCTCATGCTCACCACGACCACCACCGACCACGGACGACGGCAGCACCGCGAACGCGGCTCATTTAATGGCGGAGAAAGGCTTTTAAAGAACACGCGAACGGAGTCTCGCGGCGATCCGACGACGAGAAAGATCCAAACCCAATCTAATGAGGCACACGGCTGAGCTTGCAGTGCGGCACGCGGATGACTTATGTGAGTGTGTGCTTGCAACCCGTCCCCCTCCCCCTCATCACGAGGGGGATCGATGCGGTAGATTTGGTATGCAAGCCAGGAAAAATATAACTGTTATGTGATTTGAAGCGAAAGAGACCATGCCGCATGATGCACGATCACCAAGTCGTCGTCGTTGTCGTCGTCGCCTGCTTGGATCGAACCAAAACAAGAGACTCGCAAGAGAGAGAGAGAGAAAAAGCGGGAAAGAAAGCAAGCGAGGAACTCTGTGCCCCTCAGTCAGTGCCTTCTTCGATGTGGCGAGGGGTTTTGTTTGGTTGCTGAGGATGCAGAGGGGGAAATGTGGGTCAATCGGTACCACCACAACAATAACACATCATCGTCATCAGGCGGACGTCATCGGGAGAAAGAGTTTAACACACTAGTCTGGCGATGCAGAAGATGAATGGTGAAGAATCGGTCCTGAACTTTGACATCATTTAGTTGTTTGACTTCGTTTAAAGTTTTTGATCTGATCATGGAAGTTGCTTGAATTAATCAAGAGGATTTTCTAGATATATATTGAAGTATTCCAAAAAACAAAACTTACATAACATCCAAAAATGACTTGTACCTACTCAGGGATGGAAAATCATTTACATTCATTTGCCTCTAACTTTTTTCATCAACAGAATACCGTAAAATGATGTATGAAGCTTTTGTAGCTTTCGATACTAACTACAACTTATGTTAATAACTAAAATCTGAATCTCTTATGCATGATGAAATAGAGCTGGCAGAACATGTTATTGTTTTTCAGTGAATGCAATTTACATTCACTGAAATGTAGCTAATATCAAAGCCTACAAAAGCTTCAAACACTATTTTACAAAATTCTGTTGGTGAAAAAAGTAATAGGCAAATTAATGTAAATGAATGCACGAAATTAATGTAAATGATTTTCCATCTATCCAGGCGGGATTCCTGAATTATCATTATTATAATTGCCCGAAATTTTAAATCATTTTGGAAAAAAATAACTCAATTTGCCATTGAACACTGACGCAGTTTCACTTTCCCAGTGGTTTTCCAGAGTGATTATTTTGCTACTTTTCAAATTCCTGTCACGTTCCCGGGGTATCCGGAACATGTCCGGATGTGGCAAAATTTGATCCTAAAGTCTAAATATTACCACCTCTGAAATAGCCCATTGAATGCTGAGGCAATTGGAGGTGTCACATACTTACCTTACCAATCAGGCTAAGGCCTTGTTGTCCTATGCTGTCCGAAGAAGTCATCTCCACTCTACTCGATCCATGGCCACACTTCGCCAGCCTCGTAGTCTGCGAAGAGTCCGCAGGTCGCCTTCTACTTGGTCGATCCACCTTGCCCGCTGCGCGCCTCTGCTTCTTGTTCCTGTTGGGTCGCTTTCTAGAACCATTTTTATTGGGTCGTTGTGCGGCATTCTTACGACGTGCCCAGCTTACCGTAGTCGCCCAATTTTTGCAATGTGAAAGATGGATGGTTCTCCCAGCAGCTGGTGAAATTCGTGGTTCATTCGCCTCCTTCACGTTCTGTCATCCATCTGCACTCCACCGTAGATGGTGAAATTCCTTAAATAATTCTCCTAAAAATATTTATCCTCAGCATCACTACTAATATCTAAAATTCCCATGGAAAAATCTTCGGAATTTTCTCTATATTCTGGTCAGAATTCTCTTAGAGTGGTTCCGTGCAATCCTTGAAATGGTCCTCATTGAAATTCACCTCGAAATTTCATTGAAACTTTCCTCAAACCATCTCTGATATTCTCTTAAGAATGCTTTTGGAATTATCTTCACAATTATCATTGATTTCTTTTCGAAACTCCCTTTTGATTCACCTTCTTAACTTTGAATTCTACTTACAAGTACCTTGGAGTACCTCCTTTCAGTTCTCCTTCTAAAATTAACTCGAGTTTTTTTGACGTAGGATTACGTCTTTCGCCAACATCGGGGGTACAATTTCAAAAAACCAAAATCGACCGCATTACCAAAAGTGGTCAGGTTTTGACCACATATAACTCTGTCAATAGCGGATGGATTTTAATTCTAAACAAGCCAATCGATTAGAAATGTTGCTAAAAGTCTACTTAATTGAACACTTTATTAATTTTCAGTAGGTTGCCATTGAAAATTGCACAAATGTCCAACTGTTGCAATGGTGATCAAAATTATCACCGATTGCCTGCAAACAGCGCTTTCCCTAACACAGATTTCAAAATCGAATTCCATCCGGTCTCCACACCGTGTGTGGTGGTTTTAGTCAGTCGTCAGCAGCAGCAGCAGTGCTTTGGGCGCGTGGCGTTGAAAATTGTACACAACGAAAAGCTGCTCGCAAGCAGCGAGCTGCAGCCCACATGAGCGTCCATTCCCCAAAGAAAGAGGAAGATGCCTCACCGCTATTGATCGGGATCCATCCTCGTGAGTCTCTGTGGGTTATCTATGCCAAGCGCGTCTCGAATCTCGAATTTAAATCGCGAATATTTCGCGATTGGAAAAATTTGAGCAAGAAATTCCTCCAAATAATATTTTCTTTTTTTTTTATCTATTGAATAAAATAAACCAAAAATTCCGTACGTTTTGTGCACAAAAATGCGTAATTTTGTCATCAGAAAACGAGGCGTTCCGTGATGGGAAAAGTGGTTTCCCTAACGCAGTCGCCGAATATTAATACCAAGCACTGTGCATGCCAGACGGTACCTTTGTTTTATCTAATTCGTTTATTTGTAAGGCTCAATCTTTTTAGCTTTACGGAGCCGATAATTCATTGTTCTTTGTACCAAAATACACTTAATTCTATATCTAGTAGGAGTTAGGCCGAATACTCGCGGTCCAGACGGTACCTATCTCTATGCCTTTCGATGCAAATTTTAAGCCCCTACTATTAAGAGAATTATGAAAAAAAAAAACTTGCCGGATTCTCTTAACATTTGCATCAAAAAGTAGTAAGTAGGCGCAGATTCTGTGATTGATGTGTTTTCCGCTATCATCTTCAAGAACATCGAGGACAAATTTCCACAGCATTGTTCTATACTAGCTTCCAAGCTTTCATCTCATCGGCCCTTTTCAGGACCACAAATGACTGATAAAAGATTTAACTAAAGAGTAAGAGCTTGAATCCAACCCATATCGTCCAGGAATGGACATCGACAGAGCACCTCAAAAACAGAACTCTTAAATTGCTTCCGAATTTCAACGTATCGAAATTTTTCACTGATAACGAGTTGCTGTGACATCTAAACTACCTTTCGTAATCCTACGTCAAATCTACGGTCGTGTCTTGGATACAATCTCTTACCTTTTTTTTCTCTTTTATACAACGTGTTCAACGCATCATTCCTAAAACGTCTAGCTAGACCATCAGCACGAAACGAAAATGAAAAAGAAGCACGCTTAGAACAAAAGGCTGGCTGTGGATTTTCTCGTCGTTGTTTTGCTCACCCCTTCCAATAAATGCAACGTCGATTTTGTAGTTGAAACGAAGCCTCATTATGATTTTCAATCCCTCCCCACTGACATTCTATCAGCGGTCTTTTAATTTCTTTAATATGCGCTATGTCCCGTTTCAGTTACTTTTTTTTTAGATAAATATGTGGATAGAAGATTAATTATATTACGTGTAATCTTCTAGTGATTTCACGTGAGATATGCTTCAAATGCATGTTTTCAGTTTCCGTCATGTACGTCATGAAACCTGTGTTGATGTGTTTCATGAAAGTCGTCCCCTTTGAACGCAGCTTGGAAGAAAGACCAATGAAGCGACGGGAGGAAGAGAGACAAGCGATTGAAAATTTGTTTGTAGATGCCGACTGAGGTTCTACAGTGCTGCGACTTCTACAGAAAAAGAAAGCTCGCAGTCTCTTCGTCGCATCGATTTTGTCGATTGAAGCTGTTATTGTGACAAATCGCCTACTCAAAATCACTTTGCAGTGTTAGCCAGAAATACTTTGGAATTTCTTTGGAATTGCCTGCTCTGCTCGACAGAATTCTGTGATACATTTACTTTGAATCCAACTCAGTATTCCCTCGGACTTCTACTCAGAACTACCTTGGAATTCTGCGTAAGTTTCACCTGGAGCCTGGAGTCTGGAGTTAGCTCAGAACTAATTAGAAAGGAATCCTAAGATATCACTTTCCGAAAAATTCATCCATTAATATTTTCCTCTGAATTGCCTTGAAAGTATTCCTTGGAGATTCAATTTCCAATTCCATCGAAGTTCATAAGCTTGGAAAGTTTTGCTAGACCCTTTATTTTTTTTTTGAATTAGGGTTCTTGAAATTTATTCCATATCCGTAGTCTTCAATATTTATTTTCGTTCTACATTATTAACAAAAAAATTAAGTCTGTTTTGATTAGGTCCAAGATTAAACAAAAAATAGTCTAAGTTTAAAATCTGTACAAACTATTCATGTTCCAGAACCTTAAAAAGTACAATTAAGTGTAGGATTTTTTTTAATTTGTCAACATCAACAGACTCGGTATGGTCCCAATGATGGTTTAACTTAAAATTAAAATTAAAGTAAGTCATAAGTTAAAACTACAAAACATTAAAACACGATCATTGACGATTTACATTTCTAAGGAAGAATGAAGCGAAACGTCTCCGAAGCAGGTGTCGTGGCAGGTGAAAATCGAATACTGATGAAACTCGGTTAAATACTCGCTGCAGTCCGCCTATTGCACCGTTGATTGCTTAGTTTGTCCGACTTAGTGCCATTCTCAGCATAACAGTGCTACGAAGCATTCGGGGTTGGACGTTAATGTTTACTTGCTCCAAGTTTGCAGCGCTTTTGAAATATCTCTTCTGGTGCGAAGAGGCTCCAAGTCAATCAGCTGGCAACGACATTCTCAAAGCGTATCGCAGAAAGCGGCGTTGAACGGCCTCAACTCTCTCAGTACCATTGCTGTAGTTCGGACTTCAATCCACAGAACCATATTCTAGAATGGAGCGTACCAGGGAGCATTACAGTGACTTGAGGCAATGGATTTCGGAGAAATTCTTAGCTGTTCTGAAGATAAAGCCCAATGTTCTTGACGACTTATCTACGGTGTAGGAGATGTATTGCTTGTTTGTGAGTTGAGAGTCCAGGATGACGCCTAGATCTTTTACATGGCTCACACGTTCAATAATGGTGTCCCGAAGAGCATAGTGGAAAATAATTGGTTCTTTATTTCGAGTAAAGATGATGACTAAACACTTCGCAGGATTCACCGTCATTCGGTTCAAATGTCACCACCTGTCAAATGCTTCAAACTGACGTTGGACAATCATCGATCGAGTAGATTTTGAGATCGTCTACATACGAAAATCGTGAGCCTTCGATAACTAAATTCACGTCATTGAACTAAAGTAAGAAGGTCAACGGTCCCAGATGACTTCCTTGAGGTATTCCTGAAGTAGTTGAGAAAATGTCGGACTGGCAGTCACCATAGGTTACCACCAACTGACGATCGGCGAGATATGAGCGAAACCATTTCAAGAGATTTCCGCTAACTCCGAGTCTATCCTATTTGGTGATCGCGATGGCGTGATTGACAAGTCAGGAGAGTAGGCTGTGCGTGTGTTAGAACCTGACGTTTGTTTTTTCCGTGGAGTTTTTTATATCTATAATCGGTTGCTGATCTGGCCATAACCAGGCCCAGGAGACAATTTCTAGTTCCTCATTTTAGGTCCCTATTATTTGCCGCTGAGAAGCTGTTCCGAAGCCAAGTAGAACCTCCACGAGGCGGCCCATCATTGGTTCCATCATTCGTTGAGTCGCAGCGTTGAACCTGACTATTGGGCACGAAAAGGCTTGCCAATGCACATCAAAAATCGACTACATACATCCGAACATTTGTTTATCTCAAATCGACGGAAGACATTCCGCGCAACTACCATAAACCGGACTAGTTCATGTTGATCTTCGTCAAGCTTCGTCTACAATTTGGACTTCTACATCAACACATGTCAAGCATCCTTCAGGTTCAATTCAGGTTCGTGACAACTTCAAACTAGGGAATCAGGATTTTCCAGTAATCAAAGGATCACATTTTAGTCCTGGCTACTTTTTATGACTTGTATATTTCAAATCAAAAATATTGTTCATGTTCAAAGATTTCACATAATCCTTTTCCCTTTGTCTTTCTCTTTTTCCTTTCCCTCTTCTCCTTTCAGAAAGCGAGTAATGGCGCTATAGCCATAAGTCATAAAAGGCTAGGACAAGAGTTAGTGCTCATGCACCAACCGTCAGAAGAAAATGCAACATCACTTAACCTTTTTATATGATTGGTTGGTCATCAAAGCTAGCTTCCAACGACCAACCAATCATATAATTACCAAAATCGGAACGTACGGTACAAGTTATCCACGTTTCATACATTTATTGGATTCTGAAGCATCGATGTTTTCTGAATCATCTTGCCCCTTAAATGCTCCACAGTAGGCGCGGCCGTTTTGATATGTGTGACGCATATTCGATGTGAAACATATAATCGAATAGACAAGAAAAATGATGTAGGTATATACATATATAATTTCCCAGGATGCTTTCAAGAACTGGCTGTTTTTTTTTAGATTACATTAGAAGGCAGTGCACAAGTCAGGGTAGATGACGTCAGGTTGTAACCTTTCAACCATACTTTGCGTGATGTACGATGTCAGACACAGTAGATTCGTGGTAGTAGATCGACCAGAGGTGAAGCCATGTTGATCTTCACTTAGATACTGCTTGCAATGGGAGACCAGAGGATCTATGATGACTAACTCGAATAGCTTGGAAGTTGCACACAACGATGTAATTCCACGATAATTATCCACGTCCCGTTTAGTACTCTTTATATATACAGGGAACATATGCGCAAATGTCCAGTTTGATGGAAAGATGCCACACGAGATGAAGAATCGGAACAGATGTTGTAGCGGTGAAAGGTGCTTTTTTTTCAGAAAGACTGAAGGAACACCATCCGGACCAGGGTTGAAGGAAGACTTTCGTTTTAGTGCTGCAGTCGTTATCACTTCGACGTTGAAAACAATTCCACCCAGAGCTTGTCCGGAAAGTGAGACGTTGCTCGCTGCTATGGTCTCGTATTAGTTGGTTAAGCTCTCGTCAGAGAAGACACTTGCAAACTTGTTGGAGAACAAGCGGCAGAGCTCGAGTGGAGTGGACTTCGCCACTCCCGAATTATTCTGTTAAAAGATTTCAAGCAACTAACGTGGAAGATAAAGTTGATTATATTATAACATAATTTAAAAGTCCAGAGAAGATTCTCTGGCGTGCTTCAATATATGATATTCCTAAAAAATATGGTGTATAAAGGAATTTTGAGCTTCCCTGAATTTCAACAAGCTAGTCGCAGCAAGCTTGCAAATGCTCATTGCAGTTAAAATGCTATTATTCATAATTATGAAACTATGAGACATAATAATAATAATAATTTGATTTTAATCAAGATGCAAGAAGAGCACATACAAAACCCTGAAACTGATGTCATGGATCTTTAAAAGGTGTTTCTAGTCCAAGAACTTTTCTCTGGATTGAAATAGTTTATACCTAAGCCTTCTAAAAAAATGTTTCACTTCCCTCAATGATCAGTGATATCATTATACACTGGAGTCGGTTTTTACGCGGTTGATACGGGCCGCGTAAAAAAAACCGCGTAGATTCCGAAATCCGCGTAAAAAAACCGCGTAAATTCCAAAATACGCGTAAAAAACGTGTAAAAAAAAAACCACGTAAAAATCGACTACAGTGTATAACGATAAAACGCGCAAATTCCAAAATCCGCGTAAAAAACTGCGTAAATTCCGAAATCCGCGTAAAAAAACCACGTAAATTCCAAAATCCGCGTAAAAAACAGTGTAAAAAGCCGCGTAAAAAGCAACTCCAGTGTATAACGAGGAACCGCGCAAATTACGAAATCCGCGTAAATTCCGAAATCAAAAACCGCGTGAATTCCAAAATCCGCGTAAAAAACCACGAAAACCGCGTAAAAAGCGACTCCAATGTATAACGAAAAACCGCGCAAATTACGAAATCCGCGTAAATTCCGAAATCCGCGTAAAAAACCGCGTAAATTCTAAAATCCGCGTAAAAAAACCGCGTAAAACCCGGGTAAAAACCGCGTAAAAAGCGACTCCAGTGTATAACGGTAAACTGCGTAAATTCCGAAATCCACGTAAAAAAAACCACGTGAATTCCGAAATCAACGTACAAACCACGTAAATTCCAAAATCCGCGTAAAAAAATGCACGAAAATTCCGAAATAAACGTAAAAAACCGCGTAAAAAAACATGTAAAAAAAACGCTTAAAAAGCGACTCCAGTGTATAAAGATAAACCGCGTAAATTCCACAATCTGCGTATATTCCGAAATTCGCGTAAAAAAACGCGTGAATTCTAAAATCCGCGTAAATTCCGAAATCCGCGTAAAAAGCGACTCCAGTGTATAACGATAAACCACGTAAATTTTGAAATCCACGTAAAAAACCGCGTAAATTCCAAAACCGTGTAAAAAACCGCGTAAATTCCGAAATCTGCGTAAAAAAACCGCGTAAAAACCGTGTGAATAAACTGCGTTATAAGCGTCTCCAGTGTATAACGATAAACCACGTAAATTCCAAAATCCGCGTAAAACAAACCACGTAAATTCCAAAATCCGCGTGAAAAAAAAACCGTGTTAAAAAACCGCGTAAAAAGCGACTCCAGTGTATAACGATAAACCGCGTAAATTCCGAAATCCGCGTGAAAAACCACGTAAATTCCGAAATTCGCGTAAAAAAACCGCGTGAATTCCAAAATCCGCGTAAAAAACCGCGTAAATTCCAAAAACCACGTAAAAAACCGCGTAAATTCCAAAATCCACGTAAAAAGCGACTCCAGTGTATAACGATAAACCACGTACATTCCGAAATCCTCGTAAAAAAAACCGTGTAAAATATCGCGTAAATGCGACTCCAGTGTATAACGATAAACCGCGTAAATCCCGAAATCCGCGTAAATTCCAAAATCCGTGTAAAAACCGTGTAAAAAAAACGCGTAAAAAGCGACTCCAGTGTATAGCGATAAACGGCGTGAATTCCGAAATCCACGTAAAAAACCGCGTAAATTCCAAAATCCGCGTAAAAAGCGACTCCAGTGTATAACGATAAATCACATACATTCAGAAATCCGCGTAAAAAACCGTGTAAAAAATCGCGTAAATGCGACTCCAGTGTATAACGATAAACCGCGTAAATCCCGAAATCCGCGTAAAAAACCGCGTAAATTCCAAAACCGTGTAAAAAACCGCGTAAATACCGAAATCCGCGTAAAAACCGTGTAAACAGTGTATAACGATAAACCACGTAGATTCCGAAATCCGCGTAAAAAAACGCGTAAATTCCAAAATCCGCGTAAAACAAACCATGTTAATTCCTGACTGTGTAAAAAACCGCGTGAAAAGCGACTCCAGTGTAGTTTTAAATGCAGTTATGAATAAGGATTGAGAAATATTTCCTTGAATTTAAAGAAATTTTTCTGATGTTCTTTGAGTTTCCTGGTAGTCGACATTCTGCCCCTCCACAGAGTTCTTTTCAGAATTCCTCTAAAATAAGTTTAAGAATCTGTTTGGAATTCTATGCAGAACTGGCTATGACTGCCAGTCCGACAAAAATCATGGAATTGATCCTAAGATTTACTGTGATTTTCGAATGATTTTTCCAAGAATTCACTTAAGCTTCTTTCCATAATTCTATTTACAAATCACCTCAATTATCCTTAGTATTTTCATACATTTCACCTCAGCTTAGTCTTGAAATTCTGATCCGAATAATCCGTATTCTTCTCGATGTTATTCTTGGAATTCCCTTAAAAAATTTCTCAGAATTTTTTTGAAATTTTTGTAATTTATTAATTTATTGGATAAGACCCAATCGAATTAACTTCACTATACAATACATTTTAAAACTATAGTCAAAAGGAACAACACAATTAACACTTTGTCTTCCGCTATCCCATAAGTCTCCTCCATCAGAACGGGAGCCGCTTCCAGTGGTTTCATTGTATGGCAGTATCGCCAACGGGGGGCACAGCACTACCATTGCAGCAATGGACGCAAAACGTGGTCAGCGCTCACACACTCATCACGAAACGGTTGCTTTCCAAAGTCGACGACGCATCGACCGAAAGAACTGCTGATGAAGAACATTGAGGAGGACCACACAATGGTTGCTGCCGAGAAAACAGACGATCGCATGGCACACATCGAGAGTGGCCTGCTTCTGTTGACAACCGAGTGAACACTGCTAGGGGCAATTAGGTTCTGCAGCGTGACGTCACAAATGAACTCAGTGTTAATAGGCTGAACCTTTTTGACAGTTCAGTGGTACTGTTTACAAGCACTTAGTCGTTTTTTTTTTTTCGAAAAAACAAATTCTAAAATTTCCGAATTTTAACTTGAAAATTGTCGAGGAACAGCGCGGTGAAAGGATGTTGCTCGTGGACAATGCAGAAGTGTGGTTTAAATCTCACTGCAGTCTGAAAAATTATCGAGAAAATCTACCCAAGAAAAAAACGAGTAAGTCCACGTAAACAGTACCACTGAACTGTCATCAGATTGAGGTTAACTCCGACGGTGCAAAACCTAATGAACCAACATTGTACTGCAATTCGGTCATTTTGACTCATGCCTGTTTTTTCAAAAGGGCGTTTTCGATTTATTTATTTTTAAATCGTAGCACGAAAAAGGCTCATCTAATAGAAAGAACGTCTGAGACAAAGTTGTATTGGGTATTGAATTGTTTCAAGGTCGAGCATTTTTTTCTGAAGAAAGGATAAAGTTTATTTTTTTCCTGATACGTCATCGACATTCACGGACTTCCCGACATTTCTCTGGTCCACTGTCCTTCCCGGCTAAATTTCATCTGACTACTGATTACGGTAAATAAACGAAAATACTACGCACTTCCCTGAGCAATTAGTTTTAACCACCACAATCAATCTTAACTACATTGTTTTCATGGTCATAAAATCGAAATCCCCCAGCGACTCCCTGACTATTTCTCACCACGCATCCAATCACTCAAGGCCACCTCATCATCGGCAGCATATATCGCATGCCGTTCCGCTTCCCCACGTACTTTCACCATTCCACCCTCGTCTAAAAACAAACGCCAACCGGCAGCACCGTTATCAGTGCCAATGTCATTATCAAATCGTGGTGCGTTTATTGCACTCACCCATCATTACCCATCGAAGTGTGGCCGTCCTCTGCATCACTTCTACGTCTCGTGCTGCGGGAAACAATTAATCGAGCGTAGCTGATAGTGACGCCACCCTCACCGACCGACGACATCGACGCCAAGCAGAATTAACCCATCAGTCATTCACTCAGCGGAAAATGAATTCGTCAATCACTCCACCCTCGCTCGGAATGACTGGCTGTTCAATCACTTTATGATGTACTCTGCTTATCGCCGGGAACGGGTTCCGATAAGGACGCTATCAGCATGGCTTTCATGAGGAATTCAGCTTACGTAACAATCAACAATCGGGAATTTCACCATTTTCTAAGTCGATGCAACAATTTTTAGCTGCACAATGAAAAAGAAAAAGAAGAGCAAACCACTCACCTTTGGCAGCGAAGCCAGACACTGCTGTTTGACGTCCCACACGACCTTATCCGAGGGGAACTGCAAACACTTGTAGACGTTCAGCTCCGGGACGAAGATTCGCACCAGCAGCCAGCCGTCCCTCGGTTCGGGCGGCGGTTCGTCGTCGAAGGTCATCGTATCCATCGTCGTCACTGCCTAATTTTGACTAAATTTTATATTCCACAACCTTTTTCTGGTTTTCCACTTTCCTCTTCTTGCTTCTTCAGACTCGGAGATTTCGATTAATTCCAGAGCAAATCACACTTTTCACGCACCCACGCACTTACGGGGTGGATCACGGCGACCACGGCGACGGTGCGGGGGCGTGCCTATTCTGCGCACCGATTCTCGCCGGTTTATTCCATTGCCCGATTTCGGTCCGTCTGGTTTGGGAAAGGAGAAGGAGAGAAACGATTTGAATTAAACGAATGGGAATTAATGAGCGTGCGGCAGAGCGCACGAATTAGCATAAAATAAGGCAGCGAGTTTTGCAATGTTCTTCGTTCGTCGGTCTCAATTTAACGAATCACCGGGACTGGGGCGGGTTCGGATGCCTATTCAATTTGTTAAGGTAAATGGAAAACGATCAGACAGAAGTCGTTTCGCTTTGTGATTGAATCTGCTTGCGAGCATATGAATTGTGACTTTTTGTAAATCCCTGAGCTCGATCAAGTTAGATGAAATTTTGCAACATGGGAAATTAATCCTTATCTATTATTATTATCCTCATCGCTAAGTTCTCGGTTTCAGTCGGTTAAGGTGCAGCTAGAAAACAAGATCATGCTGGCGGCGATTGGATTCGATATCCGGATAGATTACGAAATTTTCTCTAGCACAGGTAGTTGAAAGCAGACGTTGGAGCTCTGAGTTGGAAATGTTTGACAGCCAAATAATAATAATAATAACAGGGCTGTTACAAGATCTTTAAAATTTGATCCACGAAATCCGCGATTCCTCAAAAGAAATTCGCGTCTTCAAATACTAATTCCCGACGGATAAAAAACTGTTTTCATTGCTTGTAAATACCATTTGTATTACTACTACATAGCATTTCAAGCTTATTGCTTACAGCATATTAGTTGTTTGCTTGCTCTTAACGTAGTGTTTTTAAGCGCTTGCACATTTTAATCGAGAGCTTTCTATGCCTGTGCAATCTTATGCCCAAGGAAGTCGAGAAATTTTCCAACCCAAAAAGTTAATAGACCGAACGGGAATCAAATCCAGATTCCTCCAGCATAGACTTGCTTCGTAGCAGCGCCTCTACTGACTGAGCTAAGGGAGCAGCATTTTGAAAAAAAAAAAGAACAATGCATCATATTCAGTTATTTATGTTCTTGGTAGTATAAATTCTGACTATTTAGTGTACATAATAAAACACAGTATGAGATTCAAATGAATAAAAGCAGCATAGCTTTTCTAAAACATTATTTGAAATGAAAATTAACTTGAAAATCATCATGAATCAAAAATAGGGCGCATAGAACGAATTAACATGCAATAAATTTAATTTGAGGTTTTCATTTTTAAGAAATTAGGAGTATTTCAAAAGAGTTTTGATGCAATTTTTATGGTAATTCTAACCAAAAATCAAAAAAAAAATTAAATTCTAAATTCCGAGGATAGCTCTAACAACATTTTGAGGAAAATTTCTAAGGAATTCTGAGGTCCAAGAATATTCCGGTGATATTTTTTAGAACATGTAAAAGACATTTCCAAAGAAATTATGAGAAGAATTAATAGAAATTCTGAGCAGGACTTGAAATAAACTCCTATGGGAATTTCAAGAGAATACTAAGGAGAACTTCAAGTGATTTTTTTTCTTCAGGGAACTGCTAGAATTACTAATCAAATTAGGAGCATTGCAGAGTGCATGCATTCAGAGAGTGTTCTGCAAAAGATTTTCAAGCGTATTGTGGAGGAAATTATGAAAGAATTCACATTCCACAATTGGACACAGAAAAAGGTCAAGATTCAAGGTTTGGGAAAAAATAAATCATAAGGTTTAGATTTTTGAAGATTTCATGCTTGGAAAATTATATGATCCTGGATTAAGAAAAAATCGTCATGTTTTATTTAAAATGAAATATTCCGGACATGGAGGGGGGATTAGGGCGCAGATTAGGCAACGTGAGAAGTATTCAAGTTCCAAACTAGCAACAATATTTGAAACGCCGAACTTTGAAATTTAAGGTTGAAATAAATCAAATGGCTGAGACTTCATTCTTCTAATTCTGGAATTTTGCAACTTTGAAAAGTTTCTAGATCTAATGGTGACCAGTTTTTTCCCTATGTTTACCCGTAAATTTGGAAATGTTTAACTTCCCTGAAGCGCAAAAAAACTTTGCAGGATTTTATTAGAATATTCTCAAACATTTCTTTTTGAATCTTTTCTGATCAGTTATGTCAGAATTCTTCTAAAATAAGATTGAGATTCTCTCTGAGAGTCCGTTAGAAAAAATATTTTTAACTGTCTAGAAATTCTCTGCAGCTTCATCCAAAGTATAAACCATGAAATTCGTCCTTAAATTTTCTTTAAATTTTACAGCTTTTCTAGGAATTGCTTCCCCCCGAAAGCTATACCCAAGATAGCAGCCCCATCACGGGGGATAGGAGACCATAAGGCCAACTACCTACTGTCTCCTAAACCTTCAAATTGTTACAGAAACCTATAGTGAAAGATTACGAACTGATTGTATGGAAACGACTTTTAGCGCTAAACAACGGACAAGAACTGGAACATGGAATGTACTGACTGACGCTAGCCCAACAGGGTAAACTGGCACAACTCGCCAGTGAGGCCCGCCGTATGAAGCTAGAAATCCTGGGACTTAGTGAAGTCCGCTGACCGAACTTTGGAGAACACAAGCTGCCTTCGGGTCAGGTACTTTTATATTCTCGTATGCGAGGTGAAAACGCTCCGCGACATCGTGGAGTTGGCTTTCTGCTTAGTGCCCAAGCACAGCCTGCGCTCATCAAGTGGGAACCTATCAATATGAGAATAATCGTTGCCACATTCAGAACACGGGTCCGCAACGTTACCATAATCCAATGTTATACGCCAATCGATGCAGCCGAATTGCAGGACAAAGAGAACTCTTACAGTCAACTGAATGCTGTCGTGGATAAGACTCTAAGAGGTGATATCAAGATCTACGCAGGCGACTTCAATGCGAAGATCGGCTCCGACAACTCGGACTATGAGCGCATTATGGGACGCCATGGTCTCGGAGATATGAGCGGGAACGGCAGCTGCTTGCAGAGTTTTGTGGCAACAACGACATGGTAATCGGGGGTTGGCTCTCCCTCCATCGCCCAGTGCATAAAGTCACATGGGTCTCCCATGATGGATATACAGAGAACCAAATCGACCACATCTGCATCAGCCGAAAATGGAGACGGAGCCTTCTTGATGTTCGGAATAAACGCTGACATCGCGTCTGACCAACATCTCCTGGTCGGTAAGATCCGCTTACGCATTGCACGGGTTCAACGGCGGGAGGAGAGACTCGGGCGGCGATTAAACACACGCCGACTGGAAGATCCAGCAGTGAAGAGATCGTTCGTCGAATAACTCGAGGCTCGCGCAGCTAATATTCCGGAAGGTGGCAGCGTAGAAGAACAGTGAACGAGCATCAAGAAGGAGTGGATCACCGATGAAACCTGGAGGAAGATCGAGGAGCGGAGAGAAGCAAAAGCCGCGATAGAGAGAGCAACCCAAGTAACATTGCAAGTTTTATAGTGGTTTTATAGCATTCTACAAATCTGAATCGTGGTCTGCAGAACCCTCATAAAACCACAATTGTTACTTGGGAAGAACGCGAGGAGCCAAGAACGAGGCCCGTCAGCGGTATTCGGCTCTAGAGAGGGAAGTTAATCGCTCCTGTATACGGGACAAGCGAGCATGGGTGAACTCCCTGGCTGATGAAGAGGAGAAAGCCGCAGCAACTGGCGATATCCGCCTCCTCTATGATGTTTCACGACGCCTGAGCGGGACAATGATGAACCCAAGGATGCCTGTGAAAGACGCGACTGGACAGTTGCTCACCGACCCCACTGACCAGTTGAAACGTTGGTTTGAGCACTTTGAACAACTTCTCGAAGTTTCAACCAACCATCAACATCTCGGCATGATCCGCCAAGGGTGAGGCGCGTTACTCGCGTCAACACTGAAGCTCCATCATTGCAGGAGATAGAAGCAGCCATCCGAAGTATGAAGTCCAACAAAGCCCCGGGGGTCGATCGCATATCAGCAGAGATGCTCAAAGCTGACCCCATGCTATCCTCACAAATGTTGCATCAACTATTCGTCAATATCTGGGAAACCGCGACTTTTCCGGCCGACTGGATGCAGGCATCTTGGTAAAAGTCCCCAAGAAGGACAACTGGCGAGGCATCATGTTACTGTGTATTGTTCTCAAAGTTCTGTGTAAAGTTACCCTCAATTGGATACAGGAGAAGATCAACGCGACTCTCCGACGACAGCGGGCAGGATTCCGTGCTGGACCATATTGTTACGCTCCACATCATCTTGGAGCAGGTCAATGAGTTCCAAAAGTCCCTGTACTTGGTATTCATTGACTACGAAAAAGCTTTCGACCGACTAAACCACGAAAACTTGTGGGCCGCTCTGAGACGCAAAGGAGTCCCTGATAAGATCGTCAACCTCATCGAAGCGCAGTACGAGGCTTTCTCATGCAGAGTGTTGCACAACGGAGCTTTGTCTGACCCGATTCGGGTAATCGCGGGTGTGAGGCAAGGATGTATATTATCACCGCTACTGTTCATCATCGTAATCGACGAGATCATGGTTGGTGCCGTTGACCGTGTACCGAACCGTGGGTTGCTGTGGCAGCCTATTACCATGGAGTATCTCAACGACTTCGATTTGGCTGATGATGTTGCGTTATTAGCACAACGGCGCTCTGACATGCAGAGTAAGCTCGACGACCTCGTGGAACGCTCCTCTGAAGCAGGTCTAACCATCAACGACAACGAGACCAAATCGTTGGATGTCAACACGGAAAACCGTTCCAATTTCACGGTAGCTGGGCAGGCAGTGGAGAAAGTCGAAATCTTCCAATATCTTGGCAGCCAGATAGCGTCGGACGGCGGCACCAAGAGCGACATAAGTGAACGGATTAAGAAGGCAAGGGCTACTTTTGCCAGTTTGCGAAATGTTTGGAGAGCGAATCAGATCAGTCGACGCACCAAAATCCGAATTTTTAACTCGAACGTGAAGTCTGTGCTGTTATACGCCAGTGAAACATGGTGTGTATCTGCGGAGAAAACTCAGAAGCTGCAGGTGTTTATCAACCGATGCCTGCGGTACATAATTCGTGCCTGGTGGCCCCACAATTGGATCTCAAATTCCGAGCTTCATCGTTTGTGCCATCAGAAGCCGATAGAGACAGAAATTCGTGAACGGAAGTGGAGGTGGGTCGGCCAGACACTACGACGGAGCGGAAACAAAATCTGCAAGCAAGCACTGGACTGGAGTCCAGCAGAACATCGCAGCAGAGGAAGACCCAGAGGCTCGTGGCGGCGGAGCCTAAACAGTGAAATTAAGAACGTTGACCGAAATTTGACTTGGGCACAGGTCAAGGCCAAAGCTAGTAGAGGTGCGCAGGATCCTTAAGTAAGTAAGTAAGTTTCTAGGAATTTGCTAAAATTCTACTCAAAATTCGCTTTAATTCTCATTTGAATTCTCAAACAGAATTTGTTTTGAAATTTTGTTCAGAATTATCTTGGACTTCTCCTCTAAATTCTTCTGCAATTTTGCTTAAAGTTATCTAGAAATGCATTTCGTGGTTCGATTAGAATTATCTACGGAATTTTCTGTAAGTTTTAATCAAAATTTCATTGGAATTTTACGCTCAAAATTAGATTTACTTGGTATTTTTCAAGGATCCTGGGATCCTCTTGACAATTGATTTGGAATTTTCCACTGAGCTATTTTAAAATTTTACTCTGCAGTGACACAAGTGACATGGAGTTAAATTCTACAATCATTAAAAGTTCTTTCCAAAACTCCCATTGATTTTCTCTAAAAAAAACCCTGGTGTTATCCATTCAAAAAAATTGCCTAGTTTAGTCTAAGAATCTTGAGAGTTTTTGAAGGTCCAAAATCTTATATTTTTCAAAAAAAAAGTATTAAGTAAATGGGGGTTATTCCAAGAGTCGAAGTGACTTTTCTCGCTTCACTAATGACGAATGTCACTTCGACTCTCCGAACAACCTCCAATTTTTTTCCCGATTTGTCATCGAAATTCATGGGTTTTTCCCGGTGATTTCGAATTCTTGGCTTTTCCCGGTTTCCTCAATTTCTCGGTTCACTGCTTTGATAGTTTATGAGATCTTAGACTTAAGGATTTTTTGTCTTCTTTATTATTGAGATTTTTAGCCAGTTGGCTAGTTCATCTCATACTTCAGTCAATGTTAAACTTCAACTTCTAATGGTTTTGATTGTACATATGATCTCCTAAAATTGATCTCATCTCTTGAAATTGTTTGTGGAAATAAAGTTGTTGTTTTACCTAAATAAGTAGATGCAGGGTAAGAACTAGCTAAAATGTTACTACAATTTAATTAAATTTATTCACAAGAGAAGATAACGAAGGCATAATAAGCGCAAATATTTTCAATAAATATTGGTAGATAAGATATAAATAATTAATATTGACGGCAAGATTTGTGATGGTTCTGAAACTTACTGATTTGTTCCAAGTTCTCAACATCAGGTAGGGTAACTTTGACATAAAGTTATGTTAACTGTCATAATACCGAACCTGCAAAATGCGTGTCGATGCTGTAACACCCGTCTTGATGCCATGAAGCGAGCAATTGCAATTCACTTGCAATATTGCATTTAAATTAAATACTGCATTTCCAGATTTCAATTCTAATATAACAGTTTAAAGAGTAAGCATCTGAGTCATGCTGTACTGGTAATCATACTTCAAAATATTTTACAACTAATAATGGAAAACTGGATAAAACTGGATGAATTCTAAAAAAAAACTGGAAATTTCAAACATTAAGTGGCATCCCTGCTATGTACATCATAAAACATGATAAATAGAAAATCGTATTACGTATTCGTAGCACATCAGTCCCTTCGTGATTTTCGCGACATTTTTAATGTTTCCGCGATTTTCGCAACTAAAAGTTCAAATCCGCAGAAATCACGAAATCCACGCCTGTTGTAACAGCACTGTAATAATAATAATAATAATACTATCATGCTTGAAAAAATGTGATCAAATTGAGGCGAATGAAGACTTTGATTTACGGCTCCGTAAAGTAAAATCATTTGAGCCTTATCCAATAAACAAATGAAAAAGAAAGAAAGAAATGTTTCAATCCCAAAATCTATGATTTTAATGATTTTATGAATCTGAAAAAAAGACACATAAACTAATCAGCCTACTCCGTTGTTGCTCCGTAGTTGAAAAACAAGCTGACAGTTATTTATTTACCCCTGCAATCCCAAGAAAAGTTGAACCTATTTCCAAACGTAGTAAGCCACGTCGCCCCGTCACTGTCATAGGTGGAGGAAGCTCTACAAAATCACCTCTCTTTGCCTTCCCTTTAATCAACTTTGTCCGGGGCTGCAAAGTTCGCCAACCTTTTGATCTCCCGTATGCCGGTTGGTGTCCAAATTCCTCGTTTGTGACAACCAACCAACCGATGACCACGACCACGACGGGTGAGCTAACCGCGCGCGCGAAAAGAGAAACTCGAGAAACCCCCCTTCCTAGAGTACTAATTTGACATGCCCGTCTGTCATCGATCGGCTATCGATCCGAATTTCGAAGGCACACAAGGGTACATGCATGTATCGAATTTCCCATTCTCGCTGCCGACCACCAGCGTGATTTTCACGTGGTGACAATAATAGAAGGAATTGCTAAGACCAAAAGCTTTGCAGAAGGTTTCCAAGTCTTGCTTGCAGGAAATGACTAAAGAAAACAACACAACTAGCACCCGAGTGAGCGAGCGGAAACGCTTTCAATTGGAAACGATTAGTACCACCAGCACCAGCACCAGCGAAAGGGGCTCGGAGGGGGGAGAGGGAGGCCCTCAGGGCTTTGAGGCGAACGCTCTCTTTCGATCTTTCCTTCTTCCTATTGTTTAGCCCATTTTTCTTGGGCTTTCTTCGATGCGATCCCCCCACTGTCTCATGCCGGTGCTGATGGGTGGCCTCCGGGTGTTACGCTTTCCAATGTAAGCTAATTTTCCGCATTTCTTCTCCCTAATGATAGGCGGGAGGAATGTGTGTGTGGCGGGGGGGGGGTGGGTTTCTTTTCTTGTCCGAAGAATAAGATTGTAAGGGAAAACAACACCGCGGTTTTTGCAAGTGACCCCTGGCTAGGGAAAAAAAAGTTTATTCCAGAAAACGGACAGGTTGGCGGCGGTGATGATGGTGGAAAAGTTCTTGTGGCTCTTGAATGGCATAAACTTGTAGATTGTGAAAGGGCAGCATTCGGTCAAACGGCCACCGCTTCATCGGAAATCGTGGGTATGGATGGACGTGTCGCTCGTTGAAAGTTGTTTTGCTTGAGCTGGTTGAAGCTACAAATTAACGCAGCAGATTATAGCCGGTAGCCGTAGGTTGAGTTTTGTCAAAGGAACGCTGGAAGACTTCTGAACCGATAATTTGCCAATAGTTACTAGATGAGGCATATCCAATATTTTAGACGTCTGGGTTCAAATCCCAGCAGCAGTCCTTTTGGCATTTTGACGTAGGACTACGTCTGTGATTTTTATATGGGGTACACTTTGTGAAAACCGAAAATGGAACATGAAACAAAATTGTGAAAGATTTTGAACGTTAATAACTCAGCTGCCCCTTGTCCAATTTCAATAATTTTATCACCAATCGATCAGAAATATGGGTACGCATCGATAGCAATGCTTCCAAATGTTGATTTTCAACAATGAACTATTGAAAAACTGGTAAATGTCCAGCATTGTCCAAAAACGCCGAATTAACTAACAAATCCACCAATTACCTACATGCATATGCTGCTTCCCCAGCACAGTCGTCAGAGAGTAGTAAGTAGACGAAACAAGTTCACCTATGATTTGCCATCGCTGAAGCCACTGAAGGTAGTTTTGCGAGGTTTGCCGTCATTCGAGGCGGCCATTGTGAAAGCTGAGCTGGAGCGGCTTGGTCTACAACCAGAGGCAGTGTATCCGATGAATCGGCGACCCTTGCCGAACACCAGCTACCGAGACCAGTTATTCCTGGTCCACTTTATGAAGAGCTTCACCACAATTGCCGGGCTGAAGCACAACATCCGGGATCTGTTCCAGGTCATCATCTCTTGGTAGTCGTACATACCTCAACACCGTGATGTAACACAGTGCATGAACTGCCTCTCTTACGGCCCTGGCACGCCATATGAAGCCATGCTGTGACAAGTGTGGAGGTACCCACGCGACAGCGTCCTGTGGTCAAGCAACAAGCCAAAGTGTGCCAACTGCGAACAAACAAAGTCAGTGTGATGACTGGCACTCTGGGCACAGCGCGGCACACTGAGAAAATTTTTGGCGCAAAATAAGTGTTTAGAGCAATGGGGCACAGCTCCTAATCATGAGCAATTTCAGAGTTACTTTTGAGGCACCTCGAGTAACTCACATTGCTCAGTTCTAGATAGAGCTGGAATTAGGGCGTAACAGCTTTGGTAAACAATGACTTCTCTCGATGATTTCTAGTCAAGGCTTCCCACGCAAATTAACATCACCATCGGATAGGGGAAGCCTTCCCCTTTCTGATGGTTATGTTCGTTTGCGTGGGCGTGCCTTGAATTCCTAGAAATCCTAAAGAGAAGTCATTGTTTACAAGAGCTGTTACGCCCTAATTCCAGCTCTATCTAGAGTTAGCAAGATCACTGTCATTTGCTTTCTCATCTTTCGCATCATAGCAACATATGGAGGTACGAAGCGGAAAAGCTGCTATCAAGCAAAACAACAACACAAATCGGGGACTTCCGGCCTATAACTCCATGCGAGTATGGTTGCAATTCTGAAATTTCGGTCCTTCGGTTCCGTCGGTTCCTTCGGTTTCCAGCTTCCGGGATCGCTCCTCGAATAGTTTTCGATCGGTGTGTGAGCTGAGGACTAAAATCGACTCGTTTTTCTTAGCTGTTGCGGAGGTTGAATATGATTTCGTACTGACCAGATCTATGCAATGCAACTTCGGATCACTTTATTCCGTTTTCAAGTACCGATCTCTCCTCCATTGACAGTCAAAAATCGCGCGGTGGAGGTGTTCTGACTGCTGTCTCAACTAGACTAACTAGCTACCTAAGTACCTCGCCTATTTCCAGTCTGCTGGAACAGCTCTGGATTGTCGTGGAATTTCCACAAAACATTCACAGTATCATCCGTGAGCATCATCGTTAGGTCTCGATTGAGTCCCCGATCTCCCGCACTACTATTTGGCGACTACAGCGAAGCTGGTTTACAATGGCGCTTTACCAACAGCGGCACACCATTCATTGACCCACTGCTATTGCATATGCCGGTGGCTTGCTGTACTCTTTTGGACGGATTCAACTTACTCGGGTTTAGTCAAGTAAACACTTTTCCCAACCGAAACAGACGTTTGCTAGATCTTGTCCTGGCAAATGATTTCGCATTACCGGCCACTGATCAGTCTAGATGCTGACCATCCCGCTCTCGTCGTGTCATTCAGGTTACCTACTTCGATTTCAAATAGACCAATCTACATTCTCTAAATTCTCAATTCTCTTCATCGACTCTCTCTTTCGTAAATAACTCGGTTACAAAAAACATTTCCCATCGCCTTTGTCGTATTAGATGCTAGATTGTTGCGTCTTCCCATCGATCTGGGTTTCCAAAATATCCGGAAATATCTTAACACGGTCGTGATGATCCAAAGAGAAAGTCGATGAAGAGAATCGTGAAAGGGCCAATTGAAAAGTGACGTGAGAATTTTATTTTGTTTACAAACAAGACTGACGCCTAATACATCGACAGTGAGCATGCATAAGGGCGTAAACTCGATGATCGATTCTCTTCGTCGATTTTCTCTTTTGTTAATAACTCACTAGAATTAACGTTTGCTGTTGCTTTTGATAGCCGCTACAACCTGTTACAACTCTGCACTGAACAAATTCTAGAATTTTTTTTCGCTTAGGCTCTGAACCATTTGGTGCATTATTTTAACTTTTAGTTAAAATTTGACAGATGGAAAGTTATCGATTAACCCTGCTATCCGAGCGTGGTTATTTCTGCCAGACAAGAAGTTAAATGTTGACAACCGTGGCTGAGTTCTTCTCGAAAATCGGTTGATCGACAGCACAGGGATTTTCGAACGTCAAGAATAACTTTCGAAATGTCACTTTTAACCACGAGTTAAATTTAACTCAGCAAATGGTTCACAGCCTTAGCTATGCAAAGAGAAAATCGATTAAGAGAATCGATCATCTCGTATACGCCCTTATGCATGCTCACTGTCGATGAGAAGACGGTAAACGGAGTAAGCCGACAGTAAATCGATGAACGTCGATTTAATTTTTAGGTATATTGAGCTACTCGCGAACTCGCAGCAAAAACGGAACTCAGAGTAAAGCTGTGTCACCCCTTGTATAGAGTGACCACTAGACAAATGCAAAATTTGAAATTTTCGCTCCACAGTGCTCAAACGGTTTCAAATCAGTTCCTGATTAGCCTCCCAAAATTTAAACTCATTGGGTAAGAAACTGACTTGGCACAAACTATTCGAAGTTTATATGGAAATTACTATGGGAAAACCAAACTTTTTGTCTTCTACCCATTTTCCATATTGCTTTTTCGAAAATTTCTTCAACTATTCTTACGGGAAATTGTCTAAGCTACAACTTTGCGGAATACCGTTTTTCAGCCAAATGTCAAATTAAATTATTATTAATTGTTTAAGAGATTGATAATCTTATGGCATGATTAAGCAACTGTATTGTGGGCAACACTGTACTCTGCAGTGTGCTCTATTTGTGCTCTATTCTACGCAGCAGAAACACCACCAATGTTGCCTGCTGAACAGTTGAATGAGCATAATCATAAGACATCAGTGACTTGAATCTTTAATAACTTTTGTTCCTTAAATTTGATTGAAAAATGGTTTTCAACAAAGTTGTAGCTGAGAAAATTTGCTACAATCACTGCTATCATTTTTGAAAGCATAGTGATATGGTGAATTGTTAGACAGATATGAACGAAAACATAAGTTTTCCCATAGTAATTCCCATATAAACTTGAAATGGTTTGTGCCAAGTCTGTTTCTTACTAAAGTAGTTCAAATTTTGGGAGGCTTAGTAGGACCTAATTTGGAACCGTTTAAGCACTGTGGAGCGAAAATTTCAAATTTTGCATCAGTCAGTCTAGTGACCACCCCTTGGGCTAATCAATTGAAATGTAAAATCATAAACAATGGAAAATAAACATATTTTTACTACTTACTGTACGATTTCTGAATTGCTACGTTTTCATATCTTAATATTACATTGCTTCGGTTTTCGATCGACGCACAAGTCTAGCCAACGAGCTTTTGATCAGACACTCAGCAAGCAACCGCTTTGATCTTACAATGACAACCGGTGCGTCATAGTCGTCGTCGTCGTCCTTAGCTGGCATAAAATCCCATGATATATGAAGTGATTGCACGCTGCGTAATGAGGGGTAAAAAACAAGATCAATATCGCGAGCTTCATTAAAGTATGCATAAAATAATAAAGTAAAGCAGCGACTGCATAAACAACATGCAACGGACAGCTCCTTGATCCAAACTACCGACCGACGACGACGACGACCGACGGTTACTTTGATATGCTTGAGCACCGACCGCATCGATTACAATCGAGAAGGCGTAGTAGGCGTCGATGCGATAAATTGATAGTGTTGCTCTCATTGCCGCTTTTTTATTTTCCGTTCGATAATGGTACCGTTCACACCTTTAGGTGCCGTTTTCAAGTTTCCGACATGGTTTATGATAATTGACGCGAAATGTCGTGATGAAAACTGAAGTCCGGTTTATGACTCAAAACTCATCTCCCAACCATCACAGCCATCAAGATTCGTGACAAACGTTGACAGCAAGACACGTAATAATTCACCCCAAAAGGCATCACTTTTGGACCCAACCATTTGCATCCACTATCGTCTTGATTAACTCGACAAATTAACATCAACTCGAATAACCGTGTCAATCTACAAGGGAGGACAGCGCGACAGCGACGATGATGGAATTAAGCGCGAAAAAAAATGCTTTCATGAGGTATTAAAAACCGACTCATCCCCATTCACTGACAGTTGTTGCGGCTAATCTCGCTTTGTATACGATTCATCGCAGTAACCTTTGAAATTCACTTTCTACGGTCCTAGAGCAACGGCGGCGACGTGTATCTTTTTTGGGCATTTTCGGTGGAACAAGTTTTTTCTTTAAGATTACTCTCTCTCTCTCTTTTACTCGCTGTTGTCTCCCTTTTTTGGTGCGAAAGTTAATTGGCCCGTCCAAAACAAAACAAAAACTGAATATGACAGAAATGAAAAATAAAGTGAGTGAACGTGTCCGAACGTGTGTCATTTCGCCGCTTTCAAGGTGAGGCAGTCCGATAAAAATTGCGATTGTTCGCTGTTTCATCTTCATCATGCAGTGTTTTTTCTTCTTCTCTCGATTTTGGAAAATGACGTATTAATTTTCATATTTTTCCCCAGTCGGTGAAGATCAGGCCCAAAAGCGTCGCTTCATTGAAAAAGGCTAAGACTGATAGTAACCTCAAAACTACTCATTAGCTGACCGCACTCATCGTTGTATGGCATCGATCGAAATGCCCGGGTAGGACCGAAAAGACCACCGAAAAACCATTCATTAGGATTTTTTTGCTTGAGGCCATTGATGTCTGGTTTGTTTATGTTGTGAATGTGAAACAAAACTCTCTATGCCGGCGCAAAACCACGATCGACGAGAGGAAATCGAACCTATGATCAGTTCAGTGTGTGCTAAATCATAGTCGGCTGCGATTGGTCGGTCTAGAAATTACCCAAAAGTAGGCGATGCGGCTTTTAATTTCTTACAAATTCGTGCTAGTTAGAGTTGACTGTATTGAAAGAAAGCTGTTCTTTCAGATTGTTTAGATTACCTTAACAACTTTACAGCATGAATCTGTTAGTTTTGCTATTTCCTATCCAGCGTTCTCAAATTCCAGCGTTGCCAGATTAGTTTTTTTTTTAAATCTGGTCAAGTTAAGGGGGGAGTACACTTTGATTTTTCAAAAAAAAAATGCATTTGGTTTTAGCTTAAAATGTTCCTTGGGATGTATATTTTAATTTAGAAAAGACTCCAAGTCCACCAGAATATTCCTTACCGCTTTACGAAGCGATTTCCTAAAACATGTACCGGCGCGCTGAGAGAGCAATTTTATCTTTAAACGCGTTTATCTCGAAACGGGGTTTTTCAAACTGGCGTGGGAAATAACTCTAACCAGTTATCATCAAATTTGGATATCGCCTAGGTTTTCTTGTTCAGAATTAAATTCTGCTTAGAAATACGTATCCACATTTTCGATTTTGTCAAAAATGGATTTTTAATCCACGATTTTGTAAGCATTTATTTAATCCACGATTTTGTAAGCATTCCCTCTCTGAGTGTTTTATTGCTTAAAAAAATTAACGAAAATGCCTTACTTTTTGGACGTTCAAAGTGTACTACCCCCTTAAAATGAAAAATCTGGAATGCCCTGAAATAACTAAACAATCTTCAATTGAATTTATCTCGATTATATGAGAGGCTTGTTTTAATATTCTTCGATATTATTTTGACGTGAAAATTTCAATTCACATAAATCTTAAATGACGGAAACAATTTCATAGCTTGAAAATAAATTGCTGCCTTAAACTAGTAACGAGTATTAAAATTATTCTATGACCAGTTTAGTTTCAATGAAAAATATCAAAAATGTTCAACAAATTTCCAATGCTGATATTTTTTCCGATTTTATTTAGTATAAATATTATTATTTGACTGCCTTAAAATAGCCAAATAATTGAATCAAAGCTTTTTGTTTAATAGGTTAACGGGATCTATTATCGGACTGATCTCTTATTTTGAACCGAAAGAACTAAGGTTTGAATTATCTTTAATATGAGCTATTCGAATGCATAACATAGTTGGCATGTAAAAATACGAGTCAAATTCCTTTAATTTGGGCATCGGTATTGTGCATTGCACGATAATTTTTATTTAAAAACTGTGCGCAAACGCTTATAACATTACGGTTTTAATTTTGATCCAAGGAATAAGTGCCCCAAAGACACTCGCTTAAAGTTTTCAGCAAGTTCCGTGATCCGTTTCTTACCTCAATTTACTCCATTATGCGAGAAGAGGTCCTTGTCATGGCAATTCACCCTTAGAAATTCTTTTCTGGCTGTTGCCAAACCCAACCCTGGGGGCAGAAATTCATCAAGTTCTCCTACATCCTCATGGTGACCAGTAAATCTCAATTAGCAAATTCTCGGTTGTTTCCCAGAATTTTGGAAATATTCCCGGTTTAGCTCTATACATTTGAATTGAGCATTAAACTGAACGCGTTTGAGCCGAAGAAATCACTAGGTTAAATGGGTTATTTTTTGGATGGCAGCATCTTTCCTGGATCTTGAATTTGGTTCAGCGACTCGTTCGATGTATTCACAATTTGTCTATGAAAATTCACTCGAAACTTAACAGGATTTGCTTTGATTGTTCTCAAGCATTGCCTTTTAGAATCAATTCCTTTCACAGAGTTCATAATTCTTCTAAAATAAATTTGAAATTCGAGTCCCTTGAAAATCTCTTTATAGTAGTCCAGTAAATTTCTGTAGAACACTCCACTTGGGAGTGCCAGTCAAAATTTTCTTCGAGATTTTCCGAAAACTGTGTTGTCTCTAGAATTCATTCAAAAATCTACCTAAATTTATTTTGGAAAAAAATCTTAAATGCAGGGGAAACACGTCAGAAGGGTATAACTCGAAACGCAAACAATGACTTTGAACGTCGATTTCTCTTGAATGACCACACACCCACGAATCTAACTACACCAGCTCATAGAAGAAACATTACTCTGTCAGATGATTTAGTTAGTTTGAGTGGGTGTGTTATCATTAGTAAGAAACCGACGAGCCAAGTAATTGTTTACGTTTCGAGTTAGATCCTTCTTACATGTTTCCCTGAATTCACTCAATAGTTCTTCAAAGTGACTGTTTGCTGAAAATCTAGGGTCAAGGGTCATGAAAACTTATTTTTCTTTTTCGAAAAGAGGATAAGTATATTTTTTTCCCGATTTGTCATCGATTTGGTCATGTGGGATTTCTCCCGGTTTTCCCGGTTCACTGGTCACCCTGCATTTTACATATGAAGCACTTGTCTTTAACCCCATTATATTGTTTTTTTTTTTAATTGAGCACATTTTGAGACCCAGCAAAAGAAAATTATTCTGGATAATTATTCCGCTTAATCAAACGCTTATTCGCAGTCCGATTCCTCCGGTGGAAAATCGTGAAAAAACAGCGCTTTCACCTCCAAAATTCTGTACGATAATTCCGTCTCAAAACACGACGTGAAGATCGTAATCTGAGATGCAAATGCGTAGGTCGGGAGGGAAGATTCCTTTCGTCCAATCATTGGTAAGTAACCAAATATATAACGGTCTGAAACTGATAAACTTCGCTGCTGCTAGAGGTATGGCGATCAGTAGCAAGTACTTTGCACGCAAGAATATCCGAAAGCACACCTGGAGACATCCAAATGGCCAAACTTGCACTCAGATCGATCACATGTTGGTGGATGGCCGGCACTTCTCAGATGTTATCGATGTAAGGACTTTTTAACTGAAAAAATAGCCCAAGTACCATCACAAGTTATACAGCATGATAAAACCCAAATCTTTACTTGAACCATAGCATATTATTCTGCTTAACTTTTGAGCCTAAATAATGCAGTATGTAATATGTACTAAGGTCAAAATAAGTTATTCTCAATTTAGAATTGGAATTGAAAAGAGAAATGTAAAGAAATTCCAATGAGGATTTTTGAAATAATCTTTAAAGAATCTTTACCAAATTCCAAGAGGATGATTTCAGAATGCTTGGCAAAATTTCAACTGAAGCTCCTGTTATTTTCTCGATTTTCTCGGTTTTCAAAATATTATCCCATGGCCAAGTTCTAGTGATAGGAATCGCCATTTAAACGGCTCGAATATATCCATTCTAAGGTGAGCTCCAAGGAAATTTTTAGCAATATTCAAAGGATTAATTTGCAAACGATGACTTTTAAAGGGAATTATTAAGATATATTTAAGGGAAATCTCGCGAGAATTATTAAGAACACTAAGATAATTCTAGATAGAGCTGGAATTAGGGCGTAACAGCTTTTGTAAACAGCCTTGAATTTCTAGAAATCATCGATAGAAGCCATTGTTTACAAAAGCTGTTTGGCCCTAATTCCAGCTCTATCTAGAATTGTAGATTGAATTCTAATAATTTCCTACAGGGGATTCCAAAAGTGGTATACATAGAATTTTGATAGCTCTTAGGTATAAACATTTCAATGAAATGCCAGAGAAAATAATAAAATTATTCAGTGTAATCAAGGTGAAAGCATATTTGAAGACAACTTTGGATGATTCTAAGGAAATTCTTGCCCCGTAACATGGGTAGATCACCTTTTCGTGGTACGTTACGGGATTTAAGATCTACCACCGATTCCTAATCCTGACTACCTCAAACTAGGGGAACAGGATTTTTCAGTAATCCAAGGAACACATCTTAGTCCTTGTTACTTTTTATGCCTTGTTGATAGTGACAAGACTCGGCTTTGTCCACCGAGGATGATCTTGAAACAAGGAAAAAATGAGTTAGTTAGTCGTTATCTATGTGATTCCTAATCTTCTATTCGTTGTTCTCTAGTTTGAAGTGGTTAAGACTAGGGTTCTGATGCATGGTCATTATCGGTGTCATTCCTTAATTTTGTTGCTAAGGAATCCAATTTTGACTAAAAAAGAGGCGCGGCTTTCAATTAGAGTAGGATCCTTGCGATAAATGCGAGAATGACAACTATAAAAAAATCGAATACTTCATCATTTCTTAATAGTGATGGAGTAATACGACATGCACTAAACTAAGGACACCGGATATACTACAAATACTTCAATCTAACACAATTAAGTCCATCTAATTTGATTCGCAGCGAAAACCCCTGTGGCTTGTGGTTTTGTCCAGAACAGCTCCTATTACAAGTTCTTCCACACCATAATTTGTCGGGGTCTTGTCGATACGGCAGTCAAGACGACCGTAACGGATTACATCCAACGAGGGTTGTTCAAATACAACAAACCGATAGACATTGAACGTCAGTTTAGAGACGACTTGTCAAAATTGGAACAACGTATTATCAGTCAAAGTCATAGGAAAAGTTATTCCAATCGAGCAGAAGACCTGTCAAATGGATAAGATGTCGTCTCTTTATAAATTCAGGCTCTTTAGTATCTCTGTAGTGATGAAACTCCTCAGAACGGTGACTAAATTGTACTGGCTGCAGAAGAATTTTTGAAGAAGTCTGTGTTACGGTAGTAAATTATTTGTAATTGTAAATAAATTCAAAACACGCCAGGAAAATTTTCTCAGTGTACGAAGGTAGTGTGAAAGTTGCTGAACCAGTCACTCATCCACCCGGCACACGTCGCTTGACAGCCGATTGCAGTTTGAGATTTTCTTGCCAATACCCACACACACACACTCATTGACACACAAAAGAAGCAGCAGAACACGAAAGACAGCAGCGAGCCAGCATACGGCGAGTTTTTTTTCGGTTGAAGTGAACGTCGTTGCATGCACTGCTGGGTGAAAAGTGTTTCGCGTTTTCACGGCATCCGAGTTGGACTATTTCGTGTTGTGGTTCCTGGAGAAATTTCCGCTCGTCACCAACAGAAACCCTTTCGCACGCACGGTTCAAAGTTGTCGGAGAAATCGGACGAATAGGATTTTCTCGAGCGTCCCACGAGCAAAACAACGAAACGGGCGAGGAAATCGTCATCGAGCTGCAAATCAAGTAAGGAATCCTGAAATTAGAATCTGGTCACGCCCCAACTGCAGGTCAGGAACGTGAAGCAGCCAGAAAAAACGATTACTCCAAAAGGAGTAAGTAGTGCCAATGGGCCAACGATATCTCCTTGTGTGATTCTGACTAACCACAAAACCACCATTTCAAACCATGCGCAGATCACCAACCCTCCGACGTTGCGACACGGCTGGGAAGAGAATCGGAGTTCTAACTCAAACGGAACCCAAAGAAAAAACACCTCCGGAAGGAGTAAGTAGTGTTGATAATATGCCCAAAACATTCATGGCTGATGTGAGTTTCTTTCGCAGGGTGTTTTTCTCCCGTTTCGTTTTTTTCCAACTAGGAAGTGCGGCAGCGTTCCAACGGGATACGCGAGTGTCGTCTCGAGATCCAATCAGACAACTGTGGACGACGATCGGTCGACAAGGAGCGGCAGTAGGAGATCAGTTGCATCTAGGTGCGAATTAGGAGCTACGTGGGAAACTTCGGTCAGGCAGAGGACCGAAGCGAGCGAATCACACCAGTACCCAAGCAGCGTTCCAGCTACCATCGTTGGTGTGGACTCGATCTCCGATTGGACCAGCTACGCACGACGCTTAGGCTCGCACAAAGTGGCAACACGACCCGGCCGTGGCTAGGCTCACGGCGAACACCATCAGTGTCGGTGTTCAGCGCTGCGTGATCGGAGGATCCAATAGCAACGCAGGATAGAGCCCAAAGACGGTGACTGGGGCCAGCATCCCGTTGCTCATTCGGGACGGAACAGGAGAGTAAGCTGCGGTGCATGAGTGTTGTGTGTGTGCGGCATTCTTCGGCGAAACCGTGGGCGAGTGCGAATAGCACGGTAGCCCAATGTCGCGAGGGATTGCGAAGCGGTGTACTGGAGGATGCAAACAGCAAACCGGGACCCGTGTTAAGTAGAAAAAGATGCTGTGAGTACGTAGGACGTAAGAACATAATAAGAACACACTGAAGAAGAAAAGTAGGTACGATGAAGATAGGAGTTGAAGAGAGGCGTAATACATGGGTTTTTCTTGATATTCGTTGTTTGGCGTCATTCAGCTTGATTTGAGCGTACTTTCTTCGAACTATCCGGAGCTGTCTGAGATTTTACATCCCCCTCAACAGTTTTCCATTACATCTATTTTCAACAGTTTTCGAGCAGACTTTCGGAAATACAGGTGGAGGTTGTTCCTGACTCAGGTGAGCAATACGCACAACAAAGCCATAACCGAAACGGAAATTCCCGGAAGAACATCCTGCGATGGTCAAATTTACATTTGGAACGAAGAATAGGGCAGGATATTCTAAGAGAGTTGATCTACATTTACAAGTTTGCTATGTAGAATGACTGTTTAATGTACATCAGCCTAACGTACTTCAGCACATGACCCAGCACAGAATCTATATATATAAAAATGAATTTCTGTCTGTCTGTCTGTCTGTCTAACCCTTATAGACTCGGAAACTACTGAACCGATTGGCGTGAAAATTTGTATACAGGGGTTTTTGGGGCCGTGGAAGGTTCTTATGATGGTTCGAGACCCCTCCTCCTTCTGTAAGGGGGGGCTCCCATACAAATGAAACAGAAATTTCTGCATAACTCGAGAACTAATCAAGCAAATGGAAACAAATTAGGCATGTGGGGGCGAGTGTGGGGGTATAAGGAGATAATCATAGGGGGTAGCCCCTTAGATAATAGGGGCTACGTACAATATAGCATGCTTTTTTTTAAATCGGCGCATAAACTCAAGCTAATATTGAATCCCGAGCAAGACCGGGTTGTCTCGTTTCCCCTGAGTTTTTCCTCAGATATTCTTGCTTGTCATTTAGGCCTATTCTACCAAACTTGTAATTCTCTGTCACTAGAGCTGACTCTCCATTGGATTTGCAAGGAGAGTCACATCACTATTGAGTGACTTTTGTCACCTCACTAGTTCACCTTGTTCATCGCAAGAGGCCCCGGTGCGATGGGTGGCCTACCGATCGGTCAACTGCAAGGCCTGAATTTATAAAATTTGACTCGCTGCAGAAAGGGTTTCGGTGTACTCAGGGGTTCCCGCTTGATTGGGTGTGCAGCAGATAAACCAACTACAATCGACCTACACAGGCGAAGCATAAGGATATCGAAGGATAATTGTGCAACATAGATTCCCGGATTCCAATCCAAGATGATTTCAAAGGATGCTGGTGGCATTTTCTTCCTCCATCGATCAGACTGCGACTTTGTTTCTGAACACCTGAATCAGTATTTCTTCGGGTCAGAATCTTGTGGAACGGTCAAGTTTGCTTGAACACCGTTTGGGTTTGAAAACTTCCAGTTTATCTTCCACCTTCCGTTTCGAAAATGATAATTCAATCACAATCTCAAATGTCAGTATAACTTCAGGGTTGCCAAACTAATAAAATATTGACATCTTGATTGGTAAACTTTGGCCTACTTCGGCACGTTCGGCATAGCGCTAGGCACAGCTAAATCGCTCGGCACAGATTGAGGTGTGCCGAGTTGAACACCCCTTGGGTAGCGGTATGAATATTATGAATAATAATTATGTGATTAATTGAAAATATTAATCTCGTGTTTTTCTCATGAACATGCATCCTCCACAATAGGAACACTGAAAAGAGACTTGTTCCTATAATAGTGTAACAGTCGTACTGGACATTTTGAGGTTAGAACAGAAATTAATAAATATAAAAGCCCAGCGTCCCTCCGTAATGTACCTAGACAATTGAAACATACGCAGAAGTTAGGCCAAAGATCACAGATGACAAACCATAAAGTAGTTTTTATTTTTGAAATATTTTTTTTTTTATTTTAATATTTTTTTTTTATATATAATATTTTTTTTATTTCTAATATTTTTTTTTTTATTTTAAATATTTTTTTTTTAATTTCATTTTTATTTTTTATTTTTTTTTATTTTTAATATTTGTTTTATCTTTATTTTTTTTTATATTTTTTTTGATTTTTAATATTTTTTAATTTTTAATATTTTTTTTATTTTTAAGCAAAACAAATCTCAAATGCCAACAACAAATGCTAACAAAACAAGCTACAACGGGCGCCACGGCGTCCACGAACCAACTAGTTTGTAAACAAGCTGCTTGTAATGTTTATTATTAGAGCGTGCGCTACGGCGAGAAGCTTAGTGTTCGATATTTCAAGTTGCCATTTCGGATTTTCTAGATAATCAGGACCAGGGTGCGAGGGTGAGAAAAAAGGTTTGTTCGAATCACCAGAAGTGTTAACCGAATTCATGATCTTTCAGGATGGAGCGAAAAAAGAAAACACAACGCTGTCGTAAATCACTTTTTAATGTGGAAGACTCGCCTGCAAAGCCTACGGAATTCCAGAATCAACTGTGCGGTTTCGCCTAAGTGTCAAATTGAGCCAAAGAACGACAAAAGGCTCTTCCACAGTACTTCTGCCGCAGGAAGAGGATAAAATCATTCCTTGGGTAAAGGAGATGGAGCGTACGGGATTTCCGGTTGTCAAACAAAGTCTTATGTTTAAAGTCAAAGAGTTCCTCGATTCTAGCCAGCGTCCAACCCAATTCAAGGATAACATTACAGGTAAAACGTGAATTATTTTAATCAAAGAAGATCAAAACGTTTTGTGTTTTTTAGGTCGAAAGTAGTTTTCCCGTTTTTTGGCATGACATGACAACATTGCGTTGTGGATTCCGGAATCAGTAACTGCCGCTAGTCCGAAAGTATCGGAATCAGATATTCGAGGCTGGTTTGTAAACGTAGCGAAATATTTGACCAGAGCAGGATTTCTGGACATAATCAAAGATTCTCGCAGGATTTATAACGGAGAAGAAACGTAATTTTTCCTGAATCCAAAAACGAAAGCTGTGGTTGAACGCAATGGCGACGTAGGACTACGTGGTCTTATATAATAAATCTTATTTGTTAACTGCAACAGGAGCTTGTGTTTTGTTTAGGAATAATAATTTGAGCGGGGTTCTCTCTGTTTATACTCTTTAGTATGACGCGCTTGACATAAATGGCCCACAGCGACTCACGAAGAGCTACTGATTCCGATCAATGGCGGTGCGGCTTATCCCTCCTTCTATGGATGCTCATGTTGGCTGCAACTCGCTGCTTGCAGGCAGGCTTTCGTTGTGTACTGGAAAACAATGTTCAACGCCACGCGCCGAAAGCACTGCTGCTGCTGCTACTGATGCCGACGACCGGACACCATCACACACGGTTATTGGAACTGAATCCGATCAGCGGTTGAGGCCAGCCTTGATAGCTCGCTGCTTGCGGAGAACCTTTCGTTGTGTACTGGAGAACGCCACTACTCACCACGCGGTAATTGAAAAACACCGTTTGGTGAGACCGGATGGAATTCAACTTTGAAATCTGTGTTAGGGAAATTGCTTTCGCAGGCAATCGGAGATAATTTTAATTATCATAGCAACAATTGCACAGTCGTGCAGTTTTCAATAGTTATATTTTGAAGAATGATAAAGTCTTAATGCGTAGAAATATTTCTGATCGATTAGTGATAAAATTATTAAAATTGGTCCTGGGGCAGCTGAGTTATTAACGTTCAAAATCTATCATAATTTTGTTACATGTTCCGTTTTTTGTTTTCACAAAGTGTACCCCCATATGGAAATCACAGACGTAGTCCTACGTCAAAAAATCTAATTCACAACTATTGCTCGAAGAATCTTTCCTATAATACCAAAAGTAATAGCTTTTAGTCATTTTACACAATGCAGACATTTGAATATCAGTTTTCTTTTTTTTTCTTTTATAAGCTGATTTAGACTAAATCCACAATGATATTTATTAAAAATAAAAATAAAACTGGAACATATCTAAAAAATCTGGAAACGAGCTCTATCTGTGTATCTGGCCAAACATCTGAAAATGCTGGCACCGCTCCTTGAGCCCATCTTCCGTTTTCCAGCCGACGGAACATCGAAGCGACGCGGTCACAACTCAGTCTTCTCATGTACCGTAAACTAATCCGCCAGGCAGCCGGGCAGATCTCTTCAGAAAATGCATTCCCATTAGGGTGGCACATCCAGCAGCAGCGGAGTCATAAATTGTACCGGTTTTGTCGTGGCGAGGTGCAATTTCGCGGGAGATGGTGCGTAAGATATGTAGGTAGGCACTGTTCCTCCCATCCCAAGTGCAGATGAAGAAAGGTCGTTGCCGTCCGCCGTCTCCGTTGTGCAGAAAACCGCCCGTAGAAGGATGATGGTGGGTTATTTTTAGAACCGTGACTAAGTCGTACCTATGCAAGTACCCGAGGCTGTAATAAGAGCATCATCATCGACCGACCGCCCGCCCGCCGTCGTTCTGATCTGCCTCTTCCCGTGGCGGGTCGGTATGAGTTGCTGCAATTAGATCTCCGCACACGTCAGTCTCAGTTGGATCGGTAAATCGTCGACATTAATCTTTCCGGAACATGGGGTCGACTAATCGTTCTATTTCAATCTGCGCAATTTACGGTTCACCCCCGGTATATCATGATCGCATTTTGCACCCTTTCAATCTTGTTTTTCGTTTCCTCTGCCAACTGCGTTTCACTTTCATGATATTTTTTTTTTCGCTAGCAACCTGTCCCGAAATTCACGGTCATCATCAAAAAAAAAAAACCCACAGCTGTGCGGCCGATTGCACACCCGTCGAACCCCAAAATTAAATTAATCCGAAAACCGTTCGCCACTGACTGCTCCGGCTTGATAAAACCAGAGAGGAAAAAGCGCGGCCAATTTTTTTTTTAATGTTTTGTCGTTGCTATAGCTACACGATTTATCGCGACTTTTAATTATTTGTTTTCCTCCGACATTTCCGACCTCCCCCCGAGAGATCGCCAGCGATCGGCAGCTCCGGGTAAATTTTAATGGCATTTAAATCTCGCTCTTTTGGCTGCGAATGGATGGATTTTGCGGTTTGGTTGGTAGTTTTTTTTACTCCGACCACTCCGGCCCGATGGGATCAGTAAACACCGGTCAAGGTGCAGGTTGGTCGAGATTGTCAAAATCTTTATTTTAGCTGCAGATCGGTGACGTCATTTTGATTCGTTACGAGACTGTCAAATTAAGCGCACAATGTTCATTATGGAAGAGTACATTATTAGTTCTTTTAAACGAGAGCCATTCTTCCTAGATTCGTAATTATTGTGCATCCCGTTCTGATGGAGGAGGCTTATTGGATAGCGGAAGATAAAGTGTTTATTGTCTTGTATCTTTTGACTATAGTTTTCCGATGTTTTCTATAATGAACAAGAATCCTCGGCTTTGTAAAGCTAATTCAATTGAGCCTTATAAAATAAATGAATCAACAGATGTTAAATCCAACTTCTCCAGAATTTTGCTTTCAAATTTTCCCGATTTCTGCTGACTTTCTTCTAAGTACCTCCGGAAGTTTCTTCTGATTTCCTTTGAAAAATTCTTCAGACATCCCTCGTAAGTTTTTTTTTTACTTTCTCCGGAGGATTCTTTCAAATTATCTTGATAGTTTATTATATATATTCTTCTAAAAGAATCTTATGGTCCTACCTGGAAGTTTATTCAAGTTTTCTTGGAATGTTTACCTCCACTTTCTTCCATTTTGCCGGAAGTCTGCCAGCTTTCTCTAAAAATTTCTTTTAACTTTTTCCGGAAGTTTTTTTTTTCTGACTGTTCTGGAAGCTCTTTCCAACACCTCCAAAAAGTTTTCATCAGCATCAGCAGCATCATCGAAATTTCTTTTAACTTATGTATAGTTCTTCACAGAGTTAATTTCCCGGGAATGCAGGCCAGCGTTCGTGACATAACAGTAGCGAATTTAGTGACTAGAAAAAAGGTACCAAATAGTGAATTTCACTGATTGAAAAGATAATGCTACAATTTTTTGTTGACTACTACCCACTTCGAGAAATTTGATAAACTTACACCAGGGGTCTCTTCCCAAGAACATTGCGCAGATTTTCTGAAATCCACAAAGTTAAATACAGTCAAACTCAAATTTCTCCTTTTGTAATTGTAAATCAGCGGAGAAGAAAAGAAAAGACACACTCGCAAATGTGTATGAACACCTTATCAGGTTTTTGAATCGTTTAGGGAAATTGTGGATCATTGCATGGTTCTGGAGTTTTTCCGGATTCCGTAGGGGTCACGCTGGCTCGGCATTAGGCTTTACTGTTCTCTTATGGTTGTGCTGATGATAGTGATTTACTACCCATGATAGCACGGAAGTCCGATAGCAGTGGGCTCTCTTCTCTGTGTGTCTTGGTCAAACTTAATAACCTCTGATTGTCCTCGCCATGTTGCTGTATGAAGGGCCAAAAACGGATTGGATGGATCGATAGGCAAAGTCGCCTATACGCATCTACGGGACAGTAAAAAATCTCCTTACAGCAACATGATCTCACAATTGGTCAGACAGACGAGCCCCCAAACAGGAAGATGCCCCAATGAGCTGGGAGAAGGACCCACCCTTTATCCACGAAATTTTATCAACAGGGAGTTGACATTTCCACCCTCCCCGTCCAAATCGCTTCAATCGGGTGCCCTGATGGTCCATCCAAATCCCAGCATTGTTTGTTAATTGGTGCAAAATGAAATATGAATGCTGTATGAGCAATGAACAATACAATAATGTCTCATTTGAAAAATGAGTAGGATCGTCATATCATATGCTACTGAAAATTAAAAATTGATCTTTTCTCATATATGATTAGTTCAATCTATGAATGCTGCAGCCAAATGCTAAAATACGACAATTACTTAAGGGAGATGCAGAAGACCCGTGATACGGATTTCGACTGTTGCAGCAAATAAACTGTTGAAGGCGGGCAAGGTCAAGGATGGCTGGTCAGTGTGCTCGCTGAAAGCAACTCCTCGGGTTACCAAGCAACTGGAGCGATACTTCAAGTGCATGGGATTCGGTCACCAGGCGAGCAACCGCAATGGCTCTGACAGATCTGATCTGTACAGGAAATGCGGAGAGAAAGGCCATATTGCAAGAGACTGCACGAAGCAACCGTGGTGTATGCTCTGCAAAAAAGAGGACGGTAACGATCATGCGACGGGAGGCTTCAAATGCCTAGCATACAAAAAGGCAATGGCAGGCCAACAGTAATGGAGGTAACCCAAATAAACCATTGCGACACTGCACAGCAACTGTTGTGGCAGTCGACAACAGAAACAAAGTGCGACGTTGCAGTTATTGCGGAACCGTATCGAGTTTCTCCCGATAACGGTAACTGGGTGGCGAATTGAGCTGGGATGGCGAGCTGATTGGACGACGACCGGTAGTCATCGGAGGAGACTTCAATGCTTGGGCAGTGGAGTGGGGAAGCAGGTGTTCCAATGCAAGAGGGCACAGTCTGTTGGAAGCTCTGGCAAAACTGGAAGTTATGCTGGCCAACGAAGGCACCGGCAGCACTTTTCGCAGAGATGGCCGGGAATCCATTATCGACGTTACTTTCTGCAGTCCGTCGGTGGTGGCAAACATGGATTGGAGAGCGTGCGCAGGATATACCCATAGCGACCATCAAACGATCCGATATGGCATCGGCCGACGGAATTCTGTGGCAGTACGAAGCACGAGAACTTGTGACCGGAAGCGGAAAACGAAGGCTTTCGACAAGGATCTTTTCTTTGAGGCACTCCGTGGTTCTGAACGCGGACGAGCTGACAGAAACGTTACTGAGAGCATGTGACACGACCATTCCGAGGAAACTGGAGCCAAATAACAGACGGCGTCCAGTTTACTGCTGGAACGAGGCACTTAGCACCCTCCACGCTAGTAGTCTCAGAGTAGTTCAGAGAGCAAGAACAGAAGCAGACAGAGAGGAACGAAGAGGATTGTTTCGAGCGGCCAGGGCGATAAAGCAGAGCAAGTCGAACTGTTTTAAGAAGCTGTGTCGAGACTCTAATGCCAACCCCTGGGGCGACGCATACCGAGTCGTGATGGCGAAGATCAGAGGTCCAACGATGCCCGCTGAAATGTGCCCAGAGAAGCTGAAAGTCATCGTGGAAGGACTTTTCCCGACGCACGACCTAACGACCTGGCCACCTACACCGCACGGAGAAGGAGAGGAAGATAACATCGAAGTCACCAAAGAGGAACTCGTAGTAGTGGCGAAAGTATTGAAGGTGAAAAAAGCTCCCGGTCCGGATGGAATCCAGGCGTCTCCGGACATGTTCAGGATGGTGCTGCAGAAATGCCTGGACGAGGGTCACTTCCCTGACAAGTAGAAGATACAGAAGCTAGTGCTGCTGCCGAAGCCCGGAAAAACCACCGGGGGATCCAGCATCGTATAGGTCTATATGCCTGCTGGATACACTCGGAAAACTCTTGGAGAGGATCGTCCTAAACCGGCTGACGAAATGCACGGAGAGTGAGCGCAGATTGTGTCGGAGAGGCAGTTCGGATTCCAGAAGGCGAGATCGACGGTGGATGCAATTCGGACAGTGGTCGAGAGAGCCGAGAAGGCGTCCAAACAGAAGCGGAGAGGAGATCGATATTGCGCCGTGATATCGATCGACGTCAAGAATGCGTTCAACAGCGCCAGCTGGGAGGCCATCGCCATCGCCATGATTAGAAGTAGAATAATTATAATTATACAGCCATTCCATGGCAAAACGATGGTTCTCAGAATTTCGTAAAATGGGTGGTTTTGTTCCTTATCGCAAAATATTAGTCCCGTATTTTTTTTTTATTTTATCATTAGGATCATGTTAGGGTGGTCCAAAAAATCGATTTTTTTCAAAACTTTCTTTTTGTCTCATATCTCACGATCATGACCTCAAAGAAAACTCCCGTTTTTGTCCAAGTGTTTCAATTGAGTAACCTCTTCTATATGGCCGTGAGAAAACTGTAGTTGAAAAATGGTTCACTAAGGAATCAAATATTGTTTTGACACTGATCATATGAAAAGTTTCTATCATCGGCAAAATGGCTTTTATTATGCTTTGTTTAATATCTCAAGACTCTGATCATATGTGAAGCTCCTATCTTCGGCAGAGTTCTTTAACTGAGTGAGACTCCTCTGATGTCTGATGTTGTTTCAAAAACAGTTCATAATTATCTCACATGGGGGCAGTACCGTATAAAGAGGTGATTTTATGTAATATCTCGAGATGCTAACCATGTTAAACTAGCCCATCATCGGTAAAGTTGTTCAGATGGATGAGACCTTTCAGATAGCAGATAATATAGACCAAAAATGGCTGTTTGGGTTAGGCTGGAGGCGACATCTGAGTGAGAAGTCTCACTAAACTGTGCAACTTTGCTGAAGATGTGGACTTAGCATATGGTCATGATCATGGCTTCTTGACCATATGCGAAGTCCACATCTTCAGCAAAGTTGCACGGTTAAGTGAGACTCCTCCGATGATGGTTGCAATAGTTCAAAACTGGCTCTAGTTGTGTTGTACTATATCCAATGATCCTTACCAGTTGGATAATTCCAGTCTTCATCAAAGTTGTTCAACTGAGTGAGACCGTTTAAATAGATTTAGTTTAGTCTAACATACGTCCATTATTATTATAAACCTGTTTTATATAGAGTTGGTTGGAAATACTATCTAACATGAAGCTTTAGTGTGATAATTTATTAGCTAGAGAATGGTCTTTACAAGAGGGTAGGTAGATATATCCGTTAGAGTACGGCAGTATGAAAATTGAATAGAAGTTGAACATGAGCGAAAGGCCATCAATGCGACAGGACAAAGTCAAACGCACACCTTTTGCCACACTACGAAAATTTCATGTAAATTTAGGTTCCCTGAGACCGTTACATGTATGACAAAATAATCAGTTAAAAGAAACAAGAAAATCAATTGAATGAAACGTTCTCTTCGTCGATTTGCTTATGTTTCGGTTTGAGAACACTTAATTTTACATGAAATGTTTGTTTACGTTCCATGATTTACGTCCAATATGGATTAAGTCTCATGTAAAATTAGTTATTTCTAAGCGTGTGTCTTCAAATCTACAGACAAAAAGTGTGCGCCCGCCTTTGCTGATGAATATTGAATATTCAATCTTTATACAAAATACTTCTTCTCCCAGCGACTGGTAGTACGAGGAAGTGCCGGAATATCATAAAGCAAATTACGAAGAAGCCAAACGTAGACCTCGACGTAGACTATGTACAATAAATTGGCAAAATATAATAAGAATCGAAGGAAATGTCGACACTGAAGTTGGCAGATTTCATTCAATTATTCGTAAAATAATTTCAGAAACCGTACCAATAAAAAGAAGAAGGCAAACACAAAACAACAAACTGCCAGCGTGGTTCAATCCACAACTTAAACATTTGAAGAACAAAAAGCAGAAAGCACACAAATTATACAAAAACGAAAGCACTTGCACAAATTTACAACACCATCATAACATATGCAACCAACTCAACACAGCCATCAACACTGCACATGAAGAATATAATCGTAAAGTCAAAAATGAAGTCAAATCATGTCCTAAGAACTTTTTCAATTATGTAAAAACGAAATTGAAAAGTAATAACTTTCCGTCACGAATGCATTTTGATGCAAATTTCTTTCAGGAAGTATACACCACATTTTCTGAAAAAGACCGCGACCGCGACTGCTTGTCATTCATTCCCGAAGTCTCTAACAACATATCTGTCAATAAAATATGTCAACATGAAGTCCTCAATGCACCAAAAAATTTGGACGCATCTAAAGGACCAGGACCTGACGGAATTGCACCTGTATTCTTGAAGAATCTTTCAGAATAACTCACCCTTCCTTTAGAACTCCTTTTCAATATGTCTCTGAAAAATGGGAAATTCTCTGAAAATGGGAAATTCTCTGAAAATGGGAAATTCTCTGACATTTGGAAATCGTCTCATTTGGTGCCTATTTTCAAATCAGGCAAGAAATCTTACATCCGTAATTATCGTGGTATTGCCATTATCTCTTGCATCCCAAAACTATTTGAATCAATCGAAAACGACAAAAATTTTCAGCAAGTAAAAAATCAAATTACGAACAAAGATCGTTCAGCTACCTCTAATCGTCTTGAATTTGTAACCTTCATTCTTAACGCAATGGACAATTGCAAGCACGTGGAAGCTCTTTATACTGACTTCAGTAGAGCATTTGACTGAATCGACATACCATTATTACTCTTTAAATTGCAAAAAATAGGAATGGAATCTAGACTTCTGAATTGGCTCCAATCATACTTAACGCAACGCAAACAAATAGTTCGTTTTCAGAATAAACTTTCAGAACCTATTTCGGTCACCTCTGGGGTGTCCCAGGGTTCTCATTTAGGCCCAGTTCTTTTTATTTTGTACGTAAACGACATTTCGTACATACTTAAAAAAAATAAAAGTTCTTATATATGCAGACGACATAAAGCTCTTCATGGAAATAAGTAATTCTAGCGGCACAGAAGAATTCCAGAATGAAATCAACCTATTCAACACTTGGTGTAGTAAAAGTCTACTTCAACTCAATGTAAAAAATGCAACGCAATTGTATTTAGCAGAAAAATAGAAACACCTCTTTTTGAAATATGTTTAGGCAACCAAAAGTAGAAAAATGTAAAATTGTAACGGACCTGGGTGTGATCCTGGACTCCAAACTCACTTTTGTAGAACATTATAATACAATCATAACGAAAGCAAATAGTATGTTGGGCTTCATTAAGAGGTTCAGCTACAATTTTCAAGACCCATACACTATCAAATTAATATATATTACATACGTAAGACCTATTCTGGAATACTGTAACCTAGTATGGAATCCGTACATTGCCATACACGAGGAACGCATAGAATCCGTCCAAAAACAATTCCTTTTATATGCCCTTCGCAAATTGAATTGGACCGCATTTCCTCTTCCATCATATGAAGCACGCTGTATGCTCATCAACTTACAAACACTCAAAGAACGCCGCGAATTTGCAATGCTTTTCTTCATCAATGACATTATTTCACATCGCATAGAAACATCAGAAATAGTGTTCACCACTACTATTTTTCACCATGAGCTACGACTCTTCGCAAAATAACAGGAGACCTAAAGGGAACTTGTGATCCAAACCAAAGCACGATTTTTTTAGTTGCGAAGCATCTTGGGCGTTAATGGGTTAAATGATCATCGGTCGCACTGGTTTTCTGTGATGTACGGGGCTCGGTGGCCTAATAGTAACCGTTTTTACCAGCTGAGCAAAAGATCGTGGCGTCAATTCCAGCCACTTTGTTTTACTGAGTTGATAGGATTACATCATTTACTTATCAGGCTTTAAAATAACGCATCACTTTCCAATGTGAATCTAGGTTAAATTTACCCTTTTATAATAAAAACGTTCTTTCCGTGACAACCGTGGGGATGCAGCTAAATGAATTTTAGACAGGGAACTTGAAGGTTCTGCAAGCTCCAGTAGATTGAAAATCATTTTTACCACCAACTGAATGCCTTTCACAATTTTCGTTTTATGAGGATTGTGTAGACCATAATTTAGAGTTGTGGAATGCTTTAAAACCTCGATAAAACTTGCAATCTTACTTGTGAAATCACGTTATCTGTACATACGTACCAGCTCAGCTCACATTAAGCTCATTCTAAATTAGTTCCCGCCCTCACTGGAACTCAACGCCAGCTAATCAACTATTTAGTAACCCCATAAAACCATACTTAACGCCGAAAACACGCGATTATCACTGAGAAATCACTGCTTTCCAGCATCCACCGTCATTATTGCACCAACGATTGCAGCACACCAAACTCAGCGGCAATTCATTACCTGGAAAATAACACACCGAGAGAGAGAGAGAGAGAAAGAAGAAAAATAAGCACCCATAAGTAACAGTGAGTATAATTTATGACTTGACTGGAGTGTGCACAGTTCTTTCGCAGGTCTCGTCGTGTGAGAAATTGTAATGGACCCGAAATAAAAAAAGGCGAACGTAAACACCAGCATTGCACTGCCGAGAGAGTCATCTTTCCCACTTGCAGTTGCAGCGCTCAGTCTCAGTCAGCCAAGATTAGAGGTAATTATAATGTTTAATAACATTAGCTGCTGCCGCCTGGTGGTGGTCTTCCTGCATGTGGGTCGAATTTGGCTGAAATTGCATCGCTGCGAATGAGAAACGAATGCAACAAATCACCAGCAGTTTCGATGATGGTCTGTCAGTGGCGGGGGCGGACGAGGGGGGAGGGTAATTTTTCGGGGGTGTGGAACTGCGTTTGGTCATTAATTCCAACTCGTTGTCGTCGTGGGTGGAGCCGGTGCAGCCTCAAGCTTATGCTTGTGACCTAATTTGGAAGACGAAAGATTTATGCAAGTGAATGCATTAGCACGCGGGACTGACAGGGGCTGCTGGAATTACATAGATTTATTTTATTTTTTTTCGAATTGAAGCGGTGTGAATGATGAGGGGTTACGTATTGACCGAACGGACGGCGCGACGGTTGTACAAGAGAGGGGAGAGTACTGGCAGTGGCTGTTGTGGGAAGAAACGTTTTTGGGAAAGAGGTAATTTGTCTTTGTCGTAATCAATTACGAGGTGAAACTGTAAGGGGATTGTTTTTAAATTTAAGCCAATTGTGATACTTATACTGCCATATAACCCTCACACGCACTGACATCGGCATCGGTTCGAACTACTTTGTTAGAATCTACTACGGTTAGAATCAAGTCAAGACAAATTTGCAACTACCGTTCCGCTTCCGTCTACGATGCGTTTGTTATTAATGGGGTTTTATCCTCATCAACAGTTCCGAAAATATGGTCAAAACGATACTGGGCCATTAGGCCGAATTGCGTTAATTATTTCTTAACACTTGCCAGAAACATGTCAGCCTAAATGCCCCTAATTTGGGTCCATACCTAAATTCAGCAATAGACTAAATTTTCAATGGCGACCAAAAATATCCATTAGTACCATCCCAATGACGCATTCATCTAGATAAAATTGATAAATATCAGAATTTTAGCGATGGGCCCAATCTTAGATCCATAGGCCAACATAAGGCCGATACGCTTCCATTGTGTGTTACATTCGCGTTAACATTGTGTCCGCTAAAAGTTATTTTTAATTCGTTTGACTGTAGTTTTCAATCGTTTTTTCAACGTTGACGTATTATCTGGACCTGCTTTCATCGCTAAATTGTGGAGTTGATTTGTGAATTTGCTATTTTGGACGATTCCGAAGGATTTAATTTTCAACCACATTCCTGTATTCGGGCTAACGCTATCATTTGTTGCTGTTCACTGAGTTTTGTTTTGTTCGCTGTAAGGATGGAGAAAAAACAATGCGGAGAATGCCAGTTGGAAATCAACGAAATCGAGCCGTTGCGCTGCGGTTTTTGTGAGGTTTACTTCCACATCAGCATGCAATGTTGTGGTTTCAACCTCAGTCGTGCGAGCAAAGACCTATTCTCGCAAGGCAAGGCTGTATTCGTTTGTTCAAATTGCCGGGATAAAATGAATGGCAGAAGTGTGAAACAGTATTTTACTGATGAGCTCGCATACGACACGACTCCGTCACCTGATGGCTTACCGGCTCAGGTTCAACAACTGTTCAACTTGGTGGAATCGCTGAGTGATAAAGTTGACAAGTGCATTTCCATGGATATTCCTGCTGAGCGACCATCGAATCGATCAAGGATGGGAAATGCCTGGCCCAGACTTGGTGTTAAACGTCGTCGTGGTAATGAAGGTGGACCGATTGGCACTTCTTCTGTGCGTGGGACCAATGCAATTGATCTCAGTGACTTGTCTGTACCGTGTCTAACACCACCGATCTCCCCTCCAAAGTTCTGGCTCTACCTGTCCGGATTACACCCGTTAATAACTGCTGAGGACATTCAAAAAATTACTTCTCGCTGCTTGGATCTAACAACACCTGCTGACGTCGTGCGTCTCGTTCCCAAGGAAGTGGATATGACGAAGCTGACTTTCATTTCCTTCAAAGTTGGCTTGGATCCATCGCTGAAAGAACTAGCTCTCGACGCTTCTACGTGGCCTGATGGGATATTATTCCGTGAATTCACCGACTACTCAAAAAACCAGTCTGGATCCAACGGCAATCCACTGACAAATACTTAAGGCTCTATCATGTGGACGGTGGAAACCCTAGGGTTAGCACCATTATCAATAATCATTCTTTGCGACATTCTGTGGACGGTGGAAACCCTAGGGTTTCCACCAGAGGTGAGTATCTGTACCATTCACCAAATATTCCCGCGCCAAATATTTCCATGTTGCAGAACACGACCCGTGACGCTAGTCGTTTATGGGTTTATTACCAAAACGTACGTGGACTGCGCACCAAGATCGACGACTTTTACTGCAACGTCCTGGAGTGCAATTTTGACGTCATCATTTTAATCGAGACGGGGCTTAACGAGGCTATCAATTCGACGCAGCTTTTCGGAAACAACTATAATGTGTACCGATGTGACCGAAGCCATATAAACAGCAGCAAATCTCGTTTCGGAGGGGTTCTAATTGCCGTACATCATCGTTTCATCAGTAGCAGTGTCGTTGCAACGAGCGGAGAAACGATAGAACAAGTGTGTGTATCGACGAGGATTGGATCCAAGCGACTATTGCTGTGTGCAATTTACGTTCCTCCAGACAAGAGCAAGGATCTCAGCGTTTTGAATGGGCATATTGAATCGATCCAAGAGCTTTGTAACAGTGGCTCTGACAGCGATTGCTTGCTGGTATGCGGTGACTACAATCAACCTGGGATATCCTGGAGTTGGGCTGATGGCGAGATTCGACCTGTGAACTCTGTTCCTTTACCAGTTGCTAGCTCATTCTTGATTGATGGCATGGATTTCCACAATCTGCATCAGAGAAATCTCGAGCGCAACCACTTAGGACGCATCCTGGATTTGTTCTTTTGCCATACGGACTTTCCTGTGGAAATCTCGAGATCTGTTTCACCACTCTTGCCAGTTGATCTTCATCATCCGCCACTAGTCGTCTGCTTACCATCTCTAGTTGATGACGGTGCACTGCTGCTGAACGCGAGTGATGAGCTTGCGTTAGACTATAGCAAGATTGATTTCGATGTTCTAATGGACTTCCTTTCCGTCACTGACTGGGATCTTCTTTTCGATGGACTGAATGCTGATGAAATGGCTGAAACGTTGTGTGCTGTGCTAAATAATTGGATGGATACAAACGTACCGATTCGTCGGCCTGCTGTTTCTCCTGCGTGGAGCTTTGCTACGAAAACTAAAACGAAAAAGAAATGCTTCGCAACGTAGACTTCGGCGATGCCGTTCCCTGGTAAATAAGCGTAGTTTTCACTTGGCGTGTAACGAGTACCGTAATCTAAACTCTTCGCTCTACAAATCGTACGTTTTACGAGTGCAAACTAATTTAAGGCGATACCCCAAGAGGTTTTGGAGCTGTGTAAACTCGAAGAGGAAAAATTCAACAATGCCTGCAAGCGTTTTTTTCAATGACGTTGAATCGTCGATAGGCGGGGAAAAATGTGAGCTTTTTGCTGCTCATTTTTCGTCGGTTTTTTGCCGCAGAATCCATCACCTCGACTGAACTTGTCTCGGCTGTTTCGGATGTGCCTTCAAACCTTGTTGACATAAACACTTTTGAAATAACGCCCGTTATGGTAACTAATGCCGCCAAGAAAATGAAATGTACCTTCTCGCCTGGACCAGATGGCATTCCTTCTGCAGTGTATTGTCGTACCATTGGAGCGCTTGTTGAACCGATTTGCAGAATCTTCAACAAATCTTTTGTAGAGTCGAAATTTCCTGCAATCTGGAAAGAGTCATTTATGGTTCCGGTACACAAGAAAGGAGATAAACGTGACGTTAAAAACTACAGAGGAATTACTAATCTCTCTGCAGCATCAAAACTGTTTGAGATAATTGTGAGTGGTTTCATTTTTGAGCACACCAAATGCTATATCTCTAGTGACCAACATGGCTTCATGCCTGGACGATCGGTTACCACAAATCTTCTAGATTTTACCACGACATGTTTTGAGCAACTGGAAAATGGGGCACAAATAGACGTCATCTACACTGATCTAAAAGCAGCGTTTGATACGATCAACCATGACCGTTTGGTCGGACCGTTTGACTTCGTGGTTGTGCTCCTACTTGACTGACAGGTCTCTGCGAGTGAAACTCGATTCCAGTACTTCCTCGTATTTCACGAACTCGTCAGGTGTACCACAGGGTAGCAATCTTGGCCCGTTGCTGTTTGTGTTGTACACCAACGACGCACTTCTTCTACTTGGAGATGGCTGTAAGCTTGCGTATGCCGATGACCTAAAGCTGTACTTCGTGGTGCGGACTGCTGAGGATTGCATTCGTCTTCAATCGGTATTGGATCTGTTCGTTGATTGGTGTCGTCGGAATAAGCTTACCCTCAGCATTCCTAAATGTATGGTAATGTCGTATTACCGCATCAGGCAGCCGATTGTTTTTGACTATGCCATCAACGGTGTGGTTCTTCAAAGAACCGACCAGTTCAGCGATCTTGGTGTTCTACTGGACCATAAGTTGACGTTCAACCTCCACCGCTCTGCTCTGATCACAAAGGCGAATCGCCAGCTAGGTTTTGTGTCGAAAATATCGAAGGACTTCATTGACCCACACTGCCTGAAAGCTCTCTATTGCTCACTTGTGCGACCAATCCTGGTAAATGCCTCCTTGGTCTGGTTTCCTCATCAGTTGACTTGGAGCTTGAGGATCGAAAGTGTTCAGCGCAAGTTTATCAGGATAGCATTACGTAATCTACCATGGCGTGATCCGCAAAATCTCCCGCCGTATTCTGATCGCTGCAATCTGCTGAGCTTGGATACTCTGGAATGCCGACGGAAAAATCAGCAAGCAGTTTTTGTTGCCAAGCCATTGAATGGTGAGGTCGACTGCTCGAGGCTTCTCTCGCAGTTGGATATCCGAGTACCACCGAGAACATTACGAAGTGGTACCCTTCTCCAACCGCGGTACCATCGAACGGCGTTCGGTTACAACGAACCACTAACAACTATGATGCGTACGTTTACGGCTGTCGAAGAATTATTCGAATTTGGGGAATCTTCATCTCGCTTTTTGGCACGGATTAGAAACACTTGAATTGTTTTAGCTTTAAGGTTGTTTCATGTAGACAATAGCCCGATGAATAAAATTAAATAATAATAATAATAATAAGAACCATCTCCCCTATATAAACATTTCTTCAATACCCAAACAAGTTCAAGTCACACAGATTGGTGTGAGAAAAGAACGAGCGGTTTCGCCGTACAATCTCGGTGAGGAGATTCACTGAACTTTATGGAACTTCTCAGAACATTTTATAAGTTTCCGAAATTTTCCAGAAGTTTTCATAACTACCATGAAATTCTTTGAACGTTTACCGCAATTTTCTGAAAGTTCATGAAACATCTTTCTCAAAAACCCTAAACATCAGTGTACTTCTTTGGACTTCCCTGAAGTTTCCGGTGTTTTCCTCGTGTTCTGGAAATTTTCGGAAGATACCTGAAATAGAGCAGTTCATTTGTATGAAATTTTGCATAATTATTTTTCAAGAGTAATAATTCTAATTCCTGCTAAAATTTGGCCATTTTGGATCTTTTAAAATGCCCTTGATAAAAAAAAAATTAGCACATAAACATCATATCTGATCGAAATAGGATTTGAAAAAAATATAGCAAAAGACATTTTTGGGAATAATAAACAATAAATGGTTTTAACTTATTTTCGGTAAAAATTAAACAAAACAATGTTGAAACCCAAAAAAAAAAAATCAAAATTATCTATCTTGTTATGTCATTCAGTGTGGTGATTGATATCATTTAGAAATAAATTGTGTAGTACGTACGCAGTAAAAGTTATGTAAAACGCAAATGATAACTTGGCTCTGTAAAATTTATTCGATTGAGCCTGTACAAATAAATTAATACAAAAAATAACATACATATAATTCGTAGAATGTTAGACAACTTCGTGGAATAAGGAACTACTTTGAAATTTTGATTTTTTTTTTTTGAAGTGCAGCAAATAGGAGTTCAGTTAACTCTGAGAATGCTCAGCGAACTTTGTACAACTTCAGTGAACTTCGTAGAAGTGCAAAGAAGTTTGTTGAAATTCAGCAACATTTATAGAAATTTAGCGAATTTTAGAGAAATTTCGAGAATCTTGTAGAAACACGCAGAACTTCGTTGATGTTCAGGAATCATTTATTTAATTCCAGAGAACTTCGTAAAGTTTCAGCATCTTTGTCGATGTCCGGGGGACAGCGTAGCAATCCAGGAAAAGCAGAAATTCATAGAGTGCCAGAGAATTTCATATAAATTCAGAGAGCTTTGCTATACTTCATAAAATTTCATAGAAGTGGGAGCTTCTATTTGGGGAACTTTGTTGAAGTTTAGGGAACCTTGTTTTATTTCAGGCAACTTCATACAAGTGTTCCTGAACCTTCTCTTAATTACAGGGCCTTCGTTAATGGTTTTTGTGAGTTTATGGAATTTCGTAGAACTTCACGAAACTTTGCAGAAAATCATCGAAAATCCTAAAAGTTTAAGAAACTTTATAAAAGTGCAGTGAACTTTGTAGAAGTTTACTACAGGGAATTTTGTAAAAGATCAGTAAACTTCGAAAAAATTTGGCAAACTTTCTAGAAGTTTGGCATAATTTGTAGATGTTCAGGAAATTCCGTTTCAGTTTAGGGAACTGTGTAGCTTTGAGAGCTTCGTTTGGCCAATATGTTCAGGAAAATTCCTAAGCTCTGTTTATTCCTATCCGGATAATGTTGAAGCCTGCTCAGTACATGCAGGGGCTGCGTCATTTTTTTAAGCGACTGCTGACATAGCTTGTGTCAGTATTGTTGTAATCGTTCGTTGCTCACCGGCAAACCGCGTACAAATAAGCAGTTTTTCAGCAAATTTCGAGATGTATCGAGTAAAACTGTTTAAATAGTCAATGTAGATTTATGTGCTGAAGTAGTGAAAACAGTTAAAATCCTGTATTTCTTCTGGAATTGATTGAAATAAGCGGTGATGATGATGGTCCCACCTCTTACCCCTACAAAGGTTTGAGCTGGACGATTTATCTTTAAGATAATTGAATACGACATTTTAACCAGGTTGGCAAACAAAATCGAACTGGTTTCAGTTACAGATATAAATTCCCTCTAGAGTTTACAGTTGCTTCACAGCGATATAAATGTGGAAAAGCTCAGGCGTCAACCTCTTAGTTCGCCTTTTTTTCCACCTAAAATATTCATAAGTATTACAAGCAATCAAGAGTTAATGAAAAATCAACAAAGCATCCTATTACACTAGCAACCCCGCAATCTGATGCTATCATAATTTTCAGCAATGTCAGGAATGCTCACGAACCCCTAACATTTGCCGGAAAACTTACTACTAACTCAAGATATCTTTCAAATAAGCTTCAAAATTGCATTTTGTTTTTATCAAATGTTAAATTCAGTCCTCTATACCCGTAATACGCGCGCAAGGTTCAAACCTTCGTAGACTCCTTTTTTTAAAATTAATCTACTATTAAATCAAATATTAAAAATCCATCATCACCTTCGTGGCGAACAGAAATAGTTTTTGCAGTGCTACAATAATTATCAAAAAGTCGTTATGACAGCTATCCATATAAAATAATCCGTTAGAGATAACTTCGTCAAGATACATAATTTGTCAATTCATAAAAAAAATCACTGGATAACTGTTCAAAAGTCAGTTTTAACGTGTGAAATGCAGTGTCTTTTAAATTCTGTAAGTGTTGCTAAACGTTTGATATGTCTAGGCATCGAATTGAAAACATTTATTCCTTTATAATATAATGAATTTTGTGAAGCACAAGTCAAGAAATGTGGTGTTCTTATTTCAACCGCGTTTCTAGTATTATATCTATGATAGTCACTTCCCCTTTCAATTCGATCACACAAATATCGAGGCAGCAAACCGTTAACTACTTTAAAAATGAACACCATAGTCAAATATACAATTCTTCGTTTCACCGACAACCATTGTAAGGCGTCTAACATCAAAGTTGAGGAAGTGAATCTATTACATCTCAAAATCAAACGCATTATTTTATTCTGGAAGCGCTGTAATCTCGATATTTGTATTTCTTTGGCCAGAAATAAAATGGAGGGGCAAAAGTCAAGATGAGGAGAGATGATTGATTTGTATAGCTGTATTTTACTGGCAATAGTTAAATCGTTTTTCAGTTGACATAGAATTCCATACTTCTTGGCAATTTTCTTGATGACATTGTCAATGTGAGAGTTGAACTTAGGTGTGTCATCAATAATCACGCCAAGATATTTAATCTCCCGAACGCGATCAATAGTCTCATCATCAATTACAACAGAGACGTTCTCATTTACTCGATTCCGCGAAATTACCATAAATTTAGTTTTACTTGTATTCAATTTTAACTGCTTATACTTCAACCATCTACTTAGAGAACGCAAATCTTCATTCAAGTGTAAAACGGCATCATCTAAATCCTTAGCTGCAATGAATAACACAGTATCATCTGCAAAAAGATAAATGTCGCAAAATCGTAAAACACGTCGCAAGTCATTAATATACATAATAAATAACAGGGGCCCTAATACACTTCCCTGGGGCACTCCAAGGTTATTCCCCACGGGACTGGAAACAGAATCATTAAAAACAGTCCGTTGAGTTCTGTCAGACAAATAGCTTTCAAACCATTTATATGCAGTACTCGTAATTCCAAAGCGCTTGATTGATCTAGCCTAGAAATTGTTTCAAAAGCGCGTTTAAGATCCAAAAAAACAGCAACAATCGTATCTTTACACTCCAAGTTATTTTTCCACTTCGCTAATACCAAATTCAACGCGGTTTCACAAGAATGACCTTCCCGATATCCCGATTGTTCTGGTATCAACAAACTATTACTATTTAAATACTCCAACAGCTGGCCTTTAACAACAAGTTCTAAAATTTTCTCTAATGTGTGCAACATGTTGATGGGACGAAACTCTTCGGCTTTAATCGTTCCAGCAACTTTTTGAATAGGGATTCCTTCCAAATTTGTGGCACATGTCCAGTTTGTAATGATTCATTAATAAGGTCTACCTACGCTATCTACGAAATAATCATTAAACTTAGCTGCAATTACTTGTTCTGAATGTTCTAATGTGCCATTAAAAGTTATGGACCGCGGTTTGCAATTACTAGGTTTTAATAAAGATTTCAAAATGTTCCATAACTCTTTGGTGTACATATTCACAACGAGTTTTCTTTATCGATTGTGAATACTTATTACGCGCGATTGTGTACCTACTCCAATGATTGTCATTATTTGATCTACAAATTGTACCAGCTGTTCGAGTTTTTCAAAGAAACAAACTTTTGCTCAACTAGTTGATTGATACACGTTTTCAAAGCGTTATTAAGAACAGCTGTAGATTCATCTAAGTTGCCGTCCGCGAATGGAAAATCCAGGCTTCTCTCAACAAGATTCGAAACAGCTTGCTTCGAATATTTCCTCCAGCACTTCAATTTTACAAAATTATCGTTATCGTTAACATGGTTTAAGACATTAATCACTAAAGTCTCATGATCGGTTATTTTCAAATCAGTATCCGTAACTGAACAAATCATAGACATATTTGATGTTTTCTGGTCGCTACGACGAAAATGAGAGCTTAGGCCGGACAAAATTTCAACACTACACGCTTATTGCTGGACAAACACCGGTAAATTTGAAATAATTTCTTCAAACAAGTGATATGGCACTATCCTCGTCCATTTGCCATTCCTCTTCGCCTGTTAATCACCTTCCAGAACGACCCAGCTGGTCTCCGATGGCGGTGGATACCAGATTCTACGTACGTATATCCACCTCAAAACCCGGCTCGCTTAAGGTCCGAGCATTAGAAGCAATAAAAATGATAATTTATGCGCAATGCAACAACACCAAGGGGGGACCTACTGCTGTGCATCGCCTTCACTTCAAGCGGACGGACTGCTCTTTCGGGTTGCAATTACTCGCCGTCGGAGGAATTTCCCAGAGTTGATTCCAATTTTCTGCACTTCTTATTCTGTGTTTGTTTTGCTTTCCCCGCACAGATTTATGGACGGGAGTCCACCGGATGAACCGGTTTTATGACTTTTATTTAGTACCTTTGGTGCAGTAGGTGGTTTTGTTGGACTCGAAATCCCCAGAAGGGTTCTATTCTAGCGTAATCTTCTTGTTTTTTTTTCGCAAAGGAAGATGAAAGACAAACGGAACCAATTGTGCCGAGCGATGCGGATGCCGGAAGGAAAGGTTCGCTGTTGTTCGGTTTCCTTGGAAACAACCTCTAGGTGTAGGCGATGGGAGCAAATTGGAATTGAATTTGCGGGTGCAAAAAAGGAGGAAAACAAAATAGCCGCTGTGCGCTTTGGGATTCGATGATTGAGTTTGGTTGCCGGGGAAAAAGGGACGAAGGGAGCCCCGAAGGTATTTAATCAAGCATGGAAGCGAATGGCAGATAAGGGACCCTCGTTTCAAGGCTGGGTTCATATTCGATTATGACATGGGTCCAGTGCGATTCGAGTCGTGGCCGTGCTAGAACTGGAATAGAACATTATGCAAGTAACGATCGCAGTAGGCGCATCTAGATTGTATCCGGATACCAAGGCTACCGAAAAAAAAAATGAAAAAGAAAGTTCGTTTTGATGGCCTTTCATTTTGTAACAGCAAATTACACTACGTTTTATGTGCGCTGCTACAAGGCACTGTCGAAATTTAATTAATTTCAACTAATGATATTCACTCTCCCTCTCGTTGAAAACCGAAACGGGCATATTTCTAATTCCGTCGTCGCGCCACCGGTCAGCCTCAGTGAGAGAACATCAACGGCCTAGCCCTCCACCGTCCCCCCCCCCCTCTCACACACTCTACAACATTAATTAATTTTCATTTTGTTACTGCTACCTAATAAGAGCTGCATCGGCGGCAGTCTACACCGTTTAACACCTACACGCACCGTTTACATGGGCCGTTGAGTACGTCGGCGTTCCACCGCTGCTGACCCCCCGCCCTGCTGGCTATGAACTATCGTTCGTTGGGTATTATTTAGCTGATGGTCGTGTGTCCGACGGATGCCGACCCTTCCCTTCCGTTCCTAGGCGTCATTGTACCATTACGTGAACAGAGCGCGGCCACTCCCGCACAGTCGTCCAATCTCAAACAGCGAGTAAACTTATGCAGCGCCACTAATTTTATGGAAATGTACGGAAAACTACCTCTAATGATCCACCTCCTGCTCTCCGCGATCGCATTTCCCTGAGTTTAATTTTATATCTTTTTCTCTTTTTTTTTATAAAGAAATAATCTTCTCATTCAGGGACGTGGAACACCGCGCAGCCAATCTCGAATCTTAGTAACCCTTGCTTGGCCCGCTGATGTTGTCCGTCTCCTCAATCGGCCAACTAGATTGAAATTTGTACACTGGGCTCATTAAAGCGATAATGCTTTGGGACCCTTTTCGGAGAGACCCCGCCGTCTTGGATCGACAAGAAAAATAAAACGCATGTTCACTATCGGAGCCGAGCGGCATGTTGTAAACAAACGAAACGATTTCACGACCATTTAGGCACCGTAATTGCGCTGTTCAGTGTTCAGGTCGTCGGTCGTGGACGTAGCTGCGCATTCCATTCAAAGCGCGAATGCAAGTTGTGGCGTATCGGACGAGAGCGGCGCTGGGCATCGACTCGGCGTCGACACCGTGGCGAGGTTGTCGTTCGGGGACAAAACGTTACGCTGGGTGGGAGTGATTCTCGGATTATGGGCGGCGGGTCATTGGGCTGGAAGTGGTTTATTGCGAACTAGAAATGTTATAAAGTCGTGCCGAATAAATCCAATTTAAGCCGCCTATCAATAACATGTAACCGTTCTGTTACAAAGGTTCAATACAATATTTTAAATATGCACCATGTGATCGAGCATTCAAATAAATTGGTGTAACACTTGCGGTGAAACCCACTGGGCAGACGATACGGCCATGCTTAACGGCCGACTGCTGAATAAGGCGCGCATGGCCGCGGCAAAATGGTGACACGGAGTCACGGGTGATGAGCTGAAGGGTTCCGCGATGCTTAGAGAACGGCCATCGTTGACTTTATCTCAGGCGAGCGTGTAGACCAGAAGTGTCTGTGGAATACATTTTAACAAAATACAGTGCGAGTAGTGAATCAAGGTGAAGTGGAAATTACCAATTCAGGACCATTTCTTTTCAACCAATCAATTGGTTTTCTGGTTGGCGAGTCAAAGACCGCCATTGCACGCTACGGTCTAGGTGACATTTAGTTACCTTGACCTAACCGTAAAGGACATCGTCCTCGGGCTGAAGGCCCTAACCAAGGAGAATTTTCCTTCCCGGTTCGACAGAGGGCGGCCTTGCCGTCGTCGACCGGCTTCGTCAGAAGGAAGCGCCTGTGCATCGGAGCCATCTCCACAAACCGCTATACCAGCCCCGGTAAAACCAACCCGCCATCGCACTACGGCCGACGTTCGGTCAGCCTCGCTTCGTCCGCCATTGTCGGAATTGTACCGGAATTTCACCGAGCGGTGGTACCGCCATCTTGCCGACAAGATCGGCCTTTAAGGATCTTCCCGGAACCACAGCGAGCGCTCGTTGGTCTGCAGTCGTCGTAGTCGCCATCGTCATCAAGGGTATGTGCCAAGAAAATCGAACACAACACCACACAATCCACACTATCGGTAATTGCAGAAATACAGTGATTAAATTGATCCGCGTTGTGTTTCAGTTTAGTTGAAAGCTTGAGTGCCTTTTCATCCGCGTAGCCCCTCCAGTTTGCCCAGTAGTGCGCCGACTCTGAGACACAGTTCAAGGAGTCTCGTGCTGCTGAGTTGTTGTCGGGCAGAACATTAGTTTCAAACAAGAAGCCAGTTCATTTTTTTTTTAAATCTGGATGCAACTGCTAATAGACTTTTATGGAGAAACATTTTTGGCACATTGGCTGGTAAACGGCTGGACAATGCGTACCATTGATACTTCGCGATACTCCTATCCCTACCTCCCCGCGGTGCCGGCTGGTTCGACGTCCTGGTTCCAGCGTGGGACTCTAAACAGTGCTGTGCACGATGGTCCTTCGGCGAGACAATGGGGGTGGGTGCAGGCCCTACAAGTCAGCCGTATGGAACTGCAAGTCCCTCAATTTCTTGGGAAGTACCCGCGTTCTTTCCGATTTATTGAGGGTCCGCTAGTTCGACATTGTAGTGCTGCAGGAGGTTTGCTTGAATGGATCGTTGGTACATACGTATAGGGATGGTTATACCATCTACCAGAGCTGCGGCAATACACATGAGCTGGGAACAGTTTTCATCGTGATGGGCGAAATGCAGAAAGACTATCCGTAAAACTAAAGTAGTGGTCTGGAAGAAGTGAAGCAATAGTTTCCAAAGTGTAGTGAATTGCTGCCAGTTCAGCTACATATACAGAAAAAGGAGCTTCAAGTTTTCGAGCAAAACCAGCGGACTCCTCTATTAGAGATCATCTGTGAAAAACGTTCTTGCAGAATCAACATGACCAAACTTTGCAGCGTATAATGACGGAGCAATCATAGGACGATGATGCTCTGGAATTCCGTGGATTTTCTGCGTCATAGATAAATCAAAATTCACTGAATTGCCGAAATCGGAGAAGACTACACGATTGGGAATATTTCTTGAAGGGCTGACATCCTGTGTTAAATATAGGTAGTACAAAGTCATAAAACATGTTTGAGGATTTAACTCCAGAAGCTTCTCAAAGTTTTCGATCACCAGTGGGTTCATTACTTCGCAACGGGTGAGGAGCCTCAGAGATAACTCTGAAAAACGGACGGATAGTGGCAATATGCCCGCCAGCACTTCGAGACTCATAGTATGAGTCGAGTGCATGCATCCTAACGCGATACGAAGACAACGAGATACTGGATCCGTTCCAGCTTGATGATGTGCGTTTTAGCTGCCGACTGGAAGCAAAAACTACCGTACTCTAAAACCGATAAAATCGTTGTCCGGTACAACGTCAGAAGATCTTGTGGATGGGCTCCCCACCACGTTCCGGTAATTGATCGAAGGAAATTGATCCTTGGTTGGCATTTTCGTCTCAGATATTCAATGTGGGATCTCCAGGTGCATTTGGAATCGAAGACCCCGAGATATTTGAAAGACATGGAATGAGTGATCGGTTTACCCAAAAGTTGAAGCTTCGGTTGTGCTGGGCTATGCTTACTAGAAAAAAACGACCAACTCAGTTTTCTCCGTGGAGAATTCGATACCTAGCTGAATAGCCCAAGTAGACAAATTGTCCAAGGTATCCTGTAAGGGTCCTTGCAGGTCAACCTCTTTTGGCCCTGTGATAGACACTACGCCGTCATCTGCAAGTTGTCTCAACGTGCAATTGTCATTAAGACAATTGTCAATTTCTCTAACGTAGAAATTGTACAAAAGGGGGCTTAAACATGAGCCTTGGGGGAGACCCATGTAGCTAAATCGAAAAGCTGTAGAGTTTCCATGAGAAAAGCTCATATGTTTTTCTGACAGCAAATTGTACAAAAAATTATTCATTAATGGAGACAATCCACAAACGTGGAGTTTCTCTGAAAGAACTTCAACGGATACTGAATCAAAAGCCCCCTGGATATCCAAGAACACAGAAGCCATTTGCTCTTTCTTAGCAAAAGCTAACTGAATTTCCGAGGAAAGCAACGCGAGACAGTCGTTCGTTCCCTTACCCCTACGGAAACCAAATTGAGTATCTGAAAGAAGGTGGTTCGTCTCAACCCATTTGTCGAGGCGAAAAAGGATCATTTTCTCCATCAATTTCCGAATACACGACAGCATCGCGATGGGCCGATACGAATTGTGATCCGACGCGGGTTTATCAGGCTTTTTAATGGCTATCACCCTTACTCGTCTCCAATCGTCGGGAACAATATTGAGCTCCAAGAACTGATTGTACAAGTTTAACATGCGCCTCTTAGCGAAGTCTGGGAGGTTTTTCAGCAAGTTGAACTTGATTCTATCAGATCCCGGAGCAGAATTGCTACACGAAAGGAGAGCGAGTGAAAGTTCGACCATTGAAAAAGGCTGACTGATTTCGTCTACCGAATTCGCGGTTTCGCGAGGAATCAACTGCGACGGCACGGAATCCGGACACACTTTTCGCGCGAATTTAAGAATCCATCGATCCGAGTATTCCTCGCTTTCGTTGTTAGTAGACCGGTTACGCATTCTTCGCGCCGTACTCCAAAGCGTATTCATAGACGTTTCGCGCGACAATCCGTCTACAAACTGCCGCCAGTAACCCCGTTTTTTGGCCTTGATGAGGCTCTTGAGTTCGCGTTCAAGAGATGTGTGTGCGTCGAAATGCTCGCGTGTTCCGCGTTTCCGAAAAAGTTTAAACGCATCGGACTTTTTACGGTAAACCTCCGTGCATTGTTGATCCCACCAGAGCGATGGTGTTTTCTTACGGATTGATGATCGCGGCACCGGTCGTGTTTGAGCTTGAAGTGCGCTGTCGACGATGATATTAGAGAGGAAAATATATTCCTCCAACGGCGGAAGCTCTTCCACTGACGATACTGAATCGTCTATCGCGGATTGGAACTTAGTCCAATCGATGTTACGGGTTAGATCATACGTGACGTTAACGGATTCTGACGAGTTGAACCCACTGGCAATCGAAATTTTGATCGGCAGATGATCACTACCGTGCGGATCCCAGGCACATGCCAAGTGCAATCCAACGATAGTGAATTGGAGCAAAAGGTGAGGTCTAATCTGCTACCATTCGAGGATGGACCAGCCAAACGTGTTACTTCTCCATTGTTAAGTATTGTCATGTTGAAGTTGTCGCAGAGATCATAAATCAAAGAAGAACGGTTATCATCGTACAGCTCCCCCCAGCCTGTACCGTGGGAGTTAAAATCTCCCATGATCAACCATGGAGCGGGAAGTACCGCACATATGTCGAAAAGTTGTTTGCGATTAACAGAGACTATAGGAGCAATATATACAGAAGCAATACAAAGGCTCTCACCTTTAATGGTAGCCTGACATGCGACAACTTCAATACCGGGGAATTCGGGAAGATTCACTCTATAGAAGGAATGGCACTTTTTGATCCCCAAAAGTACCCCTCCTCCACGTGAATCCTCACGATCCAATCGAATAATGTTAAAATCATAAAAAGAGAGAGCCATGTTTCACAGAGGGCAAGTGCATCGCAATTATTGTTATGGACTAAATACTTGAACGAATCTAATTTCGGAATAAGATTTCGACAATTCCACTGTAGAACAGTGATCAAAGATCAGAGGATCAGAAATGTTGAGGTATTTGAGAATACCGTCCACAATGTCATCAAATGAGAACAACCCAGATGAAGAAGGGGTTTCTGTTCTTAAAATTGGGGCATCAGGGGTTTTGGATGTCCCCGGAAGAGGTGGAAAATCCTGGGTATAGTCAGTTCTGCGGAATCCAGGAGGAGTAGTCTCCTTTTTTCCACCACTCCTTGATTTGGGAGAGCATGAGGAGGAGTTCCGTTGCAGTACACGCATTTTGGTGCAGTAGCTGCGCAGGCACCATCCTCATGCTTCTCCCCGCATGTGGAGCAGCGTGCCTTGTTGCCGCAGTGGGAGGCCGTATGTCCAAACCGCTTGCAATTCTGGCAGTTCATGACCCGAGGTACAAACAACCGCACAGGAAGACGAAGTTTTCCCAGCTCGATGTATTGAGGAAGGGCAGATCCAGAAAGGTCACCCGAAACGAGTCTGTGGGGGTAAAACTCTTTTTACCCTCGCTGAGCGATACTGACTTCATTCTATGAACGGCCAGTATCTTTACCGGAGGAAGCAAGGGGTTCTTGAATCGGCCAACCGCTTGCTTCTCCAGTATCTCGGGGTTCAGACTCGCTTCAGTGACCACGCCTTCGATCTCCACATCAGAGGCTGGAATGTACACCCTATATTCCAGTGTGAAAAATTGGGAAACAGCTATTTCATTGGCCTGTTTCAGGTTAGCGACGGTCACACGAAGTTTTGTTGTGCCTAACCTTCGTTATTTCGGTCACGGCAGAGAATCGCTTTGTCAGATCATCAGATATCTGAACAACATTCAAGGGTTTGTTTTTGGGCTGAAAATAGACAACCCATGGGCCAGTCGAGTCATTCGGGTAGGCCCGCAATCTGGAGCTTTTCTCAGCCTGCCCATTGACAGACTGAGACGACGAACCAGGGATGACATCATCATTTTTCTGAGATGAATGGTCATCCATGTCGTATTCCGACAAAACATCCATTTTGTTCTACTAGTGGGAGCGCAAAACGCTCTCCCACTGAACAGATGTTTAAACTCGCACAGACACAATACACAGAAACACTACAAACACAGAAATACAAAATGAAAATTTAACTAATGGGGGTCTAAAAGAAACAAGAAAAAAACAAAAACTTATCTGATAATCCTATACAACTACCACCGAGCGTTATATGTGTAGGCGTTTACACAGATGCCTGGGAAGCGCCGCGCAGCGTGGATGACCTTCGCTGTGGTGCACTTGATCGAGGCGCGGCACTCAGCGCACACAGGCGCACGATGATTGATGAACGATGTAGATGTAGAAACGGGTGCTCACACTCGATGATGATGATACGTGAGCGGGTATGCGTAAGCGCGTATGCGTGACCACGCAACGATGATGCCCAAATTGGTTTGCAAATTTCCAATAGCACGGATTAATCTTTCCGAAAATGACACTTTCTACTAAAAAAAAAACTCACTTTTCGATCAATTTACCGGGAACTATGCCAGGAGTCACTTAGTGAAAAAAACTGATAATTTATATCAAGCGAATACCGAGAAAACTTCCAAAACAACGGAGCGCGAAACAAGTCGACCGTGCTTCTTGCTAGGACGCAGTGAGATGAGAAAAATATTATGATATTTTAAAACAGAATTCCAAGTTAATTCTGGAATTCATATCATGAGAATTTTTAACAAAATTGCATGGTTATTTTAATTTCGAATTGAAAACGAAAAATTAAAATCTCGGCAAAGAATAGTTCCGATTTAGTTTTTACAAATATTTGTTTCCAAGGTCGAGCATCTTCAATATTTTCTTTTAATGCCCATTCACTTTACATGTGAAATTGAAAGGCCCGAAATTAATTTGAAATTTTGTTGAGTGATTAAATTCTAAAAACAAAAGAAAAACAAAATAAATAAATAAATTAAAACAAGTCTTTTACATAAAAATTATAACGAAGGGGGCTTAAACATGAGCCCTGGGGGAGACCCATGTAACTAATTCGTGAAGAAAAGATCATATATTTCTCAGACAATAAGTTGCTCAAATAGTTGTTCATAATTGGTGAAAGCCCGCTATCGTGGAAGGACATCGATACAAACAGATTCAAAAGCCCCCTTAATGTCCAAGAAAACTGAACCCATTTGCTGTTTTTGCGCATAGGCCAGTTGAATTTCAGTTGATAGCAACGCAAGACAGTCGCTCGTTCCTTTGCCTCTCCGAAATCCAAATTGCGTATCTGAAAGTAAACCATTCGACTCGACCCATTTGTCTAGACGAAAAAGAATCATTTTCTCCAACAATTTCCGTATACAGGACAGCATCGCGATGGGACGGTACGAGTTATAATCCGACGCGGGTTTACCGGGTTTTCGAATGGCGATAACTCTTACTTGCCTCCAGTCATCCGGAACAATGTTGTGCTCAACTATTATGACCTGAAGTGCTTAGAAATTGTTAGATGAAGTTGGAGAGATTTCTGTGGAGAAGGATGCTCTAAAAAGTTCTAAATTGAATTCTTAGATAATTTTGGAAGATTTCAGAAGGAGTTGTGAAAAGAAAACTTTAAGGAAAATTCCTACGTAATTCTGAGGAGATTTTTATGGTGATCGCGAGTAAAATGACAGATGAATTTTACGAAGAATTTCAATAGAATTATGATGGGAATTCAACAAGAAACAGAGTTCTAAGAGTGTTCTGGTGATAATTTTAACCCTAGTGCTAAAGATTCATCACAGAGCTCCAACAAAATTGATTGCAAAAAATGCTGATAATTAGAAAGAAATTCTTTAAAATACTCCAAGGGGTTTCTAAATAAAATTTCGAAAGATTTCTGCTGTTTTGAATAGAGTTAAAAGCAAATTTTGAAAATAATTTCAAAGCAATCAAAGTCTCCGAATAGGTTCAAGGGAATTCTAAGAAGAATTCCAATCAAATTCTAACAAGGGGTTTCAAGAAAATTCAAAAAAGAATTCAACGGTAATTATTAAAAGGAGTGTTTTCTGGTTAATTTCAGAAAAATATTATGATATTTTAGAACAGAATTCCATGTTAATTCTGGAATTCATATCATGAGAATTTTGAATAAAATTTCGAATTGAAAACGAAAAATTAAAACCTCGGAAAAGAATAGTTCCGATTTAGTTTTTACAAATATTTGTTTCCAAGATCGAGCATCTTCAACATTTTCTTTTAATGCCCATGCATTTTAAATCTGAAATTGAAACGACAGAAATTAATTTGAAATTTTGTTGAGTGATTAAATTCTTAAAACAATAAGACGACTGTAGAAAATTATACAGCAAATAGAGCTAGACATTCATTTGGTAAAGAATCACTCTGTTTTAATGGTTTATTCTGAAATTTTGTTATACAAATTTGTTCCTATGGTATGGTAAATTTATTTTTCCCGGTTCTCTCGTCAAATTCTCAGGTTTTTCCCGGTTTTCCCGGTTACTTTTCAAATTCCCGGATATTTCTCAGTATTGCCAGTTTTGCCGGTTCACTGGTCACCCTGAATTCTTTATTAGTTAGATTTTCTGATAATTGAATAAGGATGATTCTGAAAAATTTAGTTTTTAGCACAAACTATTTTATTTAATATTCCTCATGAAAGTTACCTTCAAGAGACTTTTAAAGCTTATTATTTTGCATTTTAAATTGTCTGTATCTCTTTTTATAAAGAAGTTATACTCAATTATATTCACAAAAAATGAATATACTCACATTGATGTGTTTAAAAAATAACGAATGTGCCCTTTCAAACGCTGATTTGAAATTTGTTGTGTATTTTTCCCATGCTCAGTAGCTAACATTTGAAAATAAAGCGTATTTTATAAAGAAATCTTGATCTTGAAGAGACGTCGTTTTACTTTATTCAGCTAAAACGTGCATCAAATGTAGCCGGTATAATTTGCATGTCCGAGTATCTCAAATAAAAACCTCTTGCCATCAATTAACTTCCGTCCCACTAAACTGAATCAATTGCGTTCCTTTTCCAGAGCACAATTACAAAATTATAACCTGCGCCGCCATCAAACAGATAAAAACCCTAACGCTCGCATCCAAATCAATCAAATTACAACCTTCGCCATCGTCATCGCCGGATTGGAAGGGAAGCCGACCTCGTCAAGGCGCGCGCACAGTCAAGTCACGTTTAGTTAATTTGAAGCACTTCCCGGTCTTTTGGTCGTCGTCGTCATGGCAACGATGGTCACCGGATCCCAATTTATGCCATGTCAACAAAAACGAACACCCTAATCATAGACTCCATCCAGTCGGTCGGTCGGTCGGTCGTCGATCCTCTTCACTTGCTTTGACTTGTGCCCAACAACCACATGTAGGTACCAACTACCCGAGCAACGGTTCATACCAAATTGATAACAAGTTCTAATGCCCGGCCATCATTGTGTTCGATTAAACAGCCAACATAACACCAATTATAACAAACAAATGCTCGATGGATATCACAAATAACTAACTTTGCTATCATTGAAAACATCTTTATAACAAATCCTGTAATAGGGGAAATGGTTCTAATGTTGGCCTATGGATCTAAGATTGGGCCCATCGCTAAAAATCTACTATTTATCGATTTTTATCTAGATGAACACGTCATTGGGACGGTACTAATGGATAGTTTTGGTCGCTATTGAAAATTTAGTCGATTGCTGAATTTATTTATGGGCCTTAATTAGGGGCATTTAGGCCGACATAACATCCATTTCCCCTATATGCATTTTGTTTCAAACGATTTCAAATTCTGTTACCATGCGGATAATATTCAGTGTTTTGAACAAACCTCGTATACAAATAGTACTTTTTTCATGATAAAAACTGATAACCAAATAAGTCAAGTTAGAACGAGATTAGCAATGCGATAACAACTGAAAACAAAATTAGTTCTGGAATAACAAAACTTGTTATTTGGATGATATCAATTTGCCATTTTACTTTTCTCGGGTAACCAACCAACCAACTCAAAAAAAAATAGTCTAAATCACAGTCCGCCGCGACGGATAGTAGCACCAGCAGCAGCGGAGGGCCCGGGAGCTTTGATTCAACACTAATTTAATTTTTACAACTCACGTTCACTTCCCGGGGTGGGTAGGAGAAGAGCGATTCGTTTTTATGTTCCACTCACTTGCACCCGCATCCATCTAGTCGAGGTTTCGCAAATAGAATTCGTTCTGGTTTCAGAACAAACGCCCGGACCGGGGCCATTAGGCGACCGGGAAGCAGCAGGTTAAAACATATGCGTTAAATAAAAATTCAATATTCATGAACTCTCGCGAAGAAGAAGCCACCACTCGCTGAATTTTTTTTCAATTACCTGACCTCGCCAAGCTTGAAGGTGAAGCGGGAAGCAGCCGAAGTTCTTTCTATGTATGCTCTTTGATTTCGGCTTCTTTGCTCGGAACTGCTTCGAGGAATCCATCAAAAGATCACCGCCGTCGCGTCAGTTTTTGCCCAGGCAAATTCGTGACAGTTCAAGGGGAGGAACCACTGATTCCCGAAAATCCATTAGAATGGGCCGGTCGTCGTCGTCGTCACTCGCATTTGTTTAGTTGAAGTCCACGAGGAAGGAAGATGACGACGAAATCTTAATTGAGTTTAAGTCTAGCGTCGGCGGCGTTGATGGGACAATATTTGACCGGTTGACCGGACGCGGACGTGGACGTCCAAAGTTCTAAATGGTGCCTTTAATTAGCAATGAGACTTTTGCCGTTTTTTTTTTTTTGCTGGAGCTGGTCATTCTAGAAAGGCATATGCCCGATGGACTTGCTGGGAAATGCGTCATTAATTAGATGGATGATAGCCGATGGGTGCGGTTCTCTTTGTCCGCGTGTTCCTAAGGATGTGCGATTTGGTCGGGTTTCGGATGGAAAAGCCCTGTGGCGCGGAGTCGTCGTCGTCGTCGTCGGGGGAGATTTCCGGGCTGAGGTAATTGAACTTTGTGATTAGATCTTGCCGCAGAGTGTCTGTCTATGGAGGAGAGTGATGAGAGATTCAAGAAAGCGCAAATTTAGCGACTTTCTGCGTACTGATGTTTTCTTTTTTCTCTCCCCTTGAGGTTAGAAATTAATTTTGACTTTGGGTAATCAGCTATCGCTGATTGATCCGAACAGAGTGTTTAGGGAAACTTAGGCTATCTTACAATAATCTCCATTTGATTAGATGCTTAATTGCAGAAACATCGTTAAGTTAGAGTATTGATCCATAGACATAATACTGCAGTAAAATCAAATCTTGAACAATAAAGAAAAAAAAAGTATTCATTTCAGTACATTTGTAAAGTTATTTCCTATCGATTGGTATATTTGGATTTCATTTTCATCTATCAATGGTAAACTTATAAGCGTTCAAAACCTAACACCTTTTCGTGATGGTCGCAATTTTAGATTTTCGATTCACCCCCTGTACGTAAGACGTAGTCTCTGTCTAAAGAGAAGCTCAACCAATGATTAAAAACCTTACAAATTGCAGCACTGCTTCAGTATTGAACCTTAATCAATTCCAAGAGATGACTCTCACCTGAAAATAGAAAACATAAAATTTTCATTAGAACGGATTGAAAAAAAAAACAAGGACCACAAGAGGAACTTAATGGAGTTCTGAATTATTAGACAAAGCATTAGACAAAAAATATAACAACGAAGTAATGAAATTGGGTTGTTAGCGGAATGGTCTACGTCGGTTTCACCTTTAACTGAATAAGACCTAGTGCACACTGGGGACAAAATCGAAACAATGTGTTGAAATTCAATAACTTCGGTGCTCGCTGGAACAAGAGACTAAAAAATAGTCATTCTTGTAGAAAAAAGTCTCAGGAATCGATTGGAGTGGGTTTCATCTTGAGCACGATAGAGTAAGTTGGGGGTTTTTCACAGTTTTGCCCTAAAATCTCCTATTTTGCATGATTTGAATGCTGTATCTCAAGATACCGATTATATATACGGATGATTTCTTCGGCAAAGTTGATCAGTCAAGGACTGTTGGATGATGGACAGAACAATTCGGAATTCCACCTAGGTGGCGCTAGTGAGCATTCGAAGTGAATATGTTTGCGCTGCTGTATCTCAAGATCCTGACTATTTAGATGGATGATTTCTTCGGCAAAGTTGATCAGGGGGTCAAGGATTGTTGGATGATGGACAGAACAATTCGGAATTCTTCCGCTAGGCAGCACTAGTGAGCATTCGAAGTGTATATGTTTGTGCTGCTGTATCTCAAGATCCTGACTATTTATACGGATGATTTCTTCGGCAAAGTTGATCAGAAGGTCAAGGACTGTTGGATGATGGACAGAACAATTCGGAATTCCTCCGCTAGGTGGCGATAGTGATTATTGAAAGTGAATATATTTGTGCTGCTGTATCTCAAGATTCTGACTATTTAGACGGATGATTTCTTCGGCAAAGTTGATCAGGAGGTCAAGGACTGTTGGATAATAGACAGAACAATTCGGAATTCCTCCGCTAGGTGGCACTAGTGATTATTGAAAGTGAATATATTTGCGCTGCTGCATCTCAAGACCCTGACTATTTAGACGGATGATTTATTCGGCAAAGTTGATCAGGGGGTCAAGGACTGTTGGATGATGGACAGAACAATTCGAAATTCTTCCGCTAGGTGGCGCTAGTGAGAATTTGAAGTGAATATGTTTATGCTGCTGTATCTCAAGATCCTGACTATTTAAACGGATGATTTCTTCGGCAAAGTTGATCAGGGGGTCACGGATTGTTGGATGATGTACAGAACAATTCGGAATTCCTCCACTAGGTGGCACTAGTGATTATTGAAAGTGAATATATTTGCGCTGCTGTATCTCAAGACCCTGACTATTTAGACGGATGATTTCTTCGGCAAAGTTGATCAAGGGGTCAAGGATTGTTGGATGATGGACAGAACAATTCGAAATTCTTCCGCTAGGCGGCGCTAGTGAGCATTCGAAGTGAATATGTTTGCGCTGGTGTATCTCAAGATACCGATTATATAGACGGATGATTTATTCGGCAAACTTGATCAGGAGGTCAATGACTGTTGGATGATAGACAGAACAATTCGGAATTCCTCCGCTAGGTGGCACTAGTGAGCATTCGAAGTTAATATGTTTGCGCTGCTGTATCTCAAGATCCTGACTATTTAGACGGATGATTTCTTGGGAAAAGTTGATCAGGAGGTGAAGGATTGTTGGATGATGGACAGAACAATTCGGAATTCCCCCACTAGTTAGTGCTATCTATGATCTTCTCTGGCTATTACGTCCCAACTGTAACTTAACGCTTGCTCTCAACTTATTGCACTGGTCCGATTTCAAAGATTAAAATATCAAATGAAAGAAATTAAAAATACTTGTTAGGAAAAATATAATAATATCTTTAAAAAAAATCAGATTTTGTAATGAAAACATTGATTGCATATGTTTTTATGGTTTTCATGGTTTGTAGACACTTGAAAACAATATTTTTAAAAACCTTTCATTTGATATTTTGATCTTCGAAATAAGCCCAGCGGTTCAAAAGTTATGAATTTTAAAAAAATAGAAAAAAAAAACGATTTTTTGGACCACCCTAACATGAAAATGGTCACCCTAATGACAAAATAATCAAAATACAGGTCTAATATTTTGTGATAAGGAACAGAACTACCAGTTTTTAGGAAATTCTGGAAACCATTGTTTCATTTTGCTATGGACTGGCATGCATATGTTTATTTTATGGTTACAATCAAATTCCAAATTTGCAGCCCATGGAGGCGAACCAGCCCAAGGTTGAAAGCCTCCCTAATAAAGATAAATAATAATAATTTGCAACCCAGCGTTTGACCAAGGCGGTCTAGTTTCGCTGTTCGTAAAACATGACATTAGAAACGCCAAAATGGCATGATAAAGGCTTAAAAACTATCCTAGAATCGCCCAAGAAAGTTTCATAACAGGCGTTCAAAATTGCCTTAGTAATGCCAAAATGCCCCTAAAGCCCCATAAATGACCCAAAACTCCAAGAATCGACAAAAATGTACCATGAAACCATGAAGCAGCCTAAAATAACGGCAAAAAGAACATGACATTAAAAAGGATAAACATTAGTCTTGGAAACACCAAACGGTTAGGCTGCTGAAATAATGGATGAAGACAATGAAGACACGGATGCAGATGAGCAATTCCCTACGAATTCGCAAATCGGTTTATTTTTGTATATTTTGATTAGGTTGAAATTTTGCAGAAACGTTCCTTATGACCGACAATGCCATTTTGCATCTTCATATCACCATTTTGAATCCAGCCTTATTTTTGAAAAGCGCTTATAGAAAAATATCAAACTTATCTTCAAAACAAATTTACTCGGAAACTGTTTGTCCGATCGGTTTGGTGTCTTGGGCAATATTGCAGACAATGGATGAGACTATTTGAAAAAACATGCACTCAAAAAAAAACCGAACTTTTCTTTTTAATTTCAAATAAAATCATAAAAACAATTTTTCTTAAAAAAGCATTTTTTTTAATTTTTTTTTTATTTGTTGTTATGTTTTAGGGGACAAAAAATGCCATGTATTGCACTATAGTTCAAGATGAAGAAATTATGGACAAAAAAGTTATGATTTAAAAAAAAAAAACCCAAGTTTTTGGAAAAATATCCAAAACTTGGTCCAATTACTTTTTTGACTTTATATAATGAAAGTACACCAAATTTACAGGGGGAGAGGTAGCTCATCGATTCTTCTGGTTCACCTTCTAGCATCGTGCTATAAGGTACCAGGCGATAACCAGGGTAGTTGATCGATAGCTCGATGACGTCATTTCGTTGACGTCTGCAATGGGAAATTCTCATAGCAGGCGTTGACGATGGGACGTTGTCGAGTTGTTGAATAGCAACTATCGTGGTAACTCAAATTTGGAAAGACGTCTGCATTGAATTGTCTCATATAATAATATTCCGCCCACTATATCACAAGAAATTGCGAGTAGCTGAGTGGAATGGAGATAAGTTAAGCATTGGGTACAGGACCAAGTCTCCCCTGGGTGGTGCCAAAAGATGAGCGCAATAGAATCATCAAGTTGCCATAAGGCACGGAATGAGACTATTGCATGGTTGGGTAGTCAAAGTCATCCATTCGTTAGTCATTTCAGATGGATTAGAACAGGTTTAGGTGGGCGTTGGCCAGATTTGGATTTTTCAGATGTAATCCTGGATAGGACCCTGTCATTGAGCGTCGCGTGAAAGTGGAACTTAATGAAGGCCTAAGTACTTTTTCGTAGTTTTTAGTTTTCGGATTTGAAAGATCGTCGGTTACAGTGGCCTGCTTACTGAGCAGAAAAACGCTGTCTCAGGTCCTTACATATCAAAGAGATTTATGGTAAAATCGCTTGTGTATCGTGTATTTTGCGAAACTCGTTGTTGTCGTTGGTTCCGTGTTTGAATGGATACACAAATTTGAGCAACGGTATTATGTGATATGAGGGGCTCGGTGGCCTTAGAGCAACCGTTTTTGCTTACTGAGCAGAACATCATGAGTCTAATCTCAGGCCCATCCACATTCAAGATTCGTCAATCGTTTTATTTGTTAATATGATAATAACAGCAACTCGGTGATTAAAAACGTGCTCGTCTGCCTAGTGGCAAACGTTTTTGCTTACTGAGCAGAAGACCGTGGGTTTAGTCCCAAGCTCCTTCGCGTTATATGATCGTCAGGACATCAATTCAGCTTATCGTTTACCAAAACGAACCCTGCTGCAAACCCAACCCTCTTATCCAACATTCCAGTGATTCCTCGTGGAAGTGCGAAGGTGTTCTCGGCTTCCATCAAAGCGAGTGTCATGTCAACACAATCCTTCCCATTCCTTTCTTGACCTGTGTTCGGGCGCGGCCGGCGCTGGTATTGCCTAATTTAAGATCACCAGTTTTACACATTGAGGATGATTGCTAGTCCCAAGCATCGTCTATTGGTTCTCTGTGTTATTACAGCTCATCTGGCAGTAACAGAGTAGCAACCGTGGGCGGTCAATCAAGCTCAAGCTCAAGCTGAAAGTACACCAAATTTACAGTAAAAAAGCACCCAAGTAAAATTTTGCTAAGTCGCACCGTTATCGAGATGTAGCGGTTTGGAAGTAGATATTTTTAAAATGTTGGTAGTTTTTGGCCATTTTTAAATGTATTTCGCGGTTCTCCAGTTCCGACAATAGTTTTTTCGGAAAGATCAGAAAATTTTACATTAAAAATGCAAATTTCACATTTTAAAAATATCAACTTTCAAACCGTTACATCTCGAAAACGGTGCGACTTAGCAAAACTTTACCCAGGTGCTTTTTTATTGGAAATTTGGTGTAATTTTATTGTGTTAAGTCGGAAAAGTAATTGGACCAAGTTTTGGATATTTTTTCAAAAACTTAGGTTTTAAAAAAAAATTATAACTTTTTACCCATCATTTCTTTATCTTGACCTATAGTGCAATAGATGGCATTTTTTGTCCCCTAAAAGATATCAACAAAAAAAAAATACAAAAAATAATTTTTTGAGAAAAATTGTTTTTAAGATTTTTTTTTTAAATGAAAAAAAATTGGGTAATTTTTTTAGAGTGCATGTTTTTTTTTCAAATAGTCTCAGTCTTAGTCGGAAAAGTAATTGGATCAAGTTTTGGATATTTTCCCAAAAACTTGAGTTTTTTAAAAATTATAACTTATTTGTCCATCATTTCTCGATCTAGACCTATAGTGCAATAGATGGCATTTTTCGTCCATATCAACAGATAAAAAAAATACGAAAAATCCTTTTAAGAGAAAAATTGTTTATAAGATTTTATTTGAAATTAAAATAAAAGTTGGGTAATTTTTTTAGAGTGCATATTTTTTCCAATATTGCCGAAGCAAACAATTTACAAGTAAAAATTTTCTGAAGATAGGCTTGATATTTTTTCTATATGCCCTTTCCAAAAAATAAGGCTTCATTCAAAATGGCGATATGAAGATGCAAAATGGCATTGTCGGCCATAAGGAACGTTTCTGCAAATTTTCAACACAATAAAAAAAAATACAAAAATAAACCGATTTGCGAATTCGTAGGAAAAGAAAGATAAGATAAAGAAAAAGCAAGCGATGCAGAAGAAGAAACGAAGTCTGTAATGAATGGAAGAAGATGCCGAGGAGGAAATCGAAGAAGATGCAGCGGAAGAAAGTTGCCGATGAATTTTGGAAGCAAGTGAGGTCATGAAGAAGATGCTGAGTGGAAGATACAGAAGATGACCTAGAGGAAATCGAAGAAGATGAAGTGAAAAAGGATAAAGATGAAGCAGAAGAGGAAAGTGCGACAATAGGCGTGAACGAGTATGAAGATACGGAAGGATGAAGATAAAGCTGAAGCGGGGAATCAAAGGATGATGAAAGGAAAAGAGTAAGAGAAACAGAAATGCTGTTATGAGCAGAAGAAGATGGAAAATAATAGATGTACAAGAAGCAGGAAACGAGAAGATGTTAGAGGAGACACAGAAGAAGACGAAGATGGTAAAAGTTGAAGATGCTGAAGATGGAAAAAGTTGAAGACGAGAAAGTGAAGACAGGGTGGCAAAATTACCAAAAGTGAGAAAGAGTAGAAGTAGAAAGAAGAACAAAATGGAACAGAAGTACAATGGAGAACGAAATTACGATATCTGGCTTAGAGCAGCAGAGAACAAGGAGACGAAAGCTAATTGAAAATATAGTACACTAACACTAACACAACAACAACAACAACAACAACAACAACAACAACAACAACAACAACAACAACAACAACAACAACAACAACAACAACAACAACAACAACAACAACAACAACAACAACAACAACAACAACAACAACAACAACAACAACAACAACAACAACAACAACAACAACAACAACAACAACAACAACAACAACAACAACAACAACAACAACAACAACAACAACAACAACAACAACAACAACAACAACAACAACAACAACAACAACAACAACAACAACAACAACAACAACAACAACAACAACAACAACAACAACAACAACAACAACAACAACAACAACAACAACAACAACAACAACAACAACAACAACAACAACAACAACAACAACAACAACAACAACAACAACAACAACAACAACAACAACAACAACAACAACAACAACAACAACAACAACAACAACAACAACAACAACAACAACAACAACAACAACAACAACAACAACAACAACAACAACAACAACAACAACAACAACAACAACAACAACAACAACAACAACAACAACAACAACAACAACAACAACAACAACAACAACAACAACAACAACAACAACAACAACAACAACAACAACAACAACAACAACAACAACAACAACAACAACAACAACAACAACAACAACAACAACAACAACAACAACAACAACAACAACAACAACAACAACAACAACAACAACAACAACAACAACAACAACAACAACAACAACAACAACAACAACAACAACAACAACAACAACAACAACAACAACAACAACAACAACAACAACAACAACAACAACAACAACAACAACAACAACAACAACAACAACAACAACAACAACAACAACAACAACAACAACAACAACAACAACAACAACAACAACAACAACAACAACAACAACAACAACAACAACAACAACAACAACAACAACAACAACAACAACAACAACAACAACAACAACAACAACAACAACAACAACAACAACAACAACAACAACAACAACAACAACAACAACAACAACAACAACAACAACAACAACAACAACAACAACAACAACAACAACAACAACAACAACAACAACAACAACAACAACAACAACAACAACAACAACAACAACAACAACAACAACAACAACAACAACAACAACAACAACAACAACAACAACAACAACAACAACAACAACAACAACAACAACAACAACAACAACAACAACAACAACAACAACAACAACAACAACAACAACAACAACAACAACAACAACAACAACAACAACAACAACAACAACAACAACAACAACAACAACAACAACAACAACAACAACAACAACAACAACAACAACAACAACAACAACAACAACAACAACAACAACAACAACAACAACAACAACAACAACAACAACAACAACAACAACAACAACAACAACAACAACAACAACAACAACAACAACAACAACAACAACAACAACAACAACAACAACAACAACAACAACAACAACAACAACAGCTGAACGTTTATGAAATTTCCCAAAATGACTCTTATACCATTGGTCCCGGCCCATGTGTGTTTGAATGGGTGCGATATCCTATACAGGTGTAGAAGCTGCCTTCCTGCACATTCGATTGCCGTCAATGGATGGCAATCGATGTCCGTCGGTGATTGGCACTAGATTGCGGAACAGAGACCGACGTTAAATAAAGGAAAAGAAGACTCTTATACTTATGGACTTAATGCTGAAATGGCCTTAGTATAAGAAATGTTCAATGCTTTCAATCAGTATGATATAAGTGGGTACAGAATTTAAAAAAGTTGTGTTCGATGTCACCGATTTGAACCAAACTTGGCCAAAACGCTTATTTTGGAATTCTGAACAAACGCCTTTTTTGATTTTGCTCTAAAGTGACTAGATACTTCTGGGCTACATCCCTGGATTTTGGAGATTTTTTAAAATTTCAACTTCCAGAAGAGATTACTCCACAACCAAATAAGCTATTCGTGATCTTAGAACGTCAACTTGAAGGTTTTTTAATGTAGATTCTTTTATGAGTACAAACATTTTGTTTTTGTTATAGTAACTACAGTAAACAGACTGATTACCGGCAGGTATTCAAATTGTCAAAAAATGGCATATTTTCACCATGGGCGGGAATTTTTATTTCTTAATATTTTGGGCTCAAATGTTCACCACTCTTTGGAGAACTCTTCTTCTTGATGTGTTTCCAAGGGCAAATGATTTGAACAAATAGTTTTTGAGATATGACCAGATGGGTGAGGCCTCCCTTAGCTCAGTCGGTAAAGGCGCAGCTACAAAGCAAGACCATGCTGGAGGTGGCTGGGTTCAATTCCCGGTCCGGTCTAGGAATTTTTTGGGTTGGAAAATTTCTCGACTTCCCTGGGCATAGAAGTATGATTGGACTTGCCACACAATTATACCAATGCAAAAATGGTACATAAATCTCTCAATTAATAACTGTGGAAGTGCATCTAGAACAGTAAGTTGAGAGCACGCAATAAGCTAATATGCGATATGCAATAAGCTTGAAATGCGAAAAAATAAGAAGAAGATGAGTGAGAGGTAGTTTTGAGCTTTTCTGGTGAAAAATCAATGCTATTTAATATATTTTTATTTTTTCTTGAATTCCTTCACGCTGATGGCACAATAATATTTATATGTTATTTTTCACAGGATTCTCATTATCTGAAATTATAACTAGCTCATTTATTTACTTCAATCCATAATTTAATTGTGGTCCTAAAAGTGAAAAATACTTTCCTATGGGATACAGCCAAAACGTTATACTTTAGAAGTACGATGAAATCAGAAAGATTAGCAAGTAAATAAAATTTAGAGAGGCACTTTAGAGCAAAATAAAAAAAGGCTTTTGTTCGGAATTCCAAAATAATCGTTTTGGCCAAGTTTGGCTCAAATCGGTGACATCGGCCACAACTTTTTTAAATTCTGTACCCACTTGAGCTGGAATGACCCATATACTATATTTTTAATTGGAGCAACATTTTTGGAAAGAAATTCCTGCTATACCAAGTGGTAGATTTTGGCTTCTTTTAGGAATCTTGCTGGAAGTTAGGCAGAGCGACTCCCGAAGATTTTGGAACTCCGGCGTGTGTTATGTGTTATATGTGTTACATATAAGTATACATAACTGCTCAGTGACAAATCCAAATCATGGTCTACAGAACCCTCATAAAACCAAAATGGGTGCGGTGATTCTACCTTTGCTCAAGCCGCTACTGTATTAATCCCTAGCATAGATTCGGAAATAGTTCCCAGTCTTTACATACATATACTGTCTTCGATCTTACCCTACATTTATCCCAGGGTACAACAACAACAACGTGACAGCACATCCCGCATCGAATAAATTTATGCTTCCTTGTTAGTTGGGTTTTGATGTTTTTTTTTTTTACTTTCCTCCTCAACAAGCATACGCTTCGTTTCGATAGATGGGGTGCAATCCCAATGGGGGAGAGATCCAACAATGTAGTATTTCCCTGCTGCCGCCGGCTCCCTTCCCTACCAGAAGCACAGACAGGCATCCGTGGAAACATTTTCCAAAATGGAATAATTATGATTTACACAATTCCCATGCAGCCACATCCCACCCACCTACTCAAACACACAAACCGTCTCGGATTATGGAAGTAGGCATTATTGGCATATGCCGCACGTCGTCGTCGTCGTCGTCGTGTCCCTTTCTAGTTAGAGAGGAGTGCCACGAAATGACTTTCGCTCACGCCGCACAGTTGTTTACAATTTATTATGTTACGATTCCGCATGTATATCGACTGACAGCGTTAGATCATTATTGGTCGGGGGAGTCTCGGACAAACTGGATCCGGAGCTGGCAAGGGAGTGTGGGCGAAATCAATTACTTTCACCACGCTCCGTTTGCAGCCCGGGAGTGTAATAAAATTGATTCCTGATGCAATGACGAAGGCCACTGCGTTTATGTTGATTGAAGTGTTGCCACTCCAAGCAGATGGCCTCCGGACGGAATTGGATGTATTCAGTTACAGTTTTGAGGAAGTGTTTAAACTAAGCACACAGCATTTAAAGTAAATAAGTCAACGGTTGAGTCTCGCTTTGACCTCCTATGGTTCGGACACACTCGAAAAGTCAGCCAAAACAGTTTGAAACATCGCCCAAGTCCTCGTGCGCGGCAAAGCCACAACGGTGAACAAGCTCCAAGTTCAAGTTCTAGGTCAAGCCGACACGTTGTTCTTTCCATCTGCCAAGAACTTGGCTTTGGATCTTTTCTCAAGGAGCGTGCTCACGTTTAAACCATCCACGGCTACGCCGCCGAGGAGCGAGAACAAACAAAACACATGGCACTCTGTGATGCTCGCCGTAACAAACTCACAAAAAAAAAAAAAAAGAATACATAATCATCACCGCCACCTTGGATGAGCGACGGACCCCAAGAAGAGTGGGTCGTGATCGTGAGGCATATTTCACCCGCGCGCGCTCTTCTCCAAGCAAGTTTCGACGGCGGTGAACAGGTTGACGTTATGGTTCGCTATTTGACAGGGACCCCAATTCATGGTTGATTACCATCGTAATCAAGAATGACGCAACCAAATCCCGGTGACACCCCGCCCGATTCTCAGTCAGCTCGCTCGCTTTCTTTGCGATGCGTCTTCATCGTCGTAATCCGAATCCATTTCGTCATTTGGTGGGATGGAAACGAAGTCGCGTGTAGTAATTCACACTGAAGATGACGGTCGGACGGCGCCATTAACCAGTAACAAGAGAGCGCTAAACTGGAGCAAAGCATCTTCGATCCACGGTTTGGGTGGCGGAGGGAGAAGTTTTATTTACGTGCGATTAATTATGTTTACTTTGGGTCTCGCTTTCTGTGCGTTTAATGGACTGATACTCCGAGAAGAGCGTGCTGGCAGTTGCAACCTTTGTGTGGAAAATTGCACACGCAAGGCGGTTTTTTTTTCGACTGGATTTCTCACGGTTGATGCTGTAACATATTTTAGTTTTTGAATGGAGCTTTTGGGTTCTGCAAAAAAATCAGAGGATCTTTTCCTGTGTTTATACCCTTTGTCTGTAAGATAATTGATTTTACTCCACCCAAACTCATTCACTCAAAATTTCAGCTCATTTGGTTGCGAACTCGTACTGAACTGGCACTTTGAAATTTATATGGGAATTACTATCGGAAATGGTAACTTTTTGTTTTAATCGTTGTAGCGTTTCGCCATAATGGTATACGAATTTTCCCAGCTACAACTTTGTTAAAAACCATTTTTTGATTGAACGTCAAGAGAATGCTATTCCAATAGTATTTAGAGGAGATTCCTACTGATACAAAAATAGTGATTTTAGTGACCATGTTGAAGAAATAAGTGACCAAATAGTGACTTAAAAGTGATCTAAGAGAATAATGGAACACCAAATAAATGTATGATGTTTAGGACTTATTCAATTCATTTAGTATCTCAGGTTTCTACAATTTCCTTGAAAATATTTGAACTGCCCTTTGATTCTCTGATATGATTCCTTAAAGCTCTCGATTCTATTGAAGATTTCGGAACTTCTTGGAAATGAATGGAACTCTCGTAAACACTCGTGAAGTTCCTGAAATATTTCTGAAGTTTTCATAAAATCTCTGAAGGTCTCTGTACTTCCCTGAAACTCTCGGAACATCTTAAGAGTTCTCGATTTTTTTACAGCACATGATGGAACTATCCTGAGTTTATCTAAATTTATGATTATAGATCTTTAAACTCCAAAAATCTTTAAAATCTTAAGCTAACAAAATTTACGAAAACTACTCTCAAGATCTAGTTAGTAAGTTAGTTAGTTATCTTTATTAAGGGCATTTTCAGCCGAACGCTGGATCGTCTCCGGCCAGTCTTAAGATCTGAAATTCCCCAAAGATCTCTAGATCTAGCTTTTCTGACGTGCTTAGAACTTCTTAAAAATTTACCCCCCCCCCCCCATACCCCACAAGTTTTCTATATTTATCAATTTCGCTTGACACCCTTGGAGTTTTCTGAAATTCTAGGAGCTTCATGAAAGTTCCTGAAAAATTTCGGATACTAAAAGAACCGCTGAGAGGTTCTTGAAGCTTCCAGTAAGCTCATATTTTCAGCGTGTTACCTTCCCTTATGTTCCTGCAGTTTGTTTATGGATCTTGACTGAAATTCTCAGCATTTTCTTTCATTCCTACAATTGTTTGGAAGATAATGGGACTGCAATGAAGATCTCTAATCTTTTATAAAGTTAATTAAGAACTTGAAATAAATCATTTTGTTTTCCTTGATTTGAAAATTTTCAATATCTTGAACTTGTACATGGAATACGAAACTTCAAGACATTGCATATTTTTAGATCTTGGACTTACTCAAATTAAGTAAGTTTTTTTTAACTTAAAGTGAGAAATTAAGTATGAGTTAAACTTCGACATCCAATGGATTCGATTGTAAAGCTGTTTATTTTAAAATGATTGCCATGTCTAAAAAACGTTTGGGTTAAAAATAGCTTTCTTATTATAAGTCTGGAATTTATCCGTTAAAGTTCTGGAAAAACTCAGGTAATTTTATTTGTCAAAATGAGGAGATACCCTGTAAATAGAAGAAAGACGATTAACCGTCACAAATCTCCTTCGAATTGTTCGAAAATTAGAACAAAATGTAGGCACCGATCTGACTATCAGATCCTGCACACTGCAAGAAGAATGATCAATCTTGAAATAAATTCACGCTAAAAGAGTGGAACATAGTGACTGATTACAAGAAATAGTGACTTTAGTGACTTGGCCTTAAAAAGGCGACTTTTTAGTGACCTGCTTGAAAAAAGTGACCATGTCACTAAAAAGTAACTCGCTAGCAGCCCTGAAATTTATGGAAACGATCCACAGCCCTTGGAAAAAAATCATGCAAGTTTCTGGTGGCACTTATGGTGAGCAGCAAATCCCAATGATCAATTTCCAGGTTTTCCTCGATGTTTTGCCCAAATTTTGGGAGCTGAGGAGAAATAAAATAAAATGTGAGTAGAAGTCCAGGAGAACTTGCGAGAAGAACTGATTAGAATTCCAAAAAAGTTCTGACTGAAATTATAATAACTAAGTTTGAAGAGAATTCGCTGGATTTGTGAGGAAAACAGCAAGTTAATTCTTAGGAGAATTTTGGTGTTGTGAGTAGAATTCCAAGGGAAGGAGGATAATTCAAAGAGAATTCCAAAAAGATTTAAAATACTATTCTGAGGATCATTCCAATGGCGTTCTAAGAAGTATTCTAAGGGAATTCTGAGGAGCATATGAATGGCATTGCGATAAAAATTGCAAAGGATTTGAATTCCGAGGAAAATCCCGATGAAGAAGGCCGCACATTGTAACCAAAATACGTGTATGTAGTTAAAGTACTGGAATGAAATGTAAGTTAATCAATTTTTTCCCGAATTACTAATGCTTCTCAATGTTGAGAAAAATTCCTATTAAATATTTTCGAGGGTTTTCAAGGGGATTCCTAGGTGTAATCCATGTGGATTTTGGGGAAATTTATGGGACCATTGCAACATAATTCCAAGGCAATTTCGAGAATAACTCCATGTAAATTTAAGAGAACACGTACCGAATGTTGAGGAGAATTCCATTATTTGGGGAATCCCTACGTAAGATTACTCACCTACTTTGAAAATTATTTCGAATTTGAAGAGAATTGCAGAGTGAATTCAGAAAGTGTTCTGCAGAGAATTTCAACTGCATTATGGAGCATAAGGAAATATCAGTGAGAGAGAGAGTCCTAAGATGAATTCTGATATGATTCTAAGGATATTTTACCCAAAATAACATATATTAGAAATGTGTCTTTAAACACCTGGATATGTTACATTGAAGTCCTGGAAAAAGCTGGAAAATTCAGTGAATTCTATTTAGCAAAACGAGTAGACACTCTGTCAAGAGAACCGGGAATTTGATTGGAACCTTACAGTATCGCGTTGTACCTATATCTATCGAATTCTATTGATGAACATTCTTAGTCTAAATTAGCAATGTTACAGAGTCTGGTATTTTGAATATTTTTGATAATTATAGAACCTTAAAAACTTTTCATGTCACAAATTTTAGAAAATTTCTCCATTTCCGGGATATTTAATGCACGTTCATAGAGGATTTTTCTCACATATTTTGGTGCTACACTTACCAGAAATTGCTAGCATCATTATCTAACAGTTTTCTAAGACCAGGATTTTGGAATTTGTTCTCAATAAGTTCCAGAGTATTAGAATTTTTGTTAATTCTGGATCTTGAATCCTTCTGTGTTTGAATTTGCTAAGGAAATTCATCTCTCGATATCTTTGCTAATTTGTCACGGATTTGCTTAGAATCTTTCAGAATTTCTTTTAATTTCAGGATTTCCATCAATAATCTTATGATTCTATCCGGTATTCTTTAGAAATTTTCTCCTTAACAGTCTCGGAGTTCTGGGACGAAAACTTTAGGAATTCCTTCGAGAAAACACTTGAAACATACTCTTAATTTATCTTCGTAGTCTTAATAATTTGAATAATTCATCTCCATAATTCTCATTAGAATTCTTGGAATATTCCTCGGTAATCTTTTGGTATGTCATTTAGAATTAATAATAATGCATTATTCCAAAGTTTCCATGAATTTCACCTCGGAATTCTTCTCAAAATTAAATTATTTTGAAACTCTCCGTAGTCTTCTGTTGAAAATTTGTGTTTTGAGCTACCCAAAATAGAATATTCATTATCAGGAGGTCTCTAGTCACATCGCTTGATTTTCGCATGTTTTGCGAAATTTGTCGGTATCGTCGTCTGTCCCGGGTTTGAATGGATGCAAAAAAAACGCGATTGTACATTGTATGATGTGATATGAGGGGCTCGGTGGCCGTAGAGCGACCATTTTTGCTTACTGAGCAGAATATTATGAGTTTAATCTCAGGCCCCTCCGCATTCAAGATTCGTTTATCGCTTTATTTGTTAACACTACTATACATAGGAATAACAACAAATCGATCATTTGTGTGTTGTCATAAGAGGAGCTCGTTTGCCTAGTTGCAAACGTTTTTTTTTTGTTTACTGAGCAAAAGACCTTGGATTCAATCCCAAACTCCTTGGCGTTATAGGAGCGTTAGGACATCAAGTCAGCTTATCGTTTACCAAAACGAATCCTGCTGCAAACCTAGTGAATTTTAGTGGAAGTGCAGGGGATTTCTCGGCTTCCATTCCTACCCATTCCTTTCTTGACCTGCATTCGGGCGCGGCCGGCGCTGGTATTGCCTAGTTTGAGATCACCAGTTTTTACATATTGAGGATGAATGCTAGTCTCAAGCATCGTCTATATCTGTGTAATTACAGCTGATCTGGCAATAACAGAGTAGCGTCATCGGGCGGTCAATCATGCTCATGCTCATGATATTTTGCCGGAATTTTGGTTATTTTCCCGATTATGCGATATACATTTAAATCAAGCATGAAACCGAATGTGATTGCGCCGAATGTGGAAAAAGTGACTCGCACGGACAGCTATGTTTTATGTGTTCTTATAGAAATTGTTTTGTATCTTTGGAACTAAGTTATCGTAACAAAGGTATGATTGCTTCGTTCACGCCGAAATCATTAAAATATTTGCTGTTTCTGCTAGATATGACGGAAATGGGCACTTATGCCGAAGTAGTCGTAAACCCTACCAAAGTCGGTGAATTGATTGGCGCGAAATCTGTTTGCATAGCAGTGGTTATCAAAAGAGAAAGTCGAAGAAGCGAATCGATCAAACCAGATAGGACCATTTGAAATGTTCATCGAGATTTTTGGCCGCTTTTGAAAATTTAGTCGATTGAAGCATTTATGTATGGGCCCACATTACGGGCATTTAGGTCGACATTACATCCATTTTGGCCTAACTAAACAATAGTGACCAAAAATATCCATTAGTACCGTCCCAATGGCGCGTTCATCTAGATAAAATTGATAAATAGCAACTTTTTAGCGATGGGCCCAATCTTAGAACTATTTTCCCTAATTAGACCATTTTGGAATTGAAATTTCTTATTTCGATAGTACAATTTATTATCAAAACTATACAACAGTATGCTATACAGAAAGATCGAACATTTTGAAAATAATCCACCATCAAATTGAAATGGTCATCTCAACAGTGGAGTTATCAAACAATATTACACTTAGGATGATCGACTTTTTCATGAAACCACTATTATAAAATTCATCCGCCTTCTTGGATCCACTCTTATCTTAATTGCCCGTCATTTTGAATCGACCCTTTTGAAGTTCATCTTCTATCTTGAAATTGTAATTGTTATATCAATGTTGGAATAATTATTACTTTACTATAATAATGGAAGATCGACTATTTTCTCGAAAACCCACTATCACTAATCCAAAAATTTTAAAATCATTCAACATATTGGATATGAAATTTCTAATTTCAATAGCAAGTTGCAAGCATGCAACAGTATTAAATTTAGAAAGATCGAACATTTTATCAAAGACTTACCATTTTAAATCCACCATTTTGAAAATCATTCGCCGTCTTGGATCCACCATTGTGAAAATAAACCAAGAATTGAAATGGCAGGACTTTCTCAAACTTTGACAGGACTTCCCCTACCTTTTCTGAACTTGCAAGAGTTCCCTGAACTTCATCAGAACTTCTCTGATTTACTAGAATTGAAATGGCAGGACTTTCCTGAACTACGGCAGGCCTTCCCTGAACTTCGGCAGGACTTCCTTGAACTTCGAAAGGACTTCCCTGAACTTCGGCAGAACTTCTCTGAACTACGGCAAGACTTCTCTGAACTTCAGTAGGACTTCCCTGTCCTTTAAGAGGCCTTCACTGTAGTAAAACTATTTAATTATACAATAAAATTGTATTTACAAACATGGTATAAATTTCAATACTTCCCATCAGTGCGCAAAACAGTCAGGTTCATTGAGTCATTTTGATATGAATATGAACTGCCATCGGTCTCATCATTCACTGCCTCGTGAGAGGCTGAATGATTCAGAGGTAAACGAGTCACTGACAGCCGAGCACTCAGTCAGTAGCTCAGTCAACACGTTTATTTTGCCGTGATGGTACCCAATATTTGTTTTGAAAGACTGAGCGTAAACTTTCTATGGAAAAATGACTCAATTACATGCTGTGTGAGCGAAGGCAAGCGGTGTGCGTCGCCTGCTCGTGGGTGACTGAATGTTTTTATTGGCTCTTTTATTGCCTCGTTCTTTATCGTTTGGTACAAACGGTCTGCACAGAGCAATGGATTGAATAGTGCAGTGCTTTCACACTCAGCCTAGGCAGTCAATAATTTTACGCTCTGGGGCCTAGCTATAAGGAACAACTTTGTAGAAGAGACTTTTAGTCTAAAGTTTCAATTTCAGGCTGAACACCTATCATTCCACCTAAATCTGCATTCTGGACCACTGTGCAGTGGGACGAACTAAAAAAAATAGTGGGACATTACTATTTGCGACGAAACTATTGAGTGTAGCATTTTGATGTTTTCTATAATGTTTCTTAATTTTTTAAGTACTTTAATTGAGAAGTGAATATTTTTGATTAAGGAGGGTATACACTAAGATAAACAAAATAACATGTTTATGTCTTGTTGAAATTGATGAAGATCTCTGGAAACATTGTAGATGAAGTCATTTTAAGAAACTTTGTCCAAGACGTCAATTTTCTATCTCTCAAGTGGACGAAGCTATAGGGTGAAACAGGAGTACTAACGCTAGTACCCTGTTAAAAACCTTTTTTTAGTTTGAATTTTACGAATTTTTTCAATATTCTACAAAGTTGTAAGTGCTTTAAAAATGCACATTATTGCTCAATGAAGCAAATCGCTATCGCTTCATGTAAAGGATTTACATACGTATTTATAATTTTTTAACACTAACTAACATATACAATTCATAGGGGGATCCAAGGGGATGCCTATTGAATTTTTTTAATAAAGTACCTCAATGTTTTGCTACTTTTTTCTGTTTTCATGACCATTTATTCAAGTATGTACATTAGAGTGGGTTGGAGTTTTGGTAAGCAAATTCACTCAAATTTTGCCCAGTTGTTGGGGACCAGAATAAGCATTGAATGAGCAGTGGGGAACCCACTATAATGTATTTAAACACTTAGAAAAATGGTCATGAAACAGCATTGAGGTACTTTTTAGAAAACTCATTAGGCATCCCCTTGGATCCCCCTATGAACTGAATATGTAACAGTAGACTAGAAGATGCTGAACAAAATAACGTTGAGATTAGCTGCTGATACCTGCTAACGTGGAAGATACACCACCACCACCGGTAGCGTTAAAAATTATAATAAAGGATTTAAATCCTTAAAACAAAGAGAAAGCAATTTGGTTTTTGCAGCAAAAATGTGTAGTTTTAGAGGACTTACAACTTTGTAGAACATTGAAAAAAAAATGAAAATTCAAACTAAAAAGTTATGATAAAAAACAAGATTTTTAATGGGGTACTACAGTTTGTACTTCATTTTCACCCTATAACTTCGTCCACTTGAGAGATGGAAAATTGACGTCTTCGACAAATTTTCTTAAAATCATCTTCAATGTTTCCATATATCTTCATCAATTTCAACAAGACATAAAAAGTTATTTTTTTTAAACTGAGTGTATACCCCCCTTAAGTAAAAAAATTTACCACTGCAATAAAGTATTTAAAAATTGAAGAAAATTTTTAGAATACATCAAAATTATACACTCAATAGTTTCGTTGCAAATGGCAATATCAATTTTTTTTTATTTCGTCCCACTGTGCGGCGGTAGCATTGGTGCTAAGTACGGAAAATAGACTCAGTGATCATTAGACTGATGCAAATTTTGACATTTTCGCTCCACAGTGCTCATACGGTTCCAAATCGGGTCCTGATTAGTCTCCCAAAATTTTAACTCATTTGCAAAGAAACTGACTTGGCCCAAACCATTTGAAGTTTATATGGAAATTACTATGGGAAATCAAAACTTTTTGTTCATTGTCTTCTTACCTTTTTCCATATTGCACTGTTCAAAAATTCAAAAGCTTTACTTATGGAAAATTTTCTCAGCTTCAACTTAGCAGAATATAGTTGTTGAGCCAAACGTCAAATAAAATAGTTATTAATTGTTTGAGAGATTGATAATCTTATGGCATGATCAAGCAGCTGTTTTGTGAGCAACACTGTATCTTGCAGTGTGACATAGTAGCCATGATTTTTGTGCTCTATTCCAAGCGCCAGAAACACCAATGTTGCCTGCTGAACAGTTGATTGAGCATAATCGTAAGACATTAGTGGCTTGAATTATTGATAACTTTTGATGCTTACATTATATTGAAAAGTGGTTAAGCACAAAGTTGTAGCTGATAAAATTTTCTACGAGCTCAGTTATCATTTTTTAAAGCAGAGCGATATGCTAAATTGTTAGATGGATATGAACAAAACATTTGGTTTTCCTATAGTAATTTCCATATAAACTTCAAATGGTTTGTGCCAAGTCAGTTTCTTATCGAATGAGTTCAAATTTTGGGAAACTAATCAGGACCCGATTTGGAACCGTTTGAGCACTGTGGAGCGAAAATTTCAAAATTTGTATCAGTCTAGTGATCATGGCCAGGCATGGAAAATCATTTGCATGCATTTACATTCATTTGCCTCTAACTTTTTTCATCAACAGAATTCCGCAAAATGATGCATAGAACTTTTGTAGGTTTTGTTATTACCTACAACTTTTGTTAACAACTCAAATCCGTATCTCATATGTATGACGAACCAGAGAGAACAGAAGCCACTACTGTTTTTCAGTGAATGTATTTTACATTCACTGAAAAACAGTAACAAGTACTGCCCGCTCTAATTCGTGATGCATAAGAGATACGGATTTAAGTTGTTAACAAAAGTTGTAGTTAATAACAAAACCTACAAAAGCTCCATATACTATTTTGCGGGATTCTGTTGATGAAAAAAGTCAGGGGCAAATGAATGTAAATGAATGCAAGAAATGAATGCAAATGATTTTCCATGCCTGATCATGGCCATCTTGCATTGCATAATTTTGCATTAACTTTATAATAAGGTGGAGCTAAAAACACATCATCAAAATTAGGGAGGGCGTGGGGGTTTCCGCCTCTCCTTCCCGTCTCTAGCTCCCGCTCCACTCACCAAGTTAGTAGTGGCGCGTGTTGCCAGTATTCCAGATTTATCTGGATTTTCCAGATTTTCAGTCGTCTTGCCAGATACACAGACAGATCACGTTTATTTCCAGATTTTTCAAATATGTTCCAGATTTTCCCAGATTTTTAAAATATGTTGCTTTATAAATATCACTGCAATTAATGGACCATCAAAAATAAAAAGTCAAACTTACTAAAGGGTGTCCACGATGAAATTGCCACACACAAAATTGATTCGCAAAATTCGAGTTTTCATCCGATTGCCATCAAATTTTCAGGGATTGAGAAATAACTATTAAACTTCATTTTACCATTTTACTCGTATTTTATTTACAGTCCATACGCAAATGCCCGCACCTTGGCCTTAACCCCGGCCATAAGATTCTGCACAACCTGTGAATCAACCGTTTTTTGCATGTAAACCCATACTTTCTTCAGTTCCTCGACTGTCTTCACTACCTTAGGTCGTTTAAGAAGGTGCTGCTTCATAATCGCCCACTACTTCTCGATAGGGCGGAGCTCCGGAGTGTTGGGAGGGTTGAACATTTTCGGCACGAAATTGACCTTATTGTCCGCATACCACTTCAGCACGTCCTTGGAGTAGTGGCATGAGGCCAAATCCGGCCAGAAGATTGTTGGGACGTTGTGGGCCTTCAGGAGAGGAAGCAGCCGCTTCTGGAGGCACTCTTTTATGTACACCTGTCCGTTCATCGTGTCCTGGGTCACGAAAGGTGCACTCCGCTTCCCACACGTGCAGATGGCTTGCCAAACCAGGAATTTCTTCGCAAATTTGGACATCTTCTGAGTGCGGACATGCTCCGGAACGCTGAACTTATCCTTGGCCGTGAAAAACAGGTTGCCGGGGATCTGTTTGAAGTCGGCCTTCACATATGTTTCGTCATCCATGATGCAGCATTCAACTTTCGTCAGCATGTTGAGGTACAACTTCCTGGCACGGGTTTTGGCGGACTTGTTCTGCTTCTCGTCGCGATTAGGGGCCTTTTGTACCTTGAACGTTCGAAGCCCAGCCTTAGTTTTGGCCTTCTGGACAAAACTTCGGCTTAGGTTCAGCTTCTTAGCCACATCCCTAACGGAGGCGTTCGGATTTCGGTTGAAGGCCCCAACTACGCGGTTGTGATTTTTGGTGTTGTACGGAATACTCTTTCCTTCACTTCTGGGCTTCCGATCGGTGGTCAACCGTTCCTCAAACCGCTTAATCACTCGCGACACCGTGGAATTCGCGATTCCCAACGTTTTAGCGATGGAACGATGCGAGAGATCCTTGTTCTCGTGATGAATGCGCAAGATTTTATCACGCACGAGCTGTTCTTTCGACTCCATTTCCGCGAGTTTTGATCACAGGACTTTAAAACTTGCAGGATGTAAATAATGCACTATGAACTAAATCCACCCAAATTTTCATTAAATTCAACCCAACGGTTAAAAAGTTAGAGCAATTTCATAGTGTGGCAATTTCATCGTGGACACCCTTTACTTTAATTACTAAAGGCCATCAACGTTGGACATTGTCGCAACATCATACAGGGAATTGTTACAACATGTTTGCAATGGTTTGCAGAATCATGAAAATTGAGACATTTTCTAAGCATTATTGACTATAAAAAATCTTCAAATTTTTAAAAATATCGAGCCAGGATTTTTTTTTTTGAGTTTTTGTTTAAATTTTGGCTATAGTTAATTTTTTGGAATCTTGAATATATAAAAATCAATATTTCAATTTCAGGAATTTTCCTTATTTTTGAATTTAGAGAAATCGAAAACTGTTCAGAAATGAAAACAATAAATTGAGCTTTGGAAAATTTTAATCTAGACAACCACCAGGACTTTGAAGTATGTTCGTGATATTTTTGAGGATAAGAAATTGGATTTTTAAATAGAGTTTTAAAGTACCTGTGAATATTGAGTTACCTTAGCAGTCTGCAATACTTTAGAATTCTGAACTACCCTAGAAATCAGAATTTTAAGGAAATTCTGAAAATAGTTTACAGTGAAGTGTAAGTATGCAGTCTGTGCAACCTTTGATTGAAGTGAAGACTGTATAAATTGTCTTTTGCAAACTCTGATGACAATTGCATGGAGATTTTGTGTAGAAAGGAAATAGTAAGAATTCGGAAGAGAAATCATAGACAATTATCAAGATGAAACTTAAGAAGAGTGCTGATATGAATCGTGAGAATAATTTCAATGTTTCTATGGAGATTAGGTTTTATCAAGTTTGAAGAAATCTGGAAATTTCTGGGAGACTTTCAAGGCTTTTTTGGCAAAGTACTTGAGTACTTAGAGTATACTGAAGAGGATAAGTCTGAGAAGAATGTGACGGTCTTTCTGAAGAGTGTACTAAGGATATTATTAAGAATATATTCTAAGGAAATTTCATAGAGAAAAATTGAGACAAATAGTTAAAAATAAAATTGTCTACTGGTCTACCGAGTTTTTTGAGTTGTATGATGTCAAGAATGAAATTGGAAGTCTGATCAATCGCAGAGTAATATTACAATTATTTAAAACTACTAAAAATGTTAAGAAATATTCTGGTATTGTATCAAATATTAAGGACTAAATCGACTATTAGTTTTAAAAAATCATCCCATCAAAGTTGCTTGACTCTTTGCTGCTTCAGAATCCTAAAAATATTTTCTGCAGTATTTAACCTAAAATTTAAACCAATTTTGAAATGCCGCGTAATGGATATTTCTGAACTTTTGGATGATTTTAGCAATGCTAACAAGTTGGCTTTATGTATTTTTTTTAAAATGGATTTCATAAACATTTTGATAGACTTTGAATAAAATCCGGATGATCAAACTGACCGATTTTTACGGGAGATTGACACATCACTTTGATCAGTAGCATTATGTTAAAAACAGAATTTTTTGGAGCATTCCAGATTTATCCAGATATTATATTTAGACTGGTCCAGATTTTTCAGAAAATTACCTGCCAACGCTGAGTGGCAGCGAATACATTTGCAGATATTTTCTCAATCTTGTTGAAGAGTGTTTCTAAAACCACCTGGCATCCCTTAGTTTAAGTAACAAATCAATAAATTTTCCACACCTCGTCAATGACAACCGCACGCACATTCATTCCAGAACAGCAAAACGTGGCCATCTTCAATTGCTCTTGATTGCTCCCGAAAATCGATCATAGCTCCCTGGAGACGAGTTGCAACCTCATTCGTCCCCTTCAGCTTTTTTTTTTCGATTGAAACATCCTTGCTTTAAGAAACATTTTGACTCGTATCAAATGTGCCACCTTCACATATTAAATTCTTCTTCTTTTCGGAAGGGGTGGCTTCCCCTCGATAGCTGCCGCGCTATTCACAATCAGCCCACGCTTCTGTGATGAATAGCTCTCCGATGGCTGAAGCAGCTGCAAGGATTCGGAATGTTGTGAGGTATGCGATGAGCTACGCGTGATCCCCTTAGGGCATTCCTTCGTACACGGCGTAGCATCCTCCCCCACACCCATCTACGTGCTCCCTCAGGTTGTTGACCTGTTGTTGGCATGAAAGCATTGTCTTGGATTTTGTTTGTTTTTCCCTCGATGGACAAACAGTATCTATCCCCCACGGGGAAACTGAACCCGAATTGCGTCGCAATTTGTTTCGGTGCATTAAATGCGAGGGTTCCGAAGGAACTACTGAGATTCTTGATGAAGCAAAACGTGCTCCGGTATGAATATTCATCGCTGATTTCCTTTCGTCTTGCATTTTCTCCTTCGCCGAAGAACTGGTTAATCCCACCACCAATACCGCAGGGTTCGCGTTCTAACCTAAGAACGTGTGTCTCTTTTTGCCCATTTCCAGGACAGTCAGTGGCAGATTTATTGACCTTCCACTCCCTCGTCGTCGTCGTCGTCGTCGTCGTCGCGTCATTCTCATATGCGGTCGCTATTCATATGCCTACTTTGATGATGTGTTGAGTGTTTAGTTTTTTCAACAATTGCAGCCAGTCGTAGCTCGTAGCATAGTTTCATCATGGTTTTCGAGAGTGCCAAAGCGAGCACACGTTAACAGCTATATATGTGAGAGGTTCACCCGTTTCGATCCCCTCAGCAATCTCGCGAGATAGTCGCGATAGGTACATTGTCGATGCTATTGTTGCCGGCTGCTGCGGTTTGGATTGGATTGTGCTGTCCGTTCCCATCCCACGCCAATTTGCACCAGTTCTGTATGTTACGAGCGTGCTTTTTTTGTATCTCCTCTCAGCGGATTGTGCTGAAGAAATACTGGAACTCGTGTGTTTGTACATGTGAACGAATGTTTTAATGCGAGTGTCGCGTGTGTGTACTTTCTTTCGTGGGGCCGGGTTGGATTGCAGTGTTGCAGTTGCGGAATAATGCAATAATAAAATCGGCTAAAATTTCCTGCTTGCAATGATCTCAAAACTTAAGAGATGTGTGGTAACGGAAGACTTCCTAAAACTTGCATCCGCGTATCTTGAAAGTTCATAAATTAGCGCATTAGTAGCATTTTAACGCATTGCATGACTGCAGTGCCGTAGCGAGGATTTTCCTGGTTAACAAAAAGTTGCATTTCTAGAGAACTTCTGAAACAAGTCAAAACCACAAATCATCCTTCAAGAATTTGAAAAAAGTAAAAGTCTTGCTAGGCAAGCACAATGTGAAACCGTCACACCATTTAATTCGTTTCCCTATGTCCACAGTGAAGAGAGCAAGGCAATGATAGAGAAAACAAAAACCACTCACTCACAGAACATCGCATATCCCAAGCAACATTGCAAGTTTTATCGAAGTTTTAAGGTTCAGGTTGAGTGTACCCCATTAGGCATAAATACGTTAGGCATACGGACGTTAGGCATAATGGACGTTAGGCATAAAGTCATTAAGCATAATGGACGTTAGGCATTAAATACCTTGCTACTGTGCAACTCTAGAAACCTGCTTCGAGCATGGTAAACTCGAAATTGCTTAAATTAGGCTAAGCGTTGAATAAAAACTGATACTAGTTAAACAAACCTAGTTTATTTAATAAGCACAGTTTGAAATCCATTATTTTTCATATCATAAGTGGCGTAGCTACATATTTACTTAGATCCAAGATTAGTAGCAATAGCAGTTAAGTAATCTGCCAATGAAAACTCAGCATAGTTTTGAGCTATATCTTGAAATCAATCGCATCTAGAAATACAAAAATCACACATTTGTTCATTCAATAACAAAAAAAAAAACATATCTGCTGCTTCCAGGATTTCCTGCCATACTTTTTTATACAACGATTCTGTTTTTGTTGTCATAAGAATGAAAATTAGCGGAACCGTCTGCTGATGTGAGGGAGCTATACTTCCATGAACAGTGGCGAGTTGCCGAAACAAACAAGGAACTGTGGCAAACGTACTATCTGTAACCCAATACTTTACCTGTCCAAGACGTCGCAAGTTTTCATGAGTTCCAAAAATTAAGGCTCTTTTAATATTGTCACCGATGTCAGCAATCAATAGACGGTCCCCATTATCATCCTTCTGGAATTCATCGGGTAGATTATGCCTAACGTCTATTATGCCTAACGTCCATTATGCCTATCGTACTTTATGACTAACGTCCGTATGCCTAACGTCCGTATGCCTGACGACCGTATGCCTAACGACCGTATGCCTAACGTCGTGTACCCGTTCAGGTTGTAGAAACAAGTGTAAATTATAGTCTACAGATACCTCATGAAACCAAAATTGTTACTTTGGATTTTGCTCACGCTTGGGTCTTCTCGTCCTTTAATTACATTTTAACTTTGAAATTAAAAAATAATTCTACACAAATTTAAAAGATCGTTTGCAAACTCATATTTAATAAAATCAAAGCTATTGGACTTTAAAAAATAGGTTTTTGACACTTTGAAGCATTGTGATTGAGATTCTAGAGACTACTCTGAAGAAATTTTGCGGGAAAACATATTTGTATTTGACTAGAAATTTTCGGGTGTTTTGAGAAGCATTTAAAGAATTTAAGGACTAAACTAAACTAAAGGTGAATGCTAGGCTAGTTCTGAAGAGACTACTATGGGGATTGCGAGTAGAATCCCATAGAGCTCTTATAGAAAATCAGAATAAATTTCAGCGGTAATTCTAAGGGAATTCGGATTGAGGATTCAGAGTGGATTCAAAGATACGGCCAAATTAATCATTGAAAGACAACAATCCTGAAAGTACACCTAATGATGACCCACGACTGAAAATCTGTTAAATATTGATCAATCAATTAATCAAAGAGAAATTCCGAGTAGAGCTAAGAGGAAATATGGACGATAATTCCAAGGGGATTTTATTTTTATTATAGTCCAAAAAATTTATTGCAGAATTTCAGTTTCAAGAAAGTTTCAAGAGAATTCAGGAGATTCTGATGAAATCTGCAAGAGAACTGTTACGCCCTAATTCCAGCTCTATCTTGATATGGAAACTTACATTCGATTCCAAAAAATACTCTTTTACAAATTTATGGTGGTCCTGCAAAGGACCGTTTTGTCGTGATGGTTGAGTAATGCTGAGCTATTAGGGTGTTAAACACAGATGAGGCTGGTGAACTGTATGTTGTTCGGAATGAGGGTTACGCGCTTGGCATAGATGGCCCACAGCGGCTCACTAAGAGCTACTGATTCCGATCAATAGCGGTGCGGCTTCTTCCTCGTTCTATGGATGCTCAAGTGGGCTGCAGTTCGCTGCTTGCAGGTCGCCTTTCGTTGTGTACTGGAGAACAATGATCAACGCCACGCACCGAAAGCACTGCTGCTGCTGCTGCTGCTGCTGCTACTGATGCCGACGACCGGACACCATCACACAAGGTGATTGGATCCGATCAGCGGTTGAGGCCAGCCTTGATAGCTAGCTGCTTGCGGGGAGCCTTTTGTTGTGTATTGGAGAACACCACCACTCAACACGTGTGAGACCGGAAGGAATTCAACTTTGAAATCTGTGTTAGGGAAATCGCTTTCCGCAGGGCAATAGGTGATAATTTAAATTATTATTAAAAGGTTGACAAGTGAATTTCCATTTTGAAATTCCTGGTTTTTCCTGGTTTTCCTGGGCAATGATTTAAAAATGTCCTGGTTTTAAAAACCATGTATTTAAAAAACAATTTTAAATAAAAAAAAACAAAGTGAATCCTTGTACCATCATTCTTCGCGCAATGCGGAATTTCACAAACTAAAATAGGTATTAAGGTTCTTGTGAATGCTCGTGAAATCTTTATCTGATTGTTTGCTGTAAAGAAGCTAGTAGGAAGCCGCGCTACTTCGTCGTATCATGGCGCCTATTTCCGTTCTATGTGCTAAAACATCTTTGCTTACAAGATTAATTACGATTGACACTGAAACATTTGCGATAACCCGTAAAATGAGCGATTTTAGGGGTGTATGACGAAGAAAAGCTGAGATACGACGGACTTGTTTTCGAAACTGCGATTGTTTTTAACTTTATTGAGATTTTTAGCCAACGGCTAGCTTATCTCAAGGTGAAATTGCGAAGTGTGAAATGAATGAAGACTCTTTAAACAAACCTTTGCTTCTAACAATTTACGGATTTCCAGTTTGTTTAAATTTTCCGCAAATTGTCAACGACTAAGGATCTTATTTAGCGGAATTTTTATTACAACATGATTTCAAAATCATTTATCAATCAATTCAATTTTCTTCAATTTTACTATATATTTAATCAATTTTATAACAACATGATTTCAAAATCATATGATTAAAATATTTCATAAACAACGCTGGTTTAATAACCCTTATTATTAAAAAGAATGACTGCTGAAGGTCACAGAAACTCCCTAAAGTTCGTAGAACTTCCCTGAAGCGTTAAGGTCTTTCCTGGAGGGTTTATTGAAGTTTGTATTGCCTGCATTTCATGGGACTTCCCCGAAGTTCGAAGGACTTTTTTTTAAGATCATGAGACTTCCCTGAAGTTCGGAATTTTTTGAAATTCATAGGAATTTCTTAAATATCGTAGAAGTATAACGAAGTTCGTAGAAATTCTCAGAAGTTCGCAAGACTTCCTTCAAGTTCGAAGAACTTTCTCGAAGATCTGTTGAAGAACTTAACTGAAAAAAAAACTCAACTAAATTTAGAAGAGCTTCCCTGAAGTTCATACGGCTTTAAATATCGAAGGGTTTTCCAAAAGTTTGTTAATTGCTTGGAAATTCCCTGAAGTTTGGAGAGCTCCCATGAATTTCGTAGGACTACCTGTAGTTCAATAGACTTCTCGGAAGTTCTAGGAACTTTTTTGAGCTTGGAGAACTATGTTAAGTTCAGAGGACTTCCCAAGAGTATTGAAGACTTCTCTTAAGCTCGGAAAAAATCCATAAGTTTCATAGGATTATCCTTAAGTTTTAAGCAATGCCTAAATGTCGTAGAAGTTACATTAATCCTGTAGAAAATTCTGTAAAATTCGTAGTTATTCCCCAAAGATTAAAGGACTTCCCTGAAGTTCGTAAGACTTCTCTGAAATTTGTAGAACTTCTCTGAAGGTTCGGAGAGATTTGCTGACCGTCGTAGGTCATCACAGTAGTTCACAGGATTTTCCTGAAACTTGTAAGACTTTCCCGAATTTTGTAGAACTTGCATGAAGTTCGAAGACCTTATCTGATGTTTTTAGAAATAGAACTTTTTTTATTGAACATGTTGAACAGGTACTTCAAAGTAGTTACGCTCCGGTACTGCTTAAGTCTGCTATCAACTAAGCACAAGTCATACATGCAATTGATTCGAGAAAAAAAATTAAATTAAAAATAAATACAAAATATATTTACTAAATACTCGGGGTAAATTTTATTTATCAATGTTTAGTTGCGTGAAAGATTTAGCTTGAACAAAATGGTGAGTTTTGACCTGATTATAAAAAGAAACTTTGACATACATAAAATTTAAAACCTATTTTAATTATACAAACAAGATTATTTTTCTGAAATTCCTGGTTTTTCTTGGTGAAAATAAATTCCCGACTTTTTCCCGGTTTTCCTGGTTCACTTGCAACAGTTGCACATTCATGCAATTTTCAATAGTAAAATTATGAAAAATGAAAAAGTTTTAAATTGCGTAGAAATATTTCTGATCGATTGGTGATAAAATTGTTGAAATTGGTCAAGGGGTAGCTAAGTTATTAACGTTCAAAATCTTTCAAAATTTTGTTACATGTTCTATTTTCGGTTTTCACAAAGTGTACCCTCATATAGCAATCACAGACGTAGTCCTACGTCAAAAAATATTGTGTCAACGATTCTAAATCAAAGATAGGAAATCTGACTCCCGAACCTTCTTCCGACCATTACATAAATCGTGACTTTACCATTGTAGATGATGATGTTGTTATTGTTGGCACTTTTGATTATTATTTTGCAGTGCTACAAGTCCCGTACGCGGCGTACAGATAATTTTCATCTAAATGTACAATATTCAAATTAAACTACACCTTCCCTGTATCCTAATAACAACAATCTCACCTTGAAATAGTAGAGGGCACGTTTTGCTCAACTTCCAAAACGCTTAAAGGTCAAAAATCAATTAATTTCTGCAGACTCGTCCGCCTACGTGCCCCAATTTTTTCTCCGGAACCACACCCATCAGTGTACCATTTTCAGCTCTGGTAAGCAGCAACATTGTGTGACCAGCTCGTAGCCGAACCAGCAGGGGATCAAATGGCGAATGTGGCACAGCACTACAACCCAACAACTACAAAGTAAAACCGGCCAGACTTCCAGTCGTCACATCCGAAAAACCACCACCAGCAGCAGCAGCATCATCGTCGTCGCCGTTATCATCATCAACAGACCCCTCTCCCTCACCCATCCACTCGGTTTCGACTCTTCCCGGGCTCGAGACCAGCCAAAAGTGCCATCGCATCGCATCCGAAGAAGCCTTTCGGGTTGCCTTTTATGACAGATTTATTAACTATTTATGTCGGTTCCCTCCCTCGTCCGACAGTTTCAAAACGACACACAGTGACTGACGACGGTCGTTCATCAAAAATGCTCCATTCGATCGAGCGGTACCCTCGGAACGACCGAGGGGACCACTCCCCCAAGCGTTCGGAAATATTTCCCGGGACGGCAATTCCGACAGGATGAGACTGATAAAAATGATAATGAAAAACAGGATGCAGCTCCATCCCGTGCGTCCCGAAAAAAAAAGACTGCGGGCAGGGAAAGGGGAGCGACAGTGCGCGCTGCTGAAATAATATCCGCTCGAGACTAAATCTAATTACACGTATCCCGTGTCGGTGTTTTCGTTACTCTTCTTTTTAGTTTTGCTCTGCCTCAAACCTAGCTGTCAAATTTGGGAGGAGGAATGGGTGGTGTGAAAATTAGACCGCCGCCGCCGTCAATGTTTGGGTGTAGTGGTAGCTTTGGTGCGAGGAAGGGACTTTTGGGCAAACAGAGACGATACAACTGCGCAATCGTCAAATTCCGCTATTGTACGGGGGGCGGGACAATATATCAAAACAACTGATAACTTGATTTATTCATTTTTAAGAATTTGACTTCAGAACAAAAGTATCAGTAGAATAAACATTGTTCAGCTCGTTTTGAAAGTTGATATTTAGAAATATTTGATGATGTTTTCAAATTTATATAAGTTGTCTTGCCCCTTGCTTTTGTATGCGAAATAGTAGTGTGCGTTCTCAGTTGTTGGGAGTGTTGTTGGCGATAGTGTTTCCGTTGCTGGAGGTGTAGGTAGTTTGTTTACTGTTTTGCTGTCATGAGAAGGAAATGGTAGAAAACGGCGAAAATAGCGAAAAGTTTCTTTGTAACCATCCGTTCTATTTGGTGCGATTGTTGCACATTTCTACTAAAAATTAACAAGATTGTGCGAGACAGAAATTTGTTCACCTTGTAAAAAATGCATACATAGCGGCACCGGTGGTGTAGTGGTAAGTGTTATTACTTCTTACCCCAGCAGGCCTGGTTTCAATCCCAGTCGGCTCCGCCGGGATGTTCTGAGGCATAACATATCTGATCACGCCTTCCTTTGTCGTCTTCAAAATTTTGAAGATAATAATGACGATGAAATGTGATTCACCTGAGAGATGCAGAGATAATACAGGGAAAGCATTTTTGACGTAGGATTACTCCTTTAAATTTGTCGAACCTCTTAACGGAATCCCTTTATGAAGAGCTTTGAGTGGGTTGGTTTATTTCCTTTAAATTCCGTTATAATTGCTTATCATTTGACAGATACTAGTATTTCGTCTACTACTTGAAGACTTCATCAGAGTACTTGGCACCGAAATACGCGTATCTGCCAAAAGACAAGCAATTAGAACGGAATTTAAAGGAAATAACCAACCCACTCAAAGCCCTTCACGTAGGATTACGTTTTTTGGCAACATATTGGGGGTGCAATTTAAAAAAAAACCAAAATCATCCGCGTTACGAAAAGTGGTCAGGTTTTGACCACTTATCATTCTGTCAATAGCGGATGGATTCTAGTTCTAAACAAGCCAATCGATTGGAAATTTTTCTACAAATCTGCTAAAATGAACTCTTTATCAATTTTCAATAGCTCACTATTTAAAATTACACAAATGTCCAACTGATGCAATGGTGATCAAAATTATCACTGATTGCCTGCAAATAGTGGTTTCCCTAACATAGTCGCCAAATACAACCTCTTACTGTTTTACTTAAATATTGTTTATTGCTTTTGATTTTTGATGTTTACAATTTTAGTCTTACAGTTCAAGTGGTTCAGCCTAGTTGCTGTTCATCTTTAATTTTTTGTTATTAAATTAATTATTCTTACATTTTCACTTTTGTGTTTATATGTCATTTGTGAGTTCTGTCACCAGTTTTCAATAGGTTGTCTTAAAGCTAACTTAAAATTACTATTTACACATTTTTATTTACATAATTTACATATCGAGGAGGAGACCGGCTGATGGTAGGGTCAGTATAAGATTTTAACATATACTCTTGGTGATTCGAAGTTAGTATGACCTCCCTTAGCCTCCCTTAGCTCAGTCGGTAAAGGCGCAGCTACAAAGCAAGACCATGCTGGAGGTGGCTGGGTTCAATTCCCGGTCCGGTCTAGGAATTTTTCGGGTTGGAAAATTTCTCGACTTCCCTGGGCATAAAAGTATGATTGGTACAGGCATCGAAAGCTCTCAAATAATAACTGTGGAAGTGCATCTAGAACACTAAGTTGAGAGCACGCAATAAGCTAATATGCGATATGCAATAAGCTTGAAATGCGAAGAAGAAGAAGAATGAGTACAATATAAATAAAAATAAACTACAAGAGACAACCCTGGGGGTTGCACGCAATACTGACTTAGGACTACGTGGTCTTATATAATAAATCTTATTTGTTAACTGCAGCAGCTTGTGTTTTGTATAGGAACAGGAATTTGAGCGGGGTTCTCTCTGCTTACACTCTTTACTATGAGTCGCTTGACATAGATGACCCACAGCGACTCACGAAGAGCTACTGATTCCGATCAATAGCGATGCGACTTCTTCCTCCTTCTATGGATGCTCATGTGGGCTGCAGTTCGTTGCTTGCAGGCAGCCTATCGTTGTGTACTGGGGAATAATGTTCAACGCCACGCCCCGAAAGCAATGCTGCTGCTGCTGATGCCGACGACCGGACACCACCACACACGGTGCTTGAAACTGAATCCGATCAGCTATTGTGGGCAGCCTTGATATCTAGCTGCTTGCGGGGAGCCTTTCGTTGTGTACTGGAGAACGCCACCACTCATCACGTGATTGAATAAACACCGTTCGGTGAGACCGGATGGATTTCAACTGTTAAATCTGTGTTAGAGAAATCGCTTTTCGCAGGCAATAGGTGATATTTGTAATTATTAAAAAATGATGAAGTCTTAAATTTAACAGATGCGTAGAAATATTTCTTATCCATTGGTGTTAAAATTATTGACCTTGGTCTAGGGGCAGCTGAGTTATTAACTTTCAAAATCTTTCATAATTTTGTTACATGCTCCATTTTCGGTTTTCACAAACTGTACCCCCATATAGAAATCACAGACGTAGTCCTACGGCAATAAAATAGGATAAGGAATATTTGGGAATTAAATTAGGTTTCTGATGATTGCATGCTCATATTGAGAGACTTACGAACGGAAGGACTGGATGACATTCTGAAATCTAGTTTCGAGGAATTCCTTGATCAGCAATATCATGCACATCAATAGTTCTGGTCCAGGGAGGTAGGTTAAAAATCATTTCCAGAATCTTGTTTTGGATTCTCTGATGTCTGAGCTTGTGTGATCGAGCACAAGATTCCCAAACAGGGAGCCCATTCTGAATTACTGGGCGGATGATTTGCTTGAAGACAGCAAGATTGTTCCTCAGGCTCAACTGTAACTTTAGCTAGTTTCCAACAATGTGGAAAGTTGCCAAATTGAAAGCACCTGTTAGAGATGGTGGTGAAATGAAGGTATGAGTTTTCACTCAGACGTTTCAACTCGATGTTGAAGATGTTGTTGAAGCCAGGAGCCTTCATATTTTTTGATGTTTTAATGGCCGCTATCACCTCATCCACCGTCACCCTCTGCTCCTTCTGAAAGGTATTGACACATTCTTCAGGCATTCGAACAGACTCCGACACTACATTTTCAAGTGGACTTACAACCCTGAGGAAATGATTACCAAGGGCATTTGGCTTTTCAGCCGGTAGCACCATCAGCGTTGAAAGGAGGGATGGGTTTAGGCTTAATTTTTTAGCAGCTTGTAAAGTTTCCCAAAAGGTTTTGAAAACTCTCCAAGGCTACTGACATGCTTGGCAACGTTCCGGTTCCGTAAGTCTTCAACCCAAGTCTTGATTATTTTGGTTAGGTTGTTAGCAATTGTTTTTTTTTGTCACGGAGACCAGTCCTCTCATACTGCCTCCTATAGATATTTCGTAGGCTGATTAGTTGATTAGTAATTGGGTCAAACTCGAAGGACTTACGGTTAACCGGAACTTCCCTGATGTTCTCCGTCTCAGCCAGATAAATGGCCTCCTGAACCTCTTCAACGGCAGCATCGATGTCGTCAGTGGTCTCCATACGCCGATCGAAGCTGATGTGTTGGTCAACACTCCGCTCAAATGCCAACCAGTCCACACGATGAAAATCTCGGTGGGTTTGTTGCTGACAGTGTTGGGAAACCAACAATGCCCAAGATCACGCTTGATTTTCGTAGACAAAAATCAACAAGCATACAGCTGCGGTTGACTTTGCAAGCTGTGATATCGCAGCTCGGAATATCAAGCTAACGAAACTCACCAGCTGCAAATCTCAACAAACTGTGGTGAGATTGAGTTTAATGATTTTTGCTTTACACCCGAACACAACCGAAACTTCCATAACGGCTGGCAGCAGTCACTTCGTGTCTGCCATCGGTGAACAGTAAAAAGAGATAGCAAACTATACTTTCTCTTTCTAAGAAAACGATGTGCAACGGAATGATTTTCGTGTCTAGTCAACTCTCCGCTTGATTTTTGCACGTTGTGATTAGTCTCGCAATATCAAAGGAGCTTGTAAAATCAATATCAAGCATGATATTTTGTTCCAATATCACGCGTGATATTGAGAGCGTATGAGAGTGAAAAATATAATTTGATTGATGATTTTGCCAACACTGAACAGAACCGGATAGTGATCGGAGCTTAAATCCTTTTGGACGATTGGTTGGCTGAGTGTTGGAGGTGATGTTGGTGATGAAGATGTCGAGCACCGAAAAGCAACCTGCTCTACCGTGGAATGTGGGGCTGTCGGGAGCCAATATGTTGTAGCAGCCCTGTTGAAAATCTTCGTCTACGTTCCTGTTGCGGCGGGTGCCTAACGTTGAAGTCACCAGCGATGATGAATCTGCCATGCCTCCGTGTCAGCTTGATGATATCGTTCTTCAGCTTAACCCGTAAAAGCCCGGGACAACCTTTTTATTTTCAAAAATTTGTATGTCCGAGATGCCATGGCTGATTAAAATGAATTTTTTTAAACATCATTCCGGTGAGTGGTTCTTACATTTGTTGGGTGGTACTTCCCCCAAGGACCCTCCCTATTTTCTATATATTCAAAAATGTGTTGGCACGGGGGTGTTTTTTCCAATCTTTATCATATATCTTACATATCATCGTGACAACATATTGATTTTTTTCGTGGAAATCCCGTAAATGAAAAAGAACATTCATAAGATCACATGCCTACCATGGAATCGGTTCCGGATGTTCCGGATTATGGTTCCATATGGTAAAATTTATTGTCTGTCATAACATTATCAAGCAACATATAAAATCACATCTCCTTGACGAAATATGACCAATGGCACTCAAAACGACGTCCACAAAGCCATATGGCCACCGTAAAACCGGTTTAGGATATTCCGGATTATGGTTCCGTATGGTCAAATTTGATATCGCTCATACCCATACCAAGCGACATATCAAATCACATCTACTCGACGAAATATGACCAATGGCACTCAAAACAACAACAATAGAGCCATAGGGCCACCGTGGAACCGGTTCCAGATATTCCGAATTATGGTCCCGTATGATCGAATTTTATATCTCACACAATCATATCAAGCGACTTATCAAATCACATCTACTCAACCAAATATGATCAATGGCACTCAAAACGACTATCACAGAGCCATATGGCCTCGCATATGGCTACCGTAGAACCGGTTCCGGATATTCCGGATTATGGTTCTGTATGGTCAAATTTGATATCGCTCATAACCATACCAAGCGACATATCAAATCACATTTACTCGGAGAAATATGACCAACAGCACTCAAAACAACAACAATTCAAAATTCGATCATACGGAACCATAATTCGGAATATCTGGAACCGGTTCCACGGTGGCCCTATGGCTCTATAGTTGTTGTTTTGAGTGCCATTGGTCATATTTCGTCGAGTAGATGTGATTTGATATGTCGCTTGGTATGGGTATGAGCGATATCAAATTTGACCATACGGAACCATAATCCGGAATATCCTAAACCGGTTTTACGGTGGCCATATGGCTTTGTGGACGTCGTTTTGAGTGCCATTGGTCATATTTCGTCAAGGAGATGTGATTTTATATGTTGCTTGATAATGTTATGACAGACAATAAATTTTACCATATGGAACCATAATCCGGAACATCCGAAACCGATTCCATGGTATGCATGTGATCTTATGAATGTTCTTTAGCATTTCCGGGAGTTCCACGAAAAAAATCAATATGTTGTCACGATGATATGTAAGATATATGATAATGATTGGAAAAAACACCCCCGTGCCAACACATTTTTGAATATATAGAAAAGAGGGAGGGTCCTGGGGGGAAGTACCACCCAACAAATATAAGAACCACTCACCGGAATGATGTTTAAAAAAAGTCATTTTAATCGGCCATGGCATCTCTGAGATACAAAATTTTTGAAAATAAAAAGTTTGTCCCGGGCTTTTACGGGTTAACGTCAGTTTGCATCTTGAACATGAGGTGAAAGGTCCGCTGCTTGTGGTGATCTCGATACCGATGGCTTCAATGAGGTTGAGTTGGAAGAATGGTAGAAGCTTGAACTTAATTGCATGCTTGATGGCGATAGCAACTCCACCTCCTCTAGTGCTTGTACGGTCCAGACGAAGCAATCGGTGGTTCGGGAAATAGACCAATACCTCCGGTTTCAGGTGCGTTGGCGTAAGAAAACATACAGCGATGTCGTGAACCCGGATGAACTCACCAAGCTCGTAGCTTTTGCTCTTGAGGGAGCAAGCATTCCAATTTAGTAAGTTTAGATTACTGACTTCAGGGCCCATATTTGCTGAGGAATTTGGTCACCACCGCAGTTGCGGCACGGATTTGATCTTCTTTAGAGCGGCAGGCTTGAAGGTGCACAAAAAGATTCATCATGAGCTCGAGGATCTCTGGGAACTGTCATCGGTCCGATGGTCAGAGTTGTTAGCCCAAGCATCGGACAAACCTGGAGGCGGTTGCGATGAGGCAGAAGTGGCGGCTGTCAGTCGATCTTGGACCGAGTGAGCAGGAACTGTTGGTAGGTTGTTCAGCGGAAGAGGTTTGACCACTGGTACCGCGTGGCGTGGTACCAGCGCTGGGAAATGATTGATTGATTGATTTATCTTTATTAGGGAGGCTTTCAGTCTGGGGCTGGTTCGCCTCCAAAAACTGGGAAATGCTAATTCGTGTTGGGTGGAACTCTTTTCCGCCCCGGTTGGTTCCTCGCGGAAGCCTGCTGTCGGATCTGGATGAGGACCGCACGCTTGGGGCATCTCCAATCGCTGCCCAGGTGGTTGGAGTCACAGTTCGCGCACTTAGGTTCAGTTTCTTCTTCCTTCTTGCAGACGGTTGTATTGTGTACCGCAGCGCATTTGCTACAACGAGCCTTCATGTTACAATTCTTCGTACCGTGCCCAAATGCCAGACAATTCGTGTACTGGGTCACGTCACGATGCTGAGGGCGATATTGCTCCCACTGAATCACGATGTTGAACAGCGCGCGAATCTGCCGCAGAGCAGCCACACTGGTGAAGTCCTTTTCGAAGTGCACCAGGTACAACTGGTCCCGGAATGCACTGGTTTCATCACGTCTGGCAATGGGAAAACTGTTTATTGGTTTCAGGTGAAGACGCTTTGCAAGCCTATGGATCACCATTTTCAGAGGTTTACTTCCAGTGAGTGTAGAACTCAAACCTGTTCGCCTGAAGAAATGTGTCAACAGCTTTGTAGTCCACCAGCGTCGAGCACATGATTTTGATCCCCGTACTGCACAGCTTGAACAGCGGATGGATTTGCTTTTTAGCCAGCTCATTTCTGAGCAACGCAAGTTCCTTCGTCGAGGTTAACAGTGGGGGCACTTTTTCCCCTTTTCTCAACTGGATCTACATCTGCTTCTTCGGGGAATGCCGAGAACGAGTTACTCTGAAGCAACCTTTCCGTGTGGTTGCTGGCACCAGCATGCTTGCGAGGCCTTTTCGGGGCATCTTGAACGAATGCAGCGGCATCCACACTTTGGCGACCCATCACCTTTAGTTTTTTTCAACGGGTGAGAGTGGAGGCATTCAATTGCTGCTCCAATACCGCCGATTTAGCGACTGCCACAAGAGAGGCGAGAACTGACGACACGTTGCCGGCCAAAGCGAACACTCGCGACGGATACCACGACCAATCGACCTACTATAAACTTCGAACTACTCGAGAGAGCGAGCGAAAAGAGAAGCGGACTGCACAGCTTGATGGTCAAGCAGAGAATGATGATCAACAGATCTACATGCTAACAACACCACTGAATGGGAGGAGCTTCGGTCAGCTACTGTATGGACAAAAGCACCAATTAAGATTATATCAGCTTAGGTTCCGCCTCTTTTTACGGTTTTGTCGCTTGTCAATCGGACATGAAAAATAATCATTTTTCGAAAGCTAGAAAATCATGCCCCACCCAATTTTGGGTATTTCATCATACACTTCATCTGCTGTGGCTTTCCACACTAAATTATGCGTTGTAAGAAACGGGCGGTAGAATATCAGTGTCTACCCAGCTAAAGCTCCTCCCCTTTTAAGTTTTTTCTCGTTAAACTCCTTCTCTCAACAAGTTGGTAAATATTAGCCTTTAGCAGAAATAGGCTTACGACTTTTTTCAGCGAATTTATGATCCTGTTTAACGTCATGGTTCTTCTCTATACCTGTTGACATAAATTAGTACTTTTATTTATTTTCTCTACTGCGCTAAATCAAACGAGTCGCAATACGAAGGGATGTCGGTTACGCGCTCGAATAATTGAAAATTCGATAAAAATTTAATCGAATAGCTGGAAAAATCTTTACGATTAATCGAATTGGACTTTTAGGCATCCCTAGAAAATAGTGTAATTTCATGTTTTTTTGGTGGTCCTTCGAAAATGTCGAACAGCAGAATTGCAACCAGCAAGTGTAACCCAAGAACAAAAATCGGTGCGATGCTAGTTTTCATTGCTATGATGACGACTGAATTAAGGGGCTGAAGGTAAGTTCTCTTCATCGATTTCCTCTTTTGATGACCATCTCACATAAACGCGAACCATAACTTTACCTTACCGAAAATGGTTTATAATCCCTGCTAAACTTTAACTGAAATTGTTATGGAACTTTACATGAACGATTGTGTGGTAAAGTTTTAACCTTATGTTTTATGGTTTCTTTGGAAGTGAACCTTACAAATAATGGGTTGTTTAGAACCATTACCATTCAAAATAGTTGTTTTCTCCATACATTTTCGAAGAGAGGACTATATTAGAACCTTTTTACTTATGGTTTGAGAACTTTAATGGTAATGGTTATGGTAGACAGTAAGATCCATGAATGGTTGTGTATTATCGGTTAACGTTACGTGGAATATATCGCGAATTGGTACTCAGCAATTTACAGACAACCAATTTGCGATATATTCCAGATAAAGTTGATCGATGTTACAAAACCATTTATAGACCTTATCAACTACCATAACCAATACTATTAAAGTTCTCGAATCTTAAATAAAATGGTTCCAATATAATTTATTTCCCAAAGACTGTATGGAGAAAACAAGAATTTTGTAAGGTTCACTTTAAAAAAAACATAAAACATAGGGTTAAAACTTTATCACACAAACGATCATGTAATGTTCCATAACCATTTCCGTTAAAGTTTAGCATAGATTATAATTTTTTTAACCATTTTTGATAAGGTCAAGTAATTGTCCACATTTATGCGGGATGGCTTCTCTAACCTTTTTCGTACTATTTCTGCTATGCTCTTCTATCATCCAGAACAACAATGAATGTGTTTGCCGTCGAGGTATTAACGAAACAGAAAGCCAATGAATGCAATCGATCAAGATCACTTGCATCCCTGCTTTCAAGTTTGGTTAGAAGATTACAACTCTGGAGAGAATTTTGTGTGGTCGTTGGAACGTGTGGCTCTGAATATGGCGATGAGTGTGCAAAATGTTACGCATTTGCATCCTCTCTATTCGTACACGCCCGAAGATCGGAGGCTAATTTCACTTCGACTTGTTTCGTCTGCTCTCTGATGACTGTGTTGGGGAATCAGCATGTGCATGTGTAATTGGTGGGTTTGCTAGTTATTTCGACGCTTCTGGACAATGCTTGACATATACAACTTTTTCAATAGTTACTTGTTAAAAATCGTATGCGTAGAAATATTTCTGATCGATTGGTGATAAAATGGTTGAAATTGGTCCAGGGGCAGCTGAGTTATTAACGTTCAAAATCTTTCATAATTTCGTTACATGTTCCATTTTTGGTTTTCACAAAGTGTACCCCGATATAGAAATCACAGACGTAGTCCTACGTAAAAAAAAACTGTGCAAATGCTCTGAGAACACCATGTTGAGGGAAGGGGAAAACGTTCCAATGTGGAACCTAAAAGCAATAATCTCCTACCGAAATCAATTCCAAGGGTTGACTCTCACCTGAAAGTAGAAAAAGAAAAAGCTGGTTAGAATGGTTTGAAAAACAAAAAAAAAAATTAGTTGGAAATGCTTTACGTCAAATATCAGACTTAAAGTGGTAATTTTATACGATAGATGAGGCGATTTCATTCCTTTATTTAACGTCGGTCTCTGTTCCGTAATCTAGTGCCAATCACCGACGGACATCGATTGCCATCCATTGATGGCAATCGAATGTGCAGGAAGGCAGCTTCCACACCTGCGTAGGATATCGCACCCATTCAACACACATGGGCCGGGACCAACGGCTTTACTTCCCTTCCGAAGGAAGACGTGACCAGAGATTCTTATGCCTCAGAAAAATCCCACCGACCTCGGCTGGGATTGAACCCAGACCCATTGGGGTGAGAAAGCAGTCACGTTTACCACTACACCACCGGCGCCGGCAGATGAGGGGATGAAAGTTTAGAGTTGATAGTTCCGTTAGAGTACGGCGAATCGGGTTGATCATCTCTTCTACCAAATTCCCCAGTTGAGGAGGGATGTTGAGGGGTAATTCTGTTGCTGAACGTTCGATATGTCTAGGCATCGAATTGAAAACATTTATTTCTTTATAATATAATGAATTTTGTGAAGCACAAGTCAAGAAATGTGGTGTTCTTATATCAACCGCGTTTCTAATATTATATCTATGAAAGTCACTTCCTCTTTCAATTCGATCACACAAATATCGAGGCAGCAAACCGTTAACTACTTTAAAAATGAACACCATAGTCAAATATACAATTCTTTGCTTCACCGACAACCATTGTAAGGCGTCTAGCATCAAAGTTGAGGAAGTGAATCTATTACATCTCAAAATCAAACGCATTATTTTATCCTGCAAGCGCTGTAATCTCGATATGTGTGTTTCATTGGCCGGATCTAAAATGGATGGGAAAAAGTCTAGATGAGGACAGACGATTGATTTGTATAGCTGTATTTTACTGGCAATAGTTAAATCGTTTTTCAGTTGACATAGAATTCCATACTTCTTGGACATTTTCTTGATGACATTGTCAATGTGAGAGTTGAACTTAAGTTTGTCATCAATAATCACGCCAAGATATTTAATCTCCCGAACGCGATTAATAGTCTCATCATCAATTACAACAGAGACGTTCTCATTTAATCTATTCCGCGAAATTACCATACATTTAGTTTTACTGGTATTCAATTTCAACTGCTTATACTTCAACCATCTACTTAGAGAACGCAAATCTTCATTCGGCATCAAAAAAATCGGCATCATCTAAATCCTTAGGTGCAATGAATAACACAGTATCATCTGCAAAAAGATTAATGTCGCAAAATCGTAAAACACGTCGCAAGTCATTAATATACATAATAAATAACAGGGGCCCTAATACACTTCCCTGGGGCACTCCGAGGTTATTCCCCACGGGACTGGAAACAGAATCATTAAAAACAGTCCGTTGAGTGCTGTCAGACAAATACATAGATTTATTTTTTTTAATCTACCACCTTCGAGCCAACGGAGCTAGAGCGGTGGATTGTAGAAGAAGGCGAAGTTCGCTCGAAGGATGGTGTAATCTTTTCAAATCGATCATTGATGTGTTGTAATAAAAGGAGCTCGTTTTCCTAGTGGCAAACGTTTTTGCTTACTGAGCAGAAGACCGCGGGTACAATCCCTAGCTCCCTCGCACTATAGAACCGTTAGAATATCAATTCAGCGTATCGTTGCAGAGGATTTCTCAGCTTCCAACATAGCGGGTATCACTTTAACATATTCTTTGCATTGATCATCACATTGAGGGTTATGGCCCGTCCTAAGCATCGTCTATTAGTTCTCTGTGTAATTACAGCTGATCTGGCAATAACAGAGGTCAATCCTGCTCATGCTAATATAGATTTTTCTTTTAAATCAGACAACAGCAGCTGAATCGAAGTTCTTAAGCATCAAATAGAGGTCACCGCATCAGACTCCATGAATGAACTAAATGTAATGTGGTTATGAAGAATCGAATGGGAAACTAGCCAACCTCGATAAATGCACATGTGAATGAGAGTGCTTGAATCGGAAAACTGTACAGTTATTCTTCAAAGCAAAAAAAAAAAACCTTGCATACATTTCAGTTTGATGGATTGAAACGAAAAGAAAAAATGGCGGATGTAAACAAGCGTCGGTGAAGGCGACATACACTCAGTCAGTACCCTCAGCTCCCCATCGCTCCCGTCGCTCCCGTCGGTGGTGTCGGTCTATTTGTATTGTTAGGTTGAAAAATAGGGAACACAACCGAGCCTGAACCCCATACCGCCGCGGATGATGAGCAAAGATGAAGCTCTTCTTTTCTTCCATGCGCTTATCCGATCTTCTGCTGCTGCTGCTGCCACTCAAAAGAAGCAGAACACCGTAATAATCATAATAATCGTAGTAACCTTGTTGTTTGCGGTGTTGATGATGATTACGATGAGGCTCGATTGAAAATGAGGTTCCTGAGCCATTGTTGCCCGGAACGAGCCAAAGGTGTTGTAACCCTGATTGACAAAAACCGTTTCGACTGTGTATTCAAACGAATTTGGGGTTCTCCCCGATCGCACCCTCGAGCGATTTCAATCAACCTTCCAGAAAAAGAACAGATAATTAGCAACTCGAAAAACTTCCATTTCCTGCATCGGTTGATGATTGTTCCTCAAAAGCGTACTTCCGATAGCGTCATTCGGTCCGGTGATTGCTTTCTGCCAATCTCTGTGCTCACAAAAACGCAGTGGAAAAGAATGAACTCGTTAAAGTTGCCAGTCAGCTTGCTTGCTATTGTGGTAGAAGAACACAATCAATCGTTCCGACGCACGCTGGTCCCCCATTCAAGTCCGAATCGCCAAGGGGCCAACCGACCGCGAGGTCCTCATCCTAACTGTATACCACTCCGTGCACTCTCATCAGCTTCATGTTGCATGTGGCAAAATGGGGCCCTCCTGAAAAGCGATATGAATCCGCCCGGTCGCCGATATCTGATGCCAGCTTAGAGGAGAGAACCACGATTACAGTTAGCAAGCCCGTGCACAACTCACCGACCGATTCCACAGCCAGCCGCCTGCGATGGATTCCGATGACGCCGATGATGATGGATAGATCTATCAAAATGAAAATAATAATTACTCCACCCTGACGGATCGGGCCTCGGCCCAGGACTGAAGGTCAGCGCAGAACTTTATCTTCCTCTTCAAGTGGCTTCGCCATCTTCTTCGCTTGGTCGGACGATTCTCCGTGCGCTTTCTCCTGATTCGTGTTTGTTTACTCTCTGAATAGGTTTCTTCAATGCCTACTATTATTGCAGCGGAATTTCTTCCGAAGACCATTGTTGTTTTATCATTTATGTATTGCACTGGCGGGGCAGTCTCTTTCCGGGTGCTCTTTCCCTGGCAATGATGGAGCAAAAAGTACGAAACCGAAGCTTCTTTCCGATACTTTCGGGTGTAGAAACGACGTTGTTCAATATTTGTTCTGTACTGGTTCTTCGCTTATGAACGGTACACACATGATAGGTTTCGGTTGGTTCTTTGGTCGGTCGGCAAAAGTCATGCAGTCAGCGCGTTTAAATGCTCTTTGCTTGGGCGAAATTGCTTGTACATGGTTGGTATTATTGTTGGGAAGAAGGCATGATCCGACGGCGAGAGCTTGGCTGCCGGTGGCGCCAGCCTGCCGGGACGGACGGGCTCGTTTTCTCGCTCCCTTTCGGTATGGGACACACCAGAGCTGCTTCATGATGATGATAAGCAAAATGCTTTTAATGGTGCAATTGTTGGGATTTTTATATCATGAGATAATATTTGAAAGTTCGGATGCTTTCCAAATAATCATTCTAAAACGTTGAGAAAATATCTGATGGTCTGAAGGGCTTTAGGATAATGCATCACCAATACAATAATATTCTAGTTATTCTCTAGTTAAGTCTCAAAAATAATTCTTGACCAATCTGATATGGTCAGGAAATAGCTGAAGGACTTCGTATGAATTTATGGCCCTTAGAATCATTTCTGATCATTGAAATATCATCTCTATTGGGCTCGAAAATAAACTCTTATAATTCAAATGTAATGAGAACATCTGAACGATTTAGATTTATTTCTTTAAAAGTTGTAGATCTTCAGAATAATTTCAAAACTACCTAAGGTAATGAGAAAATATCTGAAGTTCTGAAGGTCTTCGTAATAATTCCGATGTAATATGATGAGAAAGTATCCCATGCTCTGAAAGTCCTCAGAATATTTTCCGATCTTCCCGATATAATCAGAGGATATCTGAAGGACTTCGTTTGATTTCTTGATCAATTTCTGCTCATCCTGGTGGAATTAGACACCACCAGAAGGGCTGAAGGTTTTACGCATTATTCCAGATAAATCTGATTTCAGGGCTAGTAGTGATCAATGCACAATGGTCCTAAAGCCGTTTTTAGGAAAACAAAAATATTTGCGCTAAAACTGTTGGTTTTAGGCATATGCAGGGCTGGTAGCGATCACTGCTGTCAAAAATAGTGATTTTAGTAACCATGTTCAAGAAATAAGTGACCAAATAGTGACTTATAGTTGTAAAAATATTGACTAAAAAGTGACATAAGAGAAGAAAAGTAGTTGTTCTGATGGCCAACCAAATAAATGTTTGAAGTTTTAGACTTATTCAATAAATATCTCACAAAGACTTATGTACGATTCAATAGAAAGTTTATGACCAAACCCACGGTATTAGTCTAATAGCTGCAAAAACCTGGAAAACCGGGAATCCTCAGGAAATTTTATTTTTCCCTAAAATACCTAAAAGGCTCAGAGAATTTAATAATTTTATTACTAAGGATATTTTAAAGAAAAAAATTAATTTTAATATACAAGCATTTCTCGTTCTTCTCGTTATTTTCATTCACACTTTGAACATGGATGGAGTGGATAACAAATAAATTTAACAAAACGGGACTTGAAATGTTTTGTTTTGTTTTTGAACATGCATATATCCTAGAAATTTTAAAATTGAACTAGTTCTGGACTTAAAAGTGGTAATACTTCAGGAAATTTTCAAGGATCTGGAGCCAAAGTCCATGCACAGTTTTAAAAGCTTGTGGAATTTTCTTATAATTTTTTCGAGGAATTTCTAGAAAAAAAAATCTTTCAGAAATACATCAAATGCAATCTGCTTTCAAGGTAGTTCTGAGGAATTTCAGATTTCTTGTGATGCTTGATAGTTATGAGTAAAATTTCAAGAAACCCTGAATTGAATTGAAAGCAAATTTTAATGAAAACTCTTAGTAATTTCTGAGGAGCACAACTCCTTCAGAGGAAAATTCCAAGGGTCGAGGATAATTTCATAAAGTTTGTGGGAGAAAACGAATCCGGGTCCATGGAATCTTTTTGAAAATACTAAAAGGAGGATTACAATTGAATCTGAATATAGCTCCAGAACATCTTCAAAGGAATTCGGAAAATAAATTCAGGAGAGTTTGCCTAACAAATTATGAGAAGGAATGTAAGGAATTTGTGAGGAGAAATCCCAATGAATTCTTAGGAGACTGAATTCTTTCTGTGAGTAGAATTCCAAGGGAATGAATGAGATCCAAAAAGAAATCTGAAATGAATTCAATGAATATTCGGAGAATCTTTCCAAAGGGTTTTTATTGTTGTGAATTTCAAGTTATTTCCGAGGAAAACTAAAAGAAAATAGAATTTGAAGTATCATCGAAATGTTGAGGTATATTTCAATGGAAATCAGAATGGACTATTTTGAGGTCTTCAGAACTACTTGAAAGTTCCCAAATTTGTCCTGAAGTTAATGAAACTGCTTTGCAGTTCTTTTTTTTTGTTTGAGAAACTAGCCTGATGCTCACAATACTTCTCATTAAATTCTTAAACTTCCCTAAACTTTCCTAAAGTTTCCTCAATTTTTCTAACGACCATAGATCTCTTTTAAAGGTTTAACAATTCGCTGAAGTTCTCTAAACTTCTTTAAAATTTATGTGACTTCTTTAATGTTAACAGAACTGCTCTCTGTTCTTTTCTGAAATTCTCAAAACTTCTCAAGGTTTTTGCAGTTTATGAAGCTTGTTGTACTGCACTGAATTTAATTAAACCATCCTAAAAATGTTCAAGCTTCACTGAACTCAATTAAATTTTTAACGTACCTGAAGTTATCTGAAAATCTGGGAACTGCCTTAAATTTTCACTAATTTTCTGAAACTAGTAGAACTGTCCTCCCCTGAAATTCTTTCAATTCTTTCCCGCATTTTGCTAATGTTCATAAAAATTCCTGAAGCTCGCGAATCTCCTCTTAAGCTCCATAGATTTATATGAAGTTCTTGAAATGTTTCTGAAAAACACTGTCCCTCTGTGAAGATTTCAAAGTTTTTCTGAATTTCTGGAACTTTTGTGCTCCTGCAATTTTCATGGAATTAGAACGACATAATTAATATAGTTCTATGATTTTCTCTGAAGTTCTCAAGATTTTTCTGAAGTTCATGAAACTTGATGAAAGTTCATGAAAGTTCTCGCATTTTTTTTTTTATTAATGGAACTTTGTTGATGTTCTCTAATCAACCAAGTTAAATTTTCGCTTTTTTTTTATTCTTGAAATCTCCATGATATAACACCCTTAAAATACTCTCACGTTTTCCGAATGTTCATATAATTTTAATCACGTTCCATAAATTCTGAGCCTTGCTGAAGTTTCCGTTAATTATTTGAGTTTCTCGAAACTTCTTTAAGGTTCTACAATTCCTAGAAATTATTTGAACTGCCATGTGATTCTCTAATCTGTCTTGATGTTCTCGAAGCTTCCCTTAAGTTCTAAATTCTATTGAGGATCTCAGTTCTTTTCCCGGAAACACCTTTAAATTTCCCTGAAATACTTTGGGCTTCTGTGAAGTTCCTGAAATATTTCTGAAGTTTTCATAATTTTTCTGAAGGCCTCTATATATCCCTGAAACGGAACATCTTAAGGGTTCTCGATTTTTTTTTCAGCACATCATGGAACTATCCTGAATTTGTCTAAATTTACGATTATAGATCTTTAAACTGCTCCAAAAGACTGGACTAAAGCTACGGAAACTGCTCTTAAGATCTGAAATTCCCCAAAGATTTCTAGAACTAGCTTTTCTGAGGTACTTAGAACTTCTTTAAAATCGTGTTTTCTATATTTCTCAAGTTCGCTTGACACATGTGACGTTCTCTGAAATTCTAGGAACTTCACAAAAATTCCTGAAAATTTTCGGATGCTAGAAGAACCGCTTTGAGGTTCTTAAAGTTTCCAGTAAGTTCGCCATATTTTCAGCGCATTAACTTCCCTTATTTTATGGAGCTTCACTGAAATTCTCAGCATTTTTTTCATCACTCAGAACTTCTCCAAAGTTCCTACCATTATTGTGAAGTTAATGGGACTGCATTGAAGATCTCTAATCTTTAAGGGGGGAGTACAATTTGATTTTTCAAAAAAATGCATTTATTTTTTGGCTTAAAATGTTCCTTGGGATGTATACTTTAATTTAGAAAAGACTCCATGTCCGCCAGAATATTCCTTACCGCTTTATGAAGCGATTACCTAAAACATGTACCGGCGTACTGAGAGAGAAATTTTATCTTTAAACGCGTTTATCTCGAAACAGGGTTTTTCAAACTGGCCAGGGAAATAACTCTAACCAGTTATCATCAAATTTGGATATCGCCTAGGTTTTCTTGTTCAGAATTAAATTCTGCTTAGAAATACGTATCCACATTTTCGATTTTGTCAAAAATGGATTTTTAATCCACGATTTTGTAAGCATTTTTAGGGTGAATCGGAATACGTATTTCTAACCCAAATTTCATGACTAAACAGGATTTTTGTTCGATTTATGTTCCAGGATCACATGGAAAGGAGTATTTTCCCACGCCGTTTTCCGACTTTCGCGCGAGGACGCCCGCGCGACCTGGTGCACCGGCCACGGGGAGACGCCAATCGAGTTCAAAAAAATACAAATTGTAGTTCGAAGGATGACTAATAAATGGGTTATAACATATTTGCCCTCCCTGAGTGTTTTATTGCTTCAAAAATTAACGATAATGCCTTACTTTTTGGACGTTCAAAGTGTACTACCCCCTTAATAAAATTAATTACGAATTGAAATAAATCATTTATTTTTTTTTTCCTCTATTCTGGCACTTTGAAAATTTTCAATATCTTGAACTTGTACATGGAATGCAAAACTTCAAGATATTGAATAATTTTAGATCTTGGACTTACTTGATTGTAAAGCTGTTTCTTTAAAACTGATTGCCATGTCTTGAAAACGTTTGCGTTTGAAATTGCTATTGTTTTGATCCGCAATAAAAGCATATTTTAAAGGTATTTAAAAAATAGCTTTCTTATCATAAGCCTGGAATTTATCCGTTAAAGTTCAGGAGCACTCAGGTAATTTTATTTAGAAAGATGAGTAGACACCCTGTAAATAGCGAAAGTTGATTAAACGTCACAAAGCAAAAAATGATCAATCTTAAAATATATTCACAAGAAAAAGTGACTTTAGTGACTTGGTCTTAAAAAAAAAAGACTTTTTAGTGAATGGCTTGAAAAAAGTGACCAAGTCACTAAAAAGTGACTCGCTACCAGCTCTGCATATGGTGTCTTCCGAAAAGTTTCTTCATTTTTTGGTCGATTTTTTTCATGTTAGTGAAATTAGGGTGGTCCATAATATTGGTGAATTGAAAATGTGAACTTGTATTATTTGAGATAGACCAATGCAGTGTTCTAAAAATTTGCTGAACAATCAATTTGCGGCACCTTTGCTCAAGACATCAAATTTCCATCTCTTATGGTTTATGAGTTATGATTTTTTTAAACAAGCATGTTAGAAAACGGCAAGAGCGATTTTTGTTTAAATCATTTAATTTAATTTTTTTAAATTCATATTTTTATGCAAAAAAAACTGCCATAACTCTTCAAATGAAAGAGATAGTATCTTAATTGCTTCGGCAAAAATGTGCCCCATCAAAAGTTCTGAAAGTGTCTAGAACATTTTTTTGCGATAAATGAACGCATGAAAAGATATTCATGGAAAACCAATTTTCAGGGGCCACCCTAACTTGCTTATTTAAAAAAATCATAACTCATGAACCATAAGAGATGGAAATTTGAGGTCTTCAGCAAAGGTACCGCAAATTGATTGTTCTGCAACTTTTTAAAACTTTGGATTGGTCTATTTCAAATAATAAAAAAAATCACATTTTCAATTCACCAATTTTATGGACCACCCTAATTTCACTAACATCAAAAATTGGCCAAAAAATATGAAGAAACTTTTCGGAAGATAGCATATGCCTATAACCAACGGTTTTAGTGCAAACATTTTTGTCTTCCTAAATACGGCTTTAGGACCATTGTGCATTGATCGCTACCAGCCCTGATATCAGATTCATCAGGGATTATGCGTAAAACCTTCAGCCCTTCTGGTGGCGTTTAACTCCATTGTTGTCTTCCTAAATACGACAATATGCAAATGCTGTCAAAAATAGTGATTTAAGTGAAGATATAAGTGAATAAACAGTGACTAAAAGTTGTAAAACAAGAGACTTAAAAGTGACCTAAGAGGAGAAAAGTAGTCGTTTTGATGGCACACCAAATAAACATATGATGTTTAGGACTTATTCAATAAGATGAGATATGAACCTTCAAAGCGACAGATTCAACGGAAAATGTATGACCAAAAACTCAGGGAATCCCATCATTACACAGGGAATTTAATATTTATATTTAGTTTCGCTCGTTATTTTCATTCACACATTGAACTTTATAGATTCAGAGTGGATTAATCTTCAGTGAAAGATAAATTTAAAAAAAAACAAGGGGATTGAAATTTCAAATTTTAAATTTGAACTAGCTTTTGAAATTCTGGGCTTAAAAGCTATAATACTTCAATCAATCTGAAATCAAATTCTTTGCACAGTTTAAAAGGCCCATGGAATTTTATTATAATTTCTAACTACCTCATTCCAAGGAAGTTCTGGCTAAAAAATGTTTGAGAAAAAAAGATCTGATATCCATATCAAATCCTTCTCAAGAGTAGTTGCTGTCGTCGTCGGTGAGGTCGACGCCTGGACCGAAATCTAGTAACAGCAAGTTGAACAGAAACTTGTTCGTAATTGTTTTATTATATCAGGAGCTCGGTGGCCTAGTGGCGACCGATTTTGTTTACTGAGTAGAACATTATGGGTTCAATCTCAAGCTCCTTCAAATTATAGAGTTTTAGTGCAAATTGAATTTATGCTTAATATGAGATAAAGCGTATTGTTATTCGGTAAGTGGAGCGACTACGTAAAAGAAATAATATTTGAGTGTTAGGAAAGACGGAAATCTATGACAAATCCTTCCCAAGAGTAGTTTTTATCGTCATCGGTGAGGTCCACCAGGATCGAGCTCTAGCAACAGCAAGTTGAACAGGAACTTGGTCGTAATTGTTTTGTGATGTAAGGAGCTCGGTGGTCTAGCGGCGACCGATTTTGCTTATTGAGAAGATGCCCATGGGTTCAAACCCAAACTCCTTGGTGCCCTTGAAGCGATAAGACACCAATTCAGCATATCGTTTACCAAAGCGACTCCTGTGGCAATCCCAACCCTTTTATCCAACATCCCAGTGATTTCTCGTGGAAGTGTAGAGGTGTTCTTTAATGCGAGTATTACGTCAACAAAATACCTACCAATTCCTTACATGACCAGCATTCGGACGTGATCGGCGCTGGTATTGCCTAGTTTTAGATCACACATTGAGGATGACTGCTCGTCTCAAGCAACGTCTATTGGTTCTCTGTGTAAAAACAGCTGATTTGGCATTCGGGTGGTCAACGCTCAAAAAATCTTTGAGAAAAACACCAAGTGCAAACAGCTTTCAAGGTCGTTCTGATAAATTTTAGATTTCTTGTGAAGCCTGAGATAGAACGGAGTAGATTTTCAAGAAAACACAGAATTGAACTCAAAGTAAATTTTAATGGAAACTCATAGGAATTTCCGAAATGCAGAACTCTTGTGAACTTCAGAGGAAAATTCTAAGGGCATTTTGATGATAATTTCATGAAGTTTGTGGGAGAAATCGAATCCGATAAGTCCTTTCAATTTTTTTTGGAGAATACTTCGGGAATGAGGTGAATGCTTAAAGGAGAATTACAATTAAGTCTGAGAATAACTCCAGGAGATCTTCAAAGGAATTCGAAAAAGAATTCCAAGAGAGTTTGCCAAACAATTTGTGAGGAGAAAAATTGTGAGGAAATGAATTCTTAGGAGACTTTCAATGTGAGTAGAATTCCAAGAGAAGGAATGAGATTCAAAATATAAATTTGGAATGAATTTAATGAAAATTCCGAGAATCTTTCCAAAGGTTTCCTTACTGAGGAGAATTCAAAGAAAACTTAAATTCGGAGGATGGTTCCAACGAAATTTTGGCGAATATTTCAATAGAACTGCGAAAAGTAGGGTTAACTACCCCATTAAGCACAACCCGCACTTAGTCTTTCTCAATCTAGAGCACCAAACGGAATGTTATTATTAATGATGGCTTCAACATTTATTTACCTTTCCGTATGTACCGTAAGATTTGATAAAGAGAAACGAATCGTTGAGATATTGTCAAAAGTCTAACACTGCTTCTTGACGCCAAACTCGGCCTACGGATTCTAAACTCGGCCTAACGCATTGAAACGCAAATGAATTCACTTCGGCCTATCGGATGAAGATAAAAATTGATTCGGTCGGAGCGCTTCTTTTGTTTTTGAGAATAATGGGTGCAAACCTTCATATCATGCGTTCTCATTGACTTCGTTCCGTAGCTTATTAACTAAAGTATCGTACCAAACGCACAATGGACTGGTTAACTCTGAAATCATGGATTTTTTTGAAGTTGTCTGCTCGATAGGCCCAAAATGGGCGATTAGGCCGAAGTAGTTCTCTACCCTATTCTAATTATATCCTGGAGATATTTATAGAGAATGCAGGGAAGCGTTCCAAGTGAATTTCTAGAATAATTCCATGCGAGTTTCGGTAGAATTCAAAGCGAATCCTCAGGAGAACTCCAAGTGAATTTTCATGAAAAATCTCCGTTAAATATGGAACGGACTATTCTGAGGTCTTCTGAACTACTCCGAATTTTTCTGAAGATAATGAAACTGCATTGAAGTCCTTTTGCAGTTTGAGAAACTAGCCTTATGCTCACAATAATATTCATCCAATTTTTAAACTTTCATGAACTTTTTCGGATTTCCTAAAGTTTTCTCAATTTTCTCAACGATCCTGGATTTTCTCTAAATGTTTTACAATTCGCTGAAATTATCAAAACTTTTTTTTTTTTTTTTTTTTTTTTTATTGGGTATCAAGCTGGAGCTGCGTGACAGCTTAGTTTTCAAGACTTGACCCATTTGAATAAATTTTGCTTCTATCTTTGACAATACAGCAGAAGGACTAGCCTATGTTGGCCGCTTGAACACTGGATTCCGTATGCATTGTTTTAAGATAGTTATAGAAAAAATGCTGTGACGTGTGCGCGTAGATACATCCGCGTAGTAAACCGATTGAATAAGTAAATCCGTTTCGAACGAAATATCTAAATTATGTAAGTTACGAAAACCGCGCGAATTCCGAAAGCCGTGCGAGACAACCGAAGCGAGAAAAAAGGCTTATTATCATTTAAAGAGTGCCACCAAAATAAATGTGATAGCCTATGTTGGCAAGTTGATTAATTTTGGTTTCCTCCCTAGATATTCTACTTACTTACTGCTGAGCTTTGTATCAAATTAGTTAATTTAAAGAACGTATCAATTATTTCAAGATTTCGCGACCGCACCGAACAAATTCTATGAGCTCAAAAGCGTTTGACAAACTTTACCGAATTGCGTATCACTTCTGCGTAAGCTCCGTAGACGTAGGCGCGTTGAATCCGACAGTCGGCAAAGGTTTAACCTGTACCAACACCGCTTAAGGAACGACCTCAAGTCAGTGAAACCGTTTATAGCTAAACATCTAAATTACGTAAGATACGAAAATCGCGCAAATTGTGAACGCCACGCGAAACAACCGTAGAGAAAAAAAAACAACTTATTATCACTTAAAGAGTGCCACCAAAATAAATGTGATAGCCTATGTTGGCAAGTTGATTAATTTTGGTTTCCTCCCTAAATATTCTACTTATTTTACTGTTGAGCTTTGTTTCAATTTAGTTATTTTACCGCACGTATCAATCATTTCAAGATTTCGCGACCGTAACGAACAAATTCTATACTACAGAAGCTCAAAAAAACTTTTGGTGAGCTCTACCGCATTTGCGAATCACTTCTGCGTAAGCTCCGTAGACGTAGGCGCGTTGATTCCGACAGCCGCGAAAAGTTAAACATGCATCAATACCACATAAGGAAAGATCGATTTTACGTATGGTTTAGTTCATAGATTAGCATTGACTGCTGTTTACAAATGTAAGTACTTGAACACTAAGAAATAAGTTAACTCAAATGCTTTAACCGCATATATAAGAGATTTCGCGTATTGAGAGAATTATATAGTAATCGAGTACAACAAACTCAGGGGAATACAATACCTCCAAAAGTTTAAAAGCTATTAATTGTCACATACCTTTACTTTTACTTATTTCCTAAACTATTCCTCTCCTTGTTAATCTGCTTAATAGTATTGGTCTGCCTGCGTTTTCTTGTTAATGTTCAAACCTAAATAAGAAGATTTATTCTACAACTTTAAAGGTTAGTTGCCTCCTAAGCGGGCCCCCCGCATCCTAATTCTTTTGTTAATCTACTTAATGTCATTAGACTTTCTGAAGTTTCTTATTTAAGTTCATTTGATGATTATGATATCTCATTAGTCTAATTTAATAAATTATTAAAAGCTCTAATTCACCTAATCAATCATAACCCATGCTTTATAAAGTACCTGCACTTGTGCTTGTAATCTAAAATTAAACGTGTTTCAAGTACTTTTGATTTAAGCCTATACCTATTTATTATATCTTAGTTCGACCCAGGTAACACCTTCATGTGACTAAAATGCTTCATTTTGAAGTTAGTTTCCTAGCTGATATTTACATTATATAGGGTATATGTTCCAATTACGCTCTCACGTTTCCACTATGTCGCACCACAAAAATACATATGGGTATGTCACAATAGAAGCACACCACAGTGGAAATCCCGAGCCATAGTTCAAACACTTATCCCAAATCAAAATGAAGCACATATAAGATTATTTACAATACCATGTCCAAAATGGTGTTTAACATTGTTCCCTGAGTAATACTTCAATGAAAACAACAATGAAAGCTTGTCACGCAAATAGAAGGAGCACCGATGGGCACTTTCTGAAATAATTCAATAGTATAATTCCCTTGCAAACCTAAATAAATCTATCGTAAAAAATAAATAAAATAAGAGTGATTTGCGGCAAAACCCGCCAGTATCACACCCAACGTCAGTGCCTATACGTAAGCGTACTACGACGCGGCTCTCAATAAAAGGAGTAACAAGTGTGATACAATCACTGCTAGACTAGATCTTTGGTTCTCTCATGCAGTGGTTTATCAGAGAGGGGAAGCTTAGTAATCCCCATTGCCTGCCCATGGCGCCATTCTATCGCGGCATGAGCCAGCAACGCCGACCATAAACCTACCGTCTCCAACACTCCACTAGCATGAAATTAAGCCCGCCCACCAACAGCAAGGTGCAAAAACTAGCCAAGGGGAGGGGCTGAAATTATCAAAACTTTTTCAAACTCTAAGTAATTTTTTTAATGTTAACGGAACTGCTCCGAGGTTCTCTGCTCTTTCATGCAGTTCTCGAATCTTCTCTTAAGTTTTTGCAATTCTGATGAAGCTTGTTGCGCTGCCCTGAATTTAATTGAACTGTCCTAAACATGCTTAAGCTTCCATCAATTTCTGAACTTTTGTGAACACTTCAATAATTCTCTTAACAGCTCTGAAGTTCTCTGAAAATCTAGGAACTTCTTAAAGTGTTCCGCTAAATTTCTGAAAGTAATGAAACTGAACTTTCTTTGAAATTCCCCCTATTTTTGGAGCTCACTTAACTTCTTTGAAATTCTCCAGCATTTTGCGAATGTCCTATAGACTTCAATGAAGTTCTCAAAATGTATCTGAAGGTCTCTACACTTCTGTGAAGTTATCGAAGTTGTCCTGAAATTTCTTGAACTTCTTTAAGATCCCGCATTTTTCATTGAATCAAGTGATTAATATAGTTCTATGGTTTTCACTGAAGATCTCAAGATTTTCCTGAAATTCAGTGAACTACCCTTAAATTATTGACACTAATTCATAACTTCTGCAATGGTCTAGACTTTCCTTTTGTTATTAAAACTATCCAAAACGAGTTCTGAATTTCCTTAAAGTTTTCTTGACTGCCCTGATTTTCTCAATATTTTTTTTATAAGAATCCGCAATTGCCCTTAAGTTTTATAAACTTTATAAACGCTCAAGAAAGTTTGCTCTAAATCACAAATTTTCCCCGAAATTATCTGGAAATCCCTGATATTTTCAATGCTTACCTGAAGTTTTCTAAATTTGTTTAATGTTTCGAAAAATTCCCTGACGCTTTCAAAGTCCTTGTACGTTGCTTCAAATTTCCTTAAGTTAATGGGATTGTTCTGAAGTTATCTGATCGCTGAATATCATGAAGCTTCCTCAACATTTCTATTTTTTTTTAGAATTTATTGGCAATACCTGTGTTTGCTAAAAGTTCTCGTATTTTTTTTAAATTAATTGTACTTAGTTTATGTTCTCTATTGAACTTAGCTAAATTTTCGAATTTTTTTTTGAAGTTCTTGAAATTTCCACGACATAAAATACTCTCACATTTTTCGGATGCTCATATAATTTTTAATGCGTTCCAGAAATTTCTGAAGTTTCCGTAGGTTTTATGAGTTTCTTGAAATTTCATTACATTTTCTGCAATTTCCATGAAATTACTTGAACTACAAGACTGATTCTCTGATCTGTCTTGGATGTTTTCGGGGCTTCCCTGAGACTCTCAATTCTATAGAAGATCTCCGTTCTGCTCTGAAATAAATGGAATTTTCCTAAGCACTTTTAAACTTCCCTGAAATTCTGTGGAGTTTTTCGAAGTTCATGGAATATTTCCGAAGTTTTCATAAATTTTCTGAAGGTCTCGTCTGGCCCCTTAAATTATCGGAACATCTTAAGGGATCTGGATTTTTTACTCAGCACATTATGGAACTATCCCGAATTTATCTAAACTCTCGCTTATAGATCTTCAAACTGCTCCAAAAGTCTTGCCTAAAGATCTCTAGATCTAACTTTTCTGAGGTGCTTGGACCTTCTTAGAAGTTTCCCAAATTTTTCTCAAGTTCTCTATATTTCTGAAGTAGCTAGTAGAACCACTTTGAGGTTCTGAAAGCTTCCAGTAAGTTGCTCATATTTTCGGGATGTTAACTTCCCTTGAGTTCCGGCAGATTGTTTATGAAGCTGCACTGAGATTTTCAGCATTTATCATTCCTCAGAACTTCTGTAAAGATTCTACAATTGTTGTTAAGTAAATGGGACTTCACTGAAGATCTTTAACCTTGCAGAAAGTTAAATCATTTATTTTTATCCCTCAATTCTGGCACTTTGAACATTTTCAATATGTTGAACTTGTACATGGAATACGAAACTTCAAGGCATTGAATATTTTGAGATCGTGTTCTTCTTCGTCTTATTCTTCGCATTTCAAGCTAAGTGCTTATCGCATATTAGCTTATTACGTGCTCTCAACTTAGTGTTCTAGATGCACTTCCACAGTTATTAATTGAGAGCTTTCGATGCCTGTTCCATTTTTGCATTAGTATAATTGTGTGGCAAGTGCAATCATACTTTATGCACCGGATAGTCAAGAAATTTTCCAAACCCGAAAAATTCCTAGACCGGAACGGGAGGCTCTTTTCGAGATGGTAGACCTACTAAAATAATAAGTGTTTAACTTCAACATTGTTGACAAAACCACACTGCTGTATTATGGACGATGAAACATACGTGAAAGCGGACTTTAAACAAATTCGAGGAAACCAGTATGTGACTGCAAAAGACAAGTTCCTCAGGGGAAACAGCAAGTGTCGAAGTTCCCCAAGAAATTCATGACTTGGCAGGCGATTTGTTCGTGCGGAAAACGGAGCAAAGCCTTTCGTAACAACTACAACCATAAATGGCCAAGTCTACATGAATGAGTGCCTGAAGAAACGACTGCTTCCGTATCTCAAATCACACAAACATTTCCACAATTTTTTGGCCGGATCTAGCCTCTTGCCACTACTCCAAGGACGTTCTGGAGTGGTAAAAGACCAATGGGGATAATTTCGTGCCGAAGCATCTCAATCCCCCAAACACACTGGAGTTGCGGCCGATCGAAAGATACTGGGCTTTACTGAAGCACGAACTCCGTAAGCATCTGAAATGTTGAAATCAGGGTTAAAAGCAGATTTTTCGATTTAACCGTTGTATAAAACCTTTAAGGGTGGAATTAGGAAGACAGTTTAGGCATTCTGATTTGGGGAAGAAATCGAGTGAAATAAAGATACGTAAACCAAGCTTAGTATTACATTCCCTGAAAATTTCATGACAATCGGTTGAGAGACCTATTTTTGGCGAGTACTTCTAAGTGATGCAATTTAACTGTGGACACCCTTTAATATTAGGAAAGTCCAGATAGTTTTCAGAATGTGTCTACAGGTCATCCCACTCTCTCCAACTCCATTGTTGGCGCTCTTTTGAGTATCAAGAACCACATTATCCGCACCTGAACATCATCCGATCCGCCCCAGTCCGCCCCCACGTGTGTAGGTGGATTCATTCAGTTTATTATCCATCGTAAGCCATTTCGGACACATTTCTCGTCCGAATCCCAAGCGTAATACAATCGCCGATCAGAGTGCCACAAGGCATTCGATTACGACAAAACCCACGAACGTCGAGGTTGCACTTGATGTTTACCCACCGACCGGCAAACACCACGACTGGTTCCTCAAACGACGAACGGTGTGCTTATTTATGCAAATCACGGTAGCGTTTTACACTGCGTCGTCGTAGGAGTCCCACTCTGGCGTTGTAGGACCCCATTTCTTCGCTCACGGTACAACAGCACTCAGCAGTAAGCCTTGAAAACGAACGATCAAGTGGGAATCGACATCATACCCATCCATCCATGTAGGCGTTGTCACGTCCGTCAGCGAACCTGATCTCATTGTATGCTACGTGAGATTCCATTCCGATGATCGTGTCACCGCAACCAGGGAGTTGACCTTCGCACCATCAATTGAAAAGGCCAAAAACCAAAGCAGAATGCATAAACGTCAAAATGAAAATTAAAAAAAAAACGATCCGTCCGACGATCCGTTGACGTGGAATAAATTACCCTCAATTGAACGTCGCCGAGAGTGGATTCCTCGGAAAGCTGTGAGCAATGAGCTATTGGGTCTTTCCATGCCGGTTTCGATTTCTGCTCTTTTTTTTTTGTGACACCACACAAGTCGAAGCCTAATCATCATCGTCGAGAGTGGCAAGTTGTAAAAATTGCATAATCGATCGAAAACCGGCTCGCATTCTGATTGACTGTCTGTGTGATGGATGAACGTGCAAAGGGTCACCACCGGGAGGGCGATTGCCGCCAAGGCTCCGACGGTGGTGGCGGCGGCGGCGGCGGCGGATCTCCATGTAGTGCTCAATCAAGAGACGCTGGCTACAGCCTCCTTTTCCATCGACGCATAATAATAACAACAACAACAACAACAAGAACGGCGACGACGACGACATGGTGGATTGAATTGATTGCGCGTGCTGCATAATCGAAGGCATCAAGAGAGGTATGCACATGCACAAGTATGGAATGGAGCGCCTTTGATCGTTCTTTTTGATAGTCAGGGGTGTATTAAGGTTGTCTAGATCCATAAAATAACGAAGCTTATTTTTGAACAATTTTCGAACAAAATTTTCGAAAATATAGTTGAAATGATGCTTATACATACTGAAAAACCAAAGTGATTGCATTTATGCTAATGTTCTAAAAAAATACCATAAATTCTCTCTTTTTAGAGATCTCAACAGGTGTCCCTCCTTAAGACAACATTTTGTTTTCTTGATTTTAACCGAAGTCAAAGCTCTTGTTTGATTCATGACATATTTTTTATTTGTTCAGTACTCTCTTAAGTATCTTGTCTGAAAATATAAAGTTATTTGTTATAACAGTTAAAAAAGAATTGCAGCAGCTACTCAGGGATGTCGAACAAATTTCCAATCCGAAAGATTTCCTAGACCGCACAGGGAACCATACTGACCGCCTCCGACTTGATAATATCGTGATGGAAAACCTCAGGGTCCCTAAAAGTGCCTTAAACCCCCTACACACAACCCATCGTCATAATAGCAAAATTCGTCACCAGCAGCGTCAATCGACCTCGCCACAGCTGCACCAATCTGCAAGATCACTTCACTCTACTCTTATGCATGCGTATGACTCGTATGAACGCCACCACCACCATCACCAGATCCCAAGTCTCAGACACAGACAACGCAGTCCATCGAATCAACCCTTTGCCGAGCTTGCACCGGGGCTACCTTGCCAAGGCAACCGCGGGACAGCAAACGCATGCATCAACACCGATCACCGAAACCGAGAAACCTGTTTCTGCGAGACAAGAAGTGGTCGGTTCGGTAGGGTACCTTTCGTACCCTTCGCGCCATTTGCCTGATCAGTCAGACTTTCGTGAGATGAATTTTTCACCAAGTCTCGCTGCAGTTCTGCGACGGTTGATTCCCGACCAAATATGGCCCGCCAATCACCGCGGCTTCACAACTTCAAACAGAAATGCCAACGCAATGGCTCACGCGGAATGAATCCTTTCCCTCGGTGACGAAATCAAGGTTTTGAAGTTTCGACATTTTTCGGTGCGATATTTGCGATGTCCGATTTGGTCGTTTGTGTTTATCGATGATGATGATGATGATGAAGTTGCTAGAGATGTGGCTGACAGGTTTGCACAGCACCGTCTGCTTCATTCATTGTGGGCACAGGTGGCCGGTAGTCGGTCGTGGTGACATCATTCTCCAGCAAAGCAGTCAACTTCGGCTGGGAACTGAGAACGTGCTGCCGGAGCGGTTTCGATTCGAATCGATACGTTATTATCTTCTGTGAGCAAATAGAATGAGTCCTGGCTCAAACTGCGACGCTCAAGTGTAAAACATGTAGCAATTTGCCGGCGCATGTTCCGTCAAGTAGAGGAGAGCCAACACACCTCCTATTAGTAGTGTGGCGGCGTTTGAAACTCGAACAATATTTAGATTCGGTTGAATTGGATGCGATAAGTGTACCTAGACCTACCTACGTGGTGCTTATGCGATAAGTTCTTTGCGTGGAATGCAGCCACAAACAAGGGAACAGGTTTCAGTGTTGTGTCTTCCACGGTTAGAGCTCAACTTATTTCGTGCGTACAGAATTTAATGTATGCTGACGAAAGATAAGAGTGGCAAACATAGATATTTAAAAGTGTCGCAAGGTCGATAATGAACCGACATTGCTCCGCGATTGAGCTCCGTTTTGACAATGGTTGTTAGCTAAAAACAATTCTAGATAGAGCTGGAATTAGGGCGTAACAGCTTTTGTAAACAATTACTTCTCTCGTTGATTTCTAGCAACACAAGGCACGCATACACACACCAACATATCCATCGGGTAGGGGCAGTCTTCCCCTATTCGATGGTAGTGTTGATTTGCCAGGGAGAGTCATGCCTTAATTATTAAGGGTTGTGTCCCAAGCAGGACTACTAGATTATTTTTTTGCTTAGTTAGGCCGGAACAAATCACAAGTTTTTCTTTTGTCACTCGATGTTCGCAGGGGCATTAATGGGCACAAATGTTCATACTTAGTTAGAATACCTTCATGGTTCCTATACATGAAGAATCCTGGAGACACCCGAACGGTCCTCCGGCAGATCCGGAACATCCGTAAAAGTGGTCAATCCACGAAACTGAGTCAAGAGCTCCGCGTTTTTTTTTAAACATTAGGAACTGTGATATAAGACAGAATTTATGGTCGTGACAAAAACATAGGACCGTCCTTCGGAAGATACGGAAAATCCGTAAAAGTGGTTCAGGGGCTGTTTATTAACTATGTAGACAGTTTTTATTGGATTCTTGACCCCCCCCCCTGCGTAGACAATTGTCTATACAAAATTTTAAAAATTTGTATGTGCCATGGATAATTGCTTGCCCCCCTGAACTGTCTACGTAGTTTATGAACAGCCCCTCAGTGTTTTTTTATATCACAGTGTTTAAAAAAGAACTGCAGAGCTCTAGGATCAATTTTACAGATTGACGCAGTTAACGGTTTTTTCACAGTTTCATGGATGAACCGGATCTTCTGGAGGACGGGCCAATGGCCATCCAGGTTCATGTTGATGTCTCGACCCTAAATTCTATCATATATCACAGTTCGAAGTATTTTCGACAAAACTATGGAGCTCTAGAATCAGTATCATGGATGGACCACTTTTACGGCGGACGGTCCCATGGTCATTCGGATCCATGTTTATATTAAGACCCCACATTCATTCTAATATGACGGTTCCAAGTGTTTTCGAAAAAACCGTGGAACTCTTGAATTAATGTTATGGCTTGCTTGCTTGCCATCAGGCTAAAGCCTTGTCCTCTGCTGTCCGAAGAAGTCATCTCCAGTGGACGATGGATGGTTCTCCCAGCAGCTGGTGAAATTTGTGGTTCATTCGCCTCCTTGACGTTCCGTCATCCATCTGCACTCCACCGTAGATGGTACGCAACACCTTCCGTTCGAAAACACCAAGGGCGCGTTAGTCCTCCACGAGCATAGTCCAGGTCTCGTGGCCGTATAGGACCACCACCGGTCTAATCAGCGTCTTGTAGATAGTCAACTTCGGCGGAGAATTTTATTCGACCGGAGCGTCCTCCGGAGTCCAAAGTAGGCACAATTCCTTGCCATTATGCGTCTTCGAATGTCTCTGCTGGTATCATTTCCGGCGGTCACCAGTGAGCCCAAATACACGAACTCATCGACCACCTCGAATTTGAACTCGGGGTGGGAGGCTAACATTGTCTTCCCTAGAACCTCTTCCTCTCATGCATTTCGTCTTTGATGCGTTGATGGCAAGTCTAATCCGCCTAGCTTCAGCCTTCAGTCTGATGTACGTTTCCGCCATCGTCTCAAAGTTCCGTGCCATGATGTCGATGTCATCGGCGAAACCAAGAAGCTGGATAGACTTCCTGAAGATCTTGCTTCTAACTGCTATTCAACAGACACGAAGTCCATCACCTTGCCGTAGCCCCCTTCGAGATTCAAAGGGACTCGAGAGTGTCCCCGATACTCGAACAACGCACATCACTCGATCCATCGTCGTCTTGACCAATCGCGTCAGTTTATCCGGAAATCCGTACTCGTGCATAATCTGCCATAGCTGTTCTCGATCGATTGTATCGTATGCGGATTTGAAATCGATGAACAAATGATGTGTGGACAACCTGCCGAATCGCGAATATGAACCCATGAATCCCACCTGGTATTGCCCCACGAACTATCTTGCAAATGGTGACAGGCGGTGGCATAGAATTTGGGAGAGTACCTTGTAGGCGGTGTTCAACAGTGTGATCGCGCGGTAGTTGCAGAAATCCAACTTGTCGCCCTTTTTGTAGATTGGGCATACGACACCTTCCATCCACTCCTCCGGTAATAACTCCTCCTCCCAAATCTTGGCAATTACCTAGTGTAGCGCTCTAGCCAGTGCTTCACCACCGTATTTTAATAGCTCACTCGGTAGTTGATCTACACCAGTTGCTTTGTTGTTCTTCAGCCGACCGTTCTCCTCTTCAACTTCTTGAAGATCAGGGGCCGGTAGCCATTCGTCTTCTGCACGTGCTCCAAGGTCTGTTGCCGTGCCACCTTCGTTTTCTGCTGCTTCACCGTTGAGGTGCTCGTCATAGTACTGTTTCCACCTCTCAATTTTATGGAGTGACCATTTTACGGATGTTGTTGATCTTCCGGACGACGGTTCCTTGGCTATCTAGGTACATGTTTATGTCACGACCCCAAATTCATTCTTATATCACAGTTCCTAACCTTTATTTTTTTTTAAATACTGCGGAGCTCTAGGATCAGTTAAATAGATTGACCTCTTTTATGGATGTTCTGGACTTACCAGAGGGGATCCATGTTTATGTCACGACCCCAAATATTTTTTTATATCACAGTTCCTAATGTTTAAAAAAAAAAAACCGCGGAGATCTAGGATCAGGTTCATGGATTGACTACTTTTACAGATGTTCCGGATTTTTCGCTAAATTACAGATCTTGCGCCACTTGCAAAACCCTATAAACACACCATTCAAAAAAACGTGTAACAACTCTTTTCGCATTTTAAAAAAGTAGACGACTCTATTTTCAATTTTTTTGCAATCAAAATCATCTACCGACCCTAGGAATTCTTAAGGTACCACATTTTTTTTTAATTCATTAAGAAATGGTTAAGTTATGCCATTGCAAACTTGCCGTTACACGTTTTTCGGAGGCTTCGTAGTCGGCGTAAAGTTTTTTAACCCACCGTATTCGGAGTGTTAATAAATGTTGTCAAACTGTTTGCTGACGTTGACGCTGAGCTAGTTCAGGAAGCTGCAAACTTTGACTGCTGCAACAATCTATAAAAAATTTCCTTCACGGTGTCGATTCAGTTCCTCTCTTCGCTCGGATGTCTATCAAATCAATCAAATGACGTAGAATTTAAAGCGAATGCTTTATCAAAGTAGTTCGCGATGTCTTGGAGAATACTTCAAAGTCATTTGTCATTGTCGGTTTGTAAAAAACAATGCAAAATGCTTGAAAAAGCCAACAAAAATTCCAAAAATACCGGTTTTTTATCGTAGAAAAACCGGTATTTCGGGATTGTAAAATAGCACGGTAGTACCGGTAAAACCGGTTAATCAACCCTAGTATGGATTCAGCAAGGTCCATTAGGTATGAGCCGAAATGCAATTTGGCAGATCCGAAAAACCAAATTTCTATGAAAATACGTATGTATTCAGCGATTCTATAAAATCTAATCCTATTTTTCAAAGGACGGAGCCAAAACCCAACTTGGCTGAACAGGAAGCCCAAACATCCATCAAAATACATATTTTTATGAATTTGAACTCGGTTTTCATAAAAATAAAAATAAATCAACCCTGACGCATGGATTCAGCAAGATCCATTCTATAAAATCCAAGTCTATTTTTCAAAGATCGGAGCTGAAATTCAACTTGGCAGAACAGAAAATCACTGTTTCTATAAAAAAAAACGTACTTTTGTGAATTTAAACTCGGTTTTCTCAAAAATTGAGAAATTCAACCCTCACGTATGGATTCAGCAAGTTCTATTCTATAAAATATACAAGCCTATTTGGCAAAGATAGGAGCCAAGGCAACACGACCTCATCAAGTAATTCTTTCTTCAAATTTGTGCTAGCGCTTTCTGGGGAATTTTCCATGGAATTTCAAGTAGATAGGATCCTTAAAGAGGGGTCTAGTGATTTCAGAAAAGGAATTAAGCGTTGGACAAAATATATGTGTTGCCAAAAACGAGAAGGCACTGTATTAACCAAGTTCGTCCTTCACGTATGGATTCAGCAAGTTCATTCTATAAAATCCAAGCACAAATGTCAAACGATAGAACCGAAGTCCAACCTGGCTTCTGAAAAATCTACCATAAAAAAAGTAGAAGGGTCTGTGTCTAGGGGCACGAACGGAAGCTTGACGTAGGACCGCTAGTGGACGGAATAAATGTGAAGAGCATTTAGTTCTTTTAATTGATCAATTATCTATTATTTCAACTCTCTCCGGTTTTTGAATTGTAGGTGTACCAAATTTGTAGTAACTTTTTTCAAAGAGAAAGTTGATTAAAAGAATCAATCAAAATCACTTGCACCCCTGCTTCCAAGTTTGGTTACAAGATTACAACTCTGGAGAGCATTTTGTGTGGTCGTTGGGGGCTTGTGGTCCTGAATATGGACAAACAAGCACAGATAAATTCTATTCCAACTCTTTACTGATGTAAGCTTGATGGCCCCTCATGGCCACTTACGCTTGGCGTGTTTAGTGTAGGTGACAGCATCACGGACCTCATTTTCCAGGAACACCTTCAGCACACCTCGATCAGATCAGACCGGAGATACGTTTGACACCACCACGGCGAGCCAGACGACCGATGGCGGTTATCTTGAAGAACTTTGCGATGACGCTTGGCACCTCCTTTACCAGACCTTTTCCTCCTTTGCCACGACCAGTCACAGTCAATTGTTGCTTGTTAGGGGTATGAAGGAGTGGACTAGCCACCACCTTCCTACTGCTGCTATTGCTGTTCATCACGCCGTCCGAAGCGAAAATGAGCTAATGCCATACAGCAGCGCTCTTTTATATCTTTTCAGGTTAAAGCAGAATGGTGTGCAACCAAGTGGTATAAAAGCTACAAAGACTCCTCCCATTATGAGTAGTTTGCTATCAAGTAGCGACACTGGCTCTTTTCCTTTTGCGTACACGGCGAATGAGAACGACCCAAATTTGAGTTTAGAACACTCATAATCGCCAAAAGTGCAGGAACTCAGCGATGAGTAAATTTGTCTCATGGTTTCCTGTGGAAAACCTAAAAAATCTGCCAGAAAATGAGGAAATTGACGAAAATTTTATTCAGCCTCGGAGTAGTACCAATAGACTGAGTGAATCCAATCTTTACTTTTCTCAAATTCGGGAATTTTTCGCTGGAAAAACCTGAAAAAACCGGGGAAAACATGAGGCAAATTTACTCATCACTGAGTAAAGCTCAAATTTGGGTCGATCTCATTCGCCGTGATATCACCTTGAAAGATATCGGCGCCAGTGGTTAGCGTGATTACCTCTCACCCCAGCAGGCCTGGGTCCAATCTCAGTCGGCGCCACCGGCATGTTCTAAGGCATAACATCTCTGATCACGCCTTCCTTCGGGAAGTAAAGCCGTTGGTCCCCGGTTGAGTTGATGGGTCGATTGGTAGGGTCCAGGTGTGGGAGCTGCCTCCCTGGCGTCGGCAGCATTGGAGCTCAGTACGAAAAACAAATTTCGCGTCACTTTTCAATAGGTCCTATCTACATTGATCGATTCTCTTCATCGACACTCTCTTTCGTAAATAACTCAGCTTCACAAATGTTTCCTGTCAAGACGGCCGAACTAGATGCTAGATTGTTGCTTCTTCCATCGAAAATATCCGGCCGTGGCGATTCAAAGTTGATCAAGGTTGATCAAAATAATTTGTACCCCTGCTTCCAGTTTAATTACATGAGCATTTTGTGTGATTGGTGGCCCTGAACAGAGCCGTTTTGTTGCCAAATTGGTGATAATTTAACCTCCGAAACCAAACAGAGTGCGTCTCTGTCATTTCAAAACGTAGATGACATCCAGGGCCGCTTACGCTTGGCGTGTTTAGTGTAGGTGACAGCATCACGGATCTCATTTTTCAGGAACACCTTCAGTACACCTCGTAAATCAGACCGGAGATACGTCAGACACCGCCACGGCGAGCCAGACGGCGTTTGGTGTTGACTATGGCGATGAGTGTGCAAAATATTACGCAATTCCATCCTCCCTATTCGCACGCGCCCGAGGATCGGAGGCGAATGCCACTTCGACTTGTTTCGTCTACTTACTACTCTCTGACGACTGTGCTGGGGAAGCAGCATATGCATGTAGGTAATTGGTGGATTTGTTAGTTATTTCAACGCTTCTGGACAATGCTTTACATTTACCACTGTTTCAATAGTTTGTTGTTGAAAATAAATAGTCGGAAGCATTGTTATCGATGCGTAGCCATATTTCTGATCGATTGGTGATAAATCTATTGAAATTGAACCAGGGCAGCTGAGTTATTAACGTTCAAAATCTTTCTTAATTTGTTACATGTTCCATTTTCGGTTTTCACAGACGTAGTCCTACGTCAAAAATAAATAAAACCGTGAAATACCCGTCTACACAGCCGATAAAAGTAACTCAATACCTGATTCGGATTCAACTCACAATTGCATTACATTGGGCACACCCGTTGAATAAATTCAAAGTGAGAGCAATGCAATTTTAGCTATTCAACGGGGTTTTACGGTATTCAAGAAGTATTTCCGAGAAAATCGAGGAAAAATAAAGCAACCCCTTTTTTGGAAATTTTGAGACGAATTCGACTCAATTTTGACGTAATATCATTGAACATGTACTAGTGTGCTCATAGACTTAAAAGACGTGATTTTTTTTCATTTTTTTCCAAGCTGGCTTTTGAGGAAAATTTTACTCACTTTCTAGTATTTTGAAGGAAATCCTACTCAATTTTGAGTTAGTCTCATCGACAACCGTCACATCCCCAGACGATCTGAAGCAAAACGTACAGGTAAGCTCTTTTATAACCTCGCAAAAGGTCGTCTCTCTGTTCTCTCGATAGGCATAGCAAGCGAGCACGTGAAAAGTTTGATCAATTTTCAATAGTTTGCTAATGATAAATTAATATAATCTATATACCAAACAAATCTTACATCAATTCTGAATCAAAGGGTGTGAAAAGAATATAAATCCATCAATAAATAACCAAGTTATAAGCGTTTAAAACCTAACACTATTTCATTGCACAATTTTTTTATTTGTAAATTTTTCTTACACATCCGTAAAACTCTATTGTTTTACACGTTACTATATAGTCATTTTAGATGTTTTGTCAAATTTAAGCAAATTTTGGAAATCTCCAATTAGAAAATGTCGATATGGGGTGAAATTGATCAACTCAAGATCAACAATTGAAAAGGCCCTGAACTCCATTTTGTAAACAAACCTTGTAAGGCCATTTTGTTGCGAACAGGTAGGGGAAATTCTCCTCTACCCGATTGTGTATTAGGTTTGCGAATGTAGGTTTTGGTTCACGAGAAAATTGCCTTACAAGGTTTGTTTACAAAATGGAGTTGAGGCCTTTTCAATTGTTGGTCTTGAACTCTTCAAATAGCTTCCCAGTGCATTCATAGTGGATGTGCTTTATGAATTTGGATTCCCTGAATCCGAATCAGAGGTTAGAATCCTTATTTATCTAGTTCGTTTATTTGGAAGGCGCCATCGCTTTAGCTTTACGGAGCCGATAATTCATTAACGAAATTCACTTATTTCTATGTCTAGTAAGAGTTGGGCCGAATACTCGCAGCTTACCCGAGGTTATAGGGGTACATTGTCGAAGGATATAATCAGGGGAGGAGATTGGGGATCGGGTTCCGTTGTCTCATCAGTATGTCATCGTTGTCGCCAGTATGAACGGCACACGCTTAGAAAAAATCATGTAAATTTAGGTGCTCTGAGAGTGACATATACGAGCGTCAATTTTGACATAAAGTTGAGTCATAACAGACACGAAATATAGCTCAATCAAACGTACTTTTCGTCGAGCAACGAACTTTTTAGTCTCGGAGCACTTAATATTACATGACATGTTTGTTTACGTCTCATCTTTTATGCCAAAGATGGATTCCGTCACATGTAAAATTAGTTATTTCTAAGTGTGTAGTGCGGTTCCAGATTCGTCTGCAGTTCGACCGGCTATGCTGACCAGTGTCCGACGATAAGACTCATCGAGACGTCGTTAGAATCCTTGTGCAAAGTGTATTTCTAGCACAAATACCAAAAGAGAATTCTTAAAATTAACAGTTGCGCCTAAATGCAGGCAA